>NC_090437.1:922943953-924432703 GCF_031143425.1 Pleurodeles waltl
GCAGGGAAACCAAACCAATATTGCTCCCACGTGGAAGGGAGCAAGCAGAGTAGATCTGCTCCATCTGGGCAAGAGCAATGCCGGCTCCGGCACTATAATTCACGCCCTTGCCATGCTCTACTTCTACCCTTGCATATTACATATTTCATGACATGTTCAATGACTGCATTGATAACATGCCTAATCACATCTGAAATTACATCATTGATAACAAAACTGCATGACGAGGGGGCAAGTGATAGCTACTTTAGGGGAAGTTACAGTTACTTGAGATAACTATAACCAGTGAATTTCTGTGGTTTTGTTAGTTTACAAAAGTATATTTTAACCAGCATTTTTATCTAAATACATCAACTCAATGGTGAAAGTGGCATGCATTGTGCAACTTTGTAAATATGGCTATTAAATATGCCCCTAAGAATTTAAAGACTATGTTGAGTGTCATATTAGGAGGTTTCACACACTTAATAGCACTTAATAGCAGCGTGCCAACATCACTGCACTCCCAACCATAATAACGTGTTCTTAAAATCACTTCTTCATTCGATTTGGAAATGCATAGGATATGAATTAATGTTCCATAACCCTTTCCACACTATCTACACATTATAGGATCTGATGAAGCCAAGATAGAAGGGTATCCAATGTCCATAATGCATCAAGCTTTTACAGAGGAAACATACTTATTTTTTTATAAACTGTGGAAGTCAACAAATAGGGCTGTGGCCCCAGAAAAGAGTAATTGTTTAAAACTTGCCAAGAATCAGTGCTGTTAACCAGGTCTCTTTTACCCTCCAACAAGAAAGAGCAGCAAAACACAGAAATTACTATCTTGCAGAGCCTGCAGGCAGGAATCCACACATTATTTATTGGAGAAATCCACAGATGAGGCACTCCACTCCTGCTAAAGCAGTTGGTCTAGTGTCCCCTACTGGACAGCTTTAAAAGATCGAATGATAGAACCACGCATGCACAATCAATGCATGCCTTAACAACGCGGTCGGAATCAGGACCGTGTTGTTTCTACACATTCCTTTACCACGTATGCCTTTACATCGAATTCTGTTATAAAAGCATGCCTAGTAAAGGCATGTGTGGAAACGGCATGCAAAAGGACTTGCATGACTCAGTCATACAACCCCCCACCCACCCTAAAGCCCAAAACAATACCCACCCCCAATATCTAAACTGGCCTGACCCCCACATCCACCCTGAGCACCAAAAAACAATAAGGTCCTAACCCCCACCCACTTGCTTAGAAACTAATTTACCTGACCCTCCACCCGCCCTGAACCCTAATAAAAAAAAAACTACACTGACCCCTACCCCTGCCCCATAAAACAAAATTACCCTGACACCCCCACCCGGCCTGAGCCTTCAAACCTTCCCCCTAAGTAAACTACCACAATCCCCCACCCTCCCTGAGCCCTAAAACCTTCCCCCTAAGTAAACTAGTCTGACACTCCACCCACCCTAAGCCCTAAAAAAAAACAATCCCGACCCCGTACCTCTGCCCCAAAATCTAAATCACCTCGACCACCACCTGCCCTGAGCACTAAAACCTTCCCCCCTAAGAAAACTACCCCACCCACCCTGAGTGTTAAAACCTTCCCCAAAGGAAACGACCCCAACCCTCTACCCACCTTAAGCCCTAAATTCACCCCATCCCTAAAATATACCCCCACCCAACCCCTCCTTCAACCCCACTTACCTCACCCGATCCTTCTCCCCTCCCTCCACCTGCACTTTCTTAAACATTCCTCCGCCCCTTTAAAAATAAACGACCCCACCCCATCCTAAGCCCTATGTTAAAATAACCAAACCCACACTCCTAAAAAATAAAATAGCCTGACCCCCACCCTAAGCCCTAAAAAACGAAATAATCCAAACCATCCCACCCTACCCCTAAACAAAAAAGCCCAACCCCCACCCACCCCAAGCCCTTAATCCACCACCCACCCCTTGAAACTACCTCCTCCCCTGCCCCAGCCCCACTTACCTCACTGCGTCCTCTCTCGATCCACTCTGCCTTTTTCTGTCCCGTAACTACGCATATGCAAAGTTCAGCACATGCATGGTTAATGCACAGAAAAAAATTGGTTGTTGTTCTGGCAAGCGTGATTACGATTGTGTGGGAAACATCCACATTGTTTACAATGTGTTGTTCAGGATGTTTCCGGCTTTAAAATAATGATACACCTTTAAAAAATAACCTAGGGCCAGATTTTTCAAAAAAGTGCTGCTGCACCCAGTGCAGGGGCACTTTTCCTGTGCCCCTTAAAACCCCCCTAACACCACCATGTGTGTGCCATATCTATGATACGGCACACTATGGCGGTAGTCAGGGAACTAGAGTCAGAATTTTTTATGCTAGGTGCTTTACAGGATTGGCAACAAAAATGTGGCACAAGGAGGCACTGGAAGCTCTTAAATCTGCCCCCTAGTGTTGTTTACATGGTCCATCTAACAGCATGGATGTAATTATGCGTCAACAGGGGTCACAGCTGCAACCCTTGGCTTGCCCCTTGTGACCTCTGGCACTGCCTTTGCGACCACTGGCTTTAGAGGTGGCAAAAGCAGGGCCAAAAACAATACCAGCATGTCATTATGGACGTTGGTTGGGGATTCTTTCTCTTTGATTTCTCTCATTTTTTTATTTAGTGAAAATTGTTTCATTATTCACTATTCATGTAATAGAAAAATGGAGTACAATTAGCTGGATTAGACCCTCCCTCACAGCTGGTGCAAGCAAAAAAAAATGCTTCTAATGTATGTTGTGTGCATGCTTGAGTGTGAGTGTGTTTAGATGAGAGAGTGTTTGTGTAGCTGTGAATGCGTGTGTGTGTGTGTAAGCATGTGTGTGAGTTGAATTGAAGATCAAAACGGGTGTGTGACGTCATTCCCGCTGCCCCTGGCATTTTGGTGAATTGACGTTCATGACTAAAGGGGGGGTTGTAGGTTTAGCCTTTCTAAGATTATGAAAATAGACAAAAAGCATGGTTAAAAGGCCCTGCTTTGGCCTTTATGAGAGCGCCATGTTATTTTAAGGACTCCCTATGATCAATAATAGTCACTTTCAATCACAACCAGAGTTTTTTTAATTCTCCTACCAATTTTTTAAATATTAAGTTTTACTAAAATGAATTTCACGTTTATTGGAGATGTTGTAGGCATGTAGGGCATCCAGTAATCTGTGAAGTCGAACACACATTCTGCTCATTAATAATATATTGTCAGTAGACAAGAGATTTGAAACCAATTTGTCTCCCAGTTTGGGCAGACTTGTGTTTACCAAATTCAATGTCTGCGACACGTCCGCAATAAAAAAGTTAAGGAGTAAGGGGCTAAGACGCACCCCTGCTTCAGTCCAGCCTGGGTGGGTATTTTCCTGGATAGCCTGCTCCCATCAACTATCTTGATTTTCAACCAAGTATCTGGATATAAAATTTGTATGGCTTTCAATGCTCATACCCAACTCCGCCAGCTTCCTCCACAGCAGCTTCCTTTGGTATGCTATCAAACACCTCTTTGAAGTCAACAAAGCAAGTGTAAAATGCTGTTTTTGCAATAAAGGTGTTCTCCATCGACAAAGAAATGGCCATTAAGGTGGACAAGGTCCCTGCACCTGGACAGAAGGTAGTTTGATTCAAGGGAACTACTGTGAGTTCTGATGACCACTTTTGTAGATCTTGTAACAGTATGTTGGCAAAGTACTTGGCCACATTATCCAAAATGGCTATTAAAAAGTAATTGGCAGGTTTGGCTTTTTCACCACCCTTGAAAATTGGATGGATTATCAATCCTTTCTACGAGACAGCAACTTCTCCCCTTCACACATCTGCCCTGTAAGCTTAACATAGCTTAGATGCCCATAAGTCAATACACCTCTTTGCACCATGGTGCAAAGGTGTGTGCATTAGTCTAGAATGGATTTGTCCTGGCACAGCTAGCCCTTCAATACAAAATAGTTAGTTCCGACAAACTTTAAAACTTTTCCCACTTTGTATGTGTGCTGTACAATGTAGCACACATGCCAATTGGTAAAGGTTTAGAGACAATAAAACCTTTTTCATACTTTTTATCCTGCCTCAAGGCGGAGTATTTTTGGGTGCAAAGATATGTCTACAAATTCTATTAGATAGGTTTGTAACTCAAATATCATGGGGAGCCCCCTTGAAACAAACTAGCTGTTAGAAATGGAGTTTCTGGTTGGCTATGGTATGCACCTAAGCCATACAGAACCCACCCACTCTAGTCAGGGAAAGGGAGTTACACGCCAAGATAGCCCCTGCTCACCCCCTTGGTAGCTTGGCACGAGCAGTCAGGCCTATCACAGAGGCAATGTATAAAGCGTTTGCACAACACACACAACACACAATACACACTATCCCTACCACAAAGGAAACACAACACCAAGTTCTATAAAAGTAAACTATATTGTACACAAAATAATTAGACCAAACACAACATGTCAGTAATACCCTGCTACTCAAGCAGTTGTCAGAACATTACACAATAGTTACTCTGCAGAAACCAGCAGTAGTCACACATAACACACAGGTTACTTATTATTCTGCAACATAAGCAGTAGTCACAAATCACATTACTAAAGAAATGCACTTGTCTTAGAAATATCATAAATGCCCATACCAGGAACATTATAAAACATATGGCAAGTAATAAAAACATATCGCGCAGAATGCCCAAAAAAGGAACATCAGCCAATATAGGTCACATCATACAAGAACAACAGGTTAACATACTAGTTAATAATGTCCATACCAGGAACATTCAGAAAAAATATGTCCTTAAAAAGTACTTGTTTTCATGATGAAAAGGCACCTGTAGTGCCATGCAGAAAACAAGGGACCCCAGTGCTACTCTGCGCAAAACGGGGCCTTAGGCTGATGTTAGGGGGAGGGGGTGGCACACACCCCCTCTGGGTTTTATATCGGGCCCCTCCTGGGACCCACGAGCTCTGAGGCCCCCTGGGCCGCAACTGGCCCTCCAGAAGAGGGAGGGGGGTTCAAAGCCAGCACAACAATATGGCACCAAACAAAGAAGGACCACACAGTGCGGGAAGATTCCAGCGAGGTTTCCACCCCACCCGTGTCCTTCAAGGGGCGAACCTCCGATGAGGCTTACTTCCCTGCCTGGCTCCAAAAAACAGGAAACAGGCCGCCCGGGCCACAGCAGAGGGCGGGCACCTGGGTGGGTGCCTGCTTGTGCCCCAGGGGCACTTGCTACAGTGCTCGTTGCCCCGGGGGCGCTATCCGGAGCACCCTTGCTCCGATCTTCACCTGCCCATGCCCCGGGGGTCCAGGATTGCGTGGATCACTCGCACTTGATGAACGCAACCTGCCCGGTTTGAGGTAGTGATTTTGGGTATCGGCAAAGTGCTCTCAAAGTGCGGGGGACCCAAAACCAAAGCGCTCTCCAAGAGCTATGAGGCCATTAAACAGAGTGCTCTCAAAGCGCTGGGGGACATGAAGAGAAGCACTTTCCTCAGCGCTTCAACAGAGGATGGCAGGGGTCAAGAGCCACAGCACCGTGGCCCTGGGGACTCAGCAGATGAAGCACAAGGCGGCATGGCCCAGCAGCAGGCCAGCACAAAGGGTTTGCAGGCAGTTGGCAGTTCCTCCAAGTGACCAGGCAGGTCACAGGTCAGGACAGCAGCAGCAGTCTCCTTGTGAGTCCCTCCAGCAGCATTCTGTGTCTGGTTACAAGTAAGTTCAGTTCCAAAGAGGCTCCAAATTGTGGGGAAAACTCCCCTGTACTTATACTCAGTTTTTACAGTGGTTCAACAAAGAAGGGTAGAGGAGGTTCCAACCAGTTACAACTGCATAGGCTCCAAACATCAACTGGGGGTAAATGACCCTTTTGTGTGAGGCCAGGGCACAGCCTTTACAGATGCAAGTGTGCCCCACCTCTCCCTTCTCTCAGCCCAGGAAGACTATTCAAAATGCAGATGCACCTCTGTGACACCTCCACCCTCCTTGTGTACAGGCTGTTTGAAAAGTATGCACAAAGTCCAGATGTCACTCTGCCATGTCTTGGATTGGAGTCAAGCTGCAAAACACCAATCACAAGCACAGAGAAATGCTCACTTTCTAGAAATGGCATTGCTGTAATAGTAATAAAAAATCCACTTACACCAGTAAGCAGCATTTTTCACTACCATTACAACAATATCAAACATGCCTATGCTACACCTCATAAATCAGGCAATGCCCCCTAGACATGTGGCAGGGCATTTCCATTGCAATCCTATGAGAAGGCAGCACTCACAGCAGTGAGAAAACAAATAGGCTGTTTGTCACTACCAGGACAGGCCACATTACTAGGCACATATCCTGCCTTCTACATACATAGCACCCTACCCATAGGGCTAGCTAGGGCCTACCTCAGGGGTGACATGTAGTAAAAGGGGAGTTCTGGGCATGGCAAGTAAATTTAGATTCCAGGTCCTTGTGGCAGAAAACTGTGCATGCATGCCCTGCGCTAGCAGACCTGAGGCAGATTTGAAAGGCTATTTCAGTGGGTGGTGAAAGCAGCGCTGCAGGCCCACTAAAAGTATTTAACTTACAGGCTCTTGATATAGGGATACCACTGTACAAGGGTCTGACAGGTACATTAATTATGCCAATTAGGTATAAGCCAATCATACCAACTTTAGAAGGGAGAGCACCTGCACTTTAGCACCGATCAGCAGTGATAAAGTGCTCAGAGTCCTAGAGCCAACAGCGAGAGCTCAGAAAATAGGAGGAAGGAGGAAAAAAGTCAGGGATGAACCTGCCAAAAGAGCCAGGTCCGACAGTTGCACAAACCAGCACAAGCATGACTTCACTTTATTTTTAGGAAACTTGCCAGAGTGACTTAAATTTTAGGAAGGAAAATAAATAACAGATCAACACTTTGCTCCAGCTTGTGCCATTTTTTGTAACTTCAAATTTGCACCAGTTCAAAGTGTTGATAAATCTGTCCCAAAAAGATGTATGTAGAACAGTATTGTATGTGAGAGAGAGGTTTGGTTTTACCACATAAGAGAAACTAGTATGTGATCAAGTATTGTGGGAGATAAATGAACAACACAACAGAGCCCATGATGAGAGAGAAAAATAAAATATTTGTATCCAGATATCAACTTGTGTCCTATGACCTCCTGACTAGTGTACTGTCCTCAATATCTGTGCAGGTCACGTTTCAACTTGTGTTTTACATGAAGGAATGCAAACTATCCATTTCTGCTTTGAGACATTTTCTGTCCCCACATAGTGCTTACCATATACTAATGTACAAGGTTAAACTATTAAGGGTTTATCTACTATGAAAGCTGGAACTGTTTCAATTTTTAGGAATCATTGCCTAAGTCAAATTGCTCACGTGTTAAGGCATGAATCACTATGTTGCCACAAGCCCCATCTTACAGGGAACCAGATGACCTCAACCGTGGAGATTTGTATAATGCTGTTTGTATTTTCAGTCTTCAGAGGAGTCTTGTGGCAACACAATGTCCTTTTGGTGTACAAGGGCAATAAAGTACATATAGCTGTGAACGTCTCCCAGGAAACAATGGTCCAAAAGAAACAATTTCTGGTTCTGCAACCCACATTCTGTAACTAGACATCCACTATGGCTTGTTAGAGCCACCTCGGATGTTGCTCGTGGTCAATGGAGTTTGAGGAACTGAAGAATTTAGAACTGTTTCTGGCTTCACTAGAGACATGGACACATGGACCTATCAACCCCAAGATACCCCAGATGCACGGAATGATAGGAGCACACTGAGGGCGCAAGACTAAATGACTGTAGATGACAATCTAGCTGCAGAAAGGTATATTGATGTTGTGACAAAAAATGGGGAGAGAATTCCACAAACCAGATGCCTAAGACAGAGACAAGTCCAGCTCCTCCTGGAAGCCTGAAGAGCTACCCGAGGAAGAAGGGATGAGAGGAAAGGATGCAGTTACATCCACCTAAACAATACTGAACTGCTCCCACCCCTTCTCCTTCTTATAGGGGTTATTTGTACTACCATCTGCAGTATTAGCAGTCAGACAATATATTGAATATTGGGCCACTAACGGATGCTCATACAGATTGTTGGACTTTGCCGTACCACGCCTAGGCTGATGATACTGTAGATAATAGTAATCTACGTAGGTCCCTATGCCGTACTGTTGTAATTTAGCAGTGATTAGATTAAGCATTAGCAGAAGACATCTTGTATTTAGTAACTATTGTGAACATTTTGCGGAATCCATTTTGTATTCATGGCAGCCATTTTCTCTGCTACATGCTGCCATGTGCTCACCATGTGCTCTGTCCTACCTTTCTGTTAACTGCTCTTGTAATCTGCCTAGTGACAAGTTATATTTAGCATCTCTTACTTTCGCACATGCTCAGTAAGGTCTGCAGCTGTTAGTCCTTGGAAACTGTTAGCTCCTCCTACCTGTCGACTGTGCATTTTCCACATGACCTTACATGTATACAAGTCTTGTTTCCATAATTGTACCATCTCCTTTTAGCCCCTGTGTGGGTATAAAAGGACCATGCTCTCTCAGTTCAGTGTGCTACTTCAGACATTACCCTAGGGTGCTGTTTGAACTGTAGTGCCACCTCATGAGGTTAATAAACTTTTGTCTTTGATTCCAGTTTCTGTGCCAACTTCTTCCTACATGGTCTGAGGACTTTGTGCAGAGAAAGGTGAACCCCTTGCACTAGTAGGCCTTGCTGAGGCTTACTTCAACAGTACTAAACATCTTGATGTTAAAATAAGTGCTGGAGGAGCAAAGCAGAGAGAGAAGGGTCAGCTTTTTCAAAGAACCTTAGAATTAGGTGTAGAAAAAAAGCTTTGCAGTCACCGTTACATATTTGGATAACACCCTATAGATCTTTCTGCCACTAATTCAGATCCAGCAATATGCTCACCATTCCCCAAAGTGTCACACATTTTCATATCACTCACCCACTGCAAATGCTGGCCCCATCTAAGCTTGTACCTTTGGACCTGGAATAACTTGTTCCAAGACACAACAAGCACCTAGCACCATCAGAGAGCACCATATTTGCCTCACTCACAGACACCTCTTCACCACCTTGTACAGCCTTTGCCCACATACATCAAAGATAGTTCACTGCTTGACCCAGAAAAGACATCTCATGTCTGCCCTAAGAGCAATATATACTGTCCTTAAATGTGAAAAAGTTGACCCATACATTAAGCGAAAACATACATAGCTCTACCTAAACTCCAGATATAGCCTTGCTGTAGGAGATCCACCTATTGCACATAGAGTCATAGAAGCTGAAACAGAATTTGGTGGGCAGGGTAATGAGTAGTAGCATTACCTAAGGACAAGAATGCCTATCAGGCACAACTACTACTCAATTTCTAGTATTAGGTGTTGAGTTGACATCCTCTTAAAAAATAAATCACTTTAGTACACAGTCCAGAAAACATGGGTAGATGAAGAGGGCAATATTTATTTGCAAAGATCAAAACCTTGGACACGACGATGGTAGTGGGCTCCATCTACTTTCCCAATACAGACAGGGTGGCTTTCTTATCATCCAACTCCAAACTTTTGAATAAATTTGGCCAAACGAAAACAGTGCTGGGACAGGACTGAAACTTGACCTTGACCATCACATAGACCTTTTTGGCCCATACAACAAGCAAAATTCTAAGGACCTTGCAATATTGACTGATGTGATGCAGGACAACGGCTTGACTGGCCCATGGCACCTGCTGCACCAGAGAGAAAAAGAGTTAATCTTCCTTTCATGCATTCGCTGGTCATGCTCAAGAAATGGCTTTTTTCTCCTGAACCACACACTACTTGCATCATGAGAGACTGTAGCATACTAGAAGGGAGGACCTCAAGTCATGCTCCGCTGATACTGAAGTTAAAACGTGGCAATGTGGTGCCAACTATTAAATGCCAGAGACATAACAATAAAAGTTTCCAACAGCCAAACAGCAACACATTGCACACGTGTGCCAATATCTGAATAGATGAATAAGGCCTCAGTTCCATCCCCCAAACTGCAGGCTGCTGATAGGACTGCTGTGGGAAGGGAACTAAGGAGAGTCTCCGCACTGTGGAAAAGGGAATGCAGAAATGACAAAAGCAACTAGAACTAGACATTGTCGCTCGACAAAGCAATATAATGACCATCTAGCCCCACTGCTCATACGACTATTGGAAACAGCAAAGTTTGACTAAACTCCCACTTCATCACAAAAGCAGAGTATGCATTGCTGCACTTAAACTGGTGGCATTATGAACAAGATAAGAAGGCTGCCTGGCTGCTGACAGCAATCTCCATGAGTGGGAAGCCTACCAAGCCATTGCAGCCTTGATGAACTAGAGAGATCTAGTGACTCACCCAATAACCAAGACTTTTGCACATTTTCTGAGCATTCTATATTGTACAGAAGCACCCAAAAACCAACAAAGTGTGTTGGAGTTCCTAGAAGAACCATGCCTCCCAAGTCCCTCTCTGATAAAGACAGGCAATTGCTGGATGGTGAGATAGCAGATGAATAGATATAAGATGAAAATCAGACATGCTCTATAATAAGGCACCCGAGGATGATGGATATACCACAGAACTCAATGAATCAAACTCGCAATATAAGATTTTTAAAGAAGCAAAGGAGACAGGGCACCTGCATCCAGATTATAATAAAGCAATGATTAGCTTATTTTGAAACATGGCAAAGACATATACACACAAGAAAATACTGCAAAGGAGTGGCCGGCAGACTCAAGAGAGTTATCCAGAACCTTATCTATGAATCACAAGTGGGGTTTGTACTTGGCATATCTCCCAGAAACTACACAAGAATACTGACCAATGTGCTCTGGCAGGTGAGATTGGATCTTGATGATAAAATCTTGCTTTCTCTTTTGATGGGGTTGAATGGGGTTACTTGTTTTGCACCTTGGAAAGGGTGGGAATTGGCCCAAATTTCCTAGCCAAATTCAAACAGAAGCTCTACATAAGACACATGGAGAGGAATATTGAGGCTGCCAGATATACTCTTATGTGACCTGACTCACCACCTCTACCAGCAGGTATACTGTTAGAAATGGGGTTTCTAGTTGGCAGAGGTATACACCTTTGTCCAAGTAGGGATCACAATCCTAGTAAGGGTAAGTCACAACACAATCCAAATTATCCTGTGCCCACCCTCTGGCAGCTTGGCACTGAGCAGTCAGGCTTAACTCAGAAAGCAATGTTTAAAGTATTTGTGCAATAAATCATGCAGTAACACAGTGAAAACACCACAAAAATACACCACACAGATTTAGAAAAATAGATAATATATATCTGAATAAATTATGTTCAGAACGACAAAGATCCAATAAACACAAAACACTGGAAGGGGTTTGCGTTGTTCTTCGGTGCACAGTCATGGTTCCTCAGTGTGAGGAGCGGATATTTTGATACCCAGGGACGGTGCGTTTAAAATCCTTGACACGCTGGATGAAGGAATCAGTGCTGCGTCAATCTGCTTCCAGTTGGCTATGCAGTGATTTTTCTGCCGCAATGCAGGCTTTGTATCGATTTCTGCAGGTGTTGCATCAATTTTTGATGCACAAGGATTTTTTTTAAGTCTTTGTTGGCCCTGAGACTTTAGAAACAGGAGGCAAGTTCAACCCAAGCCCCTGGAGAGCACTTTTGGGGAAGGCAGGGTGCTTCCAGAAAAGTCAGAGGCCAGCAAGGCAGCAGGGCAACAGTAGGGCAAATGAGTCCTTCAGCAGCCAGGCAGCTCTTCTGACAGGGTGCAGGTGTAGGTCCAGAAGTGTCTGAGTTGGTTGGGTCAGAGACCCAGTTTATATACCCAAAAAGTGGGAGAGACTTCAAAGAGTGGTTTTGAAGTGCACAAGTTCCTCTTTCAGGCCAGTTCTGCCTGCAGTGGTCCCAGTAGGGGGTTATCAGTCCATTGTGGGAGAGCAGGCCACTGGCTTTTGAAATGTAAGTGTCTGGCCCTCCACCCTTCCAGCCCAGGAAGACTCATTCAGTATGCAGAGGAATGCAAATGTGACTGAGTGTCCTGTGTTTATGATTGTCCTGGTGCAATGCACAAGGGAGCTGGTAACCAGCACAGACCAGATGTTGATTGGAGACAGGCTGTAAGGGACAGGTAGTTTTAAGTGCAGAGAAATGCTCACTTTCTAAAAGTGGCATTTCTAAAATAGCAATATTAAATCCAACCTCACCAACAAGCAGGATTTCCTATTACCATTATGGTCATACTAAATATGACCTGGTTACCCCTTTTAGATCAAAATCTACCACTCAAAAAGTATATGAGTCCAGTCCTACTGCTAATCTATGACAGGAGCAGGCCTCACAGTAGTGGAAAATGAATTTAGGAGTTTTTCACTGCCAGGACATATGAAACACATATGTAGATGTCCTGCCTTTTACCTACATAGCACCCTGACCTATGGGTTACCTAGGGCCTACCTTAGGGGGTGACTTATATGTAGACAAAGGGGAGTTTAAGGCTTGGTAAGTACGTATAAATGCCAAGTTGATGTGGCAGTGAAACTACACACCCAGACCTTGTAATTGCACTTCTAAGGGAGTGCCTTCAGAGATTTCTCTCACCCCTCTTTCACAATGCTTAGGGGGTCCCCTGACAGGGTACCCATAGAGAAGCTCAAAGGGACTGAACCCTACCCCCTTCTGGGGTACCTCTCTATATGCAAGGAGAAGGCTTGTCAAGAGGCTGTCCCACTTACGCCTCATGGCTTCAGGGAGGCCTGTGATCATGCTCTTCGAGGTCTTGTTGAATCTCTCCACAAGATTATTGGATTGAGGATGATAGCGTGTGATAAATTTGTAGGACACCCCATACTAATCCCGCATAGACTTCATGTATGCAGACACAAAGTTTGTGCCTCTGTCAGACACAGTCTCCTTTGGGAATATCACACGGGTAAAGATCTCCATCAGAGTTCTGGTCACTACCGGTGCAGCCACCATCCTCAGAGGAATTGCCTCTGGATAGCGGGTAGCATGGTCCACCAAAACCAGGATTAACCTGTTACCTAGGACAGTTTTGGGGTCCAATGGACCAATGATGTCAATGCCAACCTGTTAGACCTGACAGCCTTAGGGTGGTCACCCCTAACTTTTTGCCTGCCTCCCTCCACTTTTTGGACACTGTCTTTGCTGGCTTTTAAACTATGCGCACTTTATCACTGCTAACCAGTGCTAAAGTGCATATGCTCTCTCCCTTTAAACATGGTAACCTTGGATCATACCTGATTGGACTATTTAATTTACTTATAAGTCCCTAGTAATGTGCACTATATGTGCCTAGGGCCTGTAGATTAAATGCTACTAGTGGGCCTGCAGCACTGGTTGTGCCATCCACTCAAGTAGTCCCTTTACCTTGTCTCAGGCCTACCATTGCAAGGCCTGTGTGTGCAGTTTCACTGTCACCTCGACTTGGCATTTAAAAGTGCTTGCCAAGCCTAAACCTCCCCTTTCTCCACATATAAGTCACCCCTAATGTGTGCCCTAGGTAACCCCTAGAGCAGGGTGCTGTCTGGGGGAAAGGCAGGACATGTACCGGTGTAGTTTACATGTCCTGGTAGTGTAAAACTCCTAAATTCGTTTTGCACTACTTTGAGGCCTGCTCCCTTCATAGGCTAACAGTGGGGCTGCCCTCATACAGTATTGAAGTGGTAGCTGCTGATCTGAAAGGAGTAGGAAGGTCATATTTAGTATGGCCAGAATGGTAATACCAAATCCTGCTGACTGGTGAAGTTGGATTTAATATTACTATTCTAGAAATGCCACTTTTAGAAAGTGAGCATTTCTTTGCACTTAAATCTTTCTGTGCCTTACAATCCACGTCTGGCTGGGCTTAGTTGACAGCTCCTTGTGCATTCACTCAGACACACCCCAAACACAGGGTACACAGCCTCGCTTGCATACATCTGCATTTTGAATGGGTCTTCCTGGGCTGGGAGGGTGGAGGGCCTGCTCTCACACAAAGGACTGCCACACCCCCTACTGGGACCCTGGCAGACAGGATTGAACTGAAAGAGGACCTGGTGCACTTCTTAGCCACTCTTTGAAGTCTCCCCCACTTCAAAGGCACATTTGGGTATAAAACAGGGCCTCTGCCCTACCTCATCAGACACTTGCTGGAGAAGAAACCTGAACCAGAACCTGCATCTGCCAAGAAGAACTGCCTGGCTGCCTAAGCGACTCACCTGACTGCTTTCTACAAAGGACTGCTGCCTTGTTGTGGCCCTGCTGCCTTGCTGAACTCTTGTCTGGCTGTAAAAGTGCTCTCCAAGGGCTTGGATAGAGCTTGCCTCCAGTTCCCTGAAGTCTCAGGACCAAAAAAGACTTCTCTTTTTCATTTGGACTCTTCGTGCGCCGAAAAGTTTGACAGACAGCTTGCTCTGCAATGAGAAAATCGCCGCACACCGACGCTGATCGACGCGACGCCTTCGGGCGACCAGAACTGTGACGCACAGCCTCGCAAGGACAACGCCGCCCGACTTCCAGAGGGGAAATCGGCGCGACGCCTGCCGTGAGAACGAAACTTCGACTCACAGCCCTGCGGAACGACGCGCAGCCGGAAAACAAGCAGGAGAATCCACGCACAGACCCCGGGACATCTGGTAATCCCGCGACCCACAGAAAGAGACTGTCTGCGTGCCGGAAAACGACGCACGACTTCCCCGCATAAAAAATAAGGATGCAAGTCCGTGTGTGCTGGGGAGAAATCGACGCACACACCATTTTTCCACGTATCTCTTCCTCTGCGGCCCTTTGCGGAGATTTTCCACTCCAAACCAGGTACTTTGTGCTTTAAAGAGACCTTGTTTGCTTTTTAAAGACTTAAGACACTTTATATCACTTTTTAGTGACATATCTACAATTTCACATTGCATCTTTATTCGTTTTGACCTGCAATTATCCAGATAAATATTATATATTTTTCTAAACACTGTGTGGTGTATTTTTGTGGTGTTATATGGTGTTATTGTATGATTTATTGCACAAGTACTTTACAAATTGCCTTCTAAGTTAAGCCTGACTGCTCGTGCCAAGCTACCAGAGGGTGGGCACAGGATAATTTTGGATTGTGTGTGACTTACCCTGACTAGAGTGAGGGTTCTTGCTTGGACAGAGGGTAACCTGACTGCCAACCAAAAACCCCATTTCTAACACAACCCTTTCAAAGGGGGTGCCAATGATGGGGAGTGGCATCGGGGGGCCTTGAACCTTTTCCCTGTCTCCCCACTGGCAGGGCAGGTAGGACAGGACCTACAGAATACATCTAAGGCCATCCGCATTCAGGGTCAATAGACATGGGTGACAAGTCTGGAAAAGGTCTTGTCTTGTCCAAATGTCATGCTGCGATGCCACGCACTACCGCAGTGTCTCTTCATCGGACCACGGTCGGGCTGGTGGTCCGTGTTTCGGGAAGCTGGTACCGCTGTGGCCCGTTTTCCTGTTTTCCTTTTTCTACCGGGCAGCCCAGGAGGCACCTTTCATGCTCTGGGTCACGCCTCAGCCCCTGCCAGCCTCCCTGATTTTTACCATACTTATCTCCTTGGGGTTTTTCCTCTTCTTTCCTCCTTTTCTTCTTCTTTTTCTTCCATCTTTGTTTCTTCTTTTTCTTGGTGTCCATGTTGTCTTCCTCCTTGGTGTTCTTCTTCCCAGAATGCATTTTTCCTTTTTCTTTTCCACTTGTTTTTTTTCCTATTCTTTTCTATATGGTCTTTCCTAATCCAAGATGGTGTTGTACTTTATTACTGTTGTGTCACTTCCTGTTTTCTGGTATATAAGCGCTTCAGTTCTTGTCTTCCTTGCGTTGCAAACACTTCTGCTTTGGTGGTGATCCTCACCTTTGTTTTTCCATTTTTCAGTGCTTTCTGCGTTCCTGATTTTTCTTGCAAGATATATCCTATTTTATAGGTTCTTTTTCAGAAGTTCCAGTGGTAGAGGACTTTTCCTAAATTTTGGGGTTTTTCCTCTGGGACTCCTTCTGGAGAACGCGGTCTTCCTTGGCGTCTTTTCCAGCCAGCAGCACCGTGGCTACTAGAAAGGGTCGCCCCTATCTTGGCAAGTTCAGAACCAGTAAAAGACTCGGTGTTCCTTCAAGTTCTTCAGCCAACGGTGGTAAGAGATGTGCAGACCATGACACATGCCAGGGAAAATTTAGAGCCAGGCCCAGTAGGAAGGCCTGGTAACACTTGGGAGCAACAAGCACACGTGCTGCCCCAGCCTCCGGTACCTTAGGCTCACTGTAAAGGAGATCATTCTCCCAATAGATAAGGTGATCCCCAGAGGCTTCATCTTCTGCTTGGGCTGAGGCCTGTTGCCTCAATCCCACAAGAGTGGGACACTCTTTCTGCCCTTTGTAGAATTCTTCCCTTATTGGCCCACTTTCAACTTCAGGAAGCTCAGGTAGGTCACCCAGGACAGCAATATCCTCCCTGGTTGGCTGAGGGGCCTCCTCCTCAGGGACCCCATCAGCCACCACTGGAACTTTGGGGACCGGTTTACCGTGCCCCTTGCCCCTTCCTTGGCAGCTGTCTAGGCCATTCTTCCAGGCTCCAGACGCCATTGACTCCCCTCCTGGGCAGCCATGGGCCTTGTGGTCATGAAGGTACACTCAGGCAATCCCATATCATCTTCAAATGAGACTCTAGCTCTACTTCCCTCCAAGTAGTGTGCTCAACATAATTGCCTAACAGAAAATCTACAGTCATGGCAGGACTCACATCTACTTTCAGAATACCAGAGACCCCCTCACTCAAGAAGAATCAGAGCTACCGGTAGGTGGCTTTCATGATCATCGGTGACTATGACTTGGTGGAATGGGCTCGGTAGTACCTGCTCTGCTGACACCAGCTGACTCTTGATAGTAGTCATGCTGGCTCCTGTGCCACACAGAGTCTCAACCTGTTGCCTATTAATGGTGACCCACTGCCTATACTTGGAAGTACTGGTAGGCATGTGGATTTGTGGCAGCATTTCTGCATCCCCCAGGGACACTAGGGTTATCTCTGTCTGGTCCCCAAAACTAACTGTGACTACCTCCTCCCCGAGTGCTTCATTGGCCAACCCAGGTAACTGCCCTCCGGTGGGGGACTGTGTCCACTTTGGACATCTAGGTGGTCATTACAACCCTGGCGGTCGGTGTTAAAGCGGCGGTAAGACCGCCAACAGGCCGGCGGTAAAAAAAATTGAATTTGGACAGTGGCAGAAACCGCCAACATAGACAGCAACTTTAACACTCCGTCCGCCACGGCTGTACAAACAAATACAGCGTCAGTCACCGCCAACAGACAGGCGGAACACAATGTACCGCCCACAGAATTATAACCTATCAATCTGCCACCTTTTCCGGAGCGGATCCACCGCGAACAAAAACACGGCGGAAACAGGACTTCGAAGGGAAAACACTCACCTCTGCACACCCCACGAGGAACCAGGACTCCATGGAACCAGAGCTCCACATTTTTCCAGCCATTATCTTCTTGCTCCTGTACCAGGAGCACGAACACCGGCGGAGAAGACCATGGTGAGTACTGCACCTATGACACATGTGAGGGGGGAGGCAACAAACAGTGACACACACACGCAACACGCAACACCCCCACCCTCACCCACGACAACACACACACTAATACAGGATGATACATAACAGTTACGCCCCCCAACACCCCCCGGAAGAATACAAAGAAAAAACGAAATTAGGTGAACGATTGTAATATATTAAAATTCACTTTAAAAAAAATATATACATACACTGTTTACAAATAAAAACACCAAAAATATTAGTCCAAGGTATTACACCATTAAAGTCCGTGGACCACTGGGCCCAAAATGCATGGGCGAGGCCCACACAAGATACCCGAACAAGATGGAGAGAACACTGCAGGGGCACCAGATAGAAATAAAACAGGCACCTCAGAGGGAAGGGAAAGGGTGGGCACCTCAGCTGGTTGAGTGCACAATGCCAAATCCACGAGGGGGCCCCATGCTCACTGTTCAATCCTGGGGAGTGCAAAGCCACATTCTCTCAAGTGTCTACAGTGGGTGGTTTGCCCACTGTTCAATCGTGGGGAGTGCAAAGCCACAGTCTCTCAAGTCTATACAGTGGGTGGTTTGCCCACTGCATTGTCCTGGGGAGTGCAAAGCCACAGTCTGTCAAGTGGATAACAGTCTCCACTGGTTCTGGAGGGGGGCTTGTGCCCAGAGTGCTTCATCCTGCCAAGGACTGAGGTAGTGGATGTATCTCTCCACTGGTTCTGGAGGGGGCCTTGTGTCCTGAGTGATTCATCCTGCCAAGGACTGAGGTTGTGGATGTCTCTCCACTGGTTCTGGAGGGGGCCTTATGCCCAGATTGCTTCGTCCTGCTCGTGGCGGCCTCAGTAGCGTCAGAGCTTTTGGCGCTCATGGGCCTACGGTGCTTGTGGCGGCAGTGTCCTTGGCAGTGGTGCTTTTGGCGGCGGTGTCCTTGGCAGCGGTGCTTGTGGCGGCGGTGTATTTGGCAGCGGTGCTTGTGGCGGCGGTTTCCTTGGCAGCGGTGCTTGTGGCGGCGGTGTCTTTGGCAGCAGTGCTTGTGGCTGCGGTGTCTTTGGCAGCGGTGCTTGTGGCGGTGATGGCGGCGGTGTCTTTGGCAGCGGTGCTTGTGGCGGCGGTGTCTTTGGTAGCGGTTCAGCTGCTGGCGGTCCTCTCTTGGGCAGCGTGGCTGCTGCTGGCGGTCCTGTCTTGGGCAGCGGGGCTGCTGCTGGCGGTCCTGTCTCTGGCTGCGGAGCTGTTGCTGGCAGTCCTGCCTGGGGCAGAGGGGCTGCTGCTGGCGGTCCTGTCCTTGGCAGCGGTTCAGCTGCTGGCAGTCCTCACTTGGGCAGCGGGGCTGCTGCTGGCGGTCCTGTCTTGGGCAGCGTGGCTGCTGCTGGCCGGCTCCTTGGCAGCGGGGCTGCTGCTGGCGGTCCTGTCTTGGGCAGCTGCTGGCGGTCCTGTCTGGGGCAGTGGGGCTGCTGGCGGTCGGCTCCTTGGCAGCGGGGCTCATGGCGGTCTTCTCTGCCGCGCTGATCTTCCCAGACTTGCCGGTTTTCTTGTGCCCCTTCCCCACCTTGGAAGGTGTCGCAGCTGACTCCACACTCCCATCTGTACCCCTGGGAGCGGCTTTGGTGGCTGGTGTCTTCCCCCTCTCCCGCCGGGCACTGCACAACTTTTGATGCTTGACAGGTGGGGGACTTTCCGTGCTGTGGCTCCTTGCCACACAGGCTGCCTGGTGCACTCCAGAATCTGGTGACTACTGGCACCACTGGTCCCGCTGATGTTGTGGCTGAGGTGCTAGGTTGGGACCTGGAGAGTCGGGCCCTAGGAGACTGACGGGGTGGGGGAGGTGAGGGAAAGAGGTCAAGGCTGGCCAGGAAAAGTTTCTTAGGAACAATGGGACGGGTAGATGGAGGGGTTTGGGGAGGAGGAAGAGGTAGTAGTCGTAGGAGGTGTACGTTTGCTGACTTTGGAGGAAGGTGCATGGGCTGGAGGCTGTCGTGAGGTGGATGGCTGTTGGGTGGGTGTGTGGCTGCGTTTGTGTACTTTGGGAGGTGGGCTCACAGACACACTGGGAGAGGACACAGGGGATTTGTGAATGGTAGTGGGGGTGGTGTCTGCACGTGAGCGGGGTGTGGTGGTGGGTGTGCTGGTGATGGACGTAGTGGCTGAAGATGTAGTGCATGCAGGTGTGAGTGGATACGAGACTGGGAGGGATGAGGGAGACGAGGAGGAGGGGGACACAGTGGAGGCAGCGGATGTTGGTATGTCTGCATGTGTGTGATACTTGCATGAGTGCCTGTGGGATGTGTGGTGCTTATGTTTGCCAGAGCTTCCTTTGTGTGTTGAGGTGTGTGCATGCTGGTCTGATGGTGTGCTTGGGATAGGCTGAGGTACAGGGGTGTGGGTCAGGGTGAAGGAAGTTGGAGGGGGAGGCTAGAGACAGGGACAATAGCTGCCATCAGTGCTGAGGCCAGAGTCTGAAAATCTCGCTGAAGGGCTGCCTGACCAGAATGAATGCCCTCCAGGAATGCATTGGTTTATTGCAACTGCCTCTCTACACCCTGGATGGCATTCAAAATGGTAGACTGCCCAACAGTGAGGGACCTGAGGAGGTCATTGGCCTCCTCACTGAGGGCAGCAGGGGTGACTGGGGCAGGGCCTGAGGTGCCTGGGGCGAAGGTGATGCCCAGCCTCCTGGGTGAGCAGGCACGGGGCAAAGGCTGAGGGGATGCTGGGAGGGCAGTGCTGGAGAGGGTGGTGGCTGCTGTACCTTTAGATGCGGGGGCACAGATGGGCCCACCACCGCAAGGGAGCTCCCATCAGAGGACGAGTCCGTATCACTGGTGTCAGCTCCTGTCCCCGCCGTAGAGCTCCCCTCGCCCTCCGTCCCAAGGTGAAATCGGAGTCCGTAATCTCGCCCTCCAGGGCGATGTGGGATGCAGCTCCCTCCTGCTCTGGAGCCACTGCTCCTCCGCCTGATGATGCTAATGCACACAAGTACAGGGAGACCACAAAAAGGGGGGGGACACAGAAGAAAGACATGTTGAGTGCATGCATTACCGCTACCGTTGGTGGACACGACAGACACAGAAGCCCCCTGCACTACGCCGCACACTTGGGGTCCACTATTCAATCCCTGGGACATGGCTGTGGCCGATATCTGCACACATGGATGTCACAGGAGCCTGACTAGGTGTAGTTGGCACTGTTCCCAGGTGGGGTGCCACAGGGTCTGCCTGAAAAAGGGGACTTAACTAGCACACTCGCCCTGGCCTAGGGGAACCCACAGCCCACCTCCCCCACCCAGACCCCTCCACTGAGCGCTGAATCAGCAGAATTAGAGTGTTCTCAACCCCTTGTTGCTGCTGTGATGCCCTCAAGCACCCATCCAACTCCCGATACGCCACCGCCAGGATCCTGAACATCAGGGGGGTCATGGTGCGACGGGCACCCCTCCCACGTTGGGAGGCCATCCCCAGCTGGGCCTCCGCCGTCTTCTTGCTCCAGCAGCGAATGTCCTCCCATCTTTTACGGCAGTGGATGCTCCGTCTGTGGTAGACCCCCAGGGTCCGGACGTCCTTGGCGATGGCACACCAAACATCCTTCTTCTGGTGGGTGCTGACCTACAGGAATTGTACAGGGGAAAAAGAAAAATTATTACCAACTGCACCATCACAGTCATTGGCCCGCATCCCTACCCTTGCCATGTGGCACATGCACTCACCGTCGTTTCATGCAGGCCTCATTATCCCCCCCCCATCTTTCATCCACCCAACTCCACACAGGCATTGCCTATTAAAAATGCTCACAGTGTACTTACCTGTTTGTCTGGAGGACCGTAGAGTAGCGTGTACTGGGTGAGGACCCCATCCACGAGTTTCTCCAACTCCTCCGTGCTGCAGGCAGTGGCCCTTTCCCCAGACGCATGAGCCATTGTCTCTTCCAGACTGAGGTCACAGCAGCACTTGCAGTGTAGGTCCTCTCCTGTCGAAGATCAGGTATCTAGTGATTGAACTGACAGAAAATGGCGGTCACGTCCGCGGCGGTGCGTACCGTCACCACCGGCGTACATCGTCATTGGCTCCTGGGACTCATAGGGTCCAATGTTAACCAATGCAGAATTGCGCGGCAGTCTTCGACCGCCTACCGCGACGGTGTACAACGCCAGCACAGTTACCTCATATCCCATTGTCCCACTTTACAGGTCAGGCAGCCGCCATTTCAGGGGCCCACATGGCTTTATTTTTTACTGCGTCACACATACCTAGGCCTTGGCTCAACAATCATACAGGCAAATTTCGGTTTATGGATAGTTTTCTGAGTAAGCTGTGTTTACGTACCTCTGAGTTGGTTGACTCTGTGCTCGCTGTTGTCCTCCATAGGCACCGTCCGCTGGGACAGGTGAGGAGGTGGCGGCATCCTCCGGTGTACAGACCGCTGGTGGACCTGTCGACAATGGAGGAAAGACATGTAATCATCACCTACAGGCTTTATCGTGCCACAATCCTGGAACTGTGTGCCCAGTTGGAGCCAGACCTGGTGTCAGCTATCCGCCATCCCACAGGGATCCCCCCTCAAGTGCAGGTGCTGTCAGTACTCCATTTCCTTGCAAGTGGGTCATTTCAAACAACAGTGGCCATAGCATCAGGGATGTCCCAGCCTATGGTTTCCAATGTGTTGTCCAGAGTGTTGTCTGCCCTGCTGAAACTCCCTGCTGAAACACATGCAGTGCTACATCGTTTTCCCTCAGGTGGAGGACTTGCCAACAGTGAAAGGTGACCTCTATGCCCTGGCACTTATCCCCAACATCATAGGTGCCATTGATGGGACACATGTGGCCTTGGTCCCCCCCGCAGGAGTGAACATGTGTACAGAAACCGGAAGAGTTACCATTCAATGAATGTGCAGATGGTGTGTTTGGCAGACCAGTACATCTCCCATGTTAATGCCACATTCCCTGGCTCAGTACATGACGGTTACATCCTGCGGAATAGCAGCATCCCTTATGTGATGGGGCAACTACGGCACCTGGAACTAAATCAGTGGGAATAGTTGTCTGGGGATATTCCTAAGAGTTAGTGTGTGTCTAACAGTTGTCCCTCGCCATTTGCAGGTGACTCTGGTTACCCCAACCTGTCATGGCTACTGACCCCAGTGAGGAATCCCAGGACAGGGGCAGAGGAACGCTACAATGAGGCCCATGGGTGAACTAGGAGGATTATAGAGCAGACTTTCGGCCTCCTGAAGGCCAGGTTCAGGTGCCTCCATATGACAGGTGGTTCCCTATTCTACTCACCAAAGAAGCTGTGCCAGATCATCGTGGCCTGCTGTATGCTTCACAACTTGGTTTTGCAACGACAGGTGCCTTTTCTGCAGGAGGATGGTCCAGATGGAGGTGTTGTGGCAACTGTGGAGCCTGTGGACAGTGAAGACGAGGAAGCAGAAGAAGAGGACATCGACAACAGGAACTCTGTGATCCTGCAATACTTCCAGTGAGACACAGGTAAGAAGACAAACCTGCCTACTACATGTACTTTAACACCACTACCTCTCTACTGTCTGTCCTTTTCACCCACTGTATGGTCACTGAGTTGTCACTTTCTCTTACGATTTCACAGATGTGGGTCCCACTGTGTGACATCTGCTTTGTTTCCTCATGGACTATAGCTGTGTGACATAGATATGTTGACATTACCACTGAAAGAGCATTTTGTCACTGTAATTGCTAATACACTAATTCAAAATCACAGACAGATTCCAGATTGTTTTGTGCTTTAAGGGTGTTTATTTAAGTGCTCAATATTGGAGGGGGTTGTTAAATGGTGAGGGGTGATGGTGGAGGAATGTCCATGGCAGAGTCCAAGCTATTAGTCTCACAGGTGCATTGTCCAAAAGGTCATAGGAAGTGGAGCTGGGGCAGTTGGATGGACAGGGTGATAAGGTGGGAAAAAAGGATGACAATCAAGGTGGTCTCATTTCTTTGCGTGGGTCTTGGCATCGTTCTCTGTCTTTGTCCTGGATCTCAGGGACCGTTTGTGGGGTGGTTCTCCATCTGCAGGGGGTGGGGTGTTGGTGTGGTGGTCCTGTGGTGGTGCCTCCTGTCCACTAGCGCCGGCAGAGGTGGTGGGCAGTTCATCATCCAGGCTAGTGTCAGGGGCCCCTTGTTGTGCCACAGGGTCCCTCCTGGTGTTGAGGACTTCCTTCAGCACCCCGCCGATGGTGCCCAGGGTGGAATTGATGGATCTGGGTTCCTCCCTGAAGCCCAAATACTGTTCCTCCTGCAGCCGCTGGGTCTCCTGAAACTTGGCCAGAACCGTTGCCATTGTCTCCTGGGAATGATGGTAGGCTCCCATGATGTTGGAGAGGGCCTCGTGGAGAGTGGGTTCCCTGGGCCTGTCCTCCCCCTGTTGCACAGCAGCCCTCCCAGTTCCCCTGTTTCCCTGGGCCTCTGTCCCCTGAACCGTGTGCCCACTGCCACTGCCCCCAGGTCCCTGTTGTTGTTGGGGTGGTGGGTTAGCCTGGGTTCCCTGTAGTGGTGGACACACTGCTGATTGACGTGTCCTGGGGACAGAGGTATGGGTCCGCTGGGTGCTGTGCTGTGCTGGTGTTTCCAGAGGGGGGAAGCTCTGTAGTGGCCGGTGACTGTGTGAGGGGAACCGACTGTCCCAAGGTCCCAGATGGGCCAGGTTGGTCGTCTAGATCCAGTTGGACAGAGCTGCTATCATCACTGTGGGCCTCTTCTGTTGGTGGTGTGGACGTGTCTGGACCCTCCTGTCCGGTGACGTTGGGTAGGGGTCCTGTAGGGGTGTAAAAGCATGATTATTGCATCTGTGTGTGCCATGGTGTGCAATGGGTGGGTGACTGTGTACCGCAGTGCTTGCATTCCTGTGTGGGACCTTGTGTGATGATGGTTTAGAGGGGTGTATGGGTATGTGCAGTGGCCATGCTTTGGTGATGGGTGTCCATGCTTTGATGTTGCATGCAGGGCTTGGTGTTGGGATGGGTGGTTTGTGATATTGGGACATTTGTGAGGAGTTGGAGTGATGGGGGTGAGGGTGGGGGTATGTGATAGCATGCAGGTAGGGCGGGGGATGTATAGATAAGATTTGACTTACCAGAGTCCATTCTTCCAGCTACTCATGCGAGGCCCTCAGGAGGCAGAATAGCCAAGACTTGCTCCTCCCATGTTGTTAGTTGTGGGGGAGCAGGCGGGGGTCCGCCTCCAGTCCTCTGAACGATGTGGTGTCTTGAGACCACGAAACGCACCTTCCCCCGTAGATCGTTCCACCTCTTCCTGATGTCATCTCTATTTCTTGGGTGTTGTCCCACTGCGTTGACCCTTTCCACTTTTCTTCACCATAGCTCCATCTTCCTAGCTATGGAGGTGGGCTGCACCTGTGATCCGAATAGCTGTGGCTCTACCCGGATGATTTCCTCCACCATGACCCTGAGCTCCTCCTTAGAGAACCTGGGGTGTCTTTGCCGTGCCATGGGGTGATGTGGGTGATGTGTGGGTTGGTATGTGTTGTGATGGGTGGGGTGATATTTAGTGGTGTGAGGTGCGTGGATGTTGTGTGAGTGATGGTGTTGAGTGCCTGTGGATGCTTGTTTGTAGATTGTGGTGTCTCTTTCTGGCCTTCTTTCTGAATTTTTGGTAGTAGGGGTTTGTGGGTGATGTGGGCGGGTGTTTTATATTGTATTGGGTGTGTGGAGTGGTGTGTTTATGTGTATCAGGTGTGTGTATTTTTAATTGTCCAATGTGGTAGTGTTTTGTATATGTGTGTGTATTTTGAGCGCAGCGGTGTGTACCGCCAATGGAATACCGCAGTTGAAAGACCGCCACGTGGATTCGTGGGTCGTGGTAGTGTGGGCGTATTCCTGTTGGCGTGACGGTGGAGGTTTTGTTTTCGCCAGTTTATCACTGACCTTTGGTGTGGGTGTCTCAATTTTGCCGGATTCCGAGCAGTGGGTCATAATGACCGTGGCGGAAATTTCGCTGCCGCGGCGGTGTATTGGCGGTCTTCTGCACGGCGTTAAGCGGCTTTTACTGCCAATGTTGTACTGACCCCCCATAGAGGCAACTTCAGAGTGACCATACTTAGAGTACTCTATGCATTGGGGTACAAACCTCCCTGTCTTATGGTCAAAGAACCCTTTCTTTTTAGAATCAGACTGGGACTGGTTACCACTATTCCCTTGAGGATTATTTTGGGGCCCTTTTGACTGCTTACTTTTAAGATTTTCTTCATCCCCTTTCTTCTCGTGCGGATCCTGACTACCTCCTCATCAGATACCTTTTTGGACACTCTGGTGCTAGTCCAGAGGTTTGCCTCCTCAGCCAACTTCCTGGGATCAATCAGCTTACTGTCAACTAGGTGCTGGCACATCTCTGTAAAACAAATGCTGAGAATATGTTCAATCAGGATCAAATGGTACAAACCCATGTAATCATTTATTCTACTGCCCGCACCTAGCCATTCAGTGTCTTGCTGGAAAAATCAATAAACCTACCCAGGTTTGGTTCGGGAGCTTGCTAGTGTGCCTGAATCTTTGGCGATATTTTTGAGGGGTCAGTCCAAATTCGGCAATCAAAATGGGTTTCATGGGAGTGTCCTGTTCTGGTCCCCACTCTCTAATGTCAGAAGTGTGTCCCTCCTAATTACTGGCACATGTTTCCACAAGCCTACCCCCTCAGTGCTCTTCAGGAGCCCCATGAGCCCTTGGTGCAACTTCATATGCAAACAACCACATATCAATGTCATCTCCCACCACATAACTTGACACCACATCCTTGAGTAAACAAACTTTTTGTGTCAGGCAAGTCCTGTATGTATTCTGCCACCATCACTGCTGCACTCAAACTGCCTAGCAATGATATCCAGGTCTTTAAAACTCAGTTCAAAAGCTGGCAATAGCTTCTTTTTTGCCAAGTACCTCTCAGCCTTCCCTTCCTCTGCTGTCATTTGAAATCTGGCCAACTGTAGCCTGAATTTTCTTTCTTCTCTCCTTTTCTCTGCAGTCAGGCCATGATTTGAGACACTGCTCCCTGCTGTCTCCGGGGACACAAATTCAAGGGTGTCATCCTCACTACTGCTGAAAAATCCTCGGGAGAGCCATCCACTTGCTCTCCCAACTCAACATGCTCTTGTGAACGGGCTTCTGCCCAGGCCCTCAGTGCCTTATGGTACTCCTCCTTCTTGGAGGCTCCCTTGATAGGTACTTCCATCACCTTGCAGAACCCTTTCAGCTGCCTCCAGCTTGGCTAGGTCACAATCTCCATCTCCACTTCTGGACCCAGCCAGAGACATGGTGTATAGTATTAGATTAGAAAATGTCAAGCAGTGAAATTTGTAGCAAAAAGAAACAAATAAAAAAATTATCTTTGACTGTGGGTGGGTAGTGTACACGTACCTATTATATGGCACTGCACATACACAAGACCTATCTTCACCGCTGATCACCAATGTTAGAAATGGGGTCGCTAGTAGTCTCAACACAATCCAAATTATCCAGTGCCTACCCTATGGTAGCTTGGCACTGAGCAGTCAGACTTAACTTAGAAAGCAATGTGTAAAGTATTTGTGCAATAAACCATACAGTAGCACAGTGAAAACACCACAAAAATACACCACACAGGTTAAGAAAAATAGATAATATTTATCTGGATTAAGTAAGGTCAAAATGGAAAAGATCCAATAAGCACAAGTTGAACTATCACTTCTAAAAGAGTCACAATCCTTAGAAAGAAACAGTTGTCTCTGTTTTACACACAGTACCTGATATGCATCAAAAATGATGGCACACGGAGACTGCAGAAGAGGAAATGGATGGGAAAATAAGGTGTTGCATTGGATTTTCAGAAACAGCATAGATAATGTGTTGTTTCGTACCACCCTGCAAGGGGTTTGCGTCAGTGCGTAGTCTTGATCCCTCACTGCGATGCAGGGATATTTCGATACCCAGGGATGATGCGTTGAAAACCCTTGACACGCTGGAAGAAGGAACAGGCACGGCGTCGACCCGGTAGGCGATGCATTGAATTTTCCATTGCAAGGTAGGTGCTGCGTCAAATTACGAGTCGGGGCTGCATCGTTCCAGTCACCTGTGTGTCGATTTCTCAGCCGCAACACAGGCTTCACATCAATTTCTGCAGAAGTTGTGTCAATTTTCGATGCACAAGGAATTTTTTGAAGAGGTGGAGTCTTTGTTAGCCCTGAGACTTCAGAAACAGGAGGCAAGTTCAATCCAAGCCATTGGAGGCCACTTTTGTGGAAGGCAGAGTCTTTCCAGCAAAGTCAGAGGCCAGCAGGGCAGCAGAAGGATAGCAGTCCTTCTTAGCAAAACAAATCACTTCACTGCGCTGTTATTTTAGGAGCACCTATGGTTGAAAATGTTTAGTTTTTTTTATAACTGAAGTAAGATTTATTCGGGATGACAAAAATAAAAATGCAACCTGTATTAATCTAATGATGGTATATTGGGTTATAAATAGCCTTTGATAAAATCAAAAAGTGCCACGGAAGTCTAGGCATATACTTACCCCTGGTGACCATTTGTATATTGATTGTTTAATTACCCAGGTCTAAGGGTTACTTGGGTTTACCTCATTTGGTAGAATAACACTTTCTAAAAGAGGCATTTCTAAAAAAGCAATATTAAATCCAATCTCACCAATAAGCAGGATTACCAATTACCATTTTGGCCATACCAAATATGACCTGGTTACCCCTTTCAGATCAGAATCTACCAGTCAAAAAGTAGTCTATGAAGGGAGCAGTCCTCTCAGTATTGGAAAACACATTTTTGAGTTTTTGACTCCCAGGTCATATGAAACACATAGCACCCTAACCTAGGGATTAACTAGGGCCTACCTTAGGGGTGGCTTATATGTTTAAGGCATGGAAAGTACTTTTAAATGCCAAGTCAAAGTTGCAGAGAAACTGAACACCCAGGCTTTGCAATAGCAGGCCTGAGACATGGTTAAGGGGCTACTTAGGTGCATGGCACACTCAGTGCTGCAGGCCCACTAGTAGCATTTAATGTACAGGCCTTGTCTAGGGATTCCCTATCTAATGCCAGCTGTTGCTGTTTAAGCTCACAGTCTGGTCTCTTCAACCCTCAACTTTTTGAGTTCCCTTTCTAACAAGTTATCCTCAGGGTGGGTGGGTTGGGAATGCTTGGACACAGAAGACAAGTTTGAAACAACAGGGGGGGATCTGTCCCTATTTGTCTGGACCCTAGTAACTTGGCCTCTAGGAATAAAGACTTCCCTACTGTGATGGGAACCTCCATTACTGCCAACATTACTGGGAGTCCTGTTAGGGGGCAGACCCTGTTCAGAACCCTCCCCACCTCCCTCAAAGTGTTCACCTGAGTCAGAATGGGAACCTTCTATTAACCTCTCATCTGATGTGCCTTCTTGGACTCATCATTTACAGTAAGCATGTTGAATAGAAACTCTTTTGTAGGGTTATTTCCTATCACTAAGCAGAGACTCCTTAGGCTCTTGTAATTAAAATTGTCATAAGTAGTATTGACCATTGTAAGAGTTGAATCTTCTACAGACATGATAGCAGGAGGTTTAGAGATAGTGAGAAGGAAGAAAAAGTTTCAGAACTTTTTAAAGAGCAGAGAAACAAAAAAAATTCTAACTTTTAGAACACTTTTAGAAGTTTTAGAGAAACTTTTCAGAACTTTGTAAAAAGTTTAAGAGGAGAAAAGAAACACTTTTTGGTTAGGTGTACATACACTGAACTGTTTTGTATATTATTCTCTTATGAAAAGTACACAATGACAAAGTGGTAAGTAGTTACAAGTACTTATCCCACCGCTGCACAACCAATGTAGGAGGCTGGCCTGGCTTGTAGTGGGTACCAGAGGTACTTACACCTTGTGCCAGGTCCAGTTATCCCTTATTAGTGTAGAAGATGTGTTTCTAGCAGCTTAGACTGATAGAAGGTAGCTACTGGAAAGCAGCTTAGGCTGAACTAGAAGACATGTAAAGCTCCTACTATACCACTGGTGTCATATGTACAATATCATAAGAAAACACAATACACAGAGTTACTAAAAATAAAGGTACTTTATTTTTATGACAATATGACAAAAGTATCTCAGTGAGTACCTTCAGTATGAGGATAAGTTATATACACAAGATATATGTACACAAACCAAAATTAGGTAAGTAATAGCAAGAAAAGTAATGCAAACTGTAGAATTACAATAGATTGCAATAGGAGCACATAGGTATAGGGGATACACAAACCATATACTCCAAAAGTGGAATGCGAACCACAAATGGACCCCAAACCTTTGTGAGCTTGTAGAGGGTCGCTGGGACTGTAAGAAAACTGTGAGGGTTAGAAAAATAGCCCACCCCAAGACCCTGAAAGGTTGGTGTAAAGTGCACCTACTACCCCCAGAGAGCACAGAAGTCGTGATAGGGGGATTCTGCAGGAAGAACAAACACCAGCAATGCAACAACAGTGAATTTCCAGACTTGAGTACCTGTAAGACAAGGGGACCAAGTCCAATAGTTGCGACAGTGTCGAGAGTGGGCACGAGCCCAGGAAATGCCATCTGAGGGTGCCAGGAAGCTGCCACTGGGTGGAAGAAGCTTGGAGTTCTGCAAGAAAGAAGAGGACTAGGGGCTTCTCCTTTGGAAGACAGATGTCCCGCGTTGTGATGAAGCTTGCAGAGGTGTTCCCACGCATAAAGACTGCAAACAAGCCTTGCTAGCTGCAAGGGTGGCGGTAGAGGTTTTTGGGTGCTGCTGTGGCCCAGGAGGGACCAGGATATCGCCACTTGGAGGTGGAGACAGAAGGGGCGCCCAGCAACTCAGGGAGCCCTCACAGATGCAGGCAGCACCTGCAGAAGTACCCTTACAGGCACTTGGAAGAAGAGTGAACTGGAGTCCATGCAAAGTCACAAAAGAGAGTCCCACGACGCCGGAGGACAACTCAGAAGGTTGTGCACTGCAGGAAGGAGTGTCGGGGACCCAGGCTTGGCTTTGCATGAAGGAAATCCTGGAAGAGTGCACAGAAGCCGGAGCAGCTGCAAATCAGGCGGTACCCAGCAATGCAGTCTAGCTGCAGTCTAGCGTGGGGAGGCAAGGACTTACCTCCACCAAACTTGGACTGAAGAGTCACTGGACTGTGTGAGTCACTTGGAAAGAGTTCCAGAGTTCCAGGGACCATGCTCGTCAGGATGAGACGGGACCTTGAGGACCAGTGTTGCAGTCTTTTGGTGCCTGCGTTAGCAGGGGGAAGATTCCGTCGACCCACAGGAGATTTCTTTGGAGCTTCTGGTGCAGGGTGAAGGCAGGCTACCACCAGAGCATGCACCACTTTGAAACAGTCGCGAAAGCCGGCAGGATGAGGCGCTACAATGTTGCTGGCAGTTGTCTGGCTACTTTGTTGAGGTTTTGCAGGCATCCTGAGCAGTCAGCAGTCGATCCTTTGGTAGAAGGTGAAGAGGGAGATGCAGAGGAACTCTGATGAGCTCTTGCATTTGTTATCTGAAGAATTCCCCAAAGCAGAGACCCTAAATAGCCAGAAAAGGAGGTTTGGCTACCAAGGAAGGAGGATTGGCTACCAAGAGAGGTAAGAGCCTATCAGAAGGAGCCTCTGATGTCACCTGCTGGCACTGGCCACTCAGAGCAGTCCAGTGTGCCCCCAACACATCTGTTTCCAAGATGGCAGAGGTCTGGGACACACTGGAGGAGTTCTGGGCACCTCCCCTGGGAGGTGCAGGTCAGGGGAGTGGTCACTCCCCTTTCCTTTGTCCAGTTTCGTGCCAGAGCAGGGCTGGGGGATCCCTGAATCGGTGTAGACTGGCTTATGCAGAGATGGGCACCATCTGTGCCCATCAAAGCATTTCCAGAGGCTGGGGGAGGCTACTCCTCCCCAGCCCTCACACCTATTTCCAAAGGGAGAGGGTGTAACACCCTCTCTCAGAGGAAGTCCTTTGTTCTGCCTTCCTGGGTCAGGGCTGCCTGGACCCCAGGAGGGCAGAAACTTGTCTGAGGGGTTGGCAGCAGCTGCAGTGGAGACCCCGGAAAGGCAGTTTGGCAGTACTCATGTACTGTGCTAGAGACCCGGGGGATCATGGAATTGTCCCCCCAATACCAGAATAGTATTGGGGTGACAATTCCATGATCTTAGACATGTTACATGGCCATGTTCGGAGTTACCATTGTGACGCTATACATAGGTTGTGACCTATGTATAGTGCACGTGTGTAATGTGTTCCCACACTCACAAAGTCCAGGGAATTTGCCCTGAACGATGTGGGGGCACCTTGGCTAGTGCCAGGGTGCCCACACACTAAGTAACTTTGCACCCAACCATCACCAGGTGAAGGTTAGACATATAGGTAACTTATAAGTTACTTAAGTGCAGCGGTGAATGGCTGTGCAATAACGTGGACGTTATTTCACGCAGGCTGCACTGGCAGGCCTGTGTAAGAATTGTCAGAGCTCCCTATGGGTGGCAAAAGAAATGCTGCAGCCCATAGGGATCTCCTGGAACCCCAATACCCTGGGTACCTCAGTACCATATACTAGGGAATTATATGGGTGTACCAGTATGCCAATGTGAATTGGTAAATTTAGTCACTAGCCTGTTAGTGACAAATTTGGAAAGCAGAGCGAGCATAACCACTGAGGTTCTGGTTAGCAGAGCCTCAGTGAGACAGTTAGGCATCACACAGGGAACACATCCAGGGCACATACTTATGAGCACTGGGGCCCTGCCTGGCAGGGTCCCAGTGACACATAGACTAAAACAACATATATACAGTGAAATATGGGGGTAACATGGCAGGCAAGATGGTACTTTCCTACAGTGCACTTTACTAGGGACTTCTAAGTAAATCAAATATGCCAATCGGGGATGAACCAATGTTACCATGTTTGAGGGAGACAGCATATGCACTTTAGCACTGGTGAGCAGTGGTAAAGTCTGCAGAGTCCTAAAGCCAGCAAACACAGTGTCAGAAAAGTGGAGGGAGGCAGGCAAAAAGTTGGTGGATGACTGCCCTAAGGCTGTCAGGTCTAACATATCTTTACTGATGGGCAATGATGAACAACCTGCTTGGGTACATATAGAGCACTCTGTGGCAAAACCTTCACCCGGCCTTGTGATACTATATCTGCATAGTACTACAGACACCACTACCATCTCTCTGGTGACTCAGGTCATGTGGGGGGAATCCCACAAGCTGCTGGAGGTAGGCCATAGTTTACTCCATGGTGTACTGCTACAGCGCAATGCAAGTGGCAAGATTGTTCAAAAATGGTTAACTGGACAGGGGGGAACCCCTGAGGAAGCAGAACAATAGGCAACTTTTATTTTATTTTGACACATTATGTACTGAATAGAGGATCCCAAGCTCCCCTAACTGTCAATGCTGCCAAAAATCAAACTGCCTGAGATGCAGGTTTGGGCCAGATGCACCAGCTCTGCCTGAGTCATCAATTCAGAAATATATGGTTAAATGGGAAAAGGCCAGGGTCACAGGCCCAACTCTCTACCAGATCTTTATTGATAACATACTCAGTAAGAGTTGTGAGATCAGGATACATTGGCAAACAAGATAATCAATAGACTTTACAGACGATGGCTGGGCAACTCTTCTCGAAGGGCACGACCGCACTTTCAGGGAAGCAGGCCCAACTTCTAACATTTTAAAGTTTTAAGGTGACTGGTACTGGTCTCCCCTTAAACTCAAAAAAGCCTGACTAATGCCAGATGATCAATGCTAGTGTTGTGCAGAACTAGTACTAGGGTTGCACATGCAACTGGCTTCTTACTGAGTAGATATATAGTGTACGCTCCATAACACCAGCTCTGTCTGTTGTGAGCCCAACCAAATTGGCTATGCTTCAAGACATATCTGACACAGATGATACCTACTTTCATTGAATGTGATGGATGTCGACTGCCCTTATCATAGCTAAGTTTGTTTTAAAGGCATGCGTGGAAACAACACGGTTGTTGTTCCTACCGCGTTGTTCAGGCCTGTGTGGTTGGTGCATGTGTTGTTCCATCATACATCTGGTATGAAGAGATGTCAAAGAGACCCCACCAGTCTTGGGAGCAGAGTCTCAAACATTCTCATGAAAAATTAAAGGATCAAGCGAAGGAAATAAAAGAAAGCTGCATAAATATTCTCACTTATGCAAATCATATGCAGCTGATACTGTCTCCCTCAAACAAAACACCCAACTCCAGTTACAAGTTTACCACATGTATGACAGAAGTGGAATCCTGGATGAAATCCAATAGCCTCAAATTGAATTCAGAAAAGATTGAGCTGGTAGTTTTGTGACCTCACCATGAGATTCAACCTGGTGGGCCACAGACCATGGACCCACCCTCACATCCTGATTGCAAGCAAGATACTTCAGAATCATCATAGACAGCAAACTGGACATGACCATCCAACTCAACACAGTGGTCTCCGACTGCTTCAACACACTAGGGCCATATTTATACTTTTATTGTGCCGCATTTGAGCCACTTTTTGACACAAAAGCAGCACAAACTTACAAAGGTTTGCGCCGCTTTTGCATCAAAAAGTGGCACAAATGCGGCGCTAAAAAAGTATAAATATGAGTGTTAGTATGCTGAAAAATATCTTTAAGTGGCTACAGACAACAGCAGTAAAATGATCACCCGAGCCCTCGTCATGAGTAAACTAGACCATAGAAAATCCTGCACATAGGAATTACTAACCAACTCACAAGATGACTGCAGACCTTCCAAAAGCAGCAGCCAGGCTGATCCTCAATCCCACATGCTGAGACCACATCACACTATGCCTTAGTGAACTCACTCACTCAAGATATACAAAGGTGGACACCTTAAACTCCTTACCTACACCTACAAAGCTAACAAAAGTTTGGTCCTGCCTACACGAACATTCAAATTCACTTTCATCAACCTTCTAGACAACTCTGCTCTGCAGGCCTCTCACTAGCATACACCCAACACATACACAAAAGCAGAGCCGGAGGCTGCACTTTCTCGCATGTGACCTCTGAAGACTGGAACGACCTCTCACAGCACATCAGAGCCTCCTTCTCTCTTCTTGACTTTCTCAAGAAGCGGAAGATCTGACTTTTCAACTAAACCCCCATGACTAGTCTCACACACCTGCTACAGAGCGCCAACAACACCAATAGCATAACATACCAAGAAAGAGGGGTATGTGGAAGATAAATGAAAAACACATCAGTGACCATGATAAGAGAAACAAATGTGTATATGTTGATATAAAGCTGCGTCCTATGCTCTCCTGACCAGTGATCCTCTCCTCAACAACAAGAATGTCTCTGAATGTCACTTTTCATCCTGTGTTGATCCTGGGAGAATGAAAACTAGCTGTTTCTGCTTTGATACATTTGCTGTCTCCATACATTGTTCATCATCTATTATTGTACAAGGCTGAACTAATATTGATGTTACTTATTTTCATGTTTTTGGTAGCTGAAATTGTTTTAAAATTACAGGTCCTGATTAAATTAGTTATTCACCTGTTAAGCTGAAAACTCCGTAGACCTTATTCACAAATGTAACTTTCACTTCTGAGTAATTAATAATTTTGAGCAAGTTTACAACATTTAGACTATTCACAAATCCCAGTGTAAATGTAGTCCAAAAGTGTAACTCGCATGTCCACACCAAATGTAAAAGCCAGGGGAACTATACACTTTTAAGTTTACTACTTTTTAGCTCTTTACAAAATCTGAGTGTTAATCCACTCCAGAAGTGTAACTTACACTCAGATTTTGTGGATATCCAAAAAGTAGTAAACTTACTCAAAAACATAAATTACTTGAAAGGGTATAGTGCTCAGGCCCTTCAATTTGGTGGAAACATGTAAGTTACACTTTTGAATTAAATTTACACTCACATTTTGTGAATATCCAAAAAGTAGTGAACTTACTCAAAAATGTAAATTACACAGAATGGTAGGTTATCCATGTGAATCAGGCTCTTTTTGCACAGACCTCAGTTTACAGGGAACCAGATTGAGACTTAGGCCGCGTCAAAACAGGAGATTGGAAAAGTTTGTAAACAATGGATGCTTTAGAAAATGAGGTAAGAACGGAGGACAAATAAAAGGGTAACTCCAAAGAAGAAGATAGGGAAGGCAATGACAAAAGTACATCAAGAATAACATTAATAAGAAGAAGATATTTAGACATAAATGAATTAGGACAATGAAATAGAAGTTGGAATTGTGAAAATGAAAGTGGAGTTTCATTGGAAAATAAATCTTTGACCCACGCTATGCCTCTTTGTCGCCAGGATTTCCAAAATAAGGGTTTTTTATTGATAGTGACGAGACAAATATGCCAAATAGGGGAATTCAGAAAAGAGGAATAAGTGACGGTTGGAGGTAAATAGTGAGAACGCACAAGTATGTTTAAAAAGCGGGAGGAGATAAGTGAAATATTATAAGAAAAGGATACCATCTCACGAAGAAGAAAAGGTAGAAGAAAGGAACTTTCAATATCCAACCATAAGGGAGTAAACATAGAACTTGACAAGGAGATCTATCTAGAAGCTTGACGCAAACAAAATTGGCTCCCCCCTCCTGGTTAGAATGGCGCAGGTGACTAAGAGAAAGTCTAGATCTCTTATTATTCCAAAGGAATTTAGACAATCTGGAGTCCAGTTGTTTAAAACAGTAACAGGCAAAGGAATCGGAATTATGGATAGGATATATAAAATGTTAGGAGAAATCATCATTTTGATAGAGTCAAGACAACCCCACCATGATAAAAATAAGGGATTCCATAACATAAGGGATCTATCAACCTTCTCTAAAGCATCAGAAATATTTACTTCAATTGACTTTTTAATAGAAGAGGTGAACCAAATACATAAATATTTAATCTTGGAAGTATTCCAATGAAAACCAGTAATATCGAATGATGATTTAAAACAAAAGTTTGTTAGAGGAAGGATTTCAGTTTTATCCGAACTTATCTTATAACCTGAAAACAAAGAAAAGTCTTCTATTTCCAGAAGTAGAGATGGAATCGAGAGTTCAGGGTTTGAAATATATAAAAGTATATCATCTGCATATGGTAATAATTTAAAATGTTTCTCACCATATTGGAAGCATTCAATTTAAGTGTTATTTCTAATACAGGATATAAATGGCTCTAGGGCTAGGATAAATAGGAGTGGAAAAGTGGACACCCTTGATGAACGCCATGACGTAATACAAAGTATCTGGACAGTTTCCCATTGACCAGTATCGAAGCCATTGGGGATTGATATAGCAGAGAGATAAATTAAATTAAATGAGGCCCTAAACCATGCCAAGCTAAGGTTTTTAATAGAAAAGACCAGTCTAACCGATCAAACGCTTTCTCAGCATCTATGGAAATTGCTGCTAAAGAATACAGAAGAGCGGAAGCCTTGCTGGGTACATTGAAGAATATTCTAGAATTGACAGAAGCAAATCTACCTTTGACAAAACCAGTTTGTTCCTTACTTATCAGCGCAGGTAAAAGGGGATCAAGACGTAAGGCTAACAATTTTGCAAAACTGTTATAATCTGTATTGAGTAGATAAATTGGCCTATTATTTTTACAGTAAGCATGATCCTTACTTTCCTTTGGAATTAAACAAATCTAAGCTTCTTGAAATGTTCCCCCTGTACAGCCAGAACCCATCAAGAATCGAAAGAGCTATAAAAGTTTGGGAAGCAAAAACTCAGAAAAAAGTAGAAAAAATTCCACTGTAAATCCATCCGGACCAGGGATTTTACCTTTTTATAGAGACTGAAGGGCTTTAAAAATTTCTGACGCAGAAATATCAACTTCAAGTGGAGAGACATCAACTAGAGTTTTATTAGGGTGTGAAATTTTCTTTAAATAATCATCAATCTGTAAGGAGATCAGGACTGACTCAGGAGTATAAAGAGTCTGATAATAATTGACGAATTCAGCTAAGATACTATCATCTTTAAAAAGGGAATCACCAGTATCTGTAAGTAGAGACTTCACTGTGTGGCCTTGCTTTTGTATTTTTAAATAATTAGCCTGAAGTTTCCCCGATCTATTTCGACCCCCATAATAGCGGGCGCTACTTCGTAGAAGAAAAGAGGAGGCATTATCCATTGAGGTTTTATTAAATTGCAATTTTGTCTGAATATTGTTCTTGTTGATTAAGATTTAAAGAGGAAGAATAATATTGATGTTCTAAATGCTTAATTTTGAGAAGTAGAGTTTGATGCTGTGCATTCAAAATGTTCTTTTTATTAGAGACAAAATTTTGTATATGACCACGAGCTGCAGCCTTAAATGAATCTCATAGCAATTGTGGGGAAACATGAGGAACATCATTAAATCAGAAAAATTCCTCTGCAAAGTCAGTGAAGGATGTGGAAAATTTAGAGTCAAGTAACAATGAATTATTAAATCTCCACCTATTGGTTTTGGGATGCACCGGGATCAAATCAAAATCTATGATGACTGGAGCATGATCAGAGATTACTATAGGTTCAGTGGAGGAATTAATAAGATTTTGGGAAAGTGATTTTAAAACAAAAATATGGTCAAACCTGGATAAGAAGCCATGTGGTGGAGAATAAAATAAAAATTCTCTACTATCAGGGTTACAAGTTCTCCATGAATCAATTAAATTACATTGTGAAAGAAATGCCTTAAAATGTTTATGCATTTTATGAGGAAAAAATTTAATTACAGATTGCCTATCTGTAAAAGGGTCAATAATTTGATTGCAATCCCCTCCAAGAAGAAAGAAATCATCATTATAATGCAGACATTGTTTAGTAACATTAGGCCAAAAAAGATAATCTGAATGGTTAGGACCATAAATATTGCCAAAATTATTTCCTTCTGTTTGCTGTAATTTTGGACACATCCTGTGAGATGAAGATTTTATTTCCTTGCCAAGAGATTTGTTTTTTGTCTTTTGCAGCACTAAGCACTCTCAATAGATCAGTAAATTCAAGAAAGAAAATATTCATGCCTTTTGGTTTAGATATGGAGGAATGCGGAGTACGATGGCCAAAGCGGTGTGCCCTTTGAATGTTCAAGACTGTAGAAGATGGTAGGTCCACTAACTTTGGAAAGAATGAAGCAAAAAATGAAATTGGATCACTCCCTTCAAGACCCTCCGGTAATCCATAAAGGCAAAGATTATTGCGCCTGTTTCTGTTTTTCAAATCCTCTGCAAGTGTCTTCAATGTTGCCACTTCCTTCTCCAAGTTAGCAATTTTATTTGTTTCATCTTGCACATCACTGACTCTTTGCTTCCATTTGAGACCACTTAGTATCAAGATTTTGCATCTGAGAATTAGTTTTTTCAATAAGGGGACGCAGTGCGCGTATTTCGTCAAGCACAAGTTCAAGAGAAATCAGTGAGTGAGATTTTACTGGTGAAGGTGGGTCCTGTTTGACCCTCTTATGAGTAGTTGTAGAGATATTCTAGGAGACTTTGGGCGAAGAAGAAGATGAGGAAGACATCTTTGACTTGGCAGAAGAAGTTGCTGCAGCAGAAGTATCCAATTGTAAAAACTGCGAAAGTTGATCAGTTGAGGAGAACTGATGTGACAGAGATTTTAATTTCTTTAGTTTGCCCATAAAAATGAAAATCCTTCAATAAGGAAACGAGTGGACCAGGAACTCCAAATATATATTGATGAAATAGTAAAAATAAATTACATGGCTTGCGCAGAAAACTGCAAACAAAACATTCAAAGGTTAAAAAAATAAGCAAATAAGAACATCATGGTGGTGAGTAATAGTTTTCAAAATGGCTGCATTTTCTGAGGAGAAATGAAGAAACCTTTGTAAAAGTCAAAAAAATAATCTAGGCGCCATTTAAAACATGAAAAATGCTCACCAACAGATCCAGCAGGCAATTATATGTAAGGCGCCTTGAGAGGTGAGAGAAAAACGGCTCCAGTGTTGGAAATGCGTCCGACGATGCGTGGAGCTCCGTTAATTAGTAGCCATCTTGTCTGGCGGCTCGTGCGCTCCATCTCAGCTCTGTTTTCTTTACACAAAATGCATCCTTGCATTCATTTTGGACACAAAGGTGCATTTTGCAGTAAGAAACTAGTGCTCAATGTTGGAGTTAAGTTGGGGGGGAACCATGCGCCAAGTGCATATTGAGCAAGCACAAGCAGCTGCTCATGATCACAATTCATGTTCTACTGCGTTTAAGATTATTTCTTAGCACAAAATGCATCCTCACATCTATTTTGGACTCCATGGTGCAATTTTGCACTAAAAAAATAATGCTAAATGAAGAGTTACTCTTCTGTCGTAAATCTGCAAGATTTCACTGAATTTTTGGTTAAGTCCACCGTGACAACACTGTACAGAATTGCACGAGTTACTCCAATCACTAATAAATTCTGGTTGTGTTTTAGGTCTCACGATCAGTCTGATATCTGATATTCCCCACTGGTCAATCCACTACCTCGGCGTATCTAAATGAATGTGTATTCTGATATTTCCTGAGAGAGAAAGTTTTTGTTCCCACAAATGTAGAATGCATATATCGGCAACAATGCTAGACAACACGGCGAATATTTAGATCACTCATGTTTATAGGTTTGCATAATCACATAATTTAGAATTTGAGGTAACTGATGCAGTTATTTCTTTAAGATTACAGGATGTTCAATCAAGTGACAGTGCCATACTTAGAATCTGTGTCTATTGATGCAGAAGTATGAAACACAAGCTGAAAGACCAAAAAGTGTTTATCTTTTCTAACTATTTGTAGCCCTCTTTATTTATTCCCTTCGTTCTTTCTGTGTAGTGGTACTACATAGGTACTGAGATGCTTCACGACCCTCACGTAATGCACATTGCACGAGTAGCACCTTTTGGACCCACACATTCCCTCGTCTGCATGTGAGTGAACCCTCTTGCAAAAGATAAGAATATGTATGTGCCATATTACTGACGCAGGTGCATGTGCAAAGTGACTGTCAAAAAGGACACACAGCACTTCGTCTACGGCACACTTTCTGGTGTGGCAGAGAGGACTTCTGCCCAGGGTCGGACTGGCCCATTGGCCTATCAGTCAGTGCCGATCAGCTGGTCTGACAGGCCAGTGTGTAGCCCATTTTTTGACTGTTTGTGGAACTGTTTTGTGGTATGCTGGATCAATTTTCACTGTTGATTTGCCTGCAGTAAACTAGATTTTCATGCACTCTTCCATACACTGTCTAGCTCGGGTATCTACTTTTGTAGCTGGCACCAGAAATGCAGAAAGCTAATTTTTTAGTAATTTAGCTCCAGGCCCTGATCTGTGCTGGGCTCAGGGTGCGCATCGGCACAGACCGAGAAGGCGCATCCCTATTTATAACATAGCGCTAGCTTGCAAATGATAAAGAATAGAAAGAAGAGGTGAAGAAGTGGATTACAGATTTATTTATGTAATATTGACTGCTTCTTTGAATAAAGGAAATTAAAAATACCCTGGCCGGTTTTCATTTCGTCCTAATAATGAAACAACGGAACACATATAGAAGCGTCCTATAGCACTCCTTATAAGTTATTTTGTGTTACTTCATTCCTGATTGTATTATTCCCCAGAGTAATAGTCTGAATGTGCAATTTGTGTCTCAGCCTGGTTCATGCTGCGATACTTCTGAAAGGAAGCACAGATGACAACATTTTGTCAACAATGAGGAAGCAGAAAAGATTGCTCTCAAGGGGTGCTCTCAGACGATGGATTGTCTTTAAGGCTCCCTGGGCCCGGCGTCCATAGTCTTAATTGGGTATGACTGATACATCGAGAACGTTCTAACCCTACGACGAAAGGCCTGCATTATATGCTATGGGCGCGCACAAAGGAGCAGTCCCAAAGAGCCATGGGAGTTAAAAGCAGAGCGCCATTTCACAAATAACATGTCAAACGGGTAAAGTTGGAAGAGATGGCAGAATCCCCCGTCCTCCTTTCTCTCTTGACACTTAACTGCAGTGGCCTTCTAATGAATCACGCCATTTCGTGGTCTCTAAAGCTGCGGGGGAAATTATCCTTCTATCAGTTCAAGGGAATGTGATGATTTCCCCCAAGAAAGTTGTTTAAATGACAAGCCCCACCGCCCTTTAGCCTCCTTCAGACTGTGCATATGCATCTGTATTTAACTTGGACGGATCTATTTTATATTTATCTCAGTGATCCCGAAACAGCTACAGGCGCAGTCTTTTTCGTTCATTATAAATGGTGTTGTATTGCATGTGGCAAAAATACAATCAAATTGCACGTCCTTTTAACCCCTCCGCTGCCAGGCCTTTTACCCCTCAGGTGGCAGGCCTTTTTTTGGCTATTTGGGGCAGTTTGCACTTAGACCCTCATAACATTTTGTCCACATAAGCTACCCACGTCAAATTTTTGTCCTTTTTTTCCAATATCATAGGGATTATAGAGGTAGCCAGAGTTTGTGGGTTCTCCTGGATAAGACCAAGAAATTAGTCAAAATGGAGCAATAATTTAGTCACATCACATTTTTACATTGAAATCTGATGTGTTTTTTGCAATGTACCTAGCTGTGGATTTGGGCTCTAGCTCTGCTGGCACCTAGGGAAGCCTACCAAACCTGTGCATTTTTTTAAACTAGACACCTAGGGGTATTCAGGAAGGGGTGACTTGTGGGGCTCACACCAGGGTCTGCCTTTGCAAACTTCAAAATGTGGCCAAAAAACACTTTTTCCTCACATTTCGGTGACAGAAAGTTCTGAAATCTGAGCTGAGCCACAAATGTCCTTCCACCCAGTGTTCCCCCAAGTCTCCCGATAAAAATGGTACCTCACTTGTGTGGGTAGGCCCAGTGCCCACTGAAGAAAATGCCCCAAAATACTATGTGGACTCATCAAAATTATCAAATATAAAACTACCTGTTTTGCGGAGGAGGGGGCACCTTCGTTTTTGGTCCTAGGCTCAGCAGCTATATTGAGTAACCTACCAAACCCAAACATTTCTGAAAACTAGACACCCGAGGGAGACCAGGGAGGTGTGACTTGCGTGGATCCCCCAATGTTTTCTTACCCAGAATCCTCAGCAAACTTCAAATGTAACTAAAAAATGATGGATCACCGCAGCGGGACACATTTCCTACCACCCAACGTTCTCCTCAGTCTCCTGGTAAAAATGATACCTCACTTGTGTAGGTGGGCCAAGTGCCTGTAACAGGGAAGAGCCAAAAACATGTCGAAATTGAGGGGGAACCAAAATGGGTCCAAAAGGGCAGTTGGAAAAAAAACATTTTCAGGCTGACAAGTGGGGCAGAATTTTTATCGGTATAGATGAGGCAATTCTGGGTGGTAGGAATTTTGTGGATTCCTGCAGATTCCATAAGGTTCCATCACAAAAATGTTGGAAAAATGTGTGATTTCCAGCAAAGTTGGAGGCTTGCAGGGCATTGTGGGTAAGAAAATGGTGCAGGGTGCATGTGAAGCCCACTACCACTACTCACCCAAATGTTTAGTTTTCAGATGTGTCTAGGTCTTGTGGAGTTTTCTACATGGCAGTGTCCCAAAGTCCAAAAGGTGCAGCCATCACCATTCCAAGTGGGATGATTTTGAGAGTTAGACAAGTTCTCATGTCCCAAATGTAAAAACAAAACACAAAATAATTGAATGTCCTCTTGCTTGCTATGGGATAAGATGTTTTAGAGTGCGGGAGGAGAGCTGAAAGACTGTTACCCCCTTCACTTTGGGTGGGGTCATAACCATGCCATACTGGTTGGTAGCCACCACCCCACTATTTTTCTTATTCCCTGACATCTAGTAGGTTTCCTGTCCCCCTGGGAGTGAATCAGGGGTAATTGCCCCATCTGCCACTGGTGGGAAGAACAACTTTGGCCCCATTTATTTGGGGTCAGGGTATGGTCATACCCCACCCTCTTTTTTGAAAAAAAAATCTTCCCTGGTCTCTGGTGGGCTTTCTGACCCCTTTGGGGGCAGATGGGCCTTCCAAAAATAGGCCGATCTGCCCCAAAGTGGGGCAGATATGGCCAACTGTACTGTGCCCCCATGGGAAGTGTCCCTTGTCCAAGGAGCTGCCCCCCAAACAAAACAAACATACACACACACCAATCCCTGGTGCCTAAGTGGTTTCAACCCCCCGGGGGCAGAAATGGCCTAAAATAAATTTGCCCCCGTAGGGACTGACCCTTACCGAAGCGGTTGCGTCCCATCTGTTAAAAAAAAAAAGGAAAAAATAAACTTCCTGGTGCTTAGTGGTTTCTGCCCCCAAGGGGGGCAGATTGACCTCATAAAAATAGGCCGATCTGCCCCCCAGGGAGGCAGAAAAGCCCCACCATAAATTTGGCCCCAGGGGAGCTACCGTTGCCTAAGGGGTCGCTCCTCTTGTGTAAAATTGCTGCAAAAAATAAATCCCTGGTGTCTAGTGGTTTCTGCCCCCCTTGGGAGCAGATTGGCCTGAGAAAAAAAGGGTGATCTGCCCCCAAGGGGTGGGGGGGGGGGGCAGAAATGGCCTAAAATAAAATTGCCCCCCTGGGGAGCGGCCCTTGCCTAAGGGGTCACTCCTCATTTGTAAAACAATAAAAAATATATCCCTGGTGCCTAGTGGTTTCCGCCCCACCTGGGGGCTGATCAGCCTAATTAAAATAGACCAATCTGCCCCCAGGGTGGCAGAAATGGCCTAAAATACATTAGCCTCCCCCAGGTAGTGACCCTTGCCTAAGAGGTTGCTCCCCTTGCCTGAAATTGACCTTAAAAACGAAACTCCCTGGTGTCTAGTGGTTTCTGCCTCCCCTCCCTTGGGGGCAGATTGGCCTAATAAAAATAGGCCGATCTGCCTCCAAGGTGAGCAGAAATGAACTAAATATAATTTGCCCCAGGGGAGCGACCCTTGCCTAAAGGGTCTCTCCCCACCTCTAAAAAAAAATAAAAAAAAAATATATATATCTCTGACACCTAGAGGTTTCTGCCCCCCCCCGCCACCCCGGACGCAGATCGGCCTAATAACAATAATAATGGGAAGCAACACTTGCCCAATGGGAATTTCCATTTCAAATGTAATCCGTGGTGTCTAGTGTCCATTTCAACAGCCGGATCGCTTCACGATCCGCCTGCTGAAATGGTCTGAGAGACATCAAAGGGAAGGAAATTCCTTTCCTTCCCTTTGATGCCTCTCAGGCCCCCATTACATGATCGGAAGATAAATGCTTTTTGCTGATGAGGTCAGCGAGCTATTGTGCGCTGACGTCATCAGATGTCACAGGGGGTGTTGGGGGTCTAAGCGGAAGCGATTCTCCTTGCAGCCCTGCCATGGGGGTGGGGGCGCAGCCCTCGGGGGAGCGCCAGCACTTCCCCCGAGCGCCAGTACAAGGACGTAATGGAGATGTCCGTGGTGCCTGAGCACGCGCCACCGGACGTAACCATTATGTCCTTGGTGCCCAAGCGGTTAATATCATATATGGGTGTTTCATGAACATGAAGGACTTTATTTCAACCATGAATCAGTAGGGTGCTCCCAACAGTACCGATTTTCATGACTGGCATTATAGTGCCCCCCAGGGTCGAACTGGACAGAAAATAGGCCCAGGCACCAAAAGAGAAGTGGCTTCCATTAGCAAAGGGGATAGCTAAAAAAAAGTGGCCCACATTTCTAAATCATGGCGGTTTTGAACATGTAAAGAGATGCTGTATATGTGTTTTGCAAGGTATGGGAGACTGCATGCATTTGTGCTTGCTTCAGGCAATGTTTGTGGTAATATCAGGAAAATTAACAGTAGAAAATGGCCCACCAGACCACAAAAACAGGCCCACAAACAGCCTAAAAATGGCCCAGACACTAACCTGTCAGACCAGCCCTTCAGACATAACTAGATTGCTCTATTGGCCAGTCTGACCAAGAGTGACCATTTTTGCTAAGTTAATACCCTAGACCCTAACTACCTCTCTTATTTGGCCACTTAACTGTATCTGATTTAATAGAATCAACATTAAATCAACTATAAGGACATATTTTTCTAAAACGAATGTGTTTGATTGAACTCTTAGAGAAAATATGTAGTATAAATGTAAAAAGCATTGGTGGAAAGTCTCTCGTTCACATCTTAATTCATGCAACATTTGTGCATGCCTGTGTTTGCATGGATCAGTGCATTAAATCCAGGCTGAATAAGTGGAGTGTTTGAAGCGTCCCATTATGGATTTCCATAGATAGATGGACCATGGTGCTACTCTGCGCAGAGTGATTTGTGTGAAACATGTCAGGATACTGATCATGACGGTCAAGTTAGGAAAAAATGACAGTGGGTAAACAACCACCTTGATAATCAAATGAATTTTGATAGACAATGCCAATCAATACTAAAGTGATTAGTTAAGTATCAAATGCCTCCTGACATCATGAAGGAGAAAAGAGCATGCAGAATCCAAAAGTAGAATCCATTTCCAGGCTAAACTTCGAAGATCAAAAATCAGAGGCAAAAATAAAACTGAGTTGAAATGCATCCTTCTCTTGAACAAACTTCTCTATATATGGGTCCAAAGAGAACTGACATCACTGGAAAATATGCTACTTTATCATAGAATGAGAATGTCTGCAGTCCTCCCATGGATGGACCACCTTCTTTTAAAGTATACTTATAAAATGTGTTTATACTACCATTAACCTAGTGCCTTGAACTACAGGACAAGATTCCTCACCCACAAGAGCATTCATCACCAGCCAACATGGAGTAAAGGAAGCGGGGTAGCACAGAAACCAGCTATGGTGACTATGAGCTTGGCTGATGCCACATGCAGACAACAAGTGAACACCCACGCTTGAAGCTTCGAGTGTGCACCACAATCAGGTAAAACAATTAAACCTGAGAGACATTGACTTCGTCGAGGTTAAACAGATTTTTGTGTGAATTTGAAACCTAAATGTAACCAACATACAAGAATCATCAAGTTATTGACTGGATTAACTCCACAGTTAGCCTTCTCCTGTACTTGGACTTATTGTTTCTCTGTGTAATGAACCGTGAAGACCCCATTGTGCACAATTCAGCAGTGCTACTTCTTCACATACTGCTTTGCATTTTACTGTGATTAAAGTGTGTCTCTTTTATTATGAAAACAAAGTACTTAGCTGTACATTTGCTTATTTCACCTATTGTTGATGCCTTAGTTCTGCATCGCTGCTCTCTACACTCCCTTTCTAAAACATCTTGGTCTTCTTACCCTACCTATCCTTGGAGTCAAGTGCAGCATGGGTGTACCTAGCCTAGTTTGTAGCACCAGAGTAAGATAGATTCTAGGACAACAGTACTTACTGACTCCAACCATCATGGGTAAGATTCACTAACAGTTGGTTGCCATGTGATTCCTTGAATGGGTTTTAACAATAGTGTTATTTGGGTTCTAGCAATTAGAAACACTAATTTTTGGGCCACATTTATCAACGTTTTACATTGCCCTTGGGCCACACAAGGTAAAACAAGGGAAATTTAAAATCTAAATGTGATAGACACCTCTCATGGCCCTGCTGTTCTTAGTAAATCTGAAGTAACGCAAGGAAGTGCAAGTTACTGCCTTGAGTCAGTCTTTCCAAGTTAGGCAACCCATGGATGGAGCATGGGTGTTCCCATGCATCTATTCATGGATCTTAGCACATTCCCTCATTTACCATGGGTACTAGACCTGGGAATGCATCAAAATACTACACCTTCCCAGATGAGGGGTAATCAAGAGAAATATCTTTATTACTCCTTGTTTTTCTCCTTTCTACATATGCTGTATTCTGCAGAACATGTAATAAGAGGAAAACGCCTCATATGATTGTTTTTGTGCAGGAAGTTGTCCCTTCCTGCACAAAAACAATCCTGCTTGCCACACAGGCATCTTTGCACAATGGTGCAAGGGTATCTGCATTGGCGCTAGGCGGGCATCAGTGCTCCTGCACAAGGAGAGAGCAGGAATGCACTATATCTCGATAGATATGGCATATTTCTTCTATCTGCCTTCCAGGTGTCTTACTGCATTGAATTGCACAATAAATTGATGAATATGGGCCTTGGTGCGTGTATGTGGCAGGATGACAGCAATTTGCCATCAATGAATTCAATTGGTTTTAAAGGTAAAAAGCCATATATGATATATCTCTCACCAAACCAAATTCAGGAAAAATAAAGTAATGATCAAAATTACAGAATGTATTTTTACACAGCCCAACCATAAAACATTTGCTAATGTACAAGAAAATCCGGTAGCTCCTTAAAGTGAACCATGTGAAAATTTGTGTGCCTCTTGGAACATGTGATTTGCAAGGAAACAATAGATTCTGTTCACAAATATGACACCCAAATGTTCTGAAAATACTCAAGGTACTTTCCTGAAGTACTTTCGAGACAGATGTGTAGTCCTTAATAGTCTGTAGCTCGCTTATTCGAAAAAAATAGAATAAGAAAATTCCAGGACTCCCATAAACTTTTATTTAACAATTTCATGTAGTGAGGAATAATAATGTGCTCTGCTGAAAAGGTCCCCTGTGTGTGAACATGAAGCAAAAACAATATGTCACAAATCACCTAATATATATGTTAGTCTGCTTGTTTTCCAAATGAAACAAGGCAAAGCTTTAAATGTCTGCAGGTATTAATCTGATCTCCATGGTAGCAAAGAGTATGCCATTTATTTACAACTTATTCAGCGGCACTGTGTCTGAGGTTAACCATCCCAATTTTAGTGCACATGAATGCTGAAAAGGCAGAGGTGTACCGCTTAATGGTGCCCGCCCCCCCAGAACGTGATGAGTGGCTCCTGAATCTCCCACATCTCACAGATATTCATTTATCTTGGTCTGAATGGGGGCACTTTAGAGGGTTGGGTCCACCTGAATGGTTGCCTCTTGTGTTGCAGGGGCTACGTGGGCCGTGGTTAGCCCCTGTGTTCAGGAAAGAAAAAAAACAAAGGCCTCTTATCATGCTATTTCATCAGAGCATGATCTGCCATGTCTGGACAACTCTCTGTCTACAATGTTCTTGTCTGATTCACATTCTCAAACTCTCACAGCAAGAACAGTGATATGTGTCAGCCTCTACATTTTCAATTATAAGATGGCAGTGTTACCATGGGGTGAATATAGAAGGGCAGAAGTACTACATCTTGACTACCTCTTTAATATCTAAATGACCCATGATATCCCCTTTCTTCATGTCTCAGGGCCTTAATGATAGGGAGTCAATCAATTATTAGGCTTCTGATTCAATCTATGAGTACTTTGTAGTGACAACATTTAACATTTGCCGTTTATAGGGAATGGTTGCATCACCAGTGTGTTTAGCATGATTGGCCATTGTTGGCCATCATTTCAAAAGTGAGCGATATGAAATATTAAGTTTATATAGATGTATATGAGACAATAGGCATGTAGTTCCTTCCACTGTGCAACTAATCTTTCTGCACTACCCGATAGCAAGCCTAAACTCAGGAGCAGAGTGTAGTTTAGATTCCGCTCTTGACCATTGAATGACCTCCCCACTGAATATGCCATCATTGGTGTCAATTCAGATCGTGTTTATAGTAAAGTGAAGAGATAATGACTTTAAATGAGTTGACACCTCCTAATCACCATACATAATTCATTTAAGAAGCCATTTCATGCCTGGTTACTTATAGGTGTATGTCTACTCTTTATGTTGAACTGCAACTTGGAACTCCAACTACAGACCATGCTGTACATCTGATTTTCAAAATAAACTGTGCTTTCTCTAGTGAATTAACTCTGTGAGTGAGGCTGTGCACAAAAAAGGGGTCATAGTTCATTGTCTGCTCCATGTTAGCATGCAGGTGGAACTCTGAGACACGCTTGTGATTGGCTGCAGTACGAGACAACAGTGACCATAAACAGAGCTTTTCTTGCCCCCATACCCTCTCAGGATCTGGCTACAGTCAGCTCCTGCATGCTACACTATCTGTGTCTTCGCAAGGGCATCTCCAGCTTTCGTTTCGATGAACCCAGCAGCCTAACATGGAGGTTTACCTGCTAATCCCGGCCCCATGATAGCCCTCCGTAAAAAATTGTTGTCCAGAGATTTTCATTTTTGATTTTCATTTTTGTATCATTAGAGAAGTAATTTAGCTTGGGTACACATTGCTGATCAGGGCCGAGTTTTTATGGATGACATTTTTTAAAATGGCGGATGTGTTGCAGTGATGATGTAATACTTCAGGAACCATGAGAAATATATACCCAATATTGGTGTCAGAACATAGGTTTTGGGGGGCTGGTAGTCTTATACAGACAGAAATTAACTCCTCAGATCAATGCTTATGCCATTTTCCAAAAAGGTAGCTCTATAATGGTGTGTTTTAGCCATAATATTGGCAATATATTTTAATATTGTTTTTGTTTCAGGTTTTCCGTTGATTCAAATTTGTAAACATGAGCGAAGCAGGTGGTAGCAGAGGAGCTTTACCTCATGACAGAGTGTTGCTAATAACAAAATCCACAACAAATAAAAAAAAATCATATGGCAAACCATACCAATGGAAAAGCTAATATCAACTGCGACTGGACAGAAGAGAGTTCAAGATGCTGCAGAAATATAGCAAGATGAAATTCACAAAAGATTGAAACTGATGGGCCAAGAGGTTCAAATATTTTATCATTGTAACAACAAGTACTTCAAGTCATATACAATGGAAAAAAGCCTGGAAAACAATTATCAAAAAATAGCAGAAACCAGTGAATCACAACAAGAACCTGAATCTTCTGAGAAAGCAACAACAACCAAACCCAGTGCACATCCACTGACAAGATCGATGGCTACCCCTTATCCACCTCCAACAACTGATAAGGAAGCAGAGGATCTACGATGTGTTATCTTTGGTTTAGCCAGAAGGGATTGATGAAAGAACAAAGTACAGAGTATGTGTGTCTCAAAGGGGGAAAATGTTTTTATCTGCAGCTAGTTTCTTTCAAAATGAAGTTTTAAGCTGCATAGCTCCTCTAAACAGTGAGGTGAATGTATTTGGAGCAGATTTGTGTGCCAACCTGCACTGCATGCATGCATACATTAAAAAATATACATGTACAATGAACTCCCAGCAGCAACGTAACCGCCAGATTTTAGTTACGGTTGGAAATTAAGTTTTAAACAGGGGTGTGTGGTGTGCTCCGCTGGCAGAGCTAACAGAGTTTTTGGCACTCCACCCTCCATTTGGAGCGCAGAGCTCGAACAAAGATTCCGCTAGCCCCGCCAGTGGAGCAGAGCAGAGCTCAATGCGTGTGCACTGCAGCCCATTTATGGGCCACACAGTGCAAGCACAGACAGTCTGCGCTTGCACTGTGTGGCCCATAACTGGGCTGCAGTGCGCTCGTGGCCTGATATCCGCGGCATGGAGCTGCTGTCAGTGCCAATTCTGAATCCAGCCATCCGGGCCTCCCTCCGACCTCACCAACATCCCAGGAGCAGGAGGCGGAGGGAGGCAGAGAGCCAGGCTGCTGGCAACGTGAACCCTGGGATGACCACGGTAAGACGCTCATTTCCCTTTCTCTTCTGTGTGTGTCGGAATGCTGTCTGCCCTAGTGGCACCCTGTCCTGAATATGCCCGATCTCGGAAGCACTAAGCAGGGTCAGGCCTGGCTAACCAGGCCCGACCCTGCTTAGTGCTTCTGAGATCGGGCACATTCAGGACAGGGTGCCACTAGGGCAGGCAGCACTCCGCCACTCACAGAACTCCACTGAATTCCACAGAGTTTTAAATCAACTCCTCAGAATTCCATGGAGAGTTCCACCCACCCCTAGTTTTAAAGCCACTCTTGAGTGCTGGATACAGTTCACACTCAGTGAGAGCAGACAAATAATGGCCAACATTGATGAAACTGTATTGATGCATACATGAAATTAAGATTTTTCTGGTGAGAATGTACAATGACATAATTTGTTTTTGTCAATCTAACAATAAGAATGAGCCACTTATGTTGTTCCCAGTTGATTTGACTCCTGATGTTCTTGCTGCCAAAATAAGGTCACAGGATGAAGTAAAATTAGCATAACCATTTTAAGAAGCACCCTGAAAGATTATATCATCACTGCAACACATCAGCCATTTTTTAAAATGTCATTCAGAAAGAATCGGCTTGGATTGGCAATATCTACCCATGCTAAATTACTTCTCTAATTACACAAAAACACAAATAAAAAATTAAAGTCTCTGGACAATTTTTTTACAGAGGTATATCAAGACTATGAGTGGCTCCTGAGGCTGATAGTGTGCAGCGCCATCTTAGTAGTGCAAAATGTACTGGTTCCTCCAAAAGGTATGTGCAGGTAGGCAATTTTACTATAATGGTATATTCAGTATTCTCATGCATTAAGCACACAGCAGTTACAAGCTAGAAAAAAACTGTCTTTTAAAACATTTAAGGCATAAAGATATAAAAAATCAAGATGGCAATGTCAATGTTCAATTTGAGGCTGTAAGGAAATGGCTCTTTTTGTATAGTCACCCTAAAATTTTGAACTGATGCTGCTGGATTTTCAACTCTGAGAGTGTACTGAGGCCCACTAACCAAACCTCAGTGCCAGTGCCGTGACCCCTGATTGGCCTATACCCAAATGGCAAAAGTTGACTTATATCTAAGGTGGTCATTCCAACCCTGGCGGTCGGTGATAAAGCAGCGGCCAACCCGCCAACAGGCAGGCGGTCAAAAAAATGGAATTCTGACCCTGGCGGGAACCGCCAACACAGCCCGCCACTTTAACACTCCGACCGCCACGGCGGGACAGACAAACAGCACGGCGGTCACCGCCAACAGGCAGGCGGCAGACAATGTACCGCCCACAGTATCACAACTCACCAATCCGCCACCTTTTCCGGGGCGGGAGCCCCGCCGATAAAAACTCGGCGGAAACAGACTACGAACGGGAAAACGCTCACCTCTATACACTCCACGAGGACGGAGGACAGCATGGAACCCGAATTAAACATCCTACCAGCTCTTGTCTACCTACTCATCTACCACGAGTACGAACTCCGGCGCAGAAGACAACGGTGAGTACTGCACCTACGACACAGGGGAGGGGGAGGACGAAAGGTTACGGGCACACACATACGCCCCCCCCCAACTATCAACATACCAATGCAGAGCAACAACTGAGTGACACCCCCCAAACCCCCCTGAAAAATGCAAAGACATAATAAAAATGTTAATTTAAATTTATGTATAAATTAGGTTCATTGAAGTCATGGAAAATTATCCTTATGAATTATCAAAGCAAAAATAATGAACAGTGCGAAAGCTATGTACATAGTCAATAAGTCCTGCTCAGTGTGTCAAATATCCACAGTCCGTGGGCCAATGTCTACCAAACACATGGGCAAAGCCCACACAGGAGACCTGAGTCCGTTGGAGAGAACACTGCTGGGGCATCAGATGACAAAACTACAGGCACCTCAGGGGGAAGGGAAGGGGGGCCACCTCAGCCACAGGAGTCCATGACGCCAGAACCACGAAGGGCCCACCATGCCCACTGTGCCATCCTGGGGAGTGCAAAGCCACAGTCTCTCAAGTCTCTACAGTGGGTGGGTTGCCCACTGTGCCATCCTGGGGAGTGCAAAGCCACAGTCCATCAGGTGGATTACAGACTCCACTGGTCATGGAGGAGGCAGGGTGCCCAGAGTGCAGCGTAAACACTAGCTCGACACAGAACCGGCACTGTCAATGGGCCAGCGGAGCTTGACAGGAAGGGCCCAGCGGAGCGGTGCTTGAGACGGCGGGGCCCAGCGGAGCGGTGCTTGACAGGAAGGGCCCAGCGGAGCGGTGCTTGACAGGAAGGGCCCAGCGGAGCGGTGCTTGACAGGAAGAGCCCAGCGGAGCGGTGCTTGACAGGAAGGGCCCAGCGGAGCGGTGCTTGACAGGAAGAGCCCAGCGGAGCGATGCTTGACAGGAAGGGCCCAGCGGAGCGGTGCTTGACAGGAAGGGCCCAGCGGAGCGGTGCTTGAGACGGCGGGGCCCATCGGAGCGGTGCTTGAGACGGTGGGGCCCAGCGGAGCGGTGCTTGACAGGAAGGGCCCAGCGGAGCGGTGCTTGACAGGAAGGGCCCAGCGGAGCGGTGCTTGACAGGAAGAGCCCAGCAGAGCGGTGCTTGACAGGAAGGGCCCAGCGGAGCGGTGCTTGACAGGAAGGGCCCAGCGGAGCGGTGCTTGACAGGAAGGGCCCAGCGGAGCGGTGCTTGAGACGGCGGGGCCCAGCGGAGCGGTGCTTGAGACGGCGGGGCCCAGCGGAGCGGTGCTTGACAGGAAGGGCCCAGCGGAGCGGTGCTTGACAGGAAGGGCCCAGCGGAGCGGTGCTTGAGACGGCGGGGCCCAGCGGAGCGGTGCTTGAGATGGCGGGGCCCAGCGGAGCGGTGCTTGACAGGAAGGGCCCAGCGGAGCGGTGCTTGACAGGAAGGGCCCAGCGGAGCGGTGCTTGACAGGAAGGGCCCAGCGGAGCGGTGCTTGACAGGAAGGGCCCAGCGGAGAAGTGCTTGAGATGAAGGGCCCAGCGGAGCGGTGCTTGAGACGGCGGGGCCCAGCGGAGCGGTGCTTGACAGGAAGAGCCCAGCGGAGCGGTGCTTGACAGGAAGGGCCCAGCGGAGTGGTGCATGACAGGAAGGGCCCAGCGGAGCGGTGCTTGAGACGGCGGGGCCCTGTTCAGCAGTGCCTGTCTTCACGGCGGGGCCCTGTTCAGCGGTGCCTTTCTTCTCGGCGGGGCCCTGTTCAGCGGTGCCTGTCTTCACGGCGGGGCCATGTTCAGCGGTGCCTTTCTTCGCGGCCGGGCCCTGTTCAGCGGTGCCTGTCTTCACGGCGGGGCCCTGTTCAACGGTGCCTGTCTTCGCGGCGGGGCCCTATTCAGCGGTGCCTGTCTTCACGGCGGGCCCTGTTCAGCGGTGCCTGTCTTCACGGCGGGGCCCTGTTCAGCGGTGCCTTTCTTCACGGCGGGCCCTGTTCAGCGGTGCCTGTCTTCACGGCGGGGCCCTGTTCAGCGGTGCCTGTCTTCACGGCGGGGCCCTGTTCAGCGGTGTCTTTCTTCTCGGCGGGGCCCTGTTCAGCGGTGCCTGTCTTCAATGCGGGGCCCTGTTCAGCGGTGCCTGTCTTCACGGCGGGGCCCTGTTCAGCGGTGCCTTTCTTCACGGCGGGGCCCTGTTCAGCGGTGCCTTTCTTGTCTATCAAGGGAGCCAGACCTGGCCAGGACTCCCTGCTTAGTCGCCCTCCGACCGTGCAGTTGCTGGACCCTCCTGTGACGGAGTCCTGGGCCCGTGGGTGTCCTCCGTCACACCCGGGATGGGGCTTGTGGGGCCCTCCTGGTCCGCGCCCCTGCTGGCTGACTTCTCCGCCCTGCTGCCCTTGCCCTCCTTCGATGAGGCTCTCTGGCCCTTGCCTCCCCTTGATGTTGTGGCAGGTGACGGGCCACGACTTTGCTCCTTGGGGGTAGCCGTGTCAGCCTTCTCACGGCGGCCCTTGGTTTTACGGGTTCTCTTTCCAGGGGGGGGGCTGGCTGTACCCTTGCTGCTGGCCGATGTATTTGTGCTGGGAAAGGGTGGACTCCAAAACCCGTGCACAATGGTCAGACTTGATCCAGGGCTGGTGGTGGCTGAGGTGCTCTTCGGACTCTTACCAGATGGAGGGGGTGGGTCAGGTGGTGCAAAGAGGTCAAGTTTGGAGAGGAAAAGTTTTTTAGGAGCAATGGGAAGGGTAGGTGCAGTGGGTATGGGAGTGGAGGGAGAGGATGTGGTTGTAGGAGAGTCAGGTGTGCTGTCTATGGGTGCAGGTGCTTGTGACGTAGGCTGTCGTGTGGTGGTTGGCTGTTGTGTGGGTGGCTGCCTGCGTTTGTGTGTTTTGGAAGAGGGGGTGACAGACACAGTGGGAGAGGACACAGGGGACGTGTAAATGGCAGTGGGGGTGGTGACTGCACGTGTGCGGACTGTACTGGAGGGTGTGGTGGTGATGGAAGTACTGGCTGATGGTGGTGTGCATGCAGGTGTGAGTGGAGACGTGACAGGGAGGGAGGAGGGAGACGAGGAGGAGGGGGACACAGAGGTGGTAGTGACTGTTGCCATGGCTGCATCTGGATGTTGCTTGGGTGAATGCTTGTGGGATCTGTGGTGCTTATGTTTGGATGAGCTGCCCTTGGGTGTTGAGGTGTGTGCAGGCTGGTCTGATGGTGTGGATGGGATAGGCTGAGGAACAGGAGACTGGGAGACGGTGGAGGCAGTTAGAAGAGGGAGGCTGGAAACAGGGACAATGGCTGCCGTCAGTGCTGAGGCCAGAGCATTGAACGATCGTTGATGGGCAGCCTGACCCGAATGAATGCCCTCCAGGTATGCATTGCTCCGATGCACCTCCCTCTCTACCCCCTGGATGGCATTCAAAAGGGTAGACTGCCCAACAAGGATGGTCTGTAGGAGGTCAATGACCTCCTCACTGAGGGCAGCAGGGGTAACTGGGGCAGGGCCTGAGGTGCCTGGGGCGAAGGAGATGCCCGCCTTCTTGGGCGAGCGGGCACGGAGCGAAGGCTGAGGGGCTGCTGGGAGGCCGGAGCTGGTGCACTGGGTGGCGGCTGTACCTGTTGAGGCGGGGGCACGGATGTTGCCGCCACCGCTAGGGAGCTCCCTTCCGAGGACGTGTCAGTGTCGCTGGTGTCACCACGGGTCCCCGTTGTGGAGCTCCCCTCGCCCTCCGTATCACTGGTGACCTCGGTGTCTGTAGCATGGCCCACCGGGGCCTTGTGAGTTGCAGCTCCCTCGTGCTCCGATGCCAATTCTCCTATGCCTGATGATGCTAATGCACACATGCACAAGAAGATAAAGAAAAAGGGTGGGGGGAGAAATAAAGACAGGTTGAGTGCATGCATTGTCAACACCGTTGTCGGAGAGGACAGACACAGGAGCCTCCAGCACTACGCCGCGCAATCAGGGTACACTACTCAGTACTTGTGACTAGGCCTACAGGTCTATGGACAACAAATGCACACATGGGTGATGCTGGACCATGGATTGCTGTACTTGGCACCCTACAGAGGTGGGAGGCGGGGCACAGGGCCATGCCTAAAGGAGGGGACTACACTACAGAAAGCGCCCTGGCCTAATGTCACCCACAGCCCTCCTCCCCCACCCAGACACCTCCACTGCGCGTAAAGACAGCAGAATGTGCTGGTACTCACCCCCTTGTGTCTGCTGTGATGTCCTCACGTGCCCATCCAAATCGGGGTAGGCCACCGCCAGGATCCGGGACATCAGGGGGGTCAAGGTACGACTGGCAACCCTCCTACGTTGGGAGGCCATCCCCAGCAGTGACTCGGCGGTCTTCCTGGTCCCGCGGCGGATGTCCTCCCACCTCTTTCGGCAGTGGGTGCCCCGTCTGTTGTGGACCCCCAGGGTCCGGACTTCCTTGGCGATGGCACGCCAAATGTCGACTTTCTGATGGGCGCTGACCTATTTGACATGTACAGGGTGGGAAAGGAAATTTCAACATTTTTCTGCATGTTAGATGTGATTGCCCCCCCATCCCCAACCTTGCCATGTGGTACATGCTCTCATCTGTCGTGCCTTGCACTCCTCATTCGCTCCCCACCCCACCATCTTACATCCACCATACACAACCCAGGCATAGCCCATTCAACGTGCACCCAGTGTACTTACCTGTTGGTCTGGAGGACCGTAGAGTAGTGCATACTGGGGCAGGACCCCATCCACAAGTTTCTCCAACTCTTCTGAAGTGAAGGCAGGGGCCCTTTCCCCAGTCGCAGCAGCCATTGTCTCTTCCAGACCGAGGTCACAGCAGCACTTGCAGTATAGGTCCTCTCCTGTGGATGATCAGGTCTCGAGTGATTAAGCAGATAGAAAATGGCGGTCACGCCCGCGGCGGTGCGTACCGCCACGGTGCGTACCGCGACCGCCGGCACACATCGCCATAGGGTGCAATGTTAACCAATGCGCCTTCGCACTGCGGTCTTCGACCGCCTACCGCCATGGTGTGCCACGCCAGCGCGTTGACCTCACATCCCACTGTCACACTTCTCAGGTCAGGCAGCCGCCATTACAAGGGCCCACATGGCTTAATTACTACTGCGTCACACAGGCCTCGGCCTTGCATTGCCACTCATACAAGCCTTTCAATGCATAGCGATTCGTGTACTGTGCAAGCTGGGTGAACGTACCTGTGGGTTGCTTGACTCTGTACTCCATGTTGTCCTTCCTAGGCACCGTCCGCTGGGACTTGCAAGGAGAAGGATGAATCCTCCCGTGTACCGACCGCTGGTGGACCTGTCGACAATGGAAGAACGACATATTATACTTCGATACCGACTTGACCGAGCCATTATACATGAACTGTGTGGCCAGCTGGAGCCAGACCTGATGTCCCCATCCGCCAACCCACAGGAATTCCCCCTCTGGTGCAGCTTCTGTCAGTACTCCATTTTTTGGCAAGTGGGTCTTTTCAGACAACAGTGGCCATGTCATCAGGGATGTCTCAGCCTATGTTTTCTAAGGTTTTGTCCAGAGTGTTGTCTGCCCTGATGAAAAACATGCGGAGCTACATTGTTTTCCCTGAGGAGGGTGATTTGGCCACTGTGAAGGGTGATTTCTATGCCCTTGGACATATCCCCAACATCATTGGTGCCATTGATGGGACCCATCTGGCTTTAGTACCCCCAAAAGACAATGAGCAGGTGTACAGAAATAGAAAAAATTACCATTCGATGAATGTCCAGGTGGTCTGTTTGGCTGACCAGTACATCTCCCATCTAAATGCCAAGTTCCCTGGGTCAGTGCATGACGCGTATGTCATGCGAAATAGCAGCATCCCTTATGTGATGGAACAGCTACAGAGACATCGTGTGTGGCTAATGGGTGACTCTGGTTACCCCAACCTGCCTTGGCTATTGACCCCAGTGAGGAATCCCCGGACCAGGGCAGAGGAACGGTACAACGAGGCACATGGGCGAACTAGGAGGATTATAGAACGGACCTTCGGGGTCCTGAAGGCCAGGTTTAGGTGCCTGCATATGACAGGTGGATCCCTAATGTACTCACCAAAGAAGGTGTGTCATATCATCGTGGCCTGCTGTATGCTTCTCAATCTTGCATTGCGACGCCAGGTGCATTTCCTGCAGTAGGATGGTCCAGATGGTGGTGTTGTAGCAGCTGTGGAGCCTGTGGAGAGTGAAGAGGAGGAAGACGACGGGGACGACATGGACAACAGGGACACAGTTATACAACAGTATTTTCAGTAGCACACAGGTAAGAATCACCCACGCCATTTTACATTTAATTCTGGCCTCCTGCATCTCTACTTTCTGTGTTTCCCCCCAGTTCCTTTTAACTGATTTTTGACTTTCCCTTCCCTTTTCAGAGCTGTATGACCCACAGCGTGACTTCTGCTTTGTTTGCCCATGGACTAATGCTTATTGACATTGGTATGTTGTCATCACAATGTAACTGAACATTATTGCACCATTATGTGTAATACATGTGTTAAGAATACAAGCAGACTCCTGATTTTTGAAGTGCAATTGGTGATTTATTTTAAGTGCTGCATATAGGTCCATGATAGTAAAACGGTGATGGGTGGGGGTGGAGTAATGTCCATGGCAGAGTCCAGTTCTCAGTCTCACAGGTGCATTGTCCATATGCCTGTGGAAGGATGGAGCAGGGGCTGTTTAAGGTTTGACAGGGTGACAATGTGGGACAGTGGGATGACATCAGGGGGTATCTTATGCTGGCGGGGGTCTTGGCATCCTACTCAGTCTTCTTGTGTGATCTCAGGTTCCGCTTGCGGGGTGGTTGATCTTCAGCAGGAGGTGGGGTTCTGGTGGCCTGTCGTTGTGTGGGGGCCTCCTGTCCACTAGCGCCGGCGGAGGTGGTAGGCTGTTCGTGGTCCGGGCTAGTGACAGGGGCCCTTTGGGGTGCCACATGGTCCCGCAATGTGGTGACTATCTGGTTGAGGGCCAGGACGATGGTCCCCATTGCGGAACCGATGTTCCTGAGTTTGTCTCTGAACCCCATGTACCGTTCCTCCTGCTGTGCCTGGATTTCCTGGAACCTGGCCAGTACCGTCGCCATCGTCTCCTGGGAGTGGTGGTATGCTCCCATGATGGTGGTGAGGGCCTCTTGGAGAGTGGGTTCCCTGGGCCGGTCCCCCCCCTCTCGCACAGCAGCCCTCCCAGTTCCCCTGTTTCCCCGGGCCACTGTCCCCTGGACGGTGTGCCCACTACCACTGCCCCCAGGTCCCTGTTGTTGTTGGGGTGGTGGGTCAGCCTGGGTGCCCTGTAGTGGTGGACACACCGCTGATTGACGCGTCCTGGAGACAGAGGCATGGGCCCGCTGGGTGGGAGCTGTGCTGGTATTCCCAGAGGGGGTTGGGTCTGCTGTGGCCTGTGTCTGTGTGTGGGGAACCGACTGTCCAGAGGTCCCCGATGGTCTGGGTTGGTCATCAGGTTCTAGGTCGACAGAGCTGCTGTCATCACTGGGGGCCTGTTCTGGGGGTGGGATGGACAAATCTGGACCCTCCTGGCCGGTGTGTTGGCGTTCGGGCCCTGCAGGGGTAAAAGAGTATGGTTATTGCTTCTGTGTGTGCCATGGCGTGCGATTTGTGGGTGCCCTTGTCTCCCAGTGCTGGCATTCCCTTGTGGGAGGAGTTGTGAGGGTGGTTTGTGGGGGGGGATGGGTATGTGCAGTGGTAATGCTTAGGTGATGGGTGTCCATGGTTTGTGTTGGCATTCAGGGATTGATGTTGTGTTGGGTGGGTTGTGCTGGTGAGACATTGGCAGGGAGGATGTGTGCTGGGGGGTTGGGGGTGAGGGTGGGGGTGTGGGTTGGCATGCTGGTGGTTGGGGGGGGTGAAGTAGTTGAGATTGGACTTACCAGAGTCCATTCCTCCGCCTACTCCAGCGAGGCCCTCAGGATGCAGGATGTTCAAGACCTCTTGCTACCATGCTGTTAATTCGGGTGGAGTGGGTGGGGGTCCGCTGCCAGTCTTCTGCACAGCGATGTTGTGTCTTGACACCATCGACCGCACCTTCCCCCGTAGGTCGTTCCAGCGCTTTCGGATGTCTTCCCGATTTCTGGGATGCTGTCCCACAGCGGTGACCCTGTCGACGATCCTTTGCCATAGCTCCGCCTTCCTGGCTATTAGGCTCTACCCTAATTATTTCCTCCACCATGACCCTGAGTTCTTGGTCCGAAAACCTGGGGTGTCTTTGGGGTGCCATGGGGTGGTGTGGATGAGGTGTGGGGTGGTGTTTGTGGTGATGTGAGTGGTGGTGTGTGGTGATGTGTGCGTAGATGTGGTGTGGGTGATGATGTTGGGTTACTGTGTGTGTTGTGGTTTGCGTTCCCTGTGCTCTCTCTCTGTGTATTGCGCCTTGTCTCTGAATTTCGATTTGGGGGGGTTTGTGGGTGATGTGGGTGTGTGTTTTATATGGTGATGGGTGTGTGGGAGTGGTGTGTGTATGTGTCTCAGGTGTGTGTATTTTGAATTGTCCAATGTGGCTGTGTTTTTTATGGGTGTGTGTATTTTGAGCGTGGCGGTGTGTACCGCCAATGGAATACCGCGGTTGAAAGACCGCCGCGTGGATTCGTGGGTCGTAATGGCATGGGCGTGTTTGTGTTGGCGTGACGGTGGAGGTTTGGTCATCTCCAGTTTATCGCTGACCGCTGATGAGGCGGCCTTCCGTGGATGTCGGGTTTTTGGCGGTTTGGCAGTTGTGGGTCAGAATGACCGTGGCGGTTTACCGCGGCCGCGGCGGTAGAATGGCGGTCTTCTGACCGGCGGTAAGAGCCTTTTCCCGCCGAGGTCAGAATGACCCCCTAAGTCCTTAGTATATGGTACAGGGGTCCCCAGATCCCGTAAGTTAGTGTCCCCTCAGAGACTGCAGCACTTGTTGTGTCACCCCGAGTGGTATAAAGTAAACCATGACTCTCAGCTCGCCACTGCAGACTGATGCAGACTGGTAGAGCAGCTTAAAACGGTTAACTCAACTTTACCATTTCAAATAATGGCAAAGCCCAAATTCACTTTTTAAAACATGTAAGTCACCCCTATAGCAGATCTAACAAGTCCTAAGACAGGTGCAGCATATTAGAAAGTAGAACATGTTTTTAAGTGTTCTGATAGTAAAATCCTGCAATTATTGTTTTTAATTGTGGGAGAGGTTGTTAGACCAAAAGTGAACTTCGAAGGGGAAGATACGTTTAAGTGGCAAATGGTAACCACACTTGAATAGGCCTGCTCTTTGGTTTGGGTAAATAGGTAGGTGTTAAGGTCAGGGAAGCGGAAACAATAGCCAATCTGTTTTTTACATGTGCATGTAGCCTCCAAGTAGCCACACCTCTAGGGTGGGCTACTAAGCTTGACACACCAATAGAGGGGTTCCAACATTTTGGGAGTGGGCATAATAGAGAGCTCTGGGATAGGTAGGTGCCACACTTCACAGGAAGGTGTCATCAGGCAGGAGGAAATTTAGTAGTCCATTAGCTAAGTTGTCAACAGGCAGGAGGAAATTTAGTAGTCCATTAGCTAGTGACCACAAACTCCCCAGAAGGCACTTTGTGGCATAAAAGAGAACCCCCAGCACCCAGAACTCAGATCTTGTTTGGACTGGAGAAGAGGACTGAAGAAGGACTGCCCTGCTGACCCTGGAATTAGCAAAGAAGAGGCTGCATCAAAAGTGGACTGTACCTGTTGTTCCTTGTGCTGACGTAGGAAAGCGCTGTGTCTGCTGTGTCCTGCTCATGGAATAGTGGTTCCCCAAGCCGAGCCAGAAGCAGACAGTCCAAGAATCAGTTGGCTGACCTCCTGTTTGCAGCACAGGGCCAAAAAAGCTGGAGAAGTGTTTCTGTTTGACTTGGTAGCCCATGTCATTGTTCCTCATCCCACAGCAGCCTGGGAGACTGATACCCAACACTAAACCCACTGGACCCAGAAGAGTCAGTGGAGTGCAGTTTCATTACCCAGAAGGAGAGTTCTCGATAAAAGAAGGAAAGCATTGAGTTTGATTTGCCCAGTGACCAGTAGCCCAGTGGTGACTGGACTTTTACCGGACCAAAGAGGACTCAGAGGGACATCGACCACTGGGCCAAAATCCAATCAGGACTGTAGGCCAATGAGTGGCCCGAGGAAGACTCCATCTACATCTTTAGCATCTTTAAGCATCTTCACCATCCTGTATCCTTTGCATCAGAACCACTCCATAGAAGCCAATAGCAAGGCACCACTGATACTGGAACTGGACTGAAAAATACTTCTCTTGACAATGTGTTGGAGGCAATATGCTCTGGTTGGCTGAGGCGAGACCCTAGACAGCCAGAGCCTAACATTTTCACCAAATGTTGTTGATTACACTTACTGTATAACCTGTGCTCACCGTTCAGTAGCTTGGCACAGAGCAGTCAGGTTTATCACAGAAGCAATGCGTAAAGCAAAGACGCTGCATTTCCCCGCCACTACCACACTGCACGGCACAAAGGAGGCTTCACACACAATGTATGTATGAAAAGATTCTATTTAACACACACCTTGTCAACACAGTGTGGTTATAATGTAACTTTGGGACTATGTCCCAATTTGCAGTGGCAGTCGCAGTATGAGGCCCAACTGTGTTAAACACTACTACTGTATATACACATGAGGAAAATGGTACACTCCCTTCCTGCACCCACATAAGTTGTCAAACATTGTCAGCATAAGACCCACCCTAGAATTCCTCATAACCTGTGCAACATATAAATTCAGGGTGCACCTCAGTTACCAACATTAGCAGCAAAATGTGCATACAAGGCTTACCACACTTTCACATAGCACTATGGCTGAAGCTGTACTAGTAAGACGTGATGCCAACTGTAAGAACTCTCTGATAGGATAAATGTGACCACAGGTATCAGTCAGCGCGTGCACATACTCAGTGATACAGACCCGCACTCTGCACCCTTATGTGGTGCCTTGTTATCTGGTTAGTTGATGGCACTGTGTTTGCAACCACCCTGGGTCCCAAAACGCCCCTCACCAACCAAACAGATTCCACTATCCGGCTCCTCCATGAACCAAAGATTTAATCAACCTTTCCCTAGTTACTGGGCCGCTCGTGGCTAAGTCACAAGTCTCAGGCTTCCGGGGTCAAGGTGTGGGAAAGGAAAAAAAAAGCTGATAAACAATTAACGAGGAGACGTTCAGGAACCTCAGAGGAGGTTTATTCAGATGTCTACAAAACACAGGTGGAGGGTCACTGGGACCACCGTTAGTCATGGATGCACCCAGCTCAGCAAGAAAGTTCAATGTTAGCAAATGGTTACCGATTTCAGCACCTCCAGAACAGAGTGGCGCCATCAGAGCTTGTTGACGTGAGTCACCCTCGACACTTCCAGTTGCACATGACAAGTTACTAGGCCCGCACCTCCTGTACGAGATGGCGTGTCTGGGGCACGAAGACTCAAGTGAACCCAGACTGTTATGAGTCCATGTGAAAAGTCCTCCACAAAAAGGAGGCACGACATCAGGGATCCGCTGATCTGTGTTGTCCTGACCATACGTTCATTCACAAGCCAATTCCCAATTTCTTGGACAGGAACACCAGTCTGGTGAGAGATGACTTGAATGACACCAGACACTTCTGGATTGTCCCACAAAGGTTGTAAATCCTGCACCCTTCTAGGAGGCACAACGTCTAGCACATGGTGATTTGAGTCACACTAGGCCACCCGGTCACACTCAGAACTTGGTTTCTGTACCTCTCTGGAATGAGGCACACTGTCTAGTACACGATGACTTGTAGTCAAACCAGACTCGCTGGTCACATACTTCGACATAAGTTCAGCCATGCCATACAAGGCCAACTACAGCTCAACTCAGGTTTTACCCCCACCTCCAAGGGTTACAACCAATGAACAGGGCACCGCAGCCGTGGCTCACACGAGTGAAATTCTCCACACTCGACAATAGCAGACCCCGCTGAGTCCCGCACCTGGGCATCCTGTTAACACCAGCAAAACGTTTCAGTGTGGTGTCCCCACAATGAAGGCCCACTCACCTGAAGTGTAGGCATTCCTTGGCAAGCTCTGCACTAGGTAATTCCAGTCTCCATGCACAATACTTAGTCCATGCTCATGCAGCTGCTGCAAGGTGAAGTTCAGCATACAATGTAGACGTAGCAGAGTACACCATTCTCCAGATATCCCCGGTCATCAGTGTAAGCCCCTTTTTCCAAAGACTTTGATGTCCTTGAGATCTTCTCAGACAACAGGGGATACATTTACCTGCCCTTGAAGAGTTACTCTTCGGGAGGCTACACAGCAGAAGGCAATCAGCCCCATGCAAGTCTCTAAGCAGGAAGAGGAGTGCAGATCCCCTCCTCAGACAGTTATCCTCCTGGGCACTACAGATTCCTCTGGCAGTGTGTGCACGTGGTCCAACAGCACCAGTCCCGCATTGCAGTGAAGTTTACTCTGCCTTGAAGACGTTGAGTACCCCTAGTTATACTAGATGATTCCTTGGAAATTGGGGATGGTTCAAATGGTTCTCCTTTGAATCACAAGTGTCTCCCCTAAATTTCTTCCCTGTCTGCAGGCTCTGGAATGTATTTACTGGATCCATGCTCTGGCTGCAAGGACAAGTGACAAAAACCTCTCCCCCAATCTATCTATGCAGGTCCTAAATGGCAGGGATCAATCGTTTTGGATGCTCAAGTTTTATAGTGTTTGCCTGAGGAATGCCCAGATGTGCTCCATCTCTGTAACCCATAGAAGGAAGCCTAATTTATAAGACACCAGAACAACTTTAGAACATAGAAATGCCAAATTCCCAGAAGTGGCATTTCTAGTGCATCAATGACAAAACCACCTTTACCATCAGAAGGGGGTTGTCATTCTGAGGTCAACAATACTAAACATCATGAGGCTACTCCCCTGCAATCCACTATTGCAGCCAGACTTAATAAGGTCCATTCTCCCATGTTACTTTATAGGCAGAGCAGTAATCCTAGATAGTGCAAACATGCATGGGTGTTCGGCACTCAATGGGCACCTATGACCTGTCACATAACCATGCCCACTAGGTCATGGGGGCACTTTCATTAAAGCCACTTTAAAGGTGCACGTCCTCCAGTACTGGCCTTTTTCTATCAGGCTCAGTTCCTATATTAGGACAACCATGCACAAATGTGCATACTCTGGCAAGTGATGTCAGATCCCTTTGCTACATAGGAAAACCACTAGGGGGCAAGATGAACACCCAGGCGAGTGATACTAGTCACCACTCACACATGGCAACACCCGTGTGCAGGTAGGCACCCACTGGCAAGTTGTGCCAGTCTCATTTAAGCATATGGTGCCCTGGTCCAAGTAAGCATCATGTGCTTTTGTGCACACCCTTGGCCCTGCCATGGTGGAACCCACACATGTTAGTCAGCACCATCTACCCTGAAGGGAAGGACATGCTTATGTTCTTCCCTACTGCCCATACATGGGGTTAGTGTCCATGGCACCAGGCCACTAGAAGAGAACCAACCACATTTATGGCCCCCCCTTTAGGTAGGGGACACCCACATAGGGTTGCTCCCTGCCTGGAACGTGTACACTTTTGTGTCCGCCAGCCCTTCCATGAGGGCCCTTCGGAGAAGGTGTACGACAGCTCAGAATTGGCCCCCACATCAGGACTGCCACCCTGAGTGCTGGCATGTTAGCGCCCCTGCAGGCCACATTCATAGGCCTAAGATATTATTAATAATGGGACCTCGTAGGGGGTGGCACATCCAGTGCACACACCCATTGTAGCCAGGGCTGTCCCCTTCCTGGGTAGGTGTTATACCTGTTTCACAGGGCCCTTCTGGGTACAGCACCTCAACCATGTCCCTACCAGCCTCTTCCTTTTACAGGTAAGATGGGCCTGCCACTTACCCACTGCCATACAGTGGGGAAGTGCCCAGAGTCCTAAGGTCATGCACAGAGAGTCAGTGAAGACTGGGAGAAAAAAGCTAAGAGTTTCAGGAAGATTCCTTCAGCAGAGCTATGTCTAACATAAGAGAACTGTTGCTTTGGACCTTGCTGGGCCCCTTGTCTGGCTCCCTGCTGGACCTGGTCACCCAACCTACCCCTTAGTAACCACATTCCACTTTGACCAAAGTTTTCTTGGAAAAGGTTTCTAAGTGTTAAATTCTTTAAAATCTGCAATGCTTGTCCGTAGTTAAGTGGATGGTCTTGATTTTTTGTTCCTTGTTAAACCCATATCACCTCGTATTGATCATTTTCGTTTTGGCGTCCGTAAATTCATGAAAATGTAAGCCATCTATATAAACTGCTGTTGAATATCTTGAGAGTGGTTTTTCTTTTTTCTTTAGTTGTTTTGGTGCTGTTTAAACGCTTTACACTTGTTTCTTTGTTGAAGTCTGACTTCTTGGAGTCATGGCTACCCAGGGTTGAGCTAAAGTTTAACAACAAAAAAAAACTGACGGGTTGGTAGTGCAGTCTCATAACCACACCATATAATACACTCCATTTCCTCACAGAGGTTGACTGTGACTCAGATGCTACATGGGGCCAACTGAGATGTAATGGAGGTTGAGTAAGCCAGAAGGGTCATACCAGTCAATGTTTTAACATTGGGATTCAATTTACATTTTGGGGCTCAAAGTCTTCCGGGGAGGGAGGTCAAAGGCTAAAGCCAGTCAAGGTCCGTTGGAGTTGAATATGTTGTGACTAAGCTCATGTTGAAGGTATTGGTTTTGACTCTGAAATCTCCAAGCAGAACAGATTTAGATTTTGTAGGCACTGAGGTCACTTTGACTTTGGAATAGATATGCTGCCTTGCCCCATCCAAGGTTTTACATTTGGACTTAGGCCCTCATTACATGTTTAGTGGTATTTCAGCCAGACTGCCGTGCACGAGGCTGCCGAAATAGCACCAGTGATGACGGTTTCCTGACTGCTGCATTACGAGTCGCACAGAGGAGAACGCCCAAATACATTTGGATTTCAAAGACCGCCAGGGTGGGAGAGAGGCGGTCCCACCACCAGCACTGCCACGACGTCATGACTCCACCTGCCATATTACAAGGCAACTTACTGCACAGTGGTCACTGCATGGCGGTGAACCATTAGCAGTTCAGACTACCATACACAAACCAATGGGGTTCCGTCGCTGCCAATGGGGGACTGGGACCCATGACGACAATCTGCGGCTGGGACGGTCAGGTCTGTTGCAGCAGTTACCCCGTCATCTGCCCCCTACCAGACGACCTCCTTGATGTGGGCTGCTGTGTGGGCCAGACAGGTAGGTGGGACGACTGTTACAGGTTGGGATTTGTGAAAAGTGTATGTTTGTGGTGTGTGTGCAGGCATGTGTATGTGTCTGCATGGATGTGCCTAGGTATGAGGGTGTGTTTAGGTGCAACAGGAATGCTTTTAACTGTCGTTGGGTGCGTTCCCACCAGGGTATTTGTGTTGGGGCGTCCGCTGCGTAAACCCTAGCGGTTTGCACCCTTGTAATATGGCCGGCGGTGTGAGGCATCCTACACGCCTGGAGAAGGCCCCCGCCAGCCGAGGTGGTCTGCCTGCACTGGCAGGACTGGTGGCAGTGTGGCTGTTTCCAGTCAGTAACACTGCCATGCACATTATGTGGCGGTCTTCACCACTGGGACCATGGGAGTGAGACCACCACCTCCACCACGGTGGTCCTCAGATCACTATACACATAATGAGGGCCATAGTCTTTTATTTTGTTCCCAGTATCCACCACTGAGGCAAGGTTGAAGTTTGTAGCTAAACAGGTCTCAAGGAGGCCATAAAACCAGCAGTGCAAAAAATCTCAGAGCAAGTAAAACCTGGTTTTCCAGCCCAACAAGGGCCATCCCCCCTTCTCCACAGCCCCTTCCCCTGAGAGCCTTAGCACCTTGTTCCAGTTCTGAAAAGGTGGAGAAAAAGACAAAGACCCACTTTTCTCTAACAGATTGGAAAGTTCCCCTGGGCCTCCTGCAGCCTTCTGGTCCTCAGAGCAGGATTCTAGTCACCAGCAAGGGCTTCTACAGGGTACAATCCTCAGGGGTCAGCTTGAAATGAGAAATCCTTCTGCTTTTTGTGCAACTAGTAGAGGTAAGCATTAGATGGAGTGGTTTAGCCTAGGAGAGCAGTTAATGTCCCTGTTAAGAATGAAGAGTATGTGGGGCTTTCTTCCTGTAGTCTGCCATAGCCTGCTTTTTCTGATATGTTGTCTTCTCAGGAGTAGGAATTTATGGGGATGTTGGGAGATGCCAATCTTATGCTTTGCACTAGACATGCAAGAATTTATTTTATCCATTCCTTACTTTTTTCTCTCAAATCATTCATCTCTTTTTGCAGGACTTCCTCTGTGGCTTTCCTGAACACATTACAATGGCTAATAAAACAAGACATGGCCCGCCATCCTCCACCACTTGAAGCAGCTCAGGTCCTTCACCTAGTTACTTCCCTGAGTAGATGAGACTTCTTCCCATTTGTCAAGGTTAAAGTTAGCTTTTCCTTCTGGTAGGGTTCTAGCATTAAAGTATGTGAAGACTCTTAGAATGAAAGAAAACATATCTGTGAGTTCCATTTGGCATCTCCAAGTAGAAGGAAGAACCGTAAAAGGCAGATTTTTATTGACAACTGTTCCTATCACCTTTCAAGATGGCTGTCTTCTAGTTGTATGTCAGACTATCAACTGTAAACATGTTGCATCTAAAAATATTGTAGGTCAGCATATCAGCTTTCCTTAACTATATTGGTAAGCACAAGTACAAAAAATATTAACATCAAAAATACTGTTTGTAAAAATATAGGGTCTGATTAGGACCTTGGAGGTCAGACCGTCGGACTGCCAATACAGCAGTCTGGAGGATGTTGCCAAGCCAGCAGCCTCCAGACCTCTGTATTAAGAAAAGCCCACAGGGCTGGCGGGACAGTCAGTGTGGCTGCACCGGCTTCGTTAAAAGAGAGCCAAGGCCCATGTCAGTTGCACTGGCTGTGCTGCCTGCTCAGTCGGAATGTGCACTGTCTGCTAGAGCAGACAGTGAGTATTCTGACTGTGCTGACAGGGGGGCCTCTGCACTGCCCATGAGATGAGTGGTGCAGGGGCTCCCTTGTGGCTCCTTCTCTGCCTTTCTGCCAGCTTTTTCATGGTGGCATCCCTGCCATGAAAAGGCCGGGGGAAAGGCAAGTTGTGATCAGCATGGTGGTGCCAGAATCGGCACCACCATGCTTGGCTTTCACTGCCGCCAACGTGTTGGGATTCGTGATCCTGGCGGTGGTGGCAGTCTTTTAGTGGTCCGACCTCCAGCATCGTAATTTCGCAGTCAGGCTGCCAAGGATGCAGCGGTCAGATAGCCACCATGGGTATGGTGGTCTTATGACTGTTGTACTCGTAATCAGGCCCCTCGTAGGTTCAAAAATATCAAACCCAAAAAACAGGAAAACAAACATATGGCATTATAAACATGAAGTAAACTTAAAGAAAATATATGTTTAAATAATTCAGTATATACAAAGCTATTTAACAAATATACAAACAGCCCTAATAAAATATTGACATTTAATGTAATATATGTTTTAAAAAAAAATAATTTCATTGCGAAGAATAATTAAAAATTATTTACCTTTTGAAGTATGCATTATTTTATTTGACAGTTCATTTGAAAAACTATTATTAAAATTACAATGTCATTATATTATATATACAATAGATGTTTTTAAAACATTTCTAAATGTCATAAAAGCGTTTACAGTTTTAAATCTGTGTTTCTCACAAAAAAGTTGTTTTTTTCAATCAATAATCTAATTGGTAATAATTCTGAACATCTTTGATAGCTCATAGGTAAGTATAAAATGTGCACACAACCCACAAACCTTGATAAAGTAAAGGATATTTTCCTATGACAGTTCTAATAAAATGAACAAAAGGAAAAAAAGGAAAATTCATAATTCCACAACTTTGGAGAGTGCACAAAATAATGAGCCAGACGTAGAATTGTAACTCAAGATCTACTACCATTGCTGAAAGTGTATATATTTTTAAGTGATTCAGATTTACTTTTCTAACTCCAGCCCCACATTTGTTGGTAAATTACTATTCTAAATCCAGTCCCACTAACATTCTGAAAAGTGTATAAATCTGTGTGCATCAGATTTACTGTTTTAGATCTAACCACACGAACACTGCTGAAAGTGCAGATATCTGAAGAACTTATCCATTAGTCTAAGTGAGGTCCTAATAATAAGGGCATATTTGGGCAGGTCAGATTTACTATTCTAATTTGCATGCTACTTTCAGTGTGGAGAGTGCATATATTTGGGAGGGGGCAGATTTACTACCCACAAACATCAACATTTGCTGCAAGATTGGACACTAAGGCCCTCATTACAACCCTGGCGGTCGGTGAAAAAGCGGTGGTAATATCGCCAACAGGCCGGCGGTAAACAAAATGGAATTATGTCAATGGCGGAAACCGCTCAGACAGACAGCCACTTTAACACACCGACCGCCACGGCGGTATCAACAAGTACCACAGTGGTAACCACAAACAGCCAGGTTGAAAACAATGTACCGCCCACACTATTACAACAGGCCTATCCGCCACCTTTTCCGGGGTGGTACCAACGAGAACAAAAGCACGGCTGAAACAGAACACAGAAGTCAGAGGACTCACCTGTGAAGACTCAGGGAACAACCACGATGTCATAGAGCCCGAGCTGCACATATTTCTGATGACCACAGTGAGTACTGCCGCCTAGCACACAAGGGAGGGGGGAGGAAAAAGTGAGTGACACACACACCCAACACGCAACATCCCCAACCCCAACACCATACAAACAATCAGATGCACAAACATTACATATTCACCCTGTTTTCCTCAGGAGAAATGCAAGGAAAAACTGATTTGAAGAGAGTGAGTGTAATATGATAAAATAACATGAATAAGTGCATCCAAATACAAATGTATATACAAATTCACAAATGTAGGGACACTGCTCAGTCCTCAATGTCCGTGGGCCACAGGGCCGTAACACATAGGCCAAGGCCCCACCTCACATAGAGAACACTGCAGGGGCATCAGGTCGAAAATACACAAGCACCTCAGGGGGATGGAGAATGGGGGGGGCACCTCAGCCAGAAGACAGTACAACACCACTGGTCCTGGGTGGGCAACATGCCCTGTGCGATGTCCTGGGGAGTGCAAGGCCACAGTTTCTCAAGTGGGTGATTTGCCCACTGCTTGGTCCTGGGGAGTGCAAGGCCACACTCTCCACTGGTTCTGGAGGGGCCTTGTTCCCAGTGTGCCTCAACCTGGGAAGGATGGGGTGAGTGGATGGCTTCTTCCACTGGTTCTGGAGGGGGGCTTGTGCCCAGTGTGCTTCATCCTGAGAAGGATGGGGTGAGTGGATGGCTTCTCTACTGGTTCTGGAGGGGGCCTTTTGCCCAGTGTGCTTCATCCTGGGAAGGATGGGGTGAGTGGATGGCTTCTTCCAATGGTTCTGGAGGGGGCCTTTTTCCCAGTGTGCTTCATCCTGGGAAGAATGGGTTGAGTGGATGGCTTCTTCCACTTGTTCTGGAGGGGGCATTGTGCCCTGTGATGCAGGTCTTGTGGAGTGCAAGGTCACAGTCCCTCACCTGGGTGTCAGACCCACAGGATTTGCAGGGCCCAGGACGCACAGCAGCCTTTGGAGGCAGGACTACACGCTGTCCGCCGGCAGTGACGGCTGCTAAGTGGTGGCAGTGGCGGGGCTGGTGTTGGCAGTGGTGGGGGGAGGCTCCAGCCCATCTCCTGCAGCCTCGGATGGCTGCCCACTGGGGCTGCTGCTGCTGGCAGTGGTGCCTGTGGCGGTGCTGGCAGTGGTGGGGGAGGCTCCAGCCGATCCCCTGCAGCCTTGGATGGCTGCCCACTGTGGCTGCTGCTGCTGGCAGTGGTGCTGGTGTCAGTGCTGACAGTGGTGGGGGGAGGCTCCAGCCCATCCCCTGCAGCCTCGGACGGCTGCCCATTGGGTCTGCTGCTGCTAGCAGTGGTGCTTGTGGCAGTGCTGGTGGTGGCTCTGGCGGCAGTGCTGGTGGCAGTGCTGGCAGTGGTGGAGTGAGGCTCCAGCCCATCCCCTGCAGCCTTGAACGGCTGAACCACTATGGTTGGTGGTGGGGGCTCCAAATGAGTCCCAGCACCAGGCCTCCTGTCCTTCCTACCTGCTAGTGCAGGCCCCTTGCCCTTCCTGTCAGCAGCAGAGATTGCTCCTTGCCCTTCCCTCTTGCAGCTGGTAATTCCTCCTTGCCCTTCCAGACGCTGCTGGTGGTGCCTCCTTGCCCTTCCATGTCGCAGCTGGTAGTGCCTCCTTGCCCTTCCCTGTTGCAGCTGGTGGTGCCTCCTTTCCCTTCCTTGATGCACCTGGTACAGGCACCCTTTCAGTGTTGCTGCCTGGTGCCCGGGATCCTCTCTCACCTGCAGTAGCTGTCAATACTACTGTGGCCGTGGACTGGATGCCTGAGGTACTCAACTGGGTTCTGACCATCCTGGCCCAATGTGAAGGATGGGTGGGGGGGAGTGGTAGGGAAGAGGTCAACGGTGGAGAGGAAAAGCTTCTTAGGGACATTGAGGTGGGAAGAGGGTGAAGGTTTGGGAGTGGAGGAAGAGGAAGTGGTTGTAGGATGTGTCTGTCTGCCGTGTTTTGGTGCAGGTGCATGGGCTGGATGTTGTTGTGAGGTGGATGGCTTTTGGGTGTCTGAGTGCTTACGTTTGTGTACTTTGGGAGGATGGGGCACAGACATAGTGGGAGAGGACACAGGGGACGTGTGCATGGATGTGGGGGTGGTGACTGCCAGTGAGGGCTGTGCAGTAATAGGCGTGATGGCGGTAGTGGATGAGGATGTAGTGCATGCAGGTGTGAGTGTAGACGCTATTGGGAGGTAGGTGGACAACGAGGAGGAGGGGATACAGTGGAGGCAGTAGATGTTGGTATGTTTGCATCTGGATGGTGTTTGTATGAGTGCCTCTGGGATGATGTGTGGTGCTTGTGTTTGCCTGAACCACTCCTGTGTGTTGTCTTGTGTGCATGCTGGTCTGCCTGTGTGCTTGGGATAGGTTGGAGGTAAGGGGAATGGGATTGAGTAGAGGAAGTTGGAGGGGGGTTTACGAAAGTACCATCTTTCTTGGCATGTTACCCCCAATTTTACATGTAAGTCAGTATGTGTTTTGCCTGTCTCACTGGGATCCTGCTGCCAGGACCCCAGTGCTCATAGTTTGTGGCCTAAATGTGTATGCCTGTGTAGTGCCTCACTGTGTCACTGAGGCTCTGCTAATCAGAACCTCAGTGCTCATGCTTTCTCTGCCTTTAAATTTGTCACTATAGGCTAGTGACTACGTTCACCACTTCTAATTGCCATACTGGACCCACCTTATAAGTCCCTAGTTTATAGTACCTAGGTACCCAGGGCATTGGGGTTCCAGGAGATCCATATCGGCTGCAGCATTTATTTTGCCACCCAAAGGTAGCTCAGACAAACCCTTACACAGGACTGCCATTGCAGCCTGCGCGAAATAACGCACACATTATTTCACAGCCATTTTCATTTCACTTAAGTAACTTATAAGTCACCTATATGTCTAACTTTCACTTGCTGAAGGTTGGGATCAAAGTTACTAAGTGTGAGGGCATCCTTGCACTAGCAAAGGCGTCCCCACATAGTCCAGGACCATTATACGTGTGCACTACATATAAGTCAATACCTATTTGTAGCTTCACAATGGTAACTCCGAATATGGCCATGTTACATGTCTAAGATCATGGAATTGTCCCCCCATTCCAAATATGCAATTCCATGCATCCTGGGGGCTCCACTATGGACCCCTAGTACTTCCAAACTAGCTCTCTGAGGCTTGCACTGCAGCTACAGCTGCTGCCACCTCACAGACAGGGTTCTGCCCTCTTGGGGTCTGGGCAGCCCAGTCACAGGAAGGCAGAACAAAGCATTCCCTCTGAGAGCAGGGTGTCGCACCCTCTTCCCTTGGAAATAAGTGTCACAGGCTGGGGAGGGGTAGCCTCCCCAGCCTCTGGAAATGCTTTGAAGGGAACAGATGGTGCCCTCATGCATAAGCCAGTCTAAACCAGTTTAGGGAACCCCAGTGCCTGCTCTGGCATGAAACTGGACAAAGGAAAAGGTAGTGACCACTACCCTGTCCATCACCACCCCAGGGGTGGTGGCCCGAGCTCCTCCAGTGTGTCCCAGACGTCTGCCATCTTGTTTTCAGAGGTGTGGAGGCCTCTGAGTGGCCAGTGCCCACAGGTGACATCAGAGACCACTCCTGATAGGTGCATACCTGGGTAGGTAGCCAATCCTCCTCTCAGGGCTATTTAGGGTCTCTCCTGAGGGCTTCTCTTCAGATTACAACATGCAAGAATTCACCAGGACTCCTCTGCACTTCTCTCTTTGACTTCTGCCACAGATTGACCGCTGACTGCCCCAGGATGCCTGCAAAACTGCAACAAAGTAGCCAGAAGACTACCAGCGACATTGTAGCGTCTAATCCTCCTGGCTTTCTCAACTGTTTCCTGGTGGTGCATGCTCTGGGGGCTGCCTGCCTTCACCCTACACTGGAAGCCACTAAGAAATCTCCCGTGGGTTGACGGAGTCTTCCCCCTGCTTCAGCAGGCACCAAACTACAGCCTCACCGGTACTCTGGGCCCCTCTCATCCTGACGAGCGTGGCCCCTGCAACACAGGTGGTGGACCCAAGTGACCCTGACTGTCCCGAGGTCCAACTGTCTGAATTTGGAGGAGGTAAGTCTTTGCCTCCCCTCCCCAGACAGTAATCCTGTGCACCGTGTGACCTCTCTCACAACTGCTGTTGCTGCAGAACCTCCTACCTCATTTAGTTAATGCAAAACCAGCATCTTCTTCCAACTGGAGGTAGTCATTTTGCACCTTCATCCGGGGTTTAGTGGGCTCCTGCCCCCCCGGACACTTTAGCGACTCTTGGACTCAGTCCCCTTCCTTTACAGGTCTTCTGGTCCAGGAATCCGTCTTCAGTGCTTTGCAGTGTGGTGTGGTCCTTGCAAAATCCTTTATCATGACTTTAGCGTGTTTTGGGGGAAATAGTAGTACTTTATCCCTACTTTCCTGGGGTGGGGTCTCCTTTACACCCTGGGGGTTTTCTTACACTCCCAGCGACCCTCCAGATACAAAACTTACCTAGGGGTGCATTCGTGGTTCGCATTCCACTTACTTAGTATATGGTTTGTGTTGCCCCTAGGCCTGTTGCATCCTATTGTGTTTTACGGATTTTGCACTACTTTCTGACTGTTTTACTTCCCTGATTTGGTTATTTGTGTATATTTTGTGTATGTTACTTACCTCCTAAGGGAGTATATCCACTGAGATATTTTTGGCACATTGTCATTAAAATAATGTACCTTTATTTTAGTAACTCTGAGTATTGTCTTTCTTATGATATGGTACCTATATGATATAGTGGTTTTGCATGAGCTTTGCATGTCTCCTAGTTCAGCATAGGCTGCTCTGCTATAGCTACCTCTATCAGTCTAAGCTGCTAGAACACTACTACACTCTACTAATAAGGGATAACTGGGCCTAGTATAAGGTGTAAGTACCCTTGGTACCCACTACAAGCCAGGCCAGCCTCCTACAGGGGGAGGTAAGAAACAGGGACAATGGCTGCCATCAGGGAGGAGGCCAGAGCCTGGATTGATCTCTGTTGGGCCGCCATTCCAGAGTGAATGCCTTCCAGGAATGCATTTATTTGTTGCAAGTGGGCTGCCAGCCTCTGGTTGGCATTCACAACGATTGACTGCCCAACAGAGGTGGATCAAGAAGGTCAATAGCCTCCTCATTCAGGGCAGTAGGGCTAACTGGGGCAGGGCCTGAGGTGCCTGGGGTGAAGGAGATGCCCACCGTCCTGGGTGAGCGGGCACAGAAACACGCTGAGGGGCTGCTGGGAGGGCGGTCTGGTACGGGGTGGCGGCTGTTCCTGTAGTTTGGGTGGGCACAGAGGGGTCCGCCACCAGCAGTGAGCTTCCATCAGAGGAGGTATCACTGTCAGAACTGTCTCCTCCAGTCTCCGCCATGGTGCTCCCCTCACCCTCCGTCCCACTGGTGCTCTCACCGTCAGTGGATTTGTCCTCCTGGGCCCTGTGGGATGCAGCTGTCACAGGTGCCTCTGCTCCTCCGCCAGATGGTGCTAATGCACATAAGGACAGGGTGACAAAACAAAAAGGGGGGGAGAGACAAAGGATGTCCGTGGTCAATTTCGGCAACAACACAACAGTTGGCGTACACGACACACACACACACAGGGAACAGCCCTACGCACTGGGCAATGCACTAACACTCACAATGCTAGCCACCAGGCCATGGACAGGGATACCTAATGCCAATTGCAGCATACGTGAGGTCCACAGACACCTGCCCAGTAGTGGATGCCTACCAATTCTTTTGGAGGAATGTTTACATCAGACCCTGTCCAACATGGGCCCTACCCTGCAATGTCCAGCCTGGCCTAGGGGCACCCACAGGCCCACATCCCCCACCCGGATGCCACCCCACCACGTGCAAGTAGAATATTGGGGCACTGTACTCACCCCACTTGTGGCTGCTGTGATGCCCCCAAGCGCCCATCCAGCTCCGGATGGGCCACTGCCAGTATGTGGGCCATCAGGGGGGTCATGGTTTGACGGGCTCCCCTTCCTCGTTGGGAGGCCATCCCCAGCTGGACCTCCACCGTCTTCCGTGCCCATCGTCTCAGGTCCTCCCACCATTTGCGACAGTGGGTGCTCTGCCTTCCGGAGACCCCCAGGGTTTGCACGTCCTTGGCGATGGCACGCCATATACCCTTTTTTTGCTGGGCGCTGACCTGCAGAGAAATACACTTAGGAAAAGGTATCAGTCAGACCGTCCTGCCTGTTACACTCATGGCCCACCATAGCCCTCACATCCCCTTATGCACAGACATTGCCCATCATACATGCAGCATGCTGCCCAGAGCCCTTCCACTAACTCCCCCCACACAAGGCCCTCACACAAAGCACTCCATGCATTCATGCCCCATGCATCGTGCTCACAGTGTAGTCACCTGTTGTTCTGGAGGCCCATACAGCATTCGGGACTGGGGTAGGACCCCATCCACCAGTCTCTCCAACTCCCTAGCAGTGAAGGCAGGGGCCCTTTCCTCAGTGACACAAGCCATGGTCGGTTCCAGACACAGGTCACAGCAGCACTTGCAGAATAGGTCCTCTCCTGTTGAAGGTCAGATAGCAAGTGAGTGAACAGATAGAAAATCGTAGTCACATCCACGGCGGTGCGTACCGTCACCACCGGCGTACATCACCATTGGCCACTGTAACTCATAGGGTCCAATGGTATCCAATGAGGAGTTGTATGGCGGTTCTGGACCACCTCCCGCAACGGCCCACAATGCCAGCGGAATTACTTCATTTCCACATGTCCCTCCATCCAGGACAGGTGGACGACATTTCAGGGGGGGCAGACCACGCCACCTAACTGCGTCACAGTACACATAGGCACCATTTGGGCCTATCCAATAATATACTGTTACAGTCACAACATGCAATGCAGTGTAGTGTTTGGAAATATGAAATACTGACCAGCTGCTCACCGTTTCCCCCTAGATTGCAATCGCTGCGGATGAATAGGAGATGGAGACATCCCCCCATCTACAGGCCCCTTATGGACTTGGCAACAATGGAGGACAGGCACATTATCCTCACCTATAGACTGGACAGGGCCACAATCACAGAGCTGTGTGCCCAATTAGAACCTGAGCTGGTATCCGCTATCCATCAGCCCACCGGGATCCTCCCTCTTGTGCAAGTCCTATCTGTGCTCCATTTCCTGGCAACTGGCTCCTTCCAAGTGACAGTGGGCTTGGCAGCAGGAATGTCCCAGCCAATGTTCTCAATAGTGCTGACCAGAGTGGTGTCTGCCCTGATTAAACACATGCGCAACTACATCGTTTTCCCCCAGGTGAAGGACTTGGCCACAGCGAAAGCTGATTTCTATGCAATGGGACATATCCCCAACATTATTGATGGTACACATATTGCATTTGTACCCCCCTGGAGAAATGAACAGGTGTTCAGAACTCGAAAGAGCTTTCACTCCATGAATGTGCAGATAGTGTGCCTGGTGGATCAGTACATCTTCCATGTCAATCCAAAGTATCCTGGGTCTGTGAATGATGCCTTTATCTTAAGAAATAGCAGCATCCCATATGTGATGGCTCAACTCCAGAGACACCGGGTGTGACTAATAGGTGAACCCTGGTTCCCACCCAGTAGGTGTTGATTTATGGGTATGGTGTGGGCCCTAAGGGTTAGTGTGTGGCTAACAGTTGTCCCTTGATATTTGCAGGTGACTCTGGTTACCACAACCTCTCATGGCTACTAACCCCTGTGAGGAATCCAAGGACAAGGGCAGAGGAACGTTACAATGAGGCACATGGGCGAACAAGAAGAATCATAGAAAGGACATTCAGCCTCCCGAAGGCCAGGTTCTGTTGCCTCCATCTAAAGGGCAGATCCATGTACTACTCACCTAAGAAGGTCTGCCAGATCATCATGGCATGCTGTATGTTGCACAACTTTCCATTACGTCTCCAGGTGCCTTTTCTGCAGGAGGAGGAGGGTGGAGATGGTTGTGTGGCAGCAGTGACCCTATGGACAGTGAAGATGAGGATGCAGAAGATGAGGATGAGGACAACAGAAGTGCAATAATACGACAATACTTCCAACGACACACAGATAAGACGCTGTCAATTCACTTTACATTGACAGTTTTGCGTTTGACATTGTCACTGGCAGGCTGATTTTCCCACTTCTACAGCCACTTGCTGTACCCTTTGGCATCTCTATTAGCAGATATTTGTGCCCCACTATTGCTTCTGGCGTGTTGACTGCAGCCAACTACAGGTCATTCCTATGTATACATTACTGTACTGTTGTATTGCAGTGTTAAAAGCTTGTTAAACAAATACTTTGTTCAATCATTTGACATACTCCATACTTTTATTTATTCAAATGGTGTTTATTTAGGTGCTAATACGTGGAGGGGATGTGCAATTTACTGGGATGATGATGGAGGAATGTCCAGGATGGAGTCCAGTCTATGTAGATCACAGGTGCATTGTCCAAGGGGGCATAGGAAGTGGAGCAATGGCAGTTCATGGTGGACAGGGTGACATAGTGGGACACAAGGGTGACAGTCAGGCGAGTCTTATTTCCTGGCGGGGGTCTTGGCAAAAGTCTCTGGCTTCTGCATGGATTGCAGGGACCATTTGTGGGATGGTTCACTCTCTGCAGGGGGTGGGGTGCTGGTGGCCTGTTGGTCCTGTGGCGGGGCCTCCTGTCCACTAGAGGCAGCAGAGGTGGAAGGCTGTTCATCGGCTTGGATAGTGTCAGGGGCCCGCTGGTGTGCCACTGCCTCCCTCATGGTGTTGGCCATGTCTGCCAGCACCCCCACAATGGTGACCAGGGTGGTGTTGATGTCCTTCAAGTCCTCCCAGATGCCCACATACTGTCCCTCCTGCAGCCACTGGGTCTCTACCAACTTGTCCAGTATATGGCCCATCGACTCTTCGGAATGGTGGTATGCTCCCAGGATGTTGGTGAGTGCCTCCTGGAGAGTCGGTTTCCTGTGCCTGTCCTCCCCCTCTCTCACAGAAGTCCTCCCAGCTTCCCTGTTGTCCTGTGCCTCTGTCCCCTGAACCATATGCCCACTGCCACTGACCCCAGGTCCCTGATCGTCCTGTGTTTGTGGTGTGCCCTGGGGTCCCTGTAGTAGTGAACACACTGCTGATTGATGTTTCCTGGGGACAGATGTATGGGCCCACTGGGTGGGTACTGTGCTGGTGTTTCCTGAGGGGGGAGGCTCTGTTGTGGTATGGGACTGTGCCTAGGTAACCAACTATCCTGAGATTCCTGATGGGCCAGGTTGGTCATCCAAATCCAGGCGTCCAGAGCTGCTGTCATCACTTTGGGCCTCTTCTGGGGGTGGACTGGATGTTGCTGGCACCTCCTCTCCGGGACCTGTGGGGGTGTAAATGCAGTGTTATTGTTTCTGTGTATATCATCTGGTGCATGGGTGTGTTGCCCTCTATGTTTGTTATTGCCCGGGCAGCTTTTTTCTTGTGTGAGTAGTTATTCAGTGGGCTAGGTGATTCTCTCTAGTTTGCATGCTTTAGTGATGGGTGTCCATGGATGATCTGTGATGGGGGTCCGTGCATTGGTGTTGCATGCAGGGCCTGGTATTGGGAGGGGTGGGTTGTGATGGTGGGGTGTGTGGGAGGTGATGGATTGATGGGAGTGAGGGCAAGGATGGGCGTTTGTGAAGACATGCAGATGGGGGGGTGAAAGTAAAAAAGGGTTAACTTACCAGAGTCCAGTCCTCCTCCTACTCCTGCCTGGCCTGCAGGATGCATGATTGCCAAGACTTGCTACTCCCATGTTGTTAGTTGTGGTGGAGGAGGCGGGGTCCACCACCAGTCCTCTGTACAGCTATTTGGTGTCTTGCTGCTGTGGAACGCACCTTTCCCCGTAGGTCGGTCGACCTCTTCCTGATGTCGTCCCTTGTTCTGGGGTGCTGTCCCACAGCGTTGACCCTGTCCACGATTCTCTGCCATAGCTCCATCTTCCTAGCAATAGATGTCTGCTGCACCTGTGAGCTGAATAGCTGTGGCTCTACCCAGATGATTTCCTCCACCATGACCCTTAGCTCCTCCTCAGAGAACCTGGGGTGTCTTTGTGGTGCCATGTGTGTAGTGTGAGTGGTGTGGGTGAGGGTGTGTGGGGTGATGTGTTGGGGTGTGTGATGTAAGATGCGTGGATAGTGTATAGGTGATGGTGGTGTGTGTCTGTGGTCTTGTCTGTGGTCTTGCTATCACTATTGAATGTCCACTGCGGTGATTCATGGGTCATAATGCTGTGGGCATAGTTCTGTTGGCGTAATGGTGTGGGTTTTGCTACCGCCAGTTTATCACTGACCTTTGGGCTAGTGGACTTGTGTGTGTGGCTGTATAGTGACGGATTGCAATGTGTGTGTTATGATATGGGTAGTGGTAATCCGCTGCGGCGGTGGTATGTTGGCGGCAGTCAGCATGGCGGTAAACGGTACTTACCGCCAATGTCATAATGAGGGCCTAACTCTCTAAAAGAAATGATCACCATGTATAAGCACTCCATGGGGCAGGCATGTAGGAGTACACTTATGTGAATATGATTCAGCAAGTTGAAAATAGGTGCCTGAAAAGGATGCTTTCAGTCCCCTCTAGCTGCTCCAATTATACATGTCATGCAGAACTTGGTGTACCATTCATAGCAGACAAAATCCATGCCGTTCCATCCTATTGTGGAGAGCTCTATGGGCAAAAGAGGCTGCTTCGATGAACAGGAAGATAATAGGTGACTGTGTGGCCAGGAGGAGGCTTTGCAAATTCCTCGGCTGAATTATATCAAGACTTTATGTGAAAGCATTTGTCCGTCTAATTTCATTTGAGAACCCAGAATCCATGAGGGGAGTAAATGAAAGAGATCTCTCCTTAAGAATTATTACGATGAAATGAAAGAGAGGTAAATTAGGGCAATTAGCAAGGCGACTGTGGTAGCACATAGCCCTTTGATAACAGTGCTTGGTCTCCAGCCTTACCTTAATATGATACAGAATGTGCAATATATATTTTTATTAACTAAATTTAGGTCAAGCAATATTTGTATACTTTTATATACCTTTAAGGAGGAAAATAGTAACAGTGCCCAACTACCACTATGTACAGGTGATAATTTCTTGGAGAAAATTGCTTTTCACCTAACCTTTTTTGCGAATTCTACGTAGCACCAAGGAAAATATTTATTTTATTGATGTTAAAATCTTCGTACAATGTAGATCGGCCTTTGTGTACCTCCGGCAACTTAATTCATGTTTTATTTGTTCTTTGATTATGAATTTTTTTTGTGCAAGTAAAAAAACTTGAAAGAGGGGTATTAGATTAGAAATTGTTATTGTTTTTATTATGAATGTTTGGTGGAATGTCTATGAACTGGGGGGTATTTTTCCTGACACATACTGATGTTTTTATGATTGGACGCAGGATGGTTTTCCATAGATTGTGTCGTCAGGTAAATAGGACTTTTATATGTCATTGTTATGTATGCTAAAGTTTTATTTAACTTGATGTTGATTTGTGACATATGGCTAACTAAGCCGAATAAAGTCTACTTGACTTGAACAACAAAGTAACACCTCTTAAATCCCCAACATATATGTAAATTATTATTACTAATAATTATAAACTATCCTTTCTATGCCCCCAAAATTGGACAATGTTTTTTTTCTTTGTTTAGAATGTATAAAATATAAATAAATGAATATCATTTAAAAAATATATAAGTTAATAATTAGTCTATTCTAACTAAAATATAATTGAAATAGAGCACTATCCAGCCGCAATCCACCTCTCAATCTGTAAACAATTGCAATGTAAAAATAGTAATACATTGTACAAAATGATTTAACATACAGATTCAATATTAACAATTAAAATGTATAATATAATTACATGCGTTTATATTTCTCATTAATCATTAGATCTGTTAAATAATAGACTACCCAGCCAAGCTCCAATTAAAATGGACAAGCCAAAAACAATACATATAATAGAGTATCAACACTGTTGCTGCTAGACCTCACCACAACCCCCCAGTGCTAAGGGTATTTGAGGTAGTTTGTGCTTAGGACTCCATACCTTTTTGTCCAATAAGCTATCCATGCCACAATTTTGTAATTTTTTTTGCAACATCCTGGGAGTTCCAAATGTATCCAGGGTTTGTGTATTCCCTTAGAGGGAACTGAGAAATTAGCCAACACATAGATACATCTTGTTTATTGGGGAACAAATGCAAAACAAAGTGCTGCTGAAGGAAGTCTCTGTTTTTTCCCTGCAAATGGCATCAATGAAAGGTTTGTGGTGCTAAAATCACCACCTTCCCAGCTTCCAGAAACAGACAGATTTAATTCAGCAAACCACATTACTGGCATTTTTGGCATTTCACTGGGAGGAAGCCCTTTTTTCCTGTGTTTGTGCTTTCAACCTCCTGCTAGTTTGTGGTAGAAACGGGTGTGAAAACTATGGTGAATCTCAGAAAGCTATACATTTCCAATAACTAGACAACATTCTCAATTTAGCAAGGGGTCATTTGTTTTGGTCCTTCAAGGTTTTTCCAAAGAAGTTGTGAAAGAAAAAAAATGAAAATAAGTAGTAAAAAGCTGACATTTGTGGCGTTTTCATTTGTAACTTCTCATCATGATGGAAGATTTACAAAAGCTATATACCATTACATCTGCAAGACCCTTCTGGTTGTGGGACTTTACAGGGTTTGTGGGTTTTCCAAGAACTCGAGGTACCTAGAGCCAATGCCACCTTGCAATGATTTTTCATTGTGTACTAGGTATAGGGCGATTCATATGGTAAAATATAAATGTTTTAAAATAGGTATCAAGGAACCCAATGTGTTTCTGAAATGGGCACAAGATATGGAGTTTAGACGAAGGGGTTGCTTGCACATCTCTGAATTTGTGCATACCCATAAAAGCATGTGAATTAGAAGGTAATTCTCAAAATGACGTCTTTCTTACACATTGTCTTATATTTGGATGGTGTAAATGCAGAGAAATAAAACTGGCAGTAACAATTGTTCAACTATTCTATGTTTCCCTAAGTCTCCTAACAAAAATGTTCCCTAACTTGTGAGTGTAGGCTTTGGTCCTTGTTCCTGCAACAGGAAACGTTCCAAAAGGCAACATGGACTCATCAAATTTTTCCACTGAAAACCAACTGTTTTTTTGCAATGTGCCTAGCTGTGGATTTTGGGCTTTAGTTCAGCCAGCACCTAGGGAGACCTAGAAAACCTGTACATTATTTAAAACTAGACACCTATGGGAATCCAGGATGGTGTGTCTTTCATGGCTCTCAACAGGTTGTGTTACCCGGAATCCCTTGCAAATTTCAAGTCTTGACTAAAAAACACATTTCCTCACATTTCTGTGATGGAAAGTTCTGGGATCTGCAAAAACCACAAACCTCCTTCCACCCAACATTCCTGTAAGTGTTCTGATAAATATGGTACCTCAATTTTGTGGATAGGCTTATTGCCTTGACAGGAAACTGTCCAAAAAGTAATATGGACGATTCACATTTTTCAACACAAAACTGACCTGTTTTTTACAAAGTGGGTTGCTGGGGTTTTTGAGCCATAGATTAGCAGGCACCTAGGAAAAGTTTACAACTAGATGCCTCATGGAATCCAGGATGGGGTGACTTGCATGGCTTTCACCAGGTTCTGTTACCCAGAATTCCTTGCAAACCTCAAACTTTAACTAAAAAACAATTCTGTGATTGAAAGTTCGGGAATCTGCAGAGAGCCGCAAACTTCCTTACACCCAGCATTCTCATAAATCTTCATATAAAAGTGGTACCTCATGTGTGTGGATAGGCCTAGTGTCCGCGACAGGAAATGGCCCAAAACACATTAGTAATTCAAATTTTTCCACCCAAAACTGACCTGTTTCTTGCAAAGTGTGTAGCTGTGGTTTTTGTGCCCTAGGCACCTGGAGAACCCTAGCAAACCTGTACATTTCTGAAAACTAGACACACAGGGAAATCCAGGGTGGGGTGGTGCATGGAACTCATGAGGTCTTTTTACCCACAATGCCTCGCAAACCTCAAACTTTGCCTGAAATCACATACTCCCCTTACATTGCTGTGATAAAAACTTCGGGAAGCCATAAAAAATTGTGAGGAAAATGTGTGTTTTAAGTCAGTATTTGAGGGTTGCAGGGCATTGTGGGTAAGAAAATGGTGTGGGGTGCATGTGACGCACCCTACCCTCCCACATATGTCTAGTTTTCAGAGCTGTCTAAGTTTGGTAGGATTTCCCAGGTGGCAACCTACCAAGCCCAAAACGTGGAGCTGTTCACCATTGAGGTGGGATTATACTGTGAGTATCCAAACTCTCCTGGCCATTTGTAAAAACAACACCCATAAGAATCAAATATCCTCTTGTTTGCCATTGGGATGATATGCTTTTGTCTGCAGGGGAGCAAAAAGACTGTTTCCCCATTTTTTAGGGGATGGGGGCATGGCCATGCCCATGCTTGGCAGCCCCCACTCCTCCTACAAATAGAAAATCAAAAAAATAATCCCAGGTGTCTAGTTGGCTATCTGCCACACTGGAAGAGAGCAGATCAGGGAATTGCCCCATCTGCCCAGCACAGGGAGCAGAAAGACTGTTTCCCTGTTTAAAAAGAAAAAGATGTGGGGCTGGAGGCATGGCCATGCCCCAGCTGGGCAGCCCCACCCTCCAAAAGTAAGTAATCCCTGTTACCTAGTAGGCTTTCTGTGGTAATTTCCCCCATCTGCTCCCCTAGGGGGAGCCAAAAAACTGTTTCCCTTTTTTAGGGGGTGGGAGCATGGCCATGCCCATGCTAGGAAGTCCCTACCCCTAAAAGTAAAATATAAATAATCCCTGATGTCTAGTGGTTTTCTGCCCTCCTTGGGGGCAGATTGGCCTGACAATATGGCCAATCTGGGGGCAGAAAATGGCTATAACAGTGCTCCCATAATGGGGAGTGACCCTTGTGTAAATGGCTGCTCCCTGACTTGTTATTTAAACATTCCCAGTGTTTAATGATTTTCTGCCCACCTTGGGGGCAGATCCGCCTACAAATATAACCCATTTGCTCCCATGGGGACAGAAAACAGCCAACATAATGTCCCCCTAAATAGGTAGCAACCCTTGCCCAGGGGGCTACTCTCGGGCATATATTTTTAAAGTCCCTTGAGTGTGGTGGTTTGCTGCCCCCCTGGGGTAGATCAGCCTACAAATAAGGCCAATCTGCCCTAGCGGGGGGGGCAGAAAGATCTCAAAATGTTTCCCCAATTACAGGGAGTAGGCATTGCCTAACGGGTTACTCCTGCAGCTAAAAAAATTCCCTGGTATCTAATGGAGTGGATCACCCCTTGGGGATCGCCCTCCTTCAGTGATCCCCAAATAGAGGTTCTCCCCATTCCAGTGATGCCTCATCCATCTGAATTGGTACTCGAGGGCTATGCAGTAAAAGTGAAATGAGACTTTTATTTTCATTGAACTGATGTTAGCGCTCCATGTGCAGATCGTCATTTCAATTAAAAAAACGAAATGGCATTGGGTGCTGGGTGCTGGGGAAGCTCTTCCCCAGCTCCCGAGGCTATTTTCAGTTACAGGAAATCCCTCCAGATTTCCTGCCCCGAGCCGCCCTCAGCACGGAACAGGTTAATTGATAACATGTACATAAAATCATAACAATATTAAATTACATTAATGCTATCATTACAACAATATTTACATGTTTAATTAATATCTCCTTAAAATAAATCACTACCTTTTCCCAATTGAATCCCACAACCTCAAAAAATAACTTACAAATGAAAGATAAAATGTTTAAAAAAAATAATGTTATATATAAAACCACAGCAAAACATGCACAAAACACATAATACAATGCTATATCCCACAATATTCTAGTATACAGCATTTTAATGTTTTTATCAATATTACTATCAAACTTAGAAAGAAATTACATACTTATATTCAGTAATATACAAAACGCAATTTATGTGATCCGTATATTTTGACCAGAATACTACAGTCACTAGATATTTTGATGTCAAAATTCCAGTATTGCATATGCCTTCCTGGGCCCAGAGGACAAACCGTTTTCATGGAAGTAATTCGTTAGCACTTAGCCAATTATGTGTTTTGGGGCTCTGGGATAGGGCTGACCAGTGACCTCCTTTAAACCTTTTTTTCTGCAGAAGCACAATTGCACTTTCTAAAGTTACTTTTCGACTAAAGGTATCAAAAATCTTCTTTCACCATTGAACTCACTTTTTTAAACTTAGAGGAAAATAAGACATAATCATCACTCCAGTACTATCCCAGATGGAAATTTAAAATGGTATATTTTATTCATAGCCATTCCCATTCATGGAAAATTAACCTTTACCTTCATTTTTTGGTAAATGTTCCAAGTGAGTGCAAGCTGTTCCCGGTGTGTAGCATGCCTAATTTGTATGCATTATGCACCTAGCCTTGTGGGCTTACAAAGCAGACTTTACGGGTAACTGTGCTAAAATAAAATAAAAAATATAATTAAAAAAGGTTTTTTTACATCTCACAAGCACTTTTGTTTGCCATGTATTTACTGCAGTGTTTTTAACCTGCAGGCCACCATATGTCCTGCATTTATGTGGATGGTGCAAATCTACACTTCATCTCAAATATGACATTTAGGCCCTCATTACAACCCTGGCGGTGGGTGATAAAGTGGCGGTAATACCACCAACAGGTTTGCGGTAAGTACCGCCAAATTATGACCATGGCGGTGATATCTCTGAAAGACAGCCAATGTACCACACCTAACGCCAGTGAGGAAACAACAATCACCACGGCGATAGCCGCCTACAGCCAGATGGAAGACAAAGTTCCGACCACCATATTAAGACCCTGCAAACCACCACCTTTTCCTGGGTGGTACCAACGCCATCAAAAGCCTGGCGGAAACACATCACTGAAGAGAATAGACTCACCATTGGAGACACAGGGAAGAGCCACGCCGTCATGGAACCCGAACTGCAAGTTTTCCCGATGATCTTCTACGTTATGCTCCACCTGGAACACCAACGCCGGCGAAGACGATGATGGTGAGTACAGCCGCCTAGCACACAAGGGAGGGTGGGAGAAAAACAAGAGTCACACACACACGCACAACACACATCAGACACACACACACCATGCACACAATCAGCTGCATTACAAAAACAATTTGACCCCAAAAATCTGCAGAATAATGCTAGGACAACAGGAATTGACGAAAGTGATTAGAATCAGTTCAACAACAAAATCCATAATCGAATATGGCCATGAAACAGATATGTACACCTGTATAAAAAGAGGACACTGTCCAGTCCATAGTTCAAAGGGCCCACATGGCCACAGGGCACAGTCCAAGGCCCAACTCAAATCCTGCCCAAATCTGGATAGAACACTGCAGGGGCATCAGTTGTCAAATAGGCAGGCACCTCGGGAGGGGGGCACCTCAAGCAGATGTGGGAACAAGCCCACTGGTTCTGGAGGGGGCAACATGACCATTGTTTTATCCTGGGGAATGCAAGGCCGCAGTCTTTCAAGTGGGTGTCTTGCCGACTGGTTCTAGAGGGGGGAACATGCCCATTGCTTTGTCCTGGGGAGTGCAAGGCCACAGTCTCTGAAGTGGGTGTCTTGCTCACTGGTTCTGGAGGGGGCAACATGTCCATTGCTTTGTCCTGGGGAGTGCAAGGCCACAGTCTCTCGAGTGGGTGTCTTGCCTACTGGTTCTGGAGGGGGCAACATGCCCATTGCTTTGTCCTGGGGAGTGCAAGGCCACAGTCTCTCGAGTGGGTGTCTTGCCCACTGGTTCTGGAGGGGGCAGCCCAGACAGTAGCCCCTGGAGGGTGGACTATATAGCTTCTGCCGGCGGTTATGGCTGCATGCTGGTGGTGGATTGGGTCGGCTCCTGGGCAGCCCCTGCACTCTGTGATGGCTGCATGCTGGTGGTGGTTGGGGAAGGCTCCTGGACAGCCCCTACACTCTGTGATGGCTGCATGCTGGTGGTGGTTGAAGGAGGCTTCTGGACAGCCCCTGTGCTCACTGATGGTAGCATATCCACAGCTGGTGGACCTCTTGTCCTCCTGGTCATGGTTTCGGGATCCCTTACCCTCCCTGGCAGGGGTGGATGGGATCTTCCCCCCTCTGCCTGCTGGTGCAGGCTCCTTCCCCTTCTTCCCAGCTGGTGCAGGCTCCTTCCCCTTCCTCACAGTTGGTGCCAGACTCTTCCCTTTCATCCCAGGTTGTGCTGCCTCCTTCACTTTCAGCGTTGTTGGTCTAGTATCCCTACCATCACGATTAGGTGGTGCTACCACTGTCCCTGTGGACTGTTTGGCTGAGTCCTTGCTACCCTGCCCATATGTGCAGGACAGGGGGAGGGATAGGGAAGAGGTCAATCATGGAAAGGACAAGCTTTTTAGGTACGTTGGGGCGGGAAGAGGGAGGAGGAATGGGAGTGGAGGATGAGGGAGTGGTCGTCGGAGGTGTATATCTGCTGGATTTGGGTGCAGGTGCATGGGCTGTATGCTGTTGTGAGGTGGATAGCTGTTGGGTGTCTGAGTGTGTGCGTTGTGTCCTATGGAGGGGGCAGACACGGGACAGGACACAGGGGGCGCATGCATGGATGTTGTGGAGGTGTCTGCCAGTGAGGTGTGTGTTCTGCTTGGTGTGGTGATAATGTTGGTAGTGGATATTGATGTAATGCATGCAGGTGTGAATGTGGATGTAACTGGGTGGGAGGTGGAGGAGGAGGAGAAGGGGGAGACAGTTGATGTTGCCATGCCTGCAACTGAATGGTGTTTGTGTAAGTGCCTGTGGGATGAAGTGTAGTGCTTCTGTTTCCCTGTGCCACTCTTGTGTGTTGTCTTTTGTGCATGCTCGTCTGTCTGTGTGCTTGGGATGGGTTGGGGTTGAGGAGAATGGGGCTAGGAAGTGGAAGTTGGAGGGAGGACAGTTGAAACAGGGACAATGGCTGCCATCAGGGAGGAGGACAGAGCCTGACTCGATCTCTGTAGGGCCGCCAATCACTGTGAATGCCCTCCAGGAATGTCTTTGATCGTTGCATCTGGGCTGCAAGCCCCTGGATGGCATTCACAATGGTTGATTGCCCTACAGAGATGGATCTCAGGAGGTCAATAGCCTCCTCACTCAGGACATCAGGGCTGACTGGGGCAGGGCCTGAGGTGCCTGGGGCGAAAGAGATGCCCACCGTCCTGGGTGAGCGGGCACAGGCAACTCGCTGAGGGGCTACTGGGAGGGCGGTGCTGGTACAGGGGTGGCGGCTGTACCTGCAGCTGGGGTGGTCACAGAGGTGTCCACCACTACCAGGGAGCTCCCATCGGAGGAGGTATCAGAGTCTGTGTTATCCCCTCCAGTTTTCCCTGTGGTGCTCCCCTCACCCTCCGTCCCACTGGTTCCCTAAGCGTTGGTGGACTCTGCCTCAAGGGTCCTGTGGGATGCAGCTCCCTCTGTCACCAGTGCGTCTGCTCCTCCACCAGATGAAGCTAATGCACGTAAGGACAGGATGACAAAACAAGAAAGGGGGGAGAGAGACAAAGGATACACTGGGTCATTGACTGCAACAACACCACCGTTGGTGTACACAGAACCCTCAGTCACAGGGAACAGGCCAACGCACTACGCATTAACCTACCAGTGAAATGGCTAGTCACCAAGGAATGAGGAGGGGCACAAACCGCCAACTGCAGCACACCTGGGACCCGTGCAGCCCTGCCCAGAAGTGAATACTAACGAGCTAGGTAAGCAGTATTTTACATTCAAACCCTGAGCCACCAGAGTACCTACGCTGCTATGTCTGGCATGACCTAGGGGCACCCAAAGACACATGACCACCACCCGGATACCACCCCATCAGCCGTAAGTTGTAATGATAGACACAGTACTCATCCCTTGCGGCTGCTGTGATGCCCTCAAGCGCCCATCCAGCTCAGGTTAGGCCAACGCGAGTATGCATGCAATCAGGGTGGTCAGGGTCCAACGGGCACCCCTTCCTCATTGGAAGGCCATCCCCAGCTGGGCCTCCGCAGTCTTCCATGCCCAAGGTCTCAGGTCCTCCCACTGTTTCTGACAGTGGGTGCTGCCCTGCCATTGACTCCCAGGGTCCTCACCTCCTTGGCGATGGCACGCCATATACCTTTCTTTGATGGCCGCTGACCTGCATAGGCAATACAGACAGGAACAACAACTACTAGCAATCTTGTTCATTAGTGAGTAAACTGAAGATCAAAATATCAAATCAACAGTCCCAGAATCAGGTATCCAGTACATTTCCTCTTTAATATCTTCTTCACAGATAAATCCAGTCAAATCATGTTTCTTCGCAGAAAAATTCAGCCAAGCCAACACGTGTTTCATCTGGGTTGAATCTCCCAAAGCATGCAGGGAGATTCATCAGGCTTCATCAGGGCTTTAAGCGGCTGCCAATAACATAAATATAAATAATAATGACCATATTCTTGTTATCTACATCCTCAATAATAATCCAATAGTTATCAACACATATAGTTCACCAAAAATGCTTATATATATTATCCTTATTAACACAGTGGAAATCCCTATATATAGTAGAATAACGCCAGAAAATTACATTCTAAGAAATTATTTAAAAAAAAATTATATATATAATATCACCTACACCATACACCTCAGTGACATCCTCTATAATTTATGTGTAACAAACATGCACACAAAAGTGGGGTTCATTATTGTCACTATACGTGTATCTTTATTATAAATGTAGTATTAAAGATATTTTATGGAAAGATACCAGTTATGAGCTATCCACAGTGCTCCCTTCCAAAGTAATATCCCTAGAACCCACTAGATGAGTTGTAAATATACCTAAATAAAATAATAATTTACATAATCAATGAGTTTAATGCCTAGCGTCACAATATCCAGAAAATGTGTCCCTCTGTCAAGATGGCTTACCTCTCCAAAAATGAGTAAGTTTGATGCAAAATGTATAATAACTTGTGTAGCTGCAGTACGAATAAAGTGCTGCACCAAGTTACTGACTCGCTGTGAATAATTCTTATTTCACATTCTATAGGTTCACTCACCTCAAAGATTTAGAGCAGTGTTGCTCGTGTGTTCGCTTGTATAACACAAGTATGTGTGACTGTGTAGAACAAGCAAAGCTTCTCTTTCGGGCTAATAAAGCCCTGCTTCGTAATAATGAAAGTCAACGAAGGACTACCTTCCGTTAATGATGAACGTAATAGACGCGAGTATGTGTAACCAAGGCAATGCGTCTCTTCCGGGTTGTACATTTATGATAAAGATACACGTATAGTGACAATAATGAACCCCACTTGTGTGTGAATGTTTGTAACACATACATTATGGAGGATGTCACTGAGGTGTATGGTGTAGGTGATATTATATATTTAATTTTTTTTAAAATAATTTCTTAGAATATAATTTTCTGGCGTTATTCTACTATATATAGGAATTTCCACTGTGTTAATAAGGATAATATATATAAGTATTTTTGGTGAACTATATGAGTTGATAACTATTGGATTAATTTGGTTATTATTGAGGATGTAGATAACAAGAATATGGTTATTATTATTTATATCTATGTTATATCTATGTTATTGGCAGCTGCTTAAAGCCCTGATGAAGTCAATGGGGGAGATGCAACCCAGATGAAACACGTGTTGGCTTGGCTGAATTTGTCTGTGAAGAAACATGATTTGACTGGATTTATCTGTGAAGAAGATATTAAAGAAGAAATGTACTGGATACCTGATTCTGGGACTGTTGCTTTGATATTTTGATCTTCAGTTTACTCACTAATGAACAAGAGTGCTAGTAGTTGTTGTTTATGCTGTAGTGTGGTTAGTTTTACGTATCCTTTGCGCATTAGCTTCAGGCTTTAGGCCTTTGTGCACTTTGCCCTGTATGTATTTTATTCATTTGCTTGCAGTTTAGAGCCTCTGTGCACTTTGCTCTAAATGCTTTTTATCAGGCTTCGTACTGTTATTTTTCAAATAGCCAGTTCTACGGTCTTGTTTTTTATTCATATCACACTGTTTAGCCTACTTCAGCACTGGAGTTCTCCATAACACATTCCTGTTCACTCTGTGCTTCAGTCAAGGATACAGTCTGGTACATTGCAGATAGACGTGGTAGGAGTTTAGTCTTTGGCATTCCTGCGTAGGGACATTTTGTGATCACGCTGACATGTTAGTTATAAAATCACTTCCTTGTCCCAATACACGCAGGAGGGAGATTCCGACCAGGGAACCACAACTAGACGCTGACTGCCTCGTTGCGGATGCTGAACCAAGATCACAGGCCTTTGCTCAGGTATGAGGGCTGATGTCTCCCCAGAGATTCAGAAAGGCAAGTTAGAAGCTTAACATGCTGTGCTCGAAATAGACCAAGCAGAGGGAGAGTAGAAACTATTAGACACCATGATAGCTTTGTTCTTATGTTTTACTCTCCTGGTGACTATTTCAATCCTACTGTGTTGTATGGTTCCGGTTATTGCGGCTCACGCCTTATTATCTAAAATGCAGTCGTTTTATTAAAACATTATATAAAATTTATACTGCCTTTGTCATTTGTATATGAGATCATACTGTAAATGAGAGAGTTGGTTTGGATCTGAGTGACCACGACTTCCCTGAGAAGTTCTAAAGATGTCATGCGCTCGGCTGCCCAATCATCTCTTCTCCTTGGGAGAAATGAGGCACTGCTAGTTAGCCGGAGCAAAAAATGGATTTAGGGTGACAGAGTTCCTTAAACGTGGGTCCGACTCAGTCCCCCACACCGTGATCGATCCTGCTGCCTAGAAATCCAGTAGTCTCATTTAGGATAATGAGAGCCCACGCGACAATGCTAGGACCAATCGTATGATTGTCCGATTGCAATGTTTTCTTCGGGTAGTACCTTGTCTAGCACTGTTCCTATATTTAAGAAGGATTGTTATGGTGAGTGCTTATTTTCTTCAATTTCTACCCCTTTCTGTGGTTGTATCAATACAGACAGAAGAACACCATTAGACAAACAGTCCAGCCTGTCACACACATGGCCCACCATACCTGTTTGCATCACCATTGGCACACACATAGCCCAGCGCAAAACAAGTACCAGCCACTTACACAATGCCTTCCCACTCAACTAAATGCATTCATGCCACATGCATTGTGCCCACAGTGTACTCACCTGTTGGTCTGGAGGCCCATACAGCAGTACGTGATGGGGTAGGACCCAATCCACCAGTCGCACCAACTCCTCAGAAGTGAAGGCTGGGGCCCTTTCCCTAGTCACATGGGCCACAGTAGGTTCCAGACACAGGTCACAGCAGCACATGCAGTGTAGGTCCTCTCCTATGGAAGGTCAGGAAACAAATGAGGATTATTGTAGAAAATGCGATCACGTCCACAGCGGTGCCTACCGTCACCGCCGACTTAGTTCCCCATTGGCCACTGTACCCCAAAGGGCCCAATATGAACCAATGAGTAATTGCACAGCGGTTCACAGACGCCTACCGTCCAACGTCGGCGCATTACCTTACTTCCACCTTTCCCTCCACACTGGACAGGCGGTCGCCATTTCAGGGGGGGTGAACAGGCCTATCGATAATTGCTGCGTCACAGGATAAATAGGCACATACTTTATTAATTACACTGTCCCAAAACATGTTTGTACAATGTGGACTACTATTGTGGTATAGTTGTTCAAATTGTGAAGGCCTACTCACTCCCTTAGATACTTACTGCTGCGGATGAATAGGAGATGGAGAGACACCCCCCTGTACAGATCCTGGTGGGCTTGGCTACACTAGATGTCAAGCACAAATACTCACCTATAGACCGGACAGGGCCACAATCACAGAGCTGTGTGGCCAATTGTAACCTGACCTGATATCAGCTATCCGTCATCCCACTGTGATCCCTCCTCTGGTGCAGGTTATATCAGTGCTCCATTTCCTGGCAACTGGTTCTTTCCAAGTGACAGTGGACTGGCAGCAGGAAAGTCACAGCCAATGTTCTCAATCGTGCTAGCAAGAGTCTTGTCTGCCCTGATAAAACACATGTTCAGGTACATTGCTTACCCCCAGGTGGAGGATTTGGCCACTGTGAAGGCCGGGTTTTATGCAATGGGACATATCCCCAAAATAATTGGGGCGATTGATGGAGCACATATTGCATCCCCCCCCCCCGGCAAAATCGATAGGTGTACACGAATCGTAAGAGTTTCCTCTCCATGAATGTGCAGATGGTGTGCCTGGTGGACCAGTACGTCTCCCACGTCAATGCTAAGTATCCTGGGTTGGTGTATGATGCCTTTGTCCTTAAGGAATAGCAGCATCCCAAATGTGATGTCCCAACTACAGAGGCACATGGTGTGGCTAATAGGTGAGCCCTGGTTCACACCCAGTATATGTTGGTGTATGCCTATGGTGTTGGCCATATAGGATAGTGTGTGGCTAACTGTTGTCCCTCAATATTTACATGTGACTCTAGTTACCCAAACCTATCATGGATGCTGACCCCTGTGAGGAATGCCAGGACAAGGGCAGAAGAACATTATGATGAACTTGAACGAACCAGAAGGATCATTGAACGGACCTTTGGCTTCCTAAAGGCCAGATTCAGGTGCCTTCATCTGACAGGTGAATCCCTGTGCTACTCACCCAAGAAGGTCTGCCAGATAGTAGAGGCATGCTGCATTTTGCACAACCTGGCCCTCAGACTCCATGTACCTTTTCTGCAGGAGGAGGAGACTGGAGATGCCCCTGTGGCAGCAGTGGACCCTGAGGACAGTGAGGATGTGGACAACAGAACAATAGTGATATGTCAGTACTTCCAATGACACACAGGTGAGACAGTGCAAAGTTACATTTCTATGATGATTGGTGTATTCTGTGTGGCATTGGCATGTTGGTATTACCCACTTCTTTCCCCTACTTACTGTTACCTATGGATATTCATTTTACAGATGTTAGTAATATGACAACATTCTCCTGGTATGATCACAACAGCCAGCTACAGGTCATCAATTCAATGCTAATACTATTTACAGTTCATGTGCAATGGTTGTAGCTGTTTCAATCAATACAAATTTGCAATACATTAAAAACTAGAAGTTGAGTTTTATCCAAACATGTTTATTGTTGTGCTACAAATATAGAGAGGAAAGTTCAATGGAATGGGGTGATGATGGAGAAAAGTCCATGGTATTGTTCCATTCTGTTTGTAGCACAGTTGCATTGTCCATGGGGACATAGAAGGGGAGCAATGGCAGTTCAAGGTGGACAAGGTGACTGAGTGGGACACAAGGGGGACAATCAGGAGAGCCTAATTTCCTGGCAGTGGTCTTGGCAAGTGTCTCTAACTTCTGTCTGGTTCACAGGGAACGTTTGCGGGGTGGTTTACCTTCTGCAGGGGGAGCGGTGCTGGTGGCCTGTTGGTTCTGTGGTGGGGCCTTCTGGCCACTGGCGGAAGTGGAGGGCTGTTCAGATGACTGGCAAGTGGTAGGGGTGTGCTGTTGCCTCCCTCATGATGTTGGCCATGTCTGCCAGCACCCCTGCTATGGAGACCAGGGTGTTGTTAATGGCCTGCAAGTCCTCCCTGATCCCAGATACTGTATCTCCTGCAGCCACCTGTTCTCCTGCACGTTGTCTAGGATCTGGCCCATCGTGTCCTGGGAATGTTGGTAGGCTCTCTGGATCTCGGAGAGTGCCACCTGGAGAGTCGGTTACCTGCTCCTGTCCTCCCCCTGGTGCACAGCAGTCCTCCCAGTGTCCCTGTTGACTTGTGCCTCAGTCCCCTCAGTGGTGTGCCCACTGCCACTGGCCCCAGGTCCCTGATTATCTCGTGGGCAAGGTGTAGTCCCTGTACAGGTGGGCACACTGCTGATTGACATGTCCTGGGAACATAGGTGTGGGTACGCTGGGCGGGTGCTGTGGTGTTGGTTCCAGATGGGGGAGGCTATGTGGTGGTCTATGAGTGGGCTTGGGTGACCGGCTGTCCAGTGGTCCCTGATGGGCCAGGTAGATCGTCCAGGTCCTGAAGTGCAGAGTTACTATCATCACTGTGGGTCTCTTCTGTTGGGGGACTGGATAGTGGTGGCACCTCCAGTAACATTGGCTGGGGTACCTGTGGGGATGTAAATGATATATTATGCTTCAAGTGTCTGACATCTGTACTTCTGTAGCTTCCCCTCTATGGTTGATGTTCCCCTGTCATCTTTTGCTTGTGTATGTTGGTGTATTGTGGCTATGTTAGTTTCCCTATGCTGTGCATGCTTTGGTGATGAGTGTCCATGCAGGGCTGGGAGGGGTGTCCATGCATTGGTACAGCATGCAGGGCCTGGCATTGGGATTAGTGAGATGTGATGATGGAGTGTGTGGGATGTGGTGGAGTTCAATCTATTCAATCACATATTTGTAGAGTGCGCTACTCATCCGCTAGGGTCTCAAGGCGCTGGGGGGGGTGCTACTGCTCGAATAGCCAGGTCTTGAGGCGTTTCCTGAAGGTCAGCAGGTCCTGGGTCTGTTGCAGGTGGACGGGGAGGGAGTTCCAGGTCTTGGCGGCGAGTTGAGAGAGCGATATGCCGCCGGCTATAGTTCTGCAGATGTGAGGAACGGTGGCGAGGGCGAGGTTGGCAGAGCGAAGTTGGCGGTTGGGAGCATAGAAGGTGAGACTCTCGTTGAGGTAAGCAGGGCTGGTGTTGTAGAGCGCTTTGTGAGCGTGGGTGAGGAGCTTGAAGGTGATTGGGAGCCAGGGGAGATCTTTCAGGTGGGCTGAGATGTGGTTACGGCATGGTATGTCGAGGATGAGGCATGCAGAGGTGTTCTGTATACGTTGTCGTTTTTTCAGGAGCTGGGCAGTGGTTCCCGCGTAGAGAGCGTTGCCGTAGTCCAGTCTGCAGCTATCGAGGGCCTGGGTGACCGTCCTTCTGGTTTTGGTCGGGATCCACCTGAAGATCTTGCAGAGGATGCAGAGGGTGTTGAAGCAGGAAGATGAGACAGCGTTGACTTGTTGGGTCATGGTGAGCGATGAGTCCAGGATGAAACCTAGGTTGCGTGCATGGTTGGTGGGTGCCGGTGCGGTTCCTAGGGTGGCAGGCCACCAGGAGTCATTCCAGGCAGATGGGTTGGAGCCGAGGATGAGGATCTCCGTCTTGTCTGAGTTCAGTTTCAGGCGGCTGTTCTCCATCCAGCTAACGATAGACTTTATTCCGTCTTGGAAGTTGATTTTGGCGGTAGCGGGGTCCTTGGTGAGTGAGAGGCTCAGCTGGGTGTCGTCAGCATAGGAGATGATGTTGAGGTTGTGTAATCAGATGATGTTGGCGAGCGGTGCCATATAAATTTTGAAAAGGGTCGGGCTGAGCGAGGATCCTTGGGGAACGCCACAGATGGTCTTGGTGGCTCCAGAGAGGAAGGGAGGGAGACGGACTCTCTGAGTTCTGCCGAAGAGGAAGGAGGTGATACAGTCCAGGGCTTTGTGGCAGATCCCTGCGTTGTGGAGGCGTGTGCGAAGAGTGTGGTGGCAGACGGTGTCAAAGGCAGCAGAGAGGTCTAGGAGGATGAGGGCCACGGTTTTGACCTCTGTCGAGCATGGTCCTGATGTCGTCGGTTGCGGCGATGAGGGTGGTCTCAGTGCTGTATTTGGTACGGAAGCTGAATTGAGAAGTGTCCAGCATGTTGTCTTCAAGGAAGCGGGTCACTTGGCCGTTGACAATCTTCTCGATAACCTTTGCCGGGAAGGGGAGGAGGGAGATGGGCCAGTAGTTCTTGAGATCTCTAGGGTCTGCTTTGGGGTTCTTTAGCAGGGCGTTGACTTAAGCGTGCTTCCTGCTTTCCGGGAAGGTGGCGGTCTCGAAGGAACTGTTGACAATCATTCGGAGTTGGGGGGCAATAATGGAGCTTGCTCTGTTGAAGACATGGTGGGGGCAGGGGTTGGAGGGTGAACTGGAGCAGATGAAGCTCATGGTTTTGATGGTATCCTCATCTTTGATGTGGGTCCAGGAGAGCAGTATGTTGGTGTGGCTTGGGTCCAGTAAGTCGGGGTTTGTGGTGACAGCGGTTGTCGCGGGTTGGGGTATTGAAGCTGTCGTAGATGCCCATGATCTTACGGTGAAAGAAGGAGAAGAGGGAGTCGCAGAGGTCTTGCGAAGGTGGGGTGTCGTTGGAACGATGTTGAAGAGCTCCTTGCTGTTGTGTGCGTTCCTTGTAGAATGATCTCTTGGTGGTCCATATGAGCTGGTGGTGCTTGCGGATGGCGTTATAGTGGCGTTGGAGTGATGGGAGTGAGGGTGAGGGTGTGTGATGGCATGTAGGTATGGGGGGGGTGATAATTGTTAAAAGTTGACTTACCAGTGTTCAGTCCTCCGCCAACTGAGTCCGTCAGGATGCGGTATTGGCAGTACCTGCTCCTCCTATGCTGTGAGTTGTGGGGGAGGAGGTGGAGGTTCACCGCCAGTCCTCTGCATGGCGAGCTGGTGTCTTGCTGCTATGGAACGTACCTTCCCCCGTAGGTCATTCCACCTCTTCCTGATGTCGTCCCTTGTTCTTGGGTGCTGTCTCATGGTGTTGACCCTGTCCACGATTCTCCGCCATAGCTCCATCTTCCTTGCTATTGATATCTGCTGCACCTGTGCTCCAAAGAGCTTTGGCTCTACCCTGACAATTTCCTCCACCATGACCCTTAACTACTCCTCAGTGAAATGGAGGTGCCTTTGTGGTGCCATGGTTGTTGTGCCATGTGTGTTGGTGATGGTGTGTTGGGTAATGTGCTAGGGTGTGTGATGTGAAGTGCGTGAGGGGTGTATGGGTGTCAGTGGTGTGTGTGTCTAGTTGTCTCTGTGCTCTTCTTCTCAGTCTTGTGGTGGCAATAGTTGTTGGTAAAGGGTTGTGGGTAATGTGGGTGTGTGTTTTAAGTGGTGTGGGTGTGTGGGCGTGGTGTGTGTATGAGTGTCAGGTGTATGTTTTTAGTATTAGCCAATGTAGTGTTGTTTTGTATGTGGGTGTCCAGTCTGAGCGCAGCGGTATGTACTGCCAATGGTTTACTGGCATTGAATGCCTGCCGTGGGGATTTGTGGGTCAGAATGTGATGGGCGTTGTTCTGTTGCCGTAACAGTGTGGGTTTTGGGACTGCCACTTTATCACTGACCTTTGGGCTTGCGGATTTGTGTATGTGGCTGTATTCTGTCGGACTGGTGTGTGTGTCATAATATGGTGAACGGATATTTGCCAGCGCAGCGGTAAATTGGCTGCCGTCAGCACGGCGGTAAGCAGCATTTACCTCCAATGTCATAATTGTCATTGGTGCATTTTGTGTGCCTTTTACTATAGCCTTAGAGAAAAATTTGAAATGACAATTAGATGAAAGCAGTACATAATACATTTTAGAAGAAGAGCACAAATCTTGTGTCCCTCTTTCGAAATGGCGTAGCAAAAAGAGTCCTAAGGAGGAAATAGTCAGGCTGGGAAAATTAGAGACTATGGCATAAATGATATCCTTTCTTACAGCAATCCTGAAACAATATTTTTCCAAACAAAGACCTTTGCTATAAGGCATTCTGTTTACTAGAGTCAAATATTTATTTTGTGAAAAAATACAGAAGATTCAGCAGCAACTCAACAACACCTTTCCTGCTTCATTTCTTACACCCAACCCTTTCCAAAAAATCCAGAAATGGTTTAACTTCAAAGCCCTATACCTCCCAGATCCGGCTCACCAAAGAATACACACCCAGATAACCACAACAACTATCAGCTCATCACTCATTTATTATTCCTCAGCAAAGTCATTGAAAAAAACAGACTTTGTTCAACTCCAAGATCACATAAATGCTACCCATCTGCTGCACATCTACCAGTCTTGCTTCAGATTATGCTGCAGCTCAGGGACCACAACCTTACACATCATAGATGATGCCCTCTTGACCACAGATAAAGATGAACTGTGGCTCCTGATATTGCTGGATCACCTAGCTGCTTTCAAATCGGTTGACCATACCACCTTCATACACACCCTGGAGTCTTGAATGGGATTCACCAACAATGTTTATCACTGGCAATTCTCTTAGCTTTCCAACCAACACCAGTTTCTTCACATGGAGACTTCAAGATTACAAAACATCCATGTCACCTGTGGAGTCTCCAAGGGTTCCATACAGTCTCCTGTTAGCTTCAATTTGTACACTGATTCACTTGTGCTTTACTCACAGGTAGCTAGTATCAAGATTTATCATATGTTGGTGAGATAAAACACTATTTGAAAGTCTCCTCTACTTCAGACACTCAACACCTCAAACACTGTTGGACATCAACCAGACGTGGATGTCCTGCACCTCCCTGAAGCTCTACCAAACCAATACAGAATTTGTTTTAGGACAATAAACAAGAACAGTACAAGCTTGGCTCAATGACATGAACTTTGATAGCTTGCACCACAGCTTTCACCAAATGTCAAGTCACATGGATTCACCCCGGACACCAACCTCACTTTCATGGAACACATTGCCAAAAACACAAGGATATCCTAGTACTGGCTCTCTCTTCTGACGAAAGTCAAACCGTTCTTTCAAGGAATCAACTTAAGAACTACTGCTCAAGTCCTCATACTCTCACATCTGGATGGTGGTAATGCCCTACACTATGACCTCCAGTCTCCCAACTGTCGCTCCTTAAGGGCATACCGCATGCTGCAGCATGTCTCAGCCAGTGCCAGAAGAAATATGATTGCATCAACCCCATAATGATGAAATCCATTGACTCTGCTTGATAGACTACATCATCTTCAAAACCAGCTCCATCATTGTCAAAGTTACCACAAGCAGCATGCCACTTATCTTACAGTCAAGCTCACCACCTCTGGTGGACCTTGGCACACATGTACCAACGTCACCATTAGACTGCAGACTAAGGCCCTCATTACAACCCTGGCGGTCGGTGTTAAAGCTGCGGCCAAACCGCAAACAGGCTGGCGGGAAAAAAAATTGAATTCTGACCCTGGCGGAAACCGCCAACAGAGACCGCCACATTACCACACCGCCCGCCACGGCGGCACAAACTAACAGCGCGGCGGTCACCGCCAACAGACAGACGGGAGACAATGTACCGCCCACTGTATCACAACCTACCAATCCGCCACCTTTTCCGGGGCGGTAGCCCCGCCGATAAAAACACGGCGGAAACAGCCATTTCGAAGGGAAAACGCTAACCTCCATACAGCCCACGAGGAATAAGGACAGCATGGAACCCGAACTCCACATACTCCCAGCGATTGAGTTCCTACTCCTCTACCAGGAGCACGAACGCCGGCGCAGAAGACAACGGTGAGTACTGCACCTACGACACAGGGGAGGGGGGTGGAGAAAATATTACGGGTACACACATACGTGACACACCCACCCTCACCCTCACCCACTACAACACACACATCAATGCGTAGCAACACATCAGAGTGACACCCCCCAAGCCCCCCGGAAGAATGCAAACACAAAAGGAAATGATTCTAAACATAGGAATATATTGTATTACTGGCTTAAAAATATAATTCTACATCAAAAACTGTTATATACATAAATGTACAAGTCCGAGCATTGTAGCATGTATTGTCCGTGGACCACTGGGCCCAAATCACATGGGCAAAGCCCACACAAGAAACCTGACTCCAATGGAGAGAACACTGCAGGGGCATCAGATAGCAAAACTACAGGCACCTCAGGGGGAAGGTAAGGGGGGGCACCTCAGCCAGATGAGTCCACGATGCCAGATCCACAAGGGGCCTCCATGGCCACTGTTCAATCCTGGGGAGTGCAAAGCCACAGTCTCTCAAGTCCGGACAGTGGGTGGGTTGCCCACTGTTCAATCCTGGGGAGTGCAAAGCCACAGTCTCTCAAGTCTCACAAGTGGGTGGGTTGCCCACTGTTACATCCTGGGGAGTGCAAAGCCAAAGTCTCTCAAGTCTCTACAGTGGGTGGGTTGCCCACTGTTACATCCTGGGGAGTGCAAAGCCACAGTCTCTCAAGTCTCTACAGTGGGTGGGTTGCCCACTGTTCCATCCTGGGGAGTACAAAGCCACAGTTTCTCAAGTTTCACAAGTGGGTGGGTTGCCCACTGTTCAATCCTGGCGAGTGCAAAGCCACAGTCTCACAAGTGGATAACAGTCTCCACTGGTTCTGGGTGGGGCCTGGTGCCCAGACTGCTTCGTGCAGCCCTGCCCGACTAAGATGCGGGCCAGCCCCTGGCGCTCATGGTTCAGCGGTGCTTGAGACGGCGGTGCCCAGTTCAGCGGTGCTTGAGACGGCGGTGCCCAGTTCAGCGGTGCTTTAGATCCAAGGGCCCAGTTCAGCAGTGCTTGAGAAGAAGGGCCCAGTTCAGCGGTGCTTGAGACGGCGGTGCCCAGTTCAGCGGTGCTTGAGACGGCGGTGCCCAGTTCAGCGGTGCTTGAGATGAAGGGCCCAGTTCAGCGGTTCTTGAGATGAAGGGCCCAGTTAAGCGGTGCTTGAGACGTCAGTGCCCAGTTCAGCGGTGCTTGAGATGAAGTGCCCAGTTCAGCGGTGCTTGAGATGAAGGGCCCAGTTCAGCGGTGCTTGAGATGAAGGGCCCAGTTCAGCGGTGCTCGAGACGGCGGTGCCCAGTTCAGCGGTGCTTGAGACGGCGGTGCCCAGTTCAGCGGTGCTTAAGATGAAGGGCCCAGTTCAGCGGTGCTTGAGATGAAGGGCCCAGTTCATCGGTGCTTGAGACGGCGGTGCCCAGTTCAGCGGTGCTTGAGAGAGCGGAGCCCACTTCCGCGGTGCTTGAGACGGCGGTGCCCAGTTCAGCGGTGCTTGAGACGGCGGTGCCCAGTTCAGCGGTGCTTGAGACGGCGGTGCCCAGTTCAGCGGTGCTTGAGATGAAGGGCCCAGTTCAGCGGTGCTTGAGATGAAGTGCCCAGTTCAGCGGTGCTTGAGATGAAGGGCCCAGTTCAGCGGTGCTTGAGATGAAGGGCCCAGTTCAGCGGTGCTTGAGACGGCGGTGCCTAGTTCAGCGGTGCTTGAGACGGCGGTGCCCAGTTCAGCGGTGCTTGAGATGAAGGGCCCAGTTCAGCGGTGCTTGAGATGAAGGGCCCAGTTCAGCGGTGCTTGAGATGAAGGGCCCAGTTCAGCGGTGCTTGAGACGGCGGTGCCCAATTCACCGGTGCTTGAGACGGCGGTGCCCAGTTCAGCGGTGCTTGAGATGAAGGGCCCAGTTCAGCGGTGCTTGAGATGAAAGGCCCAGTTCAGCGGTGCTTGAGACGGCAGTGCCCAGTTCAGTGGTGCTTGAGACGGCGGTGCCCAGTTCAGCGGTGCTTGAGATGAAGGGCCCAGTTCAGCGGTGCTTGAGATGAAGGGCCCAGTTCAGAGGTGCTTGAGATGAAGGGCCCAGTTCAGCAGTGCTTGAGACGGCGGTGCCCAGTTCAGCGGTGCTTGAGATGAAGTGCCCAGTTCAGTGGTGCTTGAGATGAAGGGCCCAGTTCAGCGGTGCTTGAGATGAAGTGCCCAGTTCAGCGGTGCTTGAGATGAAGGGCCCAGTTCAGCGGTGCTTGAGAGGAAGAGCCCAGGTCAGCAGGTCTGGGCATGGTGTGGAGCTCATTTGCCACCTGTCCTGTGGCTGGCGTTGCCTTCCCGCACATCTGTCCTGTGGCTGGCCGGGCCCTCCTGGGCTGCAGTGCTGGGCATGTTGGTGGCCTCCTGCCCACCTGGGATGGGGCTGGCGGGGCCCTCCTGGCCAGCTGGGCTGATGGTGGTGTTGTCGGGCGTGCTGCCCTTCCCAGCCTTCCCTGATCGCCTGTGGCCCTTCCCCACCTTGGGCGGTGTGACAGCTGTCTCCACACCTCCTGCCGGAGCCATGGTAGGGGTTTTTGTGCCTGGTGTCTTCACCCTCTCGCGCCGGCCACTGACTATCTTTGATTGTTTCTCCGGGGGGTGGGCTGCCTGTGCCTTGGCTCCGTACTGAAGTGGCTGCCCTGGAGGGTGGGGGACTCCATAGTCCATGGCAGACTGTCATGACAGGGCCCGGTTTTGTGGTGGCTGAGGTGCTGACTGGAGTCCTATGACATGGACGGGGTGGGGGAGTTGGTGGAAAGAGGTTAAGTTTGGACAGGAAAAGCTTTTTAGGAGCAATGGGAGGGGTAGGTGTAGTGGGTATGGGAGTGGAGGAAGAGGATGTGGTTGTAGGAGTTTGAAGTCTGGTGTCTTTGGGTGCAGGTGCTTGGGCTGGAGGCTATCGTGAGGTGGATGGCTGTTGGGTGGGTGGCTGCCTGCGTTTGTGTATCTTGGAAGAGGGGGTCACAGACACACTGGGAGAGGACACAGGGGACGTGTAAATGGCAGTGGGGGTGGTGACTGGACGTGTGCGGAGGGTGCTGGTGTGTGTGCTGGTGATGGACGTAGTGGCTAACGATGTAGTGCATGCAGGTGTGAGTGGAGATGTGACAGGGAGGGAGGAGGGAGACGAGGAGGAGGGGGACACAGTGGAGGCAGTGGGTGTTGGTATGTCTGTATGTGGATGTTGCTTGTGTGAATGCCTGTGTGATGTGTGGTGCTTATGTCTGCCTGAGCTTCCCTTGGGTGTTGAGGTGTGTGCAGGCTGGTCTGATGGTGTGTCTGAGGCCAGAGTGTTGAACTATCGCTGAAGGGCAGCCTGACCAGAATGAATGCCCTCCAGGTATGCATTACTCTGGTGCACCTCTCTTTCGACACCCTGGATGGCATTCAAAATGGTAGACTGCCCAACAGTGAGCGTCCTCAGGAGGTCAATGATCTCCTCACTGAGGGCAGCAGGGGTGACTGGGGCAGGGCCTGAGGTGCCTGGGGCGAAGGAGATGCCCACCTTCCTGGGTGAGCGGGCACGGGGCAAACGCTGAGGGGCTGCTGGGAGGGCGGTGCTGGTGCGCTGGGTGGCGGCAGTACCTGTTGTTGCGGGGGGCACAGATGTTGCCGCCACCACAAAGGAGCTCCCTTCAGAGGACGAGTCCGTGTCACTTATGTCTGCCTGAGTCCCCGCTGCGGAGCTCCACTCGCCCTCCGTCCCACTGGTGAAATCGGAATCTGTTGCGTGGCCCTCCATGGCCATGTGGGATGCAGCTCCCTCGTGCTCCGATGCCACTTCTCCTCCGTCTGATGATGCTAATGCACACATGAACAGGAAAACCACAAAAAAGGTGGGGGGAGAAAATAAAGACATGTTGAGTGCATGCATTGGCGACACCGTTGGCGGACAGGACAGACACAGAAGCCCCCTGCACTACGCCGCGCACTTGCGGTCCAGTACTCAATCCGTGGGACATGGCCTACAAGCCTATGGACGACATCTGCACACATAGATGACACAGGGCCATGAATAGCTGTACTTGGCACCCTACAGAGGTGGGGGCCAGGGGCACAGGGCCATGCCTTACGGAGGGGCCTAGCCTACAGAAATCGCCCTGGCCTAGGGATACCCACAGCCCTCCTCCGCCACCCAGACACCTCCACTGTGCGCAAAGTCACCAGAATAAGAGTGTACTCACCCCCTTGTGTCTGCTGTGATGTCCTCACATGCCCATCCAAATCGGGGTAGGCCACCGCCAGGATCCGGAACATCAGGGGGGTCAAAGTCCGACTGGCACCCCTCCCACGTTGGGAGGCCATCCCCAGCTGAGCCTCCGCCGTCTTCCTGCTCCAGCGTCGGATGTCCTCCCATCTCTTCCGGCAGTGGGTGCCCCGTCTGTGGTGGACCCCCAGGGTCCGGACGTCCTTGACGATGGCACGCCAAATATCAATCTTCTGGTGGGCGCTGACCTATGTGAAATGTACAGGGGGAGAAAAAGAGTCATCACCTTCTGCACCCTCAATGTGAGTGGCACATGCTCTCATCCGTTGTTTGATGCATGCCTCAATCGCTCCCCTCCCCACCATCTTTCATCCACCCCACTCAACACAGGCATTGGCCACTAAGCATGGCCCCAGTGTACTTACCTGTTGGTCTGGAGGACCGTAGAGTAGCGCATACTGGGGGAGGACCCCATCCACGAGTTTCTCCAATTCCTGAGCAGTGAAGGCAGGGGCCCTTTCCCCAGTCGCATGAGCCATTGTCTCTTCCAGACTGAGGTCACAGCAGCACTTGCAATGTAGGTCCTCTCCTGTCGAAGATCAGGTATCGAGTGATTAAGCCGATAGAAAATGGCGGTCACGCCCGCTGCAGTGCGTACCGCGGCGGTGCGTACCGCGACCGCCGGCGCACATCCTCATTGGATCCTGAGACCCATAGGGTTCAATGTTAACCAATGCTGCTTAGCGCCGCGGTCTTTGACCCCCTACTGCCACGGTGTGCCACGCCAGCGCATTTACCTCACATCCCATTGTCGCACTTCACAGGTCAGGCAGCCGCCATTTCAAGGGCCCACATGGCTTACTTTTTACTGCGTCACACATACCTAGGCCTTGCATCAACACTCATACAAGCCATTCAATGCATTGGGAATCGTGTTTTGTGCAAGCTGTGGTTACGTACCTGTGGGTTGATTGACTCTGTGCTCGCTGTTGTCCTTCATAGGCACCGTCCGCTGGGACATGCGAGGAGAGGGAGGAATCTTCCCGTGTACAGACCGCTGGTAGACCTGTCGACAATGGAGGAAAGACATGTCATACTGACATACTGGCTTGACCGAGCCACTATTCATGAACTGTGTGCCCAGCTGGAGCCAGACCTGATGTCACCAATCTGCCAACCCACAGGGATCCCCCCTCTAGTGCAGGTGCTGTCACTACTCCATTTCTTTGCAAGTGGGTCATTTCAAACAACAGTGGCCATATCATCCCAGGACAAGGGCAGAGGAACGGTACAATGAGGCCCATGGGAGAACTAGGAGGGTGATCGAGCGGACCTTCGGCCTCCTGAAGGCCAGGATCAGGTGCCTCCATATGACAGGTGCATCCCTATTGTACTCACCAAAGAAGGTGTGCCAGATCATCGTGGCCTGCTGTATGCTTCACAACCTGGCTTTGCGAAGCCAGGTGCCTTTTCTGCAGGAGGATGGTCCAGATGGTGGTGTTGTAGCAGCTGCGGAGCCTGTGGAGAGTGAAGACGAGGAAGCCGAAGAGGACGACATAGACAACAGGAACGCAGTAATACAGCAGTATTTTCAATGACACACAGGTAAGATTCCAACCCGGCATTTTAGATATACTTAACCCCTACTACCTCTCTACTGTCTGACCTTTTCCCCCAGTGTATGGTAACTGAGTTGTGACTTTCCCTTCCAATTTCAGAGATGTGGGCCCCACTGCGTGACATCTGCTTTGTTTCCCCATGGACTACAGCTGTGTGACAGTGGTATGTTGGCATCATAATGTAAATATGCATTTTTGGCACGGTAATGTCTAATACATTTGTACAAACTCACAGCCAGACTCCTGATTGTTTTGTGCAATAACTGTGTTTATTTCAGTGCTCTATATTGGTGGGTGATTGCAAATCGGTGAGGGGTGATGGTGGAGGATTGTCCATGGCAGAGTCCAGACTATTAGTATCACAGGTGCATTGTCCAAATGCCTATGGAATGTGGAGCATGGGCAGTATAAGGATGGACAGGGTGTCAATGTGGGACAGTGGGATGACAATCAGGGAGGTATCCTTTCCTGGCGGGGGTCTTGGCATCTTACTCTGTCTTCTTCCTGGATCTCAGGGCCCGCTTGCGGGGTGGTTCTCCTTCTGCAGGGGTTGGGGTGCTGGTGGCCTGTTGGTCCTGTGGCGGGGCCTCCTGTCCACTAGCGCCGGCAGAGGTGGTAGGCAGTTCTTGGTCCATGCTAGTGTCAGGGGCCCTTTGTGGTGCCACAGTGTTCCGCAATGTGGTGACTACCTGATTCAGAGCCCCTACAATGGTGGCCAGGGCGGAACTGATGTTTCGTAGTTCCTCCCTGAACCCCAAATACTGTTCCTCCTGCAGAAGCTGGATCTCCTGAAACCTGGCCAGGACCATCGCCATCGTCTCCTGGGAGTGGTGGTAGGCTCCCATGATGGAGGAGAGGGCCTCGTGGAGAGTTGGTTCCCTGGGCCTGTCCCCCCCCGTCGCACAGCAGCCCTCCCAGTTCCCCTGTTTCCCTGGGCCTCTGTCCCCTGGACCGTGTGCCCACTACCACTGTCCCCAGGTCCCTGTTGTTGTTGGGGTGGTAGGTTAACCTGGGTGCCCTGTAGTGGTGGACACACCGCTGATTGACGTGTCCTTGGGACAGAGGTATGGGCCTGCTGGGTGGGTGCTGTGCTGGTGTTCCCAGAGGGGGGAAGGTCTGCTATGGGCTGTGGCTGTCTGAGGGGAACCGACTGTCCAGAGGTCCCCGATGGGCCGGGCTGGTCATCTAGATCCAGGTCGACAGAGCTGCTGTCCTCACTGAGGGCCTCTTCTGGGGGTGGAGTGGACATTTGTGGACCCTCCTGCGCGGTGACGTGGCGTTCGGGTCCTGCAGGGGTATAAAAGTATGGTTATTGCATTTGTGTGTGCCATAGCGTGTAATGGGTGGGTGCCCGTGTACCCCAGTGCTGGCATTCCCGTGTGGGGGCTTTTGTGATGGTGGTTTGGGGGGGGATGGGTATGTGCAGTGGGCATGCTTTGTTGATGGGTGTCCATGCTTTTTGGTCGCATGCAGGGCTTGGGGTTAGGATGTGTGGGCTGTGATGGTGAGACATTTGCAAGGAGCAGGATGTGATGGGGTGAGGGTGAGGGTGGGGGTATGAGTTGGCATTCTGGTGGGGTGGGGGGGATGAAGTAGTGAAGATGAGACTTACCAGAGTCCATTCCTCCAGATACTCCTGCGAGGCCCTCAGGATGCAGGATTGCCAAGACCTGCTCCTCCCATGTTATAAATTCTGGGGGAGGAGGTGGGGGTCCGCCGCCAGTCCGCTGACCGCGATGTTGTGCCTGGATACCATTGAACGCACCTTTCCCCGTAGGTCGTTCCACCGCTTCCTGATGTCGTCCCTATTTCTTGGGTGCTGTCCCACAGCGTTGACCCTATCGACTATTCTGCTCCATAGCTCCATCTTCCTGGCAATGGTGGTGTGCTGCACCTGTGTTCCGAAGAGCTGTGGCTCTACCCGTACAATTTCCTCCACCATGACCCTGAGTTCATCCTCCGAGAACCTGGGGTGTCTTTGTGGCGCCATGGGGTGGTGTGGGTGATGCGTGGGGTGGATTGTGTGGTGATGTGTATTGGTGTGTTGTGTGAAGTGCGTGGAAATATTGCTGGGTGAAAGTAAAATGCGTGTCTGGGTGCTCAGTTCTCTTTTTCTCAGTGTGTGGTCCCGATTCTGTAGGAGTGGGGGTTTGAGGGTGATGTGGGTGTGTGTTTTATATTGTGTTGGGTGTGTGGGAGTGCTGTGTGTATGTGTATCAGGTGTGTGTATTTGTAATTGTCCAATGTGGCTGTGTTTTGTAAGTGTGTGTGTATTTTGAGCGCGGCGGTGTGTACCGCCAATGGTATACCTCGGTTCAAAGACCGCCGTGTGGATTCGTGTGACGTGATAGTGTGGGCGTATTTCTGTTGGCGTGACGTGGAGCTTTGGTCATCGCCAGTTTCTCGCTGCCCTTTGGTGTTGCGGACTTTTGTGGATGTCTGTATTTTGGCGGTTTGCCTGTTGTGGGTCAGAATGACCGTGGCGGTTTACCGCGGCCGCGGCGGTATGTTGGCGGTCTTCTGACAGCGGTAAGCGGCTTTTATCGCCAAGGTTGGAATGACCACCTAAGTGCAGTGTGTATTTTTTGTCAATGCACACAGGATCTGGAAAAACATCAATCTATCAGGACTGTCTTACACTGCTCCAATTTAGGAAAGAGTAGAAGACACACCACTTCAAAGAACATTACATCAAAATACATTAGCCATCCACAACCCAGCACACTCTCTACTTACTCATTGATTTTATGCTTATCTTTCACCATGTACTGCACATCACTGCATTTTGGCTAGGTGTGTGCCAAGTAAATGCCTTCTACATAGAAAGCTACATAGATACATCCATACATAGCTACATACATACATAGACACAGTGAACACAGCTGGCACTGGTGGTACCAGTGAGTGCATCATTCTTCCATCTATTGAAACTCTATTCTCTAAAGCAAATGTTCTGGTTCATACCTTCTATAATTCCCTTGTCATACACTTAAGTATGATTTAACACCATCACAGAAAGTCACTGACAGATTTACCTAAATTCTGCATCACAGAAATGAAATACTTTCTACATATTAAACTGAAACCTGCTGTAATAATCAAACAATACAGAAGTTTCTGATGAGTGACAGCCTACTCACCATCAGAGAAATGTAAATATTACAAAGTTTTAAAAAGTGATATAATTTGATGTTCGGCAGTTACATGAAATGCTTCAGTCCGAAAATTCTCCTGACTAACATCTAACCTATGATACTCAAATCCATCCTGGTTCTTAATGAACTTAAAATATTTGTGTCAAGCTGGGTTTTATACTGTGAGTGACTATGGTCCAATAGGATTATAAAATCAATATGCATTTTACTAAAGGTACCAATATTTGTATAACACAGAGAATAGCTCAGAGTCTTTCTTTTAAATTGAATGTATTTTTTCCACAGCTGTATGTCATCTTGGTGTTCACAGTGCAGGCTTTACTCACAAACATACTAAACTGGCATCATGGCCCTCATTACAACCCTGGCGGTGGGTGTTAAAGCGGCGGTAATTACGTCAACAGGTCGGCGGGAAAAAAAATGGAATCACAACCACGGCAGAAACCGGCAACATAGACAGCCACATTAACACTCCGCCGCCATGGTGGTGTAAACAAACACCGCAGCGGTAACCGCCAACAGACAGGCGGAGGACAAAGTACCGCCTACCGTATCACAACAGGCCTATCCACCACCTTTTCTGGGGCGGAACCAACGCTATCAAAAGCACGGCGGAAACAGTACACAGAAGGGAAACCACTCATCTCTCAACCCCCAACGAGGAACCAGGACGCCATGGAGCCCGAACTACACATACTGCCCATGCTGGTCTTCCTCCTGCTCTATCAGGAGCAGGACAGACACCGTCGACGACCACGGTGAGTACTGCACCTACAACAGAGGGGAGTGGGGGAGGGAAAAGAGAGTGACACACACACACAACACGCAACACGCAATACCCCCACCCTCACCCACAACAACATACACACAAATACATGCAGCAACATTAGATATACACCCCCCATCCCCTGGAAGAACGCAAGGACAAAATTAAATGATTGTAAAGATTGTCATCATGAAAAGTCTGATATTGAAAGTTTAAAATTCAGTATATACAAATATGTACACTAACTACACAAGTCCGGATAGTGTACCAATCATTGTCCGTGGAGAAGTGTTCCCAAAATGTATGGGCGAAGCCCACACAAGATACCTGACTCTAAACGAAGAGAACACTGCAGGGGCATCAGATCGAAAATAAATAGGCACCTCAGGGGGAAGGGAAGGGGGGCACCTCAGCCGGATGAACGCACAACACCACTGCTGCACGAGGGGGTTCCATGCCCATTGCTGTATCCTGGGGAGTGCAAAGCCACAGTCTCTCAAGTCTTTACAGTGGGTGGTTTGCACACTGCTTCATCCTGGGGAGTGCAAAGCCACAGTCTCTCAAGTCTTTACAGTGGGTGGTTTGCCCACTGCTTTATCCTGGGGAGTGCAAAGCTACAGTCTCTCAAGTCTTTACAGTGGGTGGTTTGCCCACTGCTTTATCCGGGGAGCAAAGCCACAGTCTCTCAAGTGGATAACAGTTTCCACTGGTTCTGGAGGGGGCCTGGTGCCCAGAGTGCTTCATCCTGCCAAGGACTGAGGTAGTGGGTGTAATTCTCAAATTGTTCTGGAGGGGGCCTGGTGCCCGGAGTGCTTCATCCTGCCAAGGACTGAGGTAGTGGATGTGATTCTCCACTGGTTCTGGAGGGGGGCTGGTGCCCAGAGTGCTCCACATGCAGTGTGGCCGGTCTCATTCCCTCACCTGGGTGTGTGTGCCATGAGATTGCCCTGGCTATGTGGCACACTGGCAGCCCTGATGGGTGGCGAACTTGATGACCCTGCAGTTGCTGGTACCACTGTGCCTGGGGATTTGGTGGCTGAGGTGCTGGGCTGGGACCTGGAAAGCCTGGCCCTAGGGGAAGGATGGGGGGGTGAAGGGAAGAGGTCAAAGTTTGAAAGGAAAGGTTTTTTAGACACACTGGGACGGGAAGATGGAGAGGGTTTGGGAGTGGAGGAAGAGGTAGTGGTTGTAGGAGGTGTACGTTTGCAGAATTTGGGTGAAGGTGCATGGGCCAGAGGCTGTTGTGAGGTGGATGGCTGTTGGGTGGGTGTGTGCCTGCGTTTGTGTACTTTGGGAGGAGGGCTCACAGACACACTGGGAGAGGACACTGGGGATGTGTGCATGGTAGTGGGGGTGGTGATTTCACGTGACTGGTTTGTAGTGATGGACGTGCTGGTGATGGAGGTAGTGGCTGAGGATGTAGTGCATGCAGGTGTGAGTGGAGACAAGACAGGGAGGGAGGAGGAGGACGTGGAGGAGGGGGGCACAGTGGAGGCAGTGGATGTTGCTGTGTCTGCATGGGTATGGTGCTTGTTTGAATGCTTGTGGGATGTGTGGTGCTTATGTTTGCCATGTCCACTCTTGTGCGTTGATGAGTGTGCATGCTGGTCTGATGGTGTGCTTGGGATAGGCTGAGGTACAGGGGATCGGGTCGGGTGGAGAAGTTGGAGGGGGGAGGCTGGACACAGGGACAATGGCTGCCATCAGTGCTGAGGCCAGAGCCTGAAATGCTCTCTGTTGGGCCGCCTGCCCAGAATAAATGCCCTTCAGGTATGCATTTGTTTGTTGCAAATGCCTCTCAACACCCTGGATGGCATTCAAAATGGTAGATTGCCCAACAGTGAGGGATCTCAGGAGATCAATAGCCTCCTCACTGAGGGCAGCAGGGCTGACAAGGGCAGGGCCTGAGGTGCCTGGGGTGAAAGAGATGCCCACCCTCCTGGGTGAGCGGGCACGGGACACACACTGAGGGGCTGCTGGGAGGGCGGTGCTGGTAAGGGGGTGGCAGCAGTACCTGTTGATGTGGTGGGCACAGAGGTGCCCGCCACCGCAAGGGAGCTTCATCAGAGGAAGAGTCGCTGTCACTGGTGTATGCTCCTTTACCTGTCGTGGAGCTTCCCTCGCCCTCCATCCCACTGGTGGCTTCAGACTCCGTTGCTTCACCCTCCAGGGCCAAGTGGGTTGCAGCTCCCTCCTGCTCCGGTGCCACTGCTCCGCCGCCAGATGATGCTATTGCACTCAAGAACAAGGAGACAAAACAAAAAGGGGGTGAAGACAGAAGAAAAACATGTTCAGTTCATGCAACACCACTACCGTTGGTAGACACAACACACAGGGAGCAGCCCTCTGCACTACGCCATGCACTAACAGTTCCTAGCAAATTCACATGCCCATGGGGTACGAGGCCTAAGCCCAATTGCTGCACAGCTGGAAGTCACAGGAGCCTGACTAGGTGTAGATGACTAGTGGGGTTGGGGTGCCACAGAGCCTGCCTAACAAGGGATCTTGCCTACCAAGTTCGCACTGGCCTAGGGGAACCCACTGCCACCCACCCCCACCCAGACACCTTTTAATGCGCGCAGAGTCAGCTGAATGAGAGTTTACTCACCCCCTTGTGGCTGCTGTGATGCCCTCTAGCGCCCATCCAGCTCTGGATAGGCCACTGCCAGGATCTGATACATCAGGGAGGTCATGGTGCGACGGGCACCCCTTACACGTTGGGAGGCCATCCCCAGCTGGGCTTCCACCGTCTTCTTGCTCCAGCAGCGCAGGTCCTCCCATCTTTTATGGCAGTGGGTGCTCCGTCTGTAGTAGACCCCCAGGGTCCGGACGTCCTTGGGGATGGCAAGCCAAATACCCTTCTTCTGGTGGGCGCTGACCTAGAGGAAAGGTACAGGAGGAAAGGAAATTACTCACCCGTCCGGACCGTCATACTCATTGCCCACCAGTTCCCACCCATGCCTGACGCACATACACTCACCATCTGCACATGCAGGCCTCAGCCCCCCCATGTATCTTCCATCCACACCACTCAAAACAGGCATTGCGCACGCAGCATGCTCACAGTGTACTCACCTGTTTATCTGGAGGACCATACAGTTGTGTGTTCTGGGGGAGGACCCCATCCACTAGTTTCTCCAACTGCTCTGAAGTGAAGGCAGGGGCCCATTCCCCAGACACTGTAGCCATTGTCGCTTCCAGACACAGGTCACAGCAGCACTTGCAGTGTAGGTCCTCTCCTGTTGAAGGTCAGGTATCAAGTGAGTGAACTGATAGAAAATGGCAGTCACGTCCGCAGTGGTGCGTACCGTCACCGCCGGCGTACATCGTCATTGGCTCCTGGGACCCATAGGGCCCAATGTTAACCAATGCTTGTAGGAAAGTACCATCTTGCCTGGCATGTTACCCCCATATTTCACTGTATATATGTTGTTTTAGACTATGGCCCTCATTCTGACCCTGGCGGTCGGCGGAGAGACGGCGGTCGGACCGCGAACAGACCGGCGGTATTAAAAATGGCATTCTGACCGCGGCGGTCCCCGCCGCGACCGACCGCTACTTCTCCACTCCGACCGCCGCGGCGGTCATGACCGCGGGGCTGGAGTTTGCGCACTCCGGCCCGGCGGTCGTCCCAAGACCGCCAAGGGTATTATGACCCTGCCTACCGCTGCGGTTTCTTGCGGGCGGGAACCGCCGTGCGAACCATGGCGGTAAGCACTATCGGGGCCAGGGAATTCCTTCCCTGGCACTGATAGGGGTCTCCCCCACCCCCCACTACCCACCCGAGTCCTCCCCCCACACCCTCCACCCCCCTGCCACCCCCCCAGAGGTGGTACGAACCCCCTCCCCACCCCCACCCCGACATGCACATACATGTACCCCGACATGCACACACCCCCAACATGCACATATACACACCCCCTACACACACATACACAACGGGGACACATACCCGCACACATACATGCCGACATGCGCACCTGCCGAACAGCACACATTACCCATAGACACAGCAGCACCCCCCGGCCGCATACACGCACTCACACACCCCCTCTACACACTCACACGCACACCCCCATGCACGCCCACATCACACAACACCCCCCCACCCCCTCCCCTCATGGACGATCAACTTACCTTGTGCGTTGGTCCTCCGGGATGCGACGGGAGCCATGGGGAGGTGACCGCCAACAGAAGACCGCCAACAGAAGACCGCCACACAGAAATGTGGGTCGTAATTCTGTGGGCGGTGTTCTGCTGGCGTGGCGGTGGAGGTTGACCAGTCTCCACTTTCCCGCCGACCGCCAGTGTGGCTGCTGGCGGTTTTCCGGCGGAACGCTCCCAGCGGTCAGAATGCGCACAGCGGCACACCGCCGCGGTCGGCGGTCTTCACCGCGGCGGTAACTCAGCGATCTTGCGAAAAGACCGCCAAGGTCAGAATGAGGGCCTATGTGTCACTGGGACCCTGCCAGGCAGGGCCCCAGTGTTCATAAGTATGTGCCCTGTATGTGTTCCCTGTGTGATGCCTAACTGTCTCACTGAGGCTCTGCTAACCAGAACCTCAGTGGTTATGCTCTCTCTGCTTTCCAAATTTGTCACTAACAGGCTAGTGACCAAATTTACCAATTCACATTAGCATACTGGTACACCCATATAATTCCCTAGTATATGGTACTGAGGTACCCAGGGCACTGGGGTTCCAGGAGAACCCTATGGGCTGCAGCACTTCTTTTGCCACCCACTGGGAGCTCTGACAATTCTTACACAGGCCTGCCACTGCAGCCTGAGTGAAATAACGTCCACGTTATTTCACAGCCATTTACCACTGCACTTAAGTAACTTATAAGTCACCTTTATGTCTAACCTTCACCTGGTGAAGGTTAGGTGCAAAGTTACTTAGTGTGTGGTCACCCTGGCACTAGCCAAGGTGCCCCCACGTCGTTCAGGGCAAATTCCCCGGACTTTGTGAGTGCGGGGACACCATTGCACGCGTGCACTATACATAGGTCACTACCTATGTATTGCGTCACAATGGTAACTCCGAACATGGTCATGTAACATGTCTAAGATCATGGTATTGTCACCCCAATGCCATTCTGGCATTGGGGGGACAATTCCATGATCCCCCGGGTCTCTAGCATAGTACCCGGGTACTGCCAAACTGCCTTTCCGGGGTCTCCAGCACAGCTGCTGCTGCTGCCAACCCCTCAGACTGGTTTATGCCCTCCTGGGGCCCAGGTAGCCCTGGCCCAGGAAGGCAGAACAAAGGATTTCCTCTGAGAGAGGGTGTAATGGAAATAGGTGTGAAGGCTGGGGAGGAGTAGCCTCCCCCTGCCTCTGGAAATGCTTTGATGGGCACAGATGGTGCCCATCTCTGCATAAGCCAGTCTACTCCGGTTCAGGGATCCCCCAGCCCTGCTCTGGCGTGAAACTGGACAAAGGAAAGGGGAGTGATCACTCCCCTGACCTACAACTCCCAGGGGAGGTGCCCAGAGCTCCTCCAGTGTGTCCCAGACCTCTGCCATCTTGGAAACAGAGGTGTCGGTGGCACACTGGACTGCTCTGAGTGGCCAGTGCCAGCAGGTGACGTCAGAGGCTCCTTCTGATAGGCTCTTACCTCTCTTGGGGCCAGATGTAGCAAAGTGTTTGCGCCTCGCAAACGGCGAAAATCGCCGTTTGCGAGGCGCAAAAGCCACTTTGCTATTCAGAAATGCATTTTGCGAGTCGGCTCCGACTCGCAAAATGCATTTCCGACTCGCAAATAGGAAGGGGTGTTCCCTTCCTATTTGCAACTCGCAGTGGGATGCAATTCCATTTGCGACCGCGCAGTTACCATCCACTTCAAGTGGATGGTAACCCACTCGCAAATTGGAAGGGGTCCCCATGGGACCCCTTCCACTTTGTGAATGGACCCAAAAATATTTTTTCAGGGCAGGGAGTGGTCCAAGGGACCACTCCCTGCCCTGAAAAAATACCGAAACTAAAAGTTTCGTTTTTTTTTTTTAAGTGCAGCTCGTTTTCCTTTAAGGAAAACGGGCTACACTTAAAAAAAAAAAAACTGCTTTATTTAAAGCAGTCACGAACTAGGAGGTCTGCTTTTTCCAGGTGGTGCATGCTCTGGGGGTAGCTTGCCTCCTTTCTGCACCAGGAGCTCTGAAGAAATCTCCTGTGGGTCGACGGAATCTTCCCCCCTGCAACTGCAGGCACCAAAAGACTGCATCACTGGTCCTCTGGGTCCCCTCTCAGCCCGACGAGCGTGGTCCCTGGAACTCATCAACTCTGTCCAAGTGACTCCCACAGTCCAGTGACTCTTCAGTCCAAGTTTGGCGGAGGTAAGTCCTTGCCTCCCCACGCTAGACTGCATTGCTGGGTACCTCGTGATTTGCAGCTGCTCCGGCTCCTGTGCACTCTTCCAGGATTTACTTTGTGCACTCTAACCTGCAGTGCACAACCTTCTGAGTTGTCCTCCGGCGTCGTGGGACTCCTTTTTGTGACTTCGCGTGGACTCCAGTTCACTCTTCTTCCAAGTGCCTGTTCAGGTACTTCTGCGGGTGCTGCCTGCTTCTGTGAAGGCTCCCTGACTTTCTGGGTGCCCCCTCTGTCTCCTCATCCAAGTGGCGACACCCTGGTCCCTCCTGGGCCACAGAAGTATCCAAAAACCTCTACCGCGACCCTGGCAGCTAGCAAGGCTTGTCTGTGGTCTTTCTGTGTGGGAACACCTCTGCAAGCTTCATCGTGACGTGGGACATCCATCCTCCAAAGGGGAATTTCCTAGTCCTCTTCTTTCTTGCAGAACTCCAAGCTTCTTCCAACACGTGGCAGCTTCCTTGCCACCCTCAGCTGGCATTTCTTGGGCTCCTGCCCACTCTCGACACTGTCGCGACTATTGGACTTGGTCCCCTTGTCTTACAGGTACCCAGGTCCGTAAATCCACTGTTGTTGCATTGCTGGTGTTTGTTCTTCCTGCAGAATCCCTCTATCACAACTTCTGTGCTCTCTGAGGGTAGTAGGTGCACCTTACACCTACCTTTCAGGGTCTTGGGGTGGGCTATTTTTCTAACCCTCACTGTTTTCTTACAGTCCCAGCGACCCTCTACAAGCTCACATAAGTTTGGGGTCCATTCGTGGTTCGCATTCCACTTTTGAAGTATATGGTTTGTGTTGCCCCTATACCTATGTGCTCCTATTGCAATCTATTGTAACTTTTCACTGCTTGCATTACTTTTCTTGTTATTACCTGCATAATTTTGGTTTGTGTACATATATCTTGTGTATATCACTTATCCTCATACTGAGGGTACTCACTGAGATACTTTTGGCATATTGTTAAAAATAAAGTACCTTTATTTTTAGTACTTCTGTGTATTGTGTTTTCTTATGATATTGTGCATATGACACCAGTGGTATAGTAGGAGCTTTACATGTCTCCTAGTTCAGCCTAAGCTGCTTTGCCATAGCTACCTTCTATCAGCCTAAGCTGCTAGAAACACCTCTTCTACACTAATAAGGGATAACTGGACCTGGCACAAGGTGTAAGTACCTCTGGTACCCACTACAAGCCAGGCCAGCCTCCTACAATGCTGAATTGTGCTGCGGTCTTTGACCGCCCACCACAACGGTGTACAATGCCAGCGCAGTTACCTCATTTCCCCTAGTCCCACCTTACAGGTCAGGCAGCCGCCATTTCATGGGGCCACATGTGATGGATAAACACTGCGTCACACCTATCTAGGCCGGGAATACAGACAGATGCCGGCACTTAGCGAATTACCAACGTTTCAGCAAATAACACATTGTGATACCTCAGTGTTGGATGACCCTCTGCTCGCTGTTCTCCTCCATAGGGCATGTCTGCTGGGGCAGGTGATGAGATGGCGGCATCCTCCGGTGTACAGACCCCTGGTGGATCTATCGACAATGGAAGAGAAACACATCATAATAACATACAGACATGATCATGCAACACCCCTGGAACTGTGTGCCCAGCTGGAGCCAGACCTGATTTCAGCTATCCGCCATTCCACAGGATTCCCCCCTCTAGTGCATGTTGTGTCTGTACTCTATTTCCTGGCCAGTGGGTCTTTTCAAACAACAGTGGCCATGGCATCAGGGATGTCCCAGCCCATGTGCTCTAATGTGTTTTCCAGAGTGTTATCTGCCCTGCTGAGACACATGCGCAGCTACATCGTTTTCCCTCAGGTGGAGGATTTGACAACAGTGAAAGGTGACTTCTATGCCCTGGGACATATCCCCAACATCATTGATGCCATTGATGGTACACATGTGGCATTTGTACTCCCCCGCAGGAATGAACAGGTGTACAGAAACCGGAAAAGCTACCATTCGATGAATGTGCTGATGGTGTGTTTGGCAAACCAGTACATCTCCCATGTGAATGCCAAGTATCCTGGCTCAGTGCATGACGCTTACATTTTGAGGAATAGCAGCATCCCTTATGTGATGGGGCAACTCCTGAGGCACTGTGTGTGGCTAATAGGTGAGGTCATGGTTCCAACACAGTTGACATAGGTGTCTGGGTATGGGGTTGTCCCTAAGGGTTAGTGTGTGTCTAACAGTTGTCCCTCGACATTTGCAGGTGATTCTGGTTACCCCAACCTATCATGGCTACTGACCCCAGTGAGGAATCCCAGGACAAGGGCAGTGGAATGCTACAATGAGGCACATGGGTGAACTAGGAGGATTATAGAACGCACCTTCGGCCTCCTGAAGGCCAGATTCCGGTGCCTCCATCTGACAGGTGAAAGCACAGACTGACTCCAGATTGTTTTGTGATTCAAGTGTGTTTATTTCTGTGCAAATACGTATAGGGGGTCATAAAATGGGCTATGGTGATGTTGGGGAATGTCCAAGCATAGCCCAGTCTATTTGTTTCACAGGTGCATTGTCCAATGGGGCATAGGAAGTGGAGCAATGGCAGTTTAAGGTGGACAGGGTGTCAAAGTGGGACAGAAGGGTGACATTCAGGGGGTCTTATTTCATGGTGGGGTCTTGTCAATGTTCTCTGTCTTGTTCCTGAATCTCAGGGACCATTTGCGGGGTGGTTCTCCATCCACAGGGGGTGGGGTGCTGGTGGCATGTTGTTCCTGTGGTGGTGCCTCCTGTCCACTTGCGCCGGTGGAGGTGGAGGGCTGTTCATCATCCAGGCTAGTGTCAGGGGCCCGTTGGTGTGCCACTGTGTCCCTCCTGGTGTTGACAAGGTCTGCCAGCACCCCTGCAATGGTGACCAGGGTGCTGTTGATGGACTTCAAGTCCTCCCTGATCCTCAGGTAGTGTTCCTCCTGCAGCCGCTGGGTCTCCTGAAACTTGGCCAGTACCGTGCCCATGGTCTCCTGGGAATGGTCGTAAGCTCCCATGATTTTGTAGAATTCCTCGTGGACTGTCAGTTCCCTGGGCCTGTCCTCCCCCTGTCGCACAGCAGTCCTCGCAGCTTCCCTGTTATAATGTGCCTCTGTGCCCTGAACCGTGTGCCCACTGCCTCCAGGTCCCTGATCGTCCTGTGTTAGTGGGGTTGCCTGGGTTCCCTGTAGTGGTGGACACACTGCTGATTGACGTGTCCTGGGGACAGAGGGATAGGCCCGCAGGGTGGGTGCTGTGATAGTGTTTCCTGAGGGGGGAGGTTCAGCTGTGGTTTGTGACTGTGTCAGGGGAACCGCCTGTCCCGAGGTCCCTGATGGGCCGGGCTGTTCATCTTGATCCAGGCGGGCAGATCTGCTGTCGTCACTGTGGGCCTCTTCTGTGGGTAGACTGGATATGTATGGCACCTCCTGTCCGGTGACGTTGGGTAGGGGTCTTGTTGTGGTGTAAATGCATAGTTATTGTATCTGTGTGTGCCATCTTGTGCAATGGGTGAGTTACCCTCTACTCCAGTGCTTGCATTATTGGCTTGGCCCTTGTGTGATTGGTGATTTTGGGGGATGAGTTAGTCTCTCTACTGGACATGCTTTGGTGATGGGTGGCCATGCATTGGTGTTACATGCAGGGCTTGGTTTTGGGATATGTGGGTTTTGTTAGTGGGGTATCTGTGGGTTGTTGGAGTGATGGGTGTGAGGGTGAGGGTGGGAGTATGTGATGGCATGCAGGTGGGGTGGGGGGGATAATGTAGTAAAGATTTGCCTTACCAGAGTCCAGTCCTCCTACTACTCCTGCGAGGCCCTCAGGGTGCATGATCACCAAGACTAGCTCCTCCCATGTTGTTAGTTGTGGGGGGGGAGGTCGGGGTCCACCGCCAGTTCTCTGTACAGCAATCTGGTGTCTGGATACCACGGAACGTACCCTCCACCGTAGGTCGTTCCACCTCTTCCCGATGTTATCCCGTGTTCTTGGATGCTGTCCCACTGGGTTAACCCTGACGACAATTCTGCGCCATAGCTCTAGCTTCCTTGCAATGGATGTCTGTTGCACCTGTGATCCAAATAGCTGTGGCTCTACCCGGATGATTTCCTCCCCCATGACCCTGAGCTCCTCCTCAGAGAACCTGGGGTGTCTTTGAGGTGCCATGATGTGGTGAGTGTGATGTGTGAGGTGCTGTCTGTTGTGATGTGTATGTATGTATGTATGTATGTATACCATATTTATAAAGCGCATTCCGACTTACAAAGAGCATTGAAGCGCTAAAGCAAAGATGAGAGAGCAGAGGAATAATGCAATAATGCAAGGACACCACCCAGGAAACAGATGATGTTTAGAAAGAAAACTGAAAAATATTAAAAGATACAGAGCGCGGTCCAAGAGGTACAAAAAAGAGATTATCGGGGAAAAATCCATGTTTTTACCAATTTCCTGAATTTCAGATAACAAGGTTCTTGCCTGATGTTCAAAGGAAGCAAATTCTAACTCTTAGCAGCAGCCACAGTACAGGCTTTCTCACCCCATTTAGCTATATAGGTTCGAGGAACCTGAATCCGATAAGCTTGAGAAGACCTCAAGTTTCTCTTAGGCACATACCAACAAAGCCTAGTGGTGAGATATCTTGGACCGATCCCATGTGACCGATGTGAGGGGATGTGTTGGTGTGTGTTGTTTGAGGTGCGTGGATGTTGTATGCGTGATGGTGTTGTGTGTCTGTGGATGCTGGTGTTGTCTTAGGTAGTCTCTCTCTCTGGCCTTCTTTCAAATTTGGGGTTTTAAGGGTTTGTGGGTGATGTGGGTATGTGCTTTATATTGGATTGGGTGTGTTGGTGTGGTGTGTGTATGTGTATCAGGTGTGTGTATTTTGAATTGTCCAATGTGATTGCGTTTTGTTAGTGTGTGTGTATTTTAAGCCCGGCGGTCTGTACCACCAATGGTTTACCACGGTTAAAAGACCGCCTCGTTGATTCATGGGTTGTGATACTGTGGCCGTATTCCTGTTGGCGTGACAGTGTAGGTTTTGGTATCGCCATATTATCACTGACCTTTGGTGTTGCGGACTTGTGTGGGTGTCTGTATTGTGGTGGATTCTGAGCTGTGGGTCGTAATACCTATAGCGGAATTCCGCTGTCGCAACTGTATGTTGGTGGTCTTCTGCACGGCGCAAAGCAGGATTTACCACCAGGGCTGTAATGAGGGCCTATGTTTGGTACTAGGTAAATACAACCTGATATGAAAGGATCAGTCACTTATATCATCTACTCTATTTCTCTGTGTCATACCTGCTTCCATCTTTTTGAAAATCAAGATTACGCACAATGGCGCTAAATTTAACATGCTAATGGCTCACCTACACCCTAGTGTCATAGGGACCACCTTCCACCTTCACCTCCATACTACAGTGAAGGTTGACTAGACTGAAACTAGGTCATATATTCTGGAGTCTGTCATACTAAGTATGAGAGAGTCTTTTAGTGGCTAACTGAAAGCAAAATGTGTCTGGTGAATCTTTGAAAGATCTTTGGACCTAAAGTAACGATCATCTGTAATATGGCAGAAATGTATTGATGTGTCTTTAATTAATAGGGCCATGTCACCATGTACATGAGAAACAACTATTTTTCCATGTGCAGATGCTGCCTTTTCACTCATACAATGATTGCGTTGACAGAAGGAACCAAGGAGCAATAAAAGCGAGTGAGAACACAATTTGCATACATCCCTGTATAGTGTTCTCGTCAACTATGTAAAGTTAGAAAAGAATGCCATCACTTACCAGCATATGTTTGCCTCTATCTGATGTCATCACAGGAGAATATCGTAGGGTTCTCTTTGCAAAGTCTGTTATTCAATACAGGCATAAGAATTTTCAGATCAAAATCAGACTTTGTCAAGGTTTATTGGTTGATGTAAGCCATAGCATTCTGTCTTTATCGGACATTAGGAAGATGATAAGGTCCTCTCGAGGAATGATGGGCCTGATTTTAATATTTTACTGTAAACTCAATACAATTTTGATTTTAATTGATTGCCAAAAGTCTTGGTACATTATTTGAGGTTTCCTTCCTCCCCTGTAGCCTTTCACTCAGAAAGCAAATCAATTTGATCCCATTTGCATTCATCCATGATTTGCCGGGGGGGGGGCTAAGCAAGGCAAATCAACCCACTCAAAAAACATTCTAAACTTCTCTCTAGGATGCAATTTGTTACTATGTAAGAAGGCTCCTTTAATGTCCCGTTTGTCTTGCAGATCGCTGGGCCATACATAGAGGAATATTAAAGGATTCTACAGCAACTGGGGTGTTAGTGGTGTATCACTTTCGAACTGACAGGGGGCAGTCAGTACTCATATTTCTAAGGCCTTTCACCCCTTGGACTTGTGCATGTCTTATAGCCCTATCAAACTGACTGATAATGATCATAGGATACTTGCAAAAGATTTCTTGTGATTATTAGGTTTCTGGAAAATGCATGTCGAAGTGGTTCATGTATGTCCTCTGTATCCACAACAATACACAACATCCTCATAAAGCTGTGTTGAAGATTCACAATCTAAGAGGCCTTCTGCTTTATTTTTTGCTATAACAGGGAAAGCTTTTTGGCTTGTTAGATTGGGATTATTAGCTCACTCTACTCCATACGATAAACACCAGTCCCATATAAAGCTCCTTTATGCCCCACTGCGCGCCAGGATAAAGGTCAATGGAGCTGTAACCTACCAATTCTTTATGTGAAAGGACAATCAACAGGGCTGGCTAGCTCAATGCAAAAGAAGTGATGCTTTGGAGCTTGGCTTTCAGTGGGCCCTTGGAGTTGAGGACTGTGCATCCTTAGCTAAAGAAGGTGATAAGTGGTCAAGTATACCTGTGATCCAAACCCTTAACTTGTTGAGAATCACACAGGACTCTATGTAACTAGCTCCAAATACATACAGTTTCCATTTCCTGATAACATGTTCGAAATTATGCCTTGGTAGTCCAGTCTCAAGTTGTAACAAATTAGCTTGGGGTATTGGGTTAATTATTTGGGCATATTTATTGGGAAAAAAAGAGAAGGTTGGGATGATCCTATAATCATATGTGATTCCACCAGAACTTATCAAGCTATTTACAAAAGACTTCATGTGAGTTGAAAAGGTACCCAGAGTATTGATGCAGAAGTGTTGTAGTTCAAAGTTTGATGGGGGTCTAGAAATGGCAGACCTTTTGTACCACTGGGCATTATACTTGGTTAACCACAATAACTGTCTTTTCAGCCAGCTGATTGATGTTGAAATTCAAATAGAACACTGGAGAACACTGGACGACATGAGTCCACTGGCTGTCCCCATACAATAGACAACTGTAAAATTGTTACACCACAGGACATTCCATGGAGCACAACACTCCTTTACGAAGCCAATGTTGACTTTGGTGGGATACCCAAACTAAATGCACAAGTATGTGTCCAGAACTTCAAAAAATATGCATTCTTGCACTGCTGGACTGCTACAGCCTTACAATTAATGCCTTCTCTTTGGCTTATTATCAAAATGGACTTTGTAACTGGTTTGCCTAAATTTGCTATCTAGAACACCGTCTTGCTTGTAGCAACTCTATTAACCAGAATGGCACATGTTGGTCTCCTCAGTAAAATATACAGCACTAAGGAAATGGCAGATATTTTCTTGCAATAGATTTTACATTTGCTTAGGGTTCCTACTACTGTGCCGTGGGCCTGCGTTCATGGCAAAGATCATGCTAGACTGATGGACAAACTGAACATGTAGTTCAAGTGATGGAATAGTTCTTACAATGCTTGAAGACCACCCATACAACTTACTAGGTCTTAGTCTTGCTGAGTTTGCTTACAATGTCTAAACTCATTCCGCTACAGAGATTTCACCCATCTACTGCTTTTTTGGGTGCCACTCAAAATCAATTCCTTTGAAGAAAAAGGTGGACAGTTAAGTGGCCTCCATGAAAGAACAACACCAGTATCCCCATGATGTCTTGGAACTTGTTAATAAGAATCTCAAAAAGCCAAAATCACTTACCAAGAGCAGAGAAATAAACACTGACACTCATTGAACACAAAGACCGGATACACCACCTTCTCCAAGACAAGTAGCATGCTTAGTGAAACATACGGAAAAAGCTGTTTTTACGCAGCAGACTGAAAAGGATACAGCCAGAGGACAGGTCATGGAAACCAGCTTCCCATGCTCCATGTTAGGTTTGTCTGTTACACTTTGGTCAGCCAGACTACTCTCAGGCCTGTCAGGTGGCATTGGAGGTGTTTAGACACAATATCAGGTGGTAAATATCGAGAGACAGAAATATTGCAAAAAAAACTTTTGTAATACAAAAAACATTTTGAAGCAAACATATCGTTGACAAGGACTTAATTTTTTTGGTATGCAATATTGTTATTAAGAATATTGTTTTTTTTTTATCACCCATTTTTATTAGTTTTATATAGAACAACATTAAACCCAACAGGTCACGATTACAATTAGCAGAACGAACTGCACAGGTCCAAAGCATATAACACTGGTATACTTTCAGGAACCATCATGATAGTCAAAGACAAGGCGCACATCCTCCCTATAATGAAGCAATGCCAGCAGCACAGTCTTCCCAAGTCGCCCTCCACCTCCACCACACTCTTTTATACTTGGCTGGACAGCCCCTCGCTGCGCAAACCAATTTCTTTTGCTGGGCTCACCAGTCTACCTCTCGGCGTCACTTCGCTATTGCGGGGGCAGTCTCCAGCTTCCAATTCGCTTCAATATCCCTTTTAGTCACTGTTAGACTTTTCATCCTTGGTGTGTTCTCCATTAACTTTTTGCCTCTGTTCCCCAGGTTGTTGATGTGTGCTGGACTCTGATGTCGCTGTTTTTGTTACTCTGGGCACTTTACCACTGCTAACCAGTGCTAAAGTGCAAGTGCTCCTTTACAAAATGTACATGTAATTGGCTTATCAATGATCGGCATATTTGATTCACTAGTAAGTCCCTAGTAAAGTACATTAGAGGTGCCAGGGCCTGTAAATCAAATGCTACTAGTGGGCCTTCAACGCTGGTTGTGCCACACACATAAGTAGCTCTGTAATCATGTCTCAAGCCTGCCATTGCAGCGTCTGTGTGTGAAGTTTTAACTGTAAATTCGACTTGGCAAGTGTACCCACTTGCCAGGCCTAAACATTCCCTTTTCTTACATGTCAGACACCTGTAAGGTAGGCACTAGGTAGCCCCAAGGGCACAGTGCAGTGTATGGTTTAGGTAGGACATATAGGGGGTCATTATAACATTGGCGGTAAAAGCCGCTTACCGCCGTGCAAAAGAACGCCAATACACCGCCGCGGCCACGGAATTCCGCCACAGCTATTATGACACACATCTCGGAATCCGCCGAAATACAGATACCTACACAAGTCCGCCACACCAAAGGTCAGTATTAAACTGGCGAAAACAAAACCTCCACCTCCACGCCAACAGAAACACGCCCATGCTATTACGACCCATGAATCCACGCGGCGGTCTTTCAACCGCGGTATTCCATTGGCGGTACACACCGCCGCCCTCAAAATACACACACATCTCCAAAACAACGCCGCATTGGACAATAACAAATACACATACCTGATACACATACAAACACCACTCCCACACACCCAACACAATATAAAATACCCACATCACCCACAAACACCTACAACCAAAAATTAGTCACGAAGGCCAGAGAGACAGCACAGAATAGACAATCCCACCACACAGAGGCACACAACACCATCACCCACACAACATCCACGCACAAAACACCACACACCTCTACACATCACCGCACACATCAACACTGACACCGCCCCACACATCACACACACCACCCCATGTCACGCCAAAGACACCCCCGCTTTTCCGAGGAGGAGCTCCGGGTCATGGTGGAGGAAATCCTATGGGTAGAGCCACAGCTATTTGGCTCACAGGTGCAGCACACATCCATAGCCAGGAAGATGGAGCTATGGCGCAGAATAGTGGACAGGGTCAATGCTGTGGGACAGCATCCAAGAAATCGGGAGGACATCAGGAAGAGGTGGAACGACCTACGGGGGAAGGTGCGTTCATCGGTCTCCAGGCACAACATCACGGTTCAGCGGACTGGCGGCGGACCCCCACCTCCTCCCCCACAACTAACAACATGTGAGGAGCAAGTCTTGACCATCATGCATCCAGAGGGCCTCGGAGGAGTCGGTGGAGGAATGGACACTGGTAAGTCAAATCTTAACTATCATATCCCCCACCCTACCTGCATGCTATCACACACCCCCACCCTCACCCCCTCCCCTATCACCCAAACTCCTCACTAATGTACTAAGAACACAAACCACATATCCCAACAACAAGCCCTGCATGACACAACTAAGCATGGACACCCATCACTAAAGCATGCTCACTGCACATACCCATAACAACCCCTAACCATCATCACACAAGCCCCCACACAGGAATGCGTGCACTGGGGTACACGCACACCCACCCATTGCACACCATGACACACACATGCAATAATCATGCTCTTATGCCCCTGCAGGATCACAAAGGACTGTCACCACACCGGAGGGTCCAGACAACTCCACTCCACCCACAGTGACGATAGCAGCTCTGCCCTACTGGATCCTGATAACCAGCCCGGACCATCGTGGGCCTCGGGACAGTCGGTTCCCCTTGCACAGGCACAGCCCAACCCTGACCTTCCACCCTCTGGTAACACCAGCACAGCACCCACCCAGCGGGCCCAAACCTCCGTACCCAGGACAGGTCAATCAGCTGTGTGTCCACCACTACAGGGAACCCAGGTTAACCCACCACCCCAACAACAACAGGGACCTGGGGGCAGTGGTAGTGGGCACACAGTCCAGGGGACGGAGGCACAGGAACACAGGGGAACTGTGAAGGGCTGCTGTGCGACAGGGGGCGGACAGGCCAAGGGAACCCACTCTCCACGAGGCCCTCTCCTCCATCATGGGAGCATACCACCACTCCCAGGAGACGATGGCCACGGTCCTGGTCAAGTTTCAGGAGACCCAGCGCCTGCAGGAGGACCAGTATTTGGGGTTCAGGGATGAGCTCAGGACCATCAGCTCCGCCTTGGGCACCATCGTAGGGGTGCTGAAGGACATACAGCAGACCGTGAGGGACACCGTAGCACTCCAAGGGGCCCCTGACACTAGCATGGACGATGAACTGCCCACCACCTCCGCTGGCGCTAGTGGACAGGACGCCCCGCCACAGGACCACCACACCAGCACCCCACCCCCTGCAGATGGACAACCACCACGCAAGCGGTACCTGAGATCCAGGAACAGGACAGAGCAAGATGGCAAGACCCCCGCCAGGAAATGAGACCACCCTGATTGTCCTCCCACTGTCCCACTTTGTTACCCTGTCCAGACTTAAACTGCCCCAGCTCCACTTCCTATGCCCATATGGGCAGTGCACCTGTGAGACTAATAGACTGGACTCTGCCATGGACATTCCTCCACCATCACCCATCACCATTTTACAACCCCCCTCCATTTTTGAGCACTTAAATAAACACCCTTGAACCACAAAACAATGTTGAGTCAGTCTATGATTTGGTAAAATGTATTATCAATGACAGTGTCAAAATGCGTTTCTAGTTGTAAAGGCAACATACCTATGTCACACATCACAAGTCCTTGAAGGATGCATGCAGATGACACACGTTGGTAAGCACACCTGTGAAACCGTAATGGAAAGGAACAACTCAGTCACCAAATAATCCTATGAAACTACACACAGGATAGAGAAAGACGTGTGAGAGTGAATGTAATGGTAAAAATGAAAATGTTCTCACCTGTGTGTCACTGGAAATATTGCTCTATGACTGACTCCCTGTTGTCGTTGTCTTCTTCCTCAGCTAGATCCTCATCACTGTCCACAGGCTCCACAGGCTCCACAGCTGCCACAACACCGTCATCTGGACCATCCTCCTGCAGAAAAGGCACCTGGCGTCGCAATGCAAGATTGTGAAGCATCGAGCAGGCGATGATGATCTGGCACACCTTCTTCGGTGAGTAGAATAGGGAACCACCTGTCATATGGAGGCACCTGAACCTGACCTTCAGGAGGCCGAAGGTGCGTTCGATCACCCTCCTACTCCGCCCATGGGCCTCATTGTAGTGTTCCTCTGCCCTGGAATTCCTCACTGGGGTCAATAGCCAGGACAGGTTGGGGTAACCAGAGTCTCCTAATAGCCACACCCGGTGCCTCTGGAGTTGACCCATCATATCAGGGATGCTGCTATTCCGCAGGATGTAGACATCATGCACTGAGCCAGGAAACATAGCATTTACCTGAGAGATGTACTGGTCTGCCAAACATACCATCTGGACATTCATGGAATTAAAACTCTTCCGGTTCCTGTACACCTGCTCACTTCTGTGGGGGGGGACCAGAGCTACATGGGTCCCATCAATAGCACCTATTATGTTGGGGATATGTCCAAGGGCATAGAAGTCACCTTTCACTGTAGCCAAATCTTCCACCTCAGAGAAAATGATGTATCTCCTTACGTGTTTCAGCAGGGCAGACAACACTCTGGACAGCACGTTGGAAAACATAGGCTGGGACATCCCTGATGCCATGGCCACTGTTGTCTGAAAAGAGCCACTTGCAAGGAAATGGAGCACTGACAGCACCTGCACGTCAGGGGGGATTCCAGTGGGATGGCGGATTGGTGACATCAGGTCTGGCTCCAACTGGGTACATAGTTCATGGATAGTGGCACGGTCAAACCTGTAGGTGACGATTAAATGTCGCTCCTCCATTGTCAACAGGTCCACCAGCGGTCGGTACACCGGAGGATTTCGCCAACTTCTCAATTGTCCCAAATGACGGTGCCTAGGAAGGACAACAGCGACCACAGAGTCAACTTTTTTCCAGGTATGTACCCACAGTTACACAGAACACGACACCAAACACAAAACCCTTCCTGTATGTGTGTTGAGTTTAGGCCTAGCTATGTGTGACGCAGAAGTAAATGAAGCCATGTGGGCCCCTGAAATGGCGGCTGCCTGACCTCTAAACTGGGACAATGGGACTGTGGAGTAACTGCGTTGCCATTTCACACCGTCGCGGTAGGCGGTCGTAGACCGCAGCACAATGCTGCATTGGTTAACATTGGACCGTATGGATCCCAGGAGCCAATGAACCAGTGCGCCGCCGGTGATGATACGCACCGCCGCGGACGTCACTGCCTCGAACGTGACCGCCATTTTCTATCTGTTCAATCACTAGATACCTGATCTTCGACAGGAGAGGACCTACACTGCAAGTGCTGCTGTGACCTCGGTCTGGAAGCGACGATGGCTGCTGCGTCTGGGGAAAGGGTCCCAGCCTTCACTGCTCAGGAGTTGGAGAAACTAGTAGACGGGGTCCTCCCCCAGTACACGCTACTCTACGGTCCTCTAGACCAACAGGTTAGTACACAGGTAGCACATTGTATGGGCTAGGCCTGGGTGGAGAGGGCTGGTTGTAAGAGGGAAGGGGGCAGAGTTCAGGGAACATTAATGCATGTGAATGAATGTGCCATATGGCTAGGGTAGGGAGGGGGGACACTCACATCGACGGTGCAGTTGGTAATGACTTTGCTTCTTCCCTTGTGCATGTCATGTAGGTCAGCACCCACCAGAAGAAGGACATTTGGCGTGCCATCACCAAGGACGTCCGGACCCTGGGGGTCCACCAGAGATGGGGCACCCACTGCTGGAAAGATGGGAGGACATTCGCAGCTGGAGTAAGAAGACGGCGGACGCTCAGCTGGGGATGGCCTCCCAACGTGGGAGGGGTGCCCGTCGCACCATGACCCCCCTGATGTTCCGGATCCTGGCGGTGGCCTACCCGGAGTTGGATGGACACTTGAGGGCATCACAGCAGACACAAGGGGGTGAGTACAACCTCATTCTGGGTACTTGGCACGCAGTGGAGGGGCTGGCTGAGGGAGGAGGGCCTTGGGTGTGCCTAGGCCAGGCAGAAATACGTAGGCTAGGCCCCTCCGTAATGCAGGCTATGTGGCACTCTACCCCACCGCAGTAGAGTGGCAAGTACAGGTATACATGCCCCTGTGGCATCCATGTGTGCAGATGTCCACCATAGCCATGTAGGCCAGATCCCAGAAATTGCATCTGTAGAGGCCAGGAGCACGGCGTAGTGCAGGGGGCTGCTGTGTCTGTATTGTCCGCCAACGGTAGCGGTATGCCATGCACTCAACCTGTCTTTCTTCTGTCTCCCCCCCCCTTTTTGTGCTCTCCCGTTCTTTTGTGCATCAGCATCATCAGGCAGAAGTACAGTGGCACCGGATCATGAGGGAGCTGCATCCCACATGGCCATGGAGGGCCACACCACGGACTCAGAATGCACCAGTGGGACGGAGGGCGAGGGGTGCTTCACGACGGCCACCGGATCACCAACCAGCGACACGGACTCATCTGCCGATGGGAGCTCCCTTGTGGTGGCGGCACCATCTGTGCGCCCCACTTCTACAGGTACAGCCGCCACCTCCCCTACCAGCACCGCCCTCCCAGCAGCCCCTCAGCATTCGCCCCGTGCCCGCTCACCCAGGAGGGTGGGCATCACCTTCGCCCCAGGGACCTCAGGCCCTGCCCCAGACACCCCTGCTGCCCTCAGTGAGGAGGCCATTGACCTCCTCAGGTCTCTCACTGTTGGGCAGTCTACCATTGTGAATGCCATCCAGGGTGTAGGAAGGGAGTTGCAACACGGTAATGCATTCCTGGAGGGCATTCATTCTGGTCAGGCTGTCCTTCAGCGAACCCTGCAATCTCTGGCCTCAGCACTGATGGAAGCCATTGTCCCTGTGTCTAGCCTCCCCCCTCCAACCTCCTCCACCCAGACCCAATCCCCTGTACCCCAGCCCATCCCAAGCACACCATCAGACCAGCATGCACACACCTCAACACACAAAAGTAGCTCAGGCAAACATAGACACCACACATCCCACAAGCACTCACACAAGCATCACACACATACAGACACAGCAACATCCACTGCCTCCACTGTGTCCCCCTCCTCATCGTCTCCCTCCTCCCTTCCAGTGTCGTCTACACTCTCACCTGCATGCACTACATCTACAGGCACCAGGACTCGCACCAGAACACCCAGCACCACACCCCGCTCACCTGCACTCACCACCTCCACTCCCATTTACACGTCCCCTGTGTCCTCTCCCAGTGTGTCTGTGACGCCCCCTCCCAAAGAACACAAACGTGGGCACCCACACACCCAACATCCATCCACCTCACGACAGCCTCCAGTACCTGCACCTGCACCCAAAACACCTAGAGGGACACCTCCTACAACCACCTCCTCTTCCTCCACTCCCAGACCCCCTCCAGCTACCCATCCCAGTGTTCGTCAGAAACTGTCCCTCTGCAAAGTTGACCTTTTTGCCCCCCCCACCCCCTCCAATTCATCAGTCCCGTCGTAGCGCCTCAGCCAAAAAGCCTCCAGTACCAGTGGTGCGTGTTCAAGGTGTGTGGAGTGCACCGGCCACCAGGGCAGGCAGTGTGACACGGAGCCAAGGCACTGCCAGTCCACCCCCTGTAAAGGCTCTGAAGTTGGAAAGTGGCCGACAGGACCGTGTGAAGAATCCTGGAGGCAGAACAACTCACAGGGGTCCCAGGGGGATTGCAGAGTCAGCTGTGACTCCTTCAAAGGTGGGGAAGGGCCAGAAGAAGTCTGCACAGTCTGGTGTGAGCATCACGGCGGAGAAGGGCGGCATCCGTCTCGGCAGCCGGGACGCCACCGCCAGCACTGTCATCACTGGTCAGGAGACCACCGCCACCGCCGGAGTCAGTGCCCAGGAGGGCCCAAGTATCGTCACTGGTCAGGAGACCACCGCCACCGCCGGAGTCAGTGCCCAGGAGGGCCCGAGTATCGTCACTGGTCAGGAGACCACCGCCACCACCGGAGTCAGTGCCCAGGAGGGCCCCGGCAGCCACAGCCCCGCTGGGCAATGAGGGACCGTCATGCCACACACCAATGCCCAGTCCAGAGAACGTCATGCCACACACCAATGCCAAGTCCAGAGAACATCATGCCACACACCAATGCCCAGTCCAGAGACCGCCATGGCAAAGCACCGCTGAACAGTCCAGAGACCGCCATGGCAAAGCACTGCTGAACAGTCCAGAACCGCCATGGCAAAGCACCGCTGAACAGTCCAGAGACCGCCATGGCAAAGCACCGCTGAACAGTCCAGAACCGCCATGGCAAAGCACCGCTGAACAGTCCAGAGACCGCCATGGCAAAGCACCGCTGAACAGGGCAAGCACCGCTGAACAGGGCATGCACCGCTGCAGAAGGAAAAGACCGCCACATCAAGCATCGTTATCCCATGTGCAGCTGGGACAGTGACGGGACAGAAACTGTCACGGGGAGACTAATCCAGTCTGGGCACCATTCCCCCTCCAGAACCAGTGGAGAGATCCATCCACTCTGTCTGTCCTTCACAGGATGAAGCACTCTGGGCACCAGTCCCCCTCCAGAACCAGTGGAGGCTGTTATCTACTTGAGAGACTGTGGCTTTGCACTCCCCAGGATGGTCCAGTGGGCAAGTCACCCACTGTGGAGACTTGAGAGACTGTGGCTTTGCACTCCCCAGGATGGTCCAGTGGGCTACCCACCCACTGTAGAGACTTAATAGACTGTGGCTTTGCACTCCCCAGGATGGTCCAGTGGACAAGCCACCCACTGTAGAGACTTGAGAGGCTGTGGCTTTGCACTCCCCAGGATGGTCCAGTGGGCAACCCACCCACTGTAGAGACTTGAGAGACTGTGGCTTTGCACTCCCCAGGATGGTCCAGTGGGCAACCCACCCACTGTAGAGACTTGAGAGACTGGCTTTGCACTCCCCAGGATACATCAATGGGCATGGAGCCCCGTCGTGGATCTGGCTTTGCACTCATCCGGCTGAGGTGCCCCCCCTTCCCTTCCCCCTGAGGTGCCTGTTGTATTTCTCTCTGATGCCCGACAGTGTTCTCTCCGTTTGTGGATAGGTATCTTGTGTGGGCCTCGCCCATGCATTTTTGGACTAGTGGTGCACGGACATTGATATGTGCATATCTGCACTACTTCTCGTAATGTATATACTTTTGTATGATTTTACAATATATCTGTATATATTTGAGACATGTATATTGATACATTACAATGTTTGAACTGATTTCGTTTTGTGTTTGCATTCTTCCGGGGGGGGGTTGTGGGTTGTTACTGTGATGTTTCTACATGCATTGGTGTGTGTGTTGTACTATGCGAGGGTGGGGGTGGGGGTGTTGCGTGTGTGTCCCCCTGACTTTTGCCTCCCCCCTCCCCTATGTCATAGGTGCAGTACCCACCGTAGTCTTTGCCGGCGCCGGCGTTGGTCTTCGTAGATGAGTAGGAATACAAGGGCTGTTAGAATTTGTAATTCCGGCTCCATGGTGTCCTCCTTCCTCGTGGGATGTGTTCAGGTGAGCGTTTTCACATTGCAGAAACTGTTTCCGCTGTGTTTTTATCCACGGTGAATCCGCCCTGGAAAAGGTGGCGGATTGGCGGGTTGTGATACTATGGGCGGTACATTGTCTTCCGCCTGTCTGTTGGCGGTGACCGCCGCGCTGCTTGTCTGTACCGCCGTGGTGGGCGGAGTGTTAAAGTGGCTGTCTATGTTGGCGGTTTCCGCCACAGTCATAATTCCCATTTTTGTTCCGCCGGCCTGTTTACGATATTACCGCAGCTTTAACACCGTCCGCCAGGGTTGTAATGACCACCATAGTAATATGTTTTACATGTCCTGACAGTGAAATATTGCTAAATTCGTTTTTCACTGTTGCAAGGCCTGTCCCTCTCATAGGTTAACATGGGGGCTACCTTTAAATCTGATTAAATTGTAGATTCCCTTTAGGAGCGGATGGACATGTGGAGTTTGGGGTCTCTGAGCTCACAATTTAAAAATACATCTTTTAGTAAAGTTGATTTTGAGATTGAGTGTTAGAAAATGCCACTTTTAGAAAGTGAGTATTTTCTTGCTTATACCATTTCTGTGACTCTGCCTGTTTGTGGATTCCCTGTCTGGGTCAGTTTGACGGAGGCTGGGAGATCACAACCTGCGCTGCAGGTTTTTCGGATCATTGTGCATCAGGATTTCTGACTCAAGTACTGCTGGGCGTGGAAAAACAACGCAAGGCCTGTCGGGACCTGAGAGTGCTAACCGGATCGACGCATCGCTCTCCTGTGGAGAGAAGAAACGACGCGCCCGATCCGCCGAAAGGAGAAACGATGCAAGGTCCCACTCGTGAGTGGAATGAACGCCTCGCAAGCCCTTTTTGACGCGCACTCGCCCGTGCGGGGTTATTATTGACGCACCCAAGGTACTTTTACACGCTCTTTTTGATTTTTAATTGATAATTTGACTTGTATATTGTGGATTTTTGTTGTTTTGGTCTTGTTTTGTTGAGACAAATATTTCCTATTTTTCTAAATTGGTGTTGTGTAATTTTGTAGTGTTTTCATTAAGTTAATGTGTGTGTTGGTACAAATACTTTACACCTAGCACTCTGAAGTTAAGCCTACTGCTCTGCCAAGCTTCCAAGGGGGAAAGCAGGGGTAAGCTGAGGGTGATTCTCTTTTACCTTGACCAGAATGAGGGTCCTTGTTTGAACAGGGGGTAACCTGACTGTCAACCAAAGACCCCATTTCTAACAGCCACTATGCTGGCCGTCCCCACAAATGACTGGTCCGGTCTGCTGGACCCCACCCCTTCAAGACCTCCCAGTAAAAAAGGTAGCAGAGCGACCGCGATCTCAACCTCCACCTGTATAACTCCGGAGATCTCTTTTACCACCGACCGCCAATAAGTGGCTACGTGGGGGCAAGTCCACACCATGTGAAAAAAGTCTGCACTGGGGCTTGCACAACGAGGGCAGTTAGCCTGGGGCCAGAGGCCCACTCTATACACCCTGTCAGGAGTGAGGTATGCTGTGTGGACAAAGTAGGTCAGCACCACCCGGAGACGAGAGGTCATGGTCAGTGTCATTGGGGCCATCAATGCATCCCTCCAGTCCCCATCCTCCATCGGGCCCACCCACTGCTCCCATCGCTCTCTGAGCTTGTCAAGCATCTGAGTAGAGTTAATGACTAATGAGCGATAGATTCGGGACACCTCCCCTTTACCCAGAGCGCCCATCATTATCTTGGCCTCCACAGGGCTAAACTCAGTGAGAACAGTCCCTGCCTGAATATGCGCATGCAAGGCATGTCTAAGTTGCAGATATTTATAAAACTGGGACTGATTGAGCTCAAACTGCTGCTGAAGCTCCTGGAAGGACCGCATGTGGGAACCCCCCCAAACATCACCCAGCAATGAAATACCTATGAGGTCCCATTTATTGAACCCCTGGAGCGCTGAGACCTCCCCCAGCCATAGTCCCTGCCACAGCAGCCTCTGTTGAGTGAGGCAGCGCCACCGCACCTTCACCCACAGCGCAGCCCCCCACCCCGTCAGCACCATTCTAGTCAGTTCCGGGATTGTACATGGCAGGGGGTCACCGAACAGCATCCCCAGCAGACCAGGAAAGCCCATCATCAAGAGTTCAAACTGATAAGAGGGATCTGACCAACCCCCCCAACCAGTCATTAACAACCAATAGATGCATCGCGAGGTGGTAAAGATAGAGGCTAGACATCCCCAGAGCCCCCTTGTAGACATCACCCTTACAGGTACGGAGAGGCAGCCAGGGGCGTGAGCTGTGTCACAGGAATTGCTGCGCAATCGCCTCCATCTCCCTGAACCACCGCCTGGGAATGGGGTTGGGAAAGTTATGAAGCATGTAAAGGAACTGGGGAAGCACAATCATTTTAGATAGTGCAATCTGGCCCAGGATGTTGAGAGGCAGTGACCGCCAACGCTGGAGGTCCTCCCGGACTCTTTGAGTTAAGGGCACCACATAAATAGACCATTCCAGCTCGGGTAGTAGCGCTATGTGCAGCCCGAGATACTGGAAACTATTGCATCGTATAGGAATAGTGTGCTGCCAATCATAGCAGTCCCTGGCGGGGCTCAGCAGAACCAAAAGAGATTTACTGGGGTTAATTATTAGATCTGACGCCTCGGCAAACAGCCCCAAGAGCTGCATCACCTGAGGTCCACTGCTAGCTGGATTAGCTAAGAACGTCTTCTATAAAGTAATGAGGTCCTCCCTCCCAGTAGACCAAGGCCAACCATCAATCAGGGGTCATCCCTTATTAGCTTTGCCAATAATTCCATCGCTAATGCGAATAAATGTGGGGACAGGGGGCAGCCCTGGCAGGTTCCCCTGTGGATGGGAAACTGATCCAACACCACCCCGTTCACCTGCACCCGGGCCGTGGTATTAGAGTAGGAGAGCTCCACCAGCGCATGGAACCGCAGACCAAACCCAGCCCTCGTCAGCACACCCTGAAGATAGGACCAGTCCACAGTGTTGAACGCCTTTTCTAAGTCCACGAGGAGGAGCACCAATGGAGAGATCAAGAGGGCCCTGATGTCCAAAGCCACGTGCAGCCGCTTAATACAATGACTGGTACTCCTGCCTGGCATAAAACCACACTGATCCTGGTGTATCAGTGAGGTCAACACTCTCCTCAACCTAGCGGCCAGAACTGTGTACAGTATCTTGATCTCGGTATTCAGAAGCGAGATGGGGCGGTATGCAGAGCAACTCCTCGAGGGGGGATTCATCTTAGGAATCACAATTATGGTGGCCTGGTCGAGCCCAGGGGGAAACCCTCGGTCTTCTCCACCTCCCCAAACATGGCAAGCAAGTGGGGAGCGAGGGAATCACAAAACTTGCTGTAGATCTCAGCAGGGAACCCATCGGACCTAGGGTCTTACCTGCGACCAACTCGGATATAGCAGCCCCAATTTCGTCAAGCCCTATGGGCTCATCAAGGTCCCGCCTGTCTGCCACCGAGATTCTTGGGAAGGACACTTACTTTAGTAATATAGCTCATATAGCCTTGCGTAATAGCTCATATAGCTTTGCATAATAGGCGAAGAAAGTCTGCGCAGTCTCGCAAGGTGATCGGGAAACTGCTCCCGACTTGTCAACGATCTCCGGAATTACTCTGTCTTCCATCAGGCCCATTGCAAGCCAGTGCAAAAGCTTGCCGTTTGTATTCCCCCATCGGTATACATGGGCCGCGGAGGCCCGCCACATGTGCTTCGCCGTCTCGAGAGTGGTTTTCCTAATCTCTTGCCTGACCAAAGCAAGCTGCCTTGTGACAGCGACGTTCATGGGATCGATGAGCTGGCCCTCCAGACACACCACCACTTTCTGGTTACGCGCTGACTCCCGCACATGAAGGAGATGCATGGCATGTCCTCTTAAGAGTGGCCTTGCAAGCAGCCCAGATTGTACCCAGAGACGACACCGAACCAAGATTAAAAAAAAAGTATTCTAAGAGCCGGTCCCCAATGGCCTGAGCTTATTCCCTATCCTGAAGATACCAGGCATTGAGCCACCACAGCGAGCGCATGCCCGCATCGATATCCAACCAAAGCAGGAGTGGTGCATAGTTAGAGACCCCACGCGGGAGCATCTCCACCCCCATAACTCAGGGTACGTCAAGGGCCGAAACAAGAAAGAAGTCTATCCTGGCATGGGTATGGTGCGCCGCTGACATGTGGGTGTATTGTCGCAACTGTGGACAGTATCTTGATCTCGGTATTCAGAAGCGAGACGGGGTGGTATGCAGAGAAACTCCTCGAGGGGGGATTCATCTTAGGAATCACCACTATGGTGCCTTGTCGAGCCCTTGGGGGAAACCCCCGGTCTTCTCCACCTCCTCAAACATGGCAAGCAAGTGGGGAGCGAGGGAATCACAAAACTTGCTGTAGAACTCAGCTGGGAACCCATTGAGGCCTAGGGTCTTACCCGAAGCCAACTCGGATATAGCGGCCCCAATTTCCCGAGGCCTATGGGCTCATCAAGGTCCCGTCTGTCCGCCACCGAGATTCTTGGGAAGGACACTTCCTTTTGTAAAGGGGCCTCCCTCTCCACGCCCGCCACATGTGCTTTGCCGTCTCGAGAGTGGTGTGCGTAATCTCTTGCCTGACCAAAGCAAGCTGCCTTGTGACAGCGAGGTTCATGGCATCGATGAGCTGGCCCTCCAGACACACCGCCACTTTCTGGTTACGCGCTGACTCCCACACACGAAGGAGATGCATGGCATGTCCCCTTAAGAGTGGCCTTGCAAGCAGCCCAGATTGTACCCTTAGACGACACCTAACCAAGATTAAAAGAAAAGTAGTCTAAGAGCCGGTCCCCAATGGCCTGAGTGTATTCACTATCCTGAAGATACCAGGCATTGAGCCACCACAACGGGTGCATGCCCGCATCGATATCCAACCGAAGCAGGAGTGGTGCATGGTCCGAGACCCTACGCGGGAGCATCTCCACCCCCGTAACCCAGGGTACATCAAGGGCCGGAACAAGAAAGAAGTCTATCCTGGCATGAGTATGGTGCGCCGCTGACATGTGGGTGTATTGTCGCATGTGGGGGTGCCATACCCGCCAAAACATCACAGAGATCGAGGCCCTCCACCCATCTGAGCAACCCGACGCCCTGGTAGCCCGACTTGAAGATAAAGGCCCGGTGATATCCAACTCCGGGTTCATTACGGAGTTGAAATCTCCCCCAAAATGGAAGCCCCACCACCACATCACTGAGGGTCAGAAGAAAACACTACAGCGCCCCGGAGAAGAACGGTGCAGTAAGATGGCCAGCCCCGCGAGCCACTGGAGAAACCCACATGACAGACCCTGTCATATCCCCCCCTCATGAGCATAGGGCATTGAGTACCAAGCAGATGGGTCTCCTGGAGTAAGACCACAGTCGGAGCAAATTGGCAGAGGGTACAAAAAAACGCTGATAGTTTAATTTTATCCAGGAGCCCATTTACTCTCCAGGAGAGGACCCACTTGGCCGGCTCTGGCATGAGTAAGAAATCAGTAATAGTGTGTGCTGTGCGCCCGTCTGACGTCCCCCTCGTGACATGCTTAACCAACCCTGGAGAGCATAACCCAACCTCAACCATAAAAAACTACAGATGAACAACCCCCTAAACCCCCCAACTGCCCCTCCTCCCCATACTTCCACCCCAGAAGCATCTTTCGCCCCAAACTGTAGAAACAGAGTGTCAACAGTAGGTGTGGAGTGGTGGACCCCTCCATTTAGTAAGAGTTCTGCAATGCCGCCTTCCGCCGCCCCATGCCCAGAGGGGAGCGCTCATCCATGCCCTCCCAGCTACGCAGGGTTCATACAGGTCAGTTGCAGGATAGCAAGGGAGATTGGCTAAGGCACTCCCTCTCCACATATGGAGCCGACCTCTTCTCCTCAGGACCGTCCGGTGTACTCCCACCCCCGGAGGGAGCCGGGTCCGGCTGTCCATCCTCTGCCGACCGCTCCTCCTTCTCTGGCAGGACTGGGTACGCCTGCTCCCCCCACACCCCAGGGGAGCCAGCAGAGCAAGTCACTAGAAGGCCACACCCTGGCTTTAAGGGGCCCCTCTGGGTCACCCGGTGTTCCTCAGTAAGCCACTCACAGGCGGCCTCCGGTGAGTCAAAAAAAGAAGGATTTCCCATCCATAAGGACCTGGAGGTGCGCATTGCCCGGAGCTTCTATTTGACTCCCTCATATGAGCAGCGCCTGACCTGCACGTTGCGAGTATAGTCCGGAAAGATTAGGATCCTGTGGTTGTCCCAGCGGAGGTCCGGGTGGGCTGTCGCCTCTCGAAGAATGAGGTCCCGGTCTTTAAAGTTGAGGAACCGTGCAATCATCGGCCGCCGGGGCCCTCCCGGTGGGGGCTGGGGCGCCAGAGCCCTGTGGGCATACTCTATGGCAAATCAGGGGGAGAGCCACTGATCCGGGACACACGATCTAACCCACCACTCCAGGAAGTCAACTGCGGAGCTCGCCTCCACACCTTCTGGGAATCCCACAAAACACAGGTTGTTGCGCCTGGAGCGATTTTCGGCGTCTTCTGCCCTATGGTGCAGTTCACACGTGCGAGTCTGCAGCTGGGAGACCTTGGCCTTGAGCCCTGCAATCTCAACCTCTGCCTGGGAGACCTGATCCTCAACTTCTTTGAAGTGGCCCACTGCTTCCTGCAGATCCTATCTCAACAGGCCCACATCCTCCCTTACTTCACCGACATTGGTCTCCACTGCAAGCTGCAAGGATTGGATGGCTTGGAGGATCCTATTCTCCCCCTCCGTCGCGGAGGCCTCTGACCCCAGATCTCCTACCGCTCGGGCGGCCACCTTCTTGGTCAATTGATCAATACGCTGCTGCGACGCTGGAGGCTGCTTACTTGCTTTGCCCTTCCCCATGGTGGGTACTAGTCCGGGGCTGCGTTGACGCCACTGGACCCCCTCCAACGATCTAGTCACCAAAGGGCCCCATAGAGGATCCTCAGCAGCACACTCCAGACTCAGGGGAGCACCCTCCAGTGGGCAAGCGGGCCCCCGACCATCTCAACCCCTGCAGTACCCGGGCCCACTCTGGCTCCTACGCACACAGAACCCTCGGCCGGGTCCTGCCCATGTCCGACCACTGGCCTGGTTTCACCGGCTGGCGGCAGCTCCCCTCTTCCTTCGCCGTCTCTCACAGCCTTCGTTCCCCTCTGCGGCCCAGTCACTCGGTCACAGGCCGCTCCACTCCTCGAGGGCCCCAGTCTCCAAGTAGCTGGCCCCCCCTGGGCTGCCGCAGATTGTGGACGGCCCCAGCAGGGGTCAGTGGTCCCACTTACAAAAGTCCATCGGGACTACTCTCAGAGTGCATCCGGCCCACTTGGCCCGTTTGAACCGGGCCCTCCAGGGACCAGCCACTTCAGCCACAGTGCCGGCCGTCACCTGCTGCCCCAACCTTCTCTACCGGGCAGGGCCCACCATCATCACCAGTCATGGTCGCCATCGGCTGCTTCTCCATCCATGCTGTCAAATTCGGGAAGGCACAGGCGTGGGCTCCGAGCTGCGGCGTGGGCCACAGGTTGCAGCTCCGAGGGTTGGAGCACCACACGTCCTCCTTGCTGCCACCCGCGGCGAAATCGCTGACTGGGGCAGGCAACACCCCCGGCCTCAGACGCGCCGCCGGCGGAACAGCTCACTGCTACCAGTAGCCGCCGATGCGCGTCGGCATCCCACCTCAATCGTCCGGGCCGCAAGTAGGCTGCTGGTACCGGCCTCACTCAGCGGAGCTCATCCCAGGCTCCGCCGCAGGTTCAGCATCCCGGCAAGGGCAAATCGAGCACAGGAGCAGCAGGACTCCTCACGGAGGATGACGGAGGTGACCAGTGCACCCTCGGAGTGCAACCACTATCTTGACACCTGTAGCCATGCCTCAAGAATATTGTTGTTTTTAATATCGTTTTCAGTAATATACTTCTAACAATTACTTTTTCAAATGAATTTAATGTGTTTATTTCATATATCATTTTTATGTGTTACTATTGTTTGTATAGATGTTATTCAATTTTTAGATATAGTTTGTAATTTTAGGTGATTTCTATTTTTTAAATTCTTAATAGTTTGTAGGGGTTTAGGGTGGAAAGTTAAGCAATTACTAATTATTAATTGTTATTTTCAATGATTTATTTATCTGATTGATATTAATGATGTAATATCCATTTATGTTAGTTATATCTTAGGTGTGGGTTGATACGTTTGTAGGAGTATATGCCAGAAGGTTAATTAAGTAATGATTAGCAATTACTAATAATTCAGAATTACTTATTTAATTGATTACTAACTATGTACATTGTGTAATTCCTATATATTTCAGTTCTATTTTAGGTGCTAGTTGCTATGTTTAGGGTGAGGAGTTAATTAAGTGATAATTAATTAACAATGAATTATTAATTGCTAAATATGTCTTTTAATTCATTAATAATTATGAAAATTGTACAATAGCATTATATTTTAGTTATATTTTAGGTGCTGGCTGTTGGCTTTGTAGTGGTATACGAGGGAAGTTAATTAAATGCTAAGTAATTAACAATAAATTATTAATTATTTAATTGATTATCAATTATATAAACTGTATTATACTTATTTATTTTAGTTTTATTTTAGGTGTGGGCTGCTATATTTGTATGGGTCTAGGGTGAGACGTTATTTAAGTAATAATTAAATAATTATTTTAATAATAATTTGTTTTACAATAGTAAATAGTTATTTTCAGATAGTAAATATATATTATTCAAATATTAGATCATCATGTTTAATCATGTTTAATTGATACATATTTTAATAACTATTAAATATGTCAATTTTGTAATTGTTTTTATGTTGTTTAATAAAAATATCTATTACCTGCTGGGGGTCGCCAGTAGGTAGTTATAGTTAGGACCTAGCTTCCAAAGAAAAAACTATTTTTGTCTTGGCTCCATTGACAAATCTTCATGACATTTTTAAAAAAAAGTGTCCCTAAGAATCTTGTTGTGCATGGAAACTTTTGGGGTGATCCATCCAGCATGGGGCAAAAAAAGGGGAGGGCAAAAAAAGTGTGCTTCCCATTTTAATTCCCAAGGAGATTTTAGACACGACTAAAGCCCAAACTGCTGGACGGAATTACACCACATTTGGCAGAAAGATAGCTTTTAGTCCAGAAAGAGTGTTTTTTTATTATTTGGTGTAAATCTGTTCAGTAGTTTTTGAGAGATTAAAGGGAAAAACATTTATATCTGGGTGGATCCTAAGCACAGAACTCATGGTGCTGGCAGCCATCTTGGGACCAATATACATGATAGCATCCACTGAAATGCATTGTAGTGAAAGGCAGGTTTTGAAAGGTAAAAAAAGGAGAACATATAAAGGGTGCAAACATTTTTTAGTTACAATATAAATCAGTTGTTGATGGTACCATACTTATTTTAGGATTTGTGGTGCATTCTAAGGTGATTTTATTCCGCTGGTCTTTCATGAATCATGTTTGAGAGAAAGCTGTTTGCTCACGATTTTCCCATAGAGGTTATGGAAGGTGCTCCAGAAGCTAAAATTAGAGCATATTTTCTTTAAATTCACAGTATCTTTCTCAGTCATATCTTATCTTATAGGGGTTTAGAGGGAGCATGGCTACCCAAAGGTTTCCCTGCCCTGTGAACATCAGCAGAGACACTCCTTAGCAAGAAGTTCAGAAGGCTGGCCAGAGCCAGGTTTTAAGAAGTCTCCTAAAAATAGTTTCATTAGATTCCATTCTCAATTTGATCGACAAGATATTCTACAGTTTAGGGGGAAAAATAAGAGAAGGATCTTCCTCCCCATCTGACCTTCACCAAACACAGTGAAAGAGGACCTTAACCTCCTATTGGGAATGTAAAAGGTAAGAAGATCCCTAATCAGCTTCAGCCCCTTCTGATTAACTGCTCTGTGAGTGATACATAGCACCTCAAATTTTACTCTCTCTTCCACCGGGAGGCAATGTAGAGAGGCTAAAGACTCTTTCACTGAGGCCTGCTTCGGTAACTTAAAAATGGTCCTGGCCGTGGCATTCTGGACCACCTGAAGTCTCTTAAGAACTGATTTAGGAGAACCTAGATACAAGGAATTCCCATAGTCCAGGTGAGATAATATGAATGCCTGAGCCACCATTCTTCTGGATGTAGGAGGACCATAATTTAATGCAGCATTCTTAGCAAGGTAAAGCATGTACACGTCAGTTTTTGTACCCGTGCATCCATTGACAGGGAGTTATGCAGCCATATTCCTAGACATTTTATGGATTTGAAGGCTCAAGAGGGGTCTGCCAAGGAAAGCATTATCCCCTACCATGAGCAAATCCATTTTGTCTCCATCTAATTTCAGTGAGCAGTTTGCCATCCATTGGGTGACCTTCTCCAGATATGGGCCCAGCCGATGTTGGGTGCCATTATTTGGGGGTGGCGGGCACCAGCTGCGTGTCATTGGCATAAGAGATGATAGATACCCCAAATTCCTTAACCATAGCAGCCAGTGGCTGCAAATAGATGTTAAGAACCATGGGACTTAAAGTAGATGCCTGTGGCACCCCATATTTAAGGGGTAAACTTCAGAGAAGCATTGGGGATCCCAGATCTGGAAAGCTTTATCTTTAAGAAAAGAGCATAGCCATTTCAAGGCCACTTCCTTTACACCCAGATCACTCAACCTATGTCCTAGGATGTTGTGGTCCACATTATCCAACTTTGCACTGAGGTCAAGAAGGATAATTGCAACCAGACCACCTTTGTCAAGGATTTGTTTAACCTCCTCCGTGACTAGCAACTTGGCCAATTCTGTGCTGTGTCTTGGGTGAAAGCCATTTTAGGTTCAGTCGAGTAGCAGATTTGTCTCTAAATGATTAAAGGGATGCTTGTTAATATGCTTCTCCAGAACTTTACCTAGAAACTGCAGCAAGGATATGGGCCTATAATTTGTAGGTAGGGTGGGATAAAGACCTGCTTTCTTTAGCAGTGGTTTGACCACAGTGTGCTTCCAGTCTCAAGCCCAAGGTGATGGAGAGGTTTAAACGATTCAAATAACTGGTAAGCTTTCTTGACTTCCTTTTCCCAGATGATATGCAAAGGGGGCCACATACAAAGGGAAACCTGAATTTACTGTTCTCGTTAGATCCAAAAGCCATAGAAGCCAGAAGCTTATCTTCCGTTACGGGAGGGGAACTATCAAGAGTCCCTAAATCTCCTACATCTACCAGGGATGCGCTAGAAGCCAAGCAGCCCCCTCCCCTGGGCAGGGATGGAAGGGGAATCACTTACCCTTCCACCGCTGCCTCCTCGGACTACCCGTGGCATCAGATGACGCCAGCGCGTAATCGCGCACTGACATCATTAGAGGACTACCCGTCCGTGCTAGAAGCTGAGCTTCCACAGCAGATCGGAGGAGGAATGATTTGCATTTCTCCTCCAATCACGTAGAGGGGGTGAGAGAGGCATTTCCTCTCCTTTCATGTCTCTCTGAGCATTTCTGCAGCCCGATTGCGATGCGATCGGGCAGCAGAAGTGCCCACTAGACACCAGGGAAATTTTTCTCTGTGTTTTTTTATGCATAACGGGAGCGGCCCCTTGGGCAAGGGCCGCTCCCTGGGGGGGCAAATTATTTTACGGCCATCCCAGGGCAGAAACCCCTAGACACCAGGAATCTCTTTTTTTTTTTGTGTGGGGTGCGACCACTTAGGCAAGGGTCATTCCCCTAGGGGCAAAATTAACTCAAGACCATTTCTGCTCCCCTTGGGGGCAGATCGGCCTACTTTTATTAGGCTTATCCGCCCGAAGGGGAGCAGAAACCACTAGACACCAGGGATTTTTTTGTCAGTTTCAGGTGAGGGGAGCGACCCCTTAGACAAGAGTCGCTCCCCGGGGAGGCTAAATTTGTTTTAGGCCATTTCTGCCCCCAAAACCTAGACACCAGAGAATTGTTTTCTTTTGTTTATTTTATTTTTTATATGTGGGGAGGGACCCCTTAGTCAATGGTCACACCCCTGGTGGGCAAATTGTCTTAAGGCCATTTCTGCCCCCCTTGGGGGAAGATCAGCCTATTTTTATTATGCCAATCTGCCCCCAAGGGGGGCAGAAACCACTAGACACCAGTGATTTTTTTTTTGTCAGTTTCAGGTGAGGGGAGCGACCCCTTAGGCAAGGGTCGCTCCCCTGTGGGGGCAAATTTGTTTTTTCTGTTTGTTTTTTTGTTTCTTGGGGGCAGATCGGCCTATTTCTATTAGGCCAATCTGCCCGGGGGGGCAGAAACCACTTAGGCACCCGGGATTTTTTGTGTGTATATGTTTTTTTTTGGGGGGCAGCCCCTTGGACAAGTGTCGCTCCCCATGGGTGCACATTACTGTTGGCCATATCTGCCCCCTTAGGGCTGATCGGCCTATTTTTGGAAGGCCCATCAGCCCCCAAGGGGGGCAGAAAACCCACCAGAGAAGATTTTTATTTTCAAAATAGGAGGGTGGGGTATGGCCATACCTCCATCCCAAATAAATGGAGCCAAAGTTGTTCAACCCACCAGCAGGCAGATGGGGCAATTACCCCTGATCCACACCCCAGGGGGACAGAAAGTCTACTGGATGCCAGGGAATCAAAAAAAATATTAGTGGGGTGGTGGCTACCAACCAGTATGGGCCTGGTTATGCCCCCACCCCAACTGAAGGGGATACAGTCTTTCAGCTCTCCCCGCACACTAAAACATCGTTTGCCACAGCAAGCAAGAGGACATTTAATTAATTTGGGTTTTGGTTTTACATTTGGTCAGTGAGAGCTTGGCTAACTCTCAAAATCGTCCCACTTGGAACGGTGAGGGCTGACCTTTGTGGACTTTTGGATGCTGCAATGTAGAAAAATCCACACGACCTAGACACATCTGAAAACTAAACATCTGGATGATTCCAGGGTGGTTTGCTCCACATGCACCTCGCACCATTTTCTTACCCACAATGTTCTGCAAACTTCCAACTTTGCTGGAAATAACACAATTTTTTCCATATTTTTGTGATGGAACCTTCTGGAATCTGCAGGAATCCACAACATTCCTACCACCCAGCAATGGCTCATCTATATCAATAAAGATTTTACCCCACTTGTCAGCCTAAAAATTTTTTTTTTTTCAAACTGCCCTTTGGTTTCTTCTCAATTTTGACTTATTTTTGGCTCTTCCCTGTCACAGGCACTTGGCCCACCTACACAACTGAGGTATAATTTTTACCGGGAGACTAAGGTGAACGTTAAGTGGTAGAACATTTGTCCCGGTGCAGTGATCCCACACAGAAATGTGGGAAAAATGTGATTTTATTTTAGATAAATTTGAGGTTTGCTGAGGATTCTGGGGAAGAAAACACTGGGGGATCCATGCAAGTCACACCTCCCTGGACTCCCTCTGGTGTCTAGTTTAGAAATGTCTGGGTTTGGTAGGTTTCCCTGAAAGGCTGCTGAGCACAGGACCAAAACACAGGTGTCCACGCAAAAACAGATAGTTTGTATTCGATAATTTTGATGTGTCCAGATAGTGTTTTGGGGCATTTCCTTTCGTGGGCACTAAGCCTAGTCTAGAAATGTCTGCGTTTGGGAGGTTTCCCTGTATGGCTGCCGAGCCCAGGACCAAAACCGCAAGTGCCCCCCTGCTAAAACAGATAGTTTTGTATTTGATCATTTTGATGTGTCCAGATAGTGTTTTGGGGCATTTCCTTTCACGGGCACTATGCCTACCCACACAATGGAGGTACAGATTTTATCGGGAGACTTGGGGGAACACTGGGTGGATAGAAATTTGTGGCTCCTTTCAGATTCCAGAACTTTCTGTGACCGAAATGTGAGGAAAAAGTGTTTTTTTGCCAAATTTTGAGGTTTGCAAAGGATTCTGGGTAACACAACGTGGTAAAAGTCCCACAAGTCACCCCATCTTGGATTCCCCTAGGTGTCTAGTTTTCAAAAATGCACAGGTTTGGTACGTTTTCCTAGGTGCCGGCTGAGCTACAGATCAAAATCCACAGCTAGGCACTTTCCCCAAAAAATTTCAATTTTCAATGTAAAAATGTGATGTGTCCATGTTGCGTTTCCTGTTACGGGCGTTAGGCCTACCCACGCAAGCAAGGTACCATTTTTAGCAGGAGACTTGGGGGAACACAGAATAGCAGAACAAGTGTTGTTTCCCCTTGTGTTTCTCTACATTCACAACAGTGTGTAAAAAAGATGTCTATTTGAGAAATGCCCTGTAAGTCACATGCTAGTATGGGGACCAAAGAATTCATAGATGTGCAAATAACCATTTTGGAAATACAAAGGTTTTCTTGATACTTATTTTTCACTCTTTATATTTCACCAAATGCTTTGCTGTACACCCGGTATAGAATGAAAACCCATTGCAAGATGCAGCTCATTTATTGGCTATGGGTACCTAGGGTTCTTGATGAACCTACAAGCCCTATATATCCCCAATACCAGAAGAGTCCAGCAGACAAAATGGCATATTGCTTTAAAAAATCTGACATCACAGGAAAGAGTTATAGAGTAAAACATGGAGAGTAATGGCAGTTTTGTTTACCTCAATTTCAATATATATATTTTTTTCTAGCTGTTTTTTTCTGTAGGAAAACCTTGCAGGAAATACACAAATGGCCCCCTTGCTGAATTCAGAATTTTGTCTACTTTTCAGCAATGTTTAGCTTTCCGGGATCCAGCATTGGTTTCATACCCATTTCTGTCACTAACTGAAGGCGGCTAAAAGCACAAAAAATTGTAAAAATGGGGAATGCCCAAGTAAAATGCCAAATTTGTGTTGAAAAATGTGGTTTTCTGATTCAAGTCTGCCTGTTCCTGAAAGCCGGGAAGCTGGTGATTTTTCAACCACAAACGCTTTGTTGATGCCATTTTCAGGAAAGAAATCACAGATCTTCTTCTGAAGCCCTTTTTACCCAAATGTTTGAAGAAAAGAAATGTTTGCTGTATTTTGGCTAATTTCTTGGTCTCATTCATGGGAACCCAAAAACTCTGGGTGCCTCTTGAATCCCTATGGTGTTGGAAAAAAAGGATGCAAATTTGGTGTGGGTAGCTTATGTGGAGAAAAGTTATGAGGGCCTAAGCGCGAACTGTCCCAAATAGCCAACAAAAGGCTTAGCACCTGAGGAGGAAAAGATCTGGCAGCGAAAGGGTTAAAGAAAGTAATGCATCCTTAGTGTAACAAATTTGAGTGCTTGCAGTTGGACCAGGGGTCCTGGCTCCTGGTCCCATTCGAGAGTGGATGGGTGCAGACAGGCTTGTCTTTGGTGTGCCTTCATCACACTGTCGGCATGCCTGCTGTGCGTACACTGCACGCCCACTTCCCAGCTGACATAGATGGATGTCAGTTTGAAAAACTAGAACGCTGCCCTCGGTTCGTGTCTCTACGATCCTCTCCCCAACTCTATTGTATGTTGCAGTTATGCTCGACCTCGCACAAAAAGTAAAAAGACCTTTCTTTAAAAATGCTCAAGAAAGTTTAAAAACATCAAAAGATTCCTCATAAAACCTCCCAATATATAGCAGCATCAAGCAAACCAATTAGGCACACAGTGAACATTTAACGCTGCAGGGGGAGAATGAAGTCAGATATTCTCAGTAAAACCTCTACTTCCAACAGGAGCAGCCTGTCAGTTGATTCCTTTGTGTTCTATTGCAGCTTGCCAGTGTTACTTATGACAAAAGTGTGACACACCTGAAGCCATCTTGATTGAATGAAACTGGTAAAATATAAAATATTTCATTTAGAAAGGAAAAAATGAGGGGGTTCATTTTGTCATAGAAATTATGATTAGTGCTATAGTAAGAAAAATTAGGACACGTTTTAAGTGAGTTCTAAATCATCTTTCTGTTATATTTCCAACGGGAGCAGCCTGTCTGTTGAGTCCCTTGTGATGTACTGCAGCCTCCCAGAATGTTCTACAGAAGAACTAGAGCGCTAACAGTCTTACTTGTGGCAAAAGTGTGGCAATTATGATTAGTGATGTAGAAAGAAAAAATAGGACACGTTTTAAGTGAGTTCTAAAAATTCCTTGTGTTATACTTCCAATAGAAGCAGGCTGCCAATTAATTTTATGTCAAGACAGGATGCTAGCCGTATGCATAACCTTTTATTCACCACATCTGAGCAGCCACTTAAAAGCTTCTAAAATAGAATCAACACACATCACAATTAAATAGAACCTAAAGACCCATAAATACAGCTTGTCCTCCTTTTTCTCGGTCTTTTATTTGCTGCTCCTGAGCAGATAAGTATTGAAGTGGTTTTATGTAAATTGGATGATTGTGTACTCTTTAGTCTATATTGTGAGTACGAGTGTGTTATTTGTTTAGGTTCTTCCCAATTTATGACAATGTTTAGTTGTTTTTAATTTTTTTTGTTTGTTTCTCTTGATTGACCCATTACGTTTATTATAAATGTGATTTCTGGGGGTTAACTTCAGGTAAGTTAGTTTGTTTAAACTCTTTTAAGCTTAGCATTTATTTCCAGTGTCATTTAATGAAACAGATAAAATTTAGCATTACCTTCTGTCCGCGACTTATTGAAGGTGTGAGAAGCTTCTCCTACTTCATGCACGAGGCTCCCAATGTACGGGCTCACTATGGTACCTGCAAACCACTTTGCCTCATCATGCAGCAATAGGCTGGATTTTCTGAAGCAATTGTCCTTTTTTGTACATGCTTGATGTGAGCGCATACATTTGTTTTGAAGGGAAGTTGACCTTGCTGTGAGCAATGCGGTCTTTTTTTGGAAGACAATCGAAGTAACACTGGTTTCCTAGGAGATGAGCCGAGCAACTTCAATCGGTCAGCAGTTTCTTCTGACAAACAACTTTTTATCATATTTACAGCAGATCTTCATCAGAAACAAATATATTTTTACCAGCAATTCAAATTTTACTTAAGAGATAACACACTATTCTTATAAATATTTAACAACTTATTCAGAATGAGTGATTCCAATGTAGAAAATTCCTCACAGGAGTAACTGATAAGGAATATTCTTTTCAAAGAATTGCATGGGGTTGTACAACATGCAGTGCAACAAGTTTTGAGTAAAAATAAGGACAAAGGAGTATAGATGGTGAGGAATATATTTCCATATCTGAAGAAGAAGAATTGAATAGAGTTCCAGGGGCTAAGTGTTATCAAAAATAAAAACATACACATGAGGTATCATCTAATAAAGAAACCCATAGCGGATCAAAAATGTCAGATGTCCTGCACGGCACAACAAAAGTCAGTTACACACTGAAAACAATTAGATTTCCATGGAGGAAATGGATTCACAAGGTATAAAATCAGATTTTGATTTATATATTCTTGATTTAGAATATGAAGATGATATAGATATTGATGAAGGCATTGATATGAAACAGAAGAGTAAAGACATGCGTACAGTAGTGGACACTTTTGGAGAATATTTTTTGATCCAAAAGACATATGCCATCCGAGGGGGAAAGATTGGTGGCCTTTGGCACATATTTTGGATTATATTAAGTCAAGAATATATAAACTGTTACAGAGAGAGGAAAGAAGCATCATGAAAGCTGAATGTTTACAGCCTGTAATTGATGACAAAGTCACAATGACACCTAGTTTAGAACCTGATTTAATAACGTATTTGTTCAAGCTGGGGAAGGACCCCATGAAAGGTTTTGAAAAATCGCTAAAGCAATGTCAGGAGAAGGTTCATGACATACAGGGTCTATTAGCAAAAATGTTTGATGCTATAGATGATGCCCTCTTAAAAGGAACAGACTTAGCTATTGTTTCTCTTCGGGGTGGTGTCAGACGGCTATATGTTTTCTAGGGAATGCTCACACTAGTATACTAAGTGGAAGACCAAAAACTGTATTAATGCGTATAAATCCGTAGCTACGTGATGTGTCGAAAAAAACGAGTTCAGAATATGCAAGATTTACTTTTCAAAATATGTTTAAACACTTACCAGTCTTGATAATCCTCAATACTCTATGACACGGGTCTTTAATGACAGTGGTTTTTATGGTGTGGCTGGACTGAGAGGATGTCCTTCTGGCTGTGGATATAATAGAGCCCAGTATCAATTCCAATACCCAGAAAACCATGGGTATTGTTCCGTCAGAGGAATCCAATATGGACCTCAATTCTATCCCTAGAAAGAGAGAAGTTGTGGAAGTAAGGACAAGGTGAGTATGAAGATTTCCACAACTTCTATCCCTTTAGGTATGGATGGAAGGTTGAGATTTTTCAAACAAAATTGGGAAATGATAACTAAAGATGCAAGGGTTTTACAAATGTTAGACGGTACTATATAGATTTTTGATCAGGAAGGCTGGCTCTTGGCTCCAATTACAAGAGCCAAAGGAATTAGTGTTTCAAATACAATTGGGGAATATGGTACAGGAAGAGATAAGGTGTATGTTGGAAAAGAAAGTGATATAGGAAATAGAAAAGGAAGGCAAGGGTTATGTGAGTACTTTGTTACTCGTAGAGAAGAAGGAGAAGGAATGGAGAAGGAAAGGAGAAGGCCTGTAATAAACTTGCAAGACTTAAATCAGTTTGTAAAGTACCATCATTTCAGAGTGGAAGGGATACATCTGCTGAGAGACATTCTTTCGGATTGGGACTGGATGATGAAATTAGATCTCAAGGATGCCTTTTCAATGATTTCAATGGCAGTGGAGAGTGAGACATTTTCACAATTCAGATGAAAGGGGCAACTGTACCACTTTATTTTCCTCTGATTCAGTTTGACAAGAGCCACCTGGTGTTTTTATAAAGGCTGTTAGACAAGTAGTTAGTTACTTAAGGGAAAGAGGATTAAGACTGATGATTTTATTTAGACAATTTATTGATTATGAATCACAATGTGGACTAATTGCAAGAACAATTGAAAGTGGCAATGGATTTATTTCAGTAGTTGGGTTTCATAATAAATTCAGGCTAATCGATATTAGTACAAACACAGGAAACATAATTTTTAGGATTTAAATCAGACACCAAGTTGAGTCAATTGCTATTACCGGAGAAGAAAGTACATAAGATAAGAGAGGAAGTAAGGTAATGCTGAAAAATACAAGGTGAAAATGAGGGATTTGGCTCAAATTATTGGTCTGTTATCATCTTCCATTCAAGCAATATTTTCAGTCCCTTTGCATTACAGGGCGCTTCAAGGTTTAAAGGTGTCTGGTTTGAAGAGAAGTCTATGGTACAGAGATGTGATGACCATGACGATAGGGGCTCGGAAATAGCTGATTTATGGGAATTGTGTTTGGAACACAAAGTAGACTTGAAAGCCAAGTATTTTCGGGCGATCTGAATGTAAAAGCAGATTGGTATTCAAGGAATATGATGGATTTCAGTGGTTGGAAGTTGAGAGAAGACCTTTTCCTGAGTATTCAGATGGTTTTAGGTCCATAAGAGGTAGATCTGTTTGCATTGAGACTAACTAACCAGTAGAGGAAATATGTAATTTGGAGACCAGATCCAGGTGCATTGGCGATGGATGCATTCACATCGGATTGGTAGAAAGTGAGGGATTACGCATTTCTCCCATTTTCAATGATACAGCGAGTTTTGGTACAGGTGAGGAGACAGAGATGTCAATTGGTACTGCTAACTCCTTTTTGAAAGATGCAGCTTTGGTTTTCCAACAGTCATGATATTGGAGGTGGAAATACTGTAGATCATATGGTCTCAAAAGAGACTTCAAGTGGGCGCAGAAGGGAAGGAATATATTTTTATTGGAACCAGGTTCTATGAACCTTTTAGTATGGAAGATATCAGGTGTTCAAAAAGATTCTCATGTTTTTTGGGAACAGTTTCTAGCTCACTCCATCAGTCATGATCCCCGGGAACCAGATAGAAGGTTATGTTGGTGCCTGGAGAGGGATTTGGATCCTGTGGAAGTTTGACAGAATTGTTTGAAAAAGGGGCTATAGATCTGCAGTTGTAGCTGGACATTCATTACAACAAGGAGTGTCAATTGAAAATAATCCCTTAATATGTACGTTAATGAAAGGGATTCATTTAAAAAGACCACCAAAGACCAAATATCAAACTTTGTGGGATGTAGATTTAGTTTTAAGGTTGGAAACAGTTTGGAGCCGCCTGCGTCACAATCCAGCGTGCAGTCAGCCTGATTGCACCATGGTAAATGTAGTAAATGGTTGTTCTTACTTCATTAAATAGTCTGTAGTTTTTCACCTTAGTAGGTGTAGCTAGTGCCTTATATCTCTGGACACGTGTTTCTGGGTTTAGCCCTTCATCGGCAGAGGGCAGAAGGTTTATCTCTGGGGTTTCTGGAAATGCTGCCAAAAGTCCTCTCAGGTTTCAGTACCATTCACTTGCATGCAGGTGCTTCAGCCAGAGCTCGTCAGCTCGCTGCCTCAAGGGAGCCTTTTCAAACAGGGAACAGTTAGGAGCTCCTTGTCTTTAATAACATTTCAATTCTTTGTTCAGTAAACCTATCAGAATCACAATTCTCTTATGCTCTACTGCAGCCTCCCAGAGTCTTCTGGAGCAAACTAGAGCTCTAACTGTCTTACTAATGACAAAGTGGGGCACACCTGAAGCCATCTTGATTGATTCACACTGGTAAAATTTAAAACATTTAGGCCCTCATTACAACCCTGGCGGTCGGTGTTAAAGCGGCGGTAATACCGCAAACAGGGCGTCGGAAAAAAAATGTGATTACGACCGTGGCAGAAACCGCCAACATAGACAGCCACTTTAACACTCCGACGGCCACAGTGGTAGAAACAAACAGCGTGGCGGACACCGCCAACAGACAGACGGGAGGCAAAGTACGGCCCACTGTATTACAAGAGGCCTATCCGCCACCTCTTCCGAGGCGGAACCAACGCTATCAAAAGCAAGGCGGAAACAGTACACAGAAGGGAAAACACTCACCTCTCAACACCCAACGAGGAACCAGGACGCCATGGAGCCCGAACTACACGTACTGAGCATGTTGGTTTACCTCCTCTTCTACCAGGAGTACGAACGGCGGCGGCAACCACAGTGAGTACTGCACCTACCACACAGGGGAGGGGAAGGAAAGAGAGTGACACACAAGCAACACGCAACACCCCCACTCTCACCCACAACATACACACAAATACATGCAGCAACATTACACATACACCCCCCACCCCCTGGAAGAACGCAAGGACAATAGGAAATTATTGTAACGATTGTAATCATTAAAAATACATTAGTCAAAACTCAAAATTCAGTATATACAAATATGTATACCAACTACACAAGTCTGGGTAGTGTACTAATCATTGTCCGTGGACCAGTGGTCCCAAAATGCATGGGCGAGGCCCACACATGGTACCTGACTGGAAACGGAGAGAACACTGCTGGGGCATCAGATCCAAAATATATAGGCACCTCAGGGGGAGGAGGAGGGGGGCACCTCAGCCAGATGAACGCACAACGCCACTGCTGCACGATGGGGCTCCATGCCCATTGCTGTATCCTGGGGAGTGCAAAGCCACAGTCTCTCAAGTCTCTCCAGTGGGTGGTTTGCCCACTGCTTTATCCTGGGGAGTGCAAAGCCACAGTCTCTCAAGTGGATAACAGTCTCCACTGGTTCTGGAGGGGACATGGTGCCCAGAGTGCTTCATCCTGCCAAGGACTGAGGTAGTGGATGTGAGACTCCACTGGTTCTGGAGGGGGCATGGTGCCCAGAGTGCTCCACGTGCAGTGTGGCCGGTACAATTCCCCCACCTGGGTGTGTGTGCCACGAGATTTGTGAGGTTCAGGTAGCATGATACGCCAGATAGGCAGCGACATACCCCACACTGCTGCAACTGCGCCTTCCACCTGCAGGTGCAAACAGTGATGGAAGAAATGCCTCATGGAAGCTGCACAGGGTCCAGGAACTTTCCTCCAGTCTCAGACGACTGACCACTGGGGATCGTAGCCATGTCAGCGGTGGTGTCTGTGTCCGAGGACGTCGCGGGCCGGTGGCGGTGCTTGCCGCGGTGTCTGTTGTGGCGGTGCTTGCGGCAGTGTCTGTTGCGGCGGTACTGACAGCGGTGCATGGGTCAGCACCTGCTGAGGGACACAGCAGGACGTCTCCTGCAGTCTCGGACGGCTGCCCACTCAGAAAGAGGCTGGGGACTGTCGCTGAGGCTGTAGATGTGCCGGGCGGTGCAAGTGGCGGTGCTTGCGGTGGTGTCTGTTGCGGTGGTGCTTGCAGCGGTGTCTGTTGCGGCGGTGCTGGAGGCGGTGCATGGGTCAGCACCTGCTGAGGGACACAGCAGGACGTCTCCTGCAGCCTCGGACGGCTGCCCACTGGGGAAGAGTCTGGGGACTGTTGTTGAGGCTGTAGATGTTCCGGGGGTGGTGCAGGAGGCAGTGCAGGTGGCGCTGCAGGTAGTGGTTGTGGTGGCTGGGCAGCTAGCGGTGTTCGCCGTACAGGTTGGCGTGGTCGTGGACAGAAAGTGTGACACTGGTCCCTCAGTTGGTGCCACCATGCCCTCTCCTGACCTGCTCTTCAGCTTTTGGCCATTCCCCAGCTTTGATGGTGCCGCAGTTGTCTTGCCACTATCCCCTTTTGTTTTTGCTGAGCCCTAGGTGGCTGGTACTTTCGGCTTCTCCCTCTGGGATGTGGGACCCTTTTTAACCTTGGCAGGTGACGGAATGTCCTTGCCCTCGCTACGTGGCACACTGGCAGCCCTGATGGGTGGCACACTCCATGACCCCGAAGTTGCTGGCACCACTGTGCCTGGGGATGTGGTGGCTGAGGTGCTGGGCTGGGACCTGGAAAGCCTGGACCTAGGGGAAGGACGGGGGGAGGTGTAGGGAAGAGGTCAATGTTAGCCAGGAAGAGTTTTTTAGACACACTGGGATGTCAAGATGGAGGGGGTTTGTGAGTGGAGGAAGAGGTAGTGGTTGTAGGAGGTGTACGTCTGCTGAATTTGGGTGAAGGTGCATGGGCCGGAGGTGGATGGCTGTTGGGTGGGTGTGTGCCTGCGTTTGTGTACTTTGGGAGAAGGGCTCACTGACACACTGGGAGAGGACACTGGGGATGTGTGAATGGTAGTGGGGGTGGTGAGTGCACGTGAGCGGTGTGTGGTGATGGGCGTGCTGGTGATGGAGGCAGTGGCTGAGCATGTAGTGCATGCTGGTGTGAGAGGAGATGAGACAGGGAGGGAGGAGAAGGATGTGGAGGAGGGGGGGCACAGTGGAGGCAGTGGATGTTGCTGTGTCTGCATGGGGATGGTGCTTGTGTGAGTGCCTGTGGGATGTGTGGTGCTTATCTTTGCCTGAGCCACTCTTGTGTGTTGATGAGTGTGCATGCTGGTCTGATGGTGTGCTTGGGATAGGCTGAGGTACAGGGCATTGGGTCTGGGTGGAGGAAGTTGGAGGAGGGAGGCTGGACACGAGGACAATGGCTGCCATCTGTGTTGAGGCCAGAGCCTGAAATGCTCTCTGTTGGGCTGCCTGCCCAGAATGAATGCCCTCCAGGTATGCATTTGTTTGTCACAAATGCCTCTCTACACCCTGGGTGGCATTCACAATGGTAGATTGCCCAACAGTGAGGGATCTCAGGAGGTCAATAGCCTCGTCACTGAGGGAAGCAGGGCTGACTGGGGCGGGGCCTGAGGTGCCTTGGGCGAAGGAGATGCCCACCCTCCTGGGTGAGCGGGCACGGGATACACCCTGAAGGGCTGTTGGGAGGGCGGTGCTGGTGGGGGGTGGTGGCTGAACCTGTTGATGCGGTGGGCACAGAGGTGCCCGCCACCGCAAGGGAGCTCCCACCAGAGGAGGAGTCACTGTAACTGCTCTTTGCTCCTGTCCCCGCCGTGGAGCTCCCCTCGCCCTCCGTCCCACTGGTGGCTTCAGACTCTGTTGTTTCGCCCTCCAGGGCCAAGTGGGTTGCAGCTCCCTCCTGCCTACCTTTGGTGGACACAACACAGAGGAAGCAGGCCTCTGCACTACGCCATACACTGACAGTTACGAGAAATTTCAGCTGACCATGGGGTACGAGGCATAAGACCAATTGCTGCACACCTGGAAGTCACAGGAGCCTGACTAGGTGTAGATGGCTCTCACCACTGGTGGGTTTCGGGTGCCACATGGCCTGCCTCACAAGGGACCTTGCCTACCTAGTTCGCCCTGTCCTAGGGGAACCCACTGCCCACCTCCCCCACCCAGACACCTCGTAATGTGTGCAAAGTCAGCTGAATGAGAGTGTACTCACCCCCTTGTGGCTGCTGTGATGCCCTCAAGCGCCCATCCAACTCCGAATAGGCCACCACCAGGATCCGGAACATCAGGGGGGTCATGGTGCGACAGGCACCCCTTCAACGTTGGGAGGCCATCCCCAGCTGGGCCTCCGCCGTCTTCTTGCTCCAGCAGCGCAGGTCCTCCCATCTTTTATGGCAGTGGGTGCTCTGTCTGTGGTAGACCCCCAGGATTCGGACGTTTTTGGCGATGGCACGCCAAATACCCTTCTTCTGGTGGGTGCTGACCTAGAGGAATGGTAAAGGGGGAAAGGAAATTACTTACCTGTCCGGACCGTCATACTCATTGCACTCCAGTTCCCACCCTTGCCCTGACACACATTCACTCCCCATCCGCACATGCAGGCCTCAGCCACCCCCATGTATCTTCCATCCACACCACTCAAAACAGGCATTGCCCATGCAGCATTGTCACAGTGTACTCACCTGTTTGTCTGGAGGACCGTACAGCTGCATGTACTGGGGGAGGACCCCATCCACTAGTTTCTCCAACTCCTCCAAAGTGAAGGCAGGGGCCCTTTCCCCAGACACATGAGCCATCGTCGCTTCCAGACACAGGCACTTGCAGTGTAGGTCCTCTCCAGTTGAAGGTCAGGTATCAAGTGAGTGAACAGACAGAAAATGGCAGTCACGTCCGCAGCGGTGCATAACATCACCACTGGCGTACATCGTCATTGGCTCCTGGAACCCATAGGGCCCAATGTTAACCAATGCTGAATTGTGCCACGGTCTTCGACCGCCCACCGAGATGGTGTAGAACGCCAGCGCAGTTACCTCGTAGCCCCTTGTCCCACCTTACAGGTCAGCCAGCCGCCATTTCAGGAGGCCACATGGGATGGATGTTAATTGCGTCACACCTATCTAGGCCGGGAATATAGACAGATACAGGCACATTGCGGATTAATAAAGTTTCTGCAAATAACACATTGTGATATCTCAGTGTTGGATGACTCTCTGCTTGCTGTTCTCCTCCACAGGGCACGTCTGCTGGGGCAGGTGATGAGATGGCGGCATCCTCTGGTGTACAGACCCCTGGTGGACCTGTCGACAATGGAAGAGAAACACATCCTAGTCACATACAGACTTGATCGTGCAACAATCCAGGAACTGTGTGCCCAGTTGGAGCCGGACCTGATGTCAGCTATCCGACATCCCACAGGAATCCCCCCTCTAGTGCAGGTCCTGTCTGTACTCCATTTCCTGACCAGTGGGTCTTTTCAAACAACAGTAGCCATGGCATCAGGGATGTTGTCCAGAGTGTTGTCTGCCCTGCTGAAACACATGCGCAGCTACATCGTGTTCCCTCAGGTGGAGGATTTGCACACAGTGAAAGGTGACTTTTATTCCCTGGGACATATCCCCAGCATCATTGGTGCCATTGATGGTACACATGTGGCATTTGTACTCCCCCGCAGGAATGAACAGGTGTACAGAAACCGGAAAAGCTACCATTCGATGAATGTGCTGATGGTGTGTTTGGCAAACCAGTACATCTCCCATGTGAATGCCAAGTATCCTGGCTCAGTCCATGACGCTTACATTTTGAGGAATAGCAGCATACCTTATGTGATGGGGCAACTCCAGAGACACCGTGTGTGGCTAATAGGTGAACCTAAAGTCCCCACACAGTTTCATTTGCTGTCTGGGTATGGGGCTGTTCCTAAGGGTTAGTGTGTGTCTAATAGTTGTCCCTCGACATTTTCAGGTGACTCTGGTTACCCCAACCTATCATGGCTACTGACCCCAGGGAGGAATCCCAGGACCAGGGCAGAGGAATGCTATAATGAGGCACATGGGTGAACTAGGAGGATTATAGAACGCACCGTTGGCCCCCTGAAGGCCAAATTCCGGTGCCTGCATCTGACAGGTGGCTCCCTATACTACTCACTGAAGAAGGTGTGCCAAATAATCGTGGCCTGCTGTATGCTGCATAACCTGGCTTTGCGATGCCAGGTACCTTTTCTGAAGGAGGATGGGCCAGATGGTGGTCTTGTGGCAGCTGTGTAGCCTGTGGACAGTGAAGAAGGGGAAGCAGAAGAAGAGGATATCGACAACCGAAACAACATCATCATGCAATACTTCCAGTGAGACACAGGTAAGGAGATGTCACTGCTTCCCACATCTCCTACTATTGTTTGAGCTAGCATGAGTCTGTCATTTTCATTTAGTGTATGGACCCTGACTCGTCACTTTGACTTTCCATTTCACAGATCTGAGTCCCACTTTGTGCCCTCTGCTATGTTTACTGCTGGCCTACAGCTGTGTTACATTGGTATGTGAACAAGTAAATTGACATTGCTATATTCCATAGTTATTGCAATCACACATTTGTGAAAGCACAAAATGACTCCAGATTGTTTTGTGATTGAAGTGTGTTTATTCCTGTGCTAATAACTGGAGGGGTTGTAAAATGGGCTGGGGGGATGGTGGAGGAATGTCCATGGAAGAGTCCAGTCTATTTGTTTCACAGGTGCATTGTCTAAAGGGGCATAGGAAGTGGATCAATGGCATTTTAAGGATGGACAGGGTGACATAGTGGGACCGAAGGGTGACATTCAGGGGGGTCTCATTTCCTGTTGGGGGTCTTGCCAATGTCTCTGTCTTGTTCCTGGATCTCAGGGACTGTTTGCGGGGTGGTTCTCCATCTGCAGGGGGTGGGGTGCTGGTGTCCTGTTGTTCCTGTGATGGTGCCTCCTGTCCACTAGCACTGGCGGAGGTGGAGGGCTGTTCATCGTCCAGGCTAGTGTCAGGGGCCCCTTGTTGTGCCACTGTGTCCCTCCTGGTATTGACAAGGTCTGCCAGCACCCCTGCAATGGTGACCAGGGTGGTGTTAATGGATTTCAAGTCCTCCCTGATCCCCAGGTAGTGTTCCTCCTGCAGCCGCTGGGTCTCCTGAAACTTGGCCAGTACCGTTGCCATCGTCTCCTGGGAATGATGGTAAGCTCCCATGATGTTGGAGAGTGCCTCGTGGAGTATTGGTTCCCTGGGCCTGTCCTCCCCCTGTCGCACAGCAGTCCTCCCAGTTTCCCTGTTATCCTGTACCTCTGTCCCCTGAACCGTGTGCCCACTGCCATTGCCCTCGGGTCCCTGATTTTCTTGGGTTGGTGGGTTTGCCTGGGTTCCCTATAGTGCTGGACACACTGCTGATTGACGTGTCCTGGGGACAGAGGGATGGGCCCGCTGGGTGGGTGCTGTGCTGGTGTTTCCTGAGGGAGGAGGCTCTGTGGTGGGTTGTGACAGTGTCAGGGGAACCAACTGCCCGAGGTCCCAGATGGGCCGGGCTGGTCATCTGGATCACGGTGACGTTGGGTAGGGGTCCTGTTGGGGTGTAAATGCATAATTATTGTATCTGTGTGTGCCATTGTGTGCAATGGGTGGTTGACCGTCCAGTGCTTGCATTATTGGCTTGGTCCTTGTGTGATTTTGGGGCATGAGTGAGCCTCTGTACTGGACATGCTTGAGTGATGGGTGTCCATGCATTGGTGTCACATGCAGTGCTTGGTTTTGGGATGTGTGGGTTGTGTTGGTGGGATATCTGTGGGTTGTTCAGGTGATGGGTGTGAGGGTAAGGGTGGGAGTATGTGATGGCATGCAGGTGGGGTGGGGTGGGGGGATATAGTAGTAAAGATTTGACTTACTAGAGTCCAGTCCTCCTTTTACTCCTGTGAGGCCCTCAGGATGCAGTATTGCCAAGACTTGCTCCTCCCATGTTGTTAGTTGTGGGGGAGGAGGTGAGGGTCCACCGCCAGTCCTCTGTACAGCAATCTGGTATCTGGAGACCACGGAACGCACTTTCCCCCATAGGTACCTCTTTCTGATGTCATTCCGTGTTCTTGGATGCTGTCCCACTGCGTTGACCCTGTTGACAATTCTGCGCCATAGCTCCATCTTCCTTGCAATGGACGTCTGCTGTACCTGTGATCCGAATAGCTGTGGCTCTACCCGGACGATTTCCTCCACCATGACCCTGAGCTCCTCCTCAGAAAACCTGGGGTGTCATTGAGGTGCCATGATGTGGTGTGGGTGATGTGTGAGGTGCTGTCTGCTGTGATGTGTGAGGGTGTGTGTTGGTGTGTGTTGTTTGAGGTGCGTGGATGTTGTGTAAGTGATGGTGTTGTGTGTCTGTAGATGCTAGTGTTGTTTTAGGTAGTGTCTCTCTGTGGCCTGCTTTCAAATTTCTGGTAGTAAGGGTTTGTGGGTAATGTGGGTGTGTGTTTTATAGTGTTGTGGGTATGTCGGTGTGGTGTGTGTATGTGTATCAGGTGTGTGTATTTCAAATTGTCCAATGTGGTTGTGTTTTGTATATGTGTGTGTATTTTGAGCGCAGCGGTGTGTACCGCCAATGGATTACCGCGGTTGAAAGACCGTCGAGTTGGTTCGTGGGTCGTGATAGTGTGGGCTTTTTCTTGTTGGCGTGACGATGTCAGTTTTGGTATCACCAGTTTATCACTGACCTTTGGTGTGGTGGACTTGTGTGGGTGTCTGCATTGTGGTGGATTCCGGGCTGTGGGTCGGAATACCTGTTGCGGAATTCCGCTGCTGCAGCGGTATGGTGGCGGTCTTCTGCACAGCGGTAAGCGGGATTTACCACCAGAGTTGTAATGATGGCCTTAATTTAGAAAGGAACAAAAATGAGGGGGTTCATGTTGTCATAGAAATTATGGTTTGTGCTGTAGAATGAAAAATTAGCATATGTTTAAGTGAGTTCTCAAATATCTTTCTCTTCTATTTCATTAAAAAATTTGGACATGCGCACTGAAACATGCGCGTTCAACTCCACCAGCAGACTGCCAGTTACCTTCCTGCTTATCAGCAGCTAATAGTGTTTATGAGCAGATAGAGTGCTAACATTCTGAATTTATGCCAAAAATGTGCCATGAATGCCATCTTGATAGAATCGAAATAGAAAACTGAAAGGGTTCTGTGTGTAAATTTGAACCTTAGTATAATTTCCCTGTAACCTTTGCTGGAATGGTTATAATAACTACTTCCCCTACCTTTGCATGAACTGTAGTGGGAATAGTAAATTTAACCTCTCTGAAGTCCAATGTTTTCTATACTGTTGCACAGACTAGAGTGGGAATAGAGACACCACTTACATTGCACCTCTTGTCTTGAGAGTGAATGACTGCCCTTTACACCTTTTGCTTTCGTCATTGCCACTCATGATGTCACCCATGCTGGCATGAGTGGAGACATCCCAGGATAGTGGCTGCTACATGTGTGCTGCCCAATTGTGAACCCATTTCCCCTACACCGCCAATCTTATAGTAATGCGGGCACCCCAAAAGCCATGACAGTGTGCTTCATTTTATTGAGGTTTTGAGGATCTTGGAATTTGAGGCTCTACCACAAGATTCAATGATGATAGGATACAAAGATCAACTCCAAGTTTCAAAGATCCCACAGCCTACTGAAGTTCACACTCATGGCTTAGCTCTATGTAGCACTTGGCTCTTTGCTTTCCTTCATGTTACTGAGGGAAAGCCTCTACTTGGGTCCTACCCAACACCTGTGTTCCTGCCTTTCCAACTGAGACAATCTTCAACCCAGGTGGCAAGTTTGTTCTTTTAGACATTTTTTACTTGTGGTGCATCTTGGAATTATTTCTGAAGCATCCCTACAGACAGTTTACTTGCATACTTGGAACTCCTCGACCTCTTTCAGCACATTCTTCAGAGACCCCAGGACAATATTTAGCTAGAGAGAGTTAAACGTATTGGTTTTCATTCTCAAACTACTGATGGATCCTAAAACTGCTATTTGCACCTATGTACTGGAAATCTGTCTTGTGTTCTAAGTTGTGCGGTAAAGGCTGCCTCCTGGGCCTTCACAGAGTTCTTTCCAAATCCTGAGTGAACCTTATTTCTGTTGTGGCATTTTACCAACTGTGTATAGGAGATCGGGACATGATCTAGCTCCCGCAAATCCCTTGGCTCTAGCAAGATAATGGTACATATGGGCCTCATTACGAATTTGTCTGTCTCAGTCTAATGGAGAAGATCGCCAAATTATGACCATGGCAGTATTCCCAACAGAATACAGCCAAAGCACCGCTGGCACCGCTGGCACCGCCACTGCGGTCAGACCCCATGGATGACAGAAGACACCTTCAGACCGGAGAATACCCTGTTTCTGCCAGACAGATTACAAGGCAGCACACCACCAAGGTTTCCACTGCAGTCATACCACCACAGAAACCCAGACGCAAACGAACTACATAAAAGGAAACACTCACCTTCTGGAAGCCATACATGTCTGGAGCCACCATGGAACCAGAACTAGACATCATCTTGTTGCACCTCCTTGTACAAAGACTATGAAATCTTCACCGATGACGACAGCAACTGTAAGTACACAAACTTATCTCTTACTGTTGTATATTGTCAATGTATGTACACTCACACAATATTCCATCGCAAAGGGAGTACGAGGGCAACAACCACACTGTACTTAATACTGACACACACACTTACATACAACTTTACAAACACACACACACAACATACACAGTACACACACTATGACCAACAAATCCACACATAAAAAACACACAGCACAGGCCCAGTTACACACAATAACACACAACACGTCAACATGTCACAAAAACCCCACATCCGCGCCATCGTCAATTCATTGGCGAGCACTCACAATAGACGCTATCCAGGCACACATAAAACACAACCAACAACCAACAGGCAGTGAACACACACAATCACACAACCACACATCTTACCAATCGACATACACATCACACACAGCATATTGCATCTATCATAACATGCACTAAACATGCACACTGTCAAAACACACCAAGCCACACAACACAGCAACAAGCACATGTCAACACAAGCATTACTTAATAGCATGACAAATAAAAGTTTTGAACAGCCACATGCCCACCACACAGCACACACCCTACCACTGTGGGATAAAAGCACTGCTCACAACCTCACATACTGTCCAAACGATACAGGTAGCACAAGCACCATCCACACACATATACTGACACACAACCAGTGTCAGCCAGCAACAACTCCATACTAGGAAATGAAATGCATGACAAAGATGTAACCACTGATCCAACAGCAGGTTGGTTTTAAACACATTAAAAATTCTGAAATTGGAAATTCAAAGCCCATAGGCCAGTCCAGATATAAAAGTCTTTATGCACACAGTGCATATATGTGTGCTCCAAACTTGATTCTTGACTGCTATGTAACCTTCACAGGTAGGGGCATAAAGGGGTCAGGCAGATGCCTCAGCGATTATCAGGGGTAGTGGGGGGGGGGGTGGGCTTAGGTTTAGGAGGTGGGCTTTGGGATGTGGCTTGGGAGAGGGGGTTTAGGTTTAGGCTTAAGGGAGGGTTGACTCTTTTTGGGAGAAGTAGACTTCTTGGCAGGCAGTGGGAGGGAATAGGATACTTCCGGGAGGCAGGGAGGGCAGGGGAGGCATTGGAGGTGGAAGGGACAGACTTGGGGAGGGAAACAGAACGTTTAGCGGTCTCATGGGGGAAAGGAGTAGGGGAAAGGGAAACTCCAAAAGGAAGGCTTTATTTGACACACAGGGATGGTCAGAGCAAAAGGGTTTGGGTGTACAGGGAGAAGAAGAGGGAGTAGTTGTTAAAGGTGTTGGTGTGGATGTCTTGGGTGCATGTTTGTGCAAGGTATGCTTGTGAGTGCTGGGTGTCAGTTGGGTGGGTGAGTGAGGGCACTTATGTGTCTTGGGATGAGGGGGTATCTGTGGGATGTCTTAGTTGGTGGGTAACTATATGTTGGAGTGGTCATTGCAGGTATAGCGGGTGTGCTACATGTAGGAGTGTCAGTGATTGTGGTGTCTATGAGTGTGGGTGTGGTGGCTACAGGTGTGTCAGGTGTGCTGTCTGTGATGCTGGGGGAGGTGGGGTGTCAGGGCAGGTTGCGACTGTTCCTGTGTGTGTATCTGAATGTTGCTTGTGTGCATGCTTGTGGGATGTCTTGTGGCGCTTATGTCTGTCTGAGCTACCCTTGGATGTTCAGGTGGATGCATGGATGTATGTTTGAGCACTTTGGCTGGGAAGAGGAGTTTAGGATTGGTAAGAGGAAGGTGGAGGGGAGATGGTAGACAAAGGGTGACTGGCTGCCGTCAGTGTGGAGGCCAGAGCCTGAAAAGATCTCTGTAGGCGAGTCAGTGTATCATGAATGCCCTCCAGAAATGCATTACTCTGTTGGATTTGAGTCGCCAGTCCCTGGATGGCATTCACCATGGTCGACTGAGCTACAGAGATTGACCTCAGGAGGTCAATAACATCCTCCCTGAGGGCAGCATGGCTAACAGTGGGTGGGGCAGAGGTGCCTATGGCAAAGGATGGCAAAGGAGACGCCCACCCTCTTGGGGGAGCGGGCATGGCCAACTGGGTGGTGAGCTACAGGGAAGGTGGTGGTAGAAAGGGGGGTAGCAGATAAAAATGGTGCTTGGTGGGTCCCAGATGGGTCTGCCACCACCAGGGAGTGTCCACTGGAGGAGGATTCAGAAGATGGGGAACTGGATCCTGTCTCCCCCGCAGCACTCCAGGCCACTGTGTCCCTCGGTGTCAGTGGTATCTTGATTTGATATCCCGTAGCCAGCAGCTTCCCCACTCTGCTGTGCCCTGTTTCCTTCACCTGCCGATGTTGATGCTGGAAAACAGAAAGAGAGGTAGGGTCATCATATTCCTTTCAAACACTAACCTCACACTTTTTAGAAATTGGGTCTCTAGTTAGCAGAGGTATACACCCTTGTCCAAGTAGGGATGACAATCCTAGTCAGAATAAGACACACATAATCCAAATTATCATGTGCCCACCCTCGGGTAGTTTGGCACTGAGCAGTCAGGCGTAACTTAGAAGGCAATGTGTAAAGTATTTGTGCAATAAATCATACATGAGCTCAGTGAAACCACCACACAAATAAACCACAAAGGGTTAGAAAAATATAGTATATTTATCTGGTTAAATTAGTGTCAAAACGATAAAGATTCAATACGCACAAGTTGAGATATCACTTTTGCAGAATTAAAAAGAGTCTTGAATCTTAGAAATCAACAGTTGTTTCTTGTTTACACAAAGTACCTGGCTTGCATCACAAATAACACACATGAAGACAACAGAGGAGGAAATGAGGGGAAAAATATGGTGTGCATCACAATTTCCTGTCCGCAACAGATGATGCGCCGTTTCTTTCCATGCTGCAAGGGGCTTTGCTTTGATTTCCGGTACACAGTCTTGGTTCCTCACTGGGTTATGGGGATCTTTTTGACTCCCAGGGACAATGCATAGAAATCCTGGGCGTGCGGGACGAGGACATAGTCATTGAGGTGATCCAGTATGGCAATGCAGCAAATTTTCTGTCACATGGCAGGGTCTGCATCAATTCTTCACTCAGGAAGTTGGGCTGAGTCGTTCCGGTTTGGCTGTGCGTTGATCCGGTAGGGCTGTGCGTCAAATTTCCAGCCGCAAAGCAGGCGCTGCATCGATTCTTCACTGGGTAAGGAGGGCTGCGTTGGCCCGATTCGGCTGTGCGGCAATTTCTCGGTCACACCACGGCTGTCCGTCATTTCCAACAGGCTGTGCATTTATTTTTTGTGCACAAGGAGTTTCCTGGAGAGTTTAAGTCTTTTTGGCCCTGAGACTTCAGAAAATAGGAGGCAAGCTCAAGCCATGCCCTTGGAGAGCACTTCTCGGCAAAGTCAGAGGGCAGCAAGGCAGCAGGACAACAGCAGGGCAGCAGTCCTTCTCAGCAAACCAGTCCAGATGAGTCCTTTGGCCAGCCAGGCAGTTCCTCTTGACAGGTTGCAAGTTCAGGTCCAGAAGTGTCTGATTTGGTGGGGTCAGGGACACAGTTTATATACCCAAAAATGCCTTTGCAGAGGGGGTGACTTCAAAAAGGGGTTTTGAAGTGCACAAGGTCCCCTTTCAGTGCAGGTCTGTCTGCCAGAGTACCAGTAGGTGGTTTGGCAGCCCATTGTGTGAGGGCAGGCCACTAGCCTATGAAATGTAAGGGTCACGCTCTCCACCCTTCCAGCCCAGGAAGACCCATTCAGTAAGCAGATGAGTGCAGGTGTGACTGAGTATCCTGTGTTTGTGGTTGTCTGGGTGAAAAGCACAAGGAAGCTGTCAACCAGCCTAGCCCATACGTTGATTGGAGACATACTGTAAGGCACAGATAGATCGTAAGTACAGAGAGATGCTCACTTTCTAAAAGTGGCATTTCTAAAATAGTGATATAAAATCCAACCTCACTAATAAGCAGGATTTTCTATTACCATTCTGCCCATACTAAATATGACCTGGTTACCCCTTTCTGATCAGAATCTACCACTCAAATAGTATATGATGGTAGCCTTAATGCTATCCTATGAAATAAGCATGCCCATGAAATGAAGTTAGGAGTTTTCTACTACCAGGACAAATAAAACACACGTGGACATGCCCTGCCTTTCACTTACAGAGCATCCTGCCATATGGGTTACCTAGAGCCTATTTTAGGGGTGACATATGTAGAAAAAGGGGAGTTTTAAGGCTGGGCAAGTACTTTTAAATGCCAAGTTAAGGGGCTACTTATGTGGGTGGCATAACCAGTGCTGCAGGCCCACTACTAGCATTCAATTTACAGGCCCTGAGCACATGTAGTTCACTTTACTAGGGACTTACAAGTAAATCAAATATGCCAATTGGGAATGAACCAATATTACCATGTTTAAGAGAGAGAGCATATGTACTTTAGCACTGCTTAGCATTGGTAAAGTGTGCAGAGTTCTAAAACCTAAAAAAACATTGTCAAAAAAGTGGAGGGAGGCAGGCAAGAAGCTGTGGGGTGACCACCTTAAGGCGGTCAGGCCTAACAACACTGTACACATCAATCACATTGCAACCACTTGTACTACACCCCTAGGTAGAACCAGGTTAGTGCCAACATCATGTCACAACTTGATACCATCTACACTCCTACATTGCAACAATGTCACACACCAGCTAAGCCACCTATTGCACACCTTCTATATAATCATATCAGTAGAGCCATCACAATAATCGTTCCATGACAATTTGACTTGCCACCATGAACCTGAGTCCCTATCCACAGCAACATGGTTAGCCAACAGCCAAGCAAAGGGAAATAGTGGTAACATTCATTTCAATAGATCACACATACAAAATCCACACATACCTACATTTTTGGCTGATGTAATGTACCAGGAACTGAACCTCATCATATGCCAAACAGAAGCCAACATGTTGCATACAAGCCAAAATCATTTCATGTCAGAGTCCACAGCCTTTACAGTTGACATTTGCAAACATGCCACAACTATATTTACCTTTCATAAATTAGAGTGGGATAGAGTCTAAACACGTCACCAACACATGTCTCAATAGCCATGTAGGAAAGGATGAGACATGCTTTGTGGAGCTACTTATCTTAGTCATTCTCCACCCATAAACCGTCATGTAAACTTATAGGGCCCAACTTAGCCCACAGGATTTAACCACAGACAACACCAGGTACCATACCAACGCCTTAAATACAATGTACACCTGCCAAATGCAGAAAGGCCACATACAGTACAACTAATCATGATGAATGGCAACATCAATAGCCCATCATACAAGTGGCAACATCACTATCCACACTTCAGACATGAGCAATCTCACATCTGTATATGAACATGACAATGCCACAACACACTTCTAAACTTAACATGATAGAGACAAACACATTGATGTGCAAGCCAAATGACTAACTACACATACCATCCCAACAACATGTGAAGGTGAGCTACCATACTTGCAACACAATTAAGTCAGTACAGACAATAGGATTCCATACCAAAAGCCTTCAACACATATCCACAATAGCACAGTTAAGTATATTTAATTTGCATTACAAAGGTCATATATTATATATGTCTGAACCTAACAATGAAGACATGATTTTGGCAAAAAGCAGTGTAGAATGTACCTATTACTAAGATGTTGAGGCCTATTTAGCATGCCCACAACACACTGAAATAGGAAATTGCTGTGTAGCCACATCCAGGGAACGTGTACATGGTACTAATATTCTGAGCTCTCATATCAATGATATAGGTTGAACTAGGAGGCTAGACATACTACCATGGTTTAGTACATGATGAAACATCACAGGTGCCAATGTTTAGTCCTCACTTACCAATGTGGACACCTCCTAACAGGTCTGGGTAAGTGTGTCAAGTGTGGCATGTGAAATGGCAGATTGAGATCACAGCCTCACAAGTTGACACTCATTGGAAACCTCAGAAATAGTAGGCATGTTCTCAACTTGTCAGACTCTATGTTGCACATAGAGATGGATCAAGGTGCATTTGAATGGACAGAGGGCAAAGACCAGGACAACCTACCATCAGAATATTGGTAGTATGGATCTGTAAGTGGCAAGGGACAACCAGCAGGGTATTAAGAGCAGTATAGTGGTACACATATGACAGAGTCACACGTGCATCATCATATGCTACTGTACAGAAGGGATGGCATAGGTGAGTAATGTGCACACATATGTACAATGTTGAGCACTCTACATCTAGATGTTCCTAGGAGACATTTAGGCCCTCATTACAACCCTGGCGGTTGGTGGAAAGATCTCCTATAGACAGCCAATGTACCACACCGACCCCCATGGTGGAAACAACAGCCACCACGGCGGGAGCCGCCTACAGACAGGCAGAAGTCAATGTTCCTTCTACCATATTAAGACACTGCAATCCGGCACCTTTTCCGGGGTGGTACCAACGACATCAAAAGCCTGGCAGAAACTGAGCTCAGAAGGGAAATAACTCACCATTGGAGACACAGGGAACAACCACGCTGCCATGGAGCCCGAAATGCATGTCTTCCCCATGATCTTCTACGTGCTGCTCCACCACAAATACCAACATCGGCGAAGACGATGACGGTGAGTACACACGCCTAGCACACTAGAGAGGGAGGGAGGAAAAAAAGAGTGACACACACACGCACCACACACACCCCCCAACACCATACACACAATCAGCTACATTCCAAAAACAATTTTACCACATAACTCGGATGAATAATGCAAGGACAAAACAAATTTGCAAAAGTGAATGTAATGAGATCAACACTGCATGAAAAATAAGTTAGGCAAGATAATAGATATATACATATGTACAGAAAAAGGGACACAGCCCAGTACACAAAGTTCATAGGCCACATGGCCACAGGCCAAAGTCCAAAGCTACACATGTCACCTGCATCAGCACGGAGAGAACACTGCAGAGGCATCAGTTGTTAAATAGGCAGGTACCTCAGGGGGACAGGGGGTGGGGGGTCACCTCAGCCGGGAGATGGAACAAGACCACTGGTTCTGGAGGGGGCAACATGCCCTGTGCTTGATCTTGGGGAGTGCAAGGCCACAGTCTCTCAGGTGGGCGACTTGCCCACTTGCTCTGGGGGGGCAACATGCCCTGTGTTTGGCCCTGGGGAGTGCAATGCCACAGTCTCTCAGGTGAGTGACTTGCCCACTTGCTCTGGAGGGGGCAACATGCCCTGTGCTTGGTCCTGGGGAGTGCCAGACCACATTATCTCAGGTGGGTGACTTGCCCACTTGCTCTGGAGGAGGCAACATGCACTGTGCTTGGTCCTGGGGAGTGCAAGGCCACAGTCTCCCAGGTGGGTGACTTGCCCACTTGCTCTGGAGGGGGCAACATGCCCTTTGCTCTTGATCCTTGGGAGTCTTGGGTATGTGGGTGTCTTCTCCACTGGTTCTAAAGGGGGGCTCGTGCCCTGTGCTCTTGATCCTGGGGAGTCTTGGGTATGTGGGTGTTTTACCCACTGGTTCTGGAGGGGGCCTCATGCCCTGTGCTCTTGATCCTGGGGAGTGCAAGGTCACAGTCTCTCAGGGAGATGTCCTACCTACTGGATTTGCAGGGGGCAGGTTTCACAGCAGCCCATGGAGGCAGGATTCCATACCGTCTGCCGGCGGTGACGGCTACTCACTGGAGGTGGTGGTGCTGCAGCTGCGGGGAGGCTCGTGCACATCCCCTGCAACCTCGGATGGCTGCACAACCATGGTTGGTGGTGGAGGCTTCATCACAATTACTGCCCCAGGCCCCTTGTTCTTCATGCCTGCTGATGCAGGCTCCTTGCTCTTCCTGGCAGCTGGACCATGCTCCTTTCCCTTCCTAGCAGCTGCTGCATGCTCCTTTGTCTTCCTAGCAGCTGGGGCAAACTCCTTTCCCTTCTTGCCTGTTGGGGAAGTCTCCTTTCTCTTTCTGGCAGCTGGGGCAGGCCCTGTTCCCTTGAGGCTGCCTGGTACAGGCTCCTTCATCCTTTTTCACCACGAGTGGGTGTGGTGTCGACTGGGCCCATGGACTGGGTGGCTGAGGTGCTTGGCTGGGTTTTTTCTACCCTGCCCATACGTGCAGGACGGACACAGTGGAAGAGGATACAGGGGATGTGTGCACGGCTGTTGTGGAGGTGTCTGCCAGTGAGGTGTGTGTTCTGCTTGGTGTAGTGGTGAAGCTGGTAGTGGTTGTTGATGTAGTGCATGCAGGTGTGAGTGTAGACAGAACTGGGAGGGAGGTGAAGGAGGAGGAGGGGGAGACAGTGGAAATAGTGGATGTTAGTGTGTCTGCATCTGGATCGCGTTTGTATGAGTGCCTGTGAGATGAAGTGTGGTGCTAGTGTTTGCCTGTACCACTCTTGTGTGTTGCCTTGTGTGCATGCTGGTCTGCCTGTGTGCTTGGGATGGGTTGGGGTTGAGGAGAATGGGATTGGAAAGAGGAAGTTAGAGGGGGGTGGAAACAGGGACAATGGCTACCATCAGAGAGGAGGCCAGAGCCTAGATCGATCTCTGTTGGGCCGCCAAGCCAGTGTGAATGCCCTCCAGGAATGCATTAGTCTGTTGCATCTGGGCTGCCAGCCCCTGGATGGCATTCACAATGGTTGACTGCCCTACAGAGATGGATCTCAGGTGGTCAAGAGCCTCATCACTGAGGGCAGCAGTGCTCAATGAGGCAGGGCTTGAGGTCCCTGGGGCAAAGGAGATGCCAACCCTCCTGGGTGAGGGGGCACAGGCAACTCGATTAGGGGCTGCTGGGAGGGTGGTGCTGGTACGGGGTGGCGGCTGTACCTGTAGCTGGGGTGGTCACAGAGGTGTCCGCCACCACTAGGGAGCTTCCATCAGAGGAGGTATCTGTGTCAGAAATGTCCCCTCTAGTCTCCGATGTGGTGCGCCCCTCGCCCTCTATCCCACTAGTGCTCTCACCGTTGGTGGACTCTGCCTCCTGGGTCCTGTGGGATGCAGCTCCCTCCGTCGCCGGTGCCTCTGCTCCTCCACTAGAGGATGCTATTGCACATAAGGACAGGGTGACAAAACAAAAAGAGGGAGGAAGAGACAAAGGATACACTTTGTTAATGGCTGCAACAATACCACCATTGGTGTACACAGCACCGTCACACACAGGGAACAGCCCTACGCAATATGCCATAGCACTACCAGAGAAATAGTTAGCAGCCAAGGCATGGGGAGGGGCACACACCGCCAAATGTAGCACACCTGGACCCACGCAGTCCTGACCAGTAGTGGATGCCTACAGCCTAGTTGCAAGATTTTCCCTTCTGAACCCTAACCACCAGGGGACCTACGCTGCAATGTCAGGCCTGGCCTAGGGGTACCCACTGACACACATCCCCCACCCGGATACCATCCTACCATGCATAAGTTGTAATGATGGGCACTGTACTCACCCCCTTGTGGCTGCTGTGATGCCCTCAAGCGCCCATCCAGCTCATGATGGGCTACCGCCAGTATGCGGGTCAAATGTGGAGTCAGGGTTTGACGGGCACCCTTTCCTCGTTGGTAGGCCACCCCCAGCTGGGCCTCCGCCATCTTCTGTGCCCAGCATTTAAGGTCCTCCCACTGTTTCCGACAGTGAGTGCTCCGCCTGCCATAGACCCTGAGGGCCCGCACGTCCTTGGCAATGGCATGCCATATACCCTCCTTTGATGGTTTTATGGAGGCAATACACACAGGAAAATGGAATTAAGCAAACAGTCCTGCCTTTTAAACTTATGGCCCACATACCCCTTCACATCACCATTTACACACACTTGCCCAGCACACAACCAAGACGCTGCCCAGAGGATATCCACCCACCCCCTTACACAAGGCCTTCACACACACCACTCCATGCAGTCATGCCACATGCATAGTGCCCACAGAGTACTCTCCTGTTGGTCTGGAGGCCCATACAGCAGTCTGTAGTGGGGTAGGACCCCATCCACCAGTCTCTTGAACTCCGCCGAAGTGAAGGCTGGGGTCCTTTCCCCAGTCACACGGGCCATGGTAGGTTCCAGACACAGGTCACAGCAGCACATGCAGTATAGGTCCTCTCCTGTTGAAGATCAGATAGCAAGTGAGGGATGAGATAGAAAATGGTGGTCATGTCCGCAGCGGTGCATACCGTCACCGCCGGTGTAGATCACCATTGGCCACTGTAACCCATTGGGCCAAATGTTAACCAATGAGGAGTTGCACAACAGTTCCTGTCCGCCTCCCGCAACGGCTCACAACGTCAGCGGAATTACCTCACTTTCACCTGTCCCTCCACACAGAACAGGCAGACGCCATTTCAGGGGGGGGCAGGCCCTGGAAACTTGTTGCATCACTGGTGAAATTAGGACATGCTAGACAAATCACACTTACCCATTACAAGTTACCAGCATGCAAAGTTCTGTTGTATCTCCATTGTTCAGTTTCTGACCGGCTCCACACTCTTTTGCCCCATAGATTGCTACCGCTGTGGATGAATAGGAGCTGGACACATACACCCATGTACAGACCCCTTGTGGGCTTGGAAACAATGGGGGACCCAATTGAAGCCTGACCTGATATCTGCTATCTGTCACCCCACTGGGATCCCCCGCTTGTGCAAGTGCTATCTGTACTCCATTTCCTGGCAACTGCTTCGGTACTCCATTTCCTGGTTCTTTCGAAGTGACAGTGGGCTTGGCAGCAGGAATGTTACAGCCAATGTTCTCAATAGTGCTAACAAGAGTGTTGCCTGCCCTGATTAAACACATGTGCAGCTACATTGTATTTCTCCAGGTTGAAGATTCAGCCACAGTGAAGGCCGACTTCTATGCAATGGAACATTTCCCCAACATAATTGGGGTGATTGATAGAACCCATATTGCATTTGTCCCCCCTGTCAGAATGAACAGGTGTTCAGAAATCGTAAGAGCTTCCACTCTATGAATGTACAGATGGTCTGCTTGGCAGACCAGTACATCTCCCACATCAATGCTAAGTATCCTGTGTCGGTGCATGATGCCTTTGTCCTGAGAATAGCAGCAACCCAAATGTGATGGCCCAACTACAGAGGCACAGGGTGAGGCTAATAGGTGAGCCCTGGTTCCCACCCAGTATATGTTGATGTAATGGTATGATGTGGGCCATATGAGATAGTGTGTGGCTAAATGTTGTCCCTCAAAATTTGCAGGTGACCTTTTACCCCAACTTCTCATGGCTGGTGATTCCTGTGAGGAATGCCAGGACAATGGCAGAAGAACATTATAATGAGGCCCATGGGCAAACCAGAAGGATAATAGATAGGAACTGAAGGCCATGGTCTGATGCTGCCATCTAACAGGTGGAGCCCTGTGCTATTCACCCAACAAGGTCTGCCAGATAGTAGTGGCATGCTGCATGTTGTACAACCTTGCCATGAGATGCCATGTGCCTCTTCTGCAGGAGGAGGAGGCTGGAGATGCCCGTGTGCCAGCAGTAGACCCTATGGACATTGAGTATGAGGAGGCAGAGGATGAGGGTGAGGACAACAGAACATCATTGATCAGACTATACTTCCAATGACACACAGGTGAGAGAGTGTTATTTCACATTTCATTTGCAGAATTTCTGTGGCACTGGCATACTGTTATTTCCCACTTCTATGCCCACTTACTGTACCCTCTGGCAATTCATTTTGCAGAGGTTGGTGACCTGACATACACTCCTGGTGTGATCACTGCATTGATCTAGGCTCATTTTCTGTCCAGTTGAATTGCAATTTTTTTACCTGTTTCAATGAATACATACTTGAAAAATTTGACATACTACAAACTTCTTTTTTTTCTAAGGGTGTTTATTGAAGTGCTAAAATATTGAGGGGCAAGTGCAATGGGATGGGGTGATGATGGAGGAAAGTCCAGGGTATTGTTCCAGTCTGTTTGTAGCATAGGTGCATTGTCCGAATGGACATAGGAAGGGGAGAAATGGCAGTTCAAGGTGGACAAGGTGACTGAGTGGGACACAAGGTTGACAATCAGGAGAGTCTCATTTCCTGGCAGGGGTCTTGGCAATTGTCTCTGGCTTCTGTCTGGTTCGCAGGGAATGTTTGCGGGTGGTTCTGCTTCTGCAGGGAGAGGGGTGCTGGTGGCCTGTGAGTACTGTGGTGGGGCCTCCTGGCCACTGGCGGCAGCGGAGGTGGAAGGCTGTTCAGATTTCTGGCTAGTGGCAGGGGCCCGCTGTTGTGTGACTGCCTCCCTCATTATATTGGCCATGTCTACCAGGACCCCTGCTATGGAGATCAGGGTGTTGTTGATTGCCTGCAAGTCCTCCCTGATCCCCTGGTACTGTCCCTCCTGCACGTTTTCCAGGATCTGGCCCATCATGTCCTGGGAATGTTGATATGCTCCCAGGATCTCTACAAGTGCCTCCTGGAGAGTCAGTTCCCTGGGCCTCTCCTTCCCCTGTCACACAACAGTCCTCCCAGTGTCCCTGGTGGCCTGTGCCTCTGTCCCATTGGCCTGCATAGATGATACAGACAAGAGGAGAAAGTCATGTACATATGTTCCATCCGAAAACAGTATGGTGAACAGTCAAGTTAGTGCAAGTACCCAAACATTCCCTTCATCACACTTCAAACTCTTTTTCAAGTCACCCTCTGCATTCAGGCCATGGGTAAATTGGAGTCAGGCATACAACATGCATACCCAGTACCAGGTTTTGGCTAGAAACATATGGCCAGACCACAAGTATGTCCTTAAAATGGTACATCTCTACAACTATTTGTCATACCAACATTGATGTCAACGCTGTAATGTATGTATGTGGATGAGGATACATACACCACACATTTCCTACTATGTATCAGCTGTAACAATCTTTCTATGCATATGTGCACATAACCATCTATCCACACATAGTAGCTCAATCCTTTATTCCTGCACATTTCATCTACATCATCATACACTCTACCTTTCATCCACTGAAATTGCATTGGACTCACCTGGTCATCTGGTGCACCATATAGCTGGTCATACAGGGGGAGGGCCTCCTCCACAAGCTTGTCCAGCTCTTCCGGAGAGAAGGCAGGGGTCCTATTACCAGCAGGATGGCACATGATTGCTCCAAGAGGCAGTACACAACAGCTCAGGTCATGAAGGTCTTGATGGCAGCAGTGTCAGGAGTCAAGTGAGGGATTGTGCAGAAGATGGTGGTCACAACTACCATGTACAGGACCATCACCGCCAGTGGACGTCGCCATTGGCCCAAGTCTGCTAAAGGCAGTAATGTGTTCCAATGGCAATATCCACTGCGGTTGTAACTGTCTACAGCCACAATGACATCCGCCGGCGTAGTCAAGTCACTTCCTGATGCCCTGTACAGTAGGTCAGGCAGCTGCCATTTTAGGGCTCATATATGTATGTTGAAGTTATGAAAGTTTTGTCATTTTCTGAAAATGTATATTGAGGACACTGTGTTACGTGCTGGCTTATTGTTTAAAAGTATCAATGTGCATGTTACTAGTAAAGGAAGTGAAAAGAGGTATTATGGGTTATGTACATGAAACAGTGTTGTCACCATACAAATGACAATCAGAAGATGGTATAGGTGCAACACATATGTGTTACATGTCAACTAGGTTGATGTAACTTTCACTGTCAATGACATGTATCTCCATTTAGAGAACATGCAAGGGTTTAGAGGATTTGAATCCGGTATACTTTTATATTTTGCCTTGCTATGTGCTGAATACCACACATTCATTGCTTCATGTGAAATGATTTCAATATATGTGTCACATTGTTGTGATCATAATCATGATGTATAGAGTGAGTCATTCACATACATTCTAGTGTTGTCCCACATAGTTACCCTGGCCTGAGGAGAGCAAGACAACCTCCAGTGTACTATCCATTATCAGACCTGCAGACCACAGAGGCGCGACATGTAATCTAAATGTATTGCCTGGATAGGCATACAATTATGGATCTATGTCGTCAGTTGGAGCCAGATCTGATGCCTGCCATTAGCAATCCCAATGGCATACCTCCCATCATTCACGTCATGTCAGTGCTCCACTTCCTGGCCATTGAGTCCTTCCAGAATACAGCGGCCCTAACTGCAGGGATGTCTTAGCCCATGTTCAGTCTGGTTTTGAAGGGTGTACTGTCTGCATTGTTATATTACCTGGACAGCTACTTCAGATTAACCCAGCGTGAGAATTTGGCACATGTGAAGGCAGATTTCTATGCTTTGGGACACAATCCACATGCGATTGGAGCCATAGATGGCACCCATGTAGCCTTGGTTCCCCCAAGTGCTAATTAACAGGTATATAAGAACAGGAAAAACTTTCACTCCATAAACGTCCAAGAGGTCTGTTTGACTGACCTATACATTTCACAAGTTTGTTCAAGGTATCCAGGATCAGTCCATGATTCCTTTATCATGCAGAACAGCACACTCCCACTGCTGATGTCACAAATGTGCACAGAGAGGGCCTGGCTGGTTTGTAAGTCACATTTGTCATGTGTGTGTGTACCTTTTTTCCAGCTACCATATATGTGGATGTCCAAGATTAAAGTTTGGATCATTGTAACTATACCTTACAGGGGACTGGTTATTGACACCAGTCAGGTACCCAAGCACACCAGGGGAAGTCCGCTTTAATGAGGCACTCAGAAGGACAAGGCATGTTGTGGAGTGGACTTTTGGGCTACTGAAGGTAAGATTTCGGAGCATAGTCAAAACTGGAAGAGCCCACCTCTACTCGCCCTACAAGGTATGTCAAATAATTGCTGACTGCTGCATGCTCTACAACCTCACCCTGAGACGTCAGATACCATTCATACCAGATGAGGGGGAGCCAGCAGATCCTATTGGTGGAAATGCAGATTTGCTAAGTGAGGATAAGCATGATGAGGATGAAGCTGGAGACATCAGGGCAGATTTCATCAATCAGTACTTCAACTAACTCAAGGTATGTGATGTTATTTTACAATACAGATACCATGGGAATATTGTTGAGGTTGTGCACGCCATGTAATGTTCTTTTTACCACCATCAGTGGGGTCTTAAGTGGCTCCAAAGCCCATGACTCAGATATCCATGCAGAATGTTACTTGGAGTTATGTACAGATTCTATTGTTTAGGAAATGCGCAAACAATGTCAAATTTGTAGTTATGAATAGACAATGTGATATATGTGTTCCACTCTGGCCTATACCTTATCTTTGTCAATCACAGATTTGTAGATTGGCTATTTAGTTCATCCTCATTTGGCAATCTCAAACAGTGTCTCAGGCAGATGGGATTTGCAGACTGACATGAGAAGTGGACATGGATTAGACCAGGTACTGTTTAGCATGAGATTTGTGGTGTGTGAGTTCTATGCTCAGACTGTCAGGACGGACAGTGGTTTGGAAGTGTCCTTTCCACAAAAACGGTAAAGACCGCCACATAACGAGTTGTGGGGCTTGGCTGCTGCCAAACCTCTACAACGCCACATGGCCCGCCGGTGCGGTCTCATGGACGCAGCTGGTGGTGTGCACCTCCAACCCGGTGGCAGGCCTCAGCCTGCTGGCCGGATTACAGGGCTGAAAACACCAGGCTTTCCATGGCGGTCACCCCGCCATGAAAACCCTGGCGGTCACGTACCCGGTGACAGGAATCCCCATTCTTATCACCGGCAGACTCACCCCTACATGTCCGTACACATGCACACACACCCCTACCCGTCCACACACTTGCAAACACCCCCACCTCTTCATGCAGGCATGCATTCACATACACACCCCACAGCATACGCACTCATTCAGAGACACCCCCACTCACTCGCATTCATCCACACAGACACCCCCACTCACTCGCATTCATCCACACAGACATCCCCATACACGTTCAGACATGTAGACACCCCTCCATTCATGTGCACAGATGCAGACACACACCCCATTCATGTGTATATACACGTACATGAACATTCACATTCAATCAAATACACACACACACTCACACTACGCCCCCTCCGCATACATGCACTCACTACACCCTTCTCCCCCCTCCACATACATGCACACACACACCCACACACATGGACACCCTTCCCTCCTTTCGGATGACCACTTACCTTCTCCATCGAGGAGATCATCTGGGGAAAAGGTCCTGGAGGTCTTGCATCGCCAGCACCACCACACCAGCAGGACTCTGCCATGCAGTATTATGGCTTGTAACACATTAGGGGGAGTCCTGCTGCTGTGGCGGTGCTGGTGATGCAACCGCCTCTTCAAAGTCAGATTTATGCCCAGAAATGGGCGGAAGTCCTCTGATTACTCCAAATATGGCGGGCAACAGACCGCCAGTCCGCCGAAGTCACAATGAGGCCATTTGTCTGTTTCATGAGGTATGGTCATTTGGAAGGATTAGGTATGGGTATGTGATAAGGCTTTAGCTGATTATACATTGAACCAATCTGTCTGCCTCCTGGGATGGTGATAGACTTACATGTCCCTAACTTCTGTATTCTGTGGTTTGTTAATGAATGACACCTAAGCTGAAACACTGAAGTCCACAGCATGACTTCACAATGTGCTGATTGTCATTCTCCAAATAAATATGTGGAGATCTACAATACAGGTGACTTGTTTCAAGTCTATGTTACAATCCCAATGCAATATGTATCCTGGTTGTACAGTATTTGTGTGATAACTATAACAAAGGTATAAAATTGGAGAGAAACATTTTGGTACAATAGTTGTCATACATGACAGCTGTATATGGTTAATACATCACACTTACTCAGAATCTGTGGTTAAGTGGTATTTCTTGGGGAGTGCACAACAAAATTAGTGATTTGAAGCAAAAAAGACAAAAAGTTCATAGTGAAGGGTTCAGTGAAGTTGGGTGAAAATAATCAAGGTAGCTGCTACACCATTTGGAAACACAAGTCGAGTGTCCTTGCACCATGGGAAAATGGAGTTAGGTATCAGAACAGTCAACAGGGCATATCAATGACATACAAGGGGAACCAATCAGGAGAGGTTCACTTCCTGGCAGTGGATTTAGTCTTGGCATCTGCTCCTCCTGGATGTCTTGGTAGATATCCAGGTTTGGGGGGAGGGGTTCTTCTGCTGCCGAGGGTGGGATGTCTAAGGCATTCTCTCCTCCTGCCAGGCCCTCAATTCAACTAGCAGCCACAGATGTTGAGGGGCCTGATATGTCATTGCTAGTGGAATACACCTGATGTTGGGTGCCAAACCTACTCAGGGTTGTGTTCATGTCCCTCATCACCGCAGTAATGGAAGCCAGGATGGCATTTTGGGCCTGCCACTGCAGCATGGCTTCCTGGTGGTTGTCCTTCTGCAGCTGTCTGATCTCCCCCATCATGGTCAGTACCTGGCCCATCATGCCTTGGGAATTTTGGTAGTCTCCCAAGACTTGGGAGATGGTCTCCTGGTCAGTTTTGTCCCATGTAGTCCCATCCTCCCACACTGCCTACCCCCACGTACCTGTGCCACTGGCACAGTGTGTCCACTCCTTTTGGTGGCAGGACCATCATTGTCAGGGGTGACATTAGGAGACTCAGTACCTGTACTGGGGGGCACATGATGGAAGAGACTGCCCTTGGGACACAGGGACAAAGCTAAGAGGAAATTTCACACTGGGATGAAAGCCGTCACTGCCTGGATGAGGGAGAGCTCCCTTAAGCTCCTCTCTGTCAAGACTGAGCTCATCATATTTAGAAACAACACCTCAGCCTCGGACGACTCCTGGTGGCCCACATCACTCAGCGTACAACCTACTCCGACTGACCATGCCCGCAACCTGGGAATCATCCTCGACTCCTCCCTATCAATGACCGACAGTTAAAAGCAATCACCTCTTCCTGTTGGCACACCCTCCGCCAACTCCACAAAATCTTCAAATGGATCCTGGTTGACTGCAGCAAAATAATCACCCACACCCTAATCACTAGCAAGCTCGACCACTGCAATACATTCTACACTGTCACCACAACAAAGAACATCATGAAACTACAACTCATCCAAAACACCGCTGCAAGACTCGTCATGAACCTCCCCCCCAAGAACACATCTCCCAAAACCTGAGGACCCTCCATTGACTCCCAATAGAGCAGCTAATCACTTTCAAACAACTCACCCACACGTAAAAGGCCCTGCACAACATCAGATCAGCCTACCTGAACCATTGCCTCTCCTTCCATAACCCCGCAAGACCCCTCCACACCGGCCAGCAGGCCCTATCGACTATCCCACTCATCTGGAAAACCACCGCCAGAGGGAGATCTTTCGCATACCTTGCAGCTAAGAGATGGAACAACCTGCCAATGCACCTCAGATGAAGCCCGACTCTCACCATCTTCAGGAAGAACTTCACAACATGGTTCTTTGAATGAGGCCCAGACCCACAACCAGCAGCTTGAGACCTTCACGGGTGAGTAGTTGTGCTTTACAAAAACTGATTGATTGATTGATTGATTGGGGTTTCGGGGTGAATGGTTGCCTGTGATGTAATTGCAACAGGGCTGGGTGGAGTAGTCATGGGCAGGGTGTGACTGACAGTTGTTGACTGACCAGGTGTCGCCAATGGGCCAGCTTCTTCCTTAGTATCCAGACATCCAGGGCTGTTTTCCTCACTGGGGTACTTCATCCAGAAAGATAGTGCCAGTCTCTGGTGTCCTCTCCATGTTAGGGATAGCAAGGGTACCTGAAGGAGAAGTGGAACACATAGTTAGTATAAGTGATGCAACAAGTGATATATAAATTAGACATCTACATATGATATGTAAGATGCACACACTACCTTTACATGATCCTCTGATATGACAATGACAGCTGCTACTCAATCTGGGTTTGAGCAATCTAGGACACAGAGATTTGCAATTGCATACAGCAGGCTCCAAGCTCAAGGAGTATGTTGGTATTTAGATGGCTGATAATACCCACATATCTTGTCTGAGTAAAGTCATGACAATGTACATTTCTCTCCTAGTAAGGTGAATGGCATCATTCAGTCAACTAGAAGCAGAACAATGCACAATGGTGTCAGAGCTGGCACACAATATTGGTGCTACAATTTTACATGGGCCTCTGTCTGGATGTACTGCAAGTGTATCCAGTTTGCCATTTAGGTGTCCCAAATGAGTATATGACATTATTGGGGAGCTTTTCTCAGAGTCCAGCTTGGCATGAGACAGAGCTGTAGCTGTGATTTGCTTATAATGGTACTGGTAGTGGGCCATTGCATAGCCGTCATTGCCATGAACTGTTAAATGGTGGACCATTCAGAGTGGATTACTTCAATTGTTAGTTTCACGTGCAAGACATTTCAAATTTAGTGCACTGCCCTGGTTTTGATAATGGTGAAGCAGTGCCTTTTAGTAGTTGGAGTGCTGTCAGATCCCAGGACTTCACACGCCCTTCCCAAACACGGTGGCCCAAGGTGAGTCTATTTGACATGTAGCATGTCAGTGAAGGGTATTTGGAGATTTGGAAAGATGGGTAGTGGGGTGTTTGGTCATTGGGGTGGGGAAAGATGATAGGTGAGCATGCAAGGCAAAACTGTTTCGTGATATGAATGTGGTTGTGACTTACTTGACTCCACTCCCCCAGGTATTCCTGTCAGGCCCTCAGGATGCAGGATGTCTAAGACTTTCTTCTCCCATGATGTGAACTGTGGGGGAGAAGGTGGGGCCCACCACATGTCTGGAGGACTGCCAGCTGGTGCCTGGATGCCATGGAATGTACCTTCCCCCTGAGATATTTCTACCTCTTCCTTATGTCCTCCCTTGTGCATGGGTCGCTGCCTCCTGTCTTCATCCTGTTGACTATCCTTTGCCACAGCTCTATTTTGCTGGCTATTGATGTTTTCCGGACCTGTGCTCTAATTAAATATGGCTCTACCCTAACAATTTGGTCCACCATGACCCTCAACTCATCATCAGTGAAATGTAGATGTTTTTGTGGGGACATGGTAAAGGTTGTAAAGACGGTGAGGTAGTGAACAAAAGGATGACAAATGTTTATGATGAGGTGTGGGTAGTGTGATGTGAGTGGGTGACGGTTGTTGGGTATTGTGAGGATTTGAAAATTGGGTGTTATATATGTTGTGCAAGTGTGGGATGTGTGCTGAGTGTAATGTGTAGGGGTGGCTAATGTTTGTTTAGCTAGATATACATTTCTTTGCTAGTGTCTGGCTGTGAGTGGCGTTCTGGTTGCAAAGGGTTGTAGGTTGTATAAGGTGTGTTTTATAGTGCAATTTGTGGGTGTGTCGGTATGTGAATGTGTGTCAGGTGTGGGGTATTTAAACAATGTGGTGTAGCGTTCAGACCTCCACAGGTCGCGCCGCCAATGGTTTTCCGCCATGAAAGAGCTGGTCTCATAATTTGTGAATTGTAATTGATTGGTTGACTTTTGTCGGTCTGTCGATGCTACTACGACACAGGGGAGTGGGGAGGGAAAAAACTGTGACACAGACACACAACACGCAACATCCCCACCCCCACCTTCACCCACTACAACACACACACTAATACATCTTGATACATTACAGTTACACCCCCCCAACCCCCTCTGGAAGAATGCAAGGACAAAAGGAAATGAGTCGAATAATTGTGATATATTCAATTACATAAATCAAACATATTTACAAATATATACATTTATACTATATACAATTATATACACCAAGAACACAAGTCCAAGGGATTCTACCATCACAGTCCGTGGATCACTGTGTCCAAAATGCATGGGCGAGGCCCACACTCAATACCCGAACAAGATGGAGAGAACACTGCAGGGGCAGCAGATAGAAATAAAACAGGCACCTCAGGGGGAAGGGATGTGGGGGGCACCTCAGCCGGTTGAGTGCACAACGCCAGATCCACGAGGGGGCTACATGCCCACTGTTCAATCCTGGGGAGTGCAAAGCTACAGTCTCTCAAGTCTCTACAGTGGGTGGTTTGCCCACTGATGAATCCTGGGGAGTGCAAAGCCACAGTCTCGCAAGTCTCTACAGTGGGTGGGTTGCCCACTGATCAATCCTGGGGAGTGCAAAGCCACAGTCTCTCAAGTCTCTACAGTGGATGGGTTGCCCACTGATCAATCCTGGGGAGTGCAAAGCCACAGTCTCTCAAGTCTATACAGTGGGTGGGTTGCCCACTGATCAATCCTGGGGAGTGCAAAGCCACAGTCTCTCAAGTCTATACAGTGGGTGGGTTGGCCACTGATCAATCCTGGGGAGTGCAAAGCCACAGTCTCTCAAGTGGCTGTAACTCTCCACTGGTTGTGGAGGGGGCTTTGTGCCCAGAGTGCTTCATCCTGCCAAGGACTGAGCTAATGGATGCCTTTCTCCACTGGTTCTGGAGGGGGCTTTGTGCCCAGAGTGCTTCATCCTGCCAAGGTCTGAGGTAGTGGATGTAACTCTCCACTGGTTCTGGAGGGGGCTTTGTGCCCAGAGTGCTTCATCCTGCCAAGGACTGAGGTAGTGGATGTAACTCTCCACTGGTTCTGGAGGGGACTTTGTGCGCAGAGTGCTTCATCCTGCCCGTGGCGGCCTCAGTAGTGTCAGAATCATTGGCGCTCACTGGCCTGCGGTGCTGCTGGCGACGGTGTCCTGGGCAGCGGTTCTGCTGGTGGCGGTCTTGTCCTGGCCTGCGGTGCTGCTGGCGGCGGTGTCCTGGGCAGCGGTTCTGTTGGTGGCGGTCTTGTCCTAGCCTGCGGTGTTGCTGGTGGTGGTGTCTTGGGCAGCGGTTCTGCTGGTGGCGGTCTTGTCCTGGCCTGCGGTGCTGCTGGCAGTCCTGTCTTGGGCAGCGGTTCAGAAGGTGGTGGTCTTTTCCTGGCCTGCGGTGCTGCTGGCGGTCCTGTCTTGGGCAGCGGGGCTGCTGCTGGCGGTCTTCTCCTGGCCTGCGGTGCTGCTGGCGGTCCTGTCTTGGGCAGCGGGGCTGCTGCTGGCGGTCTTCTCCTGGCATGCGGTGCTGCTGGAGGTCCTGTCTTGGGCAGCGGGGCTGCTGCTGGTGGTGGTCCTGTCTTGGGCAGCGGGGCTGCTGCTGGCATTCTTCTCCTGGGCAGCGGGGGTGCTGCTGGCAGTCTTCTCCTGGGCAGAGGGGCTGCTGGCGGTCTTGTCCGCCCTGCTGATCTTCTCAGACTTTCCGGTTTTAATGTGCCCCTTCTCCACCTTGGATGGTGTCGCAGCTGTCTCCACACTCCCAACTGTACCCCTGTGAGAAACTTTGGTGGCTGATTTCTTTCCCCTCTCCCGCCGGGCACTGGCCAACTTTTTATGCTTCACAGGTGGGGGACTGTCCGTGCTGTGGCTCCATGCCACACTGGCTGCCCTGCTACCTGGTGCACTCCATAATCCGGTGACTACTGGCACCACTGGTCCCGCCAATGTTGTGGCTGAGGTGCTAGGTTGGGACCTGGAGAGTCGGGCACTAGGAGACTGAAGGGGTGGAGGAGGTGAGGGAAAGAGGTCAAGGCTGGCCAGGAAAAGTTTCTTAGGAACACTGGGAAGGGTAGCTGGAGGGGGTTTGGGAGTGGAGGAAGAGGTTGTGGTTGCAGGAGGTGTACGTTTGGTGACTTTGGGTGAAGGTGCATGGGCTGTAGGCTGTCGTGAGGTGGATGGCTGTTGGGTGGGTGTGTGGCTGCGTTTGTGTACCTTGGGAGATGGCCTCACAAACACACTGGGAAAGGACACAGGGGATGTGTGAATGGTAGTGGGGGTGGTGACTGCACGTGAGCGGGGTGTGGTGGTGGGTGTGCTGGTGATGGACGTAGTGGCTGAGGATGTAGTGCATGCAGGTGTGAGTGGAGACGAGACAGGGAGGGAGGAGGGAGATGAGGAGGAGGGGGACACAGTGGAGGCAGTGGATGTTGGTGTGTCTGTATGTGTGTGATGCTTGCATGAGTTCCTGTGGGATGTGTGGTGCTTCCCTTGTGTGTTGAGGTGTGTGCATGCTGGTCTGATGGTGTGCTTGGGATAGGTTGAGGTACAGGGGTGTGTGTCTGGGTGGAGGAAGTTGGAGGGGGGAGGCTAGAGACAGGGACAATGGCTCCCATCAGTGCTGAGGCCAGAGTCTGAAAAGCTCACTGAAGGGCTGCCTGACCAGAGTGAATGCCCTCCAGGTATGCATTGGTCTGTTGCAACTGCCTCTCTACACCCTGGATGGCATTCAAAATGGTAGACTGCCCAACGGTGAGGGACCTGAGGAGGTCAATGGCCTCCTCACTGAGGGCAGCAGGGGTGACTAGGGCAGGGCCTGAGGTGCCTGGGGCAAAGGTGATGCCCACCCTCCTGGGTGAGCGGGCACGGGGCAAACGCTGAGGGGCTGCTGGGAGGGTGGTGCTGGTAGGGGGGGTGGCGGCTGTACCTGTAGATGCGGGGGCACAGATGGGGCCGCCACCGCAAGGGTGCTCCCATCAGAGGAGGAGTCAGTATTTCTGGTGTCAGCTCCTGTCCCCGCCGTGGAGCTCCCCTCGCCCTCCGTCCCACTGGTGACTTCAGACTCAGACCTCCATGGCCATGTGGGATTCAGCTCCCTCCTGCTCTGGTGCCACTGCTCCCCCACCTGATGATGCTAATGCACACAAGAACAGGGAGACCACAAAAAGGGGGGAAGACAGAAGAAAGACATGTTGAGTGCAGGCAACACCGCTACCGTTGGCGGACACAACAGACACAACAGACACAGAAGCCCCCTGCAATACGCTGCACACTTGGAGTCCACTATTCAGTCCCTGGGACATGGCTTACAAGGCTATGGCTGATTTCTGCACACATGGATGTCATAGGAGCCTCACTAGGTGTAATTGGCACTGTACACAAGTGGGGTGGGGTGGCACAGGGCCTGCCTGAAGAAGGGAGCTTAACTACAAAACTCGCCCTGGCCTAGGGGAACCCACAGCCGACCTCCCCCACCCAGACACCTCTAATTCACGCTGAATCAGCAGAATGAGAGTGTACTCACCCCCTGGTTGCTGCTGTGATGCCCTCAATCGCCCATCCAACTCCGGGTACGCCACCTCCAGGATCCTGAACATCAGGGGAGTCATGGTGCGACGGGCACCCCTCCCCGTTGGGAGGCCATCCCCAGCTGGGCCTCCGCCGTCTTCTTGCTCCAGCGATGAATGTACTCCCATCTTTTCCGGCAGTGGGTGCTACGTCTGTGGTAGACCCTCAGGGTCCGGACTTCCTTGGCGATGCATGCCAAATGTCCTTCTTCTGGTGGGAGCCTACCTACAGGAATTGTACAGGGGAAAAAGAGAAGTAATTACCAACTGCACTGTCACAGTCATTGGCCCGCATCCCTACCCTTGCCATGACGCACATGCACTCACCGTCGTTTCATGCACGCCTCATTCTCACCCCCCATCTTTCATCCACCCCACTCCACACAGGCATTGCCCATACAGCATGCCCACAGTGTACTTACCTATTTGTCTGGAGGACCGTAGAGTAGCGTGTACTGGGGGAGGACCCCATCCACGAGTTTCTCTAACTCCTCTGTGCTGAAGACAGGGGCCTTTTCCCCAGACACACAAGCCTTTGTCTCTTCCAGACTGAGGTCACAGCAGCACTTACAGTGTAGGTCCTCTCCTGTCGAAGATCAGGTATCAAGTGATTGAACTGATAGAAAATGTCAGTCATGTCCGCGGCGGTGTGCACCGTCACGGCCGGCGTACATCGTCATTGGCTCCTGGGACCCATAGGGTCCAATGTTAACCAATGCAGAATTGCGCCGCCTTCTTCGACCACCTACCGCAATGGTGTACAATGCCAGCGCAGTTTCCTCATATCCCATTGTCCCACCTTACAGGTCAGGCAGCCGCCATTTCATGGGCCCACATGGCATTATTTTTTACTGCGTCACACATACCTAGGCATTGCCTAAACACTCATACAAGCCTATGCCGAATTGCTAATATTTTCAGAGTAGGCTGTGTTTACGTACCTCAGAGTTGGTTGACTCTCTACTCGCTGTTCTCCTCCATAGGCACCGTCTGCTGGGGCATGTGAGGAGATGGCGGCATCCTCCAGTGTACAGACTGCTGGTGGACCTGTCGACAATGGAGGAGCGACATGTGATCATCATCTACAGGCTTGATCGTGCCACAATCCTAGAACTGTGTGCCCAGTTGGAGCCAGACCTGATGTCAGCTATCCGCCATCCCACAGGAATCCCCCCTCAAGTGCAGGTGCTGTTGGTACTCCATTTCCTAGCAAGTGGGTCTTTTCAAATTACAGTAGCCATAACATCAGGGATGTCCCAGCCTATGTTTTCCAACGTGTTGTCCAGAGTGTTGTCTGCCCTGCTGAAACACATGCGGAGCTACATCGTTTTCCCTCAGGTGGAGGATATGCCTACAATGAAAGGTGATTTCTATGCCCTGGGACATATCCCCAACATCATAGGTGCCATTGATGGGACACATGTGGCCTTGGTACCCCCCCGCAGGAGTGAACAGGTGTATAGAAACCGGAAGAGTTACCATTCCATGAATGTGCAGATGGTGTGTTTGGCAGACCAATACATCTCCCATGTTAATGCAAAATTCCCTGGCTCAGTGCATGACGCTTACATCCTGCGGAATAGCAGCATCCCTTATGTGATGGGGCAACTCCAGAGGCACCGGCTGTGGCTATTAGGTGAGCACATGGACCCCATACAGTGGGAATAGTTGTCTGGGTCTGTGGATGTCCCTATGAGTTAGTGTGTGTCTAACACATTGTCCCTCGACATTTGCAGGTGACTCTGGTTACCCCAACCTGTCATGGCTACTGACCCCAGTGAGGAATCCCAGGACAAGGGCAGAGGAATGCTACAGTGAGGCCCATGGGCAAATTAGGAGGATTATAGAGCGGACCTTCGGCCTCCTGAAGGCCAGGTTCCAGTGCCTGCATATGACTGGTGGTTCCCTATTCTACGCACCAAAGAAGGTATGCCAGATCATCGTGGCCTGCTGTATGCTTCACAACTTGGCTTTGCGACGACAGGTGCCTTTTCTGCAGGAGGATGGTCCAGATGGAGGTGTTGTGGCAGCTGTGGAGCCTGTGCACAGTGAAGACGAGGAAGCAGAAGAAGAGGACATCGACAACAGGAACACAGTAATCCTGCAATACTTCCAGTGAGACACAGGTAAGAAGACAACACATCTAATTTAAATCTACTACCTCTCTACTGTCTGTCATGTTCACCCAGTGTATGGTCACTGAGTTGTCACTTTCCCTTACGATTTCACAGATGTGGGTCCCACTGTGTGACATCTGCTTTGTTTCCTCATAGACTTGAGCTGTGACATAGGTATGTTGACATTACATTTGAAAGAACATTTTGCCACTGTAATTGCTAATACACTATTTCGAAATCACAGACAGACTCCTGATTGTTTTGTGCTTTAAGGGTGTTTATTTAAGTGCTCAATATTGGAGGGGGTTGTAAAATGGTGAGGGCTGATGGTGGAGGAATGTCCATTGCAGAGTCCAGTCTGTTAGTCTAACAGGTGCATTGTCCAAAGGGGCATAGGAAGTGGAGCTGGGGCAGTTTAAGGATGGACAGGGTGACAAGGTGGGACAAATGGATGACAATCAGGGCAGTCTCATTTCTTAGCAGGGGTCTTGGCATCGTTCTCTGTCTTTGTCCTGGATCTCAGGGACCGTTTGCAGGGTGGTTCTCCCTGGTGCTGGTGTGGTGGTCCTGTGGCAGTGCCTCCTGTCCACTAGCGCTGGCGGTGGTGGTGGGCAGTTCATCGTCCAGGCTAGTGTCAGGGGACCCTTGTTGTGCCACAGTGTCCCTCCTGGTGTTGACGAGTTCCTTCAGCACCCCTACAATGGTGCCCAGAGTGGAATTGATGGATTTGAGTTCCTCCCTAAAACCCAAATACTGTTCTCCTGCAGCCGCTGGGTCTCCTGAAACTTGGCCAGTACTGTTGCCATTGTCTCCTGGGAATGGTGGTAGGCTCCCATGATGTTGGAGAGGGCCTCGTGGAGAGTGGGTTCCCTGGGCCTGTCCTTCCCCTGTCACACAGCAGCCCTCCCAGTTCCCCTGTGTTCCTGGGCCTCTGTCCCCTGAACCGTGTGCCCACTGCCACTGCCCCCAGGCCCCTGTTCTTGTTGGGGTGGTGGGTTAGCCTGGGTTCCCTGTAGTGGTGGACACACTGCTGATTGACGTGTCCTGGGGACAGAGGTATGGGCCCGCTGGGTGGGTGCTGTGCTGGTGTTTCCAGAGGGGGGTAGGTCTGTAGTGGCTTGTGCCAGTGTGAGGGGAACCGACTGTCCTGAGGTCCCAGATGGGCCGGGCTGGTCCTCTAGATCCAGTTGGACAGAGCTGCTGTCATCACTGTGGGCCTCTTCTGTGGGGGGAGTGGACATGTCTGGACCCTCCTGTCTGGTGACATTGGGTAGGAGTCCTGCAGGGGTGTAAAGGCATGATTATTGCATCTGTGTGTGCCATGGTGTGCAATGGGTGGGTGACCGTGTACCCCAGTGCTTGCATTCCTGTGTAGGACCTTGTGTGATGATGGTTTAGAGGGGTGTATGGGTATGTGCAGTGGCCATGCTTTGGTGATGGGTGTCCAGGCTTTGGTGTTGCATGCAGGGCTAGGGTTTTGGATGTGTGGTTTGTGATATTGGGACATGTGTGAGGAGTTGGAGTGATGGGGGTGAGGGCGAGGGTGGGGGTATGTGATGGCATGCAGGTAGGGTGGGAGATGTAATAGTTAAGATTTGACTTACCAGAGTCCATTCCTCCAGCTACTCCTGCGAGGCCCTCAGGATGCAGTATAGCCAAGACCTGCTCCTCCCATGTTGTTAGTTGTGGGGGAGGAGGTGGGGGTCCGCCGCCAGTCCACTGTACCGCAATGTGGTGTCTTGAGACCACGGAACGCACCTTCCCCCGTAGGTCGTTCCACCTCTTCCTGATGTCATCCCGTGTTCTTGGATGCTGTCCCACTGCGTTGACCCTGTCTACGATTCTGCGCCATAGCTCCATCTTCCTACCTTTGGAGGTGTGCTGCACCTGTGATCCGAATAGCTGTGGCTCTACCCGGATGATTTCCTCCACTATGACCCTGAGCTCCTCCTCAGAGAACCTGGGGTGTCTTTGCGGGGCCATAGGGTGGTGTGGGTGATGTGTGGGGTGGTGTTTGCTGTGATGTGTGAGGTGATATTTAGAGGTGTGTTGTTTGAGGTGTGTGGATGTTATGTGAGTGATAATGTTGAGTGCCTGTGGATGCTAGTGTTGTTGATGGTGGTGTCTCTCTCTGGCCTTCAGTCGCAATTGTGGTCATAGGGGTTTGTGGGTGATGTGGGTGTGTGTTTTATATTGTATTGAGTGTGTGGGAGTGGTGTGTGTATATGCATCAGGTGTGTTTATTTTGAATTGTCCAATGTGGTTGTGTTTTTTTACTGTGTGTGTATTTTGAGCACGGCGGTGTGTACTGCCAATGGAATACCGTGGTTGAAAGACCGCCACGTGGATTCGTGGGTCATGATAGTGTGGGTGTATTCCTGTTGGCGTGACGCTGTCGGTTTTGTTATCGCCAGTTTATCACTGACCTTTAGTGTGGCGTACTTGTGTGGGTGTCTAAATTTTGGCGGATTCCGGCCTTTGGGTCATAATAACCATGGCGAAATTCCGCGGCTGTGTGTTGGCGGTCTTCTGCACAGCGGTAAGCAGCTTTTACCGCCAATGTTGTAATGACCCCCATAGTCTTAAGTGAGAAGGGGAGTAGCGAGCTCCATGTTATTCCTGCAGCTATATTTGAATGTACGGATTAGTGCTACCTTGACTTTGACAGCCCAACTCATATTTTATATTGACAAGCCAACTCCAAGATTGACAAGTGGTCCCCTTTCCCGAGCCTTTGCAGGCAACAGGGACCCCATTCCTTGCAGCCATTTTATTTATTAAGGAGAGGCGGTGTAAAGCCCCCCTCTCGGGGACCCCATCCCCCTGGGCCATATTGTTTAATTAAGGGTAGGGGGCTCGCACTTCCCATTCCCCTACCTTTAGAGCCCCAAGGCCCCACAACCCCTCTTTTCTTTACTTTTAAGGGGATGGTGTATGTGCCTCCCAACCCTCTTGGTGCCCCAGGGCCCTCAACCCCCATGGCCACCCACCCATGGCTTTATGGCCCTTGGGTCTCCATCCTAAGGGCAAAAACATATATTTAGAGAGGAGGCAGTCACATGGACCCCTCCCCGAGCCACTATGCGCCCCAGGGACAACAACCCCCAGCATCTCCTTTTTTATTAGGGGTAGGGGCCTGCAGTCCCTCTTCCTGAGCCCCTATAGGCCCCCATCCCTGGGGACTTTTTTGAATAAAGGAGAGGAGACCCACATACCCCACTCTGAGCTCCTAGAGTGGCCCCAGGGCCTTAGGTTTCTTGGGTAGGTGCCCCAGTGTCCAACTGCGGCATCCACCAAACAGTAAACTGGGGAGAGTGGTGTAGCCCCAAGCCCCACCGGCTTCATGCAACAGGAGTCAGATTTGCTCCTACCCAGCAGGAACAGCAACTTCTGCTTGCATCTCCCTGGTGGGAGTGATCTCAGTCTCCCTGCTTACAAGAGTGTATTGGGAAAAAAAGACTACTCTCACCTAGCAGTAGCATTTTCAAAGGTCCCGCCAGGTAGGAGCACACTCCTTTGTGTAGGGAATCTACTGTGTCCGGTGCAGTGCTCCCATGGAACCCAGTGAATAAGTCATCCAGAGGGGATGGGGTCCCTGAGGGCCCTATAAAGCTCAAGGAGAGGTGCTGTGCACCCTCCTTCCCTATACATGTTGCATCCGGGAATTGAGTCCCTAGAACCCAGTGGTGGCTTAGGGAGGGGCTGTGTGCCCCACGCCTCGATTAATAAGCATTTCAGCCCCAGGGGATGTTGTCCCCTTTTTTAAAGAAATGGCCGGGGTTATGTGTTCTCCGGGGCGGTAATCAGCGGGGGGCACTTTGCCCCCATCCCTTATGTTTGAACTGGGGTAAAGGGTTCCCGGAGCCTCAAGGAGGCTAAGGGAGTGGGCTGTGCACCCCATTCCCTTTTGTTCTTCATGGTGACCCCTGGCTGCCATAGCATTTTTTTTAAATGCTGCAATTCTGGAATCGCAGTTTTTTTTTTTTTTTTAAATAATTGTTTTGGCTCTGTGAGGGCCCATTGGCTTAACAGAGCAAGGTTTCCCTATCCTTCCTCCATATAATATTTTTGAGTATTAAACTCAGAACAGGGGACTGAGGGCCTGATTATGAATTTGGCGGTCCATGGACTGCCATGGCTGCGGCGGAGTTCTGACTGCCATCAGCTTGGCAATCAGACCACCATATTACGTGCATGCAGTCCCATACAGGAAAGACCACTATGGTCCCGCCGGCACCACCAAACAGATCAGACCACTGCAGTGGCAAGGCAGGCCAAACAGGCCGACAGAGCCAATGTTTCCGACAGACACATTATGATGTTGCCCATCACCAATGTGACTGTGGTGGTTTAATGACAAGGTCCCAGCAGGAGGAAATGGAGAGCATAAAGGAAGCAACTCACCTGCAGGCAGCGCTACACATCTTGCGCTGCCACAGAGCCCATCACAAATGTCCTAACGATGCTGTTGCTCATAGATGCAGCCCAAACTCCACACCACTGTTGAAGCAACCAACAGTAAGAACCCACACCAACCTGTGCCATGAAGCTCAACAACAGATTGTTGCACCGTCAGCCAAATAATAAGGGGCTTATGCTACGGGCACCAAGTACACTTGACCCTGTGTGTCCTGGGTCGGAGTCACTCACAGAGAAGAGCCCATGCACAGCTATTAAATGCCCTCTATGGGCAGGTCACTGACACTGCACTGCCATACTGCACAATAACATGCTTGCTCATCTTTGGCACAGGGACAGTGAAGTGTGCAGAAGATTGTGTCACACAACATCAACACCACAGCAACATCACATTTACCAATTCAACTGATACCCTCACATTGCTCACATGCCATGGACTGTCCTCAGATTGAAGACACATATGTATGGATGTGTCATGAAATGCAAATACCACTCCCAAGACACGTCCTTGTAATTGACCCACATATCACCCACATTGCAACACAATAGAAGTCAATGGAATGCCCAATATTTTGAGAGAAAAATATTCAAACCTCACAATGCAAACAATTCCTGCACTATTGGGATGGGCAGGATGCTGTCCTGGGACACATTTCACTTTGCACATGCCCCTAAAACACCACTTGCACAGGAACTGGCTATTCATGTATCTCAGGGACAAACAATAGTTGAGCCAAGTGACATGCCTATCTGCATAATGTGTAAGTGAAGGTCAAGAAAGCAAATACAACAGCAACAGCATAGGCCATACATCCAGATGAAGTAGCTGCAAGGAGAACACATCAAAATGGACACATGGTCAGTCAAATGCAAAGGTAGGTAGCACAATTGAACACCCTCCATGTGTGGACAATGAAAACGCTAGATTCCACACATGAGACAAATGTACAATCCAGATCAGGCAGACAAATCTAACAACATACATGCTTACATTGGTAAAAACATGATGAAATACTTACCATAGCAAACATAACACGATGCAATGACACCCTAATTGGGTTAACACCCATATCCTTACAGTGTACATCTACCCTTGTCTTGGGTGACACCTGCACTGCCCACAAAGTCAGATATTGCAAACAACAGCAAAATGGATCAGCAATCAGGCTGAGACACGCAACTGTAGGCATACAACACAAGCTACTCATGAACAACAAAAAGGTAGAAAAGTAATGGTAGGACATTTGTGTAACCTACAAAACAACAATTGGATTTATGAACTCCAAATGATGTAGGTCAAAGGCCATTGGTCAGACCATATGAGTCCATGCACAGTATTGTGCCCAACCTTGACTCTAATCACTGCCAGGGAACCTCCACATGAAGTGGCATAAAGTGGGCAGGTAAGCACCTCAGGGATGGGTTTGGAGTTAACAGGGGAAAGGGCAAGGTTGAAAACAAAACTCTCTTTGGGAAAAGGGTAAGGTCATCAGAAGGTGTTGGGGACTTAGAGATGTCTCTAAAATCCAGAACACAATGAATCAGCTAGCCCCAGAGAAATCACCTATACTGTATGGCATCCCTGATTGTATCAGTAGAAGCCATTATTCCTTTGTATGTTAGAGAGGTCCAGGGATTTGCAGGTACTTGTAGAAGGCCCTCAACATCTTGCCCCATGGGAAGCTACATCACTGTCTCAATTTTGGACCTGCAAACCCAGATGTCCGTGGATGAATGGTTGTACCTAACCACATATTATTGCAACATAACAGCAGGTCACACCATGATGCATGCCAATAGACAGGCAATGACCCTTCCCCATCCACATGTGCAGAGCACTTTGCCACATGATGCCACATCAATGGCATGGAAATACACATTGTGGATGAAAACTGTAGTCCTACCTGTAATGTCCCTCATTGCTACTGCAGTTGTGAATGCCAAATGACATGCAATGATGGGTGAGTGTATGTGTGAGCCAACAATCAATGGTGGCACACTCCTGTCTGTAGCACCACATGGAATGTAGCTACATCATATATCGAACCCCAACCACAGGTTGGCATGCACATATAATTGAGGGAATACAAAAACTATCCAATGAACACAGGAAAACCATGCATGAAATTTAGTGTACACATTTTGTCAAAAGAAAAAGGGACCCATGCTAACATGTAGGCAGAACGAATGTTGGCAACAATGAAGTCACACAAATCTTGTCAATCGATATTCAGCACTTACCATACCATACCATGTATGATGGTGTTTTGCTTGCTTCAGATTGAGAGGTGACAAAATGAAAGGAATGCCAAGAATGCAGCACTATTAGTCTGAATATATATATATATATATATATATATATATATATATATACACATCATCCCTTTTGCCAGCATCAGGCCAAGGAACCCTCACAACCAAGACAGAGGGAGTGTATGTAACCGCATGGGAATCACAAGGTATCCCTCCTCAGAAATGAGGTCCTTCTAACCCTGTTGTCAAGCTTCCTGCCCTTATATACTTTAAGCAAGCTGGAGAGGAGAATTCTAGAAACCACCCCTCCCATCGGATGAGTTATTGTTCAAACACTGGCCGCACCAGGTCAGTGTTAGAAAGAAACACATGTGAGACTGACCAACTCTCACTGTGTTTTTTTTAAGACCGAGCTGTCCCCTACCTTATCATAAACGTTTTATCATCAGTGCTCTTTACTCCTACATCATATATCGAACCCCAACCACAGGTTGGCATGCACATATAATTGAGGGAATACAAAAACTATCCAATGAACACAGGAAAACCATGAATGAAATTTAGTGTACACATTTTGTCAAAAGAAAAAGGGACACATGCTAACATGTAGGCAGAACGAATGTTGGCAACAGTGAAGTCACACAAATCTTGTCAATCGATATTCAGCACTTACCAAGGGAAAGTCCTAATCTGTAGCTGCACCCAACGAACAATGTACGCTTTGTCACATGTATGATGGTGTTTTGCTTGCTTCAGATTGAGAGGTGACAAAATGAAAGGAATGCCAAGAATGCAGCACTATTAGTCTGAATATATATATATATATATATATATATATATATATATATATATATACACATCATCCCTTTTGCCAGCATCAGGCCAAGGAACCCTCACAACCAAGACAGAGGGAGTGTATGTAACCGCATGGGAATCACAAGGTATCCCTCCTCAGAAATGAGTTCCTTCTAACCCAGTTGTCAAGCTTCCTGCCCTTATATACTTTAAGCAAGCTGGAGAGGAGAATTCTAGAAACCACCCCTCCCATCGGATGAGTTATTGTTCAAACACTGGCCGCACCAGGTCAGTGTTAGAAAGAAACACATGTGAGACTGACCAACTCTCACTGTGTTTTTTTAAGACCGAGCTGTCACCTACCTTATTATAAACATTTTATCATCTGTGCTCTTTACTCCTCCATGTTATGTACCCATCCTTCAGTGAGAAAGAGTGAAAACACGTTGCACAAGCTGTGCACGTAAAAATACCTAACAGTGTGTGAAGCTAAGCTAAGCACAACATGGAGTCATTGGTCAAGATGGAGCTGGGGGTGGTTAAATGGCAACACCATTACACTCCACCCTTTGACCACTGACTCTCATTACATACTGGTGTGAAATTAACTCTTTTTGGTTTAAACCTTGTAAGCAAATTGGGTATGCATTGCACACCACAACATATCAGAATCAATATACATCACCATCATTATTTTGCCCGAAATCAGGTAACCACTGGAACAACCAGTCCCACCACCCTTTATCCACATCTTGTTTTACTCTTTTCACCAATTCATGTAAAGTGTCAATATGGGATTGAATAGATTTAGAGTGATCTGATAAATTAGAACAGCACATGCCGTCAAATTCAGCGTAATAATGGTCATGCTTTAACAGAGAATAGTCAATAGCAGTTTTGTTTTGTCTTGCAGCTTTTCTAGTACCTCGTATATCTAGCAATAATTCAGCTACAGCAAGGGATATATGATTAATATTCTTAACCATTAAACATGATAACTTATTAATAATTTGAGTATTATAAATGGCTAGTCCAGGTGTGCCTGCAATATAGAGACTCAAGCTTATATATTCTGATTGGGATAATAATTGAACGTCGGAGTCACAGTCCTTACTTAATTGAACTGCATCCCTTGGATAGCGAGTATGTGCAGAATGAAATGGAAACATCATGAGTCCTAATCGTGTAAAGGTACACGGTCCACCTGTTTTATTGGCAAGAATATATGTGAAAATGTCATTTCTGCTAGAAAATAACCATCCCACTGGTAGTTTGACATGTTTGATGTAACCAGCGGCAGTCACAATGTGAAGGCAAGCCATGTTATTGGTCATGTTTTTGCAATGTTGATCAGTTCGGTGTTACAAAGTTTGGTGTTCCTATGGTATCTCATGAGGAGACCTCGTTTTTTGCCTCTAGATGCAGTTAAGTGTATTTTCTAATGGCATGAGAATTGCAAGTCATCTAGTAACAAATATCACCAGTAGTGATAATATACACAATTATTTGAGTGAGATTATTCTACTTTTCGTTAGTTGTTTCTTGGCAAAACTTAAAGTACTTGTAGAGACTGAAATGAGATATCACATCGTGTTCCTGAACATCTCCATCCAGGTTAGTGTCATTAAATATATTGAGCAGGACTTTTACAGGGGTCAGAATTGCAATCAAACACTTGGAAATATCAACTGTATTTTGCATGGTGGCCATGCAAAAATCGGACCTGTTGAGTACGACCCTTGACAAATGTGTCCACACACTTTTGTTCAAGTGCAGTAAAGGTGTCGGTCGGCGTGATTGATCAATCATTTCAGCGTCAGGGTAAGGGGTTTTCAACCCCTCCTGACCCCACACACCTGCAAAAAGACCACACAGCACTGTGAGCGCACAGACATCTAGTAGTATTGTCTGTAAAAGAGACAAGTCTGATCATTCTCACAAATAACATTTGTCAGCTGGTATGTGTTCACACCTCTTTTGTCCGGGCTTCCTAACCAGAAGGATATTGTCCTTCAACTTGGCAATGATTTCTGCTGGTTCAGGAGGACAATTTGGGGATTCTAACCCCACCTTAGCACCAGACTTTTTTTTGTTAGTTGAACTAAAACCTCCCTCCCCACGCACTGTAAGAAGGGCTGGGGCAGTCCCCTTTTTCACTGTTCCTCCATCCACTGGGATAAGCAACATTTGAGCAATTCTATCTCCTGCTTCTGTCATCAAATCAGTGTCTCCACTATTCAAGAGGATAATCTTAATTTCTCCTTGGTAGTCTGCATCGGTCACTTCCTCCCAAGACCTGTATGCCTCTGAGTACTAACCCAGATCTGGGCGCAATCAAGCCACAATTCACCAGGATAATCTGTATTCCAACAAATGTATCACCGAGTGCCATGTCTCTTTCAAAGTGTATGCTTTTAAAGCATGTAAATCAAGATCTGCAGATTCTGGTGTAGCTTGGTAAGGAGCTAAGGTTCCTGGTTTCATTTCCCATTACGTGATGGTGTTGGTTGCTACATGAGGTTGTGTCTGTAATGCCGGGGTTTACATAAGCATTAGCAGAATCTCTGCAGTTGTCAGTGGTCTGTTATTCAGAATTTGGAGGGCTTCATTTATGTGCTCTCTCCAGTTTTTCAAGCCTCTTTCTGATAGTTTGCATAATTGAGCTTTCAGCAAGCCGTTCATTCTCTCAATTAGTCCTGCATCTTTTGGATAATAAGGAATGTGATAAATCCACTCAATGTTTTGTTGTAAACAATAATCTTGTACCAATTTTCCTTTGAATGTGACCCATTGTCACTCTGGATCTGGAGTGGGACTCCATAATTTAACATTAACAAGTCCAGAGTCTTGATCATGCTATACTGAGTGGCATGTTTACAAGGGACAGCAATCAGGTACCAGAATAAGTGTCCACTATGGTGACACCCGTGACTAGTCGGTAGTGGCTCTATGTAATCAATTTTCTAGATCTGCCCCAGTAACTTCCCTCTCCCCAACTGACCTCTGTCAGTTTGTTAGACAGGCCTCTGTTGTGTGTGTTGACAAATAGGACATTGCATGATCACAGTTTTTATCGTCTAGGGGAATGTGCATCCCTCTAGTCTATGCCCACCTGTAAGTGGCTTTCCCTACCAGGTTTCGTCATTTTTGGTGCACCCAGTTACCCATTCCCACCAAGTCAGAACTCTGTGTTGCCATCTCTGCCTCTGAGATTTTGGCTTTGTCATCTGGAAGGGAATTGAACCAGCGTTATAGTGAATCAATTGGACAGTGGGCATCTACTTGATACACAGTAAGTGTAATTTGCTCTAGCATTTCCCAAATTTCCTGCCACAACTCTTCGCCCCACACCTCCTTTGAATGTATTTGCCAGTTATGTGCATGCTATGTGGGAAGCCAGGTGGCTAACCCATTGACGCTCGCTAGACCTAGAATCAGGATAAATGTGACAAGTTCCAGGTAATTCTTGTTTCAATGCCTGATACACAACGTACAATTCTGCATTTTGACTACTGTTCCATTCTCCTGTAGTGGTCAACAGCTTCTTAGTGATCGGGTTGTACGACTGCTTTCCAATGTCTTTTGGCCCCCACATACTTGGCTCAACCATGGGTAAACCATACATGCTTCTTATCCTCAGGGAACAAGGATTCAAATGACTCGCCCCACCTCACTAGTGACTCTTTTATTTACAGTACCTTCTGCATCCATTCCTCATCCTGCACAGGGGCTTGTGACATCAGTTGATGTAAAGCTGCTGTGCCTGCTGGTCCCACTTGGGCCCTGTCTTGTATGTACCATTTCCAACGTATGATACTAGCTTCTTGTGCATGTCACATACGATCAATTTTAGGTGAACTCATCACCCACTGCATCATTGGAATCTCCGGTTTCAAAATTACATTATGACCTAGGGTCATTTGCTCAGTATCCAGTATATCCTAGTAGCACACAAGTAACTGTTTCTCAAAGGGAATATATCGCTCCCCAGCACCAGGTAGGTTTTTAGTCCAGAAACTCAGGAGCACCCTCGTCCTTTCCTGTTTTTGCCACATGCTCCAATTTGCATATTTCCCCTGAACGGTTACAGGCAACTCAAAGTCTCCTTCCTGTAGTGGCCACAAGTCTAATGCATGTTGAATCACCTCCTTTGCCAAATCAAATGCACACTGTTGCTGTTCACCCCATTCAAACTCATGCTTGCTTCATGTTACTATGTACAGAAGGACTAAAATCTGACTCAGATGAGGAATATGCTGTCTCCAAACACCAAACAATCCACTTAATCACTATGCCTCCTGCTTAGTGAAGAGAGTGGCAAACTCTAAAATCTTTTTTTTTGCCTCTGGCAACACCTCTCTATGTCTCTGATTCTACTGAATTCCAAGAAACTTAACATTTTGAGAGGGTCCTGTGTCTGGATTAATCATCCAACTTTTACTCTGTAAGAGTTCCACAACCCACTCCAACTGAGTCTGCACCTGCTCTTGTGTCTCTCCTTGAATCATCACATCAACAATGTAACGGGACAATTGCACCTCTGGAATGACAGATACTTCATCCAGGTGTTCTGCCACCAGTCGTGACAGATGGTGGGACTATATACATACCCTTGGGGGAGCCTTAGCATAAAAAATTGTCTGCCAGTCTAGGAAAAACTGAATTGCTCCTGAATCTCAGGGGCCAATGGTATAGAAAAGAAAGCATTGGCAATATCAGTAGTTGCATACCAGGTCCCTGGATGCTTCTGTATTCTTTCAATTAAAGTGATGTGTCAAAGGGGGTGTATGTTTATTCACTTCGCTGTAATCAACCTTCATTCTATAGCACTTATCAGATTTGTGCATAAGCCATGGGGGTTGTTTCATTCAGTGGTGGTAAGCGCTATTACACCAGCCACAATCAATTCTTGTATAGTTTTACTTATTTCCTCATGCCCTCCTGGAATACAGTACTACTTCAGGCGGGTTACCTTGGTTGCTGGAGGCACCTTCACTGGGGGTATCTTCAGATATCCCACCTTCATAGCTGCCACCGAAATGTATTTCTTTGATCCAAACGGATAACAACCATCAACCAAATACAAAGTCATCCCCTTTAAAATGTCAATTCCCAGTACATATTCTAGAAGGGGCACAATCAAAACAGTATATTCTTCTTTGGCATTCTTCCTAGTTTCATTTTAACAGTAGTCTGCATGGCAGGGGATTGATTTCCACCCAACCCTGTAATGGTCTAATGCTGACCGGTAAACGTTTTCGGATTTCCATAAATTAAAGAGACCTCCGCTTCAGTGTCGACTAATGCTCGAACAATTTGAACATTTTTGTGTTTCCAGTGCATTTCAAAATCAACATGTGGTCTGTTATCTTTACGAGCCAATCCCTGTACTGGAGCTTGGCCTGTTTCCTAATATGATTTAAACCTGTCAACTTTTGCCCAAGTCAAGTCTGGATATATGCTTTCATATCTGCAAGTAGATTCTCCTCATTCATTGCTTTCAATGGTTAACCACTTGCTGTCAAAATCATACTCCTCTTCCCTTTTGAAGAGACATTTTTCTCCCTTTCCTTTCCATTCTCCTGCATCTGTGGCTGACTCTGAGTTACACGTTTACTTGTTCACCCGCCTGCTATGTTCTTTTTGGTCCAGGCCTCTTTTACAGTACATCTCCGATAAGCTTTTGGTATCTATTCCATCAATCTGCTCCTTTCTGACACCATCCTTCAGTAATGCCTTAAACATGTCTCTCCTAGGTACTCAATTATTATTTGCGTGACCCTCAGACCTGAAGGCTCTCTCTGGTTTACTCCAATCTCCCAGCTCTCCTAGCTCGCAAACTGCTGCCAGCACCTCTTTTATTCTCTGCCCTGTCTGATTAATTTGGGGGGTCATTATCACTTGCTTGTAAGCTGGAGGGGAAAGACAAATGATTTTTTTCATACTGAAATGGTCAGTGGAGCCTCTAAGAAATTGTGAGCTTCATCTAACAGAATAGCAGTTTTCATACTTTCTTCCTTAATTTCTTGCATATCATTTCTCAATGTGTACCAAGGCTTATCATTTGTCGGCCAATCTGATTCAGTATGATATTTTTTATTACATCCCCTGACTGCCAATTGTAGTAAATTGGTCGCTCCTTGATTCCCATAACTCTTGAATTGTTCTTGTGTAAGGGGGTTAATGTTAAGAGTACAAAACGTCTTTGAATCTCCAAAATCTAATGTTACTCCTGAACAACCTCACCATCTATGTACGAAATGCTTTCCATCACTTTTATGTTTAAATCTGTCCATAATATCATTAAATTCTTGTTGAGTGTAATCTTCTGAAGAATGCATTTCAGTTCCTCCCAGGTTCTGTGGGGTGCCCTGTATTCTTTGTCTAAATATGGGCTGTGCGCAAACCATTTTTGGCTTGTCTCATTCCGACTGGCCCCACCTCTTTTAACCTCTTTATCACTAGAATTTAAAAAGTCAGTACTCTCCCATATATTCATGTCCCATTCATCCGAATTCCAATCTAATCCTGCTTTGGCAATTGCTAAATTAACTTTTATTTGATTTATTTTACCTCTACGTTTACGAAATCTGTTCTGAGCAACTTTAACAGCTGCCCTATCTGCAACAGACTGATAGGTATCAGCCTTATCTTGTAATACCTTATTATGATAGGAAAGCATAGTTACAGTATTTTTAGTTTCAACTAACTGCCTTTCTAATTGCTGGTTCTCCTGTTCTAACTGCTTGCATTTCTCATGCATGTTTCTATAGGCGGAGAGCAGTATCCAACCTCTCCGTCCTAAAATAGATAAATCAGCACTTTGTCCAAAAGGTACCTTTTGCAAACACATAGGAACATTTTTTGGTTCAGCATCATTAAGACATTCATCCCAACACTCTGAGAGCCCCTGCCCGCAGGACCACTTGTTCGCCAAGACATTATAAGGTTCTTTGATCCACCCTGGACTCTCACTTGCAATTTTAGAAATAGTTTGTGAAGCTGCTTTTGACTTTTTCCAAAAAATGTAACTTTTACTTTTAAATCTTACACTTTTCAACCTTTTCCCACTTTTCTGACTATGCCAAAGTGTTTTGCTTGCTTCAGACTGAGTGGAGACAAAATGAAAGGAATGCCAAGAATGCAACTCTATTAGTCTGAGTAATAGATTTATTAAGGCACTTCTAAAGGTTCATACAGATAAAGAATAATGTATAATTATATATATTAATATATATACATACATATATATATATATATATATATATATATATATATATATATATATATATATATATATATATATAAAATAGCGAGGCACTCAGCTGCTGGTGCACTTGGAGGGTTTTAGGCCAAAACCCTTATTAATCATCACACAAAATGGTGATGTGGGTGCTGTGACAAGGATTTCAAATATAAGACAGTTTGCCACAGAGAAAAAGAACTGGTAAAAAGGAAATTACGGTAAAACCTGTTTGAAAAAATATGCTGAATGTAATTGATGCACGTATTCCTTTTAACATGATGTACGAATAATATTGGATTGAACTATCAATGACTATAATCAAATTATTGAATTAAGGAATCGTGTTAACAGCAATCACGTTTGAATATCTTACAGGTGAGAGACATGTGACTATTAATCCCAGAATGCAATATAAATAGTGTGATGGCAGGAAAGAACAGACAATACCACTTGAGAAAGACATGGTTGTCGAAACGCGTCGTGGGGCCTGAAAATCTGTCTGAATAAATGAAGCTGTCAATGGATGCCCCAGGAGTGTAGTCCCTTTTTTGTGTGATGATATATATATATATATATATATTTATATATGTATTTAACCAAAGCTCAACACTAACGTTTCAGTCTGCGCCCTACACAGCAGACTGCGAAAGGGTCGCAAACCCTTCACATTCCCAAAATTGCTTCTTGACACAGAAGAAGACTTCATAGTCACTTACTTGCTTCAAACAGTGATTTATTCAACCAGGCAAATAAACAAAATTGGCACCAATTCACTCCAACGCGTTTGAGGAGACTCTGCTCCCTTGTTCACGGAGATATCAAGAAGCAATTTTGGGAATATATATGTATATATATATATATATATATATATATATATATATATATATATATATACATATACACACATATATATACTGTATATACATATATATATATGCACACACATATATATATGTACACATATGTATACATATATATATATAGTGACTATGTCATGCACAACACAAAGCTGAAAATAAGAATTAAAAATGCATCACCGTGGGGCTTGAAAGCAACATCATCCCTTTTGCAAGCATCAGGCCGAGGAACCCTCACAACTGAGAGGGAGTGTTTCCAACCGCATGGGAATCTTCTGAGCAAGACGACCCTCCTCAGAAATGAATTCCTTCTAACCTGGTTGTCAAGCTTCCTGCCCTTGTATACTTTAAACAAGCTGGAGAGGAGAATTCTAGTCAGATGAATTGTTGTTCAGACGCTGGACGCACCAAGTCAGTGTTGGAAAAGAACACATGTGAGACTGGCCAACTCTCACAGTGTTTTTCCAAGCCCGAGCACTTCCCTACCTTACCATAAACATGCTCCGCCTGGTACATCTTATCATGAGTGCTCTTCACTCCTCCATGTTATGTACCTATCCTTCAAAGAGAAAGAGCCAAAACACTTTGCATAAGCGGTGCGCAGAAAAAATACCTTAGAGTGTGTGAAGCTAAGCTAAGCACAAAATGGAGTGTGGTCAAGATGGAGCTGGTGGTGGTTAAATGACAATAGCATTACAGATGGCCACCTTCACATGGCAGACTGTAGTGAGCCAACAGCATTCGTCACACACTGAAGATAAGTGGCTTCTGGGGGGCAGATGCCAATTTACTCACTTGGCCAGACACATGGCTGGTGACAGTGATCCATCACTTCATTTTCTTTGGGCTGTAACATTTAGCAGTAGTGGTATGTTGCATAGAATTTAGACCAACTAGAGCAAACATTACTTGATTGATCAATGTACACAGCCATGTGCTGTCCCTGGAGAGCACTTTTTTGTGGAGTGTACTTGTTTGTGTCCTAGGTGCCTGGGCTTATAGGCAAGGCACATCAGTATGCACCAAATTCCACACATACTCAAACAGTTACTCATCTTGTGTGTCATACATGGCCCATCCCCAATCGTCAAGGGGAGATGTCAGAACCTAACACATCAACTTGGCTATGTGACAGACAGGAATATGCCCTGTACTCACCCCCTTGTGGCTGCTTTTTTCCCCTTAAATTAAATGTCCATCAAGCTCCGGGTATACCACCACCAGAATGCAGGTCCTTAGGGGGGTCATGCTCCGACATGCACCACGACCACGTTGGGAGGACAGCCTCAGCTGGACCTCTGTGATCTTCCGGGCCCAGCATCTCAGGTCCTCCCACCTCTTTCAACAGTGGACACTCCGCAGGCCATGGACCCCCAGAGTCTGCACCTTCTGGGCGATGGCTCTCCAAATCTCCTTCTTCTGATGGGCTTTGACCTGCATGTATGCAAGAGGCAAGTCAAACTTTTACAAACAAAAGTTTTGGCACAAATGGTTGTGTCACACACATGTCAAAAATCCAAAGCACCCATGTTGATAAGTACAGGGACATGACTACACACTTTTGGAGTCATCTGCAGACTAACACACTACCCTGCTCAAAGCCTACAGTAACCAAGCAAGCCTACTGACATCAGATAGCCCATGCTCCAGGAATATGTACTGTAATGTGAGCCTCAATGAAACACTGCGCACCAATTTGGCTTCTGAAAGGTAAATAAACTCCTTAAGCCTGACTGGACAAACACATTTACACTCTGCAACATTGACTCAATAAATACAGTCCCTACAGGCAACTACCACAGTACAGACTTCACCCTTACACTTGAGTGACAATGAAAGGGCTGGTATGATGGGTAGAGAAAGTGTCTCCCCTGTGCATGTGTGAACATGTGGCCTACCAAATGCAGACTCATGCTGTAGCATGTACCTGTAACACAGAACACACCTTTGATAATATGTTTCTAACCTATAGCGATGGCATCCAACATAAAAAGGAATGTTTTGTACAATTTCTGCTATGTATCCAAGCTACCAAGTCACATGTCATGGCCTCCCAGGACTCTACACACTGTCTGCACTGCGGCTTTGCTATTTGTGCATTAAGCCTGTACAGGACACACATGACTTATGTAAAGATGACAACAGAGCTGTGGGAATAAGGGACCTGTCATGAGTCAAAGACACACATAGACAATGATGCTTAATGCATATATGGACTAGATCTGGGGTTTACCTCTGTACCTATTCCTAATCTAGTCAATGGTCTGAGGCATTCAGGGCAAGTTTTGCCGCTAGACCCACATATTTGGCACATGACAGGATCTGCAGGTCTACAGGGAGTGGGCACAGTGCCACAATTGCATAGTCACAGTGACTCTCCGACAGCCTGGACTATATCCCATACTGGGAGATACATTTGACAAGCCCTGGTCTCTGCAGGCAGAGCGTACAGAACTTACATGACACTCACATTTTCATCAATTTCATGCATGGCAGTACATCATGTGGCCATCTGCAACGTGGCTTGTGGCTTTTGTGGCAACCTTAAGGGTACAGTGAGCCATGATATTTCTTCCAGACAAGTTTGGCAAGGCCAGATATGGGGTGAAAGATCTGTGGCACAGTACACACTGCTTACAAGATCCTCAAATGACTCAGACAAGATGCATACCCAGCTCATGCTGTCATGCACATACCTTTTCTAACATTTACAACCAGCATAAACAAAAACATTTCATTGTATGGCAGTAAAGTCTCCTTGCCTAGTCATGTGCATCCAACAAAAGGAGGATCTAGGGCCTCCAAAAAACATCACTCAGCACAATCTGAATGAACATACCATATAGTACTGGTCTCCCAATACCTGAACCATGTGCATCCCATTGATGCCACACATACTGCAACAGGCACACAAGAAGCCTAACTGGCACACAGGGGCACATTGTAGTCTGTGAGGAGGGAAAGAATGGTGTTGAACTGATTCAATTGTGCCTATGTGGTACTAACCTGCTCCTCTGGTAGCCAGAGAGCTGATCATACAGAGGAAGGACCTTGGTCACAAGCCTCTCCAGCTCTTCTGGGGAAAAGGATGGGGTCCTTTCACTAGCTGGAAGTGGCACAATTGCTCCCAGAGGTGGAACACAGCAGCTGAAGTTTTAGAGATGTTGCCTGCATCAGTGTCTGGAGTCAAGTGGCTGATTTTGCACAAATGCGGTATACACGTATGCCATTTACGTGGTCATCACTTCTGTGGAACACAGACATTGGGCCATACAACGTTAGCGTACAGCTGTGTTTGCTGCAATCATTACTGCCCACTGCGTGGATGACTTCCACTGGTAGACACAGGCAAGTCCTGATGTGCAGTGGAGTAGGTCACGCATTCGCCATTTTGGCAGTTTGAAATATTGTATATGGCCCTGTTATATGTGTTACCGCAACAATATATGTTTAGGATCATCATAAACATCCTCAATATGTCTTGTTTTGTAGATCCGGCTACCCAACCACCAGCATAGTGTGTTGCACGGCACAGATGACATATGATGGCGGTGCACGGTCCACCACCGCTGACGGTATTTTTGGTGGTCGGGAATGACTGTCACATTTCGAGGGGCAACTGAGTAGCAGATAGTTGGGTGTCACCCAAATCCATGTTGTGGCCACATGTTCAAAACCATGGGGGTCACATTTGACGCTTGTGTAGTTGCCAGCTGTGATGTGTACTGAGTGTAATGTATTTCCAGTCAGAAATGCTTTGTCACATGATATTGTTGGCAATCATGTGTTGCTGTGGACACAATGACTAATGTTCCAAATCATGTATTTTCTCACATAGGTACCCTGGGATAAGGAGGATGCAACAACCTCCTGTCTACCATCCATTGCTAGACCTTCTGACCATGGAGGAATGCCACATCATCCAGCTCTACTGTCTGAATAGGCAATCAGTAGTGGATTCATGCCAGCAGTTGGAGCCAGATCTGATGCCAGCTAACAGTATTCCATACTGCATACCACCCATTGTTAAAGTCATGTCAGTATTGCATTTCCTGGCCACAGGGTCCGTCCAACATACGGTGGCCCTGTTTGGTGGTATGTCCCAACCTATGTTGAGTCTGGTGTTGAGATATTTCCTCTTAACAATGTTGAAACACATTAACAGCTACATCAGGTTCCCCTGACATGAGGATTTAGCCAATGTGAAGGCTGACTTCTTATGGTTTTGCCCACATCCCACATGTGTGTGTGGGAGGCATTGATAGCACACATGTTGGCTTGGTGCCACTGCAGGCCACTGAACACGACTATTGCAACAGAAATAGCTTTCATTCCATCAACGTGCAAGTTGTCTGTTTGGAAGGTCTCTAAATCTCAAAGGTATGTGCCCGTTTTTTAGGATCAGTCCATGATTCCTTAATAATGTGGAATAGCACCATACCCCAGCTGACATCACAACTGCAACCAGAGAGGGCCTGACTGGTTGTTAAGTCACATCTCTCCTGATTGTGTGTGAGCAATGTCAGGTGCTACAATCATTAAGTCAGTGACTCATTGTTACAATTATGTCCCATTCTTTAATAGGAAACTCTGCATGCCAGGGAAAGTCTGCTTCAATGAGGTCTATGGAAAAACACGGCAAGCAGTGGAGCAGGCTTTTGAGCTCCTGAAGGCCAGATTCTGCTGTCTGGACAGGAATGGTTAAGCCCTCCTCTACTCACCAGGGAAAGTGTGTCAGATCACTGTGGCATGCTGCATGGTCCACAACATCACCCTGTGGAAGAATATCCCATACATCCCAGAGGAAAGGGATCCTGCAGTGCCACCAGGTGTGAATCTTGAAATGTCAACTGAAGATAACAGTGGTTAAGAGGAAGGCGGTGACGTGCGATAAGCTCTCTCCAAAAGCTACTTCTCATGAGTCTGTCATGTGTTGTCATGGCTATGACTGAACAATTAACTGTAGTTGTGATAATGTGCAGAGTTTAGAGTTTTTTAAACATTTAGGGAGCTGATACTCCAAAGGCTGATTGATAATATAGCTTTTGACACATACTCTCCTTGATGATCTTCCTTTGTTTGTGTCAGATTTATTGCAATGTACTTTGTTTTCTAGATGCCACTTATGTGACTTGTGTCACATCAAGCCTATACTCCTTCTTTTGTTCTTTGTACAGGTACCTTAATCATGACATTTCCATGTGGGCATTTCAGAGTTGTAAATTGGCAGGTATGTGAATCTGTTCTGACATATGAAGTGGACATGGATTGTTCTAGGTAATGTAGGTCACATAGGTTAAGTGTAGGAGATCTGTGCCGAGACAGTATTTGGATGGAAGTTCAGAAGTGCCCATTGGACTTTCTTTGTGTCCTGTGGTGGGCCTGATGCATCATGTGTGTCATCATGTGGTCCTAAAATATGTAGGCATAGCTCACTACCAAGCCAGTTTGTATTCACATTTGGTAAGCACTCTTTTTGTGTGACCTGCATATGCCTGTAGATGTGTTTCATCATTGTAGACCACAGTGCATGTGCCAACACACTGACATATGTTTGTGTCATAGGACCAGATGCATGAGCATTGGGTTAAAATGACCCTATGATCAGGAACTATTGTACTGCCATCTGTCTGAATCTTGGATTATCTGATGTATGATTACTTTGGTGTGGTGGATGTGATAAGGCTCAAGCTGGTGACATCAACCACTTAAATATTTGTCTACTCTACAGGACAATGTCTTCCAAATCCCTTCCTTACATGGTCTGTACCTATAAATATGTTCATTTACTCAGTATGAGTCAATCATTTGTGATTTCCAATGGTTCAGACATATTAACAGCCTTTGTGTGGAACACTGTAATACAATTTTTAGTTTGACCAGGCACTTGTGTGTATGTGTTTGTATGGGATGGTTGTAATCCTGAGCTGAAAACTGTGTACATGCAACTTATCCCATCTTGAACAAGTTTCTTGGATCATCATTGTATGGTTTACATGGTCTGGCATAATTACATGGCTAAATATGAAATCAAAATCAGCAGACAATGAGTCAGTGATGGATGATTTTATTTTGAAGCTACGACTAACAGAAACTATATGTGACATGAATCAGCACGAAACAAGCATTTGCAATGCAATTGGTCTCACATTTACTAGAGTTAGAGCTATTGGGGGTGTAAATTCATAACTCAACTTTTCTTGCCACTTAATTCAAGTGGCTCTGCAAAAAACTAAAGGACTAGCAGGCCTACTGGAACATTATTTCAAACCTAGCCCTTAAAACACAAACTATACCCAGCTGTAAAACAAACGTTCCAGCCAAAAGGGAGCTTTAAAAGACACTGAATGGTGTGAGGGGTTATTATTTTGGGTTCCCCACTAACCTAGTGTGGGGTCCCATTGTCCTAGGACCACCACAGGCTGAGTTATGAGCAGAAATGTTTGTAAAAGTAATGCCCTGCAAAGCATTCTAGGGCAAATTTCCAGAGTGTAGTGAATATTTTAGTATTGGCTCTCCCGTTGGGAGAACCGATTTGAGGATTTCTCTGTTTTTGGCATGACACATTTAACAATTATAAGTGTTTTTGAAAGCTATAGAATGCAAAGGGGAGAGACAAAAGAAAACAATGTGATGAGCTCTCAAATACCGTTGATCGAGTTCTCACTGTAAGTGCAATGGCTGCCATGCAGCGAGAAGGGTAGAGATAAAAGGAAAAAGTAGTTCCCCACGTTGAAGTATATCGGCAATCGTGCAATTATCCATGTAATAGGGGCAGTCTGCAAGGCACAGCAAACCAGCCTCAAGGCAGGACAAACATAAAGCATTTAACAGTGACATCAAGGTATTTTTGAAAGGCAAGCTCAGTAATGAATGAAAGTGATGGTCATGAGATGGGCATGGTTAAAGCCCACAAATAGATTACAAGAGGTCAGAAAAGCAGTGCTTGCTCACTGCTGTGCTTGACCTAAAAAGAAATGTGAAGCGGTCAGTCATGGTGAATACAATAATTGGAGTAGAAGGCCCACCATTGGAAGTTCAAAGTCCAAAGTACTCTTCCCATTGGAAATGAAAGGTGGTTCAGAATAAGTCCACAGAGTGAATGTGTAGCATACAAAGGAGGACCTTAAAAAAGATGGCTATTGCTGGCAGTGGCGGGTGTCTTGCTATCCGAGCCTCCTGTATTCTTTGCTGGACATCCCCGCTTGCAGTGGGGGGGGGTTGTCAGCTGCCACAGAGTCAGGGGTGTCTGTGGCTGATTGCTTTTCTGGCAGGGACTCCTTTCCTGTGGTTGTCGCTGATTTCAGTGGGCTTACTGTTGATGAACTGAAGGAAGGGGAAGATTGGTTTAGAAAAGACCTGCTCAGAATTGTGTGTATGTCCCTGAATACCCCTGTTAGGGAGGTGATGTTGGAATTGTGGGCCTCCATCTGTTCACACATGTCCCTATGCATGTCCCTCTGTAGCTGCTTGATTTCCCAGAGTTTGATCAACACCTGGACAATCACACCTTGGGACTCATGATAGACCCCTAAGACATGGCTGATGGTGTCCTGGGTGAGAGCAGCCCCAGTGGCCTCACCACAGTGGCTCACAGCATCCCTACCACACATCCTACCCCCAGAAGCCTGTAACCTTGACACAGGTGTACTCTCCATCTGGGTCTTGAAACCTTAGTGTCCGAAGTGTTAAGCTGCAACTAAGGATCCAGGTCTTGGGAGCACGAGATCGTGGAAACTGTGCTAGGTACACAGGTTGGGGGCAAATGGTTTCCTGTGAAGTAGAAGCAACAGGACTAGGAGGTGACGTTGTGGGCACAGTGAGACTCACTATTGCCATCTGACCAGGTTGGCCAGACGGGCTAGAACCGTACTTTACGTCCACAAGTGTTGTCGTCACTGAGGGCTTTATCCATGGGGTTAGTGGTAGTCTTTTTTTTTGCCTCCGTGTGCCCATCTGCAGAGCCACCTATTGATGAAAAATGTATACTCTTACTAGTTGAATTGTGACATCTACCGCCGAAGTTTTGTAAGTAATCCAGTTGTGGCAAGTAACCATGGTATTTGGGGATTTGACATGACATGTGAAGCATGCCAGACCAATTTGACTCAAGCAGTTGATGAGATGAGTAGATCAGCTGCACTTTGGAAGATAGCCTGAAAATGACATCTTAAGACTAGAGCAGCCAACACAGTGGAGAGGCAGCATATGCCTTTGACCATTTGGAAGCCTAGTTGAGTCGGATGCAGGCAAACCCAGGACTTTGTCATATATGTGACTGAAGTCATCATGTGCACAGTGCTGTGCCAATGTGTCTGCTGACAATACCAATCTACTTATGCATCTTGAAGCCTTAGTAGTACTTGTTATAGACACTGGGTAAGGTGTCATTCCTGTCCTAAATAGTTTCACCTTGGGTTAGCAATTCAAGATGGGGCTAGGTAGACAGACATGCCTCTGAGTTGTGCATGATCTGTATCTTGGTCACTCTCAGGTACGTAAACTTTAATTGAGAGTTAGCAAACAAGGGTATTTGGACAAATGAACACTGAACAGGTGTTTGGAGGTATTCAAACTGGGCCTCCTGTGACTTGCAGTATGGTCACCCCCTCTATTACACACACTGAACAAATGGTACCCTCCCAGTTGAGAACACTTGAATGGAGAGTTAAGGCACAGGGGTATTTGGACAAGTGAACACTGGGCTGGTGTTTGTAAGTAAAGAAACAGAGCCTCCTGGTAGTTACAATCAGGTCACTCTCTCTATTCCCCACCACTTGACAAATGTTTGGTATTACATATGTGTATAGAGACTCCATTTGGAGCAAGATGGCCCCGGACGCCGGCAGTATGCGGAGTGGTTGACCGAAGGAGGAGAAGCTGCGCTATTGGAATCACTGTGCTGCTGCCTTTTTTAGCCATTCGCTTTGCAGCAATCGATGTGTGGAATGAGAAGCGTTTTATCTCCTTTAAAGGTAGCAGTGAAGCTCGGAGCTGGAAGCGCAAGTGGAGTAATAAGAGGTATTCGCATTAGCCTAATTGTCTATTTGCTTGTTGGGTGCATCTAGACTAAAACTGTGTTGACTCCCGGCAGAGCCGAGCCGTGCCTCAAGGAACGCTTTAAAGGCGTTAGATCAGAAGAAAGCAGTGCAGCGTTCCGCTGGAAATTATTGCGCTGCTCCCTTACCCCTGGCTCTTTGTTGGTGTGATCGTGATCGTGATCTGGAAACTCAGAGAGCGCCCCTCTCAGCAGAACTGCGAGGCTCTGGGTTGGAATTGTTGAACGCTTACACCGTAATTGTTGACTTGGCGGCGGTGGGAGGGTCTAATGTTGATCGCGCTTGCTCTCCGGTTGGGCACTGTTGGACAAATTTATACAGACTCCTGGCTGTCGCCGAGCCGTGTTGCGAGGTCTGCTCTAAGGCGGTTGATTCGGAGCACAATATCACTACTAGCGAGATTTGGTGAACTGGTTAACACGCTCCCAATCGCCTTAAAAATGAACATGGCACCAAAAACTATTTGGAACTCTGGCGATAAAGGTGAGGGGGCCCGGGTAGTGCGAATTGGGAAAGGCAAAGGGGACACAGCAGTTGCAGGAAGGCGCCCTTATTCAACAGCAGTTAAATCGAGTGGAAACCCACCGTAGGCCTTTGGTAAAGATGCTAAGAATCGTGATGGTATTCCCCCCCCATGGACGTTAGGGGGAGGGATAAAATGCAGCCTACGATCACATCTTTTCTGTCAGCAGAGTCACAAGAAAGAAAGACTGAGTATATCGGGCCCCCTTTAGCAGACAGCCATCCAGCTGTAAAAGAAACATGTCTGTTAACTAGCGGGGAGAGGGGTCATACGGAAGGAAGTGTACCTCTCCCATCCATGCTGTAAGGAAATGATGGTGCTGCTGCCGACCTGATAGGTGTTTGGGGTGAAAGAGATGATTCAAAAGCACCAAACAAGGGGGACAGTGACTTACCTGCTAGTGAAAGAATGTACCAAACACAAGGGGCTGAACCCATAGGTGGTGCGCAGGTGATCCGCGACTTGGGTGACATATCTGTTGAAATGTGTGTGGGGGGCTCAAATCATGTGGTTCTAAAACCGATGGCAGGAACCAAAAAAACTGGAACGTGTATAAAAGCTCCTGAATGGGCTAAGGATGGTGGTGATAAATTCTATTCTTTAACGGAGGAGTCTGATCTTACCAGTAGTGAGCATAATCAGAGTGAATCTGGTAACAGCATATTCTCTGAGACTGGGAGTATATCACCAACCAGGGAGCCCACGGTGCGACAACAACAGCGACATCTCAATTGTGTAAAAGCACGATCTGGTCCCAGTGAGGGCACCGAATTCTCCGCATTCAACAGCAATAAGATACTTAAATGGGACTATGCAGGTATCAAATTAACGGAGGCACCTGTCGTGGACGATCAGTTGATCGCCGCTAGGGGCATCAAAGGGAGCACAGGTGGCCCGGATCTTAGTATAAGCACTGCTAGTGCAGAGTCAGGGATGTTACAATCAAAATAAAACTTGATTAAGGAGTCCAAACAGAGACCAGGGCAGAGAACTGTCGTGCACGAATTGCCACAAAGTGCCTGCAAGGTACTGTTCGTAAGGTTGCAAAGTCATGTATTGAAATCGAGGTGAAGCTGTATACAATGGAGGAAAGAACGATGGCAGTAGAGGCCGGTGTTGAGGCTCTAAGAGCACAGTGTGCTTCACAGAATGGATAATTGGCTGATATACTGTGGAAACTTGAAGATCATGAGAATCGTCAGAGGAGAAATAACTTACGTTTCCTTGGCTTTGGCGAAGAGGTGGAGGGTAACGATATCCGGGCCTACATGATAAAGATCTTACGGGTCACCTTCCCGGAGCTCACTAATTGGGACTGGGAGACTGAGGTTCAGCCGGTTCATAGATTTCCGGCAGTTCATCAGGAGGTTGGTCTTACAGCTGAAACTAAATATCCAAGAGCAAATTGTTTTTCTTTGGAAATTATTTGTTAAGACAGGCTATTTTTTAAAAAGCCCCGCCAGATGCTCCACGCAGCGTAGATGGGGTAACCTTTTTTACGCATCCAGATTATTGTCATACTACTGTGGAGCGAAGATGGCGGCTCCGGCAGATGATTAAACCTTTTCAGGATAAAGGAGGGGAGGCCTATCTGTTGGGCCCCGCTCGCTTAAAAACAGTTGTCAATGGAAAGGTTAAAATGTTTACTTCAGAAGTCCAGGCAAAAGATTATCTGCTGGAGGTTCATGGTGTAAAGAAGTGAGGGATTAGCCCCTCGGTGACAATAGTTTTTTTGGCGGCAGGGCTGGCATATGAAATCATAACACGGAAGTCCAGGGGAGGGCCGGCGGCCTCCACCTATGTGGCACCAACATTCAGGCCAGCGGTGTTCTGATTGCTCATCAGGGTGGGAGGTGTTTGGGTGGGGGGAGGAGGTCTCGGCTAGGTCCGTCGGTGGTGGTATGGTGGAGGGTGGTCGGGAGGATGGAAGGAGGCAATAGGGGAGGCAGGGGGTGAGGATGGCAGGGGTAGGTTGGGTGGTGGGTGGGGAGGGGTTAGGGTGAGGGGAATCAGGGAAATAAGGGGAAATTAGTACCCAAGAGACTGTGGTCAAGGGCAAACTTACCAAGTACTAGTTGTCTCTGTGCCCAGAGTTTCTGGTGTGAGGAAGGCATTAAAGGGACAGAGGTTGATATATGAGAATAGCTGTGAGAATAGGGAGACGATGTCTCAGAAAGGCGGTCTATTGGTGCAAAAAATTTCAGCAGTATTTTAATGGCTGCACTGCGTATAGCAACTATTAATATATGTGGTTTAAACAATCCCGGTAAGAGGAGAAAAACGTCTCAAGATCTGAAAATGTTAAAGGCAGATATTTATTGTTTGCAGGAGACTCATATAGAAAACTCAGATAAAGCTTTGTTTGAGACTTTGGGTTTGAGGCTGTTAGGATGCACTGAGCAGAAGTTTAAAAAAACGGGGGTTGCTATCTTAGCAAGTAATACTAAATGTGCTGCTACCCGGTGTAAGGCTGACTTGTTTGGGAGATGGGTGATTATGGAATGCTTATTGGATAAAGCAAGATTTACGCTATGTACACTGTATGGCTCGATAGATGACGATCCAACATTATTTGATTTTATTTCGTCAGAACTAGCAGTATGGCCCGCTCCGTATATTGTCTGTGGAGACCTGAATATAAACAGGTCATGGGACGGACTGCAGAATCTAACCACGGTTACGAACAAGAGTTATCGGGGACGTAAACCTAGGGTCTTCAAGGCCCTCAAGAATATGCAAAGGGAGGTGGGATTGGTAGATCTATGGCCAATACTGAAATGGTCAAACCCGGGATATACCTATTTCTCAGCTCCTCACAGGAGGTTTGCACAATTAGATTACTTTCTCGTTTCATCTATTTTCCTGGAGGGGCTGGAAATTGTGTTATATCCCCGCTATATGGCAGATCATAACCCGCTGCTTCTGGGGGTTAAGTTAATGGGCTGGCAGAGACCTAGGAGTGATTGGGCATTTGAAAGAGCTCTGCTGAATGATCCTGTGTATATCCAGCATATGCGTAAGCGGCTGAGAGAATTCTTGGAAGTTAATATGGGAACTGCCCCACTGGAAATTGTGTGGGATACATTAAAGGCAGTGATAAGAGGGGAAACACTCGGTTTTTGTATTAGATGACAGAAATTGATAGTGGCTCAGGCTCATTAACTAATGGGAAAACTACGTGCAGCAGAAGAACAGCTTATTCGGGCGGTTGAGTCTGGCATGGGCATCGAGAATGCCTTACATCAGATAGCAATAGCCAAAATGTTACTTGATAAAGGCACGATGGAAAAGATTGTGGCAAAATATTTGGCTAGGCAGGGCGAGAGCTATGAATATAGTGAGAAAGTGGGGCATATTTTAGCAGTATGAGCCCGCCAGAGAACATCTACTGGGGCACTTTGAGAATCTGGAATAAAGTAGGGCTGATAGTAACCGGCTCCGATGCAATTCGGGAAGCCTTTCGGGATACTACGGAGAATTGTATAAAGACACCCCCATGGGTATGGGACAGCCTGTTAGACGGATGGTTGAGGCTCCGGGTGGTAGGATTGCATCAGAGGAGCAAGGAGCGTTAGGACAGGAGCTTACAGTGGAAGAGCTGGAGGAAGCATTGAGGGCACTCCAGAATGGGAAGGCTGCAGGTCCGGATGGTATCCCGCTTGAGTTATGTAAATGCAGTTATGCTGAGAGTGTTAATACAAGTGCAGCAAGGGGGTAATCCTCCACCATCCTGTAGCACCGCAAATATAGTGGTATTTTAAATAAAAACAAGGATCCACTTAGTTTAAGCTCGTACTGCCCAATCACCCTTATAAATAGTGATGTGAAGATCTATTCTAAAGTATTGGCAACCCGCTTGTCTGTCCACATTGGCAAGCTGGTATCAGTTTACCAACATGGGTTTGTTCCAGGGAGGGATACAACAGATCATATTAGAAGGGTAATGGCATTATTTCATGCTACACATGTGGCAGAGGAACCTATGGCTATGGTTCTGTTGGATGTAGAGACAGCATTCAATAGAGTGAACTGGGGTACCTGTGGCAAACGTTATGGATATATGGCCTAGGAGAAAGATTCATCACAGCCATTAAGGCCCTGTATAGAAACCCAAGGGCTCGAATACAAATGGGCGGTAGTTACTCAAGTGATTTTAAAATCAAGCGGGGCACACGACAGGGATGTCCATGCTCGCCTTTATTATTTGCATTATATCTTGATCCTTTCTTGCGGTGTTTGGAAAAAAACATAAATATTCAACCGGTGGTTCGCAATGGGTGGGGCACAAAAATGTTGGCGTATGCAAATGACATAGCTATTATTACTGACAATCCAGATTTGGCTTTAGTGGAAATAGAGAGAGCGGCAGAGAGTTTTGGGATTGTGTCCGGATACTCACTTAATAAAGATAAGACCCAAATAGTATTAAATGAGTACTGCAGTTCGATGGATACACGTAGAGTAGACCACGCAGTCTACCTGGGGATTGATATCTACCCGCAGGTGGACCGTATAGTTTGATATAATCTTATGCCGATAGTTAATAGTGCTAGAGATAGTCTTTACAGATGGAATAACTTACATACGACGATTATGGGGCGGTATAATATGGTAAAGATGATGCTCCTTCCCAAAGTGCTTTATCTATTTCGTGCCATCCCATTAGAGTTTGAGAAATTGTGGTTTAAGATGATGGATAAACTAATAATGAGGTTTTTCTGGTGTATGGTAAAATTAGGAGGGCCAGTAAATATATGATGTTGCCTAGGGAGAAGTGTGGTTGGTCTCTCCCTAATCTTAAGCTGTATCAGTTGGCTGCTGCACTGCAGTACATGCACCACTTGTTCAATGACCGTAGGTTTACACAGGGCAAAGAGTATGTCCTGAATATTTACGAATTATCAATTGGCCCCGTTGCAAATAGTGCTATGTTGGCATTTCTGGAACCCAGCTATTTCAAAAAGGTACGATTCAAAACTGTATGTTCCACCTTTAGATGCTGGGACCCTCTGCGAAAAGGAATGGGGCTCGGAGGTATAATTATTACACCCTGATTATGAACAATCCCTTGCTTCCTGAGATATTTAGAGACACTTATATGGCAAGGTGGAACCGGCAGGGAATACTACGATTAGGTGATTTTTTTGAAGGATTAAGTCACTACCTAATTGAGAACCTATGTGTGAAATTTGGGTTAGATCATAAGGGCTTCTTTAAATATCTGCAAGTGAGGGATTTTGTTCACAGGAAAACAGGCGGGGTGGTAGGCTGCGCCAAATGTACTCTGTTAGAAACAATCATATTAAGTAATAAGATTATGATAAGGTTTGCCTATGCTAGGTTGAATGATGAATTACCAGACGATCTGGCGAAGTATAGTGAAAAATGGTGTGGGAAGCTTAATGTGAAAGATACAGTCTTTTATGACTCCCTAGGATTGGGCTGCAGCATCTTGAATTCAGCGTCCCTTCAGGCACAACATTATAAAACAATTTTTGATCTTTACTTCACTCCAGGGAAACTATTAAAGTGGGGTCGGGAAGAGGGGATACACTGTCCTAGATGTCAGTTGCATGGTGCCGACCTTCCACATATGTATGCCACATGTACAAAGCTATCCATGTTGCGGGAGAAGGTGGAAAAGTTTATTAAAGAAGTCACTAGTCAAGATGTTGAATTAACCCCGTGGGTAATAATATTCGGGCTATCTGAATCGATCAAACCTCGTGTGTCTAGGTTCGCGTTTGCAATTATGTCAGTTTATCGTCTTTGTAAATCCGCGGCTTGGCTGGATCAACAGTCCCCCCCATTTCAAACTTGGCTAGACCGCCTTCTCTCAGCTTATCAGCTGGAAGTTGCTCTTTATGAGCGCAAAAGGAAAGAAGGGAGTTGAAAGGGAGTACTGGGTAGGTGGTTAGCTGAAAGGTCTTGCAGCATCGCTCGCACGGCCGACTGAAGGTGACCCTTTTTTATGTTATGGTATGTTATGTTATGTTTTGTTACTCTCTCATGTACAATGTAACAACATTTGTTGCTTGACATTCTGAATTTGTTGCTGCATTCTCTTGGGTAAAAAAAAGAATTAAAAAAAAAAAAGAGGCTGCATTTAGGTTTGAACATAAATTTGCATTTTGGGACATACTATGTATCATGGAATGTGTTTCTGGTATTGTGAGATGTACAGGCAGCATTTGGACGCATGGCATGTGATGGACCTTGGTAGCTGTGATATTGGATCCAATTATAAACATTGGCAGTGTTAAATCTCAGATACTCTCGGTATTTAACTTTTGATAGGTACATGAACAAGACAGTGGCAAAAACTGAACTGTGAGCGGGCATCAAATTGCATTTTTGTAACAGTTTTTGTGCTGTAACTTACCAGACTTCACTTACCCAGGTATTCCTGTCAAACCCTCAGGATGCAGGATTGCCAACATGTTCTCACTCTAGGAAAATATTCTTCATGGGGCACTGGGAGGGACACTGCCAGTTGTCTTGGCCTCCAGCTGGTACCTAGAGACCAGGGAAGGGACCTTGACCCTGAGGTCATTCCACTTCCTTCTAATGTCCTCCTTTGTGCGCAGGGTGGTGCCTACACCATTAACTCTATTGACTATCCTGTCCAACATTTCCATTTTCCTACTGAGAGGAGTGTGCTGGACATGCACTCCAAACAAGTGTGGTTCTAGTCTAATAGTTTCATCCACCATGACTCTCAACTCACCCTCTGAAAATTGTGGGTTTTTGGTCCATGACATGACTGAAAATTAAAGGAAGTGCCAATGATGGGAAAAAAATTGACAATGTGTGTGAAAGGTGTAAAATGGGATGGGTAAAAAAGAACTGCCTCATGAAAAAAAATTGAAGAATTGATGTGTGGTCTGTCTTTCTGTGCTGCAGTGGAAATGCAAAGGATGGTGGTCTGTGAAGGAATATGTTTTATAGTGTCCTTTGCTGGTGTGTGTCAGCTGTGTTGTTTTTTAATTCATCAATGTGCACTTGTCTGTTACTTGGCTGGACACGGACCACAGTAGTCAACCGCCATTGGCTGATCGCCGTGCAGAGACTGCCACAATGACTCTGTGTTTGTAATAGGCTTGGTGGTTGGTTGCGGCACTTATGGCACTGGAAGTCAGACCGCTTAGATCCAAGCCTCCATGCCACTGGCTTTTTGCATGATGGAGGGCGGTCCTGCCTGTCTGAATTATAATAATGTGGCCTGGGGACCACCGGTGCAGTAGTCATTCGGAACCGCCAACATGGCGGTCTGGCAGACCGATTGCCAATCAGACCTCAGTCCCCAAGTCCTGTAATGGCTGCATGCAACTTTTTCTTCAGAGAATCAGAACACTCTCTCTCACGGGAGTGTGTCTCCCATAGGAATGCATTGGCCCAACGGCAACAAAAGCCCATCAGTATGCTTTTTTTTTTTAATTGGGTTTCATGGACTCTTGCTAGAGTATCTCAAATCCGACCCTCCAGCTATACAGATATTGTCTAACCCTAATATTTAATGAAACTATTGAATGGATTTACACCAAATCACAAAAGGATACTTTCTGTACCAAGAACTAGTTTCCTGCCAAATTTGTTATCATTCTGTTCAGCCGTTTATGTGATACAGCTGGTAAAAAAGTCTATGGAAAATGCTTGGGATTTTGGTTTATGGGACCTCCCTTCCTGTAGGCCCCCGCTTGATAGATCACCCCGAAACTTCCCGTACTTATGCTAGACAAAGAATGTCTGCATTTGGTGAGTGAGGGTGCTTATCATGTGTGTGTGTATGAGAAACTATATGTACGAGTGAGCTGATGTGTTTGCGAGTATGATGTAGTGAGAGTGATTGACTGGGGTAGTGAGTGCAAATACTTGAGAATGGGTTAAATTGAATTGAGTGAGAATGTGAGGGAGAGAGTGGAACTGTGAGAATGAATAAGTGCAAGTGAGTGACAGTGTGTGACGGAGATTGTGTCAGGAGCGAGTGAGTGAATGTAAGTGAGCATGAGTGAGAAAGAGTGAGTCTTACTCTTGTGCAGCTACTGCTGGACCTTGCCTCGTACACTGAAGATCATTCTTGGCTAATGCAAAATGTTGGCATATTAGATGTACTTCTTGGTGTCAGGGGAAAGTGTTGACACTGGAAGTTTGGAGATAAGTCTTGACATAAGGGGCACCAATGACAAACTGCTAGCAATGGCACACAAGAGGTCATTCTTGCAAATGGGACTCCCGTGGCAAAAAGCATGTGCTGGCTTACCATAGGTTATTATTAGCATTAGAGTGGACAACCATGGCAAAGTGGGGTGTCAGAGCAGGCAACCATGACAAAATGCTGACCCTTTTATACTACAGGTACCTTGACATACAAGTCACCTATGATACACATTTGGTGTAAATGACAAACTTCTAGAACTGGCATATTTTATTTATTTTTTAGTAAAAGCAGATACCCCTGACATGGAGGATACCTTTGACAAAATGCAGGTCGAGGAATAGTGGTCCTGGTGATTATTGACATATGGATGGCCGCCACAGCACACTTTCTTTCTTTAAAAAAATGGTTCAGTTCTGGGGAAGCATCAGGCTTCATTGGAATGTCTGGCGCATCATGAAAGTACTTAAGTATTGTTTAATGAGTGCCCTGTTAGAGTCTGTATCGTTTGAGTAAATATGTTCGAATATTGTGCTTGAAATGCACTATTTAACCACATTTGTTCAAACTTTCTTGTGATGAAAACCCTCAAACCCTCCAAGAAAAAGTTGAGCTCAGTCTCTGGAATTCGGGACAAGAATTACGCCCTATCACTTTCAAAGATCACCAGCCTTGACTGGTTATAACATGTAAAAGAGAATCTACTTGGAAGGAAAATGACGGAAAAATGAAACTGTAGAGTTGTAGACTGATGTTATGGTAAATGAGAGGCCACGTGCAATTTCTTTTTCTGAAGTTATCATTTCACCTATGGCATTTTAGTTATTTTTAGAGAATTTGTGCTGAAGAAATGCACTATTTTGCCATCATTTTCTTAAAATTAACACATAGCAGGTAAACCTGTTACATTCTAAGGTTGGTCGGTGCCTTTGCCTTTTTCCAACAAATGTGTATGAAAAAGAAATTGTAAAATGTCCTTGGTGGAGAAGCTCCCCATTCCCTACTTTTTTATAGTTTTCTTTACTGACATTTATTGCAACAGTAACAATTGACTAAGCATTATATCTAAAGAACCATTATCACTGTACGTTCGTCAAGCTTTAAACCTTGCTTGTCATAAACTTCTTAGTATTTGAACAACTAGAAATCAGACTCTGTATCGCCCCTCCCAGCTCCTTCCCGCTGTTTCCATGAGGAGTGTCAAATATTATAGCCAGCCCTGTCTTAAAATGTGTACATCATCAAGGGGTGTGTCGCTCGGTAGTCTAGCTTTTTGTGGCGAGAATTCGAAGCTGATATTTCATCCCATATGCTTTTATGCACTCCGCTCGGACACTGAATATATGTCCTCCTTGCTCGGGCTGTGTTTTCTAATAGCACCTGAGTCATCGCAGCCCATGTCATTAGGATATCTTGCGCTTTCGTGTTTTTCCTAGTTTTCCTCACATGTGTTTGTTCCTCAACCACCCATTCTACAAGGTCTTCCTCCCATGCCTCCCTTGTTGGGGGACGAGAGTTCATCCAGTTTATTGTTATATGCCTCTTGGCAATGGCAATGTGTAACACCTGCTGAGTTTCCTTTTCAAATTTTCTGAGAGGGCCCCTAACAGGCAGGTTTTAATTGTTAGTGGAACATCCCACCCAGTTGCTCTCTTGTACTAAGACAAGATTTCCCTCCAGAAGTCCACCAGCCCCGGACAATACCACACCATGTGTAAGAGGACCTCCACCTCAGCATGGCATTTAGGGCAGCACTTCTCCTAGAGGGATAGATGGAATTAAGGGGCTGTGGTGAAAGATAAGTCATGAGTATAATATTGTATCTGTTTGAACCTTGTGCATGCCCCCACCCTGCAGACCGACTTGTGTATTCGGGACCAGTCCAGCGGGAGAATAGGTTCCTCACTGTGTTGTTGCCAGGTGTCCTCAGTCCGCAGGGGTTTGAGTAGCTTATCAGATTGAAATATACGGTACAAGTGTGTGATAAGTCTCCGGTTCCCTGCCATCGCTAGCATTGTGATCATGGTTTGTGTGTGCTCAGGCACCTCGGAGATTGTTAATCATAGCTGCTGCTCTGTGGCTGCTATTTTAGCACATTTTAAGAACTGCCCTGTGCCTAAATTAAATGCTTCCTGGCCTGTATAGTGATGAAAAGCTCTTCCAGATACATATCCGACAGCAATATGCAGCCACCTTCCTGCCATTTATCAAATGTCATTAGTTGGCCAATTCGCACAAAAGGGGTATCGACCATAAGTCCATATCAGGGGAATAGGGTGCTCTTTTCAGTACTTGACTAACCACTCTCTCCCGTATCCTACCCAATAAATAGATCAAATGTGGGATCTCCTTGGGAATGCCAGAGCCCAATATTAGTAGCTTCCCTAACTGATGTCCATGATGTGAGCTCTCCAAGAGGGTTCTTTCCCAATTTGCATCTCCATCTAACCAGTGTACCGCATACTGCAACTGAGTAGCTAGGTAATACAATTCTAGGTCAGGGACCTCTATGCCTCCTTTACCCCACTCACATTAGAGTATGGCTAGTCCCACCTGACATCCCTTACCATGCCATAGGATGTCCACTAGGAGTTTGTACAACTCATGAAACACCTCCTTTGGGAACTCATAGAAGCTGCCTTTCATGACATATAAGCAGCAGGGTAGCACTACCATCTTTATAAGGGGGTTCTTTCCCCATAAGTGATAATTGCAGAGTATTCCAAAACTGGATGGAAGATCTCAGTCCAGTTATCACTCATCCCAAATCATATTCGTAGAACTGTTTCTCGTGGTGTGTGATGTAAATTCTTAATTATTTGACCTTGTCTACCATCCATGGCAGACCAGACTTAGGCAGACTCTGAAGGGGCCTGCCCATCAAGTGGCTCAGTGGGAACAAGACCTACTTCACTGTGCTGACACAGAGTCCCGGAAAATGCCAGGACTCATCCATCACATTCAAAAGGATGGGACTGATATAGCTGAACAACTCAAATATACCAGGGTGTCATCTGCATCTAGGGAGACTATATGCTCCATGTTGCCCACTGGTATCCCCCAGCCCTTAAAAACACTGACAAAGTAAGTAGGCCAATGGCTCCATGGCTATAGCAAATATCAAGGGGGACAAAGGCTATCCCTGTCTAGTTCCCCGTTGCAATACTATCTCAGCCAAAGCATAGCGCCCCATGCGCTTTCTCTCTTTGGGGTGTGTGTATTGCAATTTGACCCATTTTATGAAGTGATGACCCAGTCACATCCTGCCCAGCAACAGCCAAACATAGTCCTAGTTAAGGGAATCAAAAGCCTCTTTGATGTCAAGGAAGGCCAGCGTATACCGGTCCTACTAAGTCCCAGGGGCATACAACATGTGCGCCAAGTGTTTTGGGCTACACAAGGTATTTCCATGTGGCATATATCCGGACTTATCCTCGTGGATCAAACACGGAAGATATGAAAGCAGGTGGGTGGCCAAGATGCTACTAAAGAGCTTAATGTTGATATTCACCATCGAAAGGGGCCTATAGGAGCTGGCTTTGAGATGGTATTTTCCAGGTTTTGGTATCAACGTAATCAATGGTTCTCTAATGGGATGTGGTAAGTCTTGACGTTCATAGGCCTCTGCAAACACCTGAAGCAGCCTATCTATTAGGACTTCTGGGAAGGTCTTATAGAACTCGGTGGGCAATTCAACGCATCCCAGTGCCTTGGCTGTTTTAAGGGCTTTCATCACTTCCAACAATTCCTGTTTACTAATCTGGGCCCTTATATCTTTTGGTCAGCGGCGGAGATGGTCAACAATGGCATGCTAACCGCGTAATTAGATAGCTCACTTAGCTTGGCTATGTGCATACAGTACTTAAGTGATCAGCAAAAAACGCATTAATGGCCTGCTGTGTGTGTACTTTGCGACCCTCATGATCTTGAATAGAGAGAATGGGATGTGGGCCGATTCAGATCTAATCAACAGAGCGAGTAACCTTCCTGTTCTATCTCTCTCTAAGTACCAGCGTTTTCTGACTGCCGCTTTATCATGTTTCTCTAATTGGTCCCAGAGATCACATAGCTTGTGTTTCATATGATCCCAGGCTTCTAAGGCAGATGGGTCCGTAGGCAGTTGCTTCCCTATCTTACCCAGCTCTGCTTCCTATTTTGTCAGGTCGCCTTTTAATATTCATCTCCCTCCTACTGAGGTGGACATACATATACCCTGGATCACCACTTTCATGGCGTCCTATTCTATAGCTCTGTCCCTCGCTGTCTCCTACTTTTCTGTAAAGTAATGAGTTAATGTAGTCAATACTGTATATTGGAAAACTGGGTCGGTCAGGTCTTCAGCATTCAATCTCCACAGGGGCACTTAGGGGAGTGGCGTAAGTAAAGAATATGTGACTAAAAGCGGTCAATGGTGTGATATGTATCGGGCCAGGTATTGTATATCAGCTATCTTAGGGCGGCTGTTATAAACAGGTAGTCTAATTGACTGTAGGTGGTCCCCATTACCTACTTGAGAACATTGGGATCATCCGCTTAGGTCCCTCATTAAACAAATGGACAGGTTTTACACCTGGCCACATTCAAACATCACCAGCCTCCACTGGCTTCATCTAGCACATATGTATTTGTATTTATTTGAAACATTTCCTGGTCACATTATTATTTAGAGATGTAGTAAGTCATATTCATAATTTAAAGATAGTCACTTTTATTTGTCAATATTTAGAATGTTTAGGATTTGTAACTTGCATGCAAAATGTGTGAGATTCTCTTCCTAAGCTTTGCTCAGTTGGAGACCGCCTATGCTCCCTTATGATGGCTTTATTTACCACTGAATGATCCTATAGATCTACAAATTTGAGTATGGACTTCATGTGGTTACAACATATTTATAGCGTCTACAGGATGGGATAAGTATGGTTATGTTCAAAACCAATACCGTGAGTCAATGATGTCCTGCTGTGATGATTTTTTTCCTTTCATAATGGGATAGTGAAACTTGGTCAAACAGCAGATGTAGTACTCCAGGTATGCGCTGCTCATTAAAAAGAAAATTTGGCAAGAGATGTGAAAAGCAATGAAGTTTAATCCCAGCGAAACTGTATACGCGCATGCCAGCAGGCCACTTAGGATGTCACGTTCAGGCAGGATGAGGCAATGTTATCTTGCTTGATCCTTAACCCCTTCGCAGCCAAGGACGTAACGGTTACGCCCTTGGCTGCGGCGCTGATGCACCAAGGACATAACCGTTACATCCTTGGACTGGCTCATGGGGGGGAAAGCTAGCGCCTCGGTGCCCCCAGTGCACCCCCCTTGGCATCTGATGCCTGCCCCTCCGCACTGGAAGCTTAGCTTCCAGCACAGATTGGAGGTTAAATGCTTTTGCATTTCTCCTCCGATCACGTGGAGGGGCAGAGAAAGGCATCAAAGGAAAGGAAAGGCCTTTCCATTCCTTTGATGTCTTTCTCAGCACCGACTAGACACCAGGGACTTTTTTGTATGCATAAGGGGAGCAGCCCCTTGGGCAAGGCCGCTCCCCAAGGGGACAAATTATTTTTTGGCCAGTTCTGCCCCCCCGGGGGCAGATCTGACTAATACATTTAGGCTGACCTGCCCCCAGGGGGGCAGAAACCGCTAGACACCAGGGATATTTTTTTTGTGTTTATTTTATTTTTCTATATGTGGGAGCGACCCCTTAGGCAAGGGTCACTCTCCGGGGGGCAGAATTACTCTTAGGCCATTTCTGCCCCACTTGGGGGCAGATCAGCCTATTTTTACCACTGGACACCAAGGAATGTTTTTTTGTTGTTGATATAATTGAATGAAGGGAGCGGCCACTTGGGCAAGGGCTGCTCCTCAGGGAGGGGAATATTTTTAGCCCTTTTCTGCCCCCACTGGGGACAGATCCGCCTATTATAACTAGGCAGATTTGCCCCCGGGGGCGGAAACCCTTAGACACCTGGAATATATATTTTTTTGTTTACTTTTTTTTTTTTTTAGATATGGGGAGCGACCCCTTAGGCAAGGGTCGCTACCCTGGGGGGCAAATTGTACTTAGGCCATTTCTGCCCCACTTGGGGACAGAGGTGCCTATTTCTATTAGGCCAATCTGCCCCCAAGGGGTGCAGAAACCACTAGACACCAGGGATTTTTATTTTTTTCTGTCAATTTCATGCAAGGGGAGCGATCCCTTAGGCAAGGGTCATTCCCCTGGGGGAACATTTATTTTAGGACATTTCTGCCCCCCTTGGGGCCAAATCGGCCTATTTTTTTTAGGCCGAGGGCAGAAACCACTAGGCACCAGGGATTATTTTTTGCACCAATTTCACGCAAGGGGAGCGACCCCTTAGGCAAGGGTCGCTCCCCTGGGGGGGCAAATTTATTTTAGGCCTTTTCCGCTCCCCTTGGGAGCAGATCAGCCTATTTCTATTAGGCTGAACTGCCCCCGGGATGGCAGAAACCACTTCGGCACCACTTGTCAGCCTAAAATTTTTTTTTTTTTCAAACTGCGCATTTGGACCCGCTGTGGTTCTCCCTCAATTTTGACATATTTTTGGCTCTTCCCTGTCAAAGGCACTTGGCCCACCTACACAAGTGATGTATCATGTTTACCGGGAGACTGAGGGGAACGTTGGGTAGTAGGAAATTTGCCCCGGTGGGGTGATCCCACATAGAAATGTGGGAAAAATTGGATTTTTCTGTTAAATTTGAGGTTTGCTGAGGATTCTGGGTAAGAAAACATTGTGGGATCCACAATGTCTAGTTTTCAGAAATGTCTGGATTTGGTAGGTTTCCCTGTATGGCTGCTGAGCCCAGGACCAAAACCGCAGGTGCCCCCGCAAAAACAGGTAGTTTTGTATTTGATCATTTTGATGTGCCCAGATAGTGTTTTGGGGCATTTCCTTTTACGGGCACTAGGCCTACCCACGCAAGTGAGGTACCATTTTCATCGGGAGACTTGGGGAAACACAGAATAGCAAAACAAGTGTTATTGCCTCTTGTCTTTCTCTACATGTTTTCTTTGGAAAAATGTGATGTGTCCACTTTGTGTTCTGTTGCATTTCCTGTCACGGGCCCTAGGCCTACCCACACTAGTGAGGTACCATTTTTATCGGGAGACTTGTGGGAACACTGGGTGGAAGGACATTTGTGGCTCCTCTCTCATTCCAGAGCTTTCTGTCACCGAAATGTGAGGAAAAAGTGTTTTTTTGGCCAAATTTTGAGGTTTGCAAAGGATTCTGGGTAACAGAACCTGGTTACAGCCCCACAAGTCACCCCATCTTGGATTCCCCTAGGGGTCTAGTTATCAAAAATGCACAGGTTTGGTAGGTTTCCCTAGGTGCCAGCTGAGCTAGAGGTCAAAATCCACAGCTAAGGACTTTGCAAAAAACACGTCAGATTTCAATGTAAAAATGTGATGTGTCCATGTTGCGTTGCCTGTCGTAAGCATTAGGCCTACCCACGAATTGGGGGAACACAGAAAAGAAAAACAAGTGTTATTGGCCCTTGTCTTTCCCTACATGTTTCCTTCCAAATGTAAAACAGTGTGTAAAAAAGACGTCTATTTGAGAAATGCCCTGTAATTCACATGCTAGGATGGGCACCCCGGAATTCAGAGATGTGCAAATAACCACTGCTTTTCATCACCTTATCTTCTGCCCATTTTGGAAATACAAAGGTTTTCTTGATACCTATTTTTCACTCTTTATATTTCAGCAAATTATTGCTGCATAACCGGTATAGAATGAAAACCCATTGCAAGGTGCAGCTCATTTATTGGCTCTGGCTGCCTAGGGCTCTTGATGAACCTACAACCCTATATATCCCTGCAACCAGAAGAGTTCAGCAGACATAAAGGTATATTGCTTTCAAAACTCTGACATCGCAGGAATAGGTTACAGAGTCAAACGTTAAGAAAAATGGCTGTTTTTTTACCTCAATTTCAGTATTTTTTTATTTCAGCTGTTATTTTCTGTAGGAAACCCTTGTAGGATCTACACAAATTACCTCTTGCTAAATTCAGAATTTTGTCTACCTTTGGGAAATGTTTAGCTTTGTGGGATCCAGCATTAGGTTCATACCCATTTCTGTCACTAACTAGAAGGAAGCTGTAAGCACAAAAAATAGTACAAATGGGGTATGTCCCAGTAAAATGCCATAATTGTTTTAAAAAATTGGGTTTTCTGATTCAAGTCTGCCTGTTCCTGAAAGCTGGGAAGATTGTGATTTTAGCACTGCAAACCTGTTGTTGATGCCATTTTCACGAGAAAAACCACAAGCCTTCTTCTGCAGCCCTTTTTCCCATTTCTTTTTAAAAAACAAAACTTTCGCTTTATTTTGGCCAATTTATTGGTCTTCTTCAGGCGAACCAACAAAGTCTGGGTACCTCTAGAAGCCCTTGGATGTTGGAAAAAAAGGACACAAATTTGGCATGCGTAGATTATGTGGACAAAAAGGTATGAGGGCCTAAGCGCAAACTGTCCCAAACAGCCAAAGAAAGGCTTGGCACCTGAGGGGGAAAAGGCCTGGCAGCGAAGGGGATAAAGAGGCATGCGTTAAGAAGGTGTCAACATAACGTGGCAACTATTTTGAAGGCCTAGAATCCATTGGAAGCATGCTGAGAAATTAAAAGAAAAAAAACACAGCTTTCTTCATGCTGCTTTGCCTACATAAGGCTTGAAATCTAAGTTATATTTTTGCAGAAAGAATGTTGTGTATAACTATACAAGGTATTAGTTTAGGTGAAAGCACGTTATTTCTTTTAAGACTATAGGGGTCATTATGACCTCAGCGGTCTTTTTTCAAGGCCGCCGAGGGACCGCTGTGCGGAAGAACGCCAGTGCAGGCGGTTTGCCGCTCAGCCTATTATGACCGTTGGCAGCTCTCCGTCCCTTTACGAATGGAGAGCCGCCAACAGCCATACTGGCGGGAGGCGGGGAAGTGGAGGTTGCTCCACCGCCACGCCAACAGAACACCGCCCAGCGAATCACGTCCTGTGATTCGGCGTGGCGGTGTTCTGTTGGCGGTGTGGTGTCGGCGGAGCTGCTCCCATGGCTGCCGTCCCCTCCCGGAGGATCGACGGACCAGGTAAGTCGATCGTCCGTTAGGGGAGGGGAGTGGGGGGTGTTATGTGCCTGCATGGGGGTGTGCGTCTGAGTATGTAGAGGGGGTGTGTGAGTGCGTGTATGCTTGTGGGGGTGATGCGTGTTTGGGAATGAGTGCGTGTATGTCTGTGGGTATGTCTGTATGGATGTGTGCGTGTATGTTGGAATGTGGGTGTGCGTGTCTGATTGTGTGTGTGGATGTTGACATGTATGTTGGGGTGTGTGCGTGTGAGTGTGTAGGTGGCGCCTGCATGCATGTCGGGTGTGTGTGAGTTATGTGATGTTGGGGGTCGGGGTGGGGAGGGGGGCCCTGCCACCTTTGGGGGGTGGCAGGGGTGGTGGGGGGTGTAGGGGAGGGAATCGGGGTGGGGGTGAGGGGTGGGGGAGACCCCTATCAGTGCCAGGGAAGGAATTCCCTGGCACTGATAGTGGTTATGCCATGGATGTCATGGCGGTTCGAACCGCTGGAAATCCACGGCGGTAAGCCGGGTCCAAATACCGCCGGTGGTATAGTGACGGCCGCCAGGCTGTAGACCCAGGTCTCCAGCCCGGCGGTCATCTCAGCCCTGGCGGGCGGAACGGAGAACCGGGGGATGACCATGGTGGTAACCGCCATGGTCATAATTCCACAAGGTAAGACCGCCAGCCTGTTGGCGGTCTTACCACCGGTTCTCCACCTTCCGCCAGGGTCGTAATGACCCCCTATAATTTTTTATGCAATTACATAAAAAGAAAGTGCTGACCAGACATTTCAACTATTTAAAGATTTCACATTTTCTGTTTGGAATACTTTCAAGATATGAATGAATTGCATAGAATAATGCTCCCCCAGTGGTGTAACAGAACTTGAGGGTCCCCACTGCAAAGTACATGGGGTGCTATGGGGGCCTTTGTTACATCACTGTTCCTGCCACTTTGTTTCTCTAAAGCCCAGGAAAATCAATAGTCAAATGGAACAGCGTATATGGATATTTGAAAATTATCTATTAGCTATTGAATCTAGACAGACAGTGAAATGACATTTGAACTTCTAGTTCATGCATTGGGTGCAGGACGAAAGGCTGTCTGATTATCTTTCAGCAAGGCATGCTTCACTGAACACCTCGAACATTGTCCTCTCACTGAACGCCTCCTATCTGGTTAGGAACCCCTCAACCCTACCTGGCTGACAAAATGAAATCCTGTGCACTGACTGACATTTTGAACATGAGACTTCTGGTGCTCCGGATAAATGGCTTTAATTCAGCCTGGCCCATCACACATCACGGATGGGCTTGTCAGTTATGCAACTTTAAACAAGAGTCCTGGTTGCATCTACTGTTCTGCTGCCCTGCCTTCAACACACATAGAAACTCCTTCTACAGCCATTGACTTTAGAAAAGCAGGCCACCACATTCTCCTTGGAAAGGAGTCACAAGTCACAGGGACATTTCAAGGATTATGGGTGCCCTCGGCCAAACATATTTTGGTGCCTCTCTTTGGAACAGTTTTGGATTTATGATACAATTTCAGTTTTTGTTTACACTTTCTGAGGCCAGGCCACTGGCACTGCACAGACATTCTAAATGTAATTCCAAGTAATGTTCAGGGATAGTGATGTGTGTTTTCATTATTGCAACATTGCAGCAGCTCACTAATAATATTGCAAACAAATCTCTGCACCCACTGCCATTTCTCACAAAAGGAACTTTTTGATGGATGTTGCATGATGTTTAAAAACACACTTTGGGGATCAATATGAGTTTGGCGGTTTTTTTACAAGACCGCCGCAGTGGCGGCCGCCAATAGACCACCAGTTTGGCGGTAATCTGACTGCTGTATTAGGAGTCACACTGTGAACTTTGCCAAAAAACTGCCAAAATCCTGAAACCGCCAGGACACTGGAGGGTGGAAAAGTGGCAGTCCCACCACCAGCTCCGCCAGCCCGAGAAAAATCTTCCCATCACATTATGATCCACAAATTACAACAGCAGTTCTTCCATGGCGGAAAACCATTGGTGGTGCAAACTACAGCGGTCTGAACTCACATCACACTGAACACCACACCACATTGGATAGTTTGAATATCCCATACCTGACACACATCCACACACTTGATACATCTACACACTCTACGATATAACACATCCCTACACAACCCACAATCCTTTGCAAGCAGAGCATCACTTACAGCCACAGAGGAGGAATAACTGTCACAATTTTATCGATAAATTCCTTTGGCACCCATACACATTTCACCACGCATACATCCAACACCTGCACAACATACACAACACACAATTTACAATCACCCACAATATACAACAACTGTCACCCACTCATATCACAGCACTTACATCTCATCACTAATGTTTTTTCAACCTTTTTTGTAACACTGCCTCACCGTCTATACCACCACTACCATGTCCCCACAAAAACACCCACATTTCACAGATGATGAGTTGAGGGTCATGGTGGATGAAATTGTCAGGATATATCCACACCTGTTTGGAGCATAGGTCCAGCAAACATCAAAACCCAGGAAAACGGAGTTGAGGCAAAGAATAGTCAAAAGGGTGAATTCGATAGGCAGCTATCTACCCACAAGGGAGGACATAAAGAAGAGGTAGAACAACCTCAGGGGGGAGGTACGTTTCCATGGCATCCAGGCACCTGCTGGCAATTCTCAACACTGGACGTGGGCCCACACCTACTCCCCCTACTTTTACATCTTGGGAGGAGAAGATCTTGGATATACTGCATCCTGAGGGCCTGAGTGGAATACCTGGGGAAGTGGAGTCTGGTAAGTCCCCACAAACCAAACCATCCACCACACCTCTGTGCCAAGTGTACATATACCCCTCTCTGGCATGTCGCATGTCCACTAAAGTCACCTGGGTCCACAGCCCTTGGGAATGGGATGTTTGATCCTGGGAACTAATAGCACTATAATTCCCAGAAGGCAATATTCCACCATAAAGAAAATCAGAACAGTGCACCAAATTTCCATTGTGAAACAGTTCATGGCAATGACAGCAATGCAATGGTCCACTCCCACTACCATTACAAGCAAAACACAGCTACAGCTGAGTGCCCAATCAAACTGCCCTTAGAAAAAAGATTCCTAAAATGGAATTTCACTCACCTGGGGATGGGGGAGGGAATCTAGATGCCCAAGTGGATGCACATGCAGTACATACAGATAGAGGTCAATGTCAATTGCCAACTCCCATACTGTGTCCCTACTCTGACACAATTGTGCATTGTGCAGTTTTTTGTGCTATGTATCAGCCATACAACAGTCAAATAACTACCAACATAGCTTAACATATTTGAGTATGGTGTATGGTACTGAAATATCAGAGTCTCATGTTGTACGAAGTAAGAATTGGTAGCAGCTTGCATTGTTATTTCTTGGGATTATGTTGAGGTAATGTGTGCATCTCACATAACATCACTAATTATCAACTTAAACATAACTTGTTGTATCACTTACAGCAAATATGTGTTCCACTTATGCCACAGGTAACCTTGCCATTGTCACCATGGAGAGGATACCAGAGACTTCGACAGCCCCTCTGGATTAAGGCTCCAATACTCCTGGATGTTTGGTCACTGACGATGAAACTGGCCAATCAGGGACACCTGGTCAGTCATCAACTCTCAGCCTCATCCTGCCCACATTGACTCCTTCCAGCCCTGTTGCATCTACACCACAGGCAACAATTCACTCCCGAACCTGTGTCCCAAGGACTGTTTCATCCATTGTGTGCCCCCAGTACAGATACTGGGGTCTACTCTTGTCACCCCTGACCATGATGAACCTGCCACCACTGGGACTGACAACACTGTGCCAGGGGCACAGGCACAAGGGGGTTGGGTGTGTGGGAGAGGTGGTGTGGGCCAGAGGATGGGGGCTCAAAGGGACAATACTGACCAGGAAAACATCTCTCAAGTCTTGGGAGGCTACCGAAATTCCCAAGGTATGATGGGCCAGGTACTCACTGTGATGGGGAAAATCCAACAGCTGCAGAGAGACAACCACCAGTAAGCCATGCAGCAGTGGCAGGTACAAAATGCTATCCTGGCTTCCATTGCTGGGGTGCTGAGGGACATCGACACTACCTTGAGTAGATCTACCACACAACATCTGGCCTCTTCCAATGGTAGAGTCTTCAGGCTCTTTAACATCTACGGCTGCTAGTGAAATGGAGGCCCTGCCAGGGAAACAACATACCTCAGCCACCCCATCCTCTGTAGCAGGGAAACCCCCTGCAAACATGGACGTCCACCCAGACATCCAGGAGGAGCAGATGCCAAAACCAAACTCACTGCCAGGAAGTAAATCTCCCCTGATTGTTTCCCCTTGTGTGCCACAGATACAACCTGTTGACTGTTCTGAAACCTAACTCCATTTCCTATGGTGCAAGGACACTGGAAATGTGTTCCCAAATGGTGTAGCAACTACCCTGATGATTTCATCCACCATGATTGAATCATTCACTGTTTACTTTCTGTTATTTCAGTTTCAGTTCACACGTATTGTATTTCACTCCCCAATAAATACCACTTAAACACAGGTCCTATGTAAGTGTCATGTATCAACCATGTTCAACTGTCATGTATGACAACTCTTGTACCAATATGTCCCTCTTTATTGTACACCCTTTGTTATGGACATCACATGTGCACAGTATTACCACAAGACCCATTACATTGGGATTGTAACATAGACATATGCCTAAGCAGCTGTATTGTACATCTCCACACATGTATTTGTAGATTTGCAACCAATAGAGTAATACTGCTGGTGACTTCAGTATGTCAGCTTACACTACTAACCCACAGGATACTGAAGTTAGGGACACCAGTCTTCCCTCAAGCCAAGAGGCATACAAATTGGTCTTTTGTATCACCAGGTAAAACCTTATCACATACCCATACCTTAGCTTCCTAATATTCATACACCATGATACAGACAATGACAGGACTGATGTCCCCAGTCCTGGAACCTTTCACTTACTATGGTCAGGTATCTGTAGGTTTGCCACTCACCTATGTCAGTCCTCAGAGACATGCATATTGGTCTGCAAAATAGTAACACACAGACAGCTATGTGGAAGGTAGGTCACATACAACAGAAACCGTTATGATGGTAGTGGCTCTGGGTCAACATTTTCATATGTATCAGACACATAGGGACACACACATGGCACCATTTGACCACCTCTAGTACCAAACAGGTCTTTTTCATAGGAAAACACACTTCCATCCCAGTATCCTGCAAGTCTGGCCATATAAGTGACACTCCACATACTCATGATAATCAGTACCTGGTTTCATCCATGTAAACATCTCCTGTCTCCCTGCATATCCCATCTGCCTCTGACACTGTCTGTGACTTGCCAATAAGGAAGAGCCAAACTAAAATTCTGCAAACCTGTGATTGTCAAAGATAAGGGATAGGGCATAATTGTCAACATACATACATAATTTCTGGCAAGTCATTTTTATAAGTGTGACTTTGCTTGTGCAGTAATAAATCATGACACAGTATACCACACTGTTCAGTACACCAACTAACAATCTGCATGCATATCTGACTTATTGACATTGGAGCTACCTAAGAACTCACAGATGATGGTAAATAGGAGGTGACATGTCAGCCATCATTTGTAGACTTCAAAATGGAATCTCACTATGGGCAACACATCACATACCTTTAGAGTACTGATTGATGAGATCTGCCCTGATGCCTCAAGGTTCATCTTCATCTGGCTCCTCCTCACTTCGCAAATCAGAATTTCCACCCACAGGTACTGCAGGCTCCCCCTCATCTAGTATGAATGGGATCTGACATTTCAGGGCAAGGTTGTGGAGCATGCAGTAGGCAACAATAACTTGTTAGATGAGTACAGGAGTTCTCCTCCAGATTTGTCCAGACTGTGAAATCTTGTCTTCAGGAGCCCAAAAAGTTAATTCCGTGACATGCCTTGTCCTTCCATGGGCCTCATTGAAGCGGACTTACCCAGGCATGGTTGGGTACCTAACTGGTATCAAGAACAAAGGACGTTTTTGATAGACAGAATCACTTACAAGGAATAGGTACAACAACACAAACATATATCTTGGACATGCACATTTGTGATAGCAGGACAAAGACTTAGCAGACACACCTGTCATATGTGACTTATGAACAAGCCAGGCCCTCTCTCTGTAGAGCTGTGTCATCAGCAGTGGGATACTGCTGTTTCGCATGATGAAGGCATCATGGACTGATCCAGGATACTTGGCATATAATGTTCTGGTATACCAAACACAACACTTGGATGTTGTTGGAGTGGTATTGTTTCCTGTTCCTATATACCTGTTCATTGGCACGGGGGAGGAACCAAGGCTACATAGATGCCATCTATGGCTCTAATCACATGTGCAATGTGTCCCAAAGCATAATACTCTGCCGTCACATAGGCCAAATCAGCACATTGGGGAAACCTGATGTAGCTGTCTAGACGTTTCAACAATGCAGACAGTACAGCCTTCAAAACCAGACTGAACATGGGCTGAGGCACCCCTGCAGTTAGGGTAACTGTCTTCTGAAAGGACCCATTGGCCAGGAAATATAGCACTGACATGACTTGAATGATAGGATCTATGCTATTGGGATTGCGAATGGCAGGCATTAGATCTGGCTCCAACCGATCACAGAGATCTACGATAGTCTGACTATTCAGGCGATATATCTGTATAATATGTCTCTCTTCCATGGTGTGCAGATCTATCAGTGGGCGGTACACTGGGGATTGTCTTCCTCTGCTCATGCCAAGGCAACTATGTGGGACCAAAATAGAATGAAGTTGAATGAACAATGTACACATAATGAATCTGTTCATATACAAGTCGTACATATCACCACATAATGTCACATGCAACATAAGACATTTGATACACAGCATGTTGCTATTTATCCTATGACAGTCCCCTTGATTCAGATTTCCTAAACCCTCTGATGTACTTTACATGTATATATATATATATATATATATATATATATATATATATATATATATATATATATATATGACACACTCCACTCGCGGCGTTCCCTTTCTGCACCTGAGCGTCAATGGTGCTATTCCTCATACGCGCGCCATCGCGTATTATGTTACACACTTCTCTTCCGTAATTAAAGGAAAAAGGCAGCACTCCACGGCCATAACGAGTTTGATCATATTTATTCACCTACAGGAAATATTCACTACATATTTAAAATGAATAACAGTTCAATACTTCATCTATATAATACTAATATACATTTACTTTTCATGTGTCAATTCCTCAATATTTGTAAAATTTATTATACTATCCCTCACCAATAGTCCATGAACGCAATTAACACTGCTCAATAATTCATCACAATTATACTTCAATGATAATATGAATACTATTGATTCATCTGTGAGAAGCTAGCATCTTTATATACACTTATTTTCTATACATGTGTACACATATAGAGAGAAGACAAATATTCTCCTCACTACTTAAATATATTGGTCTTCTTGAATTTTCTTTTTTCTTCAATATAAGTGAATGTACATCTCTTCACTACTATTCAGCCCATTAGGTTCTATGGTGTCAAATGCCAATATATATTTGGATTCCAATTTCCTTAAATGTTTTTCTCTATCTCCTCCCCGAACGTCTTTCTTTACTCCATCAATAACACTATGGCCCTCATTCTGACCTTGGCGGTCGGCGGAGAGGCGGCGGTCGGACCGCGAACAGACCGGCGGTATTAAAAAGGGCATTCTGACCGCGGCGGTCACCGCCGCGACCGACCGCCACTTCCCCACTCCGACAGCCACGGCGGTCATGACCGACGGGCTGGAGTCTGCGCACTCCGGTCCGGCGGTCGACCCAAGACCGCCAACGGTATCATGACCCTGCTTACCGCCGCGGTTTCTGGCGTCCGGGAACCGCCATGCGAACCATGGCGGTAGGCACTATCGGGGCCAGGGAATTCCTTCCCTGGCACTGATAGGGGTCTCCCCCACCCCCCACTGCCCCCCCGAGTCCTCCCCCCACACCCTCCACCCCCCTGCAACCCCCCAGAGGTGGTACGAACCCCCTCCCCACCCCCACCCCGACATGCACATACACGCACCCCGACATGCACACACCCCCAACATGCACATATACACACCCCCTACACACACACATACACAACGGGGACACATACCCGCACACATACATGCCGACATGCGCACCCGCCGAACTACACACATTGCCCATAGGCACAGCAGCACTCCCCGCCCGCATGCACGCACTCACACACCCCCTCTACACACTCACACGCACACCCCCATGCACGCACACATCACACAACACCCCCCCAACCCCTCCCCTCACGGACGATCAACTTACCTTGTGCGTTGGTCCTCCGGGAGGTGACAGGAGCCATGGGGAGGTGACCGCCAACAGAAGACCGCCAACAGAAGACCGCCACACAGAAATGTGGGTCGTAATTCTGTGGGCGGTGTTCTGCTGGCGTGGCGGTGGAGGTTGACCAGTCTCCACTTTCCCGCCGACCGCCAGTGTGGCTGCTGGCGGTTTTCCGGCGGAACGCTCCCAGCGGTCAGAATGCGCACAGCGGCATACCGCCGCGGTCGGCGGTCTTCACCGCGGCGGTAACTCGGCGGTCTTGCGAAAAGACCGCCAAGGTCAGAATGAGGGCCTATATGTTATTTCCTCTACTTTACCTCCATGTACTTCATGTATATGTCTAGCAACTGGATATGCCTCATCTCCATTTAAAATTGCCCTCAAATGCTGCAAGATTCTTCTACGTACTTGCAATTTTGTGCTGCCTACATACAATTTAGGACAGCTACATTTTAATATATACACCACGTGATCGCTTTTGCAATTGTATTTGCGTTTGATAGTGTGTATGATTTTTTCTCCTTCTTTAATGAAGCTAATATTCTCTCCATTCTTACAGGCTTTGCATTTTAAGCATCTATAAAAGCCAACAAATTTTGCTCTGTGCTACAAATTCTTTTGGCCCTTAGCAATTCCCCAAATGGAATGTTGTCTATCAACTGGTTCTTAATAATTCCCCCTTTGATAAATGGAATGACAACATAATTTTGTGGTTAAGGTATATAGACGATATTTTCATAATCTGGAAAGGTGTCATGAGTACTGCTACACAGTTTTTGGAAGAGATTAACATAAATGATTGCAATCTAAGATTCACTGGGAAAGTCCGCAAGTATGAGATTGAGTTTTTAGATGTGAAAGTAATGATTGTTAACAACAAAATAGAAACAACATTATACAGAAAGCCAACAGCAGGTAATAGCATTTTAGATGCTACCAGTTATCATCCTCAATCGTTGATAGACAACATTCCATTTGGGGAATTGCTAAGGGCCAAAAGAATTTGTAGCACAGAGCAAAATTTCAAAGATGTACAAGGAGAAATGATAGTCAGACTATATGATAGGGGATATTCCTGTAAGAATGGAGAGAATATTAGCTTCATTAAAGAAGGAGAAAAAATCATACACACTATCAAAGGTAAATACAATTGCAAAAGCGATCACGTGGTGTATATATTAAAATGTAGCTGTCCTAAATTGTATGTAGGCAGCACAAAATTGCAAGTACATAGAAGAATCTTGCAGCATTTGAGGGCAATTTTAAATCGAGATGAGGCATATCCAGTTGCTAGACATATACATGAAGTACATGGAGGTAAAGTAGAGGAAATAGCATATAGTGTTATTGATGGAGTAAAGAAAGACGTTCGGGGAGGAGATAGAGAAAAACATTTAAGGAAATTGGAATCCAAATATATATTGGCATTTGACACCATAGAACCTAATGGGCTGAATAGTAGTGAAGAGATGTACATTCACATATATTGAAGAAAAAAGAAAATTCAAGAAGACCAATATATTTAAGTAGTGAGGAGAATATTTGTCTTCTCTCTATATGTGTACACATATATAGAAAATAAGTGTATATAAAGATGCTAGCTTCTCACAGATGAATCAATAGTATTCATATTATCATTGAAGTATAATTGTGATGAATTATTGAGCAGTGTTAATTGCGTTCATGGACTATTGGTGAGGGATAGTATAATACATTTTATAAATATTGAGGAATTGACACATGAAAAGTAAATGTATATTAGTATTATATAGATGAAGTATTGAACTGTTATTCATTTTAAATATGTAGTGAATATTTCCTGTAGGTGAATAAATATGATCAAACTCGTTATGGCCGTGGAGTGCTGCCTTTTTCCTTTAATTACGAAAGAGAAGTGTGTAATATATATATATATATATATATGTATATATATATATATATAGCTGTTATATACTGCCAGTGTTTGATAGTCTACCTGATTTACATAAGAAACATATTTGTTGCACCTATACTCCATTGACGTCGCACATGGGATGTTCAGAATAGGTTATCACTTCCATTACCATCCATACATCTGTTGCATAGCTTTTAATACTCACATGCACAATGAGATTACTAAACTTGAAGGCAGTACTTTAAATATTTCTCACACTGTACAGGTAATCATAAATGACACACATTCCATTACTGTCCCATACATATAATTAACGCAAAATGGCAGCTGCCTGACCTACTGTACTGGACATGAGGAAGTGACCAAACTCCACCAGCAGATGTCATCACAGCGGTAGGTGGTCATGACCGTGGTGCACATTGCCATTGGAACACATTGTTGCCTTTGGCGGACCTAGGCCAATTGCGATAACCGCCGGCGGTGACAGTCATGTATGTGGCAGATGTGATGACCATCATCTGCAGTATTGCTTACTTGACTCCTGACACTGCTGCCATCAAGACCTCCAATACCTAAGATGCCTCTGGAAGCTATCATGCCAAGTCCTGCAGGTGATAGGGCCCCAGCCTTCACTGGACAAGAGTTGGACAAGCTTGTGTATGAAATCCTACCCCTGTATGTACATGTGCATAGGCAGACATACAGTAGTGATACATGGTAGACAGTGTGTAATCTAACTTCCTTTGTACACAACATAAATTGCAGCATGTACAACAATAATGGTGTGAGAAATGTTTATAGAGACATACATTGTTATGGATAATCATGTGGCCTGGTCAATACCAGGTACTGATCATGCACGTTGTAAGGGAGACTCCACTTCATACATGGGCTGGCTGCAGATGATAAATTCTGAATGAGTTTGGACTGAGAGGAAGGAAATATTTGACTACTTGCTGTGACTGAAGTGTTCTGACCACTTGTGTTGGGATAGTGCATGTGGACATAACTTTTTCCTTTTGCCTGTGTCATCCATGCAGGTCAAAAGAAGGGACTCTGGCGTGCCATCGGCAAGCAAGTGTGGACCCTGGGGGTCCACATCAGGAGGAGCACCCACTGTAGGAAGCGGTGGGAGGACCTGAAACGCTGGGTCCAGAGGACCACAGAAGCCCACCCCTGGAATGTGCTCCCAACAAGGGAGGGGAACCCGTTGGAACTTGACCCCTCTAATAGCCCGCATTTTGGCAGTGGCCTACCCTGAGTTGGATGGGCATTTGAGGGTAGCACAGCAGCCACAAGGGGGTAAGTACTGACTACACATATGTACACCCCTCTGCCAGTTCAGTTAATAATGTGTCCAGGTACACATAGGTCTACAGTTTAGAACATTGATATACATGTGTGGAGATTCTATTGTGTATAGGGACATTCAACTCACCAATGTGAGTCATATTGTATTGAAGCATGTAGTGATGCACACGTGACTGTGTCATATGTGGACTATTATACTGCTCTATATGTAACCTGCTGGGTCATCGATCCCACCTACTGATCTATACTCCAGATATCCTGTTGGTAAGTTGTTCAGGTCTTTGGCCTCTGTCCAGTCCTATTCCACTGGATGTAGCTCTACGTGCAACCTAGGGTCTGACAGATGAGAAACAGACCAAGTATTCATAAGTTGTGAACTAGATGTAAAGTTCATGTGAGGGTGTGATCTGAATCTGAAATTTCAACTGCATACTTGCTACACTTACTCAGAGGTATGAGGAGGTGTCCCCATTGTTAAGTGTGGACTGTACATTGGAAAATGTGATGTATAAACAGGGTTGACATCCTACATGATGAAAAACATGGTGGTATTTCTACATTCCTAGTGCAAGACATATAATTGAAATGTGAGATCAGACTATTTGTACCATGTACATGGTATTGTGAAGGTAAGTGGCTAGTCTGCTATTCCCTTAGCCAATGTGTGACAGGCATGTGACATAGGGCAGAACATCGTCTATATATGGTACAATATAAACTGTTTTTGCCAACATCATGTGTACATTGGGAATTCCTGCCATTTTCAAGATTTGTGAACCACGTTTAGTATACTTACTTTAGCTATTCTGATTCTATTTAGAGGGATCCTAGTATGGCTAAGCTCAATTTGCACAGACTTCATTGTGTTGCTGGTTTTGTAGTTGACATTCACATGTTTGTGGAATGGTATATGTAATCAGTCAATTTGCTGGATTCTAGGTGTATGTCTCAATCATGGTCACTTAAGAAGTTGTTTATGTCAGTGTAACTTTGCTCTAAAGATGTAAGGTTACTCATGTCTGAAGTGCTGATAGTTATGTTGGCATTTTGATATTGTTGATATTGTTGATTTGAGGTTGATAATCATCAGGATTAGTAGAACTCTATGTGGCCTTCATGCACATGACAGATGTCCATTGTATTAAAGGTGTTGGTATGGTCCCTGGGGTTGTCTGTGGGTAAATCCTGTGTGCTGAGTAGGTCCCTATTGCTGTACATGACTTTGTTTACTTTGTGAGAATGACTGAGATGAGTAGGTCCACAAAGTATGTATTAACCTCTGCAAAACATACGTGTCATGTGTTGTTGAAATGGATTTGAAGTCTATTATATCAACTTTGGATATGCAAAATGGAGTAGGTGCATCTGTTGTTTTTGCCTTTGTAAATGTTATAGACACATTCAAAAGTTATGAATGTGATTGCTAAGCAACATGCTGTGTTGTAATTGAAATGTGATGAGGTAACTTTCACAGACCTGACATCTGGTAATGGACTGGGTAAGTGTAGGTTTTGAGTATGTATGAATGTGATTTCAATGTCAACACTAATTCCCATTGCTAGATTGTTGTTTCATAGTGATGCTCTGTATTGGGACACACTTGTTATGCTGAGAAATCATCTTTTGCAGGTATAGTTTGTGTTAGAGCTGTACTGAAAGGATAGTGATGTAGTGGTCAGATGATTGGCTTATGATGTGTGTGACATTGTTGTCATATAAGGTTGTGGAAAGTATGTTGTTGTGGCATGATGTTGGCTCAAAATGGTTCCTACCTGGGAGTGTTTTACACATAGATGTGAGGCTATTGTATGGTGTAATGTATGTGTATGTAAAGAATGTGATGACACTACCTCTCTCTGTGTTTCTCAGCATCAGCAGTGGCAGGCAAAGGAGGTGGGGCACAGCCAAGTGGGAAGCTGCTGGTCATGGTGCCCGAAGTCATGATACCACCAACACCGAGGGACCCAGTGGCCTGGAAGGTGAGTGGAGTGCCACAGGGGAGACAGGATCCATTTGGAACCCTCCTCCAGTAGACACTCCCTGGCAGTGGCAGGCCCATCTGGGACCACCCCAGCACCATCTACGTCCACCATCCTTCCCGGACTCAGCCAAAGCACACAGACAGTCAGGCATGCATCCATCCAAGGATAGCTCAGACAAACATAGGTACACAAGACACACCACCGGCATGCTCACAAGCAAAATACAAATGCAGACACAGCAACAGTCACAACCTGCCCTGACACTCCCACCACCTTCAGCATCACTGACCCTACACCTGAAACACCTGCAGACTGCATACCAACATTCACAGATCCTGCCACTACACCTATCCTACCCACAATCAGCACAATTGCAGACCCTCAGATATCCACCCCAGTCACCAGACCTGCAGGCACCACAACTACTGACACTCCTACATCCAACACATCCACATACCTACAGTCACTATCCCAACAGACAGTCACCCACCCACCATGGCATCCCCCAGCACCTCTACCCCCAGTCAGTCCCTTAAACATAAACGCCATCACTCACCCTCTCAATAGAAACCCACCACCTGCAAGCATACCAACACACACACCCACAACACCGACACATACACGTCAGACTCTCCACACCCAAACCCCCTTCTAATGACCATTCCTATGTGTCAAAAAAAGTGTTCCTTTCATGTTTTGACCTTTTCCCTACTCCTTTCCCCCTGTGAGACCCCTATACACTCTGTTTCCCTCCCCAGGCCTGTCCCTTCCACCTCCAAGGCTTCCCCAACCCCCTGCAGGTACCCATGGCCCTCCTCTGCCAAGAACTCTGCCCCTCCTAAGAGAACCCAACACTTCCCTAAGCCTAAACCTAAACCCCCTCCCAAGCCCAATCCCAAAGGACCCCCTCCAAAGCCTAGGCCCAAACCCCCCCCCGGACCCCTGATAATCCCTGAAGTGCCTGCCTGCCCCCTTAATGCCTGCCCCCTTGATGCCCCTACCTGTGGAGGTTAAATGACAGTCCGTAGTCAAGTTCAGGACACACAGATGTGCATTGTGTGCATGTTGCTCATTTTCCCATTTGTCTGGCCTATGGCCTTGGACATTTCTTTATTATTTAGTTTGTTAATTCATAATTGGACCAACCACTTGTTGATTTTGACGTTACATATGTCTCCTGCATTTCTTTTCTGTGGGCAGATTTGTTAATGACTGACATTGTTTGAGTGTCAGTATTTGTGTGTAAGTGGTGCTTGTGCTACCTGTTTTGTCTGGGCAGCATGTAAGGTTATGTGAAGTACTTTTGACCCCCAGTGATGAACTGTGTTATTTGATGGGTATATGTATGTTGGGGACATGTTGTTGTCATGGTATTGAGTGGTGTTTGTGTTGACATGTGTTTGTTGCTGTGTTGTATGGCTTTGTGTGCTTTGACTGTGTTCATGTGTTTGTTTGGTGCATGGTATGTGAGATACAATGTGGTATGTGTTTGCTCCGTATGCCGATTGCTGCGTTGTATGGTTGTGTGATTGTGTGGTGTGTTGGTGGTATGCTGTGTTGTATGTGTGATTTGTCACTAGATAGTGTCTATTGTGGGTGCTTGCCAATGCATTCCTGGTGTTGCGGTTGTTGTCTTGTTGTGATGTGTTGTGGTGTTGTGTGTTACTGTGTGTGATTGGGCCATTGTTGTGTTTCCGTCAGTTAGTGTGTGCTTTTGATGAGTGTGTGTGTGTGTGAGAAAGCCATGTGTGTACTGTGTATGTGTGGGTGTGTATGTGGCTGTCTGTGAGTGTGCGTTTCAGTGTCAGGTTGCTTGTGTGTGTTGCACTCTCACCCCCCATTTCCGGTTGTATGTTGTGTGAGCGTATAAACTTTGGCAATATACAACAGTGACAGGTAAGTGTCTTTACTTACTTCGTCGACTTTGGCATTGATTCCGGAGTTTCTCGGAGAGTAGGAGCAGCGGCATGACTTCTAGTTCTGCTTTCTAGGCGGCTTCAGACAAGTATGGCTTCCTGAACGTGAGTGTCTCCTTTTATGCGGTTCATTTCCACCTGTGTATCCATGGTGGTGCGACCACAGCAGAAACCTTGGTGGTGTGCAGCCTCGTAATCTGTCCAGCAGAAACATGGTCTCCACCGGCCTACAGGTGTCTACTTTTGTCCGTGGCCGCCAGACTGCTGTGGCGGTGCCGGCAATGCTTTGGCTGTATTCTGTTCTGAATACTGCCAATTTTGATAATTTGATGGTCTTCTCCGCCAGCCTGGTGGCAATACGACTGCCACTGCCAACATGCCGGAGCTGAGACCGCCAAACTCGTAATAAGGCCCCTTTTCTCTGCAACACATCAGAAATAGATTCACACACATTGCCATACAGGAAAATGTTACTTGAAACAACCGAAGTTTAAGAATCATTGGAGATCATCAGGGCAGGACTGTGTTAAGAAGAGAGCAGGATCGATCAAAGAGCCCCCTGAAAGACTGGGGCAATAGGCCAGAGCCCACGTTGCCGATGGCTTAAAACTTCTCTGACAAGTCCTTGCTACATTTAACACACAATGTGGTGCGCACAAATATTTGTGCAGGTCGTTGGCCTAGTTTCAGTACTTAGTATACTTCTAATGGACTTCTTATTTAAGGATATCAATGGAGTGATTGCATATCAGAATGACATCTATGTATGCATGTTGCACAATAAAATCCTGAAAAATGTGTAGTCAATATTTCACGAAAAAGGAATGAAAGGGGCAAACATGTAAATTCCTGACTCTAAATGTGGAATATTTGGCCCACATGGTTACATCATCTGGAGTCAGACCAAAGAAGTATTTGGTATGTGCTGTACTCCGGAGCCAAGGCTATTTGACAAAGATCAGCTGAGATTAAACATTGGCCTTTGTGACTATTCTTCACTCATCATCAAATGTTATGCACCAAAACTATATATTTTCAAAAAGTTAAAAGTTAAAAAAATTGGAGCAATTTATAGAGGCTCCTGCTCAAAACGTTATATCAGGATGTGATATTTTTCAAGGAAACTGATCACAAGCCCCTAACTTATTTGATGGGTCAGCATGAACCAGGGTAAGAGCCTGCACATCTTGTACATTCAATTTTAAAACTTCAAGAATACAGTTTCGTTGTTAAATGTAATGCTGACAAACACACTTTCAAGGTGGATTGGGAAGCATAAATATCAGAAAATAAATATTGTGGTACACAAATATTGTGTTGCAGAAATATTATTGACAAGAATATTGTCTTTTTAGGCAAGTAATACTGTTTTAAACATTATCAATGTTTTTAATATTGTTTTTTAATAATGTAGTGGTAAAAATATCCTTTTTAATTTTAGTTAATGTGTTTTAGTTAAAATATAAATTTTATGTCTATCAATTGTATACATGAAGGATATTTTTTGATATACAGTTTCTCATTTTAAGTGATTTTGATTTTTTTAATTTTTATAATGATTTATAGTGTGGTAGCAGGCTGTTGGGTTTGTGTAAGGATAAGATGACAAGTAAATTAAACAACAATTAATTACTAATTATTAAATAATTATTTAATAGATTTCAACTATACAACCTATGGGATATTTATTTTTGTATTCATATTTTAGTTGTGGGCTGCTGGATTTGTATCAGGCTATGTTGTAAAGTTTTGAAATAATTAATAGTTTAATACTAACTTTTAATTAAATAATTTTCAATTATGCAGAAAATGGACTACTGAATTATTGTACTAATATTTTAGTTACATAATGCTAAGTTTGTAGGGGGATGGAGGGGGAGGTTTTCTGATTAATAATCAATCTATTATTAATTATTATTTGTAAGTTAATAATGTACTTGATTGTTAAATATTTAAATAATAGACTATTGAATTATTTTAATTATGTTTTAGTTGGAGCTGCTAGATTAGTAGGGGTTTGGACTAGGAAGCTAACTAACTGCTAATTAATTATCAATTAATTATTAATTGTTAGATATGGTCGTTTATAGGTTAGAATGTTCATTATTTTAAAGTTAAATGACAATTATTTTTAATTGATATTTTCTAACAAATAAAAATTATGTATTTTTTTTTAATTACATATACATATATTTATGTTAATTCACATTTTCTGTATTGAGTTTAATATTTTTTCTACACTCATGGTATTATTTATGTTGGTAATGTGTTTGGAGTGAAGTACTCTCTCGACTCTTGTTTAGATTGCAGTAGGAATAGTGAAATGAACTACACTTTTCCTACTGTTGCATAGAATGAAGTGGGAATATTATATTTTACCCCTCCAAATTTCAACACTTTACCTATTGTTTTGCTATATGGAGTGGAAAAATTTACTAATACCCCCCCCCCCAAAGTCCAACACTTTCCCTATTATTGCACAGACTGGAGTGAGAATAGTAAATTTCACCCTTCTGAAATCTAATGCTTTCCTTACTTTTGCACAGACTGGAGTGGAAATAGTAAGTAGTAAATTTTACCCCTCCAAAGTCCTCCACTTTTATTACTGTTGCTTATACTAGAGTGGAAAAGTATATTTACTATTCTTAGGCACCAATAGTTTCAAGTTTAAGAAATGTTGGTTAAATAGAGTTTATAGCATTAATTGTTTTATTTTGTCACATTTAACTGTATTTGTTTTTATTTTAAAATGTGTTTTAATGCTTATAGTACTTTATATAAATGTGTGTATTTTTCCCTTTGAAATATTTTAAAAATTTTGGCCCTCAATACGACCTTGCCGGATGGTGCAATAATGACGGTAAGACCGCAAACAGGCCGGCGGTCATTACCGCCCCATTATGACATTGGCGGTTTGGCAGATGCCAAAAAGCCAATGTACTGCACCATCCACAAGGCGGTAATGACCGCCAGGCTGGAGACAACGGTCTCCAGCCCGGCAGCCATCACTAGTCCGGCGGCGGTATCAGGACCCCGCATACCGCCATGGATTTTGTGGGGTTTTGAACCACCACGAAATCCATGGCAGTAGGCACTATCAGTGCCAGGGAATTCGTTCCCACTCCCACCTCCCCCTTCCCTGAGTCCACCCCCAACACCCACAACCCCCCTACCCTCTCCAAAGCTAGTAGGACCCCCTCCCTACCCACATCCCCCTGACCCCTATAGACCACCCAAACATACCCCCCACACCCCTTTCACACACGCTCACACCACTCACACACATACACACTCACATACATGCACACATGCACACATACATACATGTAACATTTCCCCTACACACATTACACCTCCTGCATACATACACGCACTCGCACACCCCCTCTACACACTCACATGCACACCCCCTTTCTGTCACCGAAATGTGAGAAAAAAGTGATTTTTTTAGCCAAATTTTGAGGTTTACAAAGGATTCTGGGTAACAGAACCTGGTGAGAGCCCCACAAGTCACACCGTCTTGGATTCCCCTAGGTCTCTAGTTTTTGAAAATGCACAGGTTTGATAGGTTTCCCTAGGTGCTGGCTGAGCTAGAGGCCAAAATCCACAGATAGGCACTTTGCAAAAAACACCTCTTTTTTCTTTGAGAAAATGTGATGTGTCCACTTTGTGTTTTAGGGCATTTCCTGCTGCGGGCACTAGGCCTACCCACACAAGTGAGGTATCATTTTTATCAAGAGACTTGGGGGAATGCTGGGTGGAAGGAAATTTGTGGCTCCTCTCAGATTCCAGAACTTTCTGTCACCAAAATGTGAGGAAAAAGGTTTTTTTGGCCACATTTTGAGGTTTGCATAGGATTCTGGGTAACAGAACCTGGTGAGAGCCCCACAAGTCACCCCGTCTTGGATTCCCCTAGGTCTCTAGTTTTAAAAAATGCACAGGTTTGGTAGGTTTCCCTAGGTTCCGGCTGAGCTAGAGGCCAAAATCCATAGGTAGGCACTTTGCAAAAAACACCTCTGGGATAATGTGATGTGTCCACGTTGTGTTTTGGGGCAATTCCTGTCGCGGGCGCTAGGCCTACCCACACAAGTGAGGTACCATTTTTATTGGGAGACTTGGGGAAATATAGAATAGCAAAATAAGTGTTATTGTCCCTTGTCTTTCTCTAAATTTTTTCCTTCCAAATATAAGACAGTGTGTAAAAAGACATCTATTTGAGAAATGCACGGTAATTCACATGCTAGTATGGGCACCCCAGAATTCAGAGATGTTCAAATACCCACTGCTCCTCAACACCTTATCTTGTTCCCATTTTAGAAATACAAAGGTTTTCTTGATACCTATTTTTCACTCTTTATATTTCAGCAAATGAATTACTGTATACCTGGTATAGAATGAAAACCCACTGCAAGGTGCAGCTCATTTATTGGCTCTGGGTACCTCGGGTTTTTGATGAACCTACAAGCCCTATATATCCCTGCAACCAGAAGAGTCCTGCAGACGTAATGTTATATTGCTTTAAAAAATCTGACATTGCAGGAAAAAGTTACAGAGTAAAATGTAGAGAAAAAGGCCTGTTTTTGTCACCTCAATTTCCATATTTTTTTCTTTCAGTTGTTATTTTCTGTAGGAAACCCTTGTAGGATCTACACAAATTACCCATTGCCAAATTCAGACATGTGTCTACTTTTCAGAAATATTTAGGTTTCTGGGATCCAGCATTGGTTTCATACCCATATGTCACTGACTGGAAGGAGGCTGAAAGCACAAAAAATCATAAAAATGGCATATGTCCCAGTAAAATGCCAAAATTGTGTTAAAAAATTGAGTTTTCTGATTCAAGTCTTCCTGTTCCTGAAAGCTGGGAAGCTGGTGATTTTAGCACTGCAAACCCTTTGTTGATGCCAATTTCAGGGAAAAAAAACACAAGCCTTTTTCTGCAGCCCTTTTTCCCATCTTTCTAACATAAATGAATTTTTCACTGTATTTTGGCTAATTGCTTGGTCTCCTTCAGGGGAACCCACAAACTCTGGGTACCTCTAGAATCCCTAGGATGTTGGGAAAAAAGGATGCAAATTTGAGTGGGTAGTTTATGTGGACAGAAAGTTATGAGGGCCTAAGCACTCCCTTCCCCAAATAGCCAAAAAAAGGCCAGGCACCTGAGGGGGAAAAGGGGTTAAAAGAAAAACTAGAAAAAGTCTTAGAGAAAAGGACTTATAAGAATGATAACACTGCAATTAAAATGCAAGGGAAATTAGCATTAGATGCATTACACATAGAGAAGCTTTGGGTATATAGGCCAAAATCACACAGTAACACTTTATTTGTGGGAATGAGTGAACATAGGCATGTGTTTTTGTTTCAGAGTAAGTGGACCTTTATCTTAAATGGTCAGGACCCTGCGATTTCTGGGATTTATTATATTTGTGGACTTAATGCTTATTACCGCCTTCCAAGAGGATGGTATGGGGCATGTTATTTTGGGATAGTTTTCCCAAAGATTTATCAGATAGATGACTTGAAGAAGTTTCTGAAATTGACTGAATTACATCATTAACGACAGAGGAGGGAAACCTCTTCTGCAGTTGTGGGAGATATATTTGGTGTGGTGATTCCTTCAGTGGGAGTCATCCTGAACTCGATCAAGATACGAAAGTTGTCTACTATTGTGGATAACATGCCGACCAATTTTACAGGGACAATATTCCTGATAGGTACTAAATTCGCCATGGATAGAGCTATGTAAAATGATTAATTCTAGACATTGCTGCTCATACATTCCAAATAACAATAAGGAGATAAGAGACTTAGGGCCTCATTCTGAATATGACCGCCAGGGTGGAGGCCGGCTGAAACACCGCCAACAGGCTGGTGGTGCTTCATTTAGTATTCCGACCGCGGCTTTGAAGCAGCGGTCGCCCAGCCGGGTCCGGCGGTTTTCCACCAGATTTTCCCCGGCTGGGGGAATCCTCCATGGCCATGGGGACCCCCTTCCCGCCAGCCTGTTTCTGGCAGTTTTCACCGCCAGAAACAGGATGGCGGGAACGGGTGTTGTGGGGCCCCTGGGGGCCCCTGCACTGCACATGCCACTGGCATGGGCAGTGCAGGGCCCCCCTAACAGGGCCCCATAAAGATTTTCAGTGTCTGCATAGCAGACAGTGAAAATCGCGATGGGTGCAACTGCACCCGTCGCACCCCTGCAACTCCGCCGGCTCCATTCGGAGCCGGCTTCCTTGTTGCAGGGCCTTTCCCGCTGGGCCGGCGGGCGCTCTTTTGGCAGAAGGGCATCCGCGGTCTTCTGACCGCGGAGCGGCCATTTGGCGGTTCCCGCCAGGCGGGCGGCTTCAGAATTACCCTCTTAGTGACATATGTATGAAAGCTTTTTCCCATAGACACAGAATGGGTAAAATCCATTCGTACATCTTCGTAAGGATTTGAAAGAATTGCAGGAACCAGGTAATTGGGAAAAAGTTGGAAAATAATTTGCTTCAGTGGGAAATTGGCTTAGTCAAATTTGCGATGGAGTATTATTAAAAATCATACAGGGAATATTAATTGTGATTGCTTGCATACTAGGATGATGAGGTTTAAATAAATTGTGCTGAAAGATCAAATTGAACAGGTCTAAAAATAATCAGAGGAGGGAAGAACGGAACAGGGAAAGAATCTATAGAGAGGATTTGAGAAGGAGACAAAGCACTGAGGAGACTGAACTATGAAAATGATGATGGTAAAGGCAGTATGATGACATATTTAGCCATCAGAGGAGGGATTGCTGACACAGATATGTTAATTAGAAATTATTAATGAATGTTCATGTATTCTGAATAAAGATAACATGTAGAAATCAATTTAATTAAGAAAATGAATGTGCACGTTTGAAAAGAGTGTTTGCCATCATTCATGAATTATACTAAAATGACTAAAAATGTTTGAATTATTGAAAAACGTATAATAACAATGTAGTAATATGACACATTGAGATGTATAACGCACGTTTTGCATTATATTATAGAGTTAACTTAACCGAAGTTGGGGCCTGGTTTTGCCAGGCCTCATGCAGAAGCAGAATAACTGTGCACTGTAGAGAAGCTGTGATGTTGAACTATTCCTGAACTGCCTATGTTAACAAAATCTGCTTAGCTAGAATTTTCTAAAATGAACAGACGGACAGGAGATGATGGAACTATGCATGTAACAAATTTGGTGCAAGACAGATAAGATGTACTTTCCCAGGACTCAAACAATAGAGACACTGACTGGACAAGAAGATGCAACATTTTCGATACCTGATGAGCCGGATGATGAGGACATTGTACAGTGAACCAATCGACAACCTGAGAGTGACGAAATATTAGAATTAATAGATTTGCAAAATTAATTTTATTGGGTAGGGTAATAACTGGTGATCGACTGACCCATTAAGAATTAGGGGATGGACTGGCTAACTTTAATAAAAAGTAATGACAAGAGGAAAAACTTCAGAACTGTTGGGGAGGTGTTCAGATGTTCGAGGTTAGGCGTGGACGTTTGAAGAGATTCGAGATTCTTTCAGTGGGCTCATGCTCTTGAGAGTCTGATGCATTGCTGATCGATTGATGACCTCAGGACGAAGACTGACTTTGTTACTGAACCATTCCGTGGATAGGTAGCTATGACAATGTGACTGTTAACTTTTGTGCCTTCTTTCTAGGTACCAACTGCACTGTCTAAATAGTTTTTCCCTTAGCTAGATATTTTTTCAAATTCATGTTTTAAATTTTTTCGCATGAAGTCCCACATGCTAATGCTAATCTGGGTTAGATAAGGTTCTTATGGGTGACACGGACAGTGACAAATGATTGACCAACCGGTTGCTGAACTCTGCTATTAATGTTGTTATATTCATCTTTGTTGGCTTATGCTGGAGAATTCGAGTTTATGTTTTCTCGAGTTCTGATTAGATTATGTAATTGGTGGTCACTAATGAATAAATCTTGAGTTGATTGAATAAAGTTTAAATTAACCATATCAGTTAGTGTTGTAACTAATAGGGAATAAAAATGTTTTAAACGTACATTGAGTTGTGGTCATTGAGTGGCATCTATTAATTGTTGATTGATGATTTGCTCAATGGCTATTGATTTGTGTATTGATTATTGATGTACATTGGTCACTATATGGCTAGGATACTCCATGCGATTCAAAAGGTTCATCGACCTATGCGCGTACCCTTGTAATTTTACTTACTAAGGACAAGGCATGCTAGCACTGTCAATCACCTGCCCAAAGAGGGCGTGAAAGAGCTGAAATTGGACCATAAATTCAAAGCTGTCTAGACAAGGCCCCTCAAAATAGGTTTGGCCCAGGGCCCCCAAAATCCTTAGAATGTCTCTGGGTGTACTGGCTGAAAGCGAATGTGTTGACACAACGCTGCTTAAGTAACTCTTTGTATACTAGTTAACCATCAGCCTGAAATGTCTGTGAGGAAACAAGTGGCACTGCTAACTGTTCCCCAAACACAGTAGAAACTAATTATGTCCCGAGACCTTTCTCATCAGCAGTCATTGCCTCAGACGTTCAATATCACTATTGTGTATCCAACCATCTCATCAGTTTTTATGAAGCCAGTTTTTTCCAAATTGGCCTCTTATAATGTAAGGCTCGATTAAACTGAACTAACAACCAACGAACGAGGAAACTTCCTTTAAACAGTGCCCTTGAAAATAAACACCACAGGATGAATGATACCAAAATGTAGCTTTATTCCTTTGTTTATTTGAATAAAAGTCATTTTTTTAATGGGGCTACCGATTTACATACAAAGGACTGGCCCCGTTAGCACAAACCACCCCTAATTTAGATTCATGCGCTGTGCGAAGCAGGAGTAGGCAGAGTGGACCGTATTTCAGACGCTCCTCTAATTGGACGTCTGCGCTAATAACTCACAGCTTTGTTTCTAGGAAGTTGGAGTTCTGGGACGCACGAATCCTATTAGCATTTTGCAGTTAGCTGCATTTTACAGTTGCAAAACAATTACTGTGCACTAAAGGTTCTCACGGCTGCGAATAATTGTGCTCCGCCATGTTTCAATGACGTTTAAAAGACATTTTACCCTGAATGCAGAACGTATTTTGAGGCGCATGTTTGTTACACGTATTTGTTTTTATTTACGTCTTTTACATCTCTGGTGAAAACAGAATAGCTAACAATAATACATAATTAATGGACTGGAATACTCACATACCTGTGTTTTATAGAACATAGCAGGAGGAGAGCCTTATGTTGATACATTAACTGATGCATTCCACAACACACATTTAAGGGGATGCCCTCTGCAGTATTTCAGGCTACTGGATTCTCGTAGAAGTCACATGGCAAAGGAATCAGAGAAGCTCAAATTTAAGGGACTCAAACAGAGGCTGGTAGAGGAAAGACACTGACTCCTGGAGAAAGTGCTAAATCAGGAGAAAAATCAACTGATGGAATTTTCTCCACATAATGTTTATAGGGTGGAGGGACTTCAACTAATGGATCCCTATCTGGATTTAACACTCACTGCGGAAATCAGAGGTGTTTTACCAGCCACATCTAAAGCAGGCCCCAGATTATTTCCGTCCAAGTTTCAGAGCACAATTTGTAGCTAAACGTTGATTTCAAAAGAAAAATCTCCTAAAAGATCTCACAATGTACACATGAATGAATGTCTGTATATAATAGTTACCATAAAGCAGGCTATCGAACTAAGGTATCAGAGAGAGAAACATGTCCAAAGAAGAACAGTAACACAATTACAAGATCGATTATTTATTTTGTGATAAGTGTTGACAGTCAGAAGTATTGTATATCAGGGATAATTTGAAATGACTAAAAGATGGGTGAGGAAACGACATTTAAGCCTTCATTCCGATAGGGCTGGTAATAGAAGTTATTAGCCCCATCTCAAGTAGTAATCAGTACAATTCACCCTCGGATTTGGAACCAGAATTACTTCCCCAGTATTGGTCAGTGGTGTAACAAAGGCCCCCGCAGCCCCTGTGGTGTTAGGACCCCCCAGGTCCGAGGGCCACCTCAGCACAGCACCTGGTCTCAGTGAGTTCGGGGGGGGGGCACTCCATGTTATGTGCAGGGCGGCCCTTTCCAGTTTCTTTCCACCACTGATATTGGTAACCCAAAGGGAGATTAAGGCTGCATTGTTAAGGGTGGCTTTATTGTAGAGAAGAAGATACAGATGAAAATACAAGCGACTGCCTTGACTATAGGAAATAAATGCAAGTTAATAGTATGAATTAGGAAAATGGAAGAAAAGAATACAATTGAAACTTGTGGGGAAAAATGAGAATTAAGTTGTATGAAATAAGACAGGCCTTAACAGAGCAAACGGGTATGATTTTTTGTGAATACTTGTACTTCTTCATTGATTGGCGAGGTTGTGTATGTGGCTAGGTGGATGAGAGAGTGAGTGCATGTGAGAATGGTTTAAATAATTGATGGGTGAATTGATGAGGGCTTGAGGGCATGGATGAATGAGTGGATGAATGTGCATGAATGGATGGGTGATAGCATTCATGAATGAATGGTTTCATGACAGAATACTGTGGCAAACCCTATTGATTCACCAAAATAGCATCAAAATGATATTGTTCACAAAACTATCGGCATCCTATACCAAATTGAAAATAACCCAATCATTGATTACCAAAATATCACTGTAAATGTAAAAATATTGAGCAAACAACTATCGACCAAAACTATCGTCTACTAATTAAATATATATGCATTAATAAAAATATTGATACACACAATATCAACTACAATTTCATTAAAATAATTTTAAAAAATAATAAACTCTTTTTATTTCAATATGAGTACACAAATCTCATTTAAACAAACAAAGCAAACTATTAATATTGCATTCAAATAAGACACATTGAAATATTATCATATAAAAACTAATCTATTATATATATATATATATATATATATATATATATATATTTCCTATTAAAACAAAAACACATTAAAAAAAATATATTACTGCAAGAAAAACTATATAACAAAACACATTAAAAAGCAGTGCAATAAATTCAACATTATAAATATTTTAATAATACAATACAACAAGCATGAACATTTAAGAGCTACACTAATTAGTGACCAAAAAATAAATAATTGAAAACATTTTTTAAACTAGACATAAAGGCGGTCATTAAAACTCTGGTGGACGGTGTTAAAGCGGCCAACAGGCTGGTGGTAAAAAAAATGGAATTACGACCATGGCGGAAACCATCAACAAAGACATCCACTTTAACACTCCGACTGCCACAGTGGTACAGACAAACAGCTTGGCGGTCACCGCCAACAGACAGGCGGAAGACAAAGTACCGCCCACAGTATCACAACTTACCAATCCGCCACCTTCTCCGGGGCGGATTCACCGCGGACAAAAACACGGCAGAAACAGGACTTCGGAGGGAAAACGCTCACCTCTACACACCCCATGAGGAATCCGGACGCCATGGAACCAGAGCTGCACATCCTGCCAGCCCTCATCTTCTTGCTCCTCTTCCAGGAGCACGAACGCCGGCGGCGAAGACCACGGTGAGTACTGCACCTACGACACAGGGGAGGGGGGAGGAAAAAAACAGGGACACACACACGCAACACCCCCACCCTCACCCACTACAACACACACACTAATACATATTTATACACCCCCAATCCCCCCGGAAGAATGCAAAGACAAAAGGATATGAGTGTAACCATTGTAATATATTAAAATCAAGTACGCAAAAATATATATATATACACCATAAACAAAATAAACACCAAGCTTAGTAGTCCAGGTAGTGCTCCAATGAAGTCTGTGGAACACTGGACCCACACGGTATGGGGAGTGCAAAGCCACAGTCTCTCAAGTCTCTACAGTGGGTGGTTTGCCCACTGTACAATCCTGGGGAGTGCAAAGCCACAGTCTCTCAAGTCTATACAGTGGGTGGTTTGCCCACTGTTCCATCCTGGGGAGTGCAAAGCCACAGTCCCTCAAGTGGATTCCTTTCTCCACTGGTTCTGGAGGGGGCCTTGTGCCCAGAGTGCTTCATCCTGCTAAGGACTGAGGTAGTGGATGTGAATCTCCACTGGTTCTGGAGGGGGCCTTGTGCCCAGAGTGCTTCATCCTGCTAAGGACAGAGGTAGTGGATGTATCTCTCCACTGGTTCTGGAGGGGCCATGGGGCCCTGAGTGCTTCATCCTGCTAAGGACAGAGGTAGTGGATGACAGTCTCTACTGGTTCTGGAGGGGGCATGGTGCCCAGAGTGCTTCATCCTGCTAAGGACAGAGGTAGTGTATGTATCTCTCCACTGGTTCTGGAGGGGGCAAAGCCACAGTCTCTCAAGTCTATACAGTGGGTGGTTTGCCCACTGTTCCATCCTGGGGAGTGCAAAGCCACAGTCCCTCAAGTGGATTCCTTTCTCCACTGGTTCTGGAGGGGGCATGGTGCCCAGAGTGCTTCATCCTGCTAAGGACAGAGGTAGTGGATGACAGTCTCCACTGGTCCTGGAGGGGACTCTGTGCCCAGAGTGCTTCATCATGCTTGTGATGGACTCAGTAGCGTCAGTGCCCTTGGTGCTCATGGGCCAGCGGTGCTTGTGGCGGCAGTGCCCTGTTCAGCGGTGCTTGGAGCGGTGGTGCCCTCTTCAGCGGTGCTTGTAGTGGCGGTGCCCTGTTCAGCGGTGCCCTGTTCAGCCGTGCTTGAGGCGGCGGGCTCCTTTGCAGTGACTCAGCTGCTGGCGGTCCTCTCTGTCCCAGCTGGGCTTGTGCTGGCGGTCCTCTCTGTCCCAGCGGGGCTTGTACTGGCAGTCCTCTCTGTCCCAGCAGGGCTTGTGCTGGCGGTCCTCTCTGTCCCAGCGGGGATGATGGCGGTGGGCTCCTGGGCAGCAGGGATGATGCTGGTGGCCTCCTGGGCAGCGTGGATGATGGCTGTGGCCTCCTGGGCAGCGGCGATAATGGTAGTGGCCTCCTGGGCAGCAAGGATGATGGCGGTCTCCTCCGTAGGAGACGGACGGGGTGGGGCAGGAGTGGGAAAGAGGTCAAGGTTGGACAGGAAAAGTTTTTGGGAGACACTGGGACATGTACCTGGAGGGGGTTTGGAGGTGGAGGAAGAGTTGTGGTTGTGGGAGGTGTTCGTTTGTTGACTTTGGGTGAAGGTGCATGCGCTTGAGGCTGTCGTGAGGTGGATGGCTGTTGGGTGGGTATGTGCCTGCGTTTGTGTATCTTGGGAGGTGCCGTCACAGACACACTGGGAGAGGACACAGGGGACGTGTGAATGGTAGTGGGGGTGGTGACTGCACATGAGCGGGGTGTGGTGGTGGGTGTGCTGGTGATGGCAGTAGTGGCTGTAGATGTAGTGCATGCAAGTGTGAGTGTAGACAAGACTGTGAGGGAGGAGGGAGACGAGGAGGAGGGGGAAAAAGTGGAGGCAGTGCATGTTGGTGTGTCTGCATGTGTGCGATGCTTGCGTGAGTGCCTGTGGGATGTGTGGTGCTTATGTTTGCCAGAGCTTCCCTTGTGTGTTGACATGTGTGCATGCTGGTCTGAAGGTGTGCTTGGGATAGGCTCGGGTACAGGGGATTGGGTCTGGGTGGAGGAAGTTGGAGGGGGGAGGCTAGAGACAGGGACAATGGCTGCCATCAGTGCTGAGGCCAGAGTCTGAAAAGCTCGCTGAAGGGCCGCCTGCCCAGACTGAATGCCCACCAGGAATGCATTTGTTTTTTGCAACTGCCTTTCGACACCCTGGATGGCATTCAAAATGGTAGACTGCCCAACAGTGAGGGACCTTAGGAGGTCAATGGCCTACTCACTGAGGGCAGCAGGGGTGACAGGGGCAGGGGCTGGGGTGCCTGGGGCGAAGGTGATGCCCACCCTCCTGGGTGAGCGGGCACGGGACAAAGGTTGAGGGGCTGCTGGGAGGGTGGTGCTGGTAGGGGGGGTGGCGGCTGTACCTGTAGATGCGGGGGGCAGAGATGTTGCCGCCACCACAAGGGAGCTCCAATCAGAGGACGAGTCCGTGTCGCTGGTGTCCCCTCCGTGGAGCTCCCCTCGCCGTCCGTCCCACTAATGAACTCCGAGTCCGTAGTGTTGCCCTCCATGGCCATGTGGGATGCAGCTCCCTCGTGCTCCGGTGCCACTGCTCCTCTGCCTGATGATGCTAATGCACACAAGAACAGGGAGACCACAAAAAGGGGGGGACGACAGAAGAAAGACATGTTCAGTGCATGCTTTACCGCTACCGTTGGCGGACACGACAGACACAGAAGCCCCCTGCACTACCCTGCGCTCTTGGGCTCCACTGTTCAATCCCTGGGAAATGTCTTACTAGGCTATGGACGACATCTGCACACATGGATGACACAGGGGCATGACTAAGTGTACTTGGCACTCTACAGAGGTGGGGTGGGGTGCCACATGGCCTACCTTATGGAGGGACCTTGCCTACTAAACTCGCCCTGGCCTAGGGAAACCCACAGCCCACCTCCCCCACCCAGACCCCTCCACTGAGCGCTAAATCAGCAGGATGAGAATTTACTCACCCCCTTGTGGCTGCTGTGATGCCCTCAAGCGCCCATCCAACTCCGGGTACGCCACCGCCAGGATCCTGAATATCAGGGGGGTGATGGTGCGACGGGCACCCCTCCCACGTTGGGAGGCCATCCCCAGCTGAGCCTCCACCGTCTTCTTGCTCCAGCGGCGAATGTCCTCCCATCTTTTCAATGGGTGATCCGTCTGTGGTAGACTCCCAGGGCCCGGACGTCCCTGGTGATGGCACGCCAAATATCTTTTTTCTGGTGGGCGCTGACCTACATGAATTGTACAGGGGGAAGAGAAACTTATTACCAACTGCACCGTCACAGTCATTGTCCCCATCCCTACCCTTGCCATGTGGCACATGCACTCACCGTCGTCTCATGCACGCCGCAATCTCCCCCCTCTTACATCCACCCCACTCCACACAGGCATAGCCCATACAGCATGCTCCCAGTGTACTTACCTGTTTGTCTGGAGGACCGTAGAGTAGCGTGTACTGGGGGAGGACCCCGTCCACGAGTTTCTCCAACTCCTCCGATGTGAAAGCAGGTGCCCTTTCCCCAGACACTCAAGCCATTGTCTCTTCCAGACCGAGGTCACAGCAGCACTTGCAGTGTGGTCCTCTCCTGTCGAAGATCAGGTATCGAGTGATTGAACAGATAGAAAATGGCGGTCATGTCCGCGGCGGTGCGTACCGTCACCGCCGGTGTACATTGTCATTGGCTCCTGGGACCCAAAGGGTCCAATGTTAACCAATGCAGCATTGTGCCGCGGTCTTCGACCGCCTACCGCGACGGAGTACAACGCCAGCGCAGTTACCTCACATCCCATTGTCCCACTTTACAGGTCAGGCAGCCGCCATTTCAGGGGGCCACATGGCTTCATTTTTAACTGCGTCACACTACCTAGGCCTAGACTCAACACACATACAGGCCACTTTTCGGATTATGATTGGTGTTCTGTGTAAGCTGTGGGTACGTACCTGTCAGTGCTCCATTTCCTTGCAAGTGGGTCATTTCAAACAACAGTGGCCATAGCATCAGGGATGTCCCAGCCTATATTTTCCAACGTGTTGTCCAGAGTGTTGTCTGCCCTGCTGAAACACATGCAGAGCTACATTGTTTTTCCCTCAGGTTGAGGATTTGCCTACAATGAAAGGTGATTTCTATGCCCTGGGACATATCCCCAACATCATAGGTGCTATTGATGGGACACATGTGGCTTTGGTTCCCCCCCGCAGGAGTGAACAGGTGTACAGAAACCGGAAGAATTATCATTCAATGAATGTGCAGATGGTATGTTTGGCAGACCAGTACATCTCCCATGTTAATGCCAAGTTCCCTGGCTCAGTGCATGACGCCTACATCCTGCGGAATAGCAGCATCCCTTATGTGATGGGTCAACTCCAGAGGCACCGTGTGTGGCTATTAGGTGAGCACCTGGAAGCAAGACAGTGGGAATGGTTGTCTGGGTCTGGGGTTATCCCTACAGGTTAGTGTGTGTCTAACAGTTGTCCCTCGCCATTTGCAGGTGACTCTGATTACCCCAACCTGTCATGGCTACTGACCCCAGTGAGGAATCCCAGGACAAGGGCAGAGGAACGCTACAATGAGGCCCGTGGGCAAACACAGCGGATAATCGAGCGGACCTTTGGCCTCCTGAAGGCCAGGTTCAGGTGCCTCCATATGACAGGTGGATCCCTATTCTATTCACCAAAGAAGGTGTGCCAGATCATCGTGGCCTGCTGTATGCTTCACAACTTAGCCTTTTCTACAGGAGGATGGTCCAGATGACGGTGTTGTTGCAGCTGTGGAGACTGTGGACAGTGGAGATGAGGAAGCAGAAGAAGAGGGCATGGACAACAGGGACTCAGAGATCCAGCAATATTTCCAGTGAGACACAGGTAAGAGTACAGACCTGCCTACTACATGTACTTAAACACTTCTGCCTCTCTACTGTCTCTCGTTTTCACCCAGTGTATGGTCACTGAGTTGTCACTTTCCCTTACGATTTCATAGATGTGGGTCCCACTGTGTGACATCTGCTTTGATTCCTCATGGACTAGAGCTGTGTGACATAGGTATGTTGACATTACCAATGAAAAAAGCTTTTTGACACAGTTATTGCTAATACAGTATTCCGAAATCACAGACAGACTCCAGATTGTTTTGTGCTTTAAGGGTGTTTATTTAAGTGCTCAATATTGGAGGGGGTAATAAAATGGTGAAGGGTGATGGTGGAGGAACGTCCATGGCAGAGTCCAGTCTATTAGTCTCACAGGTGCATTGCCCATATGGGCATAGGAAGTGGAGCTGGGGCAGTTTAAGCATGGACAGGGTGACAAAGTAGGACAGTAGGATGACAATCGGGGTGGTCTAATTTCTTGGCGGGGGTCTTGGCATCGTTCTCTGTCTTGTTCCTGGATCTCAGGGACCGTTTGTGAGGTGGTTCTCCCTCTGCAGGGGGTGGGGTGCTGGTGTGGTGATCCTGTGGCGGGGCATCCTGTCCACTAGCACCAGCGGAGGTGGTGGGCAGTTGATCGTCCAGGCTAGTGGTCAGGGGCCCCTTGTAGTGCCACAGTGTCCCTCCTGGTGTTCACGAGTTCCTTCAGCACCCCTACGATGGTGCCCAGGGTGGAGTTGATGGTTCTGAGTTCCTCCCTGAAGCCCATATACCGTTCCTCCTGCAGGCGCTGGGTATCCTGAAACTTGGCTAGTACCACTGCCATCGTCTCCTGGGAGTGGTGGTAGGCTCCCATGATGGAGGAGTGGGCCTCGTGTAGAGTGGGTTCCCTGGGCCTGTCCTCCCCCTGTCGCACAGCAGCCCTCCCAGTTCCCCTGTGTTCCTGGGCCTCCGTCCCCTGGACTGTGTGCCCACTACCACTGCCCCCAGGTCCCTGTTGTTGTTGGGGTGGTGGGTTAGCCTGGGTTCCCTGTAGTGGTGGACACACAGCTGATTGACGTGTCCTGGGGACGGAGGTATGGGCCCGCTGGGTGGGTGCTGTGCTGGTGTTTCCAGAGGAGGGAAGGTCTGTAGTGGCCTGTGACTGTGTCAGGGGAACCGACTGTCCAGAGGTCCCTGATGGGCCGGGCTGGCCATCTAGATCCAGTTGGACAGAGGTGCTGTCATCACTGTGGGCCTCTTCTGTTGGTGGTGTGGACATGTGTGGATCCTCCTGTCCGGTGACATTGGGTAGGGGTCCTGCAGGGGTATAAAAGGATGGTTATTACATCTGTGTGTGTCATGGTGTGCAATGGGTGGGTAACCGTGTACCCCAGTGCTTGCATTCCTGTGTGGGACCTCGTGTGATGATGGTTTAGGGGGGTGTATGGGTATGTGCAGTGGGCATGCTTTAGCGATGGGTGTCCATGCTTTGTTGTTGCATGCAGGGCCTGGTGTTGGGATGGGTGGTTTGTGATGTTGGGACATTTGTGAGGAGTTGGAGTGCTGGGGGTGAGGGTATGTGCTGGCATGCAGGTATGGTGGAGGATGTAATAGTTAAGATTTGTCTTACCAGAGTCCATTACTCCACCTACTCCTGCGAGGCCCTCAGGATGCAGAATCGCCAAGACCTGCTCTTCCCATGTTGTTAGTTGTGGGGGAGGAGGTGAGGGTCCGCCGCCAGTCCGCTGAACCGCCAGGTGGTGTCTTGAGACCACAGAATGCACCTTCCCCCTTGGGTGTTGTCCCACTGCGTTGACCCTGTCCACTATTCTTCGCCATAGCTCCATCTTCCTTGCAATTGAGGTGTGCTGCACCTGTAATCCGAATAGCTGTGGCTCTACCCGGACGATTTCCTCCACCATGACCCTGAGCTCCTCCTCCGAGAACCTGGGGTGTCTTTGCCGTGCCATGGGTTGGTGTAGGTGATGTGTGGGGTGGTGTGTGGGGTGATAAGTGTGCTGATATGTAGTGTGGTGTTGTGTGAGGTGCGTGGAAGTTATGTGGGTGATGGTGTTGTGTGCCTGTGGATGCTAGTGTTCTTGCTGGTGCTGTCTTTCTCTGGTTTTCGTTCGTGAATTGTTGTCATAAGGGTTTGTGGGTGATGTGGGTGTGTGTTTTATATTGTATTGGGTGTGTGGGAGTGGTGTGTGTATGTGTATCAGGTGTGTGTGTATTTGGAATTGTCCAATGTTGATGTGTTTTGTAAATGTGTGTGTATTTATGAGCGTGGTGTGTACCGCCAATGTAATACCAGGGTTGAAAGACTGCCGCGTGGATTCGTGGGTAGTGATAGTGTGGGCGTTTTTCTGTTGGCGTGACAGTGGAGGTTTTTGCCAGTTTATCACTGACCTTTGGTGTGGCCGACTTGTGTGGGTGTCTAGCTTTTGGTGGATTCCGAACTGTGAGTCATAATAGCTGTGGCGGAATTCCGCGCCGTGGCAGTGTGTTGGCGGTCTTCTGCACGGCGGTAAGCGGGATTTACCACCAATGTTGTAATGAGGGCCAAAGTCTTCAAAGCCTCCCTTTCCAAATTGGATATATTGATGAAAGGATGCCTCGGCTGAATCTTGTTGAGGTCAGATAAAACAGACTTTTCAAAAGCGAGGACCTCACATGGAAGGGATTGAGATGGAGGAACAAAAGTGGATGGTTTCCTTAAACCAGTGTCCTCGATCATCGGGACTGGAGGTTTATCCTTAAAAAAGAAATGCAGTTGAATCTTCCTGAAAAATTGGGAGAGCTCACAATTTAATCGGAAGAGATCTTCAGATGGTGTAGGTACAAAGCCTAAGCCCCTATTAAGGGCCTTGGATTCATGTGGGGTAAGTGGTCTGCAGGATAAATTAACTACTGGGTCCTCGGTGGAGGATTCTTGCCCTGACTCCGGGTAACCATTTGGGTTTCCTCCCTGCCCCAATGGACTCGTCTGCCTCTTCCTTTCTTTCTGCCTCTTCCTCTGCCCTGGCCGAGGCCTAAAAAAGGCGCATAGGGTAACATTGGACGAGGTTGGAAAAAGGGGAATGCAGGTTACCAGTAGAGGGGTTGGTTGGTAGGGTAAGGGGGATTAAAAAGAAGCTGTGGCATACTCTCATCCGTGCTCCATCCATCAGATGAGGAGCTACTGCTGTAGTTCCGTTTTTTTTTGTGCGAAACCGTGGACTCATCTGAAGAGCGAGATTTGATGAAGATCAGCCTTAAAAGTCCTCTTTGATATAAGGATAGACTTTTTCTCTTTCAAACTTCTTAATATATGTCTGTAATTTAGAGATTTTCTGCTGAGTTAAGAATTCTTTTGTCTCGTTGAGTTCGGAATTGATCTCAAGGAGACGACTTTTAAATGCTGATAATGTCACTGTCGTCTTGATGGTACTCTCAACACAATTGATCTGTACAGTGATTGACTCAGCTAGTGGTTTAGAAGTGTTAATGGTGAGGACCAACCAGTCCCTAGTACACTTCCTCGCGATCTGCGCCCAGTCCTTCCTAAAAGACAAGTCCTGTAGGAATATCCTGGGCATATTGGAAACCAACAGCCCATTGTGGGCAATGTTGGGTCTCAAGTACTCCGTCATGATTGTGCCTCTGCATAATGGTTTTAATCAAGTCACGTTTCAGGGAAGATAGTCTGTCCCAATCTTCCTTGAGACTACTTGAAGGCCAGAGCCAATACTGTTGAGGATAGAGGGGGCCTGTAATGCTGCAGACACTCCCGCATCGTCATAACTCAGACCTTGGAAATTGTCCATGGTCAAGAAAGGGGGAAAAAAAGGATCAGAAGAATAGAAAATGTTCCAACTTGCAAACAAGAAAAGTCCCACAGCGAAGCTGCTGTACTAACTTATCACAAAAAAGAGAGGGACGGGGAGGTTATTGGTCCAGTGTACACTCTCCCAAAACAAATGAGTACATTAAACCAGGTACACTGTTCCAAAAAGAAGGGGGCAACAATAAATGTAGGGCTAGAGATGGTCAGTAGTTTAAGGAGAGCCCTTACACACCCCATAGGATGTCAAGCTTCATCACTGGGCAATCTCCTCGCCAGACCGGCGCTGCAATGCCTGGTGGGCCACTCTTGTTGCGGTGGTGATACCGAAGATAGTCTCCCAAATTTGGTACGACCTAGGATGAATACTGACTGTTGAAATGTAGGAGAGAAGGAAAAGGTTAAAATTGGCTCTGAACCATTGGCATCACATTTAATTAGTCAGGGATAGTCAGGTCAAGATTGAAAGAAAAAAGGAGGAGTCCTGGTAGTTTTAGTCATGTCACTCTCTCTACTTCCCAACACTTGGCAACTGTTTAGTCTTACATATCTGTAGCCACACTGCTGTTAGGTTGGACCATACATTTACATGTTGGCACATACCATGGGTCCTGGGATGATAATTTGATGTTGAAACAATTACAGATCCCATTCCAACAGAAGGCATGTAATAGGGATTGATACATATGAAGTTATGTATGACAATGCACATTGACAAGCTTATGTCTCTGCTATTCTGGGTATTGCATTTTGTGAAAGTAGATGAACAATGCAGTGGCAAAAGATGAGATGTGAGCATGCAGGACATTGAAGATGTGTGACTGTTTTTGTGTTGTAATTACCAGACTCCACTCCTCCCAGTATTCCTGGCAAGCCCTCTTGATGCAGGGCAAGACCTTCTCTTCTCAGGGAAAGAGTTGTAATGGAGCACTGGGTGGACCATCACCATTCTTCAGGGACCCATATGTTGCCTGGAGGCTAAGAAATGCACTGTCCCCCTCAAGTCATTTCACCGCTTCCTAATGTCCTCTTTTGTGCACAGGGTGGTGCCTACAGAATTCAGTTTATCGACTATCCTTTGCCACATTTCCATTTTCCTGCTGAGAAGAGTATGCTGGACTTGGGCTCGAAACAATCTGTGGTTCTACTAATTTTCGGTACATGACATGAATGTAAATTAAGTGGGTGACAGGGACTTACTTAACAAGAAAATTCATATAGTGAGTACATTGACAAAAGTGTGTGAAAAGTGTTAAATGGGATGGTGGCAAAAAGTGGTACCTTATCCATCAATAAAAAAAACTGTCTTTGTCTTGTAGTGCTGTGGAGACGAGAGGCAAAGGGTCATAGTCTGTGAAGGGGTACATTTTATGGTGTGATTTGCAAGAGTGTCCACTTGGCCAATGTATGTCAGCTGTGTTGTTTTTGAATCCATTGAATAAGCACTTCTTTGTTGCCTTGCTGAATGTGTACCATGGCAGCTGACCACCATCAGCCAACCTTCGCAAGTAGACCATGACGTCTACTGTGTTTTTGTAATGGGCACAGCAGTTCCCTCGGCCATCATGGCGATGGAGTGTGCACTGCCAAGATTGCAGCCCGCTTCGCAGGTGGTAGGCTGCCATTTGTCTTGGTGGGTGGCAGCTCAGCCTGCATTCATCATAATACATCAGTCTGGAGATCGCCACTGCAGTGGTCTTTCTGGGACCATGACGGTCTGGCAGTCAAACCACCAAACTCATAATCAGCCTTTAGATTGGAGTGGGCCTGGTAAATCTAAACACTTTAATGCCCACACTTCCTTGAAAATGGTTTACATTAGAATGGGAAAAGTAAACATGACTCATTTGATGTCCAACACCTTCTTCAAAATAGTTTAGATTGGAGTTGGAACAGTAAACAGAACCCCTTTAATGTCCAACACCTTTCACTAAATGGTTGACATTGGAATTAGAATTGTTAATGTTTACCCCTTTAGTGTCCAACACCTTTCCAAAAATTGCTCAAATTTGAGTGGAAATAAAAAGTGTAAATCTTTCAGTGTCTAACACAACCCTCAAAATGGTTTACATTGGATTGGGAATAGTAAATGTAAATCTTTTAGTTTCTAACACCTTTCCTCAAATGGTTTACATTGGAGTGGGAATACTGAATTTTTCCCTCTTCAAATCTTTTTTATAGAAGTTTCTGTTTGTTCTTCACAACATTTCTTACATGAAAATTGGCCGTAAATGTCAATACCTTAGTGTTCAACACCTTTTCTAAAACGGTATTAATTTGAGTGGGAATAGTTAATGTAACTCCTCTAGTCTCTAACAACTTCCCCCAAAATGATTTAGGTTGGAGTAGGAATAGCAAAATAAATTTGAATCCTTTAGTGCCCAATACCTTCCCTGAAATGGTTTAGATTGAAGTGGGAATAGTAAATCTAAAACCTTTAGTGTCCATCACCTTGCCCAAAATGGTTTAGGTTAGTGTGAGAATAGTAAACATAACCCTTTTAGCCTGCAAATCCTTACCCGTGGAATTTGAATAGTACATTGAAATACTTCAGCGTCCAACACCTTCTCCAAAATGGTGTAGATTGAAGTGGTAATATTAAGTCTAACCCCTTAACTGCCCAACACCTTCATGAAAATTGCTTAGGCTGGAATGGCAATAGTACATCTAAGCCCTTTAATGTCTAACACCTTCCCCTAAATGGTTTAAATTGGAGTTGAAATAGGGAATGATACCCTTCATTGTCCAAAACATAATGGCTTGCTGTTTCTAGCTGATCTACTATGTACTTTTTTTTACAATAATAATCAACAAATGTGAAGGTTTTTAATTTTTTTTAATTTGTATTTTATTTTCTATATTTAAGGGATGTTATACTTATATTTTTCATATATATACTTTTTTAGGAATATTCTTGTTACGTGTTACATTGTTACATAATTTTATTTACATTTTTGGTATAGTATCACATGTAGTGTATTTCTATCAGAGTTTTAACACATGTAACACATGCCCCTTGTGCTTCCTCCTTCTGGCAGACACCTGGGCCACACTTCAGGCTCCAGGATGTCCCGATCACCCTGATGGGCTGCCATGGACCAGGTGGACACACACACCCACCCAGGTGGACCCAACATCTCCAAGACCTGCATTCCACGTCCTTCCAAGGGGAATCCTCCAGGTCATTGCCAAACAGTCAATCTACAGGAATTGTTTGGCTCACAGCTACCCTCAAGGAACGTGAGACCCCCACTCCCATTCAAAGGGAACCTGCGCCACTCTGCACAGGCCCTCCGAATTGTCCACTGCAACTACTTGCGTGAAGTCCTGGGGAACTACCTGCTCTTCAGACACCAGGTGACTTCTCACCGTAGTCACACTGGCTTCTGTGTTTCTCAGAGCCTCCACTCTCTGTCCATTGATGGTCACCCACTGTCTGTGCTTCTTAAAGTTCTCCGGCACGAGGGTCCTCTGGACCATCTCACTGTCCCCTAATGAGACAAGGGTCATTTCAGCTGGCTCCCACCCACCTGGAACCTACTCCTCCCCAAGAGCTACACTGGCCAAACCCTGTGACTGAGCACCAGTGAGTGGCACAATCAGTGCTGCAGGGCCACTAGTAGCATTTGATTTAAAGGCCCTGGACACCTCAAGTGCACTTTACTAGGGACTTACTAGTAAATCAAATATGGCAATCATGGATAAGCCAATCACACATGCATTTTACACAGGGAGCACTTGTACTTTAGCACTGGTCAGCAGTTGTAAAGTACCCAGAGTACCAAAAACAGAGTCCAGCACACAGTCAAAACATGGGAAACAGAGGCAAAAAAAAGTCAGGGGAGACCATGCCAAGGATGCCAGGTCTAACACTAAGGCATTAAGCTGCTTTATCAGATTGGTAGTGACAGCTAACATATTGAGTCAGCACTGCTCATATGATTGCTACAGCTATATATACCACAACGTTGTGTTTTTATATGTATCGCATACAACTAGGCCTTGGAATGATCAAATACGCATGCTTCCTCGCCATTGCGTTGGCTTACGTGCATGTAAGATGTCATGTTCAGTCCCTCATCTAAAGTGCAACTGGTCCACATCTAATAAGTAGCTTGAGTCCTAATAGTTTCTGCAAGCTTCACACATGTCACGTCAATAACTTCAATACCATGATAACATTGCACAATCAGCAAACCTACCATTAAGATAGTCCAAGGTCTCTACCTACAGTGACACAGAAACTTTGGATGTAGGTTCTACACTTCAACCAATTACAAGGTACTCTATTTCTCAACAGGTCGAGCTAGCACAGCACCTGATCAGACATCGTCCACTGACCAGCCTCCCAACCCGCCTCTGGATGAAGACGTCCGTGATGATGATGCTCCTGGACATGTGGACGTGGAAGATAGTCCTGGCTCATCTGGGCACTGTGGTCAGAAGGCAACAGTGAGTCTCACTGTGCCCTCAACAATACCTCCCATCCCATTTGCTTCTACATCACGTGTCCTGAGCCTGGGCACCTAGCACAGTTTCTATCATCTTGTGCACCCCAGTCCGGGATCCTGAGGTGCAAATCAATAATCCTCACACTGAGGGCCCATGACCCAGTTTGAGAAGGCACCCTGTGGGTGTAGGGTCTATGGGAGGGTTGCTGTGGGGCAGCTGAGTAAGGCCACTGGGGCCACTCACAACCAGGATACCTTGAGTCAAGTCTGGGGATATTTCAGGAATCCCAAGGCATGATGGGCCATGTGCTAACCAAACTCCAGGAAATCAAGCAGCGGGACATGATCCAACAAATGGATGACCATGTACACATGGGCACCATAACAAGGGTGCTGAGGGACATCCATACAACCCTGAGCAGGGCTTTTCCTTCACCATCTACCCCTTGTTGTGGGCCAACTACATCAAGCCCAAGTACATCTGTGGCAGACACAGGACGGGAGGCTCTGCCAGAGGACCAACCACCCTCAGACACTCTTGCCTCTGCAGCAGCTGAACCTCCCACACTTGCAAATGGAGACGTCCATGTCAATATCTAAGAGATGCGGATGGCAAGGCACCCACCACTGCCAGCAAGAAATCTCATCCTTAATGTCCTCCTTTGTGTGTCACACATTCACCCTGTGGATTGATCCTCAACCCCCTTCCATTTCTGATGGGAGGAGTACTCTAGACTTTGGACTTCCGATAGTGTGGAATATACTCCTATGATTTCATTCACCATGACTGACACCTTCACTTTTCATTCATTTTACTTTTTGTTACTAGTTTGTTTTCACCCTTTGCAAGTTAATACATTCACAAGTCACAAACTCATTGTCTACTGTCTTAACTTTCAACATTTAGCAATGTAGATATATAGTAACATGTGGACCACACAATGAAAACAAAATCTACGTGTGGAAGCAAGGATATGTTGCATGTACACAGTGTCCAACTTAGGTTAACAACCATTCCACATAAACACAAACATACAAGTGTCTTGTCAAATAAATGTAATTACATTGTTCTGCTTAAAGGCTGTCAACATGTCTTAAACATAGCAAATAATATATGATTGAATCATATTGTGTAAATTATCAAGTTTAGGCTGGTCCGTGGGCAATGTCTGGCCATGTAACATGGAAGGAAGAGATATTTTAGACACTGTCCTCTAGAATAGGCAAACATTACATTTGTTGATGTCATCAGTTTGAGCCATATCGCCTACCTCACAAAAGGAATCCAACATCATATAATGCAAGACTCAGACAGATGGCAGTACAGCAGTTTCTGATCACAGGGTCATTACAATCCAGTGCTTCTGTATCCCATGGTATGACACAAATAAATGTCAATGATGTGCCACAGGCACTTTGGTCTACAATTATGAAGCACATCATCTGCTATATATAGTTAATACAAAAAAGTGTTTAGCCAATGAAAAACAAAACTAACATGATTTCAGCCTAGCACTACATATTTTCTCATCTCACCACATGATCACACACATGATGCATCAGGGCCACCACATGGCAAGGAACAAATCCAATGGACTTCCAAACTTCCATCCTATCACTGTACAAGCTGTCTTGGCACAGCTCTTGTACACCAAAAGTCTGTAACATACATTCCGAGAAACAATCCATATCCATTTTGTATGTCCCAACAGCATTGTATACCTGCCAATGTCACAGTTCGTTAATGTCATAGTGAAACTACCTGAACAAATGCAAAAACAAAGAGTATAGGGCCAGATGTAGGAAGGAAAAAATGTGGCAGTTGGAAATTGCGAGTCATTGCGACTCGCGATTTCCGACTCGCAAAATGGGATTCAACAAAAAAAAGCGACATCAATTTGCGACTCGCAAATGATGTTGCACCGCAGATTGGGAGTCCGCTGTTAGCGAGGTCACTTTTTGCGACCTCGCTAAAAACGAACTCGCAAATTGCGAGTCGAGTATCGCAAATTGCGACTGTGCCGCAAATTGCAGGCTGGTGCAGCAAAACAGTTGGAAAAACCCTTCCTGGCTCTTGCTGATGACATCAGAGCCAGGAAGACATCAAATACACCTGGGAGGAGGGAGGACCACACGCTTTTCTAACTGCTGAGCAACTACCTGGAGGAACAGCTGTAACAATGGAAGACACAGGCAGTACAGGAAGGAAGAGGAAATTTAAATTCTCTGAAAAGGAACTTGAGGTGCTGACAGAGGAATGCTGCCAGCACCATGACCAGCTGTTTGGAAAGGCAGCCCTGAGTGTCCCAGACACTGAAAAGAGGAGGATCTGGCAGGACATCCAGGAGAGGATCAATGCCATAGGGGTGAGCCACAGAAGCATTGAGGAAATTAAAAAACAGTGGTATGACCTGCACTCCAGGACAACGGAGAGGGTGGCAGAGTGCCTCAGGGTGATGAGGGGCACAGGAGGAGGCCCATCCACCATCCCACCACCCACAGCCATGGAGGAACTGGTTGAACAGACCCTGGAGCCTGAGGCAGTGTCAGGAATGGGAGTACTGGACACGTCAATGCAAGGGACATCAAAAAGTGAGTACCATGAAACATGCATGTACTCCTATAAATGCTATACCCGCACTCACCCAGTACACAGTAGCATGCACAACCAGACTAGCTCCATTCCAGACTAGCAACCACCAGAATGGTGCAATATGGGCAATGTAGTGCAGTAGTTAGCTTATAGGCAAATGTTTATTATGAGGCATACAACAGATGTTAGATACTGACAGTGTGTTCCCTATGTCCCACAGGTCTCCCACAAGACACCCCCACCAGCCACACCATCCAGGGTGAAGAAAGCAGGCCACAGGCAGGGCAGGAGGCTGCAACAGCCACTACAAGGGCCCAGCACCACACCACCACAGTTCCCTCCAGATGAAGAAGTGGACATGGAGGAAAGAGACACAACATCTGGTCCCAGCCACAGTGTGACACAGCAAGAGCCAGAAGCACCACCGCGTCGTAGACGCAGACTCCAGGTGCAGGCAGTGTCCCAGGAGGATATAGGTGACGCATCCATGTCTGCAGTTGAGGCATCCCTCCTATCTTGTCAGCGCCTGCAAACAAGTCAGTTGAGGATTATTTCTGGGGCAATGCAGAGGATGGAGCACAATTTTACACATGGCCTGGCAGAAGTGAACACACAGTTCACAAGACTGAATGACAATGTCAGTGACCTAGCACTATCCATACGCCAACTGGTGACGGAACTGGTGTCAGAGAGACAAAGTGCAAGGCGCCGTGAGCGCCAACTGGTGCAGAGATTAGACCGCATGGCTGCATCCATTGTCTGTCTTGCAGTGAACACAACAGGCCTGTCACGACGTACTGTGAGCTTGCAGGTGGACCTGGGCCACTTTGCAGGGGATGTGGCTCGGGGACTGGGCCGCATTAGCCACGCTGTGGACATGCTGGAGGCCAGGCAGGTGGCAAGGGGCACGGCTGAGACAGGACAGTGAGGAGGGGTCCATCATCAGCAGCACATCTGCCACAGACACACGTGTGTTGCGGAGTGGCAGTGAACGTCAGGGGTCTATTGACCCACCTAGCACAAGCCATGCTGGGTGTACCAGGAGGAGGTGTTAGGCCCAAACACTGCAGGACTCATGAGGCACATGGAGTTAATGTGTCCTCATTGAGGGTGGGCATGTGCAGCCCCTTACCAACAGTTCAGTTATAAAGTTATTAGGTTCACTTATTAAAATGTTTTGTTTGATCCACTTCACAACTGGGCTCTTTGTGTGTGACATTAGTGTGTGTGGTGACAGTTACCACGTACCTTCCAAAGCATTGGTTTGCAATGTGGTCCCGTCTCTGTCTGCCTTGATTTGCAATACTTCTATCCCCAGGCTGGCGATGTGGTAGCTCTTGCTCGTCATCCTCCGAATTTGTGTCTTCAGGGGTGAGATGTAGCCCCCGTCTGGTGGCAATGTTGTGCAGTATAGCGCATGCGCCAACTATCTTGAAAGCTGTTATTGGGGCATACTGGAGCGCACCTCCACTTCTGTGGAGGCATCGGAATCTTGCCTTTAACAGTCCAAAGGTCCTCTCTATGACATTTCTGGTCCGCCTATGTGCACTGTTATATCGCCTCTCATTCTCATTGCTGGGTGTTAGGTACGGGGTAAGTATCCATGGTCGTAGCGCATATGCCCTGTCACCTGTTTGACAAAAATAAGCAATGTTAGCAGGGCATGGATGGTTTCTACAGTGACCTGGGTGTATGGCCTCAGGGTGTCTGCAACAATACCTAATAGATATCCGTCTCCAAATTCCCCACGTTCTAGGCGTTGGTGTATCCCTCTGTGTCTGAAAATGTAAGAGTCATGTGTACTCCCTGGAAATTTGGCTACCATGTCAGTGATGACATAATGGGCGTCACATACCACCTGGATGTTCAGTGAGTGTGTACACTTCCGATTGCGGAACAGATATTCCAGAATTGCAGGAGGGCATATTTGTATATGTGTCCCGTCTACACACCTATTACATGTGGGAAGTTGGCAATTCTGTAGAATTCCAACTTGGTGCTGTTAATTTCTGCCTCATTCCTGGGTAGGTATATGTATCTGGACATGTGTGTGAGTATGGCATCTAGGAAACATCTGAAGAACCATGAGAGTGCACTTTGGGATACCCCACCTGCCACTGTAATCACCCCCTGATAGCTACCCGAGGCCAAGAGGTGCAGTGAGCATAGCACTTGCACATGTGTGGGGATGGCGCTGCCGCGCACAGTCTGTTGTTGAAGCTGCGGATTGAGTAGATCAATTAATTCTAAAATTGCTGCACTGCTGAGTCTGTATTTGTCATAAATCTCCTCCTCAGTTTGTTGGAAAAGTGTCTGCCTGGTTCTGTATATCTTCTCCTGTCTCTGGCTCCTCCTCCTCTGCTGTGCATCGTGGACTCTCCTCCTCCTTGGTATCACATATATTTCAGCCATTTTGAGTAACCCAGATGCCTTCTGGGTCTCCTTTTATACTTTGGTTCTGGTTACCACCTGCTCTAACTTAGTGGTAATTTGGGTGTGCAAAATGGGCTTTTTGCGACTAGTCGCTATTTGCGAGTGGCTTTTTCATATGGTTTGCGACTCGCAAATTGCGTCTACCTATTTGCGGGTCGCACAATGGGGTCGCAAATTTTGCGAGTCGGTAATGGCTCACGTCGCAATTTGCACTTCGGAAATGGGATTTCTGCATCCCATTTCCGATTTTGCGGGGTCGCAAATTGCGATTCGGGCCATTTGCAACTCGCAAATTTGTTCTACATCTGGCCCATAGTTATGATACCATACCTATGACACAGTTCATATAGCAAATGTCTAAAGGATGCAGTCCATGTTATAAATCTCACATAAAAAAAGCAACATCTCCCAAATGTCATTGTGTCAAAAGCTTTTTATCAGATATACTTTGGCGTATTTACCAGAGCTGCAGCTTTCTAACATTTCCAATAAATATACTCCTCACATCAACACAAGAGTTCATTGTACAGTCAAATTCATGACATCTCATGACATACTTATGCTCATGAGAAGAAGCTGTTGATGAGATCTTGTCGCAAGTCAGCTCCTTCCCCTTCACCACTGTCATCTTCATTTGGCATTTCAGGATTCTTGCCCAGTGGCACCACAGGCTTCCCTTTCTCTGGGATGTAAGGGATGTTCCTTTGCAGGGCGATGTTATGGAGCAAGCAGCAGGCCACAGTGATTTGAAACACCCTCCTTGGTGAGTAGAAGAGGGCTCCTACAATGTTGTCCAGATATCAAATTCTGGCTTCAAGAGCCCAAAAGCACGCTCTATTGGCCCCCATGTTTTTCCACCAGCCTCATTAAAACAGGCTTCCCCTGGCATAGATGGATTCCTCAGCAGTGATAACAACCAAGGATGGTTGGAATATGCTGTCCCGTTTTGTAATAAAACGTAAGTGCTACAATGAGGCATACACTTCCTGATTGTAGCACTTGACATTGCACACACAAGATCAGGACAGATGTGACTTACCAATAAGCCAGGCCCTCTCTGGGTGCTGTTGTGACATCAACTGAGGTATGTGGCTGTTCAGCATTACAAAGGAATCATGGGCTGAACCTTGGAACTGGGCACAGATGTTTGAAATGTACAGATCTGACAAACAGCCAACTTGCACGTTGATAAAATGGAAGTGCTTCCTGTTTCGATACTGTCATGTGGTGGCACCAATGCAATATAGGTGCCATCAATGACTACCACAACATGTGGGAGGTGACCAAATCCATAGAAGTCAATCATGAAATTGGCTGAATCCTCACATTTGGGGAACCTAATGCAGATGTCAATGTGTTTCATCATTGTTGATAGCACGTCTTTTGAAATACCACTAAACATATGGTGTGACATACTACCAGATATAGCCATTGTATATTGAGATGCACCTGTGGCCAGGAAGTGTAATACTGCCATAAGTCTCACAATGAGTGACATACATGCTAGATTATTTTTGTGAGGCATGAAATCTGGCTCTGATATGATGACATAAATCTTGGATTGTCTGCCTTTTCAAATGGGATTGCTTTATGCCACATTCTTCCATGGTCTGAAGGTCTGGAAATGGACGGTAGACTGGAGGTTGTCACCTCCTGCCTCTCCCAGGGTACCTATTTGTGGAAAATAATAAGTTGGAGCTTTAGTCACTGTGTCAAGACCAACATATCTGATAATTAAGACCAAAGTCATGTGACAAAGCATTACTGACTGGAAATACATTACACCAATTACACATCAAAACTGTCTTCTACTCAGTGTCCAGCTATGATCCACATGGTTGTCTAGACATGTGTCTACAACATATATGTGCACATAACACACCTATCTGCTCCTCCTGTGCCCCTTGATTTTGTACAGTATATTCCCACCACCCAAAATACCGTCAAAGGTGGGGTACAATGCACTGCAGTTGTATGGCATCTGTGACATTATGGTAATGTTTTGTAATCAAAGCTGTTGTTCAAGTGTGTTCAGGCACTTGGAATGACCATATTTGTTATTTCAGCATCATCACAGTCAAGTGGAGGAGACAGGGCATACATCAGTGTAACATCATGAAACATCAGACACGGAGGGACCTAGTGGCCCAGAGGGTGAGGGGAGTGCCACAGTGGACAGTGGATTAACATTGTCTTCTTCCGAGTCAACCTCCAGTGGAAACACCTAGTGGTGGTGCAACACTCAGGCACTACACCTGTCCCATCCCTGTCTGCCACCCCCTGTTCCATCCCCAATCTCCCTGTTGCTCCCTACCCAGTTGGCCGGACCCACTCCCCCAAGAGGGTAGCCATATCCTTCGCACCAGGCACCTCACCCACTGCCCCTGTTTCCCTTGCTACCCTGAGTGAGAAGGCTATTGATCACCTGAGGAGCATCTCTGTGGGTCAGACTGCCATTCTGAATGCCATCCAGGTACAGGGCAGCCAGCTCCAATAGCTGGTTTCATACCTGGAAGACATTCACAGTGCTATGTCTGGCCTACAGAGATCTTTTTTCAGGCTCAGGCCTCCTCCCTCCCAACAGCCTTCCACCCCCCACAATTCTCCTCCACACCTTTCTCTTCCCCATCCAATTTCCCTATTCCCATACCTGTCCCAAGCACACTCACACATCCTCACACATACCTCAACAGCCACAAGCAGCACACATAAATACAAACACCACTGGATAAGGAAGCACACAAGCATTCAACAGACACTCACCCCACTCACACCCACTGCCACACACACCACTCCCCCAGGTACCATCTCAACACCCACAGACACAGCCGCCACTCGCCCATACTCCCAGACACCACCCCATCTCCCACAGACACAGACACCTCTTACACCATACCCCTGGACACCACCCCAACATCAACAGCACAGTCACCACTCACCCCATTGGCCAGACAATACCACAACACACACAGACACCTCTCACCACATATCCCCAGACACTACCCCAATACCCACAGACACAGAAACAACTCAGAACCTATCCCCAGACACCTCCCCAACACCCATCGGCCCAACCACCACTCACAACATACCTCCAGATACCACCCCAACACCCACAGACACAGTCACTACTCACACCACACCCCCAGACACCACCCCCACCCACAGACACATCCACCACTCCCACCTTACCCATCACATTCATGTCACAGCCCTCCAAGAGACGCAAAGGCACACACACAACAGACACTAAGAAAACACAAAAATACTCACCAGCATCAATGACAGCCACACCCACACCTGACACAAGCACTTCCTCAATCTCCAAACCCCTAATCCCTCCTAAACCTACCCATTTTCCCCAAGAACATTTCATGTTTGCACTTGCCCTTACCCCTGTGAGCACCCCTCCCAAAGGAAAAAGGATCCTGCCTACACCCAAACCCATGCCTTCCACTTCCAAGTCCTCCCCTGTGACACCTGCCACCCTGAACCCAGCCATACCCCTACCATACCCAAAAAGAAGCCCACCCCTCCCAAAGTAACACCCATCCCTCCCAAGATTACACTCACCCATCTAAAACCTGACCGCACCCAAGGGTGATCATTGATGTGCCTGAATGCCCACTAGATGACCCTTCCTGTGGAGGTTCCTGTGGCAGTGATATATGAGGCAAGTTGTGGGAAACAGTAGTGTGCTCAGCACATTTGGTACAAGGACTGGCCATGGACCTTCTCTCCATTTTTGGAGTGTTGAAAATAAACATCAGTTGGTTGCTTTGCTACATATTGGTCCTGCTATTACTTTTTTACCTTTTTGATGTTCATGAATAATTTGTAATGTATGACCACAGTTGTGTTTTTTCACCCTGATTGATGGTTTATTTGATGTGGTTGGTAAGATCTGACTTTGGAACCAATGATGGAGCCACCCAGGACAAGGGGAAATGTTCAATGAATGGATGTGTGGGATGAAATCCAATTGGGGCTGACACTGCATTGGGTGGTGTTTCACATGGTACGTATTTAATCTTGACCTGGCCAATGTCAACATCTATTGGGTTACATTTATCCCCCTGATGTAGATTGGACATTCGTTATCATGTGTGCAAGTTTGAGGTTTATTTGTCGACACATGGAGGTTGTTCATTTGAGCTATCTTCTTATACATTTGAATGGATGAGTCAATTTCAATGTGTGAACCTTACACCTGCTTTATCTAAATGTGTGACCCATGCTGTTACTGCTGTATTTGCTTTCTAGATTTGCACTTACACATTTGCCACATAGGCATGAAACTTGGTTATACTATTGGTTGTCCCTGATATTTATCAAGTCACAATTCTTGTGCAAATAGTGGTTTTGAGGCATGTGCAAAGTGAAATGTGTCCCAGGGTAGCAACCTTCCTGGTGTCCCCCTGATGCCGTCATACCTATTCTGGAGGGATTGTTTAAATTGTGAGCTTTTGATGTTTGTCACACACATTATTCTACATCCTATTTACGTTACATCCTCTTGCAATGTGGGTGATATGTGTAAGTTCATGACAAGGATTTTTCAGGAAAGGTGTGTTTGAGTTCAATGACACATCTGTATCAATCAATCAATCATTGGATTTATAGAGCATGGCTTATCACTGTGAGGGGTATCCAGGTGCTGGGTGTTGTCACTGCAAGATGGTGGCTATTCCTTGAAGAGCCATGTTTTGAATTTCTCCTGAAGTCGATGAGGGTGTCCATGGTCTATAGGTAGCAGGGGAGGTTGTTCCAGATCTAGCCAGTGCAGTGGGGGAAGGGGCGTCCTTGGCTAAAGTGAACTGTCAAGACTTGGGGAAGGGTGAGGAATGTTGATTGTAGCTCTGTAGCGGGCCAGTGGAAGGACAGTCTGTGGTTGATGAGACTTGATCTGATGTTGTGGAAGCTTTGTATGCAATGGTGAGGACCTTAACTTTGCACCTCTTGTGCAGTGGAGATCTCTGAGGTGGGGGGAGCTGTGGATTCACCTGGAGAGATCCTCCCAGATGAGTCTCACAGCCACATTCTGGATCGTCTGGTTGCGATAGAGGAGTTGGTTGGGGAGTCTGATGTAGAGGACGTTTCTGTAGTCTAGCCTGCTGCTGATGATGGCTTGGGTTACTGTCTATCTGGTTTTGATGGGGATCCATCCGAAAATCTTCTGTAGCATGCAGAGGCTATGGAAGCTGGTAGAGGCCACTGTGTTTATCTGTCATTTTGAAGGTGAGTTTGGTGTCTGATGATGCTGAGATTGTAAGCGTGGCTAGTTGGGGTTGGGGGTTGTCCAGGCTTGGCGGGCAACCAGGAGTCGTCCCAGGGGGAGGTGTTGCTTCTGAAAATAATCACCTCAGTCTTGTCTTTTTTCAGTTTCAGGCAGTTGGATTTTATCTATTTGGCGATGTGGGTCATTGCAATACTGAAGTTGTCTCTAGGGGAGGCTTGGTCTTCAGAGAGGTAGAGTAAGAGTTCAGTGTTGTCAGCACATGAGATGGTGTTGAGTCCATGGGAATGCACAATATCAGCCAGGGACGTCATGCAGGTGTTAAAAAGTGTGGGGCTCAGTGAGCGGCAGAAAGGTTGAGGAGGCTCAAGGTCACCTTCTCTCCATGGGCTAGGAGGGTCCTAATATCGTCTATTGCAGCAAAAAGGGTGGTATTGGTGCTGTAGTTGGTGCGAAAACTGCATTGCAAGGTGTCCAGTAGGTTGTGTCTTCCCAGGTGTTCAGAGAGCTGTTTGAAAATGTCTTTTTCCAGTACTTTAGCTGGGAGGAGAAGCAAAGCACTGGGGCGATCATTTTTGAGTTTGTTGGGGTCCACTGATGTTTTCTTGAGGAGCAGCTTGACATCTGCTTGCTTCCAGGCTTTGAGGATGGTGGCAGTGCTGAAGCAGGAGTTAAGGACGGGAGTGAGGTTGTGGTTGATTTTCTTCTGGCCCAGGTTGAAGATGTAACGGGGCATGGGTCATTGGGTAAGCCATAGTGGGTTGAGCTCATAAGGGCTGCTGTTTCCTGGATGAATAGAGGCTCCCAGTCTGTGATTTTTCTCCATCTGTACAAGAGGGAATTGGCGTAGCAGTTAAAGGCTCTGGTCTGCTGATTATGGAAAAGTGTATCAGGTGGTGGTCGGTCAATGTGAGCTCCGTTGTGTGGGAGAACTTGATTTTATCTCTGACTGTGAAGATGGGGTCCAAGATATGTCCCACGGTGTGGGTGGGACTGGTGACTTGTTGTTTGAGTCCGATGTTGCTAAGGTCATCCAGGCGGTTGGTGGAGTCGTGGCCATGGGGATCATCTATGTGGAAATTGAGGTCTCTTAGAAACATGTAGTCTGTTGAGGAGGAACAATGAAGTCAGCGATGCCCTCGCAAAAGGTGGGGCGGGGGCCTAGGGGTCTGTATGCGAGGGTTCCCTGGGTAGCGCTCCTGGCATTGGTTCAGATCAGGAAGTTAAAGTGTTCCTTGAGATGAGATGATTCTTCCTAAAAGGTGGTGCATAGGAGGGTGTCCTTATACATGATGGTGTTGCCTCCTCTGTGCTTGTCGTGGCGGTCTTTGTGGATCAGTTTGCAGCCTTTTGGGGTGGTTCAAGTGAAGTCAGGGGCCGAGGAGGGTGTGAGGCAGGTCTTCGTGATAAACAACAGGTCCAGGCTGAGGGTAGTCATGGTGTCCTATATTTCTGTGTTATGTTTGCAGAGCGATCTAGCGCTGAACACTAGGTACTGTAGCTGCTTCTCAGGCTTGAGGGTTTAGTGCTGTGCGGGCGGTGTGGGTCTCATGATACAGTTGAAGTTACATTGGAGGCAGGTGAAGGGTCCTACTATGGTCAGGGAGGAGGTGATGCAGCAGTTGCCTCGGTTCCTGAAGGCTATAAATATGTATATGCTATATCACAATCGGCCATGTCATGTGAACAATGTGAGGCTGTCTCTTCAATTTTTAGGTTTAATATTGATGAGGGTTTGCTGTTATGTGACACAATGTTATGAACATATTACTATCCTTGAAACTGGGATATGCACACATATCAGGTTTTACAAAGTATGGCAGTGCAGTGTCAGTAACCTGACCAAAGGGGGAGTCATGGGAATGTGACTGGGTCAGGAAACGGGTAAGTGTTTGGCTTACTCTCAGTTGCGTCCAACAAGGTGTCAACTCTGTATGCCATCGAGCAGCACAAGCAGCAGCTATATAGTAAGGATCAGCTCCATAGTGGCACAGGATGTGTGCAGCTATCTGCAGGTGAGATTCTGTCTTTTATCCCTCCATTTCCGGCAGCTCAGATGTTTTGGTTGGACCACCACAGTCACGTCAGTGGAAAGAAACATCATAATTTGGCCAGCGGGAACAATGGCAGTCTGCCCTCCTACTGGCCTATTTCGCCACCATTGCAGTCTAGTGTAGTGTTGCAGGTGATGTCGACGGTACAGCGTCAGTCTTTCATCTATGCAACCGCATGTATCATAATACAGCAGTCAGACCGCCAACACCTTGCAGTCAGGCTGCAGCTGTGGCAGTGCCCGGGCCACCAAACTCATAATCAGGCCCTTAATAATTTTGTGTAAGGTGTTGGACACTTAAGCCCTCATTATGAGTCTGGCGGTCTTAAGACCACTAGACCCATGGTGGTGGTTCGACTGCCACATTACGACCGTGGCAGAGTCACCACAGTCAGACTGCCAACACTGCCATGTTGCCACCAGATGAGAGCCTGGTAGTCTCTGTGGTCTCAATCCGCCAGGGCAGCACCGCTTACAGCGCTGCCCTGGGGATAACGAGTCCCCTTTCTGCAAGCCTGTGCATGGCAGCAGCCCCCCCATGCAAAGGCTGGCAGAAAGGGGGTGCCAGGGGCCCATGCACTGTCCATGCACTTGGCATGGGCAGTGCAGGGGCCCCCATGGACAGCCCTGTTGCACCTTCCACTGCCTGAATTATGGGCAGTGAAAATCGTTACGGATGCTGCTGCACCCATCGCACTGCTACATTGCAGGTGAACTCCAAATATGGCCGGTGGTGTGTGACCGGATCGCACTACGAATTTGCCAGGTGGCCTCCGCCACCCACCAAATTTGTAATGAGGGCCAAAATTAGTAAAATTTTGTATTTGTACAAACCAATACATTATTTGCACAAATAAAAAATAGTAAAATAAAATCAAATTAATCAAACTTACAATACATGTTTAAGATGTACAGAAATACTATAAAATATTAACATTCAACAATATTAAAAATAATAATAAAAACATAACATTTAAAAACAAACAACCTAACAATAAAAACATGTATTTCTTCAAAATGTAAATAAAAAAAACTAAAATATTTTTATAATACATTTTAACCCCTTCGCTGCCAGGCCTTTTCCCCCTCCTGTGCCGATCCTTTTTTTGGCTATTTGGAGCAGTTCGCGCTTAGGCCCTCATAACTTTTTGTTCACATAAGCTACCCACGCCAAATTTGCGTCCTTTTTTTCCAACATCCTAGGGATTCTAGAGGTACCCAGACTTTGTGGGTTCCCCAGAAGGAGGCCAAGAAATTAGCCAAAAAACAGTGAAAATTTCTTTTTTTTCAAAATAATTGGGAAAATGGGCTGCAGAAGAAGGCTTGTGGTTTTTTCCCTGAAAAGGGCATCAACAAAGGGTTTGCGGTGATAAAATCACCTGCTTCCCAACTTTCAGGAACAGGCAGCCTTGAATCAGAAAACCCAATTTTTCAACACAATTTTGGCATTTTACTGGGACATACCCCATTTTTACGATTTTTTGTGCTTTCAGCCTCCTTCCAGTCAGTGACAGAAATGGGCATGAAACCAACGCTGGATCCCAGACACCGCAACATTTTTGAAAAGTAGACAAAAATCTGAATTCAGCAAGGGGTCATTTGTGTAGATCCTACAAGGGTTTCCTACAGAAAATAACAACTGAAAAAGAAAAATATTGAAATTGAGGTGGAAAAAACATCAATTTTTCTCTACGTTTTACTCTGTAACTTTTTCCAGCAATGTCAGATTTTCAAAAGCAATATACCGTTACATCTGCTGGACTCTTCTGGTTGCGGGGATATATAGGGCTTATAGGTTCATCAAGAACTCTAGCTACCCAGAGCCAATAAATGACCTGCACCCTGCAGTGGGTTTTCAATCTATGCCGGGTATACAGCAATTCATTTGCTGAAATATAAAGAGTAAAAAATAGCTATCAAGAAAACCTTTGTATTTCCAAAATGGGCACAAGATAAGGTGTTGAGAAGCAGTGGTTATTTGCACATCTCTGAATTCCGGGGTGCCCATACTAGCATGTGAATTACAGGGCATTTCTCAAATAGACGTCTTTTTTACACACTGTCTTACATTTGGAAGGAAAAAATGTAGAGAAAGACAAGGGGCAATAACACTTGTTTTGCTATTCTATGTTCCCCTAAGTCTCCCGATAAAAATGATACCTCACTTGTGTGAGTAGGCCTAGCGCCCGCAACAGGATATGCCCCAAAACACAACGTGGACACATCACAGAAAACAGAGGTGTTTTTTGCAAAGTGCCTACCTGTAGATTTTGGCCTGTAGCTCAGCCGCCACCTAGGGAAACCTACCAAACATGTGCATTTCTGAAAACTAGAGACCTAGGGGAATCCAAGATGGGGTGACTTGTGTGTCTCGGACCAGGTTCTGTTACCCAGAATCCTTTGCAAACCTCCAAATGTGGCTAAAAAAATACATGTTCCTCACATTTCTGTGGCAGAAAGTTCTGGAATCTGAGAGGAGCCACGAATTTCCATCCACCCAGCGTTCCCCACGTCTCCCGATAAAAATGATACCTCACTTGTGTGGGTAGGCTTGCGCCCGCGACAGGAAACGCCCCAAAGCGCAACGTGGACACAGCCAAATTGGTGAAGGAAAACAGAGGTGTTTTTTGCAAAGTGCCTACCTGTAGATTTTGGCCTGTAGCTCAGCCGCCACCTAGGGAAACCTACCAAACCTGTGTATTTCTGAAAACTAGAGACCTAGGGGAATCCAAGATGGGGTGACTTGTGTGGCTCGGACCAGGTTCTGTTACCCAGAATCCTTTGCAAACCTCAAAATTTGGCTAAAAAAACACATGTTCCACACATTTCTGTGGCAGAAAGTTCTGGAATCTGAGAGGAGCCACGAATTTCCTTCTACCCAGCGTTCCCCCACGTCTCCCGATAAAAATGATACCTCACTTGTGTGGGTAGGCCTAGCGCCCGCGACAGGAAACGCCCCAAAGCGCAACGTGGACACAGCCAAATTGGTGAAGGAAAACAGAGGTGTTTTTTGCAAAGTGCCTACCTGTAGATTTTGGCCTGTAGCTCAGCCGCCACCTAGGGAAACCTAACAAACCTGTGCATTTCTGAAAACTAGAGACCTAGGGGAATCCAAGATGGGGTGACTTGTCTGGCTCGGACCAGGTTCTGTTACCCAGAATCCTTTGCAAACCTCAAAATGTGGCTAAAAAAACACATGTTCCTCACATTTCTGTGGCAGAAAGTTCTGGAATCTGAGAGGAGCCACGAATTTCCTTCCACCCAGCGTTCCCCCACGTCTCCCGATAAAAATGATACCTCACTTGTGTGGGTAGGCCTAGCGCCCGCGACAGGAAACGCCCCAAAGCGCAACGTGGACACAGCCAAATTGGTGAAGGAAAACAGAGGTGTTTTTTGCAAAGTGCCTACCTGTAGATTTTGGCCTGTAGCTCAGCCGCCACCTAGGGAAACCTACCAAACCTGTGCATTTCTGAAAACTAGAGACCTAGGGGAATCCAAGATGGGGTGACTTGTGTGGCTCGGACCAGGTTCTGTTACCCAGAATCCTTTGCAAACCTCAAAATGTGGCTAAAAAAACAAATGTTCCTCACATTTCTGTGGCAGAAAGTTCTGGAATCTGAGAGGAGCCACGAATTTCCTTCCACCCAGCGTTCCCCCACGTCTCCCGATAAAAATGATACCTCACTTGTGTGGGTAGGCCTAGCGCCCGCGACAGGAAACGCCCCAAAGCGCAACGTGGACACCGCCAAATTGGTGAAGGAAAACAGAGGTGTTTTTTGCAAAGTGCCTACCTGTAGATTTTGGCCTGTAGCTCAGCCGCCACCTAGGGAAACCTACCAAACCTGTGCATTTCTACAAACTAGAGACCTAGGGGAATCTAAGATGGGGTGACTTGTGTGGCTCGGACCAGGTTCTGTTACCCAAAATCCTTTGCAAACCTCAAAATGTGGCTAAAAAAACACATGTTCCTCACATTTCTGTGGCAGAAAGTTCTGGAATCTGAGAGGAGCCACGAATTTCCTTCCACCCAGCGTTCCCCCACGTCTCCCGATAAAAATGATACCTCACTTGTGTGGGTAGGCCTAGCGCCCGCGACAGGAAACGCCCCAAAGCGCAACGTGGACACAGCCAAATTGGTGAAGGAAAACAGAGGTGTTTTTTGCAAAGTGCCTACCTGTTGATTTTGGCCTGTAGCTCAGCCGCCACCTAGGGAAACCTACCAAACCTGTGCATTTCTGAAAACTAGAGACCTAGGGGAATCCAAGATGGGGTGACTTGTGTGGCTCGGACCAGGTTATGTTACCCAGAATCCTTTGCAAACCTCAAAATTTGGCTAAAAAAACACATGTTCCTCACATTTCTGTGGCAGAAAGTTCTGGAATCTGAGAGGAGCCACGAATTTCCTTCCACCCAGCATTCCCCCACGTCTCCCGATAAAAATGATACCTCACTTGTGTGGGTAGGCCTAGCGCCCGCGACAGGAAACGCCCCAAAGCGCAACGTGGACACAGCCAAATTGGTGAAGGAAAACAGAGGTGTTTTTTGCAAAGTGCCTACCTGTAGATTTTGGCCTGTAGCTCAGCCGCCACCTAGGGAAACCTACCAAACCTGTGCATTTCTGAAAACTAGAGACCTAGGGGAATCCAAGATGGGGTGACTTGTGTGGCTCGGACCAGGTTCTGTTACCCAGAATCCTTTGCAAACCTCAAAATGTGGCTAAAAAAACAAATGTTCCTCACATTTCTGTGGCAGAAAGTTCTGGAATCTGAGAGGAGCCACGAATTTCCTTCCACCCAGCGTTCCACAACCGTCTCCCGATAAAAATGATACCTCACTTGTGTGGGTAGGCCTAGCGCCCGCGACAGGAAACGCCCCAAAGCGCAACGTGGACACAGCCAAATTGGTGAAGGAAAACAGAGGTGTTTTTTGCAAAGTGCCTACCTGTTGATTTTGGCCTGTAGCTCAGCCGCCACCTAGGGAAACCTACCAAACCTGTGCATTTCTGAAAACTAGAGACCTAGGGGAATCCAAGATGGGGTGACTTGTGTGGCTCGGACCAGGTTCTGTTACCCAGAATCCTTTGCAAACCTCAAAATTTGGCTAAAAAAACACATGTTCCTCACATTTCTGTGGCAAAAAGTTCTGGAATCTGAGAGGAGCCACGAATTTCCTTCCACCCAGCGTTCCCCCACGTCTCCCGATAAAAATGATACCTCACTTGTGTGGGTAGGCCTAGCGCCCGCGACAGGAAACGCCCCAAAGCGCAACGTGGACACAGCCAAATTGGTGAAGGAAAACAGAGGTGTTTTTTGCAAAGTGCCTACCTGTAGATTTTGGCCTGTAGCTCAGCCGCCACCTAGGGAAACCTACCAAACCTGTGCATTTCTGAAAACTAGAGACCTAGGGGAATCCAAGATGGGGTGACTTGTGTGGCTCGGACCAGGTTCTGTTACCCAGAATCCTTTGCAAACCTCAAAATTTGGCTAAAAAAACACATGTTCCTCACATTTCTGTGGCAGAAAGTTCTGGAATCTGAGAGGAGCCACGAATTTCCTTCCACCCAGCGTTCCCCCACGTCTCCCGATAAAAATGATACCTCACTTGTGTGGGTAGGCCTAGCGCCCGCGACAGGAAACGCCCCAAAGCGCAACGTGGACACCGCCAAATTGGTGAAGGAAAACAGAGGTGTTTTTTGCAAAGTGCCTACCTGTAGATTTTGGCCTGTAGCTCAGCCGCCACCTAGGGAAACCTACCAAACCTGTGCATTTCTGAAAACTAGAGACCTAGGGGAATCCAAGATGGGGTGACTTGTGTGGCTCGGACCAGGTTCTGTTACCCAGAATCCTTTGCAAACCTCAAAATTTGGCTAAAAAAACACATGTTCCTCACATTTCTGTGGCAGAAAGTTCTGGAATCTGAGAGGAGCCACGAATTTCCTTCCACCCAGCGTTTCCCCACGTCTCCCGATAAAAATGATACCTCACTTGTGTGGGTAGGCCTAGCGCCCGCGACAAAGCGCAAAGCGCAACGTGGACACAGCCAAATTGGTGAAGGAAAACAGAGGTGTTTTTTGCAAAGTGCCTACCTGTAGATTTTGGCCTGTAGCTCAGCCGCCACCTAGGGAAACCTACCAAACCTGTGCATTTCTGAAAACTAGAGACCTAGGGGAATCCAAGATGGGGTGACTTGTGTGGCTCGGACCAGGTTCTGTTACCCAGAATCCTTTGCAAACCTCAAAATTTGGCTAAAAAAACACATGTTCCTCACATTTCTGTGGCAGAAAGTTCTGGAATCTGAGAGGAGCCACGAATTTCCTTCCACCCAGCGTTCCCCCACGTCTCCCGATAAAAATGATACCTCACTTGTGTGGGTAGGCCTAGCGCCCGCGACAAAGCGCAAAGCGCAACGTGGACACAGCCAAATTGGTGAAGGAAAACAGAGGTGTTTTTTGCAAAGTGCCTACCTGTAGATTTTGGCCTGTAGCTCAGCCGCCACCTAGGGAAACCTACCAAACCTGTGCATTTCTGAAAACTAGAGACCTAGGGGAATCCAAGATGGGGTGACTTGTGTGGCTCGGACCAGGTTCTGTTACCCAGAATCCTTTGCAAACCTCAAAATTTGGCTAAAAAAACACATGTTCCTCACATTTCTGTGGCAGAAAGTTCTGGAATCTGAGAGGAGCCACGAATTTCCTTCCACCCAGCGTTCCCCCACGTCTCCCGATAAAAATGATACCTCACTTGTGTGGGTAGGCCTAGCGCCCGCGACAGGAAACGCCCCAAAGCGCAACGTGGACACAGCCAAATTGGTGAAGGAAAACAGAGGTGTTTTTTGCAAAGTGCCTACCTGTAGATTTTGGCCTGTAGCTCAGCCGCCACCTAGGGAAACCTACCAAACCTGTGCATTTCTGAAAACTAGAGACCTAGGGGAATCCAAGATGGGGTGACTTGTGTGGCTCGGACCAGGTTCTGTTACCCAGAATCCTTTGCAAACCTCAAAATTTGGCTAAAAAAACACATGTTCCTCACATTTCTGTGGCAGAAAGTTCTGGAATCTGAGAGGAGCCACGAATTTCCTTCCACCCAGCGTTCCCCCACGTCTCCCGATAAAAATGATACCTCACTTGTGTGGGTAGGCCTAGCGCCCGCGACAGGAAACGCCCCAAAGCGCAACGTGGACACCGCCAAATTGGTGAAGGAAAACAGAGGTGTTTTTTGCAAAGTGCCTACCTGTAGATTTTGGCCTGTAGCTCAGCCGCCACCTAGGGAAACCTACCAAACCTGTGCATTTCTGAAAACTAGAGACCTAGGGGAATCCAAGATGGGGTGACTTGTGTGGCTCGGACCAGGTTCTGTTACCCAGAATCCTTTGCAAACCTCAAAATTTGGCTAAAAAAACACATGTTCCTCACATTTCTGTGGCAGAAAGTTCTGGAATCTGAGAGGAGCCACGAATTTCCTTCCACCCAGCGTTTCCCCACGTCTCCCGATAAAAATGATACCTCACTTGTGTGGGTAGGCCTAGCGCCCGCGACAAAGCGCAAAGCGCAACGTGGACACAGCCAAATTGGTGAAGGAAAACAGAGGTGTTTTTTGCAAAGTGCCTACCTGTAGATTTTGGCCTGTAGCTCAGCCGCCACCTAGGGAAACCTACCAAACCTGTGCATTTCTGAAAACTAGAGACCTAGGGGAATCCAAGATGGGGTGACTTGTGTGGCTCGGACCAGGTTCTGTTACCCAGAATCCTTTGCAAACCTCAAAATTTGGCTAAAAAAACACATGTTCCTCACATTTCTGTGGCAGAAAGTTCTGGAATCTGAGAGGAGCCACGAATTTCCTTCCACCCAGCGTTCCCCCACGTCTCCCGATAAAAATGATACCTCACTTGTGTGGGTAGGCCTAGCGCCCGCGACAAAGCGCAAAGCGCAACGTGGACACAGCCAAATTGGTGAAGGAAAACAGAGGTGTTTTTTGCAAAGTGCCTACCTGTAGATTTTGGCCTGTAGCTCAGCCGCCACCTAGGGAAACCTACCAAACCTGTGCATTTCTGAAAACTAGAGACCTAGGGGAATCCAAGATGGGGTGACTTGTGTGGCTCGGACCAGGTTCTGTTACCCAGAATCCTTTGCAAACCTCAAAATTTGGCTAAAAAAACACATGTTCCTCACATTTCTGTGGCAGAAAGTTCTGGAATCTGAGAGGAGCCACGAATTTCCTTCCACCCAGCGTTCCCCCACATCTCCCGATAAAAATGATACCTCACTTGTGTGGGTAGGCCTAGCGCCCGCGACAGGAAACGCCCCAAAGCGCAACGTGGGCACAGCCAAATTGGTGAAGGAAAACAGAGGTGTTTTTTGCAAAGTGCCTACCTGTAGATTTTGGCCTGTAGCTCAGCCGCCACCTAGGGAAACCTACCAAACCTGTGCATTTCTGAAAACTAGAGACCTAGGGGAATCCAAGATGGGGTGACTTGTGTGGCTCGGACCAGGTTCTGTTACCCAGAATCCTTTGCAAACCTCAACATTTGGCTAAAAAAACACATGTTCCTCACATTTCTGTGGCAGAAAGTTCTGGAATCTGAGAGGAGCCACGAATTTCCTTCCTCCCAGCGTTCCCCCACGTCTCCCGATAAAAATGATACCTCACTTGTGTGGGTAGGCCTAGCGCCCGCGACAGGAAACGCCCCAAAGCGCAACGTGGACACCGCCAAATTGGTGAAGGAAAACAGAGGTGTTTTTTGCAAAGTGCCTACCTGTAGATTTTGGCCTGTAGCTCAGCCGCCACCTAGGGAAACCTACCAAACCTGTGCATTTCTGAAAACTAGAGACCTAGGGGAATCCAAGATGGGGTGACTTGTGTGGCTCGGACCAGGTTCTGTTACCCAGAATCCTTTGCAAACCTCAAAATTTGGCTAAAAAAACACATGTTCCTCACATTTCTGTGGCAGAAAGTTCTGGAATCTGAGAGGAGCCACGAATTTCCTTCCACCCAGCGTTCCCCCACGTCTCCCGATAAAAATGATACCTCACTTGTGTGGGTAGGCCTAGCGCCCGCGACAAAGCGCAAAGCGCAACGTGGACACAGCCAAATTGGTGAAGGAAAACAGAGGTGTTTTTTGCAAAGTGCCTACCTGTAGATTTTGGCCTGTAGCTCAGCCGCCACCTAGGGAAACCTACCAAACCTGTGCATTTCTGAAAACTAGAGACCTAGGGGAATCCAAGATGGGGTGACTTGTGTGGCTCGGACCAGGTTCTGTTACCCAGAATCCTTTGCAAACCTCAAAATTTGGCTAAAAAAACACATGTTCCTCACATTTCTGTGGCAGAAAGTTCTGGAATCTGAGAGGAGCCACGAATTTCCTTCCAACCAGCGTTCCCCCACGTCTCCCAATAAAAATGATACCTCACTTGTGTGGGTAGGCCTAGCGCCTGCGACAGGAAACGCGCCAAAGCGCAACGTGGACACAGCCAAATTGGTGAAGGAAAACAGAGGTGTTTTTTGCAAAGTGCCTACCTGTAGATTTTGGCCTGTAGCTCAGCCGCCACCTAGGGAAACCTACCAAACCTGTGCATTTCTGAAAACTAGAGACCTAGGGGAATCCAAGAGGGGTGACTTGTGTGGCTCGGACCAGGTTCTGTTACCCAGAATCCTTTGCAAACCTCAAAATTTGGCTAAAAAAACACATGTTCCTCACATTTCTGTGGCAGAAAGTTCTGGAATCTGAGAGGAGCCACAAATTTCCTTCCACCCAGCGTTCCCCCACGTCTCCCGATAAAAATGATACCTCACTTGTGTGGGTAGGCCTAGCGCCCGCGACAGGAAACGCCCCAAAGCGCAACGTGGACACAGCCAAATTGGTGAAGGAAAACAGAGGTGTTTTTTGCAAAGTGCCTACCTGTAGATTTTGGCCTGTAGCTCAGCCGCCACCTAGGGAAACCTACCAAACCTGTGCATTTCTGAAAACTAGAGACCTAGGGGAATCCAAGATGGGGTGACTTGTGTGGCTCGGACCAGGTTCTGTTACCCAGAATCCTTTGCAAACCTCAAAATGTGGCTAAAAACACACATGTTCCTCACATTTCTGTGGCAGAAAGTTCTGGAATCTGAGAGGAGCCACGAATTTCCTTCCACCCAGCGTTCCCCCACGTCTCCCGATAAAAATGATACCTCACTTGTGTGGGTAGGCCTAGCGCCCGCGACAGGAAACACCCCAAAGCGCAACGTGGACACAGCCAAATTGGTGAAGGAAAACAGAGGTGTTTTTTGCAAAGTGCCTACCTGTAGATTTTGGCCTGTAGCTCAGCCGCCACCTAGGGAAACCTACCAAACCTGTGCATTTCTGAAAACTAGAGACCTAGGGGAATCCAAGATGGGGTGACTTGTGTGGCTCGGACCAGGTTCTGTTACCCAGAATCCTTTGCAAACCTCAAAATGTGGCTAAAAAAACACATGTTCCTCACATTTCTGTGGCAGAAAGTTCTGGAATCTGAGAGGAGCCACGAATTTCCTTCCACCCAGCGTTAACCCACGTCTCCCGATAAAACTGATACCTCACTTGTGTGGGTAGGCCTAGCGCCCGCGACAGGAAACGCCCCAAAACGCAACGTGGACACAGCCAAATTGGTGAAGGAAAACAGAGGTGTTTTTTGCAAAGTGCCTACCTGTAGATTTTGGCCTGTAGCTCAGCCGCCACCTAGGGAAACCTACCAAACCTGTGCATTTCTGAAAACTAGAGACCTAGGGGAATCCAAGATGGGGTGACTTGTGTGGCTCGGACCAGGTTATGTTACCCAGAATCCTTTGCAAACCTCAAAATGTGGCTAAAAACACACATGTTCCTCACATTTCTGTGGCAGAAAGTTCTGGAATCTGAGAGGAGCCACGAATTTCCTTCCAACCAGCGTTCCCCCACGTCTCCCAATAAAAATGATACCTCACTTGTGTGGGTAGGCCTAGCGCCTGCGACAGGAAACGCGCCAAAGCGCAACGTGGACACAGCCAAATTGGTGAAGGAAAACAGAGGTGTTTTTTGCAAAGTGCCTACCTGTAGATTTTGGCCTGTAGCTCAGCCGCCACCTAGGGAAACCTACCAAACCTGTGCATTTCTGAAAACTAGAGACCTAGGGGAATCCAAGAGGGGTGACTTGTGTGGCTCGGACCAGGTTCTGTTACCCAGAATCCTTTGCAAACCTCAAAATTTGGCTAAAAAAACACATGTTCCTCACATTTCTGTGGCAGAAAGTTCTGGAATCTGAGAGGAGCCACAAATTTCCTTCCACCCAGCGTTCCCCCACGTCTCCCGATAAAAATGATACCTCACTTGTGTGGGTAGGCCTAGCGCCCGCGACAGGAAACGCCCCAAAGCGCAACGTGGACACAGCCAAATTGGTGAAGGAAAACAGAGGTGTTTTTTGCAAAGTGCCTACCTGTAGATTTTGGCCTGTAGCTCAGCCGCACCTAGGGAAACCTACCAAACCTGTGCATTTCTGAAAACTAGAGACCTAGGGGAATCCAAGATGGGGTGACTTGTGTGGCTCGGACCAGGTTCTGTTACCCAGAATCCTTTGCAAACCTCAAAATGTGGCTAAAAACACACATGTCCCTCACATTTCTGTGGCAGAAAGTTCTGGAATCTGAGAGGAGCCACGAATTTCCTTCCACCCAGCGTTCCCCCACGTCTCCCGATAAAAATGATACCTCACTTGTGTGGGTAGGCCTAGCGCCCGCGACAGGAAACACCCCAAAGCGCAACGTGGACACAGCCAAATTGGTGAAGGAAAACAGAGGTGTTTTTTGCAAAGTGCCTACCTGTAGATTTTGGCCTGTAGCTCAGCCGCCACCTAGGGAAACCTACCAAACCTGTGCATTTCTGAAAACTAGAGACCTAGGGGAATCCAAGATGGGGTGACTTGTGTGGCTCGGACCAGGTTCTGTTACCCAGAATCCTTTGCAAACCTCAAAATGTGGCTAAAAAAACACATGTTCCTCACATTTCTGTGGCAGAAAGTTCTGGAATCTGAGAGGAGCCACGAATTTCCTTCCACCCAGCGTTAACCCACGTCTCCCGATAAAACTGATACCTCACTTGTGTGGGTAGGCCTAGCGCCCGCGACAGGAAACGCCCCAAAACGCAACGTGGACACAGCCAAATTGGTGAAGGAAAACAGAGGTGTTTTTTGCAAAGTGCCTACCTGTAGATTTTGGCCTGTAGCTCAGCCGCCACCTAGGGAAACCTACCAAACCTGTGCATTTCTGAAAACTAGAGACCTAGGGGAATCCAAGATGGGGTGACTTGTGTGGCTCGGACCAGGTTATGTTACCCAGAATCCTTTGCAAACCTCAAAATGTGGCTAAAAACACACATGTTCCTCACATTTCTGTGGCAGAAAGTTCTGGAATCTGAGAGGAGCCACGAATTTCCTTCCACCCAGCGTTCCCCCACGTCTCCCGATAAAAATGATACCTCACTTGTGTGGGTAGGCCTAGCGCCCGCGACAGGAAACGCCCCAAAGCGCAACGTGGACACATCACATTTTTTCATTGAAAACAGTGCCTACCTGTAGATTTTGGCCTCTAGCTCAGCCGGCACCTAGGGTAACCTACCAAACCTGTGCATTTCTGAAAACTAGAGACCTAGGGGGATCCAAGATGGGGTGACTTGTGTGGCTCGGACCAGGTTATGTTACCCAGAATCCTTTGCAAACCTCAAATTCTGTCTAAAAAAACACATTCTCCACACATTTCGGTGACAGAAAGTTCTGGAATCTGAGTGGAGCCACAAATTTCCTTCCACCCAGCGTTCCCCCAAGTCTCCCGATACAAATGATACCTCACTTGTGTGGGTGGGCCAGGTGCCTGCAACAGAATAAGGCCCAAAACTTGTAGAGATAGAGGGGATAGCACAGCAAGTTTATAAGGACATATTCTTTTATACATCTTTAGACTGCCTCTGCTTTGGGGACCCACATAAGTGAGGTGTCATTTTACTTGGGAGGCTGAGGGGAACACTGGGGAGTAGGAATTTTGTGCTGGAGTGGTGATCCTACGAAGAAAAGTCAGGAAAATATGCTTTTTTTAAGCACATTGAGGTTTACAGAGGAGTCTGGGTAAGAAAATGTTGGGGGATCCACGCAAGCCACACCTCCCTGGACTCCTTGGGGTGTCTAGTTTTATAAAATGTCTGGGTTTGGTAGGTTTCCCTAGATGAAGGCCGCACACAGGACCAAAAACATAGGTGCCCTCTCCCCCCCAAACACAGGTAGTTTTGTAATATATCGTTTTGATGTGCCCACATACGTCCGTGATGTTCCAAACACTAAAATTTTGAAAAGAAACAGTTAGGTTATGTGAAAAAGACCCCTCACCCACCAACCAAGTTGGTGGCATGCTTCATCATCGGGGTCCCACCTGAGGCACCTAGCGTGTCACAGGTGTGCTGCGACGCCTGATTACAGCGGAGCAGGTTTGGTCATTTTTACCACACATACTGGTTGGATTTGGCACGAGGGTGAGTGATGGTTCAGTGGATCAAATTTTACTAACAAGAGCTTTCACAAAAATGAAATGCACCGTTAGTAACTGAAAGGCAAAAAACTGAACCAATGACTCACAGCTCGTGAGCTGTAAAGCCGCGACAAGGCACCAACCGCTTTACAGTCCATTCACACAACTTTCATACATGACACACACAAGGCCATTCACACCGCCAGCCACGGGCCCAGCACATTACAACACTCACATCGACAGACAGCGCCACTCAAGGGCCCATCACTTACATACGCCCACGTGCCTGATACAACAATCACACCAGCTGATGGGAGTGTGTGGACTGGTGTTTGGCTGGCAGTGTGTTGCAGTAGCCAACAGCAAGTCAATATGTACACTCTCAGCCAAGCCCCACTCCACCCACAATGGCATCATTTTTTTTTTTTTTTTTTTAACAGAGGAACCCCTAACTAAGTAGAAAGAATTACAAAACTACAAACACAAAAGCTCTAACTAAGAACATGACAGAAATGCTAACCATGAAACTAAACACATGAAAATACAAAACAGACATGAGTTTACACTCATGGTTGTTCCCAGAAATTCTTCTGGGTGTGGTAATTCTTAAAACAAGCACCGACACACAGCCCAGGCTTTGAAGGACAATCCGGGCAGTATATTCGAGACTCCCTCCGGATACCTCTTCGAAAACACACTCTACATTTCTTAGCTGGAAAGTCTTTTTTGGGTGTGGGAGGAATGTGCTCAGCAAAGTGGCGATCTTTCAATCTAGCCACATCCTCCACCACTGCTTCTCTAGGAACTCTGGCCTGTTCCACCACAATAAGGCTCTCTATCACTGACTCCTGAAATTTCACAAATGTCATCTTTGACTCTGGAGACCTATCCCTAAACACAATAAAAGCATTGAAGGTTGCTAAGTGGAAGAGGTGAAGTGCTAACTTCTTATACCAAACGTAAGACTTACGAATAGCAGTATAAGGTTCCAACCTCTGGTCAACTCTATCTACACCTCCCATGTGCTTATTATAATCTAAAATGCACACAGGTTTGCGCACTTCAGCAACCTGGCCCCAAACAGTCACAGGGGAAGTACTCTCATCATGGATGGTACTTAGCATGTAGACATCCCTCTTATCTGAAAATTTCAAAGCTAGCAGCTCCTCGTTCCGCAAGGCACAGCACTGTCCTCTCTCAAGTTTTTTACAGACAATCTCCCTTGGATAGCCTTTCCGGTTAGAACGGATTGTGCCACAAGCAACTGTGTCCACTCTAAACAATTCCTTGAACAATTGCACACCAGTGTAGAAGTTATCTACATACAAATGGTGACCTTTGTTGAACAGTCGTCTACCAAGATCCCACACAATTTTCTCAGTAACTCCAAAAGTGGGAGGACAACCAGGGGGGTCAATATTGGAATCCCTACCAGTGTACACACGGAAACTATACACATATCCTGTCCTACTTTCAGACAGCATATACAATTTAATTCCATATCGTGCCCTTTTGCTAGGAATGTACTGCCTAAAAACCAAACGACCCTTGAAGAGGACCAAAGACTCGTCCACACTTAACTCTTTGCCTGGAACATAGACCTCCGAAAACCGATCTACAAAATGATCAAGGACAGGCCTAATCTTAAAAAGACGGTCAGAATCTGGGTGATCTCGTGGCAAGGCTAATGCATTGTCAACAAAATGCAGCATCCTAAGAAGAAGCAAATACCGATTACGACTCATGGTCACTGGAAATATAGCTGTTGCCATCAAGGGACTAGTAGACCAATAAGAAGCCAGTGACGGCTTCCTTATCAACCCCATCAAAAAAGTCAAACCCAAAAACTTTTTTAACTCCTCCAAATTAGTGGGAATCCACTGGGCAGCTCTAGAGTGTGGCCTAAGTCTAGCAGCGTTGTCCCTCAAATGCTGCTCCGCATACAAATTAGTCTGCTCAACAATCTCTTCCAAAAACACATCATCCATGAATAACTCAAAGAAATTGATAGGCATAAAGTTCTCTGTATTGGCGTTACACCCCGGGAGACCAGTAAAGGCAGGCAACTCTGGCTGCTGCATGTTTGGGGCAACCCATACATCAGGTCTTATAACGGGAAACCTTTCAGCCCAAGGTTGCTGCACTATTGGCACATCAATGTCCTCCTCTACAACAGGCCCTTCATCTGCACTGAGTGTGGCTTCATCATCAGAAGATTCCCCTCCAACAGAAACATCACTGCCAGAATCTCTGACTTCCTCCTCTGCCTCAGATGCAGAGTCTGTCTCATAGTCATGATCAGACTGTGACTCAAAAAGCATACCAACCACCTGCTGAGCGGTCATCCTTCGGCTAGCCATGATATCTCCTGCTAAAATTAACTGGACAAATTCACCACCAACAACCAGCACTGTGTAAGACAAGTGACAAAGTGTAGCTTTGTTAGTAAGAGTTATAAATTCAAAAACTATACCGCTCACTTGCCTGAAAAAGCTTGATTCACCAGCAACTACACAGCAATCACCAATGATATCCCACTAAAAATAAAGAAAGAAAGGCAAATTAGAAATAAGACAAAACAAATATCATTGTGCACAAACCTAAGGACAATTTCACACACAATCCTGCATTTAGTACACCCCCTACAAACATGTCATTCATGCATGGCAACAATACTCCTTTGGAGTAAATTGTTTTTACTTACCTAAAACATGCAACTGTGCAAACTGCAGGTCAACCACCGCCAAAACCGCAAGGAGCCACAGCAAATAAAGCAAAAGCTTTGAACTAGAACAAAAAGGAGGAAAACATTTTTTATCACAAATGCAAAGACTTCTTCAGTTGACAAACACCCCACCATCAAACATTTAGAAATTGGTGCCTAAGTGGATTCTGCCATGGGGCAGATGGGGCTACTAATAAAATAGACCTGTCTACCCCAAGGAAGCCAGAAAATACTTTTAGTAGTGTGTCCCCATGGAGAGCGACCCTTGCCAAAGGGGACAGCCCTAAAAAAAAAAAGCAACAAAAAAAAATAAAAAACACACACAACACTATCCCTGGTGCCTAAGTGGCTTCTGCCCCCCTTGGGGGCAGGTGGGCCTAAGAAAATAGGCCCATCTGCCACCAGGGGGTGTAGAAATGGGCAACAGGTCAATGCCCCCCTTGGGGGGGCGCCCCGTGACCAAGGGGACGCCCCCCCACAAAAATAAACAAATAAAAAAAAATCCCTGGCGTTCTAGTAGTTTCTGCCCCCCTTGGGGGCAGACCAGCCTAAAAATAATAGGCTGATCTGTCTCCAAGGGGTGCAGAAATGGCCTGGGTACATGTGCCCCCAAAGTGGGGGGCGACCCTTGCCCAAGGCCCCACCCATCCACTAACACACACACACACACACACACACACACACACACACACACACACACACACTATCCCTGGTGTCTAAGTGGCTTCTGCCCCCCTTGGGGGCAGGTGGGCCTAAGAAAATAGGCCCATCTGCCCCCAGGGGGTGTAGAAATGGGCAACAGGTCAATGCCCCCCTTGGGGGGGCGCCCCGTGACCAAGGGGACGCCCCCCCACAAAAATAAACAAATAAAAAAAAATCCCTGGCGTTCTAGTAGTTTCTGCCCCCCTTGGGGTCAGACCAGCCTAAAAATAATAGGCTGATCTGTCTCCAAGGGGTGCAGAAATGGCCTGGGTACATGTGCCCCCAAAGTGGGGGGCGACCCTTGCCCAAGGCCCCACCCATCCACTAACACACACACACACACATACACACACTATCCCTGGTGTCTAAGTGGCTTCTGCCCCCCTTGGGGGCAGGTGGGCCTAAGAAAATAGGCCCATCTGCCCCCAGGGGGTGTAGAAATGGGCAACAGGTCAATGCCCCCCTTGGGGGGGCGCCCCGTGACCAAGGGGACACCCCCCACAAAAATAAACAAAATAAAACAAATCCCTGGCGTTCTAGTAGTTTCTGCCCCCATTGGGGGCAGACCAGCCTAAAAATAATAGGCTGATCTGTCTCCAAGGGATGCAGAAATGGCCTGGGTACATGTGCCCCCAAAGTGTGGGGCGACCCTTGCCCAAGGCCCCACCCATCCACTAACACACACACACACACACACACACTCACTATCCCTGGTGTCTAAGTGGCTTCTGCCCCCCTTGGGGGCAGGTGGGCCTAAGAAAATAGGCCCATCTGCCCCCAGGGGGTGTAGAAATGGGCAACAGGTCAATGCCCCCCTTGGGGGAGCGCCCCGTGACCAATGGGACGCCCCCTCACAAAAATAAACAAATAAAAAAAAATCCCTGGCGTTCTAGTAGTTTCTGCCCCCCTTGGGGGCAGACCAGCCTAAAAATAATAGGCTGATCTGTCTCCAAGGGGTGCAGAAATGGCCTGGGTACATGTGCTCCCAAAGTGGGGGGCGACCCTTGCCCAAGGCCACACCCATCCACTAACACACACACACACACACACACATACACACACACTATCCCTGGTGTCTAAGTGGCTTCTGCCCCCCTTGGGGGCAGGTGGGCCTAAGAAAATAGGCCCATCTGCCCCCAGGGGGTGTAGAAATGAGCAACAGGTCAATGCCCCCCTTGGGGGGGCGCCCCGTGACCAAGGGGACGCCCCCCCACAAAAATAAAAAAATAAAAAAAAATCCCTGGCATTCTAGTAGTTTCTGCCCCCCTTGGGGGCAGACCAGCCTAAAAATAATAGGCTGATCTGTCTCCAAGGGGTGCAGAAATGGCCTGGGTACATGTGCCCTCAAAGTGGGGGGCGACCCTTGCCCAGGGCCCCCCCATCCACTAACACACACACACACACACACACTATCCCTGGTGTCTAAGTGGCTTCTGCCCCCCTTGGGGGCAGGTGGGCCAAAGAAAATAGGCCCATCTGCCCCCAGGGGGTGTAGAAATGGGCAACAGGTCAATGCCCCCCTTGGGGGGGCGCCCCGTGACCAAGGGGACGCCCCCCCACAAAAATAAACAAATTTTAAAAAATCCCTGGCGTTCTAGTAGTTTCTGCCCCCCTTGGGGGCAGACCAGCCTAAAAATAATAGGCTGATCTGCCCTCAAGGGGGGCAGAAATGGCCCTAAAAGACATGCCCCCCAAAGGGGAGCGACCCTTGCCCAAGGGGGCGCCCCCCCATCCACTACACACACAATCCCTGGTGCCTAAGTGGCTTCTGCCCCCAAAATAGGCCGATTTGCCCCCAAGGGGGGCAGGAAAGGCCAACAGTTCTCTGCCCCCTTGGGGGGGGCGCCCCTTGCCCAAGGGGGCACCCCCCCCCACATAAATACACATAAAAATAAAAAACCCTGGTGATCTAGTGTTTTCTGCCCCCCTTGGGGGCAGATCTGGCTAAAAAGTAGCCAATCTGCCCTCAAGGGGGGCAGAAATGGCCGTAGTAATTGCCCCCCTAAAGGGGAGCGACCCTTGCCCAAGGGGCCGCTCCCCGCGTGCCAAAAACAGTAAAAAAACAATAAAGAAAACAAATCCCTGGTGTCTAGTGGGCATTCCTGCTGCCCGATCGCAATGCGATCGGGCAGCAGGAATGCTCAAAGAGACACCGGGGAAAAGGAAAAGCCTTTCCTTTTCCCCGGTGCCTCTTTAGCCCCAACCCCCCACCCACCGGGAAGAGATTCTTACCTCTTCTCTAGTCGCCGCACAGGAAGCAAATGGCTTCCTGTGCGGCGAGGATCCCATAATGAAGTCAGCGCGCGATCGCGCGCTGACGTCATTATGGGGGGTTGGGGGGTTGGGGGTGGAAGGGGAAGGGCTTCCCCTTCCATCCCCGACTTTGGGGGGTGGGAGGGAACCACACAGAGGGAGCGAGAGCGCTCCCTCTGGGCTGTGTGCCGAGGACGTAGTGGTTACGTCCTCGGCACAGCAGCACTGTGCCGCGGGACGTAACCACTACGTCCCCGGCACAGAAGGGGTTAATTTTATAGAACAACTTTGCTAACAATATAGACATCATACAATTTAGAAAATAATGACATAACTTAAACAATTACATTTTATTTTAATTGTGTATTAAAATTGAAAAATATATAATTTATGGTTACAAAATACAAGTTTGTTTTCAAAATAACAAAATAAATATAAACAAATAATACATTAAAATCAGAAATACAATATAATGTAAATGTATGTGTAACACATTTAAAAACAAATGGTATCTAAAAAGTCATTTAATATTTTTTTTTTAAATCATAAATAATAAATCATCACATATAAACACAAACTTACATATTTATCCTTATTTCTCAAAATAAAATATTTTAAATTAAAAAAAAAGACAGAATATAAAAAAATAAAAATATAAATTTAATAACAAATATAGCAGCAATCTCCCCAACCTTTTGCCAATCAAACCCAACATCCTACCAAGAAAGGTACTCTTAATTATTATAATTAATAAAAAGTATTAAAAGACCTACAACCAAATGTACATAAAATATGCATTAAATGAACACTTTCCATTAACACGTATAATTATCAAAATGCATTGTCTACCTCTACGCAAATACAACACTATGAAATTAGGTATTACTTTACTTCTTGGTAAGTCCTATGCCGATGCATGGACAATCTTATCTTGTGGATGTATTGGTTTGAATACTTTTTAATACTTCATAGAGTTAAAGATCTATTACTATATATAAAGTTAGATAGATAGTTATTCTTTATTGCTCTATTAATAAAAACCATTGCAATAAAATACATACTAAAACACCACTCTTGGATGATTGAAACCTACTACAAAAGTCAAAAAGTTAAGACCTTAAAATACATAAAACGGTGGGAGTAGTAATTGATACATCTTCATATTCCACCTTACTAAAAAAGAAGAAAAAACAAAAAACAATCATATGCAAAAACATGAGCAGGTTTTAAAAAAAAGTGATTTCATGAAGAGGTGATGCTGCCTTAAATGTGGCCTATCATTTACGAATCACCAACCGGCCACTCTATGTACTGGTTACTGCTGCTCAACAATTCCCTCAGCCAGCCATAACCAGCTTCTAATGAAACAGCTTTAAAAACTGCACCCCCTCCTTGCAACAGAATGTAATTGACTCACCCTTAAACCAGCTCATTTCAGCCAATCTGCAGGAACGGACATTGTGAAATAAAAAATGCTGTTTTAACAGATTTCTCCTTTTCAGGTCCAGAGATGGGCAGGGATAGAGGGCGTGCAAAAAAGAATCTCAATTATAGCCACATAAATGTCAGCTTTGGTCAGGATACTGCTTTTTCCAAGAGGGACAACCTTCTTTTGTGTCAAAGAACCCCATACGATATAACAATAACTGATGTTTTACGTGGATAGAAAAACGTTCTGCAAGGTGCCCTTGTGGGGACAGAGTCGAATAAGACCCCGGAACTGCCCAGGCATGCCATTTTTTGCCAAAGAGGCTTTGTGTGTGGTAAGCAATAGGGAGCGGATGAAGATGTTAACTAATCTGTTAAATGCAAACTTCCTCATGCTACACTTCCATGCTTCTACTATGCCCAATCCTTGGATAACTTGGTTTAGGTAGCTTCCCCAAGTTCCTTTTCTATTACTGATTTGTTGCGCTTGCACTTCTTGCCAGCAAGAATCATTTATGGAGGTATTCTCCGTGGTCCATAGCCCACAAGATGCTTTAAGGAAGTCTCCCTTACACTGAAAGGTCTAATTTTTTAGGCCCAACTTCAGCTTAACCTGGGCCGGGAAGTCACTCTTCAGAATGTTCAGAACAGCCTTATACACTTTAACTTGGCTGGTGCTTAGTAAAGGGATCTCCCGGCCCTGCAAAACTTCAGTCCCGTAGTAAATGGCTAGGAGCAACTGAGCTGACATGACTTTTAGGAGGTGAGACAAATTAGGACAGTCCAACATTTTTTTCAGCAGTTTGAAGCAATATATTATTGATTGGACCTTTGCCTGAATCGAGAGCAAGTGACACTTCCATTTCAATCGGGGTTCAATATGGAATGAACCACCTCCACTTTTTTTCCTTCCGGGTACAAGGTGAAAGATTTGTAATTTGCGCAGAGAAGCCGCATCAGTTTTGTTTTGGTCAGGTTTATTTCTATGCCTTGCTGATCCATAAAAGTTTTAAGTGCTGTTATACTCTGTTGCAAACCCCATGGACTTTGACTCAGTAATCAGATGTCGTCGGCGTATTGTAGGCACCTGTCTTTCTCTGGGCCTAAAGCTGGAGGAAGGCTGTTTACTTGTGCTAACACACCGGTGAGATCTACCAGGTATAAATTAAACAGGATTTTAGCCAAGACACAGCCTTGCTTTAAGCCAATCTTTTCAGGTACTCCTTTTGTTAGTCTGGTGACATCTCTAATTTTAGCCTGAACGCAGATGTTGGTATAGAGATATATAATGGCCCTTAGCAGATTATTCAGGATTCCCCATTTGGCCAGTTTGGACCAAAACTTTTCCCTGGGAACTGTTGTATCCTGGCAACCCACTGTGGAATCACCATAGTTATTTCTGCTTCGTGCCAGGATTCCAGGCAGTTGGAGGCTGGACGCTGGCAGAGAGGGCTGTGCTGGTGTACTGGCGGGGGTTGTATTGTAACTACTTAATAATCGCTTTAAGTTACTTCCGTGGACCCAATTCTTTCCAAAATTGGCGATGAGGGTGGGATACTGTGAGTATCTGTGAAATCTACTGTAAAGAGGCAATTTGGGGGTCATTCCAACCCTGGCGGTCGGTGTTAAAGCGGAGGCCAACCCGCCAACAGGCAGGCGGTGCAAAAAATGGAATTCTGACCCTGGCGGGAACCGCCAACACAGACCGCCACTTTAACACTCCGACCGCCACAGCGGGACAAACAAACAGCGCGGGGGTCACCGCCAACAGACAGGCGGCAGACAATGTACCGCCCACCCTATCACAACTCACCAATCCGCCACCTTTTCCGGGGCGGGAGCCCCGCCGATAAAAACACGGCGGAAACAGACTACGAACGGGAAAACGCTCACCCTACACACTCTACGAGGAATCTGGACAGCATTGAACCAGAACTACACATCCTACCAGCAATTGTCTACCTGCTCCTCTACCAGGAGCACGAACGCCGGCGCAGAAGACAACGGTGAGTACTGCACCTACGACACAGGGGAGGGGGGAGGAGAAAAGAATACGGGCACACACATACGCGACACCCCCCCCCCACCCAACTACCTACACACCAATGCAGAGCAACAACTCAGAGTGACACCCCCCAAGTCCCCCAGAAGAATGCAAAGACAAAATAATATGTTATTGGAATTCAAATATATTGTAAGGCTAAGTAAATAAGTAAGTCGAACATCCCATAACTATATACACATATGTAAATTGTCCCGTCAAAATTGGCTTTCTGTCATTGTACGTGGGCCAATGGTCCTCAACACATGGGCAAAGCCCACACATGAGACCCGAATCCATTGGAGAGAACACTGCAGGGGCATCAGATAGGAAAACTACAGGCACCTCAGGGGGAAGGGAAGGGGGGGCACCTCAGCCACATGAGTCCACGATGCCAGATCCACGAGGGGCCTCCATGCCCACTGTCCCATCCTGGGGAGTGCAAAGCCACAGTCTCACCAGTCCCTACATTGGGTGGCTTGCCCACTGTGCCATCCTGGGGAGTGCAAAGCCACAGTCTCTCAAGTCCCTACAGTGGGTGGCTTGCCCACTGTGCCATCCTGGGGAGTGCAAAGCCACAGTCTCACAAGTTCCTACAGTTGGTGGCTTGCCCACTGTGCCATCCTGGGGAGTGCAAAGCCACAGTCTCACAAGTCCCTACAGTGGGTGGCTTGCCCACTGTGCCATCCTGGGGAGTGCAAAGCCACAGTCTCACAAGTGGATGACAGACTCCAGCGGTACTGGAGGAGTCTTGGTGCCCAGAGTGTATCGTGCAGCCCTGTCCGACACGGATCCAGGCCTGCCCCTTCTGCCAATGTGTCAGTGGTGCTTGAGTTGAAGGGCCCAGCGGAGCGGTGCAGAGACGGCGGTGCCCAGCGGAGCGGTGCTTGAGAGGAAGGGCCCAGCGGAGCGGTGCTTGAGTTGAAGGGCCCAGCGGAGCGGTGCTTGAGAGGAAGGGCCCAGCGGAGCGGTGCTTGAGTTGAAGGGCCCAGCAGAGCGGTGCTTGAGAGGAAGGGCCCAGCGGAGCAGTGCTTGAGAGGAAGGGCCCAGCGGAGCCGTGCTTGAGTTGAAGGGCCCAGCGGAGCGGTGCTTGAGAAGAAGTGCCCAGCGGAGCGGTGCTTGAGAGGAAGGGCCCAGCGGAACGGTGCAGAGACGGCGGTGCCCAGCGGAGCGGTGCTTGAGAGGAAGGGCCCAGCGGAGTGGTGCAGAGACGGCAGTGCCCAGCGGAGCGGTGCTTGAGAGGAAGGGCCCAGCTGGAGCGGTGCTTGAGTTGAAGGGCCCAGCGGAGCGGTGCTTGAGAGGAAGGGCCCAGCGGAGCGGTGCTTGAGAGGAAGGGCCCAGCGGAGCGGTGCAGAGACGGCGGTGCCCAGCGGAGCGGTGCTTGAGAGGAAGGGCCCAGCGGAGCGGTGCTTGAGAGGAAGGGCCCAGGGGAGCGGTGCTTGAGAGGAAGGGCCCAGCGGAGCGGTGCTTGAGTTGAAGGGCCCAGCGGAGCGGTGCTTGAGAGGAATGGCCCAGCGGAGCGGTGCTTGAGAGGAAGGGCCCAGCGGAGCGGTGCAGAGACGGCGGTGCCCAACGGAGCGGTGCTTGAGAGGAAGGGCCCAGCGGAGCGGTGCTTGAGTTGAAGGGCCCAGCGGAGCGGTGCTTGAGAGGAAGGGCCCAGCAGAGCGGTGCTTGAGTTGAAGGGCCCAGCGGAGCGGTGCTTGAGAGGAAGTGCCCAGCGGAGCGGTGCTTGAGTTGAAGGGCCCAGCGGAGAGGTGCTTGAGAGGAAGTGCCCAGCGGAGCGGTGCTTGAGAGGAAGGGCCCAGCGGAGCGGTGCTTGAGAGGAAGGGCCCAGCGGAGCGGTGCTTGTCTTGAAGGGCCCTGTTCAGCGGTTCTTGAGACGGCGGTGCCCTGTTCAGCGGTGCTTGTCTTGAAGGGCCCTGTTCAGCGGTGCTTGTCTTGAAGGGCCCTGTTCAGCGGTTCTTGAGACGGCGGTGCCCTGTTCAGCGGTGCTTGTCTTGAAGGGCCCTGTTCAGCGGTTCTTGAGACGGCGGTTCCCTGTTCAGCGGTGCTTGTCTTGAAGGGCCCTGTTCAGCGGTTCTTGAGACGGCGGTGCCCTGTTCAGCGGTGCTTGTCTTGAAGGGCCCTGTTCAGCGGTTCTTGAGACGGCGGTGCCCTGTTCAGCGGTGCTTGTCTTGAAGGGCCCTGTTCAGCGGTTCTTGAGACGGCGGGGCCCTGTTCAACGGTGCTTGTCTTGAAGGGCCCTGTTCAGCGGTTCTTGAGACGGCGGGCCCTGTTCAGCGGTGCTTGTCTTGAAGGCCCCTGTTCAGCGGTTCTTCACATGTGTCTCCAGGGCACCAGATCTGGCCAATATATGGTGTTCACTCGCCATCCGACTTCTCGCTTGCGGGGCCCTCCTGTGCTGGTGTCTCGTGCCCGTGGGTGTCCTCCTTCACCCCCGGAATGGGTCTGGTGGGGCCCTCCTGGGCAGCTCGCCTGCTGCCGTACTTGTCGGCCGTGCTGCCCTTGCCATCCTTGCCTGATCCTCTGTGTCCCTTGCCTCCCTTTGGAGATGTGCCAGGTGGCACCCCACTTCCTGAAGGTGCCAGGGTGGTGCCTGTGGAGGCTGCCGTCTCTGCCCTCTCACGCCTGCCCTTGCCTTTTTTGGATTTCTTCCCAGGGGGTGGGCTGGCTGTCCCTTTGCTGCTGGCCGATGTAGCTGCCCTCGAAGGTGGTGGACTCCAATATCCCTGGACTATGGTCCTTGTAGGTCCAGGGCTTGTGGTGGCTGAGGTGCTGATTGGACTTTTACGAGATGGAGGGGGTGGGTCAGGTGATGGAAAGAGGTTAAGTTTGGAGAGGAAAAACTTTTTAGGAGCAATGGGAAGGGTAGGTGCAGTGGGTATGGGAGTGGAGGAAGAGGATGTGGTTGTAGGAGAGTCAAGTGTGCTGTCTGTTGGGTGCAGGTGCTTGTGACGGAGGCTGTCGTGAGGTGGATGGCTGTTGGGTGGGTGGCTGTCTGCGTTTGTGTGGTTTGGAAGAGGGGGTGACAGACACACTGGGAGAGGACACAGGGGACGTGTAAATGGCAGTGGGGGTGGTGACTGCACGTGTGCGGAGTGTTCTGGTGGGTGTGCTGGTGATGGACGTAGTGGCTGATGAAGTGGTGCATGCAAGTGTGAGTGGAGACGTCACAGGGAGGGAGGAGGGAGACGAGGAGGAGGGGGACACAGAGGAGGCAGTGGCTGTTGGCATGTCTGCATGTGGATGTTGCTTGTGTGAATGCTTGTGGGATGTGTGGTGCTTATGTTTGGATGAGCTGACCTTGGGTGTTGAGGTGTGTGCAGGCTGGTCTGTAGGTGTGTCTGGGATAGGCAGAGGAACAGGGGAGTGGGACTGGATGGAGGGAGTTGGAGGAGGGAGGCAGGAGACAGGGACAATGGCTGCCGTCAGTGCTGAGGCCAGAGCGTTGAACGATCGCTGATGGGCAGCCTGACCCGAATGAATGCCCTCCAGGTATGCATTGCTCCGATGCACCTCCCTTTCCACCCCCTGGATGGCATTCAAAAGGGTAGACTGCCCAACAATGAGCGTCCGGAGGAGGTCAATGACCTCCTCACTGAGGGCAGCAGGGGTAACTGGGGCAGGGCCTGAGGTGCCTGGGGTGAAGGAGATGCCCGCCTTGGTGTGCGAGCGGGCACGGGGCGAACGCTGAGGGGCTGCTTGGAGGGCGGAGCTGGTGCACTGGGTGGCGGCTGTACCTGTTGTTGCGGTGGGCACGGATGTTGCCGCCACCACAAGGGAGCTCCCTTCCGAGGATGTGTCGGTGACGCTGATGTCTCCACGTGTCCCCGTTGTGGAGCCCCCCTCGCCCCCCCCTCTCACTGGTGAAATCAGAGTCCGTTGCATGGCCCTCCGGGGCCATGTGAGATGCAGCTCCCTTGTGCTCCAATTCCACTTCTCCTCCGCCAGATGATGCTAATGCACACATGAACAGGAAGAGCAGACAAAAAAAGGGGGGGGAGAAATAAAGACATGTTAAGTGCATGCATTGGCAACACAGTTGGCGGAGACGACAGACACAGAAGCCCCCTGCACTACGCTGCGCACTTGGGGTACACTACTCAATCAGTGAGACTTGGCCTACAAGCCAATGGACGACATCTGCACACATAGGTGACACAAGGCCATGGATAGCTGTACTTGGCACCCTACAGAGGTGGAGGGCGGGGGCACAGGGCCATGCCTTACGGAGGGGACTAGCCTACAGAAATCGCCCTGTCCTAGGAATACCCACATCCCTCCTCCCCCACCCAGACACCTCCACTGCGCTCTAAGATAGCAGAATGTGCTTGTACTCACCCCCTTGTGTCTGCTGTGATGTCCTCACGCGCCCATCCAAATCTGGGTAGGCCACCGCCAGGATCCGAGACAATAGGGGGTTCAATAGACGAGTGGCACCCCTCCTACGTTGGGAGGCCATCCCCAGCAGAGCCTCCGCGGTCTTTCTGCTCCCGCGGCGGATGTCCTCCCACCTATTGCGGCAGTGGGTGCCCCGTCTGTTGTGGACCCCCAGGGTCCGGACGTCCTTGGCGATGGCACGCCAAATGTCGACTTTCTGATGGGCGCTGACCTATGTGACACGTACAGGGAGAGAAAACAAAATATCAACATTTTCTGCATGCTCGATGTGAGTGTCCCCCCATCCCCACCCTTGCCATGTGGCACATGCTCTCATCTGTCGTTTGATGCATGCCTCATACGCTCCCCTCCACACCATCGTTCATTCACCCCACTCAACCCAGGCATTGCCCACATAGCATGGTCCCAGTGTACTAACCTGTTGGTCTGGAGGACCGTAGAGTAGCGCATACTGGGGGAGGACCCCATCCACGAGTTTCTACAATTCTTCAGAAGTGAAGGCAGGGGCCCTTTACCCAGTCGCAGCAGCCATTGTCTCTTCCAGACCGAGGTCACAGCAGCACTTGCAGTATAGGTCCTCTCCTGTGGATGATCAGGTCTCAAGTGATTAAGCTGAGAGAAAATGGCGGTCACGCCCGCGGCGGTGCGTACCGCCGCGGTGCGTACCGCGACCGCCGGCGCACTTCGTCATTGGCTCCTGAAACCCATAGGGTTCTATGTTAACCAATGCGGCTTTGCACCGCGGTCTTCGACCGCCACGGTGTGCCACGCCAGCGCATTGACCTCACATCCCATTGTCACACTTCACAGGTCAGGCAGCCGCCATTTCAAGGGCCCACATGGCTTAATTTCTACTGCGTCACACAGGCCTAGGCCTTGCATTGCCACTCATACAAGCCATTCAATGCATAGCGAATCGTGTACTGTGCAAGCTGTGGGAACGTACCTGTGCTCCATGTTGTCCTTCCTAGGCACCGTCCGCTGGGACTTGCGAGGAGATGGAGGAATGTTCCCGTGTACAGACCGCTGGTGGACCTGTCGACAATGGAAGAAAGACATGTCATACTGACATACAGACTTGAACAAGCCACTATACAGGAACTGTGTGCCCAGCTGGAGCCAGACCTGATGTCACCCATTCGCCAACCCACAGGGATTTCCCCTCTGGTGCAGGTTCTGTCGGTACTCCATTTTTTGGCGAGTGGGTCATTTCAAACAACAGTGGCCATTTCATCAGGGATGTCTCAGCCTATGTTTTCCAAGGTTTTGTCCAGAGTGTTGTCTGCCCTGATGAAATACATGCGGAGCTACATTGTTTTCCTTGAGGTGGACGATTTGGCTACAGTGAAGGGTGATTTCTATGCCCTTGGACATATTCCCAACATCATTGGTGCCATTGATGGGACCCATGTGGCTTTGGTTCCCGCCAGTGAAAGTGAACAGGTGTACAGGAACAGAAAAAGTTATCATTCTATGAATGTCCAGGTGGTCTGTTTGGCTGACCAGTACATCTCCCATGTAAATGCCAAGTTCCCTGGGTCAGTGCATGACGCGTACATCATGCGAAATAGCAGCATCCCTTATGTGATGGAACAGCTACAGAGACACCGTGTGTGGCTAATTGGTGACTCTGGTTACCCCAACCTGTCGTGGCTACTGACCCCAGTGAGGAACCCCCGGACCAGGGCAGTGGAACGTTACAATGAGGCCCATGGGCGGACTAGGAGGGTGATCGAGCGGACCTGAAGGCCAGGTTTAGGTGCATGCATATGACAGGTGGATCCCTAATGTACTCACCGAAGAAGGTGTGCCAGATCATCGTGGCCTGCTGTATGCTTCACAACCTGGCTTTGCGACGCCAGGTGCCTTTCCTGCAGGAGGATGGTCCAGAGGGTGGTGTTGTGGCAGCTGTGGAGCCTGTGGAGAGTGAAGAGGAGGAAGACGACGGGGACGACACAGACAACAGGGACACAGTGATACAACAGTATTTTCAATAACACACAGGTACGAATCAACACCGCCATTTTACATGCACTTACAGTCTCCTGCCTCTCTACTGTCTGAGTTTCCCCCCAGTTTATGTTAACTGAGTTGTGACTTTCCCTTCCGTTTTCAGAGATGTGGGCCCCACTGCGTGACCTCTGCTTTATTTGCCCATGGACTACAGCTGTGTGACAGTGGTATGTTGTCATCACAATGTAACTGAACATTTTGGCACCGTTATGTCTAATACATTTGTTCAAAATACAAGCAGACTCCAGATAATTTTAGTGCAATAAATGATTTTATTTAAGTGCTAAATTTAGGGACATGGTTGAAAAACGGTGATGGGTGATGGTGGAGTAATGTCCATGGCAGAGTCCAGATTTTCAGTCTCACAGGTGCATTGTCCATATGCCTGTGGAAGGATGGAGCAGGGGCAGTTCAAGGTTGGACAGGGTGACAATGTGGGACAGTGGGATGACATCAGGGGGTATCCTTTGCTGGCGGGGGTCTTTGCATCCTACTCTGTCTTCTTCCTAGATCTCAGGTACCGCTTGCGGGGTGGTTCTTCTTCTGCAGGAGGTGGGGTTCTGGTGGCCTGTTGTTGTGTGGGGGCCTCCTGTCCACTAGCGCCGGCGGAGGTGGTAGGCTGTTCCTGGTCCATGCTAGTGACAGGGGCCCTTTGTGCTGCCACATGGTCCCGCAATGTGGTGACAATCTGGTTAAGAGCCACGACGATGGTCCCATTGCGGAACTAATGGCTCGGAGTTCTTCCCTGAACCCCATGTACTGTTCCTCCTGCAGTACCTGGATCTCCTGGAACCTGGCCAGTACTGTAGCCATCGTCTCCTGGGAGCAGTGGTATGCTCCCATGATGGAGGAGAGGGCCTCGTGGAGAGTGGGTTCCCTGGGCCTGTCCCCCCCCTGTCGCACAGCAGCCCTCCCAGTTCCCCTGTTTCCCTGGGCCTCTGTCGCCTGGACCGGGTGCCCACTACCACTGCCCCCAGGTCCCTGCTGTTGTTGGGGTGGTGGGTCAACCTGGGTGCCCTGTAGTGGTGGACACACCGCTGATTGACGTGTCCTGGAGACAGTGGCATGGGCCCGCTGGGTGGGAGCTGTGCTGGTGTTCCCAGAGGGGGGTAGGTCTGCTGTGGCCTGTGGCTGTATGAGGGGAACCGACTGTCCCGAGGTCCCCGATGGGCCGGGCTGGTCATCTGGGTCCAGGGAGACAGAGCTGCTGTCATCACTGGGGGCCTCTTCTGGGGGTGGGATGGACATTTCTGGACCCTCCTGGGTGGTGTGGTGGCGTTCGGGTCCTGCAGGGGTATAAGAGTATGGTTATTGCTTCTGTGTGTGCCATAGTGTGCAATGGGTGGGTGGCTGTGTACCCCAGTGGGGCTGTTGTGACGGTGGCTTGTGGGGGAGATGGGTATGTGCAGTGGGCATGCTTTGGTGATGGGTGTCCATGCTTTGTGGACGCATGCAGGGCTAGGTGTTGGGATGGGTGGGTTGTGATGGTGAGCCATTTGCAAGGAGTTGGTGTGATGGGGGTGGGGGTGAGGGTGGGGGGATGATTTGGCATGCAGGTGGGATGGGGGGAATGAAGTAGTGAAGATTTGACTTACCAGAGTCCATTCCTCCAGCTACTCCTGCGAGGCCCTCAGGATGCAGGACGTGCAAGACTTGCTCCTCCCATGCAGTAAATTCTGGGGGAGTAGGTGGGGGTCCGCCGCCAGTCTTCTGCACCGCGATGTTGTGCCTTGATACCATGGAATGCACCTTCCCCCGTAGGTCGTTCCACCGCTTCCTGATATCGTCCCGATTTCGTGGATGCTGTCCCACAGCGTTGACCCTGTCCACTATTCTTTGCCATAGCTCCATCTTCCTGGTAATGGTGGTGTGCTGCACCTGTGTTCCGAAGAGCTGGGGATCTACCCGAACTATTTCCTCCACCATGACCCTGAGTTCTGCGTCAGAAAACATGGGGTGTCTTTGGGGTGCCATGGGGTGGTGTGGATGAGGTGTGGGGTGGTGTATGTGTTGTAGAGTGTGGTGAGTGTGGTGGTGTATGGTGTTTTGTACGTGGATATTGTGTGGGTGATGTTGTGATTTGCCTCTGTGTGATGGTGTACTCTATTCTGTGCTGTCTCTCTCTGGCCTTCAGTCGCAATTGTGGTCGTAAGGGTTTGTGGGTGATGTGGGTGTGTGTTTTATATTGTAATGGGTGTGTGGGAGTGGTGTGTGTATGTGTCTCAGGTGTGTGTATTTTGAATTGTCCAATGTGGCTGTGTTTTGTAAAGGTGTGTGTATTTTGAGCGCGGCGGTGTGTACCGCCAATGGAATACCGCGGTTGAAAGACCGCTGCGGGGATTTGTGGGTCGGAATAGCATGGGCGTATTTCTGTTGGCGTGACGGTGGAGGTTTGGTCATCGCCAGTTTTTCGCTGGCCGTTGGTGTGGCGGACTTTTGTTGTTGTCTGGTTTTTGGCGGTTTGCCAGTTGCGGGTCAGAATGACCGTGGCGGTTTACCGCGACCGAGGCGGTGTTATGGCGGTCTTCTGACCGGCGGTAAGCGCCTTTTACCGCCGAGGTCAGAATGACCCCCTTTGTTTTGAAGTGGAAAACCATGGATAATTGAGGAATCAACACCTGTTGGTTGTCGGCCCTGTGTTTTTCTTCGAAGGCTCATAGGACTTGGCTTTGCGAAAACGTGGTGGAAGGAGAGCGTAGCTTGGCTAATGGAAATAAATATGGATTAGGCATAATTTGAAGAAGTGAGGGAAATCGTGATCCTATTGGAAACAACATATGTGCCGGACTTTCGGAAGTATTTCCCACAGTTGTCGAGTAAAGAAGTCAAGTTCCAGGCACTTGGTAAGTGTGAAGTCAAATACCATACATTTCATACGCTGCGCATTATTATTGACAACGCACATTGTATATATTTAAAAATGCGCTTGTATTACTCGCCTGAAATAGAAGCACGAGCATGTCAGCGAGATGTTGCGCGCATCGCAAACAGGGTACGTGATTGTGGAATGCAAGCGTGATGCATGCTGACATGGCAGAACGTGGCGTTGATTGCCAAAGTAACAAGAACCCCGCACGAGGGTTCAGGCGTCAAGGTAGCTGGATGATGGACATTTACATTGGTTACCAAAGCAACAGGAACGCCGTACGTGCATCTAAATGTCTAGAAAGTCAGACATGTTAGGACGTCCGTTTTCTAAACAACTACGAGATTTAGGAAATGGACTTGCATGGAATATAATTAATGGCAGAGCCAGAACAACTAAATAACGATGTCCTCCTGGAAGAGCAAACTCACATTGAGTGCGAGTTAATTATCACAGGACACAATGGGGCCACGGCAATAAGCGAGTTTGTGTGTCTTGTAGGCTGAACACAATAAAGTACAGCGATATGCAAGCTTGTAATGAGAACAACCAGGAAAGCTGAGCTGACGACGGTGACCACTTTATTTTTTTGAGGTAGTTATTTTGCACATAATATATATTTTTGTGTGTGTTGTGAAGTGATAAAAGTGTTTGATACTGGGGATAATAGTTGTAGACAGTGGATATTGTGGCATAATATTTCACAGGTTATTTTTGATCTGATAATGGATATGTCATCTATTGTAGCGCCCCCCCAAATTCTTACAGAACCCTGGTACGCCATGTATGAACTGGGAGGACTGGTGTGAAGCCTTCAAGACTTATCTAGAAGCAACAGGAGGTAATACATTTGATGCTCCTCAGAAGGAAGCGATTTTGAAACACAGTTTGGGCACGGAGGGGAGAAGAGGTTTGAAATCTTTGCCTTAAGCAGTTCGCACTGTGTCTTCTAATGTTGAAGATGATGGTGATGATGATTTGGTATCAGATAAAACTAACGGAGATGAATATAGTGAGGCTATAAAAGCATTGGACTTTAACTATGAAAGTTAGTGTCCTAGTGGAAAGGCACAAGTTATTTTCCAGGAGTCAAATTCTGGGTGAAACCGTTAAACAGTATGTATCTGAATTGAGAACATTAGCTGTGTCTTGTAAATTCAATGATTTACAGGAAGAATTAATAAGAGATCAATTTATCAATAGACCTAATAACAGTAAAATTCAGGAGCGGTTATTAGAATTAAAGGATCTGTCATTACAAAAAAATATAAATATAGCAAGACGTATAGAAAATACACCAAAGCACTTGACGGAGCTCAGTCTCAATCACCATCAGAGTGGAAGTGAGCATAAGGATGAGAATGTTGTAGCTAGAGCAAAGAAAGGAGGATCTATGAGAAAAGATAGAAGAGAATGTTATAGATGTGGCAGTAGAAACCATACAGCTGATGCAGTGAAATGTCCTGCTATTATGGCTAAGTGTTACAATTGTAAAAGGATAGGAAATTTTTCACGTGTGTGATGATCAGAGAAGCAACAAGGTCAAGGTCAAAAACATTCCATGAATATAGTCAAAGAGCATGGTGATGATTATTCAGAAGGTGAGGGAGAAGAGGAAAGAATCGAGGTGTTAACGATAGATCGTGATGTCGGCATGATTAGAGAAGGATACATGCCACCTAAGTGTATTGTGAAGATCAATGACAAAGAAGTAGAAGTCTGGGCTGATTAGTGCTCACCATATACCATAATTAATGAACAAATGTGGAATGAACTTGGGCTAGTCAAGATGTTTTTGCCGGACATTGAACCGGAGGGTTATTGTGGGGCAAGCTACCATTGATAGGGTACTTTGAGTGTAAACTTGCTTATAGAGGAAGATGGACTGAAGCGCGTACGTATGTCGTTAAACAAGGGAAAGGCCTTCTGGGGTGGAGGAAATAAAAAGCCATGAGGATTATTTTAAACCCTAATCATCCTGATCAAGTGCTATTAACAATGGACAATGAGAAAGATAAGTGGAGTGCAAAATTTCCAGGATTGTTTACAGACAAATTAGGGTGTTTACGTAAATTTGAGCATCGCATAGTTTTAACGTCAGGGAGTATACCCAAGGTACATTAAGTAAGGAATGTACCGTTTGCGTTGCGATCACAACTGAAGGAGAGTTAGACATGCTATGTAATGCCTAGGTTATTGAACCTATTGAGTCATCAAAATGGCTAAGTCCCATCGTGATTTGAGGGATCTCAACAATAGTATTTGGGTGGATCGACACCCGTTACCACATATAAATGAATTATTGTCCAGTGTAAAGAATGCAAATTATTTTTCTTCAGTAGTCTTGTCGAATGCTTATCATCAAATTTGTTTACATCCTGAGTCCAAACATCTTACATCATTCATTACTCCCGAGGATGCATTTCAATGTGTACACATGCCATTTGGTTTGGCGTCTGCATCATCAGTTTTTCGAAGGATTATGAACAACATCCTAAAAGGTAAAGCTAGAGCTGTGGTGTTTCAAGATGATGTTTTAGTATGGGGTGCAGATATGTCGGATCATGATGCCATATTGAGGTGTTACAGAAACTGCAGGATGCTGGACTTACTATCAGTGTTGAAAAATGTAAGTTTGGGGTAAAACAAATATATTACTTGGGGCACACATTATCAGGAAAAGGAGTGAAACCTAAGAGGAAATTATTGGACGCTATAGAAAAGGCACCGCCTCCAACTGACAAGGAACAGTTACATTCTTTTCTGGGTCTGGCGCAATATTATTCAAAGTTTGTGCGACAATTTGCAGAAAAGATTCATGTGTTGAGAGATCCTATGAAAACAGCGGTTACCTTTGTTTGGTAGCAAGAATGTCAGCAAACGCTTGAGTACATACAACATGAAATTGTGAATGCTGTAGCACTAAAACCATTTGATCCTCGTGATCAGACAATTGTTGTGGTTGATGCTAGTGCCCATGGCTTGGGAGCAGCTCTCATGCAGAGGAAAATGGGCCAGGGACTGGTGGTGTTGTTTGCATCACGAACTCTTAAAGGTGCAGAATCAACGTATTCAGTAATTGAAAAGGAAGCCCTAGCGTGTTGGTAGGGCGTTAACTATTTTAAGACATATGTATGGGGTAACCGGGTTGAATTAAGAACGGACCATAAACCTTTCAAGAGACATATTTACTACTACAGGGGCAAGTAAGGCTACACCTAGAATAGCCAAGTGGTTATACCGGTTGCAGGAGTATGACTTTGAGCTAGTGTGTATACCTTGTATTAATAACATGCAAGCAGACTGCTTATCACGGCTTCCTTTGCAAAATCATATAGACGATGATGGCAAGCAGGATGGTGAAGAGTGGTTGGTGGCCAGTATAAATGAGTCGACTGGGGGATGCCATTGATATAGAAGACTGGAAGAAGGCCATAAATGATGACAAAATTTTGAGCACAATTTGTGATCATTTGTCAAACACTGTCAAAGCATGCAAAAAGGTAAAAAAATGCTTTGTGAATATGATAGGATTTGGTCTGAATTGTCCATAATAGATGGAATTCTAAGAAGAGGTAAGAGGTTAATTGTGCTTATGAAGTTGAGGAATAGATTGTTGGAAATACTGCATGAGGGTCATGGAGGAATGTCTGGCGTGAAGAGAAGAGCGCGTGTGGATTTTTGGTGGCCAGGAATGGATAGAGAGATGTGTACATAATTGTGTTGCATGCATGTTCAGCGACAAGTCTCATGTATATGAAGAATCTCCCATATCGTATACCAAATTGCTGGAAACATTATGGCAAAGAGTGGCCATGGATATTTGTGGACGTTTTTTGCCAAAGGAATTAAGAATAAGTATGCTATTGAATTAGTGGACTATTTTTCTAAATGGCCAGAAGTAGCTTTTATGAAGGAGGTAAGGACTAGCAACAATATAGATTTTTGTGAGGAAGTTTTTCGTAGGGAGGGTTATCCAGAGGGTGTGATAACAGATTGTTAGAAATGGGGTTTCTGGTTGGCTAGGGTATGCACCTAAGCCAGGCAGAACCCACCCACTCTAGCCAGGGAAAGGGAGTTAAACTTCCAAGATAACCCCTGCTCACCCCCTTGGTAGCTTGGCACGAGCAGTCAGGCCTAACCGGTAGGCAATGTGTAAAGCGTTTGCACAACACACACAACACACATGACGCAAAATGTACACCACAAAGTAAACATAACACTGAGCTATGTAAAAATAAACTGTATTGCACAAAATATAATTAGACCAACATTACACGTAAGTAATACCCTGCTACCTTAGCAGTTGTCAGAACATTACACAAGTTACTAATACTCTGCAAGAATAAGCAGTTGTCACATTAGAACATGTAATTACTCAGGATTCTGCAACATAAGCAATAGTCAGGAATTACCATAAAGAATTCTATGCACTTGTCATGAATACCTTGTAAATTCCCATAAAAGGAACATTAGAGAACTTATCATAAGACATAAAAATACATCAGCATGTCATGCCCATAAAAGGAACATCAGCACATATATGTAGCATCATAAAAGCAGTTAGGAACATATAAACCCCTCCAAGGCTCAGACTAGGCTCACTGAGCCAATATCTCCTAAAAAGTACCTGATTTTATGAAGAAGTGGCACTCCTATTGCCTAGAAGAGCACAGTGGCCCCTGGTGCTCCTATGCGCGAAACTGGGCCACGCGGTCTCTGTGGGGGAGAGGGGCGGACTGCACCCTCTCTGTGGTGACAAAACAGGCCCCTCCTGGGGCCAATGATCTCTGTGACCCCCCCGGGCCTCCAATGGCCCTCTTCTAAAGGGGGGCCACCAACAATTACCCAACTGAAGTTACGGGGCGAGAGAGCCCCTTAAGCTGTGGCGGGGAGGAAAGGAACTCCCTTTCCGCTCCCGGGCCCTGCAATACTGAGGGCAGTGAGGCCTCCTCCTGCCTCAATCTCAAAGTATGGCAGCGGAGGTGGAGATGCCCAGGACTCGGCAGCCTGGGACCTCACCCTCGAGGTCCGGCTGTACAGGAGAGGCCTTCTCCTCCAGCGGTGTTGGCTCCCACGTGGAGCGGATTCAACCGATGCCTCGGGGTCATGGGTCCAAGTTTGCATGCCCCAGGGGCATGACAGGAGCGCGCTTGCTCCTTCCTTTGCGTTTGGTGGTTCATTGGGGGCACCGGGGGCAGCGCGGCTCTGGCATGCAAAAATCAATAAAGCTGGGCTGTGGAGGTGATTCTGCCAGCAATGGATCGCTTGTCAAAGCGCGAGGGCATTATTATAAGCCTGAGCTGCAGCAGTGATTTTGGATTGTGGCGAAGTGCTTTCCAAAGCACGCAGGCACTTTAATTAGGCCTGGGCTGTGGCGGTGATTTTAGCAATCAATGGAGTGGTTTAAAAAGTGCACAGGGCAACACGGGTGCCCCAGGCTGTGGCGGTGAGTTTGGCTGGCAAGAAGCACTTTTCAAGGCGCTAGGGGGGCCATACATAAAGTAAGGCACTCTACAAAGTGCCACACTCAGAATCCCATGAAGCTGGAACACTCCTCGAGCTCTAAATAATGACAGGGGGCAGGGGCCATGTCACCCTGCCCCTGAGAACAGTGAAAGTAAGAAGAAGCACAGGGCTGGTGGGCCTAGCTACAGGCCAGCACAAGGGGTGCAGATGGTGGCAGTTCTCCCTAGTGACCAGGCAGGTCACAGGTCAGCACAGCAGCAGCAGTCCAAGGTGGTTTCCTGGTGAGTCCATTCAGCAGCGCCCTGTGTCCAGTTTCAAGTCCCAAGAATGTTCAAATTGTGTGGAAAATTCCCCTGTACGATGTGTTTTACAATGGGGAGGAGAGGGGATTCCAACCAGTTACAACTGGTTCTGGGAGTGCCCATTCTTTCCTCCAGCACAGGCTCCAAACATCAGTGGGGGGTAAACAACCCTATTGTGCGAGGCCAGGGCACAGCCATTACAAATGCAGGTGTGCCCCGCCTCTCCCCTCTCTCAGCCCAGGAAGGCTATACAATATGTTGATGCACCTCCGTGACACCTCCACCCTCCCTGTGTGTACAGGCTGTCTGAAAAGTATGCACAAAGTCCCAGCTGTCAGTATGCCCAGAAGTGGATTGGAGGCAAGCTGCAAAAACCCCAGAGTCATAAGCACAAATAAATGCACACTTTATAGAAATGGCATTTCTGTAATAGTAATAAAAAATACACCTACACCAGTAAGCATAATTTCTCTTCACTATCACAACCATACCAAACGTGCCTACGCTACGACTCATAAATCAGACAATACCTCTTACACAGAAGGCAGGGCATTTCTAATGCAATCCTATGAGAAGGCAGCACTCACATTAATGAGACACCAAGTTAGGCTGTTTGTCACTCCCAGGACAGGCCATGCTATCTGGCACATGTCCTGCCTTCTACATACATTGCACCCTGCCCATAGGGCTAGGGCTAGCTAGAGCGTACCTTATGGTTGACTTACATGTAGTAAAAGGGGAGTTCTGGGCCTGGCAAGTGAATTTAGATGCCAGGTCCCTGTGGCAGAAAACTGTGCACATAGGCATTGCGCTAGCAGGCCTGAGATAAGTTTGACAGCCTACTTCAGTGGGTGGCACAAGGAGCACTGCAGGCCCACTAGTAGCATTTAATTTACAGGTCCTGTGTATAGAGATACCACGTTACAAGGGACTTATAGGTAAATTAAATATGCCAATTAGGTATAAGCCAATCATACCCATTTTACAAGGGAGAGCACATGTACTTTAGCACTGGTTAGCAGTGAAAAAGTGCTCAGAGTCATAACGTCAGCCAACAAAGGTCAGAAAAATAAGTAGGCAAAAGGCAAAAAGTCTGGGGAATGACCCTGTAAAAGGGCCATGTCCAACATGACCCCGTACCAGCCTAAGGCCAGGAGAGACCAATCAATACCTTGATGGACTTCCCTGCTTGGGTCGATAGAACCAGGACGCTGGACTGCAACTGCAGGGGCATGATCCAGTCCTATGCCAATCTGAACCCAGTTGAATTCCTCTATCTATGCTCCCCAGACAATCTAAGCTAACCTAAGGAGGTGTCCTAGATGTCTGTGGCTAGAGCCAGGTCCCAGGCCATCCCAGGGCCTCTGGTCTCTGAAACCTCTCTAAGTTGGGGGCATGAGCCCCAGGTGCATAGCATCCTCTCTCCAATCTCCTTCCCACCAGTTCAGGAGTTACCACCTGCCACTGGTCTTCTAGCCTAGGGATGGGTCCCATAGCCTGAAATGGGGTCAGGGGAGAGTCTCTCCTCCTGCCCCTCCTTCTAGGGTTCTGCCTTCACCTGCGAGGAGTGGTACCTCCAGAATCCAGAACTGCCAGGGCTCTAGTGTCAGTTGTCCTGGTCAGCTCACCCACCAGTTCAGAGGAGCCCCCCTGTAACTGGTCTTCCAACCCAGGGTCCTTCTTCTCTGGCTGAGCCGGGGTCAGGAAAGAGCCTTTCATCCTCCTGTCCCTCCTTCTAGAGTTCCGCACCCTCCCATCAGGAGTGATACCCTCTAGAAGTAATGGTAGAGAGACTGGGGACAGCCGTCTCCACCTCCAGATTAAGGGAGTTACCCAGGACCTAGTTTTCCAACCTAGGAACGATACCCTTGGGCTGGACATGAGTTAGGGGAGTGTCCTACCTCAAACCCTTCCCCTCAGAAACTGAATCCCTGGGGACCAAATCATTAGGGATGCTGGTTACAGCAGGCTCTACTCCCAGATCTAGGGGGTTGCCCATGACCTGGTCTTCCAACCTAGGGATGGTACCCTTGGGCGGGACATGAGTTAGGGGAGTGTGCTCCATCAAACCCTTAAAAGGAAGCATCTGCACCCCCCTTTGCGGGGTGGTGCTGCTGGTCTCCAGAGTTGGAGCAACCCTGTTTCCAGGTGTCCTCCCTTCTTATTCAAACTCTAGGGGATCCCTTTTAGAGGATCGGCCTTTGGTAACGACTACCCTCCCGCATTGGGGACCCTTCTGGGTGCCTTCCAAGACCTATACAGGAGGACAGGTCCCTCTGGATCCTGCACCCTCCCCACTCAGAACGTTGTTGGGGTCAGTTAAATTCCAGCCTTGGTGCACTGATAAGGAGCCTTCTAAGACATACGTAAGAGGATAGGTCCTTCGCAATCCTACTCCGTCCCCGCTGAGAACTTGGCCTGGACTACCCAGAACCTCCCCCACCCCTTCTTGGGGTGAACCTAAGACGGCCCTTGATGTCTGACCAGTTCCTCTGGTGCTAAGCCAGAGGTCAGCCTCCTTTGCAAGCTCTCTGGGGTCAGAGAACTCACAGTGTGACAGGTGTTGGCGTAGCTCTGAAAAACAGCAACGGAACATGTGCTTCCTTAGAATGAGATTTAACAGCCCTTCATAAGTGGTTGCTGAGCTACCCTCCACCCACCCTTTTAGTGCTTTGCAACAATTCCCCATGAAATCCTCCCAAGACTGGTGAGACCGCTTCTTGCTGCCTCTGAACCTCAACCTGTAGTCTTCAGGGGTGAGACCCTACTTTTCTACCAGGGCCTTTCTGATGTGGAGATACCCCTGCCTGTCACTCCCTTCTGGGGCCAGTAGGGCATCTCTTTCCATCTCAGGAATACTGCACGCAACTAGACCTTCCTCATACTCCCTCAGCCACTGATGTATGTCAACCCCCTCCTTTAACCCAGGTACCAAGTCTGTGGGTAGGTAAGGAGTGTGCCCAACACTACAATCTATGCTGCCACCACTGGACTCCACCTGCAATACTGGTGAGTCCAGATTTGTCATACTGCGCTCTAGAGCACAGACTGCGCAAACGCCCTTTCAGCCTCTGCCATGCTCTCCTGGACTAAAGTCTTTTCCACCTCAGCCTGTCTCTCTACTACAGCCAGCCTGGCTAGCTGCAGTCTCAGGTCCCTCTCTTCCCGCCTATCTCTGAGCTCCTCAGGTGACAGGGAATCGGAGGTGGTGCTGCTGCTAAGCAAGGACCCAATAAGGGACTCCCTATCTATGGGGTGAGCCAGTATACATATTTATACCCTAACACCGAGGTTTCTAGAACTAGTCACATGCCTACATAGTTTTATTAAAAAACAAACAGGAGCAAGAGCGGGTGTGGATGCAACGGATTTCATAATGTATCAACATTAGTGCACAGTTTCAGCTAAACAAGTGAAAACCTAAAATCCTCACCTCTGGTGCCAGTGGTGCTTCCAGTCTCAGCTCAGAAAGGGGCACCTCCAGTAACCGTAATCAGAAAGGGCAAAAAAACTATTTCCATAATAAGGCAGATACATAGAGAAGTGTGTTTTATTTTCACCAAGACTTCACCCATTTTAGGTACTTGTGATTAGTGTATGTTGTCCCAAACAAATAAGGATGGAATCTCTTCAGTTTTTTTCTCTGGGAAGCAAATGCCGACCAATCAACACCGTTATATGTTCTTAACCCTTTTCAATGAATTGAGGCAGAATTGAACCAAATCCACGGCCTGAGGCATCCTTCTGGCATAATGAAGGATTGACAAACATCCAGCACCTTTAACATGCATGCCTATTCATGGGTCTGGAAAGTAGGGCTCTCTTAATCTGTGATGTTCTGGACTATGGCCTTGAGAGGCGTTATACTTCTTCCACCCTTCCTCCCTCCTTTGTAAACTAGTTAGATCACCAAGCTGTAGCCAATCTGACATTTTGTTGTCTTCACAGCAACCTTAGGTCTCTGTAGTGCCAGCAATGCTTTTTGGCATCTACAATGTTGCCTTCCCATGAATTGTTATATACCGCTTGATTGTCTAGATAGGAGACACAGTCGGCATCCAGGCCACGCAGGTCATACTTCACCAACGTCTGCAAGGTGGCTAATGCATTCTTTATTCCAGAAAACATGACTTTAAACTGAAACAATCCCTCTAGGATGGAGAGCACACACTTTTCTCCTTGAACCCAGGGTCAAGGCACTCTGCCAAGACCTTTGGTAAGAGTGAAGGTACTGGGGAAATTAACAGCCCCAAACATATCAACAAACTCATCAGGTCTTGGTAGGGGATCCACATCGGTCTTTGTGACTGTATTGAGGACTTTGTTCTCTACACAGAAGCAAAGGCCTGTTAATGCCTGTTTTAGCACAAGTACTACGGAATTGACTGAGGGACCTTTCAAGTGTTCAATGATACCCAGGTACAACATCATGGGGGGGCTCCATCTTGATGTGCTCTTAAAACTTTCTGTTGTTTTTTACATAAATTTGTCAGGCAAGTCATCACCAGTGTCAATACTGCAAAGCATTCCCATTTGATTGTCTATGGGTTTATTCAGTGATCAGTGATCATCAAAGCATCATTTGTGTAAGCATTTCCTGAAGGAGTGTGCAAAAACTGTGTAGTTTGCTTTGTGTAATTATGCACAATTTCAGGAAAAATACGGGAAATTGCACATAATGAGTGTGAAATTAGCATTTGGTGCTGTTTGTAGCACGAAATACCTACACCCATCCAATTTGTGCAAAAACACAGAAGCACCATGAAGAACAAATGCTTGTGTTGTTCATGGCCATTTGTGGTACATTTCTACTGCCAATGGTGCATTTGCAATACTCTTTACCCACAAATGATGCATAATCATGTGATGTGGCATATTAGTGTAATTTCAGAAATTTTGAGCGAATTATGCTAGATTAGACCAGTTAAGGCAACTTTCACCAGTTTGTTATGTGTATTGGAGACATTGAGTTCTCCCATTGACCCTAGGATATTGCAGCATCAATGTAAAAACATTCCAGAGCAAAAATTGCCATTTTGCTGCATTTTATTAGAACTTTGTTCTATGTTTTAGGAGGGTAAACCCATTCGGATGAATGGAGAATAAACCTTTGCTAGAGGGTTATTATAGGTTTAAAAAGTGGGTGACCCCATTTAAGTCTATGAGGGCATTTTGTTTTTACAGCAGGAGAATGGAAACAAAAAGGTGGCACCCACCAAATGGGGAGACATTGAGAGTTATGGGTGGGGAAGGTGTGACTAGGTGACCAACCTGGGCCTGACATACTCAGGGGTGGTTGTGGGTTAGAGGGTGCGCTGTTTCAGTGCTCACCCACAACCATCCAAAAGCATGTTGGCTTGTACATTGGTTGGGGGGCTTCTGTATGCCCCATACTAGAGGGCCCCAGTGCTGCTTAGGGTGGAAGTGGAATGATTTGGCATCCATCACATGCCCCTTGGGTGGCAAGCCCAAGTTTATATCTCAGTGCCTGAGAGGGCCAGTGTTGGTAGAAGGATGCCTGGAGATCTAATTTTTGGATGCTGGGCCCTATCGTATGACCTCTCAGGCAGTGGGCCTGATTTCTTTATAGTTTTGCATGCATGCCCCTCAGGTGGTGGGTCTCATTTGTTTGAATTTTTTGGGCACACCAGGCCCACTACTTGCTCCACGGGGTCAGACTGATTTTTAAAATATTATGTTTGGCCACCTGCCTCACGCCAAATGGATGATGTGCCAGATGTTAATGCTTTTGGCCACAGCAAGACCAATTTTTAAAAATGTTTAACCCCCAGCTGCATGCCCCACAGACAGATGGCCCAATTTTTTACAAACATTTTCACCATGCCGAATTTGGCTTTTACCTCCCCTCTGGTCCGGTGTGTGTACTTTGTAAAAATCCTAGGGCTTGGGGTGCTTTTGATGCAAGTTGGTGGGCAGATGCTAGTGCTTGAGGTGGGGAGGTGAGAAACTGCAGGAAGTGGGACCAGGACAAACGTTACCTGAGTTTGGGCCTTTTTTAAAGTTTAGCAGATGAAATACTTTGTCGAAATGTGACAGATTTTCTGTCTGCTATATTACAAGTGCCATAACCTACAATGCATTTCCTAATACAGCAGAGGGGATAGCCACCATTTTTGTGATGCAGTAACCGATTAATCAAACTCTAAATAATGCCCTTTTGGTTGTGTCCTGATGCAAGCAGTCTTCTCTCTCCTTTTTCTGCATCTCCTTTATGCATCCAGATTTGTCCAGGAATTCTGCATGCAGCAAACAAAAACAGGGCACTTTTCAAGACAGCTCTAGGAGAATGTGACACGATAGGCAGATGAAGATTAAGTAGACAAACACCCAGCTTGCCTGCAGACCTTCCTTCTGTTTAGCCAAGCAGGCAGCACTGGTCCAATAAAAGGAGGGTGTCTCATCCTCTAAATCTCATGGGCACTTTTGTAAAACGCATGGGCTTTTTACAAAACTGGTAATTTAGTCTTTTTATAGATCACTAAATTATGAATTCCTGGATGGCCTGATTGAAGCAAATGTGAACAACAGTTTTGCATGTGTTGATAAAGATGAAAAACTGTGCTGGGAGAATCATGTTTCAGCTAATCACTGGTAAAATAAAGATTTTAGCCCAAGCTGGAAATGGACAAACCATACTATGATTGGTCAAAAACAGGACATGTGTGGGGACAAACTTTGTTCATAGTAAGCTTTGTGAGAAAATGCATGTCTAAGTTTAGAAGTTCAAAGTAATTTGATCATTTCAATTGTAAGACTGTGTATGAAGGGGGTTGTCGATGGTGTAACACAAACTGAACTAAGATGTCAGAGAGAAAGGTAGAAAGAATGAAAATTAAAGGTAAGCTAGTTGTAGATGTAAGAAACTGGAATATTGGTTGAAAAGGGTGGAAGCCTCACTCAATCAACATCCACAATCCTTGTCAGGGTGAACCACAAAAGTCACTAAATTATCCTGTGGTTAACCTTCTGGTAGCTTGGCCCAAAAGCACTCAGGCTTAACTTAGAGGCAATGTGTAAAGTATGTATGAAGCACACAATCAGTAAAAAAGTGAAAACCCAACACAAGGATAATTCCAAACCAAATTTGGAAAAATAGAGTAAACTTTAATAAATAAAATTACACCAAAGCAAACAAAATCTAATCAGTAGAGTCAGACTTATGAATTTTTAAAGTTTTTCTGACATCCAACTTTCGCACTTAGAAGAAATTTCAGAAAAGTTCTTGAGAAGGTATGGTTTCAGCAGAATAAGGCAACAGGCTGTATTAAAAGAAAAGTCGTTGATGACAGGGAGCCACTGGACGAGGTCTCGGTGAAGCTGTCAATAAAGGTGGGAAAAGCTCAGAGCGGTAGAAATACAGAATCCACATTGAGGAGCTTGTCATTGTTGATAGGTTGCTGCTCATAATTGAGGCAAGTGAAGATTTCTACCGTCATATGTAGAAATTTCTCTAAATCTCAGATTCCTCTATTGCGACATGGCTTCAGGCTGTATGTGAAGAGTGCTCCACAAGGCACAATACCATTGTTGAGAGGTCCAGCTGAAGAAGATTTGCTGCTGCACAGAAAAACATAGCAGGAGTGTGGCAAAGTCACTTGCACCAGTGATGCATAGGATTGGCAGGTAGGTCCCAGTTTACTGTCGATTATCAGAGACGTTTTTGCTCGAAAGGTTTTTAAGCATAGATTTTAGCACTACACCAAGGGTCCAACACCTAGGTGGTCACCACTTGGGGGGTAGAATGTACTTCAGGAGGGAACAGCAGAAGCAGGCAAGCAAGGTGCAAGGTCTCTGGAGCTTGTTGTGTCACTGCAGCTCATAGGAAGCCAGCTATCTAGCCCTTGCAGTGGCTCTGGTGGTCGTGGTTCAAGGAGCAGGTCCAGATGAAATACTTCTTTTGTACAAAAGAAGTATTTTAATTCCAATATTCTAAAGGTAAACAACATTCAAAAAGCAATAATACAGTTCCCCCTTGAGGAGGGAACCCTGCCATGAAAAGTCTGACAGAAAGCCCAGCACTGTCAGCCCCCCTGTGTGACAGCATTGGACTCGGCTCCATGTGGATCCGAGTGTAATGCTGCCACACAGTTTCCACTGGGCTAACCTGCAGAAAGCTTGGTTTCCGCTGGTTAACTCAGTAAAAATCTTGTAATGGGTATGGTTAGAACACTGCCCGCTCCACAGCGGTCTCCTCACTGCAAGTCTGGTGGTCAGGTTTTCTGACCACCAGACTCATAATCAGGCCCTTTGTCTCTTTCTTCGTAAATCTTTTTTGATGTGCTATCTGAAAGAATAAAATTTTAAGAAATCCAAATAAAGCATTGCAATATACTTTCCCTACAAATTTGCCCTCATTGCAGTTGCTTTGTGATTCTGATTTGAGAATTCAACATTATCTCTTTACACAGCACCGCTATTTGATTTTCCTAGCATGCATTTCGGAAATTGAATCATGCTGAATGTGTGCAAATTAAAAGACAAGAATACGTGAAAATATACGAGAACCTACCTGCAACTACTGATTGATAGTCGTATTTGCATTCACAAATCCACAAATGTTGGACTTTTTTGCTTATGCAGGGTCATCCTCAATCATTTTGCCTCCTGCCTCCTTTTTGTTCTGACCTGTTGCTGTTGGCTTTTGAACTCTGAGCACTTTACCACTCCTAACCAGAGCTAAAGTGCATATACTCTCTGTGTAAAGTGTATGTAATTGGTTTATCCATGATTGGCATATTGGATTTACTAGTAAGTCCCTAGTAAAGTGCACTAGAGGTGCCAGGGCCTGTAAATCAAATGCTACTAGTGGGCCTGCAGCACTGGTTGTGCCACCCACATAAGTGGCTCTGTAATCATGTCTCAGACCTGCCACTGCAGTGTCTGGTGTGCAGTTTTAACTGTAAATTTGACTTGGCAAGTGTACCCACCTGCCAGGCCTAAACCTTCCATTTTCCTACATGTAAGGCACCCTTAAGGTAGGCCCTAGGTAGCCCCAAGAGCAGGGTGCAGTGTATGGTGAAGGTAGGACACAATGTAATGTGTTTTATATGTCCTGACAGTGAAACATTGCTAAATTAGTTTTTCACTGTTGCAAGACCTGTCCCTCTCATAGGTTAACATGAGGGGCTACCTTTAAATCTGATTAAAGTGTAGATTCCCTTTGTGAGCGGATGGACATGTGGAGTTTGGGGTCTCTGAGCTCACAATTTAAAAATACATCTTTTAGTAAAGTTGATTTTAAGATTGTGTGTTTGAGAATGCAACTTTTAGAAAGTGAGTATTTTCTTGCTTATACCATTTCTGTGACTCTGCCTGTTTGTGGATTCTCTGTCTGGTTCAGTTTGATAGGTGGACTGGTTGCACCTCACACTAGACAGTGACACAAAGGGAGCTAGGGTGTAGTCTGCATTTCCTGATGAGCCATCTGTGCTAGGAGGGAGGGGAGGAGTGGTCACTTACACCTGAAAGGACTGTGCCTGTCCTCACACAATACAGTCTCCGACCCCCTGGTGAGTGTCTGGGGCCTGGCCGGGCAAGGCAGGATTTCACATTCAAAAGAGACTTTACTTTGAAGTAGGCCTACTTCAAAGGAGAAATTGGGTATAAGAAGGGCAGCCAAAACCACAGACCTTAGAACACTTCTGGAAACAACAGGAACCTATGCCTGGAGAAGAGATGAAGAGCTGAGGAGAAGTGCTGCCCTGCCTGTGAGTGAGCTTCGTGGACCTATCCTGCAGTTGCTGCTTCTGCCAGAGTAAGAGGGCAAAGACTGGACTTTGTGTGCCTTCCATCTTGTGAAGAAATCTCCAAGGGCTTGATTTAGAGCTTGCCTCCTGTTGTTTGAAGTCTCAGGGACAGCAAAGACTTCTCTCTGCCAGCACCTGGAATCTCTGGAGAGACTCCTGCTCTGACAAGTGGTGCCCTTTCCAGTCCCCTGGCCCTTGAAAGGAAAGCTGGTGGAAATCCAAGGAAATCGACTTCGGCCAACTTCGGACCGACACCGCTGCTGAATCCGGTGACGCCGCCTGCAACCGACTCTGTGATCTTCGCTGGAAAGCGACGACCTTCGCAAGCATGACGCCGCTGCAGCCCCGCTGAAGTCCGTGACTCCGTGGAAGTCGCCGCACCACGTGGTGACCAACGCCGCTCGAAGTACGCGGATTCAACGTTTCACACAGATGCCGCAATCCCCGACTTCACGCATCGACTTGTTTTCACTCTTCACCAAAGGACTTGTACTTGGGGATCTACGCGACTCAATGTCCGGCGCCGCTGGTGTCGGCTTGTTGGAAACGACTCCCTCACGACGTCGTGTTAACACCTCACCAAAGCATTTTGTGTTTCTAAGCGCTATTTTTGAGTTTATTCTTTGAAAATTCATAACTTGGCTTGTGTATGTCGGATTTTTGTCGTTTTGGTCTTGTTTTGTTTAGATAAATATTTCCTATTTTTCTAAACTGGTGTTGTGTCATTTTGTAGTGTTTTTCATTAAGTTGCTGTGTGTGTTGGTACAAATACTTTACACCTAGCACTATGAAGTTAAGCCTACTGCTCTGCCAAGCTGCCAAGAGAGTAAGCAGGGGTTGGCTGAGGGTGATTCTCTTTTACCCTGACTGGAGTGAGGGTCCGTGCTTGAACAGGGGTTAACCTGACTGTCAACCAAAGACCCCATTTCTAACAACAAAGGTAACTTTTGAGTAAATTTATACTTTGGCGTAAGTTTACTAATTTTGGTATCCACAATCTCTGAGTGTAAGCTTACTAAAAACGTGTAACTGACATGCATCCACCCCCAGAGTAAAACAATTGGCTTACTCCTGGGTGGCATTCCTTCCTAACCCCTTCCTAAACCTGGCTAAACCCCTCTTACTCCTCCCTAATATCATCCCTGCAATCCTCTTTTCCCGCCCACTCCCCTGTGTCCCTGAAACTAGTAAAATGTATACTTAAAAGGGCAGAGACTTTGCAGTGGGGGTGGAGAACTTCGCACACCTAAGAAAGGTAAATCTTACATTTTGTAGTGCGTTTTGTAGTGCTACAAAAGGTACTACTAAGTGCAGTTTGTGAATCAGGCCCCGTGTTTCGTTCTTAACTTCTCAACTGTTATGTGCATTAAGTTAAGGATCTCACTTTATCCTCCCACTCCCACCCCAACCTCCCCTATGCTAAGAACTTATTTTGGCTGTTTGGTGTGGTCCGAGCTTAAACCTTAATCTTTTTTCACAAAAAAAATCCATGCTAAATTAGCGTCCTTGTTTCCAACATCCTGGGAAGTCTAAATAACCAAGTGTTTGTAGAGTCCCCTAGAGAAAACCAAGAAAATAGTAAAAATATAGCAAAATTTTGTTTTTAGGGAGAAAATGTGCTGTGTAAAAATGGCATCAGCAAAAATAAATGTTTTGCTATTATTAATAAAGGCACGAGATTGTTCACTTCTGCTTTCGGAAGGATTCTACAAATATGGGTCAAGTTTTACGATAAGCCTTCTGGATTTAGAGTACCTAATCTTTCCACTGTCAAAGAAATATATTGAAACCTGTGCAATAAGTTGCTCCTTCGGTAACTCTCACAATCCATTTTTTAATTGGACGTCTAGATAGCCCTCTCAAAATAGAAGGTAATACAGCTAAATATTAGTATGATAGAGATCTATAGAGAAATGTAAAGGTTGGACTCCAAAGCTGTTCTTAGTTAGACAAAGTCACTGGGGTACAAATTAAAATTTCACTATGATAACTATATTATTTCCACACAGTACACCAAACTTAAGAGCATACAAAAGGTCAACAAAAACTATCTGGAAAGGGAAGGCCCCATGGATCTTCAGGAACTACTAATGTCACATTCTAGAAAGGGTACCCTGTGGGCCCCCAGTAGAGTTTGCTGATTACAAGCAGTTCAGCTAAGATTTTTGATTTGATGCTGCTGAGTGGAGATGAAAAAGTGGTCCTTCGTGGACCACAGTATAGCTAATAAACCGCTATGGATAACCATGTTGCTGAATTAAATTAAATCACAGACTAATGGATTTTTACTCACCTCTCCATAAAGTAAGAAGATCAACTTTGGATAAGGCTAGCCTAGCTAAAGGTTCCATCCTTTTTGCTCCTAGTTTCTTCAGTAGAGTCTGTTCAACAGACGAAAGAAAAACTATACACAAATATTACAGAGTTGTACAAGGACAATGTTATCAAACCCTATACATATATATATATATATATATAGATAGATATATATATATATATATATATATATATATATTTTTTTTTTTACATATGACAACAAAAAGGCTTCACTTCAAATCCATAAAGGAGCACTCTCTGATGGCATTTGGAGAGAAAAAAAATAATATATATATATATATATATGTATATATATATATATATATAAACAAAGCAAGTAAGACGCTCGCTCAGGAATTCACAAAAATAAGTGTTTATTCACACAACGCGTTTCGGCTGTCAAGCAGCCTTGATCACGTGTATAGTTCTACCAATCTCCACCAAGTTTAAATAGCCTCCAAACATTAACATCAAAATAGGACTGGATATCATCAAAACATTCACAACTAGGAATAGATCTATAACAAATGACTAAAATAAGGCTCATTCAATAAAAACAGATACATTGATAGATAAATTAATTAATACTTCTCCATTATGAACAGGAACATTTATCTCATAAATAACAATTTAAAGGATTATAATCTCACAAGCACCAGCTCCTGCTTAATGGTAATATCTCATAAACTATATACCGGTACACATATAAATATAAATATAATATACATAACTCTAAATCTTAGTACAACTTATAAATAATCATTTAAAAGTTATTAGATCTTTTTGACAATTATAAAAGAATTCATAGTACAAAAGATATTTAAATGTATAAATATATAAATATCTATAAATAAAGACCAATTTTTCAAATTTCATTTCTCCTACATGAGACATTAGAATTCATTTCGTCAACATATTCATTAAATTCATATTCAAGTATTCCTATATTTATCCATAAGATATAAAGAACCTATTTCCCTTTCAGATCATCTTACAGCATCATATCTAATACTTCCTATGAGTATCCAGTACCCTTACCACCCCGTGAGTAAATAGACAAATATACAATCCGGAATCAGGAATCCATCCGGACTCCTCCATTCTGAAAAATATAAATAAAATAAATGTATTATAATTAACTAATGTATGAAAAGCCACTACTCAACACAAAATAGCAGTAATAACAAATCTGTAAATACCTATATATATAAAAATAACTATCATCTCCTACCTCATGCTCTAATCCTTACATAAGTCAACAGAATAAGTGGGTATTAAGCTCCTCACTCATGTTCAATCCTCCGGGTGTCTTAGTTTCTAAGTCCACAAAATATTTGGATTCTTTTGTACGTAAAATCAACTCCCTATTGCCTCCTCTATGATGCAAAGGTACATTTTCAATGCCAAAATATGATAAAAGAGTGGCATCGGAATTGTGAAAATCCTGAAAATGTCTAGCTACTGGATACTGAGGATCTTTTAATGTAATAGCCCGCAAACGTTCAAGGATACGTTTTTTCACTGGATGTTTTGTACTTCCCACATACCACAGATGGCACGGACATTTCAATACATAAATAGTAAATGGAGTACTACATGTTAAAAACGACTTAATATGTCTATTAGTCCCTGGTTTTTTAGTAGGGTACTCTTTTCTTCCCACACTATTTCGACAGGCTTTGCAATGACCACAGGGAAAGAATCCTTGTAGATTGTGCTCTTTAAGATCACCAGGATTGGGTAATCAAGAAGGCCACAGATAAAATTAAAAATGTTGAAAGAATTCAGACCCTTTTTGACAATACGGCAAAAATGGTAAATGTAAATAATAATGAAGACACCCGATTGATCTTAACCTACAATGAGGATACCACACAGATTAAAAAGATTATTTCCAAACATTGGAATATTCTGAAAAGTGATCCTATTATAGGTAAGCAAATTCAGAGATGGCCCTCAATTACTTATAAAAGAGGGCGTAATCTCCACAACATATTGAGATCGAATGATATTTCTCAGATTTTCCATCTTAAGGAGCACAATCTACTAGGATTCTTTCCCTGTGGTCATTGCAAAGCTTGTCGAAATAGTGTGGGAAGAAAAGAGTACCCTACTAAAAAAACAGGGACTAATAGACATATTAAGCAGTTTTTAACATGTAGTACTCCATTTACTATTTATGTATTGGAATGTCCGTGCCATCTGTGATATGTGGGAAGTACAAAACATCCAGTGAAAAAACGAATCCTTGAACATTTGCGGGCTGTTACATTAAAAGATCCTCAGTATCCAGTAGCTAGACATTTTCAAGATTTTCACAATTCCGATGCCACTCTTTTATCATATTTTGGCATTGAACATGTACCTTTGCATCATAGAGGAGGCAATAGGGAGTTGATTTTACGTACAAAAGAATCCAAATATATTGTGGACTTAGAAACTAAGATACCGGGAGGATTGAACATGAGTGAGGAGCTTAATACCCACTTATTCTGTTGACTTATGTAAGGATTAGAGCATGAGGCAGGAGATGATAGTTATTTTTATTTTTATATATATAGGTATTTACAGATTTGTTATTACTGCTATTTTGTGTTGAGTAGTGGCTTTTCATACATTATTTAATTTTAATACATTTATTTTATTTATATTTTTCAGAATGGAGGAGTCCGGATGGATTCCTGATTTCGGATTGTACATTTGTCTATTTACTCACGGGGTGGTAAGGGTACTGGATACTCATAGGAAGTATTGGGTATGATGCTGTAACATGATCTGAAAGGGAAATAGGTTCTTTATATCTTATGGATAAATATAGGAATACTTGAATATGAATGTAATGAATATGTTGACGAAATGAATTCTAATGTCTCATGTAGGAGAAATGAAATTTGAAAAATTGGTCTTTATTTATAGATATTTATATATTTACATTTAAGTATCTTTTGTACTATGAATTCTTTTATAATTGTCAAAAAGATCTAATAACTTTCAAATGATTATTTATAAGTTGTACTAAGATTTAGAGTTATGTATATTATATTTATATTTATATGTGTACCGGTATATAGTTTATGAGATATTACCATTAAGCAGGAGCTGGTGCTTGTGAGATTATAATCCTTTAAATTGTTATTTATGAGATAAATGTTCCTGTTCATAATGGAGAAGTATTCATTAATTTATCTATCAATTTATCTATTTTTATTGAATGAGCCTTATTTTAGTCATTTGTTATAGATCTATTCCTAGTTGTGAATGTTTTGATGATATCCAGTCCTATTTTGATGTTAATGTTTGGAGGGTATTTAAACTTGGTGGAGATTGGTAGAACTATACACGTGATCAAGGCTGCTTGACAGCCGAAACGCGTTGTGTGAATAAACACGTATTTTTGTGAATTCCTGAGCGAGCGTCTTACTGCGATAGTTAGTTTTTGCTTTGTTTATATTTTTAACCTGCGTGCTCTGCCGGTTTATGACGCTCCACCCCTCTTGGGCCTCCAGGAGCCCGTTAGTGAGCATTTTTGAAGTTTATAGTATATATATATATATATATATATATATATATATATATATATATATATATATTGCAGCTCGTGTAAAACCTGTAAATTGAAAGATTCAACATAAAAGAAAGTCTTTCATGTAACATTGGAACAGGAACTAAAGATTGCTCTTCCTACAGTGGGGGAGACATTCTTTTCAGGGCACATAGGGTGGCTAAATGTGCTACATACGAAGATTCAGTCTGCGAACTGCTGTTATTTTGGTACTACAAGCCCTCCAAAGTACACAAATGGGATAAAGGGAAATTTGACCACTGCTAGCAGAAGTCAAGCCAAGTCAAAATTCTTCATTTGTAAGAAATTAATTCTTATAGAAATACATAGACATCTTTTGACAAACACAATTACAAATCATATATTATAAAATACATACACAACACTTAGGGCCAGATGTAGCAACAGAAAATTTAGGGCCAGATGTAGGAAAGAAGCAAATTGCGACTTGCAATTTGCGAGTCCGTGCGACTCGCAAATTGCAAGTCGCAATTTGGTATGCAGAAAGGTGTCACAGACACCTTCTGCAACTCGCAATGGGGTCGCAAAGACCCACCTCATTAATATTAATGAGGTGGGTCGCAGTTTGCGACCCCATTGCGAGTATGGGCACTCACGGGGATGGTGGCCTGCTGGAGACAGCAGACCACCATGTCCGTGACTGCTTTTTAATAAAGTAGTTTTTTTTTCTTCCATCTGCAGCCCGTTTTCCTTAAAAGAAAACGAGCTGCACTTGGAAAAAAATACCGAAACCCTTAGTTTCAGTTTTTTTCAGAGCAGGCAGTGGTCCACTGGACCACTGCCTGCTCTGAATTATTATTTTTTTTTCCATTCACAAAGGGGAAGGGGTCCCATGGGGACCCCTTCCCGTTTGCGACTGGGTTACCATCCACTTCAAGTGGATGGTAACTGCGATTTTGCGGTCGCAAATGAAATTGCATAGCATTGCGAGTCGCAAATAGGAAGGGAAAACCCCTTCCTATTTGCGAGTCGGAAATGCATTTTGCAAGTCGGATCCGACTCGCAAAATGCATTTCTCCATACCGGAGAGGCTTTTGCTCCTCGCAAACGGCGTTTTTCGCCATTTGCGAGTCGCAAATCCCTTTTTACATCTGGCACTTTGTGAGTTGCAAATTGCGAGTCATACCGACTCGCAATTTGCAACTCGCAAAATTGTATGTAGAAAGGTGTCTCAGACACCTTTTCCGACTCGCTATGGGGTCGCAAAGACCCACCTCATGAATATTAATGAGGTGGGTCGCATTTTGCGACCCCATAGCGATTCCATGCATTCACAGGGATGGTGGCCTGCTGAAGAAAGCAGACCTCCATGTCTGTGACTGCTTTTTTAATAAAGCATTTTTTTATTTTTTTTATTGCAGCCCGTTTTCCTTAAAGGAAAACGAGTTGCAATTCCAAAAAATAATGAAACCATTTGGTTTAATTTTTTCAGAGTAAGTAGTGGTCCATTGGACCACTGCCTGATCTGAAAAAATATTTCAGCGACATTCACAAAGAGGAAGGGGTCCCATGGGGACCCCTTCCCGTTTGCGAATGAGTTACCACCCACTTCAAGTGGGTGTTAACTGCGAATTGCTATGCGACCGCTTTCGCGGTCACAAAGCAATTCTGCATCACAGTCCGAGTGGCAAATAGGAAGGGACCACCCCTTCCTATTTGCGAGTCGGATTCACATTTTGCGAGTCGGTTACGGACTCACAAAATGTGAATCAGCATCGCGATGGCCGTTTTGCATGTTGCAAACTGCGTTTTTCGCAGTTTGCGACATGCAAACCGGTTCCTACATCTGGCCCTTAATACATCTAAACCACTGACACTTAGCATCAGCCTGAAAAAAAACAGCAGTATAAGAATTCTTCACATTAAAACACAATAAAGTCATACTATTATTACATACCTTTTAAGAACATTTAAGACAGCATTAATTATCCCAGACATACAGTTCATTTGGGCAGCTAGAACTTTATAAAGTGCAATATGCAAAATGCAGGGCCATACTTTCTTAATTCTCAAGGTCTCGTTCTGCCTAATTCCTTACACGCTCAATCTGAGGGGAACGAAACTGAGTAAATTCACAGCACATTATCGTACCTATTATTAACTTTAAGTAGAATACTGAGTTCTCAAGGCATGCAACTCATTTTGCCGGTTAAAACATTGAAGTGTAAAGGGCAGGACCCAACAACCGCAAGTCCCATTCAGTCTACTTTCCGAAATGATCGACACCCACCTATTTAAAAAGAACAGAACTCAATAGATGGTTACAGCACATTACCACGAACCTAATAAGTATTGCTGGAAGGGGGGCTAACATTTGCAGCATACAAGCCAACCAAATGATCTCAAACCTATTAGCAGCAATTGGAAAAGGTGGTAGATTGCCCATGACATAGATCACATTCTTCCAACCAAGCTTATAAAGTGCAATGTGCAGGACAACTATCACAGGCCCTGGACTCCTATTCGATCAACCTCCTTACATGTTTATTCTATATAATAAGAATAAATCACTACCCTATCTGGGAGAACAAATCCTACTCTTGATCTAAATCAATTGACAAGAGAGAGCCTAACATAGGAGGTTACAATTTTCTGCAGGAATTGACCAGTAGCAATAGCTAAATCCTGGAACCTAAGGTCACATTTCAAGTTAAGGCCCACATCTCACATATGAATCCCACATTTTATAAAAACAATACGCAGTCCATCAAAAGATGACTTGCTGAGTAATTACAAACCCACCAGCAAAGACAGTGGCCAAGGTTCTCCGGAATTTTCACCTTTTGACCTGGCATCCACCATCTAGGGTCAATGACTATACTTAAACGCAAGGTTACATATCTCAAAAACTTACCGGGATTTTATATAAGTACGGAAAAAAGTCCACACCCTCCTGAGAAATAAGGAAGGGAGTAACCAAGCTCTTAATCTTAAGAAAGTGCATATCCTCCCTTTGGCTATATTCAGCAGCACATTGCATAAGGATGCATTTTATTCAACTGATATGTATTACTTTACCTTCCTGCGGGAGGAAATCAGGACCCCCAAAAGCCCCAGCATTACTGACACAGAATTACTCTTACAACAAAAAGCTGACATTACCTCAGGAAGGGTTAAGATCGATACCGCTTCACCATGAACCTCATTTGTAATCAAAAGGCCACATACTTCTAGGCTCTCCTGTGGGATTCACCTATCCATTAATAATACCTCAGGCCCATAAAGACCTGATAAATAAGGTTGGCCTGGAACACCTTACTTAATGGCTCAAAATTATAACTGCCAGAACTATGATCAAACCTTTTCAGGGCCTTCACTTCGGCTGATATTACAAGTTTCTGAGAGGCCAAGTGCTTGTCCCAGCACAGAACATCTTTAAAAAATGATACCCAGATACCCAGACCTGCTCCAGTCTTACATTCACTATGAACCAAGTAAAGGTCCTTTTCTTTTTTACAAAGAACATTGTCTATGTTTTATCAACATTCATAGTTAATTTATTTTAGAGGCAATAGGAGTTCAGAGGGTTGAGTTTTATTTGGAGCCCAGTACGTAAGAATCACCACTACATGATCATCCACATACAAGAGGCAGATAATATGTCTGCCCCCAATCTTCAGTGAAAAGCTATGAGTAGCACTCAACATCCGGGGAAGGTCTGCAATGAACAAACTGAATGGCAAAGGGGCTAATACGCACCCTTAGCACTTACCATTTTCTACTGGGATTTTCCTCAACAAACTACCTAACCCATTTAGGTAAACCTGAACCCACTTGAGCTTCATCAGCAAACCTAACAGCGCACCAGAGATATTCCACTGATGGAGTTTGCACCAGAGCTTACTTCTGTACACTCTGTCAAAGGACACTTAGAAGTCAATGAAGCAGTGGTAGAGGCCACCTGCCAGCTCCATTGACCTCCTTGCCACTTCCCACAGGGTGAAACAATGGTCCATTTTAGAATACTTTGGTTGAAAACTCCCTTGCGCAATGGGGATCAGCCCAGAGTCAGCTCAGAGTCAAAAGCCCAAGCAGCTAAGTGATTCAGCAAAGTTTGAGCAAACAATTTTGAAGTCATTTCTAACAACAGAATCAGAGGAAGGTTAGCAGGCTGATCCAATTTGCCTTTTTTGTGAATGGGCTTCACTATGGCTCCATTCTAAGGATCCGGGAGGCAGCCTGAGTATGTCACCCACTTAAAGAATTCACTCAAAGTTAGACCTCACTTCCTAGCATCTTCTTTAAAAATCACAGATTGCAAATCATTGGGGCCACCTGCCCTCGAGGGCTTCATAGTACAGTCTGAGTATTTGTGATCGCCTCTACATCGGCATTGGAGCAGGATATAATCACTACCCAGTTCTCAGAATCACCACCACTGTAAAGTGAGTTAATAAAAGTATACCAGTCTTCCTCACTGATCTGTACCTCGAGGGAAGATGGTGATGAAAGGGTTACCGAATTCACTAGCCTCCAAAACAACCTTCTATTTTTGTCCACAATGACAGCCAGCAATAATTCCCAATTTAACTCTTTTTGCAGGCACATAGATTTTAGTAGGCATTTTTCGAGGCCACCATAGCTTCTCTTAGGCTGGAGTTGCTTGGATTTGAATTCAGATGCCGGCAATTCCTATTTGCCACTCTTCTCCTCTCACAACAGTCATCATCGAACCAGCTATTTCCCTTCGATCTGATCCCAATGGATTTGTAAATGCCTCCCATTTCCAGCATGAAATGGGATAGTAGTTGCTTTGTTAATCTGTAATACCAACCCATTACATCCTTACTTGTTTCCAAAACTAGAGGCTCGAAATCGATTGATGAGAGGATTTGCAAGGCATCTTCAGTGATCACAACACAAACTCTCCTGTGGTAAGCTACCTTCGGGGACAAGAGAAAACATGCACAAAACAAGACAGAGGCCCTCATTACGAGTTGGGTGGTCCTAGGACTGCCAGACTTGCGGTGGTGGTCTGACCGCCGCCAAAGCGGTGGTCAAACCGCTTTGACAGGGGTCAGACCTCCACATTACGACTGTGGCAGTTCGAGAAGAGACAGACCGCAGCACTGCCAGTTTCCCTCCACTGGAGGGACTGCCGGTGCTGGCGGTCCTAATCTACCAGGGCAGCAGTGCATGCAGCGCCACCTTGGTAATTACTACTCCCCTCTTCACCAGCTTTTATATGGTGGTTGCACTGCCATGTAAAAGCTGGCAGAGACTTGGCATGGGCAGTGCAGTGGTCGCCATGGACAGCCCCGTAGAGTTTTCACTGTCTGCCTAGCAGACAGTGAAAAGTGTGACAGGTGCTGTTGCACCCTACGCACTTCAATATTGCCACTGGCTCAATTACGAGCCAGCGACAATGTTATGGGCTGTTTCCCACTGGCCCTGCCCGCTCACCCAGCGGAAAACTCGTAATAGGAACTGCGGGAAGGTCACCGCACTAGAAGTGACCCCCACTGCAGGAGTTTGGCAGGCGGCCTTTTCCTCCCGCCAAACTCGTAATGAGGGCCAGAGTCTTCAAACTCCCAGCTAAGAGCAAGATAGTTGCTTGGCCCTAAACAAGAACTCTAAAAATGTTCACCCGTAAAAACTGATGAATTGGAACAAAAACATAATCAATGGGCATCTTGCTGTTACCATGTTTAAAGGTTCTGGCAGCAGGAATGTCATCAGTGCATCAGCCATTTACATTGATCAAATTCAGCTGGGTCGACAGGCCAAAACCTTAATATCCTCTTCCCTTGCACTCACTGAAAAAGTACAGTTAGGAATGTTCAGTGCAGACTGCAGTTCTTTCTCTGACTCATCAAATTCCTTTAGATCTGATTTTTAAAAGTCACCTCCCACCACAAACAAACCATGAGCATAATCCAGTAACAGTTTTTTCGCATCATTGGCCAAATTACATGTTTGGGGAATTAGAGAAACATATACTTTGAAACATATAGGACCTCATTACAACATTGGCGGTAAATCCCGCTTACCGCCGTGCAGAAGACCGCCAACACACCGCCGCGGCTGTGGAATTACGCTACAGCTTGGAATCCGTCAAAATCCAGACACCTGCACAAGTCCGCCACACCAATGGTCAGTGATAAACTGGCGATAACAAAACCTCCACTGTCACGCCAACACGAATACGCCCACACTATCACAACCCACAAATCCACCAAGCGGTCTTTCAACCGCAGTAAACCATTGGTGGTACACACTGCCGCGCTCAAAATACACACACATTTACAAAACACAACCACATTGGACAATTCGAAATACACACACCTGATACACATACACACACCACACCCACACACTTAATACAATATAAAACACACACCCACATCACCCATGAACCCTTACGACCAGAATTGAGACAGAAGCCCAGAGAGAGACACCACTATCAACAAACTAGCATCCACAGGCACTCAACACCATCACTCACACAACATCCATGCACCTCACACAACACACACAAACACGTCCCCTCACACATCACAACACACACCACCTCACACATCACCCACACCACCCCATGGCACTGCAAAGACACCCCAGGTTTTCTGAGGAGGAGCTCAGGGTCATGGTGGAGGAAATCATCCGGGTAGAGCCACAGCTATTCGGATCACAGGTGCAGCTCACCTCCATAGCTAGGAAGATGGAGCTATGGCGAAGTATTGTGGACAGGGTCAACGCAGTGGGACAGCATCCAAGAACACGGGTAGACATCAGGAAGAGGTGGAACGACCTACCGGGGAAGGTGTGTTCGGTGGTCTCAAGACACCACAATGCAGTTCAGAGGACTGGCGGCGGACCCCCACCTTCTCCCCCACAACTAACAATATGGGAGGAGCAGGTCTTGGCTCTACTGCATCCTGAAGGCCTCGCTGGAGTAGCAGGAGAATGGACTCTGGTAAGTCAAATCCTTAACTACCATATCCCCCACCCTACCTGCATGCTATCACATACCCCCACCCTCGCCCTCACCCCATCACTCCAACTCCTCACATATGTCCCATTTTCACAAACCACACATCCCAACACCAAGCCCTGCATGCAACAACAAAGCATGGACACCCATCACCAAAGCATGTCCACTACAGATACCCACACAGACCCCAAAACAATTATCACACAAGGTCCTACACAAGAATGTAAGCACTGGGGTACAGGGTCACCCACCCATTGCACACCATAGCACACACAGATGCAATAATCATGCCTTTATACCCCTGCAGGACCCCTACCCAACGTCACCGGACAGGAGGTTCCAGACATGTCCACCCCCCCCCCCACAGAAGAGGCCCACAGTGATGACAGCAGCTCTGTCCAACTGGATCTAGATGACCAGCCCGGCTCATCTGGGACCTCGGGACAGTCAGTTCCCCTGACACAGTCACAGGCACCACAGAGCCTCCCCCCTCAGGTAACACCAGCACAGCACCCACCCAGCGGATCCATACCTCTGTCCCCAGGACACATCAAGCAGCAGTGTGTCCACCACTACAGGGAACCCAGGCAAACCCACCACCCCAAGAACAGCAAGGACCTGGGAGCAGTGGCAGTGGGCACACGGTTCAGGGGACAGAGGCCCAGGAAAACAGGGGAACTGGGAGGTCTGCTGTGCGACAGGGGGAGGACAGGCCCAGGGAAACAACTCTCCACGAGGCCCTCTCCAACATCATGGGAGCGTACCATCATTCCCAGAAGACGATGGCAACGGTACTGGCCAAGTTTCAGGAGACCCAGCGGCTGCAGGAGGAACAGTATTTGGGGTTCAGGGAGGAACTCAAGTCCATCAACACCACCCTGGGAACCATTGTAGGGGTGCTGAAGGACCTTGTGAACAACAGGAGGGACACTGTGGCAGAACAAGGGGCCCCTGACACTAGCCTGGACAATGAACTGCCCACCACCTCCACCGGCGCTAGTGGACAGGAGGCACTGCCACAGGACTACGACACCAGCACCCCACCCCCTGCAGATGGAGAACCACCCCGCAAGCGGTCCCTGAGATCCAGGACAAAGACAGAGAACAATGCCAAGACCCCGCCAAGAAATGAGACCATCCTGAATGTCATCTTTCTGTCCCACTTTGTCACCCTGTCCATCCTTGGACAATGCACCTGTGAGACAAAAAACTGGACTCTGTCATGGACATTCCTCCACCATCACCCCTGACCATTTTACAACCCCCTCCACTATTTTGCACTTAAATAAACACCCTTGAATCACAAAACAATCTGGAGTCAGTCTGTGCTTTCACAAATGTGTATTTGCAATAACTGAGGAAAATAGCAATGTCCATTCTATTGTCAACATACCTATGTTACGCAGCTCTAGTCCATGAGGTTCCATAGCAGAGGTCACACAGTGGGACCCACATCTGTGAAATGGAAAGGCAAAGTGACAATTCAGGGTCCATACACTGGCTAAAAGTGACAGACAGATAATAGGTCTAACAATTTTATCAGATGTAGGAGGCAGGATGTTTTCTTACCTGTGTCTCACTGGAAGTAGTGCTGGATCACATTGTTTCTGTTGTATATGTCCTCTTCTTCTGCCTCCTCTTCTTCACTGTCCACAGGCTCCACAGCTGCCACAAGACATCCTTCTTGACCATCCTCCTGCAGAAAAGGCACCTGTTGTCGCAAAGCCAAGTTGTGCAGCATACAGCAGGCCATGATGATCTGGCAACCCTTATTTGGTGAGTAGTATAGGGAACCACCTGTCATATGGAGGCACCGGAACCTGGCCTTCAGGAGGCCGAAGGTCCTTTCTATCACTCTCCTAGTTTGCCCATGTGCCTCATTGTAGCGTTCCTCTGCCCTGGTCCTGGGATTTCTACTGGGGTCAGTAGCCATGACAGGTTGGGGTAACCAGAGTCACCTGCAAATGTCGAGGGAAATCTGTTAGACACACACTAACCCTTAAGGACAACCCAAGACCCAGACAACTATTCACAGGGTATAGGGTCCTTGTCCTCACCTATTAGCCACACACGGTGCCTCTGGACTGGACTGGATTTGCCCCATCACATAAGGGATGCTGCTATTCCTCAGAATGTAAGTGTCATGCACTGAGCCAGGAAACTTGGTGTTCACATGGGAGATGTACTGGTCGGCCAAACACACCATCTGCACATTTATTGAATGGTAGCTCTTCCGGTTTCTGTACACCTGCTCACTCCTGTGGGGGGGACCAAGGCCACATGTGTCCCATCAATGGCACCTACAATGTTGGGGATATGTCCCAGGGCATTGAAGTCACCTTTCACTGCAGGCAAATCCTCCACCTGAGGGAACACGATGTAGCTGCACATGTGTTTCAGAGGGCAGACAACACTCTGGACAACACGTTGGAGAACATAGGCTGGGACATCCCTGATGCTACGGCCACTGTTGTTTGAAAAGACCAACTTGCCAGCAAATGGAGTACTGACAGAACCTGCACTAGAGGGGGGATTCCTGTGGGCTGGCCGATAGCTGACATCAGGTCTGGCTCCAACTGGGCACACAGTTCCTGAATTGTGGCACGATCAAGTCTGTTGGCGCCTATTACATGTCTCTCTTAAATTGTCGACAGGTCCACCAGCGGTCTGTACACCAGAGGATGCCGCCATCTCCTCACCTGCCCCAGCGGACGTGCCCTATGGATGAGAACAGTGAGCACAGAGTCAGCCAACATTGAGGTAGTAAAAAAAACAATTTTATTGCACACATTTGTCAATACGCTATGTGCCTGTCTCTGCGTATATGGAAGGCCTATATATGTGGGATGCATTTAAAATGAATGCCATGTGGCCCCCTGAATTGGCGTCTGCCTGACCTGTGATGTGGGACAAGGGGATATGAGCTAACTGCGCTGGCGTTGTACACCGTCGCGGTAGGCGGTCGAAGACCGTGGCGCAATCCTGCATTAGTTAATATTGTGCCCTATGGGTTCCAGGGGCCAATGACGATGTACGCCGGCGGTGACGGTACGCACCGCCGTGGACGTGACCGTCATTTTCTGTCTGTTCACTCACTTGATACCTGATCTTCGACAGAAGAGGACCTACACTGCAAGTGCTGCTGTGGCCTCAGTCTGGAAACAACGATGGCTCATGTGTCTGGGGAAAGGGCCCCTCCTTCACATCGGAGGAGTTGGATAAACTAGTGGATGGGGTCCTCCCCCAGTACACGCTACTCTACGGTCCTCCAGACAAACAGGTGAGTACACTGTGCGCATGCTGTATGGGCAATGCCTGTTTGGATTGGTGTGGATGGAAGATACGGGGGGAGATGAGGCCTGCATGATCGGACGGTGAGTGTATGTGCGTCAGGGCAAGGGTGGGAACATGGGACAATGACTGACGGTCCGGATGGTTAAAGTTTTACATTTTCCCCTGTACTATTCCTCTAGGTCAGCACACACCAGAAGAAGGATATTTGGTGTGCCATCGCCAACAACGTCCGGACCCTGGGGGTCCACCACAGACGGAGCACCCAGTGCCGTAAAAGATGTGAGGACATTCGCCTCTGGAGCAAGAAGATGGCGGAGGCCCAGCTGGGGACGGCCTCCCAACATGGGAGGGGTGCCCGTCGCACCATGATCCCCCTCATGTTTCGGATCCTGGCAGTGGCGTATCCAGAGTTGGATGGGCGCTTGAGGGCATCACAGCAGCCACAAGGGGGTGAATACCGTCACATCCATCTGACTCTGCGCGCATTGGAGGTGTCTGGGTGGGGGAGCTGGACAGTGGGTTCCCCTATGCTAGGGCGAGCTTTGTAGGCAAGGACCCTTTGTGAGGCAGGCTAAGTGGCATCCCAACCCCACCAGTGGTAAGAGCCATCTACACCTAGTCAGGCTCCTGTGACTTCCATGTGTGCAGCAATCAGGCATAGGCCATGTACCCCATGTCCCTGTGATTAATTAGGGAACTCTAAGTGCATGGCGTAGTGCAGAGGGCTGCTGTGTCTGTAGTGTCCGCAGATGGTAGTGGTATTGTATGCACTGAACATGCCTTTCTTCTTTCCCCCCCCCTTTTTGTGGTCTCCCTGTTCTAGTGTGCATTAGCATCATCAGGCGGAGGAGCTGTGCCACCGGAGCAGGAGGGAGCTGCATCCCACATGGCCCTGAAGGGTGAGACAACAGAGTCTGAAGTCACCAGTGGGACGGAGGGCGAGGGGAGCTCCACGGCGGGGACAGGAGCTGAAACCAGCAACACCGACTCTTCCTCTGATGGGAGCTCCCTTGCGGTGGCGTGCCCCTCTGTGCCCACCGCATTTACAGGTACAGATGCCACCCCCCCTACCAGCACCGCCCTCCCAGCAGCCCCTCAGCATGTGTCCCGTGGCCGCTCACCCAGGAGGGTGGGCATCTCCTTTGCTCCAGGCACCTCAGCCCCTGCCCCAGTCAGCCCTGCTGCCCTCAGTGAGGAGGCTATTGACCTCCTGAGATCCATCACTGTTGGGCAGTCTACCATTCTGAATGCCATCCAGGGTGTAGAGAGGCAGTTGCAACAGACAAATGCATACCTGGAGGGCATTCATTCTGGCCAGGCAGCCCAACAGCAAGCATTTCAGGCTCTGGCCTCTGCACTGATAGCAGCCATTGTCCCTGTGTCCAGCCTCCCCCTCCAACTTCCTCCACCCAGACCCAATCCCCAGTACCTCAGCCTATCCCGAGCACACCATCAGACCAGCATGCACACACCTCAACACACAAGCGTGGCTCTGGCAAACTTTAGCACCACACATCCCACAAGCACTCACACAAGCATCATACCCATGCACACATACCAACATCCACTGCCCCCACTGTGTCCCCCTCCTCCACGTCTCCCTCCTACCTCCCTGTCACGTCTCCACTCACACCTGCATGCACTACATCTTCAGCCACTACCTCCATCACCAGCAAGCCCATCACCACACACCGCTCATGTGCACTCACCACCCCCACTACCATTCACACATCCCCTGTGTCCTCTCCCAGTGAGTCAGTGAGCCCTCCTCCCAAACTACACAAACACAGTCACACACCAACCCAACAGCCATCCATCTGACGACAGCCTCCAGCCCATTCACCTTCACCCAAAGTCAGCATACGAACACCTACTACAACCACTTCCTCTTCCTCCACTCCCAAACCCCCTCCATCTACCCATCCCAGTGTGTAAAAAAAGCTTTTCCTCTCAAATGTTGACCTCTTCCCTACACCCCCCCTCGTCCGTCCCCTAGGGCCCGCCTTTCCATGTCCCAACCCAGCACCTCAGCCACTACATCACCGGGCCCAGTGGTGCCAGCAATATCCGGATTCTGGAGTGCGCCAAGCCACAGGGCTGCCAGTGTCCCAAGGAGCGAGTCCAAGGACATTCCCCCACCTCCAAAACAGAAGAAGTTGCCCACATCCCGGAGGGAGAAGGCAAAAACACCTGCCACCAAGGGCTCAGCCAAGACAACAGTTGGGAGTGGCAAGACAGCTGCGCCACCATCGAAGGTGGGGAAGGTCCTGTAAAAGAAAGGCAAGTCAACGTCGTCCGCAACCTGCACGGCGGGCAAGACCGGCACCGCCACATGCACCGCCGCCACGGACACCGCTGCCAACACCCCAGATAGTGAGCCCTTCACAAGCACAGCAGACACTGTGCCCTTCAGCAGCACCGCAGTCAGTGAGCCTGCCACCAGCACCGCCACTACTACTAATGGGTCCCATTGTTTACAAGAGTGAGGGCCTATAAATTAATGTATAGAGAATAGAGATATACACCATACAATACCGTTTGAAAGCAATAGACAGTTATTTGGCAGCTGGGTGTACTAAAAGCCCTCAGCCATTGTTTCTTAGTGGATCACAATTTGATTCTCCTGATAGTGACCACAAAATAAAGAATAAATGAAGGGGATAACCCTTCCCAGTGACACCGCCACGATCCAATGAGTAATTGTTGCTTTCTATAATGTCTGTAATGTGTTGTATATCTTTCTAAAATGTTTGTAATGTTTTGTACATTTTTGTGTTCATTTTTTTACGTTCATATTATGAAATGTTTATTGAATAATCACTGCTTACCTTCGGTATTAAAATGATTGAAATAAATATGGGAAAGAAATAGCCCATAAAAATCAGGATTGACCACTGATCTTTTGAAATTAATGATTGGATTTATCCCTCCCTGCCATCTTTTGTGTTTGTTATATTGTTTGACCCTAGGCAGGTTAGGGTTATAGGGTATCCTCTTTGCTCTCATGTAGGTTTACTACTGACATCGCCGCCAGCACTGCAGTCTGTGAGCCCGCCACCAGCACCGCCTCTACTGACACCGCCGCCAGCACGGCAGTCAGTGAGCCTGCCACCAGCATGGCAGTCAGTGAGCCAGCCACCTGCACTGCAGTCAGTGAAGCCACCACCAGCACCGCCGGCCCAATGACCGCCGCAAGCACCGCCGTCCCAATGACCGCCGCAAACACCGCCGCTACTGACCCCGCCGCAAGCACCGCCAGCGGCCAAGCGACATCCTGAGTCGGTGGCACCACCGCAGACATGGCTGCCATCCCCAGTGGTAATTCGTACGAGGCTGGTGGTCAGTTCCAGGGGCCTGGGCAGCTTCGATGTTGCCCCACCGTCAGTGGAGTGTCACATCCACTACCTCAGTCCTTGGCAGGATGAAGCACTCTGGGCACAAAGCCCCCTCCAGAACCAGGGGAGAAAGGCATCCACTACCTCAGTCTTTGGCAGGATGAAGCACTCTGGGCACTAAGCCCCCTCCAGAACCAGTGGAGAAAGGCATCCACTACCTCAGTCCTTGGCAGGATGAAGCACTCTGGGAACTAAGCCCCCTCGAGAACCAGTGGAGAAAGGCATCCACTACCTCAGTCCTTGGCAGGATGAAGCACTCTGGGCACTAAGCCCCCTCCAGAACCAGTGGAGAAAGGCATCTACCTGAGAGACCGTGGCTTTGCACTCCCCAGGGTACAGCAGTGGACAAACCACCCACTGGAGAGACTTGAAAGACTGGTTTTGCACTCCCCAGGATAAAGCAGTGGGCAAACCACCCACTGGACAGACTTGAGAGACCGTGGCTTTGCACTCCCCAGGATAAAGCAGTGGGCAACCCACCCACTGGAGAGACTTGAGAGACGGTGGCTTTGCACTCCCTAGGATAAAGCAGTGGGCAAACCACCCACTGGAGAGACTTGAGAGACTATGGCTTTGCACTCCCCAAGATAAAGCAGTGGGCAAACCACCCACTGGAGAGACTTGAGAGACTGTGGCTTTGCACTCCGCAGGATAAAGCATTGGGCAAACCACCCTCTGGAGCTACTTGAGAGACGTTGGCTTTGCACTCCCCAGGATACATCAATGGGCATGGAGCCCCCTCGTGGAGCTGGCGTCGTGCACTCATCCGGCTGAGGTGCCCCCGCTTCTCTTCCCCCGAGGTGCCTGTTTTATTTCGATCTGATGCCCCTGCAGTGTTCTCTCCGTTTTGATTGGGTATCGAGTGTTGGCCTCGCCCATGCATTTTGGGCCCAGTGGTCCACAGACTATATAGGTGCAGTACCTGGACTTGAATTCTTGGTGTACATATTTGTTTATAGCGTATATAATTTTTGACTAATGGATGTTTATTGTTCACAATGGTTACAATCATTTCCTTTTGTCCTTGCGTTCTTCCAGAGAGGGTTGGGGGTGTAAATGTAATGTTTCAGCATGTATTGGTGTGTGTGTTGTTGTGGGTGAGGGTGGGGGTGGGGTTGTTGCGTGTTGCATGTGTGTGTCACTCTCTTTTCCCTCCCCCCTCCCCTGTGTTGTAGGTGCAGTACTCACCGTGGTCGTTGCCGCCGTCGGTCGTGCTCCTGGTCGAGGAGCAGGAAGACTATTGCAGGGAATATTTGGAGTTCAGGCTCCATGGCGTCCTGGTTCCTCGTGGGCTGTGTAGAGGTGGGTGTTTTCCCTTCCAAGTCCTGTTTCCGCCGTGTTTTTGCTCGCGTTTAACCGCCTCAGAAAAGGTGGCGGATTGGCCTGTCATAATAGTGTGGGCGGTTCATTGTCTTCCGCCTGTCTGTTGGCAGTGACCACCATGATGTTTGTTTGTACCGCCGTGGCAGTGTTAAAGTGGCTGTCTATGTTGGCGGTTTCCACCATGGTCATAATTCCTTCTTTTTTTTCCGCCGGCCTGTTGCCGGTTTTACCGCTGCTTTACCACCCACCCCCAGGGTTGTAATGAGGGCCACAATCTGATTTAACCCTGTATCATTAGGTCAATTAAGCCAGCAAGAGCCCACACACAGGAAGTTTGAAGCTTGGTTACCTTCCTCCCAAGACAGACAGAGATTAATATTAACAAACTGCCCACTGCTCTGCCTCTTGCCGAGGCCTTGGCACTTTGACCTACAGTAGCAAACCCTTCAACTGTTGGGCCCTCCAATGGCCAGGTCTCATGAAGAAACAGCACGGGTTAGTTAGTCAAAACCCCTTGATAATTTTCTGCTTCCAAAACTAATTTGAGCCCATATACCTTCCATGTCAAGACATGGCCTGGCTGTGGATGCCCTGGCTCCTACCAATCAGTATCCTCTGCCCCTCCCCCAATCCTGGGTGAGAAATAGTGGGGAAATAATGAGCCTCACATAACTGTCGTAAATCCTAATCTAATCAAAATCTTGGGGGTGTGATGGCTTCCGGTTTCTCACTTTTTGGGCTCTATCATTTTGGAACATGATTGTAAGTAATTTTTCTTGGGACCCATCCTGTTCCCACCAGGTCTTACCAGCCCCTGTTCTCTGACCTGTACCCGGGAACCTGGAGAAGATAATTTGATTGTATTTTAACGCTCTATGTTCATGTATTCAATGGTCGACTAACTGAGTGTGTTGTTTTACTTTAGTACTGGAACTTCAATGGCACTCTTGACTTGGGATTGCCTTTTTTATCGGACTGGAGAGGGCTTTTTCAGACCAACCTCAGGCTCCCTTCTGTCAGGGCAACAACTATGTGCTGCCAAGCTGGGAGAAGCTTTCCCTTTAAAACTTTTACGTGCAGAGACCTTGTTATCCTTAGATTTCCCTGTGGCCAGTGCTTCCCTCAGCCTCCCTATGTTTTCCTTACAAGGCATCGCCTGATGGCGGACTTCTTCTGCTAGCAGAAGTGTGGAAGAGAAACCATGATGTTAAATATATTCTGAACATGCCCGAAATTGATGAAGTATTGGAAGGATGTAACATACATGAGAGATAAAATGTACGATTTAAGCAGAAATCCTGAAACTCATCCTGTTGGAGTTCCCAATGAAGGAAATTTACCAACTACAGTTGTGAGGTGAACAAATTACCAAAGCCCTCTTATCATCTAAACAGATGGTATCATCACTATGGGAGAAAGATACAATTCTAAGAGACTGGCTCATAAACGATGGAATGTATTTTTTATGCAGAAGTTACTCTTGTTCATAGAAAATGTAAGTCCTAAATATGACCCCAACTGGAAATAAAAATTAAGCTTTCTCTCTAAAAAATATAGGGAGGTCACATATTGTTGATATCTTGAGTCATAAGACTATCCTGGAAGAACTTATTTGAACAATGCAGAGCTAGACTGGTGATATTTTGAAAGTGAGTTCATAGATATACATTCTCTTTTTACAAGTCCACGTATTTTGGTTTTGGGATACCGGTAGCTGAAATAGATGATTCTGGCCGATATCCCTGCAGAAAAATGCGGAGATTATAATTTACTTTATCCAAAATAGGAGAGTATTGCTGACCTGGGCATGCCTGGTCTAATTTTATGTGTCATTCCCTATTCTGGTGGTGATAATGCTCCCAAACCCACATCCATTTAGCACGTGTTTGGGAAAGGTGGCAAATGGATGTCAGTGCTTTGTTTGCCCCCTTGGGACAGGAGGCGGGGTATATATGGGTGGGCAGAAGCATGGGTGAGAGCTGAGACAGCATTTGTTGCTCCCCCCTTGTTTGCATAGGACGATAAGCGAGGTCTGGGCCCATCAGCTTCTTGGTTAGATCCAGATCTAGTCTCTCCGGGTTCCAGTAAACATGTATTTGTCCATAAAGGTGTCTACAGAGCACTGGACAACTCATATTAATAGCCATAGAAGGCAAAATGATTTGAGGCAATGTCATACAATACTTAGGATTTCTCAGCTGAGGGAGAAGGATGTGGTCAAGGGGTTATATTCCCCTGGTTGCTGGAGATGGTAAGGTATTCCAACTTGTTGGGGTTGTTTTCTGTATCTTTTGATTCTATTTACCATAACGTGTATATTCCAGCAGAAAATTCAAACCTAATCCATGAAGTACTTTATCAATTTACTGACGTGACACCAAGTATTAGAAATATATTGCATATTCCCATAATGATGTAGAGTGAAATGCAAATGAAATGCAGATCCAAGACAACAAACAAACACAGATACGAATTTATTTTCTTATCCATTACTCGAGACTGGGTTTGAGAGACTACAAATACATAGGATGGAATGAATGAACATTTATGTAAAATTCATCCTAGGAGACAACATTGAAGAGTAGCATTTAACGCTGTCCTCAAAGTTGCAATAAGTACCACGGCAGAGAAACATTAGCTAACAATTAAGGGAATGTGGTATTCTAATCCTGTCTCTTGCAATCGGACCAATGTTTTTTTGGCAAGCTGAACATCGTTAAATGGGTTCAGAAATGACCCGCGCACCAGAGGTTCTCTCTCTGCAATCAGAAGAACATTTTACTTTTGTTTGTAGATTTATATCACCTTTTTCAAAACATACTCTAGAGCCTAGCCAAGACAGAAACAATAACAGGCAAGCTGCTCGAGAACTCCATGCCCACTTCTTAATAGCGCTGCCAGCTCCTACAGGTGTTGCAGACAAATTGCGGTAAATTGCACTCTTTTAATATCCTCTTTCGAGCTACTTCCCAACGTTATATATTTGTCTAAAAAAGGGAGATCTAAAGAAGTAATCATCAGATTTTGGGAAGAGGGGCTATTTTCTTTCTACAGCGTTTCTCTTCCTCATACTGTAATCTTCCAAACTAGCATTAAAGTGCTTTAGGAGAGATGTGTGCAACAGAATGATCTAATGTGATTAAAAAAGAATGTATGCATTTTTATATGCTCGCATTATATACTGTTACAAAGAAAACATAAAATAATACAAAGAAAATGGCAAACATTTAGACATCAATGAAAATGAAAGCAAAGAATGATAATGCGCACCTGGCTGTCACAGTGTTGTCATCAACGATGTCATTTCTGATTTCATGCTGATGTTATCAATCAAGTCATTGAATATGTCATGAGTGATGTATGTGTGAGTTCATATGCAGTGCATGGAGGACAAGAGTTATAGTTACTTCATTATAACTGGTCAATTTCAGTGTTTTTTTTAGTTTGAAATGTTATGTTTGAACTGACATTTTCACCTAAATATAGGGCTTTTACAAACTTTGTTTTTTCAGTGAATTTCTAGGGTTTTATTTAAAATGAGCGTGATATTTTTTACCATACTTAACTTAGCCAACCCTACTCACAGCCCTGTGCTCAGCTACCCACATGCGGCCATCCCCTTTGCCATGCATCGCCTGTGGCCAGGCCCTGTGCCCAACATCCTGCTGGGGGACCACAAACCGTTGCAAGCCAACACCCACTGCGTTGCAACATACCATGCCCCCCTCTTTTATACTTCTGCAAAATTACACGGGCCACACTGAGACTCACTGTAGTAATGCAGTACCATGGTGCTGTGAAAAAAACATCTTTTCCAAATGACCCAAGAGGAAGTCCCTCATGGTCCAGGGGATTTAGGGTACACCTACCCCACACCATTACCCCTCTTTTTGTTCTGTTTTCTAGTCATAAAATGACCATGGAAATGTTCTCTTCATGTTTCGGCCATCCAATCAGATCCCATGTTTTGAGCTTGCAGTTCTGCAGTACTTTACAGTACCACCACGTAGGTTCCAAGGCCTGAAATATCTACACATATTTAGCCTTAATTTTTTCCTATGAACTTGACTCATTTTAGAAGTCAGAAAAGTTTTACCAACTACTAAAGTGGGTTTAGAATTGAGTAACGAATGGCTATTTGAAAGAGGAGTGCTAAAGGCATAAAACACAAAAAGGGTATGGGGTTCACTTGTAATGAGGAGCTGTCCCCAAGGGAGATTATCCAGGGGCTCCTAGACCTCAATGGGTGTATGGATGAAGTGTGAGTGCTGTGGAGTGGTGATGGGAAGGGGGAGGGAGGGAAAGAGGAGGGGCATTTCCTTTACGGACTAGGTGGTCTCACACACTATATAGTGTCATGCTTCATCATTTGCCCACCTAGCCCCACCCAGGTAGGACAAAGCCACCTTTGTGGACTCAACCTCACCGTTAAAGGAACGGGAGAGACTGCGTAAATTATTATTATCTGGAATAAGCGGGATCCAGCTAAGCTAGGGAAAGAGATAAAAACACCTAAGCAGTTACCGGTGTGCAATCTACACTTTTAATAATGGTGTCTACTGGTGTATTAAAAACAAAGATGGGTCACCAGGGTGAGAACAAGGACTCACTGGGTCACCTATCTAAAAATGGCCGACATGTTTCTGCCCTCTTCAATGATCCAAGGAAGGTCTGGGGGCATTCTTCAGGGCATAGGATCCCTAAACGTCATGCAATGCAGAGACAAATGTCGAACACTCAGTAAGAGAGTGGGTACAGAAGTATAAGAAATGATGAGGCCTACCTGTGGCGAGGAACTACCTAGCATAGTCCCCACGTCTAAAGGCTACTTGCCCCAGATTCCAGGAGGGGGAGTGTCCCCTTATAGTCACACTTACGTCAAAGGAGGCGCTCGCTATGCGCCTAGTCCGTCCCCTTTTTGTGTTTTTGGCTTTATATGTAGGGAGTTAATATGGGTCGATTCCTTTTAATTGTTTAGTTCCATTCTCCCTAACTCTCCATTTGTGTTACGAGTGCTAAAGGCATCCTTACTAAATAGAAATTCCTATTCATATGTGTCAATGGCTTGCCACCAGAACTTGGCTCGAAAACCATTGAAAAGTTTCCAACCTCCAATTTGTGGGTGTATCTTATTCACAAGTCGGAAGGGGTCGCTTTTATACCCCTTTCCATTTCTGAAAAAAATAGATTTCTGAGGGATTATGCAGTACTCCAGGGGACCACTGCCAACTCTGAAAGGAAATGTGAAAAAAAGAATGATTTTTTGTTTTATAAACAGCCCCATTTCCTTTAAAGAAAATGGGCTGATTTAAAAACAAAACTTCATTTATTAAAAGGCAATCACAGACATGGTGAACTGCTGAGCCTTGCAAGCCACCATCTCTGTTATTACTGCCAATTTGAATGAATTGTAAATTGTGACCTATCCTATAAACATTAATGAAGTAGGTCAAATTACGACCCACCCTAATTTGGAATTTTTACGAATTGACCTAATAGTACATATGTAAATTTGCAAAATTCCATCCAGTTCACAAAATACCGGTCGCAAATTGCAACCAGTTTTTGCAACCAGTGTTATAGTACATCTGGCCCTTTTCTGAAAGTTTTGTTTTGGAGACTTAGGTCTTGAATACCAGTGCCTCACAAAATTCCAGCACCCAAGCAAACCACTATTTGCACATATTTTGGAATTATAAGTTTGTTGGTAATCAAATCAAATCAAATCATTAACATTTATAAAGCGCGCTACTCACCCGTGCGGGTCTCAAGGCGCTAGGGGAAAAAGGGGGGGTTATCGCTGTTCGAACAGCCAGGTCTTTAGGAGTCTCCGGAAAGCGGAGTGGTCCTGGGTGGTCCTGAGGCTGGTGGGGAGGGAGTTCCAGGTCTTGGCCGCCAGGAAGGAGAAAGATCTCTCACCCGCCGTGGAGCGGCGGATGCGAGGGACAGCAGCGAGTGCGAGGCCAGAGGAGCGTAGGAGGCGGGTGGGGACGTAGAAGCTGAGGCGTCTGTTGAGGTATTCGGGTCCCTTGTCGTAGAGGGCTTTGTGTGCGTGGGTGAGAAGTCGGAAGGTGATCATTTTGCTGACAGGGAGCCAATGCAGGTGTCTCAGGTGTGCGGAGATGTGGCTGCTGCGGGGTATGTCGAGGATGAGGCGGGCTGAGGCGTTTTGAATGCGTTGCAGGCGATTTTGGAGTTTGGCTGTGGTCCCGGCGTAGAGGGTGTTGCCGTAGTCCAGGCGGCTCGTGACGAGGGCGTGGGTCACGGTTTTTCTGGTGTCGGCGGGGATCCAGCGGAAGATCTTGCGGAGCATGCGGAGGTTGAGGAAGCAGGCGGAGGACACGGCGTTGACTTGCTTGGTCATGGTGAGAAGAGGGTCCAAGATGAAGCCGAGGTTGCGGGCGTGGTCTGTGGGGGTCGGTGCGGTGCCGAGGGCCGTGGGCCACCAGGAGTCGTCCCAGGCGGACGGGGTGTTGCCGAGGATGAGGACTTCCGTTTTTTTCAGAGTTCAGCTTTAGGCGGCTGAGCCTCATCCAATCTGCGACGTCCTTCATACCCTCTTGTAGGTTGGTCTTGGCGCTGGCGGGGTCCTTGGTGAGGGAGAGTATAAGTTGGGTGTCGTCGGCGTAGGACGTGATGATGATGTCGTGCTTGCGTACGATGTTGGCGAGGGGGCTCATGTAGACATTGAAGAGTGTCGGGCTGAGTGATGAGCCTTGGGGTACGCCACAGATGATCTCGGTGGGTTCTGAGCGAAACGGAGGGAGGTAAACTCTTTGGGAACGGTTTGAGAGGAAGGAGGCGATCCAGTCCAGGGCCTGGCCTTGGATCCCGGTGGAGTGGAGGCGGGTGATTAGGGTGCGGTGACAGACGGTGTCAAAGGCAGCCGAGAGGTTGAGCAGAATGAGGGCGACTGTTTCACCGTTGTCCATCAGGGTTCTGATGTCGTCAGTGACTGAGATGAGGGCGGTTTCAGTGCTGTGGTTGGTTCGGAATCCGGTTTGTGAGGGGTCGAGCAGGTTGTTGTCTTCCAGGAAGGTGGTCAGCTGTTTGTTGACGGTCTTCTCTATTACTTTGGCTGGGAAAGGCAGAAGAGAGATGGGGTGGAAGTTTTTTAGGTCGCTCGGGTCAGCCGTAGGTTTCTTTAGTAGGGCGTTGACTTCGGCGTGTTTCCAGCATTCGGGGAAGGTAGCAGAAGAAAAAGAAGAGTTGATGACGGTCTGGAGGTGCGGGGCAATGATGTCGTCGGCTTTGTTAAAGATGAAGTGCGGGCAGGGGTCCGAAGGGGCGCCGGAGTGGATAGAGTTCATGATGGATTTGGTTTCTTCCGTGTTGATGTGGGACCAGTTGTTGAGGGTGATGGCCGTGGATGCCGGTTCGGTGGTGTATGGTTGGGTCTGGTGTCCAAAGCTGTCGTGGAGGTCGCTAATCTTGCGATGGAAGAAAGTGGCGAGGGATTCGCACAGATCCTGTGAGGGCGTGACGGTGTTGGTGTTGGCGCTGGGGTTGGAGAACTCCTTGACGATGCTGAAGAGTTCTCTGCTGTTGTGTCTGTTTTTGTCCAGTCTGTCGGTGAAAAAGTTCCTTTTGGCAGCGCGGATCAGGTAGTGGTGTTCGCGGGTAGCGTTCTTGAGGGCGGTCATGTTGTCAGCAGTGCGGTCCTTGCGCCAGGCTTTCTCAAGGGCGCGACAAGTTTTCTTTGATTCTTTGAGGGTGTCAGAGAACCAGAGAGGTTTTTTGGTGTTGGTCTGTCGATGCGTGCGTTTGAGGGGAGCAAGGATGTCTGCGCAGTTGGAGATCCAGTTTGTGAGGTTGAGGGCTGCGTCGTTGGGGTCGGTGGTGAGGGTCGGTTGGTTGGCGGCGAGTGCGGAGAAGAGTTGCTCTTCGGAGATCTTGTTCCACTGTCGACGAGGGATGGGTTGGGTGCGGAGGTGGCGGGTCTCGCGTCGGAATGTGAAGTGGACGCAGCTGTGGTCGGTCCAGTGTAGGGCGGAGGCGTGGCTGAAGAAGACGTGTTTGCTGGCGGAGAAGATGGGGTTAAGCGTGTGTCCGGCGATGTGGGTGGCGGTGTTCACCAGTTGTTTGAGGCCGAGGTTGGCGAGGTTGTCGAGCAGGGTGGTGGTGTTGGGGTCGTTGTTTTGTTCCAGATGGAAGTTGAGGTCACCTAGGAGGATGTAGTCCGGCGAGGCGAGGGCGTGCGGGGAGATGAAGTCGGCGATGGCGTCGCTGAAAGGGGCGCGTGGGCCGGGAGGACGGTAGACGAGGGATCCTCTGAGCGTGGTCCTCGGATCGGTGCGAATCTGAAAATGCAGGTGTTCAGCGGCGAGAGGGGTGTCTTCGGTGGAGGTGGTGACGCTGATGGAGTCTTTGAAGACAATGGCGATTCCTCCTCCTACCTGGTTGGTGCGGTCTTTTCTGGAGATCTTGTAGCCTTCGGGGATGGCAGTGGCGATGTCAGGGGCCGAGGAGGCGTTCATCCAGGTCTCCGTGATGAAGGCGACGTCCGGTGCTATGGAGTCCAGGAGGTCCCAGAGTTCAATGGCGTGTTTGTGGACGGAGCGAGCGTTGACTAGGATGCACTTGAGGTGGTTGATGGCGCGTGGGCTTGTGGTCGGGGTTGTTGCGTGGTGGAAGGTGCGTTTGCAGGAGTTGCAGGCGAAGGGTCCAAGGGTGCGTTTGGGGTGAGCTTGGAAGCAGGTGTTGGAGCGTCCTGGGTTGAGGGCGTGGTGGGTGGTGGGGTCGTAGCGGGTCGGCGGGGCTTGGGAGAGCTGGGGACCAGGGGTCGTGCCGCCATATGAGGTAGGAGGGGGGGAGGGGTTAGGTGGGGGCGAATGGGAGCTGGGGGGCGGGGGCGTGCAGGAGGTCGCGGCGGGAAAGCGCGAGGGGGGGGACAGGTAGAGTGAGAAGAGCTGGGGGAGGGGGGTTTAAGGGTGGAGGGGGGTGAGTGTTAGGAGGTTTAGGAGATAAGGGAGAAAGATAGGAGTAGGGTTGAGAAGATAGGGGAGGGGGGTTGTAGAGGTGGGTGAGGGTGAGAGGTAGAGTGAGAGGATAGGAAGATAGGTAATAGAGGGGGTGAGGGAGGGGGGGAGAGATAGAGAAATAGATAGAGAAAATAGATAGGGAAATCGATAGATAGGGAAATAGATAGAGAGATAGGAAGATAGGAGGAGGTGGAGAGTGAGGGAGTTAGATAGTGGGATAGAGAGACAGAGAGATAGGTAGATAGGAGGAGTGAGGGAGGTAGATAGTGAACGGGTTAGATAGGAGAGATAGAGAGGGGGATGCAAGTGGAGGAGGGGGATGAGGCAGGAGCAGGAGGGCAGGCGCGGGGAGAAGAGGACGGAGGAGGCAGAAGAGCCGAAGACAAGAAGAACAGAAGACAAGAAGAACAGAAGACAAGAAGAACAGAAGAACAGAAGAACAGAAGACCGGAAGGAGAGAAGAAAGGAAGATCAGAAGACCGGAAGGAGAGAAGAAAGGAAGACCGGAAGAACACAGAAGAACATAGGAACTCAGGAACCTGGAGGAGCTGGAGGAGCTGGAGGAGCTGCAGCGGCAGGGGGAGCCACCTACCCTTGGGTCAAGGGTCGCTACCACTGTCGCGCAGCGGCCGCCATATGACCATATGAGGTAAAAGATGATATTTGCAGTTTTCACTGCATAAACGTCTGCAGATCAAACCTTCTGATATTTACTTAATGAAAAGGAGCCGTTAAGCAACAGTACATGCTGATTTGGTCTTGTAAGCACCGAAATCTGCACTTTAGGCCCTATTTTGAGGGCACAACTTCTAATTGATGTTATTTATTGAATACAATCAATAATGAACACCCAGGTAAAATTATTTAATGAGTATGATAAGTAATAAAGAAGAATAGGTTTACTTTTAAGTACTCTTGCAGCACTGTCTTTTGAGTTTCACAGCCCTGCATAACTTTATGTCACTGTGAAGAACGTTTGATGTACCACATGAGGAAAACCTAATTGAGTGAGATGTTTCCGATGAAGCACAAATACATCTGGCATCAAGACAGAGAAAGGCATAACTAGGGAGAGTTCCCTGACATATAGCAAGTTTTCACACTTTAGTTTAAGGAAGTTAGGGCCAGATGTAGCAAAGGGTTTTTCCCATTCTGGGGGTCATTACAACCCTGGTGGACGGTGTTAAAGGTGCGGTAATACCGCAAACAGGCCAGCGGACAAAAAAAGGGAATTATGACTGTGGCGGAAACCGCCAACATAGACAGCCACATTAACACTCCGACCGCCACGGCGGTAGACAAGCAGCGCGGCGGTCACCGCCAACAGACAGGCGGAAGACAATGTACCGCCCACAGTATTACAACACACCAATCCGCCACCTTTTCCGGGGCGGATTCACCGTGGATAAAAACATGGCGGAAACAGTTTCTGCAATGGGAAAACGCTCACCTGAACACATCCCACGAGGAAGGAGGACACCATGGAGCCGGAATTACAAATCCTACCTGCCCTTCTCTTCCTACTCATCTACGAAGACCAGCGGCGGCGGCGGCGAAGACAACGGTGAGTACTGCACCTACGACATAGGGGAGGGGGGAGGCAAAAGTCAGGAACACACACCCGCAACACCCCCACCCCCACCCTCGCATATTACAACACACACACCAATGCATTTACAAACATCACAGTAACAACCCACAACCCCCCCGGAAGAATGCAAACACAAAACAAAATCAGTTCAAACATTGTAATGTATCAAAATACATGTGTCAAATATATACAGATATATATAAACTCATACAAAGGTATATACAGTACGAGAAGTAGTGCAGATATGCACATCTTAATGTCCGTGCACCACTAGGCCAAAAATGCATGTGCGAGGCCCACACAAGATACCTGTCCACAAACAGAGAGAACACTGACGGGGCATCAGAGAGAAAAACAACAGGCACCTCAGGGAGAAGGGAAGGGAGGGGGCACCTCAGCCGGATTACAGCACCACGCCACATCCACGATGGGGCTCCATGCCCATTGATGTATCCTGTGGAGTGCAAAGCCACAGTCTCACAAGTCTCTACAGTGGGTGGGTTGCCCACTGTTCAATCCTGGGGAGTGCAAACCCACAGTCTCACAAGTCTCTACAGTGGGTGGGTTGCCCACTGTTCCATCCTGGGAAGTGCAAAGCCACAGTCTCACAAGTCTCTACAGTGGGTGGGTTGCCCACTGTTCCATCCTGGGGAGTGCAAAGCCACAGTCTCACAAGTCTCTACAGTGGGTGGGTTGCCCACTGTTCCATCCTGGGGAGTGCAAAGCCACAGTCTCACAAGTCTCTACAGTGGGTGGTTTGTGCACTGTACCATCCTGGGGAGTGCAAAGCCACAGTCTCACATGTCTATATAGTGGGTGGTTTGCCCACTGTACCATCCTGGGGAGTGCAAAGCCACAGTCTCACAAGTCTCTACAGTGGGTGGTTTGCCCACTGTACCATCCCGGGGAGTGCAAAGCCACATTCTCTCAAGTGGATAACAGTCTCCACTGGTTCTGGAGGGGGACTGGTGCCCCGACTTGATTAGTCTACCCGTGACAGTTCCTGTCCCATCACAGTCCCAGCTGCACATGGGATAACGATGCCTGATGTGGCAGTCTTTTTCCTTCTTCTTCGGTGCTTGTCCTGTTCAGCGGTGCATGCCCTGTTCAGCGGTGATTCGCCATGGCGGGCTCTTGACTGTTCAGCGGTGCTTGCCCTGTTCAGCGGTGCATGCCCTGTTCAGCGTTGATTCGCCATGGCGGGCTCTGGACTGTTCAGCGGTGCTTTGCCATGGCGGTCTCTGGTCTTTTCAGCGGTGCTTTGCCATGGCGGGCTCTGGACTTTTCAGCGGTGCTTTGCCATGGCGGGCTCTGGACTGTTCAGCGGTGCTTTGCCATGGCGGTCTCTGGTCTTTTCAGCAGGTGCTTTGCCATGGCGGGCTCTGGACTGTTCAGCTGTGCTTTGCCATGGCGGGCTCTGGACTGTTCAGCTGTGCTTTGCCATGGCAGTCTCTGGTCTTTTCAGCTGTGCTTTGCCATGGCGGGCTCTGGACTGTTCAGCGGTGCTTTGCCATGGCGAGCTCTGGACTGTTCAGCGGTGCTTTGCCATGGCGGGCTCTGGACTGTTCAGCGGTGCTTTGCCATGGCGGGCTCTGACCTGTGCATTGGTGTGTGGCATGACGGTCCCTCATTGCCCAGCGGGGCTGTGGCTGCCGGGGCCCTCCTGGGCAATGACTCTGGTGGTGGTCTCCTGACCAGTGACGACACTTGTGCCCTCCTGGGCAATGACTCTGGCGGTAGTCTCCTGACCAGTGACGATACTTGTGCCCTCCTGGGCAATGACTCTGGCAGTGGTCTCATGACCAGTGACGATACTTGTGCCCTCCTGGGCAATGACTCTGGCGGTGGTCTCCTGACCAGTCACGATACTTGTTGATACTTGTGCCCTCCTGGGCAATGACTCTGGCGGTGGTCTCCTGACCAGTGACGATACTTTTGCCCTCCTGGGCAATGACTCTGGCGGTGGTCTCCTGACCAGTGACGACGGTGCTGGCGGTGGCGTCCCGGCCGCCGGGAAGGATGCCACCCTTCTCCGCCGTGAAGGTCACACCAGGCTGTGCAGACTTCTTCTGGCCCTTCCCCACCTTTGGAGGAGTCACAGCTGACTCTGAAATACCCCTGGGACCCCTGTGAGTTGTTTTACCTCCAGGAGTTTTCAGCCTGTCCCGTCGGCCACTTTCCAACTTCAGAGCCTTTACAGGGGATGGACTGGCAGTGCCTTGGCTCCGTGTCACACTGCCTGCCCTGGTGGCCGGTGCACTCCACACACCTTGAACACGCACCACTGGCACTGGAGGCTTTTTGGCTGAGGCGCTACGACGGGACTGATGAAGTGGGGGGGGTGGGGTCAAAAAGGTCAACTTTCCGAGGGACAGTTTCTGACGAACACTGGGATGGGTAGCTGGAGGGGGTCTGGGAGTGGAGGAAGAGGAGATTGTTGTAGGAGGTGTCACTTTAGGTGTTTTGGGTGCAGGTGCAGGTACTGGAGGCTGTCGTGAGGTGGATGGATGTTGGGTGTGTGGGTGCCCACGTTTGTGTACTTTGGGAGGGGGCCTCACAGACACACTGGGAGAGGACACAGGGGACGTGTAAATGGCAGTGGGTGTGGTGAGTGCAGGTGAGCGGGTGTGGTGCTGGGTGTTCTGATGCGAGTCCTAGTGCCTGTAGATGTAGTGCATGCAGGTGAGAGTGTAGATGACACTGGGAGGGAGGAGGGAGACGATGAGGAGGGGGACACAGTGGAGGCAGTGGATGTTGCTGTGTCTGTAAGTTGGTGATGCTTGTGTGAGTGCCTGTGGGATGTGTGGTGCCTATGTTTGCCAGAGCCACTTTTGTGTGTTGAGGTGTGTGCATGCTGGTCTGATGGTGTGCTTGGGATGGGCTGGGGTACAGGGGATTGGGTGGAGGAAGTTGGAGGGGGGAGGCTAGACACAGGGACAATGGCTGCCATCAGTACTGAGGCCAGAGATTGCAGGGTTCGCTGAAGGGCAGCCTGACCAGAATGAATGCCCACGAGGAATGCATTACCGTGTTGCAACTGCCTTTCTACACCCTGGATGGCATTCACAATGGTAGACTGCCCAACAGTGAGTGACCTGAGGAGGTCAATGGCCTCCTCACTGAGGGCAGCAGGGGTGACTGGGGCAGGGCCTGAAGTGCCTGGGGCGAAGGTGATGCCCACCCTCCTGGGTGAGGGGGCACAGGGCGAAGGCTGAGGGGCTGCTGGGAGGGCAGTGCTGGTAGGGGAGGTGGCGGCTGTACCTGTAGAAGTGGGGGGCACAGATGGTGCCGCCACCACAAGGGAGCTCCCATCGGCGGACGAGCCGTGTCGCTGGTTGGTGATCCAGTGGCCGACGTGAAGCTCCCCTCGCCCTCCCCCCACTGGTGCATTCTGAGTCCATGGTGTGGCCCTCCATGGCCATGTGGGATGCACCTCCCTCGTGCTCCGGTGCCACTGTAGCTCCGCCTGATGATGCTGATGCACAAAAGAACAGGGAGAGCAGAAAAAGGGGGGACGACGACAGAAGAAAGACAGGTTGAGTGCATGGCATACCGCTACCGTTGGCGGACAATACAAACACAGCAGCCCCATGCACTACGCCGTGCTCCTGCCCTCTACAGATGCAATTCCTTGGATCTGGACTACATGGCTATGGTGGACATCTGCACACATGGATGCCACAGGGGCATCTATACCTGTACTTGGCACTCTCCTGCGGTGGGCTGTTGTGGCACATGGCCTGCATTACGGAGGGGCCTAGCCTATGGAATTCGCCCTGGCCTAGGGAAACCCACAGCCCTCCTCCCACACCTAGACCCCTCAACTGCGCGCAAAGCCCCCAGAATGAGAGTGTACTCACCCCCTTGTGTCTGCTGTGATGCCCTCAAGTGCCCATCCAACTCAGGGTAGGCCACCGCCAGGATCCGGAACATCAGGGGGGTCATGGTGCGATGGGCACCCCTCCCACGTTGGGAGGCCATCCCCAGCTGAGCCTCTGCCGTCTTCTTGCTACAGCGGCAAATGTCCTCCCATCTTTTCCGGCAGTGGGTGCACCGTCTCTGGTGGGCCCCCAGGGTCCGGACTTCCTTGGCGACGGCACGCCAAATGTCCTTCTTCTGGTGGGCGCTGACCTACATGACATGCACAAGGGAAGAAGAGAAGTCATTACCAACTGCACCGTCGATGTAAGTATCCCCCCTCCCTACCCTTGCCATGTGGCACATGCATTCACATGCATTCATGTTCCCTGAACTCTGCCCCCTTCCCTCTTACAACCAGCCCTCTCCACCCAGGCCTAGCCCATACAACGTGCTCCATGTGTACTTACCTGTTGGTCTGGAGGACCGTAGAGTAGCGTGTACTGGGGGAGGACCCCATCTACTAATTTCTCCAACTCCTGAGCAGTGAAGGCAGGGGCCCTTTCCCCAAACGCAGCAGCCATCGTCGCTTCCAGACCGAGGTCACAGCAGCACTTGCAGTGTAGGTCCTCTCCTGTCGAAGGTCAGGTATCGAGTGATTGAATAGTTAGAAAATGGCGGTGACGTCCGCGGCGGTGACGTCCGCGGTGGTGCGTATCATCAACGCTGGCGCACTAGTTCATTGGCTCCTGGGACCCATAGGGTCCTATGTTAACCAATGCTGCATTGCACCGCGGTCTACCACCGCCTACCGCGACGGTGTGCAACGCCAGTGCAGATACCTCACATCCCATTGTCCCAGTTTAGAGGTCAGGCAGCCGCCATTTCAGGGGCCCACATGGCTTCATTTATTTCTGCGTCACACATAGCTAGGCCTACACTCAACACACATACAGAAATGGTTTTGTGTTTGGTGTCGTGTTCTGTGTATCTGTGGGTACATACCTGGACATTTGTTGACTCTGTGGTTGCTGTTGTCCTTCCTAGGCACCGTCAGCTGGGACAATTGAGAAGATGGCGGAATCCTCCGGTGTACCGACCGCTGGTGGACCTGTTGACAATGGAGGAGCAACATTTAATCATCACCTACAGGTTTGACCATGCCACTATCCAGGAACTTTGTACCCAGTTGGAGCCTGACCTGATGTCACCAATCCGCCATCCCACTGGAATCCCCCCTGACGTTCAGGTGCTGTCAGTGCTCCATTTCCTTGCAAGTGGGTCTTTTCAGACAACAGTGGCCATGGCATCAGGGATGTCCCAGCCTATGTTTTCCAACGTGTTGTCCAGAGTGTTGGCTGCCCTGCTGAAACATGTAAGGAGATACATCATTTTCCCTGAGGTGGAGGATTTGGCTACAGTGAAAGGTGACTTCTATGCCCTTGGAAATATCCCCAACATCATAGGTGCCATAGATGGGACCCATGTGGCTCTGGTCCCCCCCACAGGAGTAAACAGGTGTACAGGAACCGGAAGAGTTATCATTCCATGAATGTACAGATGGTATGTTTGGCAGACCAGTACATCTCCCAGGTAAATGCTATGTTCCCTGGCTCAGTGCATGATGCCTACATCCTGCGGAATAGCAGCGTCCCTTATATGATGGGTCAACTCCAGAGGCACCGTGTGTGGCTATTAGGGGACTCTGGTTACCCCAACCTGTCCTGGCTACTGACCCCAGTGAGGAATCCCAGGACCAGGGCAGAGGAACAGTACAATGAGGCCCATGGGAGGACTAGGAGGGTGATCGAACGCACCTTCGGCCTCCTGAAGGCCAGGTTCAGGTGCCTCCATATGACAAGTGGTTCCCTATTCTACTCACCGAAGAAGGTGTGCCATATCATCATCGCCTGCTCGATGCTTCACAATCTTGCATTGCGACGCCAGGTGCCTTTTCTGCAGGAGGATGGTCCAGATGACGGTGTTGTGGCAGCTGTGGAGCCTGTGGAGCCTGTGGACAGTGATGAGGAGGAAGCTGAGGAAGAAGACAACGACAACAGAGAGTCAGTCATACAGCAATATTTCCAGTGACACACAGGTGAGAACACTTTCATTTTTACCATTACATTCACTGTCACAGGTCTTCCTCTATCCTGTGTGTAATTTCATAGCATTATTTGGTAATTGAGTTGTACCTTTCCATTACGGTTTCACAGGTATGGTTACCAACGTGTGTTATCTGCTTGCATCCTTCAAGGACTTGTGATGTGTGACATAGGTATGTTGGCTTTACAACTAGAAACGCATTTTGACCTTGTCATTGATAATACATTTTACCAAATCATAGACTGACTCCAGATGTTTTTGTGGTTCAAGGGTGTTTATTGAAGTGCTAAAAAATGGAGGGGTGTTGTACTATGGTGATGGGGGACGGTGGAGGAATGTCCATGGCAGAGTCCAGTCCATTGGTCACACAGGTGCACTGGCCATATGGGCAAAGGAAGTGGAGCTGGGGCAGTTAAAGTATGGACAGGGTAACAATGTGGGACAGTGGGAGGACAATCAGGGTGGTCTCATTTCCTGGCGGGGTCTTGCCATCTTGGTCTGTCCTGTTCCTGGATCTCAGTGACCGCTTGCGTGGTGGTTGTCCGTCTGCAGGGGGTGGGGTGCTGGTGTGGTGGTCCTGTGGCGGGGCGTCCTGTCCACTAGCGCCAGCAGAGGTGGTGGGCAGTTCATCATCCATGCTAGTCTCAGGGGCCCCTTGGAGCGCCACGGTGTCCCTCAAGGTCTGCTGTATGTCCTTCAGCACCCCTACGATGGTGCCCAGGGTAGAGCTGATGGTCCTGAGCTCCTCCCTGAACCCCAAATACTGTTCGTCCTGCAGGCGCTGGCTCTCCTGAAACTTGGCCAGGACCGTCGCCATCGTCTCCTGGGAGTGGTGGTATGCTCCCATGATGGAGGAGAGGGCCTCGTGTCCGCCCCCTGTCGCACAGCAGCCCTCCCAGTTCCCCTGTGTTCCTGTGCCTCCGTCCCCTGGACAGTGTGCCCACTACCACTGCCCCCAGGTCCCTGTTGTTGTTGGGGTGATGGGTTATCCTGGGTTCCCTGTAGTGGTGAACACACAGCTGATTGACGTGTCCTGGGTAGGGAGGTATGGGCCCGCTGGGTGGGTGCTGTGCTGGTGTTACCAGAGGGTGGAAGGTCAGTGTTGGGCTGTGCCTGTGCAAGGGAAACTGACTGTCCCGAGGCCCACGATGTTCCGGGCTGGTTATCAGGATCCAGTAGGGCAGAGCTGCTATCGTCACTGTGGGCCTCTTCTGTGGGTGGAGTGGAGTTGTCTGGACCCTCCGGTGTGGTGACGGTCCTTCATGATCCTGCAGGGGCATAAGTGCATGATTATTGCATGTTTGTGTGTAATGGTGTGCAATGGGTGGCTGACCGTGTACACCAGTGCAAGCATTCCTGTGGGGGGGCTTGTGTGATGATGTTTGGGGGGGTGTACTTGGTATGTGCAGTGAGCATGCTTTGGCGATGGGTGTCCATACTTTGTTATGTCATGCAGGGCTTGGTGTAGGGATGTGTGGTTTGTGTTATTAGTACATTAGTGAGGAGTTGGAGTGATAGGGGAGGGTGTGAGGGTGGGGGTGTGTGATGGCATGCAGGTAGGGTGGGATATCTGATAGTTAAGATTTGACTTACCAGTTTCCATTCCTCCACTGACTCCTCCGAGGTCCTCTGGATGCATGATGGCCAAGACTTGCTCCTCCCATGTTATTAGTTGTGGGGGAGGAGGTGGGGGTCCGCGCCAGTCCGCTGAACCGAAATGTTGTGGCTGGAGACTGCTGAACGCACCTTCCCCTTAGGTCGTTCCACCTCTTCCTGATGTCCTCCCGATTTCTTGGATGCTGTCCCACAGCGTTGACCCTGTCGACGATTCTGCGCCATAGCTCCATCTTCCTGGCTATGGATGTGTGCTGCACCTGTGAGCCAAATAGCTGTGGCTCTACCCATAGGATTTCCTCCACGATGACCCTGAGCTCCTCCTCGGAAAACCGGGGGTGTCTTTGGCATGCCATGGGGTGGTGTAGGTGATGTGTGGGGTGGTGTATGTGTTGATGAGTGTGGTGATGTGTAGTGGTGTGTGGTGTTTTGTGCGTGGATGTTGTGTGGGTGAGGGTGTTGTGTGCCTCTGTGTGGTGGGGTTGTCTATTCTGTGCTCTCTCTCTGGCCTTCGTCTCTATTTTTTGGTCATAGGGGTTTGTGGGTGATTTGGGTGTGTTTTATATTGTGTTGGGTGTGTGGGAGCGGTGTGTGTATGTGTATCAAATTGTCCAATGTGGCGGTGTTTTGGAGAAGTATGTGTATTTTGAGCGTGGCGGTGTGTACCGCCAATGGAATACCGCGGCTGAAAGACCGCCGCGTGGATTCGTGGGTCGTAATAGCATGGGCGTGTTTCTGTTGGCGTGGAGGTGGAGGTTTTGTTTTCGCCAGTTTAACACTGACCTTTGTTGTGGCTGACTTGTGTGGGTGTCTGAATTTCGGCGGATTCCGAGATGTGGGTCATAATAGCTGTGGCGGAATCCCGCCGTCGCGGCGGTGTATTGGTGGTCTTCTGCACGGCGGTGAGCACCTTTTACCGCCAATGTTGTAATAACCCCCTCTGTGTCAATGGGAAAATGTATTCGTACATATGGCCTTAGTGACTGTTTTTTAAATGTCCTATAACAGGGTGCAGGTTACGCTCAGAAACTACTCTTAATATGTTTACTCATCCTTGCATCTGCCTTTGAGAGAAGATTCCATGTTTTACCACCATGCTGTAAAAGCAGGGATGCCTGTTGTTATTATTTGTCTGAGTCAGTGCTGGTCTAATAATTGGTACCAGAACTGGAGAAGAGTCTTTCTTGGCGTGGCTCATATGCTCAGTGGAGTCATTGTTCATTGGGCTATTCGCTGCCTTTCTGAGGACAAGAAGCTTAAGTCTGTGGTGCATGCCTGGGAACTCAGTGGTCCTAGAGCCAGAGGTCCAGGAAGCCCACAAGTCGCCCACTGCAACCAATGCAACCCTACCCTTTGTAAGGCTACAAATTGTTGATTGACCTTTTGCACTGTCTGTGGAAATCACCAAATCTATCACGATAATGGGAACTTCTAAGTAGAATTAGCTAGGTTGTGACCACCTAAGTAACAGAACCAGTAAGTGCCCAATGCAATCAGTGGCACCATTTGAGAAAGTCGCAAACTGCTTGGAATTAATAAATACTTTAGCCTGCTTGAAGAAATTTCAACTCCCAGAACATGCCCAGCACAATCTTGCATGGCTGTTATAAGAGCTCATTGAGCCCTGACCAGATAGCACACATTAACATTGCCTGCTGACCCTCTGTTGCATTCCAGAAAATCTGCAAAGAGGCAACCAGTGGCTGAAGGGACCAATGCACAGCTCCTCTTTAAAGCTGGTGAGGTTATTTTCTAATGCGTTGGTTATTTTACCTCCTGGGGCAGCACTCTAGGACAGCACACACATGGAGGTGATTTCTCCTATTCGGTCTGGCACTTTAGAGGTATTTACCCAAAGAGATCATTTGCTGATCAACAGCTCTAAAAGCTGTTAGTGCTCATTCTGAAGAGGCTGGCTACCTTGCCTATAAAGGGATCCATTTTATGGCTCATCTGAATGCACCAGTATACTGAGCATTTGCATTCCATTTGTGGAAACCACTAATGCTTTTAATGATCTCTGATTCTGCTAATCGGGCCGTTTGTGACTTCAAGTTAGGTTTTGTACATATTGCCCTTAATGTTTACGTGTTAGGTATGCTCTGTTTATATCAACAGAAGTCAAGGCACTCGTGAATAAGAAAACATTAATTCAGTAGTCCATGTGTATAGGAAATCAAATCCTCTTCAAAGCATTCAAGATCCGAAAGGCCGTGAAAGGTTAGCATGATTCAAATTTATTCTTTGAGATGAGTATTAAGGCATTAATACTGCTGACTGGAATCTTATCGGGTTTCCACTACACGTTATGGGGTGACTTTTCTTTAATACCAGATAAAGAGGTGTATAAACACACCCCTTATGACTGTTTACGATCCGCGCGGGTTGCTTTTATTGAAAATGTCTTTGAAACTACATAACAGTTTTTTCAGCATACCGGTTTCCTTAATTTTGTTTAAATTATCAAACGGAGCCCTGATGAAGTCACAGGGATCATTTTCTTCCACGACAAAACACGTGTTGGCTGTTGTCTGTTCTAAAAATTATGAATATCTCATCTCAAAGAATAAATTGGAATCATGCTAACCTTTCACGGCCTATCGGATCTTGAATGCTTTGAAGAGGATTTGATTTCCTATACACATGGACTACTGAATTAATGTTTTCTTATTCATGAGTGCCTTGACTTCTGTTATTTTGTGCTGTTTTTCTCTTGAGAAAACATTGGAGGAGGGGGAGGTCCTCTTGCCAGGAGCACCGTGCCTTAGATTAGGTGTTTTGTATAATATCCTGGAATTCATTTGTGAGAGCTTCAGTCCTTTCATTTCTCTCCCGTTGTTGTTCTATTGTTTACATTCAATGCTCTGTTTATATGTTGTACCCTTATGTTTTTTGTGTAATTAATCAAATTATGTTTTGAATGATGATGACTGAAGGGACCATTAGCATTTGGTAACCTTGAAATTTGCATCTTCTGGTGAGCTGCACCTCATGTCATTTGAAGCTTTTGTCCTGAAGACAACTTTTTCAACTTCAGATTCCCATGTGGCACATTCAAACCAAGACCAGGTGCATTATGTTTCCTAATAATTCAAGAATAAGAGCCAGATTTAGCTTTTGATGTATGTATGGAGAAGAGTCCACTGGGATGGCAGAGGACATTACCTCTACCATCTCAATGATACTTTAACTGGCAAATTATGAGATGACCAATGGCAACATGGTCATCTATGGACATTGAATCTACTACCAGACAATCTCTGTCTTTTTTCTCACCCTTGCAGGTTCTTGCTTTCTCCCTTTGAGACAGTTTTTGTTGTTCTCTCCCTCCATCCTTCCAATCAGTGCTCTTGCAGTTGGTAAATATTTGATGCAGTACCTTTCTCCAAAAATAAGTGCTGATGCCACCCCATGGCAACCACCAGCTCAAATTAAGAACTGGAAGTAGCTGCCTCACCATCTTGACAATCCTCTGAGACTGGAGGTGCATCTACCACAGTTGCAAGCACCTTAATTAATACCCACCCTTTAATTAAACAAACTGAAGTTAAGGATCTCGTGTAGTCCCTGACATTGGACTGTCTTTTTATTACGGAGACATGGGCAAGAAAAGATTCAGGACCCGACATCATGGAGGTGGTTCTGCCGGGCTATTTTATCGCTAAATGTGACTGCCCCTCTAGGAAGTGTGGGGACTTGGCCATTATTTTTAAGGATTCCTTGAACTGCATACTTGAGCACATGGTGAATGTGAAGTGGTATGTTTTTAAGATAAAATTAATGATAACGTTACCTTCTCAGCCCTTTTGGTTTACCGCCCCCCAGTCTCACATGCTTGTTTCTATTGCCTTGCAATCACTTTTTGGAACCTTTTTTAGCTCATTTGAGTTTTGCTGTCCTTGGGGATTTTAACTGCTATTTAGAGTCTTCCACTTGTTGGAACTCTACATCTCTCTCTAACCTTATAGCCAGTCTGGATTTTTAGCCATTAGTCCACTCTCCCAAACATATGGCAGGACATATTCTTCATGGCATTTTCACCAATTGGAATTAGGAATACTATATCCTCAGTTCGTCTGATCATCTGGCTGTGGCCTTTGTGGTAACCCTTCCTTATTATTCAGTTGGTACCTCCCACTTGCTGAGTCTTCCCCATTGGAATAGGAACTGGGATAAGGTCTCTGGCAAGGATATGCAGCTTTCTCTGACAACCTCTTATTCTCATCTGGCCTTTTTTTCAGGCCTATCTGCGGAGGACTTTGCCAGCTGGGTTAATGTGCAATAGAGACTATTGATCCACTGGAAACAAACTAATTCCTCAGTTTCCTGGTTTCCAGAGCAGATTAAAGAACTTAGCCGAGCTCTATCTCACTACTGCCTACTCCTTCTGAAAGTCTGGGGAAACATGTGAATCAGGAACATATGAAATCTATTGACACTCATGATCTTCTTGATAGATCTCAGACTGATTAATGCGGTCTTCCACAAGCAGCTGGTCAATCCCCAACAGCATCTAGGCATGGAAGGCAACGCACTCAGTCTTCTGCACTTGGATAGGGTGCAAGTTGTAAGTTGTGGACAGCTTAGGGTTAAAGGCTTTCAGGCTTCCGTGTGGGGTCCCCACAGGGCTTCTCAGTCAAAACTACTGTTAGAAATGGGGTCTTTGGTTGACAGTCAGGTCACCCCCTGTTCAAGCAAGGACCCTCACTCTAGTCAGGGTAAAAGAGAATCACCCTCAGCTAACCCCTGCTTACCCCCTTGGTAGTTTGGCAGAGCAGTAGGCTTAACTTCAGAGTGATAGGTGTAAAGTATTTGTACCAACACACACAGTAACTTAATGAAAACACTACAAAATGACACAATGAAATATTTATCTAAACAAAACAAAACCAAAACGACAAAAATTCGACATACACAAGTCAAGTTATACATTTTTAAAGATTAAACTAAAAAATAGCGCTTAGAAACACAAAATGCTTCGATGAGGTTTTAACACAGAGTCGTGACGGAGTCGTTCTCAACAAGCCGACACCAGCGGCGCCGGACACGGAGTCGCGTAGACCCCCAAGTACAGTACCTTTGGTGAAGAGTGAAAACAAGTTGATGCCGAAGTCGGGGATCGCGGCGTCTGTGCGAAACTTTGAATCCGCGCACGTCGAGCAGCGTCGGTCACAACGTGGTGCAGTGACTTCCATGGAGTTGCTAACTTCAGCGGGGCTGCAGCGGCGTTGGGCCTGCGAAGATCGTTGCGTTCCTGGGAAGGTCACGGTGTCAGGTGCAGGCGGTGTCACCGGATTCAGCAGCGGCGTCGGTCCGAAGTCGTCAGAAGTCGATTTCCCTGGATTTCCACTAGCTTTCCTTTCAAGGGCCCAGGGACTGGATAGGGCACCATTTGTCAAAGCAGGAGTCTCTCCAGAGACTCCAGGTGCTGGCAGAGAGAAGTCCTTGCTGTCCCTGAGACTTCAAACAACAGGAGGCAAGCTCTAAATCAAGTCCTTGGAGATTTCTTCACAAGATGGAAGGCACACAAAGTCCAGTCTTTGCCCTCTTACTCTGGCAGAAGCACCAACTGCAGGATAGCTCCACAAAGCACAGTTCCAGGCAGGGCAGCACTTCTCCTCAGCTCTTCAGCTCTTCTCCAGGCAGAGGTTCCTCTTGTTTACAGAAGTGTTCTAAAGTCTGAGGTTTTGGGTGCCCTTCTTATACCCAATTTCTCGTTTGAAGTAGGCCTACTTCAAAGCAAAGTCTCTAGTGAATGTGAAATCCTGTCTTGCCCAGGCCAGGCCCCAGACACTCACCAGGGGGTCGGAGACTGCATTGTGTGAGGACAGGGACAGCCCTTTCAGGTGTAAGTGACCACTCCTCCCCTCCCTCCTAGCACAGATGGCTCATCAGGAAATGCAGTCTACACCCCAGCTCCTTTTGTGTCACTGTCTAGTGTGAGGTGCAACCAGCCCAACTGTCAAACTGACCCAGACAGGGAATCCACAAAGAGGCAGAGTCACAGAAATGGTATAAGCAAGAAAATGCTCACTTTCTAAAAGTGGCATTTTCAAACACACAATCTTAAAATCAACTTTACTAAAAGATGTATTTTTAAATTGTGAGCTCAGAGACCCCAAATTCCACATGTCCATCTGCTCCCAAAGGGAATCTACACTTTAATCTGATTTAAAGGTAGCCCCCATGTTAACCTATGAGAGGGACAGGCCTTGCAACAGTGAAAAACTAATTTAGAAATATTTTACTGTCAGGACATATAAAACACATTACTATATGTCCTACCTTAACCATACACTGCACCCTGCCCTTGGGGCTACCTAGGGCCTACCTTAGGGGTGTCTGACATGTAGGAAAAGAGAAGGTTTAGGTCTGGCAAGTTCGTACACTTGCTAAGTCGAATTTACAGTTAAAACTGCACACGCAGACACTGCAATGGCAGGTCTGAGACATGATTATAGAACTACTTATGTGGGTGGCACAACCAGTGCTGCAGGCCCACTAGTGGCATTTGGTTTACAGGCCCTGGCACCTCTAGTGCACTTTACTAGGGACTTACTAGTAAACCAAATATGCCAATCATGGATAAACCAATTACATACACATTTTGTAAAGGAGCACTTATACTTTAGCACTGGTTAGCAGTGGTAAAGTGCCCAGAGTAACAAAAACAGTAAAATCAGAGTCCAGCACACATCAACAACCTGGGGAACAGAGGCAAAAAGTTAAGGGAGACCACGCCAATGATGAAAAGTCTAACAACTACCTTTTTTAATCTTTATGTCTCATTACTGACAGCTCTGGTTCACTCCTTTGGTTTTCAAGTGCTGTCTTAACAGCAGATGACACCCAAATGATTCTGTTGATAACAGACAGTGTACCTTTGGTGGCAGACAGGTTTAAGAAATCTATGGTGGGAATTGATAATTAGATGAAATTTTCTGAAACTAAATGGTGCTAAAACGGGGGTGTTGGTGTTTGAACTTAGCTGTCTATCGGGCCAGAATTATGATGGCCGAAGCCTTGTGGTCCTCTTCCCACACCGCTGAGTCAGCTAAGAATTTAGGAGTAATTTTTTACAACTCTTTGACTTTTAACCTGCAGGATAATTGTACCCCCAGCACTTAATGTTATATTATCAGATCTCTGAAAATGGTCTGCCCATTCCCTCTGGCAGAGCTCTGTAAATCAGTGACTGTTGCTTTGATCTCCTGCCGCCTCATGCATGGCCTTTCTTTCACTGCACCAAATGGATACTAGGTTTTTTTCAGCCCACCTTTCAGTGGTACGTCCCCAACAGACCGCTTCTTTCCGTGTTTAGAACGAAGGTGGTGGTGCCCAAACTTCGCAGAATCAGTTTGGGGGCGGTCTTTTTTTCTTATGCTATAGCCAAATTGTGGAAAATCGTACCCTTGCATATCACGGGATCTGAAAAGTTTTCTGTCTTTCACAAACATCTGAAAACTTGGCTTTTCTCAACTTAGCCCCTTGGTATTCGCATGCTGACTCCCTTGACCGTACTACTGTTCAGATGACTATAGCGTCTTCCGCCTTCCGGTTTAGCCACACTTTAGAAACTTTCTTTCATTTCATTTCATTCTTTTCTTTCCCTTCCTAGAAGGGACTCACATCTTAATTTGAGGACTACTGCTGTGGCACATAAATGATGAAAACAGAATGTAAGCTTTGCAGTGTGTTTAATTGAGTTTTCCCCTAATAGATTCCACATTTACCCAGAGAGTTTAGGACCACGAGGAATCCTTGCACAAATACCCAGAGCTCAGGTTTTGATTTCTGGAATAAATGACACGATCTCCACTTTGCTAAAAAGAGAAACCAGCAATTGACGACTCCGGAACAAAACTATGCTGTTAAACATCACTTATTATTATGGTTAGCAATTAAAAATGAAGTGTTTTCACTACCGCGTTATTCATGACTTTTTAATAGCCGCCAGCATGCCTGGATACCTTAATCCGACCACACAGCTCATCTTGGAGGACGCGGATGAATGTCATGCTGAAAATGAGGAGACGGCCACTGAAGCCGGATGTTCATTAGCATACGTTGATAATTTAAAATCCACTGATGTGTAAGAATAATTTCATGTGCGAATAAACAACATGTTGCACTTAGATCATAACTGAAACCTAAAAGTGGCGATAACGTTCTCTAGAAAAAAAAACAAGATGAAAATGAGTAACTTCACAAGTTGCTTCAGGAATGGTGATCACTTCTCTGCAAACCTCCCCCACACGCAGGTTTACAGGCAAGTGAACACTTGTTACATGACAGTAAATTAATGACCTCACGTGTTTTTTCACGAGTGTAGAGGACGCAATTACGACCAAAGCTGCTGACTGAGGAGCTGGGTTACCCGGTTCGCCCATCGGTGTCAGCTCAATAATCAATATCCTCTGATTTTGGACCAATAACTTAACTTCCCTGTGTCTGAAAAATGTATGTGAAATTGGGTAAGTAACGGGTGCACATGTAAAGCGCTCCAAATCCTTCGCGTCGATTTCGCTCTATATAGAACTGCAAAAAAACACTTCTTCTGTTGTTATCCTTGATCGCAGATTTGCTCACGTTGGTGAAAAAACCTTCTCAATGAAGAGAGTCGAGTGATCTCAAACTGTCGATAGAATTGTACTACAATTGGGTGGGGTGGAATAGGTCTCTTCCTCCTTACAAAGTGGAAAGACAGAGCAGGAGACGGTTCTTTGCACTAGGGTGGGTGGAGGGTGACAACAAACAAATATACATGGCAACATATTAAAGGAGGAACGTGGAAGATTTAACTGAAAAAAATTGAGAGAATGTATTTTCCCCATTAACGTATTTTGCAGCAAAGGCATTTTCAGGTGGGAGACAGCCAAAGCAAAGCCACGTTTGCTTCGAAAATTGACAGTCTCCCTCAGAATCAAGGCGATTGGCATGAATGAAAATCCTGGCAGCCCTCTATCCCTCGTGCACCTTCTTTCAATGAATAGTCTTTTTGATTGACTGGGTAGCAGCTAACGTTGACCAGTGATAGAGCGTTCCGTACTAGTAATTTACCTGTATTTTGGACGCTCTTTGGCCGCTGAATCTTTTGGCTAAGTGGGACCCTCTCCACCCTTAGTCAGTCAATTTAATCAAATCAATAATCAATAACGAACGTAAGCAATGCCCTGATCAACATAACACTTAACAATTAATCCAGAATACATTTCGGCGAACCCTGACCTTTCAGTCAGGAATAACCACACCAGTTTATTCAAAGTTAGTGAATTTATTTCCCTATATTAACAAAGCTAGCACAATATAGATGTGTCTCAACACCAAATGATAAACATAAATGAACATTAATAGCTGTCCATAACGGCGGAACAGGTGCAATCTATGCAGCATTTGAATAACAAGGCATTCGATAATAGCAATGCAAATCACTAAAACTATAATCTGTAATGAGCTAATTGCATACATTTAGTCAGCATAACAAGGTCTCAAATTGCATCGTGCAACAAAAAAAGGAATCCTCATTTAACCTCAAATTAGCATCGGCATGTGGGACTTCATGCAAAAACAATTTAGCAACATTAATTTAGAAAACTCCTAACTAGGGCTCTTATCAAAATCAGCAGTTGGTTACCTAAAAGAAACACAATGCAATTGTACAATTTCCTTTCATATTTACCAATTACAATCAGCATTCAAGGAAGTCTTCGTCTCACAGGTACCGTTTCTCGATCAGCATGGGACGGGGCAAAGGGGCAGGGGTGGACGGGGCAATTTGCCTCACGGCGGCAAGATAAAACTACTACTTCATGCAAAGGGCATTTCAAAGTTAAAGTCTCTAGGGTAAGAATCATTTAAAGTCTCTTTCTCTCGATTAGAGAAAGCATCAAAGTCTCTCAAAATGGCGTCGCAGCAAGGTGGGCCATAATAGCTGCAAAATGGCGGGTAACGGCAATAATGGCTGTAATGGCTGGTAATGGCTACCTTCTTCTCGTGCACCTGGTTTAAATAGACAACAGTTCAAATCCAGTGGGGTCTTCCATTGGAGGGTTCATAGGTTGGCTTCAAATTGTCCAATCAAAAACAACAGTTCTCAAGCTTTTACTTAAGCATACATTATCCTTGGAGACGGGTACGCAAGTTGCAACATTTTATACCAATTAACTCATTTTCAGAGCCTCCATTGTCCGCACCTGCAGATTGACCTTGGAGCAAAGAGAAAAATGCCAGGCTGGCACGAAACCTTAAGATAAGCATGTGAACGATCTCAGTGGAAAAGTACAGCTTCAAGCAAAAATACACGTTTAATAGCACATTGGAAAAATACGAGCATCCAAACCGTGAGACAAGGCAACTAGGCCGAAGCCTCCACTAAAGTAATGCTAAGCTAAAACATTTCAAGTAAGCAAATCGTAGCACATGTTTATGATTATGTCGGATTAGTGCAATTCTAATACATCACGTTATATAAAGCACGCTTATAAATGTTGGCAAACTACTCTGAGGGCACATTTTGTCCCCGTACAATCTTTATTAGTTCGGTTAAAGTCACACATGATTATTGCAGCACTACGTTTAAGCACTAATAAATGAAAAACCTTCATTTCAGCTTCATCAATCCCTCCTCTGATGACTACTTGTCATCACACAAAACTATTCCCACAAATTTTATTCCATTAAAATTCTGTCAGTTCTCTTTTCCTTTTAATTCCCCTAGTTTTCGCTTTGTATTCTTCTGCCATTATTTTCATCATTTTCTCTTCCTTCCTTCTTTTAATTCTTTCCATAATCATTATTATTCCCCTTTTTATTCCCCAAATTCCAAATATGCAAATCAGTACTATTACAATTCCCTGTATTATTTTTAGTAATATTCCATTCCAAATTCCCCCAATCCAATTTCCCACTGAAGCAAGTCCTTTTCCAACCTTCTCCCACACTCCTGGTTCTTTCAGTTCCTTCAAATCTGCACTCTCTTTTGTTAGATTAGCAAGCATAGTTTTAATTTTCACACTGTTGTCGGGAATATACGTGCAACAGTGGCGCGCACCAAGCATTTTGCAAACGCCGCCATCCTTTGCTAAAAGAATGTCTAAGGCAAGCCTGTTTTGAAGAGTCATAGCTCTTTCCGCTGCAAGTTCAGCATCTATCAGGATTATAGCACCTGAAAACTTTGTCAACATGTTATCCACTATAGTAGACAACTTTCTTATTTTGATGGAATTCAGCACAACTCCCAACGAAGGAATCATGGCTCCAAATATATCTCCTACCACAGCAGCTGCGGTCTCTCTTTTCTGGATACGATGGGATCCAGATGTCTTTGGAATCATCGATAGGTCATCCAGTTGATAAACCTTTGGGAACACTATACCCAAATAACATCTTCCCCACCATCCCTTTGGAAGACGATAATAGGCATTATACCCACAAATGTAATATACACCTGGAATGACAGGGTCAAGTCCGTTCATCATGAATGTCCATTTGGCCTTAAAGATAAACGTATGTTTACACTCACTCGCTCCTACGAAAATGTTATCATAATAAGATTCACCTCGATATATACAAAATTTCCCTACATGCCAAGCATATAAAGCAATTCTCCCTTGTGTCTTTATTGCGGCAAAATCATAATTATCTACTGAAGTCCTCTTATGTAGCTCTTTTTCTAATTTCGCATTCATTTGTGCCCTTCTATCATCTGTGCGATCTAAAAAGCTTATTTCTACTGCAGAGAGCGAGCAGGTAAGGTTTTCCCTATGAGCGTGAGCCGTTTCAAAAGGTTGCATTGGCTCGAAAAATTCCCTCATTATTTTAGCATCCCAATCTTTAGCAATCTGACTTAGCTGCGCTATTATAGGAACATATGCAAAGGTAACATCATAATTCGAGTAAAAATACTGTATGTTAGTTTGACCATAAAATCTAGACATTACTATACTACATGTAATCCCGTATGTAAGAGGCATGTGGTGATAAGTCACCCCTTCCTTTACTGATGTCGGTATCTGTGTACACACATAACAATCTTTTGCATCCATAGTCTCAACATATTCTGTTAGCAAGCGATAGAAAACATTATACGAAAGTTCTTTCTTATCATGCAAGTGTCTCTCATCTAATTCTAGTCTTTTCAGTGCGGTTAGTTCAGTGACAGTAACAGGAGCAAAAGTAGAAGCATCAATTTTCTCATTCTCACCCTTACCATGCATTCCAAGCACTATTGCCATTATTATTAGTACACATGCAATTACCAAGCCTACACACACATATTTACAATATTTATTTCTACTATTTTGCGTCATGATCTGTATAGAATCAGAGAGCTAGAAGCACCTATAAAGAAACTATTTAGCAATTCAGTTACAAAGCTGAACGAGCGCAATGTTCACACCGTCTTCTTCAAGAGGCCAGTCACTTATCGGTTAGCAGCATTTGTCTCAATTCGGCAATAACTCAGTTCGGCAATAACTCGTTTTTTTTTTTTTTTTCAAAGTTAGCACGTTGTCTCAAATCGTGTTTAAGAGTCAATCAGGTTTTCAAAGTCTTATCAAGTTAGCAAATGTCTCATCCGGTTTAGCAATGTCTCAGCTGGTTGTATCACGTTAGATTATAGCAAGCAATGTCATTTATTACCCTTTCAATCGACAGAGTCCATAAAACTTTTCTTTTCTATGGGTATCTCTTCTTCTTCGTTCTCGAGGCTAAGAGATACAAATTCGTCAGTCCAATCGTCATTGACTACATATGCCCATTCTGGACCGGAATATCTCCTGTTTGGTATCCTTTTCCTTTTCAATTTTGCTTCTCTTTTCGATTCTGCCTCACTGGTGCTTTCCTCTTTGGCCAAATCTTTTCCTTCAGTTGAGGATGGTACCACGACAGTCACTTCTTTTCTTTTCTCTTTCACTTTTGGCCTTTCTCCGTCGTTCAAACTTTCTTTAGTCCTTTGTTTTATTGGTGATATACTTAGTCTCCTCTTTGCACCGTGTCCATTTGATGGACCTGCGACCTTTTCTGTGGAAGCTTGAACTGTTTCGTTCTGTTCTGCCTTGTCCTCTCCTTCTGGGGAATCAATCACGTTCTCCTTTTCTTTTTCTCTATCGTCTGCTTCTGGGAAAGCCCTCCTCTGATCAGGCTCTCCTGCCTTTTCACCTCTTTCGAGCCCTTCGTCTCCGTTACTTTCTTCAGACTCTTTATCACTTTCAGCTGCTTCAGGCTCTTTGTCACCTTCAGCTACTTCAGGCTCTTTGCTACCCTCAGCTGCTTCCGGTTCTTTGTCACCTTCAGCTGCTTCGTCGCTGTCTGAACTTTCTCCTTGGTCTTCCCCAAGTGAGTTGGTCGCTTCGTCCTCAGAGAATATCTCTCTCTCTTCCGTTCCTGCCTGTTCGCTTTCAGTTTGGTTTTGCTCTGTCTCAGCGCTCAGCACTGTTTTATCAGGCACTGGCAGTTTCAGCGCTTCAACTTCCTCATCTGTGGGACACAACACTTTCTTTGTGTGACTGGCGTGAATCCAGTTGGGAACTCCCGCACACTTCACAGCGGTAGTGGTCGTCAGGATCACTTGGAAAGGGCCTTTCCAACGGGGTTCCAGACACGACTTTCTCACGTGCTTCTTTACCACGACCCAGTCACCTGCTTTCAGTGTGTGTCCTGGACCTTGGATCGGTGGCAAGGTGGTTGCTTCCACCTGGTGAGAGAAAGAGCGAACCACGTCAGCCAGACCTTTGCAGTAGTCTAACACCATATCATCTGTAATATTCAAAAGCGCGTTTGCGGGAACTGCAGGAAGTCTCATGGCCCTGCCCATGAGAATTTCGTGCGGAGACAATCCAGTCTTTCTATCAGGGGTGTTTCTCATTGACATTAGCACCAAGGGCAATGCGTCAGGCCATTTCAAATTTGTCGATGCACATATTTTCGCCATTCTTGATTTCAATGTACCATTCATTTGTTCCACCAGTCTTGAGGCTTCAGGGCGATAGCTACAATGCAGTTTTTGCTCAATGTTCAGCGCTGCGCAAAGTAACTTTATCACCTCGTTATTGAAGTGACTTCCCCTATCTGATTCTAAAGAGATCGGGAATCCGAAACGTGGTATTAACTCCCTCAATAATAGCTTTGCAACTGTAAGGCTGTCATTTCTACGTGTGGGGTATGCTTCAATCCAGTGACTAAAAATGCACACAATCACCAACACATACTTCAGACCTCCATGCACAGGCATCTCAATGAAGTCCATCTGCATTCTACTAAATGGGCCACTGGCCCTGCCAATGTGGCTCGCGTTCACTACTGTTCCCTTTCCTGGGTTCATCTGCTGGCAAATAACACATCGATGGCAAACTGCTTCTGCAGCTTGACGAAATCTGGGGTTAAACCAATCGGTTTTGAACAATCTTATCATGGCATCTCTCCCTAGGTGAGCTTGCCCATGATAGAACCGCGCAAGCTGTGATAAAAGACTATTTGGCAAAACAAATTTTCCCTCATTTGAAACCCATAACTCATCTGGTCTCTTTATACATTGTGATTTAGTCCAGGAATCTCTTTCATCCTCCCTGACGTTATTCTGTAATGCTTTTAGTTCATCTATTGTATCTACGACCTTCAAGGCAAATGCTTCAGCTGGTTCGAGTTCTGGTTCACTTATTGAATTCCATTCATCCCTGAGTAATATACAGTTCAAGGCACAAAATCTTGCGACTTGATCCGCATATGCATTTCCCAGAGAAACATAGTCCTGTCCTTTTGTATGAGCACTACACTTTACCACTGCAACTTCGGCTGGCATTTGAATGGCGTGTAACAATTCCCTTATTCTCTCCCCGTTTTTCACTGGGGATCCTGAAGAAGTCAGGAAACCTCTCTGTGACCATAGTTGTCCAAAGTCGTGCACAATTCCAAACCCGTACTGACTATCGGTGTAAATGGTGACTTTCATCAATGCAGACAATTGACATGCTCTTGTAAGGGCTACAAGTTCTGCTACTTGTGCGGAATAGACTCCTTGGAGCCAGGATGCTTCCAAGACACCTGTTACAGTACATACAGCATATCCTGCTTTCAAAATTCCCATCCCATCTCTTAGACATGAACCATCAACGAAAACAATTTGGTCATTTTCATCAAGCTTAGTATCTTTAATGTCAGGTCGAGGTTTTGTGCAAAATTCAGTCACCTGAAGGCAGTCATGCTCGACGTCCTCAGCGTCCTCAATTTCAGCATTTTCACCGGGAAGCAAGGTTGCTGGATTCAACGTAGTGCACCTTTTCAGCTGCACATTCGGTGAGCCCAGAATTATCGTTTCATACCTTGTGAGTCTTGCTCCAGTCATGTGTTGCGTTCGGGAGCGGGTCAAAAGTATTTCAACTGAGTGAGGGACCATGACTGTTACTGGGTGTCCCATCACTATTCCTTCACTCTGAGTGAGGCTGATACCTACTGCTGCTACGGCGCGCAAACACCCTGGAAGTGCAGCTGCGACCGGATCCAGGGTAGCTGAAAAATACGCTACTGGTCTGTTTATGCCACCATGGGCTTGAGTCAAGACAGACAAAGAACATGCATCACGTTCATGACAAAACAATATGAAAAGCTTTGTGTAATCAGGCATACCTAAAGCTGGAGCCCTGCACATGCATTCTTTCAATTCAATAAAGGCATCCATCTCATCTCCTTTCAGCTCAATTTGATCCAAGGCATCCTTCTGGGTCAGCTTCAGTAAAGGCTTTGCTAGAGTTGAGAAGTTGGGAATCCACTGACGACAGTAGCCCACCATTCCCAAAAACTTCCTCACCTCCCTCCTTGTCTTTGGTGGACTCATTTGAAGTACACTCGTTATCCTTTCCTTCATTATTCTCCTTGACCCTTTCTCTATCTGGTGACCCAAGTATTTCACTTTCTTCTGACAGAACTGCAATTTGGAAGGAGACACCTTGTGTCCATTCCTTCCCAAATGGTTCAACAGAGCAATGGTATCGGCTGTGCAGCCACTTTCTGTCTTTGATGCAATCAGTAAGTCATCGATGTACTGTACTAGGGTTGACTCGAATGGCAATTCTAATGCTTCCAAGTCTTTCTTTAGAATCTGATTGAATATTGACGGTGACTCAGAAAACCCTTGAGGAATTGGACACCAACTGTACACTCTGTCTAAGAATTTGAAACAAAAGAGAAATTGGCTGTCCTCATGAAGAGGCACCGAAAAGAATGCTTGTGACAAGTCGATGACTGAGAACCACTCGGCATCGCAAGGGACTTGAAACATTATCACAGCTGGATTTGGTACGACAGGGCAGCATTTGACTATGATGTAATTTATGTTCCTCAAGTCCTGTACAATTCGGACCTTTCCGCTCGGCTTTATTAGTCCCATGATTGGTGAATTACATTAGTGCTTAACACTTCTTTCAGTACTCCCTGTTTTACAAATTCGTCAATGAGTTGGGCAACTTTCATGAGGGTGTCTTGTGCCATGTGGTATTGTGGGGTCTGGAGAAAGGTTGCATTGGGCTTTACAGTCACTTTCACTGGTTCCACTCCTTTCATCAATCCCACCTCTTTCCCTGTCATATCCCACACTTCCTTTCCAACTGTTTCCCGTAATTCAGCTGGAATATCTTCTTCAGTTATCATCGGGAAGAGACAAATCAGAGGATACTCTTCATCGACGGTTTCCATCTCATCCCCCTCTGCACTGTCCTCTTCTTCCCCATCACTGCTCGTCTGTATTTTAATTCCCTCGTTCGAACACATAATCGAACAACCCAATTTGCACAATAGGTCTCTCCCTAACAGTGCTATCGGGCTTGAGTCACATACCACAAATTTGTGTAACCCTTGATAGTTACCAATGCTGACTGGTACCGGATCTGTAATCGGGTTTGTCAGGTGCCTGTTTGCTACTCCCACCACTTGAACTGTCCTTCCTGAGAGTGGCAAATTTGGTACTTCAATGCTCTTAACAGTTGAACGTGTGGCTCCTGTGTCAACCAAGAATGAGACACGATGACCCATTACTCTTCCCTCCACGTACGGACCCTTTTGATCAACTTCCAAGGATGCCGCAAGCACACAATCTCCTTCCTCTCCTGAACTTTCACTCTCCCATACATTGTTTATTCCACTCTCACTGTGTAATGGGAACTGTTGTACGGTGCCATTTGTATTCATTACCTGACCCGAGACCTGTGGAGGAACCATCACTTGCTGCTGACTCATTGGTGCCAAAGGGATTTGCATTTGCTGATTAGGTACCATGGGTAACTGCTGTTGCATTGGCTGCATTTGCGTCATCTGCATATGGGGCATCTGCATCTGCTGCGGCTGCATAGGTTGTAATCCCTGCAACTGATTTATGGTCTGAAAATTTGGGTTTGGACCTCTCATTTTCGGTCCCCTCATTGTCTGAAATGCATTGACATCATTGCTTTGCTGACCAACACCTGCACCTTCCTGCACCACCATCGGGCACTCGCGTTTCCAATGACCGACAATTCCGCACACGTGACACGGCATCACCTTTTTCAATGCCTGCACACCATTCGGAGTCACAACAGTGTTCAAATCCGGACCATTATTCACAAAACCTCCTCTGCCTCTGCCTCTCGCCTGTGGCTGAAACGCCATATTTCCCTGCAACTGCGGCTGCGGTTGCGGTACCTGTTGTTGGAACCCTTGCAACCCTTGCAAACCTTGCAGACCTGTCTGAGCTGCTTTAAGCTGCATCATCATCACTTTCTCTTTCAACCTTTTCTGTTTCACTTCAATTTCGTCGCTACAGTATTTCGCATAATTCAATACTTCATCAATAGGTTTCGACTGCCAACAAATCAAATGCGACTTTATCATCTGACTTATCTCTGGTCTCAGCCCTTCCACAAATCTAAACACAAAATGAAGCATGTCCTTCGCCTCTATTGTTTCCGTGCCACTGTAGTTCTTGAACGCCTTCAACAACCTCTCATAGTAACTATGAATCGACTCTTTAGCCTCTTGGGCAGTTCGGTCGATCTTCTGCCAATCCACATTTTTCGCAGCAACCTTCGTCTTCAAATGCTCAATCACCTTATAGTACAAGCTCATCACCATAGGTGATGGTGCACCCGTATCCCTGCCTCTCTCCGGTTCACTTGTCGGCCAACCTACAGCTCTTTTGCAATCCTCCCACAAATCTGCTGGAACCACAATCTCAAAGAGGGTGTTCAGGTCTTCCCAGAGACATTTTGCAAGCTTCACAAACCTGTCAGTCTGTTGATACCATTCAATCGGTTTCTCTCTCAGTTTGGGAAAATCATCCGTAAAAGACTGAATGTCGCTTCTATGCCATGGTACATGTATTAATTTTCCCCCTGCTGTCTCCCTCATTGGTAACATGGTTACTGCATCACTACTCTGTGGTCTTTTCTCGTTGAGCTCTGGGACACTGTCTTTCCTCTTTTCCTTTCTCCTTACCCATCTGCTTTCCCATTTGTCTAAGCACCTCCATACTTGTGCACTCTGCAACAATTCTCTAAGGTGCGCCTTCATGCCTGCTGACCTCATGTGTTCAAAATCTGTGGTCCCGAAATCCAACCTGTAGCTCCTGCTCAAGTGTTTTGTCTTGTCTATGTCAACCCCGTTTTTGTCAGCTATTTCCTGCAAGCTTTTCTGTACCTTGTTCACGTCTCTCGTAATCCTGGGACATAAATATCTCAGCTCTTCTTCCGAGTAGGACTCTAACCTATTCACACCCATAGTCCCTTCCACCAATTCTTGTGCTTCCATGTTCAACCTGACCCTATTCAGATAATCTTCTCCCTTCCCACTGGCTGAGCTTTGTGTGGAATTCAGACTGTTGAACCACTGTGTCAGCTGTTGCGCATTCAACCCCATCAGTGTAGCATTCACATCGACTGCCATCGATGGTTGCGGCAACTTTTCAGTGTTCGATGTTAGAGGTATTATGAGTGGGGGGCTCGACCTTACCACTGTCGACTGAGCACATATGGGACTAAACTCCATCAAGGACCCAGATCCGGTTGGCTGAGCCGCTATCGGAGTTATCCCTGGAGTGTTTTCAATGCACCTCCTTTCTGTCCCACTCTGCAGCATTGATCCCTGACCGCTCATTCCTAAGTTAGGCTGACTGTACAAAGGTACCGGCAGACCTACAGTAATGGGTAGTGATATCGCGTCTGGGTTCTGTCCATTTCCCATGTTCTGAGACATGTTCATTCCCACACTATGGGTCATCATTGCCGGCATGCCCATCTGACTCCCCGTCATCTGAGCATGTGCGTTTCCCCCCTGTATCTGCTTTTGAGGCATCAAAAACTGGGTTGATTCAGCTTGTGCCAGTGTTGGGTTGTGACCATTCTGTCCTCCCATTGTGGCTGGATCTAGAATCATTCCCGTACCGTTGTCACTGCTGTAGTACCTTGGGATCTGCGGCTGATAATTTTCTGCTGGTTTCAACATGGGCACATCTGGATATATTCTCCTAACCTGCGGTATCTGCGGGGTGAACAGTAAACTCGGGTCCTTAGACCCCGATGATGCTCCTGAACTCTGAGTTTCACTGTTCTGTACCGGTGCCGGAGGGGCAGAACTGGTACTTGGACCTTGTCCACTCTCCGCATAAGGTGGTGGACGGTCGTTCAGCAATTGCATGATTAACTCCTCATCCTCTAACTCCTCTTCTCTTCTCAACTTTTCCTCGTCCTCTCTATCCTTGGAACACCTCCTATTTGTCTTACAGGTAGCTTTCTTACCTGTCTCCTCTTCTTCCTTAGTAATTGCGGGAAACAATTTTATCCCCTGCAATACATCTGACCTTCTGTGCATTATCCCACCTAGCGTCCGCTAGTGTCTTTTCTACCTTCCTTATCCTAGTCTCGAACTTATTTTGCTGCTGCTGTCTAGCCATTAGTTCCCAAATTGCTAGAGCCTCAAACGGTGCTGGCCTTGGAGGTACCTTCATGTCATACATCGCGAATCTCAAATTCTCTAGGATCCTTATATTGAATGTCCCATGGATCGGGAACGCTACGCTCCCATGTTTCTCTGTCAGCTTGTGCCATTGCTTTAGCCAAAGACACGGAGCTACCCCCTTTTCCTCCATTACAATGTAAGCTGGTGTGCCTTCGGGCGGCGTCTCCTCTCCTACGCTCGCTTTAATGTAAGACTCCCCCTTCATCGCACTCCTTAATGCTTTAAAAAATTTCATTTTCTCGTCTTTTATTTCACAAAATTATGTAATCAATAGGTGACTTTAATTCCCGGAATACTCTTCGCTTGCCTTTCCCCTTCCAATCGAGCCCCACGGACTGCGTCCAATCCGTGCGCGACCCTTCTCTGCAACCAACCTATCCCAGCGCGGCTCCTAGTGACGTCACACTCACACACACTGCGGCTGACAAAGCCTCGCGGCTAGTCCTCCTTCACTCAGCTCCTCTCGTAACAACTTCTGGCATGTATCGTGAGCTACCAAAAATATAAAACAGATCTGTCGGTTTACTACAGGAAGGGTAACACAATCGCTTCAGGACCTTAGGGATTTTTCACTAGCCTCGGCAGTTATTCCATTTTTCTCGGTCCCCACGTTCGCAAGCAAATCTGACCCGCAGACTCTGCTCTCAACTTGTCAGTGATCTATTCTAGTGCACTTAGAATTTTGTCAAAGCCCGAAGTCGAAGTTTCTTTCACTCCCTTAACACACGTACCGACTTGTTGACCACGCCCGATCAACCTACTAAACCGACCAGACCACAACATATAACAAGTGTCTCATACACTTTTCAACATACTCCGGAGTCTCTTGACTTCGCAGGGCCCGTCTCAACAACAACAACCACGTGGACCTTTTTATGCACGAAGCGCCACATGCACATGAAGTTCGACGACTTCCCTACTCTCACACTCGGAGTCGCACCTCCGCTATTTCTATGAAGTTCGACGACTTCCCTACTTCTACACTCGGAGTCGCACCTCCGCTATTCTCTAAAAAAATCCTCGCAACCTTTTCACACAATCTGCAGCAATAAGCTGTGCAAGCGCAAATTCCTAACTTCACTCATACCATCACTAGTACCGCCAACGCTGATCTCACACCTCCATTCTCTTCATTCGCAAGCTCCGAGATCCCGGGAAAGTCGCGGTGGACTTAGCCCATCATCATTCTCTCAATCTTTTTTATCCAAGAAAAATCTAATTCAACTTCTCGAGTGGGGTCTCAAAGGGCGGAACCTTTAATTCAATACCATGTACTTTAAGAGTACGGGGTCCCAAAAGGCGAAACCGTCCTCTGCTACCATCTACTGATAGAGCGTTCCGTACTAGTAATTTACCTGTATTTTGGACGCTCTTTGGCCGATGAATCTTTTGGCTAAGTGGGACCCTCTCCACCCTTAGTCAGTCAATTTAATCAAATCAATAATCAATAACGAACGTAAGCAATGCCCTGATCAACATAACACTTAACAATTAATCCAGAATACATTTCGGCGAACCCTGACCTTTCAGTCAGGAATAACCACACCAGTTTATTCAAAGTTAGTGAATTTATTTCCCTATATTAACAAAGCTAGCACAATATAGATGTGTCTCAACACCAAATGATAAACATAAATGAACATTAATAGCTGTCCATAACGGCGGAACAGGTGCAATCTATGCAGCATTTGAATAACAAGGCATTCGATAATAGCAATGCAAATCACTAAAACTATAATCTGTAAAGAGCTAATTGCATACATTTAGTCAGCATAACAAGGTCTCAAATTGCATCGTGCAACAAAAGGAATCCTCATTTAACCTCAAATTAGCATCGGCATGTGGGACTTCATGCAAAAACAATTTAGCAACATTAATTTAGAAAACTCCTAACTAGGGCTCTTATCAAAATCAGCAGTTGGTTACCTAAAAGAAACACAATGCAATTGTACAATTTCCTTTCATATTTACCAATTACAATCAGCATTCAAGGAAGTCTTCGTCTCACAGGTACCGTTTCTCGATCAGCATGGGACGGGGCAAAGGGGCAGGGGTGGACGGGGCAATTTGCCTCACGGCGGCAAGATAAAACTACTACTTCATGCAAAGGGCATTTCAAAGTTAAAGTCTCTAGGGTAAGAATCATTTAAAGTCTCTTTCTCTCGATTAGAGAAAGCATCAAAGTCTCTCAAAATGGCGTCGCAGCAAGGTGGGCCATAATAGCTGCAAAATGGCGGGTAACGGCAATAATGACTGTAATGGCTGGTAATGGCTACCTTCTTCTCGTGCACCTGGTTTAAATAGACAACAGTTCAAATCCAGTAGGGTCTTCCATTGGAGGGTTCATAGGTTGGCTTCAAATTGTCCAATCAAAAACAACAGTTCTCAAGCTTTTACTTAAGCATACATTATCCTTGGAGACGGGTACGCAAGTTGCAACATTTTATACCAATTAACTCATTTTCAGAGCCTCCATTGTCCGCACCTGCAGATTGACCTTGGAGCAAAGAGAAAAATGCCAGGCTGGCACGAAACCTTAAGATAAGCATGTGAACGATCTCAGTGGAAAAGTACAGCTTCAAGCAAAAATACACGTTTAATAGCACATTGGAAAAATACGAGCATCTAAACCGTGAGACAAGGCAACTAGGCCGAAGCCTCCACTAAAGTAATGCTAAGCTAAAACATTTCAAATAAGCAAATCGTAGCACACGTTTATGATTATGTCGGATTAGTGCAATTCTAATACATCACGTTATATAAAGCACGCTTATAAATGTTGGCAAACTACTCTGAGGGCACATTTTGTCCCCGTACAATCTTTATTAGTTCGGTTAAAGTCACACATGATTATTGCAGCACTACGTTTAAGCACTAATAAATGAAAAACCTTCATTTCAGCTTCATCACCAGTGCTGGATTACCACTCCTTTTAGGGGCCCCAAGACAACAGATCAAAATAATATTGATTTGATCTTGAAGGAAAATTACAATCAAGTTTTTTTTAATTGTTTTCAAAATATTTTAAAAAATTAATCAACTCAAAGAAATGAAAACTTTGCATTAAAGACTCTGTAGGTAAAATATTGTATTAATGTAATGTACCCATTAACAAATTAAAGCACATAAGCCATAGACATCAGATTCACATAGCAGTGTGTGTCTTAAAAGTTAATCTGCTGTCACCTTTCAGTTTGTAAAACAATTCGGTGCAAACTACCTACTAAAATGTTTCGTTTTGTGTAATAAAATCAATTCATTACCATTTTTGGTTGGTAAAATTAATAACGTATTAGGAGATAATTTGGAAGGGGGCCGCAATTTTGACTGTCTAGGGTTTAATCCGGCACTGACGTTGACAGCAACGTTTTGTGCGTTTGAGCAAATGTTTTTCGCTAGCCAATCAGATTAGACCACAAACCTCGTGCCCTCCTACGATGACAAGGTAACACTCTATCCCAGGGCAAGGCCGTACTGACGCAACAAATAGTGGAACTATGTGCTACTGCAGGGTGACAGAGCAGAATATTGTAGATTTGTTACGTTTCCTCTTTCTAATTCAGCTACCAGCTCATTACTCAAGCATGTACATCATAATTGTCAGCAGGGTACTGCATGTGTGTACTTGTTCTCCTCTTACGGAACGGAATTAAATTATATATTACAAAGAGATGTTTTTCAAGAACATTCTTTTATTAAATGAATTGACCTGGCTAGCATGTACATCATAATTGTCAGCAGGGTACTGCATGTGTGTGCTTTTTTCTCCTCTTACACAATAACATTAAATTATATATTACAAAGAGATGTTTTTCAAGAACATTCTTTTATCAAATTAATTGACCTGGAGGAAAACAAGTCTGAACTCTGCAGCAAACTTAAATGTCTGTTTTAGGCTCTTGAAATGCTGGCAACATCCAAATTAATTTCCTGCTGAAAAACAAGCCAGTGACCGATCTAGACTTTCCACCATCTCTAGACATTTTTTTTCTCCACTAGGAGAAAGAGAGAGATTCTGTATAAATAAAGCAAGCACCGAGGTCCTGCTCGCGAGAACAGGATCCAGCTTGACCACTAGATCGTCTTGGAGTTTCTCAATGCAGCAAATCTAAAGTACAGAAGAGGAATTTTCAATTCAGTAACGAGATGGGCATTGCTCCCTAAACCAGTTTAGTGATGTAGGGTATATAGCTCTCCTTGCTTCAGAAAATTGATGATGTTGAGTCAGAGATTTTTTGTTTTAAATACATTGGAAACCAAGCTTCTGCTAACATAAATTGTATTTACACTGTTTCCCATATTGGAGTGATGTCATAATACACCACATGACAGCTACTGCTTTTGTTCATTGTTCTAAATAAAGACAAGTAAGCTTTACACTAATAAATGAAAAGCGTTCCCACAGCCATCTCCCAGAGCCACACCTAACCAAGGACACCAGGCAATCATTGCACAATGTATCAACTAGCATGATGAAAAGACTGTGAGGGCCACTAAATCCAATGTAATACTACAATGAGAGTATCCTCAAATGTATTCTGTAGTAAAATGTTTCTTCTTGCTCCTCCCTCTAAGGTGTAAATACTGAGAACTGTGCACTTGTTTAGAAATGTATGAAAGTCTTGATCTAAAGGTCTATTAAAAGACTTGCCATTCTCTGTACCCTCGAAAGCCTACTTCCCATTTTTAGAAGGTGAATCTGTGCCAGATTTTATGAAGAGCTTTACTAAATTATTTGTACTTATGAATTGTATGCTAAATTCATTGATGGCACATCTTATGTAAATCGCCTCTTCTATATATAAATCTTTGAACCTATAACCTGTGCCTGTCATTCTTATTGAGAATGTTTCAGTCCTGAATATTCAATGTAATCTTAATATATTAGTGACAGGTACAATCGGGGAGCACCAAGGTCTGTATTGGGCCCACACCTCTCCTTTCCTAGCCACTGGTGTGCTTTTAGCATGATAATTTACAAAGGCTTTTGCATTGACAGTCCTTAGCACCTACCTCCAGCAGACTCAGTAAGAGCCCTATTGTGGCAAGAGTTGCCTACTGAAAGACTGTCTATAATAGGCTTCCAGCAGATGCCCCTTGCCAGTGCTTGACTTTAATGAGGTGTAAAAACCGCTCCCAGAACAAGAGAATATCTTAGGCCTGGTGAAAGGATGGGCTAGGTATAGAACACATGATCTGTGTCAGCCCAGGAAAGGCAGCTAAAGAGGTTCCATGAATTTCATAAACTTGAAAGGAGCAGAGGTGAAGTTTGCTCGTTCATAGTTTAGTATAAGGAGAGACCTGGTAGGTGAAACTCCTTGATCCCAGGATGTGTTGTAGTCAGCCTGGATCCATCCCAGTGGGAGGGGAAGCTGTTCCCATAGCCATTTTGATGTCGCCTATATAGAGAAAGCTACTTATTTCCCTAAAAATTGGGCCTGAATTCCATAGAGTTACAGAAAAACTCTGCGAGGTTCAGTGGAGTTCTGCGAGTGGTCGGAATAGGCACATTGCACTGCTCCCACTGATTTTTAGAGCTGAAAGCTTCTTCTGTGCTGTAAAATCAGCTACAACTGCACCACTCAGCATGCCAGTGGGCGCTACTTCTTTATGCTGCTTGAGTCGATTTTCTCCTCAAACGGAAGCTTTCTTAATGCAAATTGTTGCGACCTGCTGCAACTGCCTGTGTTGAGATATCTCACCAGGAGGCATTCTAGCACCTGAAAATCACACTTAGGATGCAAATTCTCACTTGTTCTTGCCAACTTAACATTTGAAAGCTGCATATGAGAAAAAACTCTACCACACAGAAGTTGGCGGAGTTTTGCCAGAACTCCACTCTCCAAGCAGAGCATGGAGTAGGCAAAACTCCACTGGTGGAGCAGGATTTGTTTCGCCCACCCCATTAAAAACACAAGGGAAACACACAAAACACACAAACTCCTATCCAAGAGCAGAAATATGTGCCATCTTGGATTTCACCTATACTAATGCCTTCTAGCCTAATTTGCAGCAAAGCAAGCAGGATGTGCTACAATACTGGGTAGGGTTGCCACTTGGAACTTTTTCCTCTTTGGTTAGGGAGTGTCCAGGAGCCACCCCACCCACTGTACTCCACTGTATAAAAGTGGCCCTCACAACCAGCCCCAAATAATACTTTCTGGACTTGTGGAAGAACAGAAGAAGCATTGCAACTGCTGTTTGAGAAATGTGAGGAGACCTGAAGGGGTGGACCTTCCCCCACTTGTACCCATGACAGAAGGGGACTCTAGGGTCAGTTGGCTGATCTCCTTTATCGCTACTGGGACACCAAAAACTGCAATAGGTATTTTTCCTGTAGTGCCCAGTGGTCTGTTGCAAATGGAAGTGGACTGAGTCCTGTTGGAGGCCCTAGCTGGAGTTAACCCTGAGGTCCTGGGAGCCTTAGTAGTGTCCCAAAGGTCTTATTCTAAAACATCTGAAAAATCTGGACTTTGAAAAATTGGGACTTCCGTTCCTATAGAGAAATGAGGCCAGCCGTCCAATTCTATCTACACAAGATGCGATCTCATTAAGCCAGAAAAGCTGGTTGGTCCTGCTTAGAGCTTTTGCCACCTGCAGATCCAGTTCAGTGGACCTTCTCAGGAAGTTTATCCAACCAACTTCGGTGTGACCTTTTAAGATACGGCCTGCTGCCTTGACCTGCAGTGGAACCTAAGCTGCAAAAAAAGAAACCTTCATTGAATAAAAGCACCAAAGGTATCTGAGAGGACTTTCTTAGTTGTGTTACAGAGGGGAGGCATGCACACTCATGTAAACAATGTAATCATTTTGTGATTATTAAAGGTTTGTCCTGGAACCACATAAAAATACTCCACGAAAAGGAAGATGTGTGGCAAAGGTAGCAAAGATTTGCACTATTTGCTGAAAGTGTCCTCAAAGGGGTTTTCACACACTGAAAAATATTTTATCAGTGGTGAAAAATGGTTTTACAGAAAAGTGCAGCTGGGACTAGGAGGTTTGAAGGGAACGGATTAATGCACAGAAGCCTACAATTGTAGTAGATAGCTAAAATTGTTGTTGTACTCAAAAATGGCAAATCTGTAACATACTTAGGCCCTCATTATGACATTGGCGGTAAGGACTGCTTACCGCCATGCTGGCTGCTGCCAACATACCGCTGCCGCAGCAGATTACCGATACCAATATTATGACACACACATAGCAATCCGTCATTATACAGCCACACACACAAGTCCGCCAGCCCAAAGGTAAGTGGTAAACTGGCAGTAGCAAAACCCAAACCGTTACGCCAACAAAACTACGGCCACAGCATTATGACCCACGGATCACTTCAGCAGGAATTCAATAGCACTAAACCATTGGCGGTACATACAGTCACGCTCAAAATACACATACACATTACACAACAACACTACATTGGACAATTTGAATAACACACACCTGACACCCATACATACGCCACACCCACACACCAACACAACTATAAAACACACACCCACATTACCCACACCCCTTTATGACAAAAAACAATTGCCGCAAGAGAGATAGCAAGACCACAGACAAGACCACAGCCACACACCACCATCACCTATACACCATCCATGCACCTTACATCACACACCCCAACACATCACCACACGCATCCTCACCCACACCACTCACACTACACTCATGGCACTGCAACGACACCACAAGTTCTCAGAGGAGGAGCTAAGGGTCATGGTGGAGGAAATCATCCGGGTAGAGCCACAACTATTTGGATCACAGGTGCAGCAGACATCCATTGCAAGGAAGATGGAGCTATGGCAGAGAATCGTGGACACGGTCAACTCCGTGGGACAGCACCCCAGAACAAGGGATGACACCAGGAAGAGGTGGAACGACCTACGGGGGAAGGTGCGTTCTACAACAGCAAGACACCAAATTGCTGTACAGAGGACTGGTGGTGGACCCCCACCTCCTCCCCCACAACTAACAACATGGGAGGAGCAAGTCTTGGCAATCATGCATCCTGAGGGCCTGGCAGGAGTAGGAGGAGGACTGGACTCTGGTAAGTCAAATCTCTATTACTATCACCCCCCCCACCTGCATGCCTTCACAACCCCCCACCCTAACCCTCTCTCCCATCACTCCACCACCTTACACACAGCCCACCATCACAACCCACCCCTCCCAATACCAAGACCTGCATGTAACACCAATGCATGGACCCCCATCACAGACCTGCATGGACACCCATCACTAAAGCATGCACACTAGAGAGAATCACCTAGCCCACCAAATAACTACTCATACAAGGCAACGCTGGCAGGGCAATAACAACCATAGAGGACAACACACCCATGCACAAGATGTCACATGCAGAAACAATAACACTGCATTTACACCCCCACAGGTCCCCCACCCAACGTCACCAGAAAGGAGGTGCCAGCAACATCTAGTTCTCCCCCAGAAGAGGCCCATAGTGATGACAGCAGCTCTGGATGCCTGAATCTGGATAACCAATCTGGCCCATCAAGGACCTCCGGACAGTCTGTTATCCAGGCACAGTCCCATACCATCACAGAGCCCCCCCCCACAGAAAACACCAGCACAGTACCCACCCAGCTGGTCCATACCTCTGTCCCTAGGACACGTCAATCAGCAGTGTGTCCACCACTACAGGGACCCCAGGGCACCCCACAAACACAGGAAGATCAGGGACCTGAGGTCAGTGGCGGTGGGCACATGGTTCAGGGGACAGAGGCACAGTACAACAGGGAAGCTAGGAGGACTGCTGTGCGACAGGGGGAGGACAGGCCCAGGGAACCGACTCTCCAGGAGGCACTCACCAAGATCCTGGCAGCATACCACCATTCCCAGGAGACGATGGGCCAGAAACTGGACAAGTTGCAGATGACTCAGTGGCTGCAGGAGGGACAGTGCCTGGGGATCAGGGAGGACTTGAAGGACATCAACACCACCCTGGTCACCATTGCAGGGGTGCTGGCAGACATGGCCAACACCATGAGGGAGGGAGTGGCACACCAGCGGGCCCCTGACACTATCCAAACCGATGAACAGCCTTCCACCTCCACTGCCGCTAGTGGACAGGAGGCCCGCCACAGGACCAACAGGCCACCAGCACCCCTCCCCCTTCAGAAGGAGAACCACCTCACAAACGAACCCCGCGATCCAGGCAGAAAACAAAGACCATTGCCAAGACCCCCACCAGGAAATAAGACTCTCCTGATTGGCACCCTTGTGTCCCACCCTGTCCACCTTGAACTGCCATTGCTCCCCTCTTATGCCCCCTTGGACAGTGCACCTGTGATCCACATGGACTGAACTCTATCCTGGACAATCCTCCACCATCACCCAGCCCATTGCACATCCCCCTCTACTTATTGGCACTTAAATAAACACCATTTCAATAAATACAAGTATGGAGTCTGTCAAATGATTGAACTACGTATTAGTTTAACAAGCTTTAAACACTGCAACACAATTGTACAGTAATGTATACATAGGAATGACCTGTAGTTGGCTGCGGTCAACACACCAGGAGCGATAGTGGTGCACAAATATCTTGAAAATAGAGATGTCATAGAGTATAGTAAGTGGCCATAGAAGGGGAAAATCAGCCTGCCAGTGACAATGTCAATCTCAAAAACTGTCAATGAAAAGTGAAGTTACAGTGTCTCACCTGTGTGTCATTGGAAGTATTGTTGTATTTGTCATGACGGGGCCACTCACCTGAGAAGCAGGATGTCTGCAGGGGCGATGGTATGCCATCCAACCTCCTGGAACACCTCTCGGCACTTCCTGGTGGACACAGGAACCTTGGCAGGTGTCCCAGAAGGAAAGGGGGAGTGGAAGAGAAAGAGACAAAACACTGCCACATCTTCTCGGTCCAGCCAGGCACCCTGTATCTTCGGGGGGCAGGTCGTTGTTGACAGAGTGATAGTAGAGTTAGTGCACTCAACTTCCTTGAAACTGAATCTCTCTTTCTGATATGGGCACGGGCGCAGTAGAAGAACACCGGGATGCCCCAGCACTTTTCTTGGATAATAAGAACTGTTGGCACAATTACTAACACTGCATTACCAAAAACCCAAACTGAGTACCATAACAATAAGTACTGCAACACTAGGGCTGGCTTCACAGAGATTCACTGTTGCACACTACAAGTAGAACTGTGGTTGTGCATATCATGCACAAGAAAGACAAACAAGGGCATTAATTACATCACATATAACTTTCCTGCATGAATAGGGTTAAACTAAAAGGAACAAAAACAATCCAGGATATACAAATGTCCACTCTGGGTTCAAACAGTTAGGGGGGCATAGTTTGGTTTGGTTTCACTGTGTGTGTGAAAAACCCTTCAAAAAGCAAATTCCTCAAACCTGAAACACAGGCGTGAATGACACAATTTAAAATCCAAGAGGTATGCTATTAGAGAAAGAAAAGTCATGTAAATGCTCTTTAAAAATTGCACTGTCACTTTTTGTAGTACTTGAGCTCAAGCAGATTTCATGGAGCACATGTAGGCAAGTAACTACAATAACAATGTAGAATGTTCAAAAATGCATTTGTCTCTTCAAGATAAGCACTATGCCAAAATAAAAGGTCTGAAATACACCAGCTGTTCTAGGAAAGCACGGCGCTCAAAGAACAAACTCCCTGGAGAATTCTAGTCACTTAGCTGCAGTCTTTTCCGGAGTGCTGGAGGAATGCCTGGTGTCAGCTAGTACAGGAATGAAGAAAAGAATTGCTTCAAAAGTCCTGAATACGAGGATGACAACAGGGGCTGGACTGCCAAGTCAGATGCTGAGATCAGGAAGCAAAACAAAGCCAAGCAGAGAGGCATGCTTCACTCTGCTATTTATAGCCAATCAGGAAAGCAGTTGAGTTTCCACATGTGGATGAGTCACCACACCTAATTAAAAGCACATGTCTACACCTGCTCATATTAGCAAACAAGCATTGGTAAAACAATCACACAGCACCTTATGTTTACTTAGAAACATGAAGGTTTAACCAAGAACAGAGATATAATTTTACCCTAATCCCTGAGGATGCTGACAGATAAGGCAGGAGGTACCTTGGGGATTCCTGACAGTCCTCCCCACCAAAGACCCTCTCAAAGGGTGGGGATTGGAAGGGTGCAGGAGATGGAATTTTTTAGTAAGACGTGGAGCATGAACTGTGGACGCGGGTTCCCAGGAATGGTCCTCCGGCCCATAGCCTTTCCAAGGCAATAAATAGTGTAGAAAACCACGGACGTGCCTGTAGTCAAGAATGTTGCCCACTTCAAATTCCCATTGCCCGGGTACTTTTACAGAGGGAGGTGGTGGGGCATCACTGGTATCAGGGGAATAGGGACAGAGTAACGACACATGAAACATGGGGTGTACCTTGAAATCATCTGGCAATGTCAGTTCTACTACCACATGATTGATGATTTTGGCAATAGGAAAGAAGTCTTGAAATCAGGGGTTTCATTTTCTGGATCCTGCAAGACAGAGACTTTTTGATGGGAGCCACACCTGATCTCCTATCTGATAAGAGGGAGCAGTTCTCCTTCTTTTGTCTGTTTGGTTTGTTACTTGAGGTTGGTAGAGTTTTAAATGGTGTTGTACTTGTTTTTGAATCTCCTGCAACTCTTTACGGTATTTCTGTACTGATGGGACTCTTGTGGATGTTTGGGACCCAGTTGTAGGTAGCATTCTTGGATGCAGACCAAACAAACAGTAAAATGGGAATACTCCCATAGCCATGTGGACACTCTTGTTATATACAAATTCAACAAGAGGTAGCCCATGTGTCAATGTAACATCTCAGGATTTGTTCCAGCGATTGGTTGGCACGTTCTGTTTGCCCATCCGTTTGTGGATGATATGCAGAGGTCAAGCGGACGTCCATACCGGCAGAGGAACAGAAGCTACGCCAAAAGTGTGATATAAATTGGGGGCCACAATCAACCCTTGAAGCCGTACAGTGTGTTCGACCAACAAATTAAAGAGCTTGGAAGCCGTAGTGAGGCATTTTAATGGAACAAAATGAGCCATTTTAGTTAGGTAATCTACAGCCACCCATATGACAGTGTGTCCATTGGAAGCTGGGAGATCATAAATAAAATCTATACATATGGTATGCCATGGGGCCACCGAAATTGGCATGGGAAGTAACAGTCCTGTGGCTGGAGTATGTGGGGTTTTAGCCCGAACGCAGGTGGAACAAGTCTGGACATAGCTTCTGACATCCTGCACAAGTGTGGGCCACCAAAACCATCTTTGACAGAGATCTAACATCCTTTTCCCACCCAGGTGACCTGCGAGGACAGAATCATGTCCCCAATGTAACACTGTATCCTTTAATTCTTTGGTAGGGACGTACAACTGATCAGCATGGTATAGTAAACCCTCTTCTTCATACACATCAGTTGAACAGAGAACCTTGTGCTGGGCTACCCGTATTTTCCCATGGAACTCTTGGGAAGTGCACACAACCACGATTTTTTCTGGGGGTATAAGGCTTCTGACCTGTTCTAGTGCAACATCAGAGGAGAAACCCATCCTAGACAACATGTCTGCCTTTTGTTGTTTAGTACCGGGCCTATAGGTGATTACAAAGTCAAACTTGTTTAAAAATAGAAGCCAGCGTAATTGACGAGGTGTCAGGGTCTTGGTCGCTTGAAAAAACTGTAAATTACGGTGATCTGTGTAAATAGTTACGGTGTGTCTAGCTCCTAGTGGGTGGTGACGCCATTCCTGGAAGGCAAGCTTGATGGCCAGAAGTTCCCACTCCGCCACCGTGTAATTTTGTCCTGCGGGTAGCAATTTTTTTGAGAAGTAAACTACTGGATGGAAATGCCCAGACTCAGGATCTTGTTGGGACAAGACACTACCCAATGCCATTTGGGAAGCGTCTGCTTCCACGAAAAATGGCTGAGCCGGGTCGAGATGATGGAGAATGGGTGCTTCAGTGAATGTGTTTTTAAGATGTTGGAAGGCTTTCTCAGCTTCTGCATCCCAGAGGAACTTAACCCCCTTTCGTAGGAGACGAGTTATGGGAGATACCACTATAGAAAACTGGGGTATAAATCTCGGATAAAGATTTGTGAAGCCCAAAAACTGTTGCACTTCCTTGATGGATCTTGGGACTACCCAATCCAGGATGGTCTGTACCTTGTACTTATCCATGGAAATTCCATCGGGAGTGATCACATATCCCAGGAATTCAACAGTTGTAGCGTGAAAAACACATTTTTGCCAGTTTGGTGAAGAGATGATGCTCTCGAAGCCGTTGTAAAACCACTCTTACATGCCCTAGATGTTCCTCAGTGGAAGACGAATAAATCAAAATGTTGTTTATGTATACCACTACCTAGATATCCAGAAACTCCTGCAGCACTTCATGGCTGAAAAATTGAAACGCTGCAGGAGCGTTACACAACCCGAAGGGCATCATTGTGTACTCGAAGAGTCCGAATTTAGTTCGGAACGCCGTCTTCCACTCATCCCCCTTCATCACTCAGATCTAGTGGTAGGCGTCCCAGGGGTCGAGTTTAGTATAAATGGTCAACTGACGTACCTGATCTAAAAGTACCGGGATCAACAAAAGTGAATAGCGATTTTTTATGGTCACTTTGTTCACTGCGTGATAATCTATACAGGCACGCAGCTCGCGATTCTTCTTGGGCACGAAGAACAAAGACGACAATACTGGTGACGTTGAATGACGAATGAAACCCTTAGCCCATAGATTATCCAGGTAGTCTCGCAGGTATTGATTCTCAAGCTTAGAAAGAGCATACACTCTACTACATGGTAGCCTTGCCCCTGGATTCAAGTCTATACGACAATCGTATGACCTATGTGGTGGCAGCTGGGTGGCTTTCTGTTCACTAAAGACATCAGGGAAGTCTTTATACAGTGCAGGAATAGCCAGTGTGTCGTCCGGCTTGATAGCCATACTGTGTGTGAACCCACAATTCAAGTGTGTCACTAGTAATGGTTTGTCTTGGTAACAGGAGTGCCAGCAATGTTTAAAGTCTAATGTCACTGTCCTTGCTGCCCAGTCAATTTTGGGATTGTGTAACTGAAGCCAGGGTATCCCCAAAATGGCTCCAAATACTGGGGTACCTATGAGGTTAAACTGAATTTGTTCTGAATGGTTGTTTGCACAAAGCATGGACAAGGGTGTTGTTTGATAAACAATAAGTCTGGAAGACAATTCTTAGCCATCCACGGCTCTGACTGGTTCAGGAACATGTTTTCTGACAGTCATAATATTTAGGGTTTTAGCCAAACCCAAGTCTAAAAAGTTTCCGGTAGCCCCAGAGTCAAGCAATATGAGAATGACCTAACGAACCTGAGGGGACAACAGTAATGTCACAATAAGAGTTAGATATCGAGGTACTGGACTGGTGGCATTAGCCAGAAGATGTGTGACCATATTGAAAGAAGCGCTCAATAAAATGGCTCAGAAGTTATCGAGCCAGTTAGTTTTCCGCCTGGTCAGGGAGAGAAAATTCAGGCCCTGTTACCGCTCCTATGGCTTTCTTTGGAGCAGTAGGCTTGTTAGGACATTCCGGAGCAAAATGCCCTGCCTTACCGCAGTATAAACACAGTTTCAATTTTTTTCCTACTGCCTTTCTCTTCCTTAGATAGTGGGTCCCGCACACTGCCAATTTGCATGGGCTCAGGTGTATTATGAGTGGGAATGGTGGACTCCTTTTTCTCAGTTTTGAGCACCACTAAGCGTGTGTCACCCTGAAATTTTTCTCCCCTAGGTTCACTCAAGCGGTGATCCAATCGTACCACCAGGTCAATGAACTCGGAACACTCCGTAGGAGGTTCCACAGTTTGGGCTAGAACATCCTTGAGATCGTCCCGAAGGCCACGATAGAAGCGGGAGGTCCTCTTCTCCTCGGACCATTCAGTCTCTGCCACCAACCGATTGAAATAGGTGATATAGGACAGTAGATCCTTGTTTCCCTGGTGCAAATTCAGCAACTCATTATCACTGGCTTGCACGAAGATGTGTTTGGCGAACAGTTTCCACAAGGCTTCCTTGAACCGGTTGAAATCATACAGTATAGGGTCATTGTTCTCCACCAGCGGAATAGACCAGTTAGCTGCATTGCCTCCCAAATAAGAGATAGTAAAAGCTACCTTTGCAGCATTGTTGGGGAATGCAGCTGCCCGACACAAAAACTGTAGCTGGCACTGATTAAGATTTTTTTTTAACTTGGCACTATCTCCAAAAAACCTTTCTGGAGGAGCTAAAGGCACAGCGGTTGGAGTTGTGACCATTAGCTGCATGAGTTATGTGGTGGAAGTCGTTGGGCCTGAATCGGGTCTAGGAACATGATTAGACGGGTCAAACCGAGGGGCCTGTAGTACTGAAGATCTTTGTTTTAGTTTGACTCCTCCCCAGTTGGTGTGTTGTGGTTTATACCGCTGTAGTTCAGTGTGCAACTCCAGATTCTCTTGCTTTAAAGAAAGAACTTTCTTCTGCAATCCCGCTAGGGCCCGGGTTAAATCTAATAAAGATGGAGCATCCTGTTCAGCTGGTAAAGCCTGTCCTAAACCTTTGAAAGTACCCATTGAGGACTCCATCGCTCAGGCAACCCTGTATGTTGTGGCTTGGCTTTTTGTCATGACGGGCCACTCACCTGAAAAACAGGATGTCTGCAGGGGCGATGGTATGCCCCCGACCTCCTGGGCACCTCTCAGCACTTCCTGGTGGACACAGAAACCCCAGCAGGTGTCCCAAAAGGAAAGGGGGAGTGGAAGAGAAAGAGACAAAACACTGCCACGTCTTGCCGGTCCAGCCAGGCACTCTGTATCTTCGGGGGGCAGGTCGTTGTTGACAGAGTGATAGTAGAGTTAGTGCACTCAACTTCCTTGAAACTGAATCTCTCTTTCTGATATGGGCACGGGAGCAGTAGAAGAACATCGGGATGCTCCAGCACTTTTCTTGGATAATAATAACTGTTGGCACAATTACTAACACTGCATTACCAAAAATCCAAACTGAGTACCATAACAATAAGTACTGTGACACTAGGGCTGACTTCACAGAGAATCACTGTTGCACACTACAATTAGAACTGTGGTTGCACTTATCATGCACAAGAAAGACAAACAAGGGCATTAATTATATCACATATAACTTTCCTGCATGCATAGGGTTAAACTAAAAGGAACAAAAACAATCCAAGAAATACAAATGTCCACTCTGGGTTCAAACAGTTAGGGTGGCAGAGTTTGGTTTGGTTTCACTGTGTGTGTGAAAAACCCTTCAAAAAGCCAATTCCTCAAACCTGAAACACAGGTGTGAATGACACAATTTAAAATCCAAGAGGTATGCTATTAGAGAAAGAAACGTCACTTAAATGCTCTTTTGAAAATTGCACTGTCACTTTTTGTATTACTTGGGCTCAAGCAGATTTCCTGAAACACATTTAGGCAAGCAACTACAATAATAATGTAGAATGTTCAGAAATGCATATGTCTCTTCAAGATAAGCGCTCTGCCAAAATACAAGGTCTGAAATACACCAGCTGTTCTAGGAAAGTGCGGCACTCAAAGAACAAACTCCCTGGAGATTACTAGTCACTTAGCTGCAGTCTTTTCCGGAGTGCTGGAGGAATGCCTGGTGTCAGCTGGTACAGGAACGAAGAAAAGAACTGCCTCAAAAGTCCTGAATATAAGGATGACAGCAGGGGCTGGACTGCCAAGTCAGATGCTGAGATCAGGAAGCAAAACAAAGCCAAGCAGAGAGGCATGCTTCACTCTGCTATTTATAGCCAATCAGGAAATCAGTTGAGTTTCCACATGTGGATGAGTCACCACACCCAATTAGAAGCACATGTCTATACCTGCTCACATTAGCAAACAAGCATTGGTAAAACAAGCATTGATAAAACCAATTGTGTAACACAGCACATTATGTTTACTTAGAAACAAGAAGGTTCAACCAAGAACAGAGATATTATTTAACCCTAATCCCTGGGGATGCTGACAGATAACGCAAGAGGCACCTTGGGTATTCCTAACAGTATTATTGCACTTCTGTTGTCCTCATCCTCATCTTCAGCCTCCTCATCTTCACTGTCCATAGAGTCACTGCTGCTACACGGCCATCTCCAGCCTCATCCTCCTGCAGAAAAGGCACCTGGCGACGTAAGGCAAGGTTGTGCAACATACAGCTTGCCACGATGATCTAGAAGACCTTCTTGGGTGAGTAGTACAGGGATCCACCTGTTAGATGGAAGCAATGAAACCTGGCCTTCAGGAGGCCGAATTTCCTCTCTATGATTCTTCTTGTTCTCCCATGTGCCTCATTGTAACGTCCTCTGTCCTTGTCCTGGCATTCCTCACAGGGGTCAGTAGCCATAAGAGGTTGGGGTAACCAGAGTCACCTGCAAATATTGAGGGACAACTGTTAGACACACACTAACCCTTAGGGCCCACATTAGACACACACTAACCCTTATGGCCCACACCATACTCATACATCAACACCTACTGAGTGAGAACCAGGGCTCACCTATTAGCAACACCCGGTGTCTCTGGAGTTGAGCTAACACATATGGAATGCTGCTATTCCTCAGGATAAAGGCTTCATGCCCAGACCCGGGATATTTTGCATTGACATGGGAGATGTACTGGTCCGCCAGGCACACTATCTGCACTTTCATGGAGTGAAAGCTCTTTTGATTTCTGAACACCTGCTCATTTCTCCGAGGGGAGGGGACAAATGCATTATGTGTATCATCAATAGCCCCAATAATGTTGGTGATATGTACCATTGCATCGAAATTAGCTTTTACTGTGGCCAAATCCTCCACCTGGGGAAAAACAATGTAGCTGTGCATGTGTTTAATCAGGGCAGACAACACTCTGGTCAGCACTAATGAGAACATTGGCTGAGACATTCCTGATGCCAAGCCTACTGTCACTTGGAAGGAGCCAGTTGCCACGAAATGGAGCACAGATAGGACTTGCACAAGAGGGGGGGTCCGGGTGGGCTGACGGATAGTAGATATCAGGTCAGGCTCCAATTGGGCACACATCTCTGTGATTGTGGCCTTGTCTAGTCTGTAGGGGAGGATAATATGCCTGTCCTCCATTGTTGCCAAGTCCACCAGGGGCCTGTACATGGGGGGATGTCTCCATCTCCTATTCATCTGCAGTGGTTGGAATCTAGGGGGCAAAACGGTGAACAGCTGGTCGGTATTCCATATTTCCAAACACTACACTGCATTACATGTTGTGACTGTAACAGTAAAATGTTGGATAGGCCCAAATGATGCCTATGTGTTCTGTGACGCAGTTAGGTGCCATGGCCTGCCCCCCACCCCCGAAATGGCGTCCACCAGTCCTGTATGGAAGGAAATGTGGAAATGAGGTAATTACTCTGAAGTTGTGCGCCGTTGCGGGAGGCGGTTGAGAACCGCAGTGCAACTCCTCATTGGATACCATTGGGCCCTATGGCTTACAGTGGCCAATGGTGATGTACACCGGCGGTGACGGTACGCACTGCCACAGACGTGACCGCCATTTACTACCTGTTCACTCACTTGCCACCTGACCTTCAACAGGAGAGGACCTACACTGCAAGTGCTGCTGTGACCTGTGTCTGGAACCGACCATGGCTCGTGTCACTGGGAAAAGGGCCCCTGCCTTCACCGCTGCGGAGTTGGAGAGACTGGTGGATGGGGTCCTATCCCAGTACTGAATGCTGTATGGGCCTCCAGACCAACAGGTGAGTACACTGTGAGCACGATGCATGGGGCATGAATACACATAGTGCTGTGTGTGAGGGCCTCATGTGGGGGAGGGGGCTTGGTGGAAGGGCCCTGGGCAGCGTGCTGCATGTATGGTGGGCAATGTCTGTGCGTAAGGGGATGTGGGGGCTATGGTGGGCCAGGAGTGTAGCAGGTAGGATGGTCTGACTGATACCTTTTCCTATGTGTATTTCTCTGCAGGTCAGCACCCATTAAAAAAATGGTATATGGTGTGCCATCACCAAGGACGTGCGGACCCTGGGGGTCTACGGCAGGCAGAGCACTCACTGTCGGAAACGGTGGGAGGACCTGAGACTCTGGGCACGGAAGACGGTAGAGGCCCAGCTGGGGATGACCTCCCAAAGAAGGGGTGCCCTTCTAACCCTGACCCCCCTGATGGCCTGCATACTGGTAGTGGCCTATCCGGAGCGGGATGGGCGCTTGGGGGCATCACAGCAGCCATAAGGGAGTGAGTACAGTGCCCCAATATACTACTTCTGCGTGGTGGGGTTGCATCTGGGTGGGGGATGTGGGCCTGTGGGTGCCCCTAGGCCAGGCCGGACATTACAGGGTAGGTCCCATGTTGGGCAGGGTCTCCAGCCAAGGTAGTAGGCATCCACTACTGGGTAGGGGTCTGTGAATCTCAGGTATACTGCAATTGGCGTTAGGTATCCCTGTCCATGGGCTGGTGACTAGCATTGTGTCTGTTAGTGCATTGTCTAGTGCGTAGGGTTGTTCCCTGTGTGTGTGTGTCGTGTACACCAACATTGGTGTTGTTGCCGCCTTTGACCAAGGGCATCCTTTGTCTCCCACCCCTTTTTGTTTTGCCACCCTGTCCTTATGTGCATTAGCATCATCTGGTGGAGGAGCAGAAGCACTGGCGACGGGGAGAGCTGCATCCCACAGGGCCCAGGAGGCTGAGTCCACTGACGGTGAGGGCACCAGTGGGACGGAGGGTGAGGGGAGCACCACGGTAGAGACAGGAGGGAACAGTTCTGACAGTGATAGCTCCTCCGATGGAAGCTCCCTGGTGGTGGCGGACACCTCTGTGCCCAACCCAACTACAGGTACAGCCGCCACCCCCATACCAGCACCACCCTCCTAGCAGCCCCTCAGAGTGTTTCCTGTGCCCGCTCACCCAGGAGGGTGGGAACCCCTTTGTCCCAGGCACCTCAAGCCCTGCCCCTGTTAGCCCTGCTGTCCTGAGTGAGGAGGCTATTGACCTCCTGCGATCCATCTCTGTTGGGCAGTTAACCATTGTGAATGCCATCCAGGGGCTGGCAGCCCATTTGCAACAAACAAATGCATTCCTGGAGGGCATTCACTCTGGCATGGCGGCCCAACAGAGATCAATCCGGGCTCTGGCCTCCTCCCTGATGGCAGCCATTGTCCATGGCAAGGAGGCACCACCAGCTGTGACAAGGAAGGGCAAGGAGGTACCACCATCTGTGACAGTGAAAGGCAAGGAGGCACTACCAGCAGCATCTAGGAAGGGAAAGGAGGCACCACGAGCTGCAGGAGGGAAGGGCAAGGGGCAATCCCCGGCTGCTGACAGGAAGGGCAAGGGGCCTGCACCAGCAGGCAGGAAGGACAGGAGGCCTGGTGCTGGGACTCATTCGGAGCTCCCACCACCAACCATGGTGGTTCAGCCGCCCGAGGCCGCAAGGGAATGGTTAGAGCCTCCCCCCACCACTGCCAGTACCACCACCAGCACCGCCACCAGCACCACTGCCAGCACCGCCACCAGCACCACTGTCAGCAGCAGCAGCCCCAGTGGGCAGCCGTCTGAGGCTGCAGAGGATGGGCTGGAGCCTCCCCCCACCTATGCCAGCATCGCCAGCAGCACCACTGCCAGCAGCAGCAGCTCAGGTGGGTAGCTGTCCGAGGCTGCAGGGGATGGGCTTGAACATCCCCCCACTACTCCCAGCACCGCCACCAGCACTACTGCCAGCACCGCCACCAACACTGCCACTAGCACCACTGCCAGCAGCAGCTCTGGTGGGCATCCGTCCGAGACCGCAGGGGATGGGCTGGAGCCTTCCCCCACCACTGCCAGCACCGACACCAGCCCTGACACTGTCACCACTGAGCAGCTGTCACCGCCAGCGGACAGTGTGTAGTCCTGCCTCCATGGGCTCTTGTGCGTCCTGGCCCCTGCAAATCCTGTGGGTCTGACACCCAGGTGAGAAACTGTGACCTTGCACTCCCCAAGATCTGTATCACAGAGCACAATGCCCCCTCCAGAACCAGTGGAGAAGCCATCCAGTCACCCCATCCTTCCCAGAATGAAGCACACTGGGCACAATGCCCCATCCAAAACCAGTGGAAGAAGCCATCCACTCACCCCATCCTTCCCAGGATGAAGCACACTGGGCACAATGCCCCCTCCAGAACCAGTGGAGAAGCCATCCACTCACCCATCCTTCCCAGGATGAAGCACACTGGGCACAATGCCCCATCCAGAACTAGTGGAGAAGCCATCCACTAGAGAGACTGTGGCCTTGCACTCCCCAGGACCAAGCAGTGGGCAAACCACCCACTTGAGAGACTGTGGCCTTGCACTCCCCAGGACAGCACACAGGCCATGTTTCCCTCTACAGGACCAGTGGTGTTGTAGCAACTTCTGGCTAAGGTGCCCCTCATTCCATATCTCCCTGAGGTGCCTGTGTATTTTCGACCTGATGCTCCTGCAGTGTTCTCTCTGTGTTGTTGCAGAAGTGAGGTGGGGCCTTGGCCTATGTGTTGTGGCCCTGTGGCCCACAAACATTGAGGACTGGGCAGTGTCCCTACATTTGTAAATATGTATACACGTTTGTATTTTGATGCTATTTCATGTTATTTTATCATATTACTTTTTCAAATAATTTTGTCTGTGCATTATTCCTGAGGAGTATGGTGTGAATATGTAATGTTTGTGCATCTGGTTGTGTGTATGGTGTTGGGGTTTGGGGTGTGTGAGTTGCGTGTGCGTCACTCTCTTTTTCCTCCCCCCTCCCTTGTGTGCTACGCGGCAGTACTCACTGTGGTCGTCTTCGCCAGGGTTGATGTTCATAATGCAGCAGAAGGTAGACAAGCATCGGAAATAGGTGCAGCTCAGACTCCATGGCGTCGCAGTTGTTCCCTGAGTCTCCACAGTTGAGTCCTTTGACTTCTGTGCAGTGTTTTTGCCATGCTTTTGATGTCGTTGGCACCACCCCAGAAAAGGTGGCAGAAAGGCCGGTCCTAATAGGGTGGGCGATACATTGTCTTCCGTCTGGCTGTTGGCGGTTACCGCCGTGGTGCTTGTTGATTCCGCTGTAGCGGTCGGTGTGTTAAAGTGGCTATCTGTCTGAGCGGTTTCCCCCGTGGTCATAAATCCATTTTGGTTACCACCGGCCTGTTGGCGGTATTACTGCCGCTTTATCACTGACCGCCAGGGTTGTAATGAGGGCCTTAGTCTTAAGCCTACTCATTTGGCCTTTTTTTTGTTTTTCATCAGCTCTAATCACACCGTTTTGGGTAGGGTTTTTAAGGAGCAATACTGCTTTGTTAAAGGTTATTTTCCCGGTGCACTCATTTTGGCCTGGCAGGTAACAGAACTGAGGAGTAAATGTTTATTCTGCTCAATTCATTTATAAAGTCCAGGATAGCATTTCTACTAAATTTGGAACATTTGGTACTTGGAGCACAGATCCAGAAAGAGAAATAAAAATGGCCTACGAATGTAAGCTTTCAGCCAGACAACATCAGCAGTCTCTTCCCATTGTAAGCCTCAGAATGCATATCTACTACAAATTGTATTGTTAGCTGGGCTTTTTCACCCGGGGACTCTAAGGTGCATAATGTTAAGAGAGCTGCCTCCTCCTTATCTTTGTGTATTCACTGTGCCTTAGCTTAAGGTACAAACTCACCAAGCAAATTGGATACACTGTCACTTATTCTCATTAAGTGAAAGTTACACACCAAAACAAGTTTAAGCAAGCACTAGCAAAGCTAATTAGTCTAGAATCACTAGACTGATCTGTTGAATTAGTTAAATCTGTTTTTATTTTCTTCTGTCAGCATGTGTAACAAAACTAAAAGAAAAAAAGGGAAACAAGCTGCCACCTTTAATCTTTAAGCAACATCACCGTAACCTAGGATTTTTACAGACACAAAGAAAAGGTATTTGTTTCTTTGATTTACTGACTTTGAATTAATGACTAAAAAAGGGGTTAAAGAAGGTAAACATAAAAATCACTGACAAAGTAAAGTATTGACTTACCAGTCCTGTCACTGTAGTGCCCTTCTTTTTTGTGGAATGCGATCAAGTAAAATGTCACCGCTCATAGTGCAGGAGTTCCAATGGCTTAAGTGGGCTGGCCCCTTGACCCAAGCTGTACGATGTGGTGAACAGACGCAAATTGTGAATCACAGCTGAATTTACCAATGGAAGAGGGGCTGATTAAATGTACACCTTTGTTTATACATATGTATTTTTGTTTATGATTTTTTTATAATTACATGATGCTGTGAGACAGCAACATGTCTGTCTCCAAACCAGACCTAAAAAATAATGTTTAATATTTTAACGGGCCAATGCGCAAACAAAAATGGAAAGAGTATGACATTTAAATTTATACTTACAAAAATGATCTGTGTTTAAATTTGTTTTCTGTTTCCTTAAAATAACCAAAAGCTCCAAAGAGTTCCTTTTTTATGCCTGATTAATACAACGCAGCTATACACTTAGCATTGTGAACGTATTGGATTGCAGTGGTATTACAATGTTTTAACATGGCAAATCATGCAACAGTGTTTTCCAATTCAAAGCACATTCAGTAACAGTTGATATTATTGCCCAACATAATGATACTCTGTTTATCAACCCTGGAAAAATGGCATGCAGAGCTGGCCTGCCAGGATACAAACTTGTGTCCAGCAGATCATGCTAAGCGTCTGGAGTGAGCATTTTAAATTGTTAAGCTAGCATGCCAGGTAGTAGACCTGGCATCCTTGCTATGGGTTTCCCTCACATATTTTGCCGTCATCCCTTGTGTTTTGCTAACTTTGTTTTTGCTGGTGGAAGAGCATAACTTGGCTGTGCAATTATGTCTCATAAAACATGAAATAAAGGAGTGATTCTTTCCCCATGCAAATGTGTAAAAATGGCTTTTCCTATAATGTCTTTCACTGAAATGTATTAAAGTAAAGTGCACGTGTGAATATTACTTTTCATATAAACCACATTTAATCATCGTTTTGCAAGAATGTTTATGTCCTAGTATTTCAGAAATATTATGTTTATTGTCATTTTATAATCCCTATGAGAAATGTGTGGAAATCATTTAAACTAAAAGTGTATTTGTGTTTGTTTTACCTTGGCCGGGGTGAAGGCCCTAAACTGGCAGCACCGCCCTGCATCAGTTCTGAAATGCAGGGATGAGTCGTATTTACAAAAATACGGCACACCCCTGTGTTTCCCCTAGTGCTGGCGTGAAATTTAGCTGCCAGTGTCAATGCAGGTATCCTTGCACCATAGTGGCATTTTGCTCTTTCTATGTGTGCTGCAGAACGCAACAACGTGGAGAAATAAATTAATTTGTCCCTGTTGCGCCATGCTAACGCCACCCCATGTGGTGATGTTAGTTTTTGGCACTGCCACAGATTTACAAATTCTTGTAAATCTGGGGCAGTGTCAAAAGCAATGGGTGTTTCAGTGGAACGCCAACAGCAACACCCATTGCATGCCCCTCTACCTCAGAAAACTGTTTCGGAGGGGCCCATATTTACAAGGCGGTGTTAAGCCACAAAACATTGTAAATTGGCCTTGTAAATATGATGCAGTGCACAGCACTACTGGAGGCTCTTGGGGATTGTAAATATGCCCCTTTGTGTGTTCTAACCTTCAATGTGAAAGCTTGTTTTATTGCATATTTTTCTAAAAGCTGCAGGTGTCGAGGTTAATAAGGAGCCTATTGTGCTCGAGAGATTAGGGAGCCTGAAAGAAGTGTTACAAGAATGGGAGGAGAATTCTGAACAGGCAGCTGTAATTCTTCTGAAGTTCCTGAGTGCAAGAGGGCACAAAGGCCAAATAGAAGAGACTTAAATGGTAAGCAAACGTCAATTAAAAACATGTGATTTATAATCTTGTTCTTTTTCAGTGGAAAAGTTTGACAATGATGTCAGCCCATGGAAGAATCAAGATTTAAGTGTGGTTTAGCTAGTGATAGTTTCAGATTTCCTTTGCCCCTTGATCAGAGCGGAACCCTCTTAGGTACAAATCTCACACTTTATTTTAATAACCTCCATGCTACTCTCACCTCTTTTGAAGCAAACTTCTCCAGAATTTCTGTTATGCTGCCCTTTTCTCTGAAAAACCTTTAATATTTAGAATAGATACATACAATGTTTTGGCAGAAGAATGTATTCTGAATTTTAAGCATCAGGTGCTTTTTTTTATTTTCTGTATTATAGGTATTGAAATATTGCTTCTGCACATGTTGGTTAAATTCAATGTTGTCTTTAATTCGCCTTTGGTGAGTCTGTATTTTTATACAATGGTTTTGAGACCCATTTATGTAAGTTTGACTTCAAGTTTGTAATAAGGCCCTTTGAAATTTAAAGTTGGTCTCTATAATTCAATGTGTGGGTCATTGAGCTACACTGTAATTCATTTGAATGATTTGATGTATGTCTCCTCACACCTGGGAACTGAGAAAGAAAAGATTCATTGGACCCCAGATCAAGAGATAGGGCCCAGAACCAGATCAGAGGGTAGCAAATAAGGATGGTTCTCTTTCCTAAGTGGGGAGGACTGGAACCGTATTCTAGAGTAGTTAGTCCACAGCGCCCAACCCCAATTGTCCATGTCCAGAGTTAGAAAATCATCGAAGTCACAGAGAACTGGAAGAGAGTCGTATTGGCAGTGGGTGTGGGAGTATTAATTGGGTTGTGGATCACAGCAGTTTGCATTTAATTTACAGTGATTGTAAGTTGGATGGTGCCTTACGGAAATGTTTTGTATGTTGTTTGTGTGGTGATTCATAAGGAAGGGGGCTATTAGTTCTGATATGGCCTAGGATCCTGGGATAGTTTAAAAGGTGTAGAAGACACCATATTATATTGTCCGCTAAGAGGTTGTGTTTGTTGTGAGACTTCATCAACAGCACGGATAAGATAGGGACTTACTTTGTGTGAATGTGAGATGATGGGTATAGTGGATCTTAAAGCGCGGAGAAAAGCTGTTCTGCTCTAGATGATGAGGTTTCATCCTGAGTGTTTGGGAAAGTTTCTTGTGTGTTTAAAGCTATTCATTCTTTAGTGGCGCAGACAAAGGTTATTGTATTGTATTCTATAAGTGTGTGTGTGTGTAATATTGCAGAGCGAGCATGCACGCAGATTGTAAAGGAGGGGAACTGCTGCGAGTTGTGGAACCTATGTCACGGTGTGCCATGCTGGTATAGGTTGGTTGGTATGGCGCTGTGCTGCTTTGGTTGACAGTGTCATAAGGAGGTGTGCTGCGATTGGTGGTTGTGTCTCAATTGTGGATACAATGCTGTTTTGAGTTGAAATTTCACTGTAATTGTTGACATTTAACCCCTTCGCTGCCAGGCCTTGTCCCCCTCAGGTGCCAAGCCTTTTTTTGGCTGTTTGGGCCACTTCGCACTTAGGCCCTGATAACGTTTTGTCCACATTAGCTATCCACACCAAATTTGTGTACTTTTTTTCCAACATCCTAGGGATTCTAGAGGTACCTGGACTTTGTTGGTTCCCCTAAAGGAGACCAAGAAATTAGCCAAAATGCAGTAAAAAGTTTTTTGTTTTTTTAAAAATGGGAAAAAGGGCTGCAGTAGAAGGCTTGTGGATTTTTTCCATGAAAATGGCATGAACAAAGGATTTGCGGTGCTAAAATCACCAGCATCCCAGCTTTCAGAAACAGGCAGACTTGAATCAGAAAAAACAATTTTTCAAAACAATGTTGGCATTTTACTGAAACATACCCCATTTTTACTATTTTTTGTGCTTTCATCCTCCTTCCAGTTAGTGACAGAAATGAGTGTGAAACCAAGGCTGGATCCCAGAAAGCTAAACATTTCTGAAAAGTAAACAAAATTATGAATTCCGCAAGGGGTCATTTTTGTAGATCCTACAAGGGTTTCCTACAGAAAATAGCAGCTGAAATAAACAAATATTGAAAATGAGGTGAAAAAAAAACAGCAATCTTTCTCCAAGTTTTAATCTTTAAATGTTTCCTGCGATGTCAGATTTTTTAAAGCAATATACTGTTACATTTGCTGGACTCTTCTGTTTGCGGGATATATAGGGCTTGTAGGTTCATCAAGAACCCTACGTACCCAGAGCCAATAAATGAGCTGCACCTTGCAATGGGTTTTCATTCTTTACCTGGTATACAGCAGTTCATTTGCTGAACTATAAAAAGTGAAAAATAGGTATCAAGAAAACCTTTGTATTTCCAAAATGGGCACAAGTTAAGGTGTTGAGTAGCAGTGGTTATTTGCACATCTCTGTATTCCGGGGTGTCCATACTAGCATGTGAATTACTGGGCATTTCTCAATTAGACGTCTTTTTTACACACTGTCCTACATTTGGAAGGAAAAAATGTAGAGAAAGATAAGGGGCAATAACACTTGTTTTGCTATCTTGTGATCCCCCAAGTCTCCCGATACAAATGGTACCTCACTTGCGTGGCTAGGCCTAATGCTCGCGACAGGGAACGCAACATGGACACACCCCATTTTTTACATTGAAAACTGATGTGTTTTTTTGCAAAGTGCCTAGCTGTAGATTTTGGCCTCTAGCTCAGCCGGCACCCAGGAAAACCTACCAAACCTGCACATTTCTGAAAACTAGACACCTAGGGGAATCCAAGAGGGGGTGACTTGTGGGGCTCTGACCAGGTTCTGTTACCCAGAATCCTTTGCAAACCTCAAAATTTGGCCAAAAAAACACTTTTTCCTCTCATTTTGGTGACAGAAAGTTCTGGAATCTGAGAGGAGCCACAAATGTCCTTCCACGCAGCGTTGCCCTAAGTCTCCTGATAAAAATGGTACCTCACTTGTGTGGGTAGGCCTAGCGCCCATGAAAGGAAATGGCCCAAAACACAACGTGGACACAACACATTTTTTCACAGAAAACAGAGGTGTTTTTTGTTAAGTGCCTACCTGTGGATTTTGGCCTCTAGCTCAGCCCAGGCGGGGCAGAAATGGCCTAAAATAAATTTGCCCCCCCCCCACCTTCCCGGGGAGTGACCCTTGCCTACGGGGTCGCTCCCCTTGCGTGACGGCGCAAAAAAAAGATCCCTGGTGCCTAGTGGTTTCTGCCCCCCTTGGGGGCAGATTGACCTAAAATCGGCCGATCTGCCCCCAAAGTGGGCAGAAATGGCCTAAATACAAATTGCCCCTCCAGGGGAGCGACCCTTGCCTAATGGGATGCTCTCCATCTGTAAAACAACAACAACAGAAAAAATCCCCGGTGCCTAGTGGGTTCTGCCCCCGTTGGGGGCAGATCGGCCTAATTAAAAAAGGCTGATCTAATGGCCTAAAATAAATTTGCCCCCCAGGGGAACGACCCTTGCCTAAGGGGTCGCTCCCCTTACGTGAAATTCACGAAAAAAAAAAAAAACTCCCTGGTGTCTAGTGGTTTCTGTCACCCTTGGGGGCAGATTGGCCTCATAAAAATAGGCCAATCTGCCACCAAGGGGGGCAGAAATGGCCTAAATATAATTTGCCCCCTATGGGAGCGACCCTTGCATAAGGGGTCGCTCCCCACCTCTAAAATAAAAAACAAAACAAAACAAAAAAAATTATCCCTGGTGCCTAGAGGTTTCTGCCCCCCTGGGGGCAGATCGGCCTAATAATAGGCCACACCACCCCATGGCACCGCAAAGACACCCCAGGTTCTCTGAGGAGGAGCTCAGGGTCATGGTGGAGGAAATCATCTGGGTAGAGCCACAGCTATTCGGATCACAGGTGCAGCACACCTCCATAGCTAGGAAGATGGAGCTATGGCGAAGAATCGTGGACAGGGTCAACGCATTGGGACAGCACCCAAGAACTAGGGATGACATCAGGAAGAGGTGGAACGACCTATGGGGGAAGGTGTGTTCCGTGGTCTCAAGACACCACATCGTGGTTCAGAGGACTGGCGGAGGACCCTCACCTCCTCCCCCACAACTAACAACAGCAGGTCTTGGCTTTCCTGCATCCGGAGGGCCTTGCAGGAGTAGCTGAAGGAATGGACTCTGGTAAGTCAAATCTTTACTACTTCATCCCCCACCAACCTACATGCCATCACATACCTCCACCCTCACCCTCACCCCCATCACTCCAACTCCTCACACATCTCCCAACATCCCAAACCACACATCCCAAACTCAAGCCCTGCATGCAACACCAAAGCATGGACACCCATCACCAAAGCATGGCCACTGCACATACCCATACACCCCCCTAACCCATCATCACATAAGGTCCTACACAGGAATGCAAGCACTGGGGTACACGGTCACCCACCCATTGCACACCATGGCACACACAGATGCAATAATCATGCTTTTACACCCCTGCAGAACCCCTACCCAACGTCACCGGACAGGAGGATCCAGATATATCCACTCCACCCACAGAAGAGGCCCACAGTGATAACAGCAGCTTTGTCCAACTGGATCTAGATGACCAGCCCGGCCCATCTGGGACCTCAGGACAGTTGGTTCCCCTACCACTGGCACAAGCCACTTCAGGGCTTCCCCCCTCTGGAAACACCAGCACAGAACCCACCCAGTGGGCCCGATACCTCTGTCCCCAGGACACGTCAAGCAGCAGTGTGTCCACCACTACAGGGAACCCAGGCTAACCCACCACCCCAACAACATCAGGGACCTGGGGGCAGTGGCAGTGGGCACACGGTTCAGGGGACAGGGGCCCAGGAACACAGTGGAACTGGGAGGGCTGCTGTGCGACAGGGGGAGGACAGGCCCAGGGACCCCACTCTCCACGAGGCCCTCTCCAACATCATGGGAGCCTACCACCACTCCTAGGAGACGATGGCAACGGTACTGGCCAAGTTTCAGGAGACCCAGCGGCTGCAGGAGGAACAGTATTTGGGCTTCAGGGAGGAACTCAAATCCATCAATTCCACCCTGGGCACCAATGTAGGGGTGCTGAAGGAACTCGTGAACACCAGGAGGGGCTCTATGGCACAACAAGGGGCCCCTGACACTAGCCTCGACGATGAACTGCCCACCACCTCCGCCGGCGCTAGTGGACAGGAGGCACCACCACAGGACCACCACACGAGCACCCCACCCTCTGGAGAGGGAGAACCACCAAGCACAAAACAATCAGGAGTCTGTCTTTGATTTTGAAATAGTGTATTAGCAATTACAGTGACAAAATGCTCTTTCAAATGTAATGTCAACATACCTATGTCACACAGCTCTAGTCCATAAGGAAACAAAGCAGATGTCACACAGTGGGACCCACATCGTGAAATCGTAAGGGAAAGTGACAACTCAGTGACCATACACTGGGTGAAAATGACAGACAGTAGAGAGGTAGTAGATGTAAACCAGAGGTAGCAGGCAAAGTTGTCTTCTTACCTGTGTCTCACTGGAAGTATTGCAGCATCACTGTGTTCCTGTTGTCGATGTCCTCTTCTTCTGCTTCCTCGTCTTCACTGTCCACAGGCTCCACAACTGCCACAACACCTCCATCTGGACCATCCTCCTGCAGAAAAGGCACCTGTTGTCGCAAAGCCAAGTTGCGAAGCATACAGCACGCCACGATGATCTGGCATACCTTCTTTGGTGAGCAGAATAGGGAACCACCTGTCATATGGAGGCACCGGAACCTGGCCTTCAGGAGGCCGAAGGTCCGCTCTATAATCCTCCTAGTTCACTCATGGGCCTCATTGTAGCGTTCCTCTGCCCTTCTCCTGGGATTCCTCACTGGGGTCAGTAGCCATGACAGGTTGGGGTAACCAGAGTCACCTGCAAATGTCGAAGGACAACTGTTAGACACACACTAACTCTTAGGGACAACCCCAGACACCTACTCACACTGTATTGGGTCCATGTCCTCACCTAATAGCCACACCCGATGCCTCTGGAGTTGCCCCATCACATAAGGGATGCTGCTATTCCGCAGGATGTAAGCGTCATGCACTGAGCAGGGAATTGTGCATTAACATGGGAGATGTACTGGTCTGTCAAACACACCATCTGCATATTCATGGAATGGTAACTCTTCCGGTTTCTGTACACCTGTTCACTCCTGCGGGGGGTGCCAATGCCATATGTGTCCCATCAATGGCACCTATGATGTTGGGGATATGTTCCAGGGCATAGAAATCACCTTTCACTGTAGGCAAATCCTCCACCTGAGGGAAAACGATGTAGCTCTGCATGTGTTTCAGCAGGGCAGACAACACTCTGGACAACACGTTGGAAAACATAGGCTGGGACATCCCTGATGCTATGGCCACTGTTGTTTGAAAATACCCCCTTGCTAGGAAATGGAGTACTAACAGCACCTGCACTTGAGGGGGTATTCCTGTGGGATGGCGGATAGCTGACATCAGGTCTGGCTCCAACTGGGCACACAGTTCCTGGATTGTGGCACGATCAAGCCTGTAGGTGATGATCACATGTCGCTCCCCCATTGCTGATAGGTCCACCAGCGGACACCGGAGAATGCTGCCATCCCTCACATGCCCCAGCGGACGGTGCCTATGGAGGAGAACAGCGAGCAGAGAGTCAACCAACTCTGAGATACGAAAACACAGCTTTCTCTGAAAATATTAGCAAATAGAAATCTGCCTGTATGAGTGTTTAGGCAAGGCCTAGATATGTGTGACGCAGTCCAAAATAATGCCATGTGGGTCCCTGAAATGGCGGCTGCCTGACCTGTCAAGTGGGACAGGGGGATATGAGGTAGTTGCGCTGGAGTTGAACAACGTTGCGGTAGGCGGTTGCAGACCACAGCGTAATCCTGCATCGGTTAACATTGGCCCCTATGGGTCCCAGGAGCCAATGACGATGTACGCCGGCAGTGACGGTACGCACCGCCGCAGACGTGACAGCCATTTTCTATTTGTTCAATCACTTGATACCTGTTCTTCGACAGGAGAGGACCTACACTGTAAGTGCTGCTGTGACCTCAGTCTGGAAGAGACAATGGCTCGTGTGTCTGGGGAAAGGGCCCCTGCCTTCAGCACAGAGGAGTTGGAGAAACTCGTGGATAGGGTCCTCCCCCAGTACATGCTACTCTACGGTCCTCCAGGCAAACAGGTAAGTAAACTGTGAGCATGCTGTATGGGCAATGCCTATGTGGAGTCGGGTGGATGAAAGATAGGGGGGTGAGAATGAGGCATGCATGAAACGACAGTGAGCGCATGTGCGTCGTGGCAAGGGTAGGGATGCGGGCCAATGACTGTGATGGTGCAGATGGTAATTACTTCTCTTTTTCCCCTGTACAATTCTTGTAGGTCAGCACCCACCAAAACAAGGACATTTGGTGTGCCATTGCCAAGGAAGTCCGGACCCTGGGGTTCTACCACAGATGGAGCACCCACTGCCGGAAATGATGGGAGTACATTCACAGCTGGCGCAAGAAGACGGCGGAGGCCCAGCTGGGGATGGCCTCCCAACATGGGAGGGGTGCCCGTCGCACCATCACCCCCCTGATGTTCTGGATCCTGACGGTGGCGTACCCGGAGTTGGATGGGCGCTTCAGGGCATCACAGCAGACACAAGGGGGTGAGTACACTCTCATTCTGCTGATTCAGCGCTCATTGTAGGTGCCTGGGTGGGGGAGATGGGCTGTGGGTTCCTCTAGGCCAGGGCGAGTTTAGTAGGCAAGGACCCTTCTTGAGGCAGGCCGAGTGGCACCCCACTCCACCTGTGTACAGTGCCAACTACACCTAGTCAGGCTCCTGTGACATCCATGTGTGCAGAAATCGGGCATAGCCTTGTAACCCATGTCCCTGGGATTGAATAGTGGACTCCAAGTGCGTGGCGTAGTGCAGGGGGCTTGTGTCTGTCGTGTCCGCCAATGGTAGAGGTATTGCATGCACTCAACATGTCTTTCTTCTGTCTTAACCCCTTTTTGTGGTCTCCCTGTTCTTGTGTGCATTAGCATCATCAGGCGGAGGAGCAGTGGCACCGGAGCAGGAGGGAGCTGCATCCCACATGGCCCTGGCGGGTGACACTACGGCATATGATTTCACCAGTGGGACAGAGGGCGAGGGGAGCTCCACGGCGGGGACAAGAGCTGACACCAGCGATACGTACTCCTCCTCTGATGGGAGCTCCCTTGCGGTGGTGGGCCCATCTGTGCCCCCCGCATCTACAGGTACAGTCGCCACCCCACCTACCAGCACCGCCCTCCCAGCAGCCCCTCAGCGTTTGCCCTGTGCCCGCTCACCCAGGAGGGTGGGCATCACCTTCGCCCCAGGCACCTCAGGCCCTGCCCCAGTCACCCCTGCTGCCCTCAGTGAGGAGGCCATTGAACTCCTCAAGTCCCTCACTGTTGGGCAGTCTACCATTTTGAATGCCATCCAGGGTGTAGAGAGGCAGTTGCAACAAACCAATGTATTCTTGGAGGCAGCCCTTCAGCGAGCTTTTCAGACTTTGGCCTCAGCACTGATGGCAGCCATTGTCCCTGTCTCTAGCCTCCTCCCTCCAACTTCCTCCACCCAGACCCACACCCCTATACCTCAGCCTATCCCAAGCACACCATCAGACCAGCATGCACACACCTCAACACACAAGGGAAGCTCTGGCAAACATAAGCACCACACATCCCACAGGAACTCACGCAAGCATCACACACATGCAGACACACCGACATCTACTGCCTCCACTGTGTCCCCCTCCTCGTCGTCTCCCTCCTCCTTCCCTGTCTCGTCTCCACTCACACCTGCATGCACTACATCCTCAGCCACTACGTCCATCACCAGCACACCCGCCACCACACCCCGCTCACGTGCAGTCAACACCCCCACTACCATTCACACGTCCCCTTTGTCCTCTCCCGGTGTGTCTGTGAGGCCTCCCAAGGTACACAAATGCAGCCACACACCCACCCAACTGCCATCCACCTCACGACAGCCTCCAGCCCATGCACCTTCACCTAAAGTCAGCAAACGTACACCTCCTACAACCACTACCTCTTCCTCCACTCCCAAACCCCCTACAGCTACCCGTCCCAGTGTTCCTAAGAAGCTTTTCCTGGCCAACCTTGACCTCTTTCCCCCACCTCCCCCACCCCTTCAGTCTCCTAGGGCCCGACTCTCCAGGTCCCAACCTAGCACCTCAGCCACAACATCGGCGGGACCAGTGGTGCCAGTAGTCACCGGATTCTGGAGTGCACCAGGCAGGAGGGCAGCCAGTGTGGCAAGGAGCCAGAGCACGGACAGTCCGCCACCTGTCAAGCATAAAACGTTGGCCAGTGCCCGGCGGGAGATAAATCAGCCACCAAAGCCGCTCTCAGGGGTACGGTTGGGAGTGTGGAAACAGCTGCGACACCATCCAAGGTGGGGAAGGGGCACAGTAAAACCGGCAAGTCTGGGAAGAACAGCACGGCGGACAAGACCGCCACCAGCCTCGCTGCCCAGGACAAGACCGCCACCACAGCCCCGCTGCCCAGTACAAGACAGCCAGCAGCCCTGCTGCCCAGGACAAGACCGCCACCAGCAGCCCGCTGCCCAGGACAAGACCGCCGGCAGCAGGACAAAACCGCCACCAGCAGCCCCGCTGCCCCGGACAAGACCGCCAGCACCACCGCAGGACAGTGAGCGCCAATGATTACAGCGCTACTGAGGCTGCCACGGGCAGGATGAAGCACTCTGGGCACCAAGCTCCCTCCAGAACCAGTGGAGAAAGGCATCCACTACCTCAGTCCTTGGCGGGATGAAGCACTCTGGGCACCAAGCCCCCTCCAGAACCAGTGGAGAAAGTCATCCACTACCTCTGTCCTTGGCGGGATGAAGCACTCTGGGCACCAAGGCCCCTCCAGAACCAGTGGAGAAAGGCATCCACTACCTCTGTCCTTGATGGGATGAAGCACTCTGGGCACCAAGCCCCCTCCAGAACCAGTGGAGACTGTTATCCACTTGAGAGACTGTGGCTTTGCACTCCCCAGGATTGAACAGTGGGAAACCCACCCACTGTAGAGACTTGAGAGACTGTGGCTTTGCACTCCCCAGGATTGAACATTGGGCAACCCACCCACTGTAGAGACTTGAGAGACTGTGGCTTTGCACTCCCCAAGATTGAACAGTGGGCAACCCACCCACTGTAGAGACTTGAGAGACTGTGGCTTTGCACTCCCCAGGATTGAACAGTAGGCAACCCACCTACTGTAGAGACTCGAGAGACTGTGACTTTGCACTCCCAAGGATTGAACAGTGGGCATGGAGCGCCCTTGTGGATCTGGCGTCGTGCACTCATCTGGCTGAGGTGCCATCCCTTCCCTTCCCCCTGAGGTGTCTGTTTTATTCCTATCTGATGCCCCAGCAGTGTTCTCTCCGTCTTGTTCGGGTACTGAGTTTGGGCCTCGCCCTTGCCTTTTGAGCCCAGTGGTCCACGCACTATGATGGTGGAATCCCTTGGACTTGTGTTCTTGGTGTATATAATTGTTTATAGTGTAAATGTATATATATGTAAATATTTTTGATTTAGGTAATTGAATATATAACAATTATTCGACTAATTTCCTTTTGTCCTTGCATTCTTCCAGAGAGGGTTGGGGGTGTAACTGTAATGTATCATGCTGTATTTGTGTGTGTGATGTAGTGGGTGAGGGTAGGGGTGGGGTTGTTGCGTACTGCGTGTGTGTGTCACTGTTTTTCCCTCCCCCCTCCCCTGTGTCATAGGTGCAGTACTCACCGTGGTCTTCGCTGCCGGCGTTCGTGCTCCTGGTAGAGGAGCAGGAAGATAAAGGCAGGAAGTTCCGGTTCTATGGCGTCCTGGTTCCTCGTGGGGTGTGTAAAGGTGAGCGTTTTTCCTTCCAAGTCCTGTTTCCGCCGTGTTTTTGTTCGCGGGGAATCCACCCCGGAAAAGGTGGAGGATTGGACTGTTGTAATTCTGTGGGCGGTACATTGTCTGTCTGTTGGCGGTTACCACTGCGGTGTTTGTTAGTACCGCCGTGGCTGTCGGAGTGTTAAAGTGGCTGTCTATGTTGGCGGTTTCCGCCACGGTCGATTTTTTTTACCACCAGCCTGTTGGCGGTTTTACCGCTGCTTTAGCACTGACCGCCAGGGTTGTTATGACCACCTATGTCATTGAGCGAGTACATGTCTAGATGTCCGGCCGATTGGGTGCGTGGTCACTGCATGTGCTGCATGTGCTGTGTTCTGATTGGCTAAGTGTACCTTACTACATGTGGCATATAACGTTATGGTGTTTTGGGAATGCACACATTCCTCTGGTCATGTGCACTTTATTGGGGCCAATCTCTGGGGACCTATGTAGCGCTGCTGTCTATCTGTGGGATCGGATCTAAATTTCTCTGTGTGTTTGGCTGTCAGCTACGTGTTACCCCACCTGTGACTTGTCAGTCATAAACCTTCAGTCCTGGGTTGCAGAGTCTGCCTGACCACGTACCGACATGCCTGGGTTGACAAAGAGCTCCTTATGGGGTAGCTATTGTTCATGTATAGAAATGTCTTATTGTCGTGCGCATCCCTATTAATTAATCCAATATCAACATGGTGAAGCTCACAATAGAATTGGATGCAATGATTATTGCGAATCTTGGAGTGGAACAATTAGAGACTTATAACGAAGATGAGCTTGCATTTTTTTGTAGAGAAATAACTAAGCGAAAGGGCCATGTTCACAATAAATTGGCAGAATTGGCTTGGAAATATGAAGTAGACCTCTTTAAAACTAAAGTTTGACAGAAGAGCTATCAAGTGTGTTTCAGTGAAAAAGACAATGCTGACATGAGAACTCCAGGATTGAAAACTCAGATCAAAGAACTAATACATAATATCAGAAAAGGGAATGAATTAGACAAGTGGGAAACTAAATGGGCAAAAAAAGGAAGTAAAGAAAACTTCAGGTGCACCCCCTCCAAATGGAGCAGAGGGAGGTGTTACAACCTTCCACTTGAGAGAAGTGCCTGATGGAGGCCATGCTCACGTGCTATGAAGCAGAAGTGATCATGCATCAATTACCAATGATTTTCCAAAATTATGAGAGAAACCAGTGAAATGGTATAAACGGGTTAGAAGGTTTGTGAAAATCTCACAATTGTTATGAAGTGACTTAAATATGTTGTTTTGAGTGATTTGTGGAAAGAATGTAAGCTAGCTGTTTGATGGCCTGAAACTGAACCGACTAGAAATGCCATAACCAAGGAGGCCCTAGTAGTGAAAAACTCCATGTCTTGGTAGTGAGAAACTCTTAAATTTGTTTTCTACTGCTGTGAGGCCTACTCCTCTCATAGAATAGCATAAGTACTGCCCTAATATACTTTCAAGTGGTAGATTCTGATCTGGAAGGAGTAGACATGTCTTGGTTGGTATTGCCAGACTGGTAATAGAAAATCCTACTTATTGGTGAAGCTGGATTTAATATTACTATTTTAGAAATGCCACTTTTAGACAGTGGGCATTTCTATGCACTTACTGCCATCTATGCCTTACAGCCTGTCTGCAATCCTTGTCTGGTCTCTGTTGGTTGACAGCACCCCTTGTGCATTCCACCCACACGACCATAAACACAGGACACTCAGTCACATCTGCATTCATCTGTACACTGAATGGGTTTTCCTGGGCAGGAAGGGTTGAAAGGCTCACACTTAAATTTCAGAGGCCAGTGGCCTTCCCTCACACAAGGGACTGATAAACCTTCTCAGGGATCCTGTCAGACAGGATTGGGCTGAAAGGGGATCGTGTGCACTTCAAAACCACTCTTTGAAGTTTTTCCCACTTCATAGGCATTTTTGGATCTCTGACACCACCAAATCAGACACTTCTGGACCTACAGCTGCACAGAGGAGATGCCTGGCTGGCCAAAGGACTCATCTGGACTGCGTTGATGAGAAGGACTACTGCCTTGCTTGTTGCCATGCTGATCTCTGACTCTGTTGAAAGGACTCTGCATTTTCCCTGAAGTGCTCTCCATGGGCGTGGATTGAGCTTGCCTTCTGTTTCTGAAGTCTCAAGGCCCACAAAGATTTCACCTCTTAAAGAAATTATGCAACACCTGAAGAAATTGATGAAAAGCCTGCATCACGGCTGGGAAATTGCTGCACTGCCGACCGGAACGAGGCAGCACCGTCCTCACGACAGAGAATTCGACACACCTGCACCTGCCTCGAGACGGAAAATTTGCCAACAGGATCAACAGAGCGCCTCCTCCTTTTACCAGCGCATCAAGGATTTTCAATGCATCATCTCTGGGCATCCAATTACCCCAGCATTGTAGTAAAGAACCAAGACTGTGCACTGGAAATATTACGTAAACCCTAGCAGCGTGGAAAGAAATGATGCGCCATCCGTGCAGCACCGGGAAATCCAATGCAACACCTTATTTTTCCACACATCTCCTCCGCTGCGTTCCCCATGCATCTGTGTTTTTGACGCATCCCAGGTACTGTGTGTTACAAAGAAATGTTTTCTAAGGATTGTGACTCATTTAAATCTAAAATTTTAAAGTGATATTTTCACTTGTGCTTAGTGGATCTTTGTCATTTTGACCTTATTGTATTCAGATAAATATAATTTATTTTTCTAAACCTGTGTGGTGTATTTTTGTGGTGTGTTCACTGTGTTACTGGTTGATTTATTACACAAATACTTTACACATTGCCTTCTAAGTTAAGCCTGACTGCTCAGTTCCAAGATACCACAGGGTGCGCACACAATAATTTGGATTGTGTTGTGTCTTACCCTGACTCGGATTGTGGTCCCTTTTTTTGGACAAGGGTGTATACCTCTGCCAACTAGAGATGCAATTTGTAACTTTGGTGATGAGCTGTGAGGATAAGACTTGTGTTTGTTGAGTGCCATACAATAGCTACGTTTATACTACCTACCCACAGTTAAAAGTCAATCTGATTTGTGTTCTTTTTGCTACGATTTCCCTGCTTGACATTCTTTAATCAATCCTATACATCATGTCTCTGGCTGGGTCCACAAGTGGAGCAGGGGAGTTTGGCCTGGCTAAGCTGGAGGGATACACAGTTAACCAGCTGAAGCGCTTTTGTAAAGGGATGGGGTACCTACCCATGGAGCCCTCAAGAAGGAGGAGTACCAAAAGGTACTGAGGGTCTGGGCAGAAGCCCGCTCACAAAAGCATGATGAGCTGGGGGAACAAGTAGATGGCTCCCCTGAGGAACTGCCAATAGCATTGGGGTATGACACCCCTGGAATTGTGCTCCCTGCAAAACCAGGGGGCAGCGTCTCAAGTCACATCCTGACCGCAGAGGAAAGGGGGAAGGAGACAGAATTCCCGCTGCAGTTGGCAAGGTTAAAAATAGAGGCAGAGGAAAGGATAGCTGAGGCTAAAAGAGCCTTAGCTGAGAAGAAATGTATCTTGGCTCATAGATTGGGTCTTAAAGAGCTGGAGCTCAAGTCTAGGCAGCCTGAATCCAGCAGTGATGGAGGCAGCATACGTACAGTACCTGATGGAGACAAGAAGGATCGTATACCTAAAGAGTTGGTGCCAAGTTATATGGTGGGAGTTGACATTGACAAGTGGTTTTCTGCTTATGAAGTTGCACTGGGGGCACTGAAGGGAAGGCCTGTGGAAACACTTGGGAGGGACACACTTCTATATTAGATATTGGGGACCAGACCAAGTACACTCCTATGAAAGCCATTTTGCTTGCTAAATTTGGACTGACCCCTGAGAAGTATCACCAAAGATTCAGGGACAATAGCAAGCTCCCCAACCAATCCTGGGTATACTTTATTGATTTTTCCAGTAAGGCACTGAATGGCTGGGTGCAGGGCAGCAAAGTCAGTGATTATGTTGGGTTGTACAATTTAATCCTGAGAGAACATATGCTCAGTATTTGCTTCACAGAGTTCCACCAGCACCTAGTTGACAGTAAGCTGACTGATCCCAGGAAGCTTACTGAGGAGGTGGACCTCTGGGCTAGCACCAGAGTGTCCAAAAAGGCATCTGGGGGGGACACAAAGGTGATCAAGGTTCCTAACAGAAGAAAGAGGAGGAGAAAAACTTAAACATAAGGAGGTCCCTAAAGGCCTCCATAATTATTCCCAGGAGAATAGGGGTAACCAGCCCCAGTCTGATCCTAAGAAGAAAGGGTTCTTTGATCATAAAACAGGGAGGTTTGTACCCCAATGGACAGAGTGCTCCAAGTATGGTCACTCTAAGGGCCACTCCAAATTTCCAAAAAGGGCAGAGCCCCTCACTGGTAGGCAGACACCTGGGTTGGCTAGTGTAGCTCTCAGGGAGGAGGTATTCCCAGTTTGCTTTGGGAAGCAGACAGAGTTAACCCTAGAGTCCCTGTGGGATGCAGACATGGCGCCAAAGTACTCCATGCCTGCCAATACTTCTAAGTATAGGCAGCAGGTCAATATTAATGGGCAACTGGTAGAGGCTGTGCATGACACTGAAGCCAGTATGACTACTTTCAAGGGTCAGCTGGTGCCAGCAGAGCAGGTCCTATTAAACACATTCCACCAAGTCATGGTTGCTGACAATCGAGAGAGCCATCTAACAGTGGCTCTGGTTCCCTTTGAGTGGCCGGAGTCTCTGGTACTCTGAAAGTAGCTGTGAGCCCTGCCATGCCTGTGGATTGTCTGTTAGGCAATGACCGAGAGCACACTACCTCGAGGGCAGGTTGAACTCATGTCTCACTTGGAGATGATGGGATTGCCTGAGTGGGACTGCATGCCCACATGGTCCATGGCTGCCCAGGAGGAAGTGAAGGGCTTCTGGAGCCTGGAAGAATGGCGCAGACAGCTGTCTAGGAGAGGGGCATGGGGAGCATCAAACCGGTCCCAGAAGTTCCCACGGTGGAGGTTGATGTGGTCCCTAAGAAGTAAGCCCCTAAATCAACTGGGAAGGACATTGCCAACCTAGGTGACCTATCTGATCTTGCTGGCTGGTAATTTGAGGGTGGGCTCACCAGGGAGGAATTCAGTAAAGCGCAGAAGTAGTGTTTCACTCTTGAGGACTTGGGGCAACAGGCCTCAGCCCATGCAGCAGGTGAAGCCTCTGGGGATCACCTAATTTACTGGGAGAATGATCTCCTATAGAGTGAGCCTAAGTGTTACCAGGCCTTCCTACTGGGTTTGGCTCATGACATACCCCTGGCAAGAAGTTTAGGGCAAGACAAGACCTTTGCCAGGCTTTTCACCTACTTTTATTGGCCCCGAATGAGGACAGCCTCAGATACATTTTGCAGGTCCTGTCCCACCTGCCAGGCCAGTGGGAAGTCAGGGAAAAAGATGAAGACTCCCCTGTTCCCAGTTCCCATCATTGACGCCCACTTTGGGAGACGTGGGCATCAACATCATTGGTCCATTGGACTCCAAGGCTGCCCTAGGTAACAGGTTCATCCTGGTCTTGGTGGACCATACCACCCGCTACCCAGAGGTGATCCCTCTGAGGACGGTGACTGCACCGGTGGTGACCAGAACCTTGATGGGGATCTCTACCCGTGTGGGGTTCTCCAAAGAGACAGTGTCTGACAGAGAAACTAGCTTCATGTCTGCATGAATGAAGTCCATGTGGGATGCGTGTGGTGTAACCTACAGGTTCACCACACCGTATCACCCTTAATCCAGTGGTCTAGTTGAGAGGTTCAACAAGACCTTTGAAGGGTATGATTGCAGGCCTACCTGAGGCCATGAGTGTAAGTGGAACATCCTCTTGCCACGTCTTTTCTTTGCTTACAAAGAGGTACCCCAGAAGGGGGTAGGGTATAGCCCCTTTAAGCTTCTCTATGGCTACCCTGTCAGGGGACCCTTAATTATTGTCAAGGAGGAGTTGGAGCAAGCTCACAGGAAACCCCCAGGGTGTGGTCAGCTACATGTTGGCCCTCTGCAACAAGAGGCATCACTTCTTGGAAGAAAGCCAAAAGTAACCTTGAAGCCAGTCAAGAGGTATTGAAAGGCTGGTACGACCTGAAGGCTAATCTGGTGGAGTTTCAACCTGGAGACAAAGTATGTGTCATGGAACCAGTACATCCCAGAGCTCTCAAGGATTGCTGGATTTCCCCATACAAGATAAAGGAGTGTAAGGGGGAGGCCTCTTACTTGGTGGGTCTCCACACCCCTAGGAACCCACTAAGGATGCTCAATGTAAACAGACTGAAGCCTCACTGTGAGAGGTCTGAAGTCAGCCTGCTCCTAGTGACACATGAGAGTGTGGAGGAGGAGAGTGAACCTCTCCCTGACCTCCTCTCTGCACAGGAAAGTGATGGGTCAGTGGACGGTGTCAACCTCTCTGACTCCCTGACCCTGGCTCAGCAAAGTGACTGTTACCAGTTACTGGAACAGTTTTCCTCCTTGTTTTCCTTCACCCCTGGACTGACACACCTATGTGTCCATGATATTGGCACAGGAGACAGTCTCCCTGTAAAGACCAAAATGTATAGTTTGTCAGACAGGGTTAAGGCCAGCATCAAGGATGAAGTTACTAAGATGCTTGCTTTAGGGGTGATTGAAAACTCTAGCAGTCCCTGGGCCAGCCCAGTGGTATTGGTACAAAAGGCTGCCCCAGCGGACGCCAAAGAAGAACTTCAGTTCTGTGTGGACTAACAAGGTCTCAATTCAGTCACAAGGACTGACGCACACCCAATCCCCTGAGCTGATGAGCTGATTGACAAACCCGTCATTGCCAAATTCCTCAGTACCTTCAATTTAACCTCAGGGTACTGGCAGATCGCCTTGACTGAGGGGCCAAAAGAGAGGGTCACATTCTAAACCCCTAAGGGACATTACCAGTTCTGGGTAATGCCCTTTGGCTTGAAGACACCTGCACCATGTCAGAGGAGCTGTGTGGATGCCCAAATAACTCATCTGGACTGCTTTGCTGAGAAGGACTGCTGCCCTTGTTGCCCTGCTGTTCTGCTGGCCTCTGACTCTGTTGGAAGGACTCTGCCATCCTCCTGAAGTTCTCTCCAAGGGTGTGGATTGAGCTTGCCTCCTGTTTCTGAAGTCTCAGGGCCAACAAAGACTTCACCTCTTAAAGAAACTCCTTTTGCATTGAAAAACAATGCAACACCTGCAGAAATCGATGCAAAGCCTGAATCACAGCTGGGAAATCGCTGAACCACCGAGCAGAATAACGCAACAGCGACTTCCTGACAGAGAATTTGATGGAAAGCCTGCATTGCGATAGAAGATTCAACGCATCATCTACCGGATCAACGCATCGCCTGCTCCTTCTACCAGTGCACCAAGGATTTTCAATGCATCATCCCTGGACATCAAAATACCCCCACACGCAGTAAGGAACCAAGACTGCATACCTCAAAAATGACGCAAACCCTTGTAGCATGGAAAGACGTGATGCATTGTCTGTGCCGCGCTGAAAAATCAGACGCAACACCCTATTTTTCCATCCATCTTCTCCTCTGCGTTACCCATGCACCGCTATTTTTGGCACATCCCAGATACTGTGTGTTACAAAGAAACAACTATTGATTTCTAAGGATTGCGACTCTTTTAAACCTTTTAAAAGTGATATTGCAACTTGTGCTTATTGGATCTTTGTCATTTGTACCTTATTTTATTCAGATAAATATTATCTATTTTTTTAAACCTGTGTGGTGTATTTTTCTAGTGTCTTCACTATGTTACTGTATTTTTTTTGGCACAAATATTTACACATTGCCTTCTAAGTTAAGCCTGACTGCTCAGTGCTAAGCTAGGAGGGTGGGCACAGGATAATTTGGATTGTTTTGTGATGAACCCAGAGGAGGATTGTGGTCCCACTTAGACAAGGGTGTATACCTATGCAGACTAGAGACCCCGACTTTTCTAACAATCCTGGTACAGGAATGGATGTAAATGGCCTAAAGAGATCAACTCCTTGCCACCTCTGCAATAAACTGGGACATTGGAAGTGGGAATGTTATTTAAATCCAGCTAATTAGATCCAAAATGTAGGATTTGTGCATTCTCATAATAACAATCCTAAACAGATGCAAGGTGTACAAAGACCCCAGGAGTCAAAATTTGAATGTGCTCTAATCTCCAATAACACAAGTCCCCCAATCTCCGATGCCACCACAGATTGCTGTTGGGCTATGGAAAAATATGAATCAGAGTTTGAGGATGAATGCAAATTTGACACAAGTTAATGACACTTTCCAACAGTTTTCTTTGTTTGATTCTAATTAGAGGAATGGTTCCAATCAATCAGCCTGACGGTGCCTGAGAGTGGGGGATGCCTGACGGGTCCTGAGAGTGGAGGAAGACTGAGTACTTGGGCAGCCTTGGAGATAGACCACACTTGACCATTCGTGGATAGCGAAATGGATGGTCATCCCGTGTCATTCTTGGATGGTACTGGTGCTAACCATTCTACTCTGAGAACAGTAGAAGTCCCAAACCTACCCTTCTTGGGAAAAACAGTCCAAGTTGTTGGTGTGGAGAATAAATAGTTGACAACTCAAGAAACTGCCCCAGTCTCAGCGAAAATAGGGTCATTTGACGACAAACATAAGTTCATAATATGTAATCGCAGTCCGTTGAATCTCTTGGGAAGAGATTTGTTTTATAAAATGAATTGTGTTATTTTTTGTCAAGATGAGGATGCTCACTTTAAGTTAATGAAAAATGAATTATGTTGTACATTTCTGACCTTGCTAACAGTTGATGATTTGTCTCCAGTTTTGAAAAAGATGGTCAAACATGAAGAGTGGGATTTTTCAGGGAAAGACATTAGACTGATAAAAGGGGTAGAACCTGTCCGAATTACTGCCAAACCTAATTCTGAATTCCTGAGAACACTACAATATAATTTGACTCCTAAATCAATTGCTGGAATAACTTTTGTAGTTGAGTCCATAATAAAGCATGGAATTCTGAAGGAGATAATGGGGAGTCCTTGTAACTCTCCCATTATGGGACTTCAGAAACTGATTGGTAAATGTACAATTGTACAAGACCTTAGGAAAATAAATAATATTGTTGTTCTTTGTTGCCCCGGGGTACCGAAACCAGCTGTGATATTGTTTCAGATTCCATGTGAGGCTGAGTGTTTCACTGTCATTGATTTGTGTCAAGCCTTCTTTTTGATACCGTTGCATGAGGACAGTCAGTCAGTCACTCTTTGCATTTTGGCTCAGAAATAGGGTTTTGGCACAGCTGCAAGTCCCACAAGGGTATACTGAGTCTCCATCTATTTTTCATCAGATTCCAAAGATAAATCCGGAATATTTGGCCATGCCTTGTAACTCAGTCATGATTCAGTATATTGACAACCTAATGGTGGCATTAAATACACAGGAAGCCTGTAAACAAGAAACCATTGCATTATTGAACGATCTGGCTGAGAATGGTCCCCAGGGAAGTTACAGTATTGTCAAAAAGAGGTTCAATATCTTGGACATCACATTGAAAAAATCAGTGAGAGAAGTGTCACAACAGAGAATTTCAACTACACTGAAAATGAGTCTCCCAACTACACAAAGAGAAGTTAGGATGTTTTGGGGAATCTGGTGGCTAAGTCTTTACAGAGGCTGACACACAAGGATATGTCCGATCTGGTACTATGGGATAACAATTGTCTTGTCGTGTTTCTAGAGCTGAGAGAATGTTTCTGTCATGCCCGTGCTCTAGGGATGCCCAATTATAGCAAATCTTTTGCACTTTTCTGCAATGAGAGGGAGGGCTATGCTCTCTCAGTGCTAACTCAAATGTATGGAAATACCAAGAGACCTGTGGCTTACTCTTCTGCCATGTTGGATCCTGTTGCTTCTGTATTACCTGGCTACCCTAAATTAGTGGCAGCAGTCAGCACTAGTATCGAGAGTTATGAGAATATTGTTATGGGCCCTTCCCTTAACTGTATATATACCCCACTCTGTTGAGCTTTTGTTGACTAGAACCAGAACCCAGTACCTAACAAGCTGTCGACTTACTTAGTATGAACAGATCCTCCTGGCTGCAGAGAATGTGACTATCAAACATTGTGGTGTTTTGAATCCTGCTACTCTATTGCCAGTGTTGGGTCAAGGAACCAATGAAGATTGTGGAGGGACCATGATTATCTCTAAGTTTCTGAACTGTGCACCAAACCGAGACCAGACATATGAGATGAACCATTACCTGAATCTGATAGTGCCCTCTATGTTGATGGTTCATGTTTGAAAGACAATAGAGGAAGTCTGAGAGCAGCTTATGCTGTCTGTACTCTTTCTGGATTTGTTGAAGCTTCAAGGAATATTCTCTGTCCAAGTGCCTGAACTGATTGCTCTTACTAGAACATGCTGTGTCTCTGATCAATTGAAAGTAGCAATCTTTACTGATAGTCAGTACAGCTTTGGTGTCATCCGTGCCTTCGGATAACTGTGGTCCCAGCGAAGATTTATGATGTCCTCTGTATCTCCAATACAGAATGGCGAACAAGTGAGAAACCTTATTGACGCATTTCAATTGCCTGAGTAAGTTGCCATTGTCATGTCCCCTGCACATTGCTCTACAGATGATCATTTGACTTTGGGTAATAGATACACCATCTGATTAGCAAAATACTGTGCACACATTGATTGTATGTTTAATGGTGAATTCACAAATGATGGAATGGATGAGTCTAACCTTAACCTTTTGTTGACAACAGTTGGTACTTGGGATGAAGTAAAAAGGCTTCAAGAGGAAGTGTCTGAGGAGGAACAGGAAGGTTGGGTTAGGGCAGGTTATGTCAAAATAGATGATACTGTTTGGATTACAATGTATGGTAGACCAGTGCCAAATAGTCTGTTACCTCCTATAGCTAGACATTTCCATGGTCCAGCTCATATTGGTAGGGATGCTATGGGGAGATTGTTTAGACACACTTGGTTCACTCCTAAATTCAGATTTATGGCTAAAGTGTTGTGCCACAGGTGTGTTGTGTGTCAACAGAACAATGTTGGAAAGAAAATTGCAGTCACATTGTGTCACATAGGAAGGCCAGGAGGGCCCTTTAACAGGATATAGATGGATTCCATTGAGATGCCTGTGTGCCATGGGTTAAGATATATTTTGTTAATTCTGTGCATATTTTCCCATTGTGTTGAAGCGTGCCCAACTAGATGAAATGATAGTCTTACTGTAGGCAAACTACTGTTGAGGGAAGTCATCCCCAAATTTGGCTTTCCAACTTCTTTGGAATCATATTGAGGAACTCATTTCAATAAAGATGTCCTGAAATTGTTGTGAGCAGCATTGTAAATGGAACAGTGATTGCAGCTTTAGACATGAGGCTACCGGTCTTGTTGAGCAGGTGAACAGTACACTGAAATACAGACTGGCAAAAGTGTGTGCTTGGACATCTTTAAAATGTGTTGATGAGTCTTCGGACTGTCCCACCACAAAATCCTGATGGTTAGGGTGATGAGATTGCCAGTGATTCTTGCAAATGCATTTGTGAATATTACAGATGGTAAGGTCTTAGATTATTGCAAAGGACTAGCTGATGTGGTGCGTTCTGTGTCTCATCAGGTTAGAGTAGTCACAGTATGTCAGCATGAAGCACAATGCCATGACCTCAATTCCAGCGATTGAGCATTGGTGAAGAAACATGTCAGGAAGACGTGTCTAGAACCCCATTGACGTGGGCCATGCCAGGTGATCTTAGTCATGACGACTGCTGTGAAGGGTAGAGGTCTCCTCAACTGGATTCACACTTCCCATACTCGCAGAGTTGAATGCCCCCTTGATTCAACAGCACCCATGTCAGAAGAACCAATGGTGTGATAAAGACAACAGGAACAGGTTGGTCAAGCTGTTGGGGAACAAACTAAGGTGGTCATTCTGACCTCGGCGGTAAAAGGCGCCCACCGCCGGTCAGAAATCCTCCATAATTCCGCCGCGGTCGCGGTAATCCGCCACGGTCATTCTGACCCGCAGCAGCCAAACCTCCGAAAATCCGACAGCCACAACAGACCGCCAGACCAGCGGTCGGCGGAAAAGTGGAGGTGACCAAACCTCCACCGTCACGCCAACAGAAATACGCCCATGCCATTACGACCCACGAATCCACGCGGCGGTCTTTCAAACGCGGTTTTCCATTGGCGGTACACACCGCCGCGGTCAGAATACACACAAACGAACAAAACTCAGCCACATTGGACGATTTGAATTCCACACACCTGATACACATACACACACCACTCCCACACACACAATACAATATAAAACACACACCCACATCACCCACAAACCCCTTCGACCAAAATCTAAAAAGAAGCACTGAGAGACACAGCAGCGATCACAGAACACCATCACACAGAGGCACACTACACCATCACCCACACAATATCCACACACAAAACAACACACACCACCACACTCAACACACTTAACTACACATACTTCACCCCACACATCATACACACCACTCCATGGCACCCCAAAGACACCCCCGCTTCTCAGACGAAGAACTCAGGGTCATGGTGGAGGAAATCGTTCGGGTAGAGCCCCAGCTCTTCGGCACACAGGTCCAATACACCAGCATTGCCCGGAGGATGGAGCTATGGCAGAGGATTGTCGACAGGGTCAACGCTGTGGGACAGCACCCCAGAAATCGGGAAGACATCAGGAAGCGATGGAACGACCTACGGGGGAAGGTGCGTTCCATGGTATCCAGGCACAACATCGCCGTGCAGAAGACTGGCGGAGGACCCCCACCTCAACCCCCACAATTTACAACATGGGAGGAGGAAGTCTTGAACATCCTGCATCCTGACGGCCTCGCAGGAGTCGGCGGAGGAATGGATTCTGGTAAGTTGAAGCTTCAATACTGCTTCCCCCCCACCTGCATGCCAAATCATACCCCAACCCTCACCCCCATCCTCGAACCCCACCCTCACCCCCACCCCCATCCTCACCCCCACCCTCACCCCCACCACCATCCTCACCCCCACCACCATCCTCACCCCCACCCCCAGCACACCTATTCCCTGCCAATGTCTCACCATCACAACCCACACATCCCAAAACCTAGGCCTGCATGCGTCCACTAAGCATGGACACCCATCACCAAAGCATGCCCAATGCATATACACATCCCCCCCACAAGCCACCCTCACCAAAGCCCCCACACACGAATGCCAGCACTTGGGGACACGGGAACCCACAGATACACCCATATGGCACACATTGAAACTATAACCATACCTCTATACCCCTGCAGGACCCGACCGCCAACACACCGCCACGGAGGGCCCAGAATTCTCCACACCCCCCACCCAAGAGGCCGTCAGCGATGACAGCAGCTCTGTCGACCTGGACACTGATGACCAGCCCGGACCATCGGGGACCTCTGGACAGTCGGTTCCCCTCAGACAGCCACAGGCCACTACAGACCCAAACCCCTCCGGGAACACCAGCACAGCTCCCACCCAGCGGGCCCATGCCTCTGTCTCCAGGGCGCGTCAATCAGCGGTGTGTCTACCACTACAGGGCACCCAGGATAACCCACCACCCCAACAACAACAGGGACCTGGGGGCAGTGGTAGTGGGCACACCGGCCAGGGGGCAGAGGCCCAGGCAAACAGGGGAACTGGGAGGGCAGCTGTGCGACAGGGGGTGGACGGGCCCAGGGAACCCACTCTCCACGAGGCCCTCACCACCATCATGGGAGCATACAACCGCTCCCAGGAGACGATGGCGACGGTACTGGCCAGGTTCCAGGAGATCCAGGTACTGCAGGAGGAACACTATCGGGGGTACAGGGAGGACATCAGAGCCCTCACCTCCACCCTGGTTACCATGGTAGGGCTGCTGCAGGAACTCATCAACACCAGGACGGACACTCAACCACAACAAAGGGCCCCTGCCACTAGCCTGGACCAAGAACAGCCAACCACCTCCGCCGGCGCTAGTGGACAGGAGGCCCCCGCACAACAGCAGCCCACCAGACCCCCACCTCCTGCAGGAGAAGAACCACCCCGCAAGAGGGCCCTGAGATCTCGCAAGAAGACAGAGTAGGATGTCAAGACCCCCGCCAGCAAAGGATACCACCTGATGTCATCCCACTGTCCCACATTGTCACCCTGTCCATCCTTGAACTGCCCATGCTCCATCTCTCCACAGGCCTATGGACAATGCACCTGTGTGACTGTTACTCTGGACTCTGCCATGGACATTCCTTCACCATAGCCCCCACCCACTTGAAACCACCCATCCCATTTTGAGCACTGAAATAAACACCTATTTTGCACAAAACTATCTGGAGTCTGGCTGTGATTTCAAAATATTGTAATTGACATGACAGTGCAAATATGTCCTTGTACATAGTGAAGTCAACAAACAGCTGCCACAAAGCTGTAGTCCATGGGGAAATGAAGCACAGGACTCGTAGTGGGGACCCCAGATCTGAAATAGGGAGGGAAAAGCCACAACTCAGTCATCATACACTGGGGCAAATAGACAGGCAGCAGAGATGCAGGAGAGTAGTTCACATTTACTAAATTATGTTTGAATTGTTACCTGTGTCCTATTGGAAGTACTGTTCAATGATTCTGTCCCTGTTGTCTGTTTCAGCCCCGTCGTCTTCCTCCTCGTCACTCTCCACAGGTTCCACAGCTGCCACAACACCACCGTCTCGACCATCCTCCTGCAGGAAAGGCACCTGGCGGCGCAAAGCCAGGTTGTGAAGCATGCAGCAGGCCACGATGATGTGACACACCTTCTTAGGTGAGTACATTAGGGATCCACCTGTCATATGCAGGCACCGAAACCTGGCCTTTAGGAGGCCGAAGGTGCGTTCGATCACCCTCCTAGTACGCCCATGGGCCTCATTGTACCGTTCCTCTGCCCTGGTCCGGGGATTCCTTACTGGGGTCAGTAGCCACGACAGGTTGGGGTAACCAGAGTCCCCCAATAGCCATACACGGTGTCTCTCTAGCTGTTCCATCACGTAAGGGATGCTGCTATTCCTTAGGATGTAGGCGTCATGCACTGACCCAGGGAATTTGGCATTTACATGCGAGATGTACTGGTCAGCCAAACACACCACCTGGATGTTCATGGAATGGTAACTTTTTCTGTTCCTGTACACCTGCTCCCTGTCTCTTGGGGGAACCAAAGCCACATGGGTCCCATCAATGGCACCAATGACGTTGGGAATATGTCCAAGGGCATAGAAATCACCCTTCACTGTAGCCAATTCGCCTACCTCAGGGAAAAGGATGTAGCTCCTCATGTATTTCATCAGGGCAGACAACACTCTGGATAACACCTTCGAAAACATGGGCTGAGACATCCCAGAAGCAATTCCCACTGTTGTCTGAAATGACCCACTTGCCAAGAAATGGAGTACTGACAGGACCTGCACCAGAGGGGGAATCCCTGTGGGTTGGCGGATGGGGGACATCAGGTCGGGCTCCAGCTGGGCACACAGTTCATGTATAGTGGCACGGTCAAGCCGGTAGGTCAGTATAACGTGGCGTTCTTCCATTGTCGACAGGTCCACCAGCGGTCTGTACACGGGAGGATTCCTCCTTCTCCTCGCCAAACCCAGCGGACGGTGCCTAGGAAGGACAACATGGAGCACACAGTCAAGCAACCCACAGGTACGTACTCACAGCTTGCACAGTAAACGATTCTCTATGCAGTGAATGGCGTGTATGAGTGGCTATGCAAGGCCTAGGCCTGTGTGACGCAGTTGAAATTGAGCCATGTGGACCCTCGAAATGGCGGCTGCCTGACCTGTGAAGTGTGACAATGGGATGTGAGGTCAATGCGCTGGCGTGGCACACCGCGGCGGTCGGCGGTCGAAGACCGCGGCGCGAAGCCGCATTGGTTAACATTGAAGCCTATGGGTTTCAGGAGCCAATGGCGAAGGGCGCCGGCGGTGGCGGTACGCACCGCCGCGGTACGCACCGCCGCGGGCGTGACCGCCATTTTCTATCTACTTATTCACTCGCGACTTGAACTTTCACAGGAGAGCACCTATACTGCAAGTGTTGCTGTGACCTCGGTCTGGAAGGGACAATGGCTGCTGCGCCTGGGGAAAGGGCCCCTGCCTTCACTGGAGAAGAGTTGGAGAAACTTGTGGATGGGGTCCTCCCCCAGTATGCACTACTCTACGGTCCTCCAGACCAACAAGTGAGTTTAATTCAATATGGATTTGGGGCCACTGGCTGGCTTGGGGGCCTGGCGGGGGGCCTGGCGGGGATGGGGGGCATGTTGGGCCTGGCGGGGGGCATGGAGGGGATGGGGGGCATGTTGGGCCTGGCGGGGGGCCTGGCGGGGGGCATGGCGGGGATGGGGGGCATGTTGGGCCTGGCGGGGGGCCTGGCGGGGGGCATGGCGGGGATGGGGGGCATGTTGGGCCTGGCGGGGGGCATGGCGGGGGGCCTGGCGGGGATGGGGGGCGTTGGGCCACTGGCAACGAAAATGCAGACAAACTTGAACGTGGTATTTCTCCCTCCCTGTACGTGTCACATAGGTCCGCGCCCATGAGAAGATCGGGATTTGGCGTGCCATCGCCAAGGAAGTCCGGACCCTGGGGGTCCACCATCGACGGGGCACCCACTGCCGCAAGAGGTGGGAGGACATCCGCCGCGGGACCAAGAAGACCGCCGAGTCTCTGCTGGGGATGGCCTCCCAACGTAGGCGGGGTGCCTGCCGTCAACTGACCCCCCTGATGTTCCGGATCCTGGCGGTGGCCTACCCTGATTTGGATGGGCGCGTGAGGGCAGCACAGCAGACACAAGGGGGTGAGTACACGCATAATCTACTCTGTTGTCGCGCAGTGGAGGTGTCTGGGTGGGGGAGGAGGGCTGTGGGTCCCCCTAGGCCAGGGCGATATCTGTAGGCTGGGCACCCCCGTAAGCCCCTGTGTCCCCAGCCACCACCCTCAGTAGTGTGTCAGTACAGCCATCCCTGGGCCGTGTCATCCATGGGTGCAGTTGTCAACTCTAGTCGTGTAGGGCATGTTCCACGGAATGCGTAGCGGACCCCAAGTGCGCAACTTAGTGCAGGGGGCATCTGTGTCTGTCATGTCCGCTAACTGTACCGGTGATCCATGTCCTCAAAATCTCTTTTTTTCTCTCTCCCCCCCCCTTTTGTTTGTCTTTCTGTGCTTGTGTGCATCAGCATCATCAGGCGGAGGAGAAGTGGCATCGGGGCAGGAGGGAGCTGCATCTCACATGGCCCAGGAGGGCCATGCCACAGAGTCTGACTGGACCAGTGAGACGGAGGGCGAGGGGAGCTCCACAAGGGGGACGACTGGACCCTGCAGCGACACGGACACGTCCTCGGAAGGGAGCTCCCTTGCGGGGGGGGCAACATCCGTGCCCCCCGCCATTACAGGTACAGCCGCCACCCAGCGCACCATCTCCGCCCTCCCAGCAGCCCCTCAGCGTTCGCCCCGTGCCCGCTCTGCCAGGAAGCCGGGCATCTCCTTCGCCCCAGGCACCTCAGGCCCTGCCCCTGTTACCCCTGCTGCCCTCAGTGAGGAGGTCATTGACCTCCTCCGAACGCTCATTGTTGGGCAGACTACCCTTTTGAATGCCATCCAGGGGGTGGAGAGGGAGGTTCATCGCAGCAATGCGTACCTGGAGGGCATTCATTCGGGTCAGGCTGCCCATCAACGATCGTTCCAGGCTCTGGCCTCAGCACTGACGGCAGCCATTGTCCCTGTCTCCTGCCTCCCTCTACTAACTCCCTCCTCCCAGTCTCCTGTTCCTCTGCCTGTCCCACCCACACCATCAGACCAGCCTGCACACACCTCAACACCCAAGAGCAGCTCATCCAAACATAAGCACCACAGATCACGCAGACATTCACACGAGCAACATTCCAACAGTCACTTCCACCTCTGTGACCCCCACCTCCTCGTCTCCCTCCTCCCTCCCTGTGATGTCTACACTCACACCTTCATTCACCTCACCATCAGCCAGTGTTTCCATCACCAGCACACCCACCAGAACAGTCCGCACACGTGCAGTCACCACCCCCACTGCCATTTACACGTCCCCTGTGTCCTCTCCCACTGTGTCTGTCACCCCCTCTTCCACACCACACAAACGCAGCCACCCACCCACCCAACAGCCATCCACCTCACGACAGCCTATCCCTCCTGCACCTGCACCCAAAGACAGCAAACGTGACTCACCTACAACCACATCCTCTCCCTCCACTCCCATTCCCACTGTACCTATCACTCTCCATTGTCCTAAGAAAATCTATCTCTCTACTGCTACCTTCTTTCCTGACCCTGAGCCCCCCCCCCTCCTTCTCGTCGGGGTAAAAAGAGCACCTCAGCCACCACCAGCCCTGCAGCCCCCTTGACAAGGGTGCAGGGGTATTGGAGCCCACCAGCCCGCATGTCTGGATCTTCGCCCAGCAGCAAGGGGACAGGCAGCCCACCCCCTGGGAAGAGGAGCAGAAGGCGGAAGGGGCGCCGCAGGAGCCCGGGTTCTACATCCCCCCAGGACACCACCCAGACACCGTCAGCAGCCACAGCTCCAAAGGGAGGAAAGGGCCACAGACTCCCGACTAAGGAGGGCAAGGGCAGCAAGGCGGAGAAGTCAGGCAGCAGGCCTGCTGCCCATGGAGGAGCCGTCACAGCTGCCCAGGAGGAGCCCACCACCCCCATAGCCACTGCCCAGGGAGGAACCGGCACAGCTGCCCAGGGAGAGCCCACCACCCCCATAGCCGCTGCCCAGGGAGGACCCAGCCCAGCTGGCCAGGAGGGCCCCACCACCCACAGCCCAGGTGGGCATTGAAGGAGCACCATCCCCGCTGCCCAGGAGGGCACCACCAGGCAATGAGCAGTTGGCCATAGAATGGCCGCCGGCTCCAGCACCGCTCCGCTGGGGACCGCCGTCTCAAGAACCGCTGAACTGGGCCCTTCAAGGCAAGAACCGCTGAACTGGGCCCCGCCGTCTCCAGCACCGCTCCGCTGGGGACCGCCGTCTCAAGAACCGCTGAACTGGGCCCTTCAAGGCAAGAACCGCTGAACTGGGCCCCGCCGGCTCCAGCACCGCTCCGCTGGGGACCGCCGTCTCAAGAACCGCTGAACTGGGCCCTTCAAGGCAAGAACCGCTGAACTGGGCCCCGCCGGCTCCCGCACCGCTCCGCTGGGGACCGCCGTCTCAAGAACCGCTGAACTGGGCCCTTCAAGGCAAGAACCGCTGAACTGGGCCCCGCCGGCTCCAGCACCGCTCCGCTGGGGACCGCCGTCTCAAGAACCGCTGAACTGGGCCCTTCCAGGCAAGAACCGCTGGCCCTTTGGCAGACGTGGCAGGGCAGGATCTGTCTCGGGCAGGGCTGCAGGATGTCCTCTGGCCAACATGCCTCCTCCAGTGGCAGTGGAGTCTGTTATGGACTGTTTGGACTGTGGCTTTGCACTCCCCAGGATGGCCCAGTGGGCAGGCCACCCACTGTATGGACTGTATGGACTGTGGCTTTGCTCTCCCCAGGATGGCCCAGTGGGCAGGCCACCCACTGTATGGACTGTATGGACTGTGGCTTTGCTCTCCCCAGGATGGCCCAGTGGGCAGGCCACCCACTGTATGGACTGTATGGACTGTGGCTTTGCTCTCCCCAGGATGGCCCAGTGGGCAGGCCACCCACTGTATGGACTGTATGGACTGTGGCTTTGCTCTCCCCAGGATGGCCCAGTGGGCAGGCCACCCACTGTATGGACTGTATGGACTGTGGCTTTGCTCTCCCCAGGATGGCCCAGTGGGCAGGCCACCCACTGTATGGACTGTATGGACTGTGGCTTTGCACTCCCCAGAATGGCCCAGTGGGCAGGCCACCCACTGTATGGACTGTATGGACTGTGGCTTTGCTCTCCCCAGGATGGGCCAGTGGTCATGGAGTCCCCTCGTGGATCTGGCGTTGTGTATTCAAGTGGCTGAGGTGCCCCCCCTTCCCTTCCCCCTGAGGTGCCTGTCCTTTTTTCTTTCTGATGCCCCTGCAGTGTTCTCTCCGTGGAGTTCTTGTCGTGGGACTGGGCCTTGCCCCTTTGCTCAGGACCCCTGTGGTCCACGGACAGTGGTTGGACTACATATAGTTGATGTATATATTTTGTACATAGTTTATTTATTTATTTGGATTACTGCTGTCCATTTTTCAATATATCTGCCCGTTTAGGATCTCTTCTTTTGGTCTTTGCATTATTTCGGAGGGGGGGGTTTGTGGGTTGTGACAGTGATCTGTGGGAATGCATTGATGTGTGTGTTGTAGTGGGTGTGGGTGGGTGGGTGTGTGCTGGTAATCTTTTCCCTCCCCTGTGTCGTAGGTGCAGTACTCACCGATGTCTTCCGCGCCGCCGGGCGTGCTCCTGGTACAGGAGCAGGTATAGGAGTGCGGGGATGACCTGTAACTCGGGTTCCATACTGCCGTAATCTCGCGTGGAGTATGTGGAGGTGAGCGTTTTCCCGTTCGTAGTCTGTTTCCGCCGTGTTTTTATCGGCGGTGCTCCCGCCCCGGAAAAGGTGGCGGATTGGTAGGTCGTGATAGGGTGGGCGGTACATTGTCTACCGCCTGGCTGTTGGCGGTGACCGCCGTGCTGTTTGTTTGTTCCGCCGTGGCGGTCGGAGTGTTAATGCGGCGGGCTGTGTTGTCGGTTCCCGCCAGGGTCAGAATTGCATAATTTGGACCGCCGGCCTGTTGGCGGATTGGCTGCCGCTTTATCACCGACCGCCAGGGTCAGAATGACCCCCTAAGTCTGAAATAGCACTCCATCAGGCTGAAGAGGGTCTTGAGCAAGTCACGACTGACTCTGAAGCAGAAACAATAGAGTGCTGTCCTGTGGTGAATGATTCAAACTTAGAATCAGACCCTGACAATGGATCTAGTGCTAAGAGAAAGCAAGTGGAAGCTGTAGACCGTTGGCTCAGAAGACAACAAAGGGGGAAAGTGAGTCTGCCTAAAGAGCATGTGCCAACAATCATTGCTGAAGAATCTGATATGAGCAAAAGTGAGGACAAAGGTGTGGTGCTAAGAAAGTAAAAAAGAACAAGAGTGCCTAGTTGTAGGTATTATTCACCTGCGTGTTCCATTTTGCAATGATGCAGAAAAATAGTTTTTGGAATATTAGAATCAGCATACTTGTTTATCTGCACCTCCATGGACCGAATGTTTTGGTTGAACTGTATCTTGAATTTTCATTGACATTGATGCACTTTTGGGTTTGATATAAAGATATAGATAAATATAAGAGACATTTACATTGACAGGGATAGGTAATTTATAAGACTACTTAGGTCTGGGTAGAAGAAGAATAAGTATTGTCATTTAGAGGAACACCGATTAGGGCTAGGGAAATGTCACAAAGATTTGTATATTGTTGCTAAATGAACTTTGAACATTTGAACTCTGTTTGCTGTTCACATTGGTGAAATCAATGAAGAACTACTTCCTGCCGCTTCACAAATTTGATGTTTGATCCGAATCTAGAGATGTAATGGAGTCAAATAAGCAAACTAAATGTAGATATACAGTAGGTGTTTCATTGACTATTTTCTTCGTAGCATTAGTCATGTTACTAATTGGAGCATATTCCCCTACACCTTCTGTAGAAAAGAAGCTATTTCCTAGTGTTTTCCCACAAACTCTCAGTTCTTAAGGCAATAATTATTGTATGATAGATGAGAAAGCCTTACACTTAGATGAGTCTACAGGAGATTATTCAGCAAATGTATATTGTAAACTGCATACAAGTACATTGATCCAACGAATGCAAGGGACTGCTATGTTTGTATACAGTTACCTCCTAGGGTCAGAAGGTTTCACATATTATCACATCCCATTAACCTATGGTATTTCTTTCAGTCTTTTATTGAGTATATTTTACAATGAGGGGTGCATTCAATATTATTTTTAAAATGATGACCTAGTGTTACCAGACGTTCCTTTGTTTAAGCATCTGAATAAGAATCTTTATTTTAAAGGACCAGGAATTGCAGGGAAATATTTTGTGTCACTGAAACTTTTAGACACTTAGGTGGTCATTACAACCCCTGCGGACGGTGTTAAAGGTGGGGTAATACCACAAACAGGGCGGCGGATAAAAAAAGGGAATTATGACCCAGGCAGAAACCGTCAACAAAGACAGACACTTTAACACACCGCCCGCCACGGCGGTACATACAAGCAGCGCGGCGGTCACCACCAACAGACAGGAGGAAGACATTTTACCGTCCATAGTATCACAACCCGCCAATCCGCCACCTTTTCCGGGGCGGATTCACCGTGGATAAAAACACGGCGGAAACAGCTTTTGCAATGGGAAAATGCTCACCTGAACACATCCCACGAGGAACGAGGACTCCATGGACCCGGAACTCCAAATAGTCCCTGCCCGTGTCTTTCTGCTCCTCTACGACCATTATCTACGTAGAAGACAACAGTGAGTACTGCACCTACAACATGGGGGGGGAGGCAAAAGTTAGGGGGACACCCACCAAACACCCCCACCCCCAACCTCGCATAATACAACATACACACCAATGCATCAACAAAAATCACAGTAACAACCCACAATCCCCCCTGAAGAATGAAAAGACAAAGCGAAATCCGTTCAAACATTGAAATGTTGCAATATACATCTCTTACAAAAATATACGAAATTCAGTCAGAAATATATACATTACGAGAAGTAATGCAGATATGTACATAACAATGTCCGTGCACCAACAGTCCAAAAATGCATGGGCGAGGCCCACAAAAGATACCTGACCACAATCGGAGAGAACACTGCCGGGGCATCAGATAGAAATACTACAGGCACCTCAGGGGGAAGGGAAGGGGGGGCACCTCAGCCGGATAACTGCAAATCCAGATCCACGACAGGGCTCCATGCCCATTGATGTATCCTGGGGAGTGCAAAGCAACAGTCTCTCAAGTCTCTACAGTGGGTGGGGTGCCCACCATGCCATCCTGGGGAGTGCAAAGCCACAGTCTCTCAAGTCTCTACAGTGGGTGGGGTGCCCACCGTGCCATCCTGGGGAGTGCAAAGCCACAGTCTCTCAAGTCGATAACATTCTCCACTGGTTCTGGGGGGGACTGGTGCCCATAGTGCTTCATCCTGTACAGGACTGAGGTAGTGGATGCATCTCTCCACTGGTTCTGGAGGGGGACTGGTGCCCAGACTGGATGAGTCTCCCCGTGAAAGTTCCTGTCCTGTCACTGTCCCAGATGCCCATGGGATAAGGATGCCTGATGTGGCGGTCTATTCATTCCTACCCGGTGCTTGTCCTGTTCAGCGGTCTTCACCATGGCGGTCTTTGCCCTGTTCAGCGGTCTTCAACATGGCGGTCTTTGCCCTGTTCAGCGGTGCTTTGCCATGGCGGTCTCTGGACTGTTCAGCGGTGCTTTGCCATGGCGGTCTCTGGACTGTTCAGCGGTGCTTTCCCATGGCGGTCTCTGGACTGTTCAGCGGTGCTTTGCCATGGCGGTCTCTGGACTGTTCAGCGGTGCTTTCCCATGGCGTTCTCTGGACTGTTCAGCGGTGCTTTGCCTTGGTGGTCTTTGCCCTGTTCAGCGGTGCTTTGCCATGGCGGTCTTTGCCCTGTTCAGCAGTGCTTTGCCACGGCGGTCTCTGGACTGTTCAGCGGTGCTTTGCCATGGCGGTCTTTGCCCTGTTCAGCGGTCTTCAACATGGCGGTCTTTGCCCAGTTCAGCGGTGCTTTGCCATGGCGGTCTCTGGACTGTTCAGCGGTGCTTTGCCATGGCGGTCTCTGGACTGTTCAGCGGTGCTTTCCCATGGCGGTCTCTGGACTGTTCAGCGGTGTTTTGCCATGGCGGTCTCTGGACTGTTCAGCGGTGCTTTCCCATGGCGGTCTCTGGACTGTTCAGCGGTGCTTTGCCTTGGTGGTCTTTGCCCTGTTCAGCGGTCTTCACCATGGCGGTCTTTGCCCTGTTCAGCGGTGCTTTGCATGGCGGTTCTGGTACGGACATTGGTGTGTGGCATGACACTCCCTACACTGGGCATTGGTGTGTGGCATGAAGTTCCCTACACTGGGCATTGGTGTGTGGCATGACGTTCCATCATAGCCCACCTGGGCTGTGGCAGCCGGGGTCCTCCTGGGCACTGACTCTGGCGGTGGTCTCCTGACCAGTGACGATACTTGTGCCCTCCTGGGCAATGACTCTGGCGGTGGTCTCTTGACCAGTGACGATACTTGGGCCCTCCTGGGCTGTGACTCCAGCGGTGGTCTCCTGACCAGTGACGATACTGGGGCCCTCCTGGGCAGTGACTCTGGCGGTGGTCTCCTGACCAGTGACGATACTTGTGTCCTCCTGGGCTGTAACTCTGGCGGTGGTCTCCTGACCAGTGAGGATCTTGGGCCCTCCTGGGCTGTGACTCTGGCGGTGGTCTCCTGACCAGTGGCGATACTTGGGCCCTCCTGGGCTGTGACTCCGGTGGTGGCGGGGGGCTCCTGACCAGTGACGACGGTGCTGGCGGTTGTGTCTCGACCGCCGGGAATGATGGCACCCTTCTCCGCCGTGACACACACAACAGGCTGGGCAGACTTCCTCTGGCCCTTCCCCACCTTTGGTGGAGTCACAGCTGACTCTCCAATCCCCTTGGAACCCATGTGAGCTGTTTTCCCACAAGGAGTCTTCACACGGTCCCGTCGTCCACTCTCCAATTTTAGAGCCTTTACAGGGGGTGGGCTGCCAGTGCCTTGGCTCCGGGTCACACTGCCTGCCCTGGTGGCCGGTGCACTCCACAAACCTTGAACAGGCACCACTGGTATTGGAGGCTTTTTGGATGAAGCGCTACGACGGGACTCATGAATTGGAGGGGGGGGTGGGAGCAAAAAGGTCAACTTTACAGAGGGACAGTTTCTGACATACACTGGGATGGGTAGTTGGAGGGGGTCTGGGAGTGGAGGAAGAGGAGGCGGTTGTTGGAGGAGTCACTTTAGGTGTTTTGGGTGCAGGTGCAGGTGTGGAGGCTGTTGTGAGGTGGATGGATGTTGGGTGTATGGGTGCCCGCATTTGTGTACTTTGGGAGGGGGTGTCACAGACACACTGGGAGAGGACACAGGGGACGTGTAAATGGCAGTGGAGGTGGTGAGTGCAGGTGAGCAGGTTGTGGTGCTGGGTCTCCTTGTGCGATTCATGGTGCCTGTAGATGTGGTGCATGAAGGTGTGTGTGTAGACGAGACTGGGAGGGAGGAGGGAGAAGAGGAGAAGGGGGACACAGTGGAGGCAGAGGATGTTGCTGTGTCTGTACGTGGGTGAGGCTTGCGTGAGTGCCTGTGGGTTGTGTGGTGCCTATGTTTGCTTGAGCTACTTGTGTGTGCTGACTTGTGTGGATGCTTGTTTCCGGTCCAGGGAGGACCTGGCTTGGCAGTTCGAGCTGGACTGTTCCCATAGGAACAGGGTCAAGACTGATTTGCATATGGCTGGGTCCAACCTGGGGTGGCGTGGTGAACAACAAAATGATGGATGAAACCCAGAGCTCTGTGACTGGGGGTGAATGTTTGATTTGCTCTGCATTCCGTCCATCATCTGTTCTTTTTGCATTTGTTGCCCCAAGGGGGAAGGGTGTGCCCAGATGTAGGTCCCGTGCTCACTGCGCCACTGGATTCAAGCTAGCCTAGCTGATGAAGGGTGATACCCTGAAACCGGTCCTAGGATGCTTGTTTCCGGTCCAGGGAGGACCTGGCTTGGCAGTTCGGGCTGGACTGTTCATATGAGTAACAGGGTCAAGACTGGTTTGCATATGGCTGGGTCCAACCTGGGGTGGCGTGGGGAACAAAAAAACGATGGATGAAACCCAGATCTCTGTGACTGGGGGTGAATGTTTGATTTGCTCTGCATTCCGTCCATCATCTGTTCTTTTTGCATTTGTCACCCCAAGTGGGAAGGGTATACCCAGACGTTGGTCCCGTGCTCACTGCGCCACTGGATTCAAGCTAGCCTAGATGATGAAGGGTGATACCCTGAAACCGGTCCTAGGATGCTTTTTTTCCAGTCCAGGGAGGACCTGGCTTGGCAGTTCGGGCTGGACTGTTCCCATGAGGAACAGGGTCAAGACTGATTTGCATATGGCTGGGTCCAACCTGGGATGGCGTGGTGAGCAAAAAAATGATGGATGAAACCCAGATCTCTGTGACTGGGTGTGAATGTCTGATTTGCTCTGCATTCCATCCATCATCTGTTCTTTTTGCATTTGTCACCCCAAGTGGGAAGCGTATGCCCAGACGTGTGTCCTGTGCTCACTGCACCACTGGATTCAGGCTAGCCTAGCTGATGAAGGGTGATACCCTGAAACCGGTTTTAGGATGCTTGTTTCCGGTCCAGGGAGGACCTGGCTTGGCAGTTCGGGCTGGACTGTTCCCATAAGGAACAGGGTCAAGACTGATTTGCATATGGCTGGATCCAACCTGGGGTGGCGTGGTGAGCAAAAAAACGATGGATGAAACCTAGATCTCTGTGACTGGGGGTGAATGTTTGATTTGCTCTGCATTCCGTCCATCATCTGTTCTTTTTGCATTTGTCACCCCAAGTGGGAAGGGTATGCCCAGATGTGGGTCCCGGGCTCACTACGCCACTGGATTCATGCTAGCCTAGCTGATGAAGAGTGATACCCTGAAATCGGTCCTAGGATGCTTATTTCCGTTCCAGGGAGGACCTGGCTTTGCATTTCGGGCTCAACTGTTCCCATGAGGAACAGGGTCAAGACTGATTTGCATATGGCTGGGTCCAACCTGGGATGGCGTGGTGAGCAAAAAAATGATGGATGAAACCCAGATCTCTGTTACTGGGTGTGAATGTTTGATTTGCTCTGCATTCCGTCCATCATCTGTTCTTTTTGCATTTGTCACCCCAAGTGGGAAGGGTATGCCCAGACGTGGGTCCCGTGCTCACTGCGCCACTGGATTCAAGCTAGCCTAGCTGATGAAGGGTGATACCCTGAAACCGGTCATAGGATGCTTGTTTCCGGTCCAGGGAGGACCTGGCTTGGCAGTTCGGGCTGGACTGTTCCCATGAGGAACAGGGTCAAGACTGATTTGCATATGGCTGGGTCCAACCTGGGGTGGCATGGTGAGCAAAAAAACGATGGATGAAACCCATATCTCTGTGACTGGGGGTGAGCGTTTGATTTGCTCTGCCTTCCGTCCATCATCTGTTCTCTTTGCATTTGTCACCGCAAGTGAGAAGGGTATTCCCAGACGTGGGTCCCGTGCTCACTGCACCACTGGATTCAAGCTAGCATAGCTGATGAAGGGTGATACCCTGAAACTGGTTCTAGGCTGCTTGTTTCCGGTCTAGGGAGGACCTGGCTTGGCAGTTCGGACTGGACTGTTTCCATGAGGAACAGGGTCAAGACTGATTTGCATATGGCTGGGTCCAACCTGGGGTGGGGTGGTAAGCAAAAAAACGATGGATGAAACCCAGATCTCTGTGACTGGGGGTGAATGTTTGATTTGCTCTGCATTCCGTCCATCATCTGTTCTTTTTGCATTTGTCACCCCAAGTGGGAAGGGTATGCCCAGATGGGGGTCCCGTGCTCACTGCGCCACTGGATTCAAGCTAGCCTAGCTGATGAAAGGTGATACCCTGAAACCGGTTTTAGGATGCTTGTTTCCGGTCCAGGGAGGACCTGGCTTGGCAGTTCGGGCTGGACTGTTCCCATGAGGAACAGGGTCAAGACTGATTTGCATATGGCTGGGTCCAACCTGGGGTGGTGTGGTGAGCAAAAAAACGATGGATGAAACCCAGATCTCTGTGACTGGGGGTGAATGTTTGATTTGCTCTGCATTTCGTCCATCATCTGTTCTTTTTGCATTTGTCACCCCAAGTGTGAAGGGTATGCCCAGACGTGGGTCCCATGCTCACTGCGCCACTGGATTCATGCTAGCCTAGCTGATGAAGAGTGATACCCTGAAACCGGTCCTAGGATGCTTATTTCCGGTCCAGGGAGGACCTGGCTTGGCAGTTCGGGCTGGACTGTTCCCTTGAGGAACAGGGTCAAGACTGATTTGCATATGGCTGGGTCCAACCTGGGGTGGCGTGGTGAGGAAAAAAACGATGGATGAAACCCAGATCTCTGTTACTGGGTGTGAATGTTTGATTTGCTCTGCATTCCATCCATCATCTGTTCTTTTTGCATTTGTCACCCCAACTGGGAAGGGTATGCCCAGACGTGGGTCCCGTGCTCACTGCACCACTGGATTCAAGCTAGCCTAGCTGATGAAGGTTGATACCCTGAAATCGGTCCTAGGATGCTTATTTCCGTTCCACGGAGGACCTGGCTTTGCATTTCGGGCTGGACTGTTCCCATGAGGAACAGGGTCAAGACTGATTTGCATATGGCTGGGTCCAACCTGGGATGGCGTGGTGAGCAAAAAAATGATGGATGAAACCCAGATCTCGGTTACTGGGTGTGAATGTTTGATTTGCTCTACATTCCATCCATCATCTGTTCTTTTTGCATTTGTCACCCCAAGTGGGAAGGGTATGCCCAGACGTGGGTCCCGTGCTCACTGCACCACTGGATTCAAGCTAGCCTAGCTGATGAAGGGTGATACCCTGAAACTGGTTCTAGGATGCTTGTTTCCGGTCCAGGGAGGACCTGGCTTGGCAGTTCGGACTACACTGTTCCCATGAGGAACAGGGTCAAGTCTGATGTGCATATGGCTGGGTCCAACCTGGAGTGACGTGGTGAGCAAAAAAACAATGGATGAAACCCAGATCTCTGTTACTGGGGGTGAATGTTTGATTTGCTCTGCATTCCATCCATCATCTGTTCTTTTTGCATTTGTTGCCCCAAGATTGAAGGGTATGCCCAGACGTGGGTCCCGTGCTCACTGCGCCACTGGATTCAAGCTAGTCTAGCTGATGAACGGTGATACCCTGAAACCGGTCATAGGATGCTTGTTTCCGGTCCAGGGACGACCTGGCTTGGCAGTTCGGGCTGGACTGTTCCCATGAGGAGCAGGGTCAAGACAGATTTGCATATGGCTGGGTCCAACCTGGGGTGGCATGGAGAGCAAAAAAACGATGGATGAAACCCATATCTCTGTGACTGGGGGTGAGCGTTTGATTTGCTCTGCCTTCCGTCCATCATCTGTTCTCTTTGCGTTTGTCAACCCAAGTGGGAAGGGTATTCCCAGACGTGGGTCACGTGCTCACTGCACCACTGGATTCAAGCTAGCCTAGCTGGTGAAGGGTGATACCCTGAAAATGGTTCTAGGCTGCTTGTTTCCGGTCTAGGGAGGACTTGGCTTGGCAGTTCGGACTGGACTGTTTCCATGAGGAACAGGGTCAAGACTGATTTGCATATGGCTGGGTCCAACCTGGGGTGGCGTGGTAAGCAAAAAAACGATGGATGAAACCCAGATCTCTGTGACTGGGGGTGAATGTTTGATTTGCTCTGCATTCCGTCCATCATCTGTTCTTTTTGCATTTGTCACCCCAAGTGGGAAGGGTATGCCCAGATGTGGGTCCCGTGCTCACTGCGCCACTGGATTCAAGCTAGCCTAGCTGATGAAAGGTGATACCCTGAAACCGGTTTTAGGATGCTTGTTTCCGGTCCAGGGAGGACCTGGCTTGGCAGTTCGGGCTGGACTGTTCCCATGAGGAACAGGGTCAAGACTGATTTGCATATGGCTGGGTCCAACCTGGGGTGGTGTGGTGAGCAAAAAAACGATGGATGAAACCCAGATCTCTGTGACTGGGGGTGAATATTTGATTTGCTCTGCATTTCGTCCATCATCTGTTCTTTTTGCATTTGTCACCCCAAGTGGGAAGGGAATGCCCAGACGTGGGTCCCATGCTCACTGCGCCACTGGATTCATGCTAGCCTAGCTGATGAAGAGTGATACCCTGAAACCGGTCCTAGGATGCTTATTTCCGGTCCAGGGAGGACCTGGCTTGGCAGTTCGGGCTGGACTGTTCCCATGAGGAACAGGGTCAAGACTGATTTGCATATGGCTGGGTCCAACCTGGGGTGGCGTGGTGAGGAAAAAAACGATGGATGAAACCCAGATCTCTGTTACTGGGTGTGAATGTTTGATTTGCTCTGCATTCCATCCATCATCTGTTCTTTTTGCATTTGTCATCCCAAGTGGGAAGGGTATGCCCAGACGTGGGTCCCGTGCTCACTGCACCACTGGATTCAAGCTAGCCTAGCTGATGAAGGTTGATACCCTGAAACTGGTTCTAGGATGCTTGTTTCCGGTCCAGGGAGGACCTGGTTGGCAGTTCGGACTACACTGTTCCCATTAGGAACAGGGTCAAGACTGATTTGCATATGGCTGGGTCCAACCTGGGGTGGCGTGGTGAGCAAAAAAACGATGGATGAAACCCAGATCTCTGTGACTGGGGGTGAATGTTTGATTTGCTCTGCATTCTGTCCATCATCTGTTCTTTTTGCATTTGTCACCCCAAGTGGGAAGGGTATGCCCAGATGTGGGTCCCGTGCTCACTGCGCCACTGGATTCTAGCTTGCCTACCTGATGAAAGGTGATACCCTGAAACCGGTTTTAGGATGCTTGTTTCCGGTCCAGGGAGGACCTGGCTTGGCAGTTCGGGCTGGACTGTTCCCATAAGGAACAGGGTCAAGACTGATTTGCATATGGCTGGGTCCAACCTGGGGTGGCGTGGTGAGCAAAAAAACGATGGATGAAACCCAGATCTCTGTGACTGGGGGTGAATGTTTGATTTGCTCTGCATTCCGTCCATCATCTGTTCTTTTTGCATTTGTCACCCCAAGTGGGAAGGGTATGCCCAGATGTGGGTCCCGTGCTCACTGTGCCACTGGATTCTAGCTAGCCTAGCTGATGAAAGGTGATACCCTGAAACCGGTTTTAGGATGCTTGTTTCCGGTCCAGGGAGGATCTGGCTTGGCAGTTCGGGCTGGACTGTTCCCATAAGGAACAGGGTCAAGACTGATTTGCATATGGCTGGGTCCAACCTGGGGTGGCGTGGTGAGCAAAAAAACGATGGATGAAACCCAGATCTCTGTGACTGAGGGTGAATGTTTGATTTGCTCTGCCTTCCGTCCATCATCTGTTCTCTTTGCGTTTGTCAACCCAAGTGGGAAGGGTATTCCCAGACGTGGGTCACGTGCTCACTGCACCACTGGATTCAAGCTAGCCTAGCTGGTGAAGGGTGATACCCTGAAAATGGTTCTAGGCTGCTTGTTTCCGGTCTAGGGAGGACTTGGCTTGGCAGTTCGGACTGGACTGTTTCCATGAGGAACAGGGTCAAGACTGATTTGCATATGGCTGGGTCCAACCTGGGGTGGCGTGGTAAGCAAAAAAACGATGGATGAAACCCAGATCTCTGTGACTGGGGGTGAATGTTTGATTTGCTCTGCATTCCGTCCATCATCTGTTCTTTTTGCATTTGTCACCCCAAGTGGGAAGGGTATGCCCAGATGTAGTCCCGTGCTCACTGCGCCACTGGATTCAAGCTAGCCTAGCTGATGAAAGGTGATACCCTGAAACCGGTTTTAGGATGCTTGTTTCCGGTCCAGGGAGGACCTGGCTTGGCAGTTCGGGCTGGACTGTTCCCATGAGGAACAGGGTCAAGACTGATTTGCATATGGCTGGGTCCAACCTGGGGTGGTGTGGTGAGCAAAAAAACGATGGATGAAACCCAGATCTCTGTGACTGGGGGTGAATATTTGATTTGCTCTGCATTTCGTCCATCATCTGTTCTTTTTGCATTTGTCACCCCAAGTGGGAAGGGAATGCCCAGACGTGGGTCCCATGCTCACTGCGCCACTGGATTCATGCTAGCCTAGCTGATGAAGAGTGATACCCTGAAACCGGTCCTAGGATGCTTATTTCCGGTCCAGGGAGGACCTGGCTTGGCAGTTCGGGCTGGACTGTTCCCATGAGGAACAGGGTCAAGACTGATTTGCATATGGCTGGGTCCAACCTGGGGTGGCGTGGTGAGGAAAAAAACGATGGATGAAACCCAGATCTCTGTTACTGGGTGTGAATGTTTGATTTGCTCTGCATTCCATCCATCATCTGTTCTTTTTGCATTTGTCATCCCAAGTGGGAAGGGTATGCCCAGACGTGGGTCCCGTGCTCACTGCACCACTGGATTCAAGCTAGCCTAGCTGATGAAGGTTGATACCCTGAAACTGGTTCTAGGATGCTTGTTTCCGGTCCAGGGAGGACCTGGTTGGCAGTTCGGACTACACTGTTCCCATTAGGAACAGGGTCAAGACTGATTTGCATATGGCTGGGTCCAACCTGGGGTGGCGTGGTGAGCAAAAAAACGATGGATGAAACCCAGATCTCTGTGACTGGGGGTGAATGTTTGATTTGCTCTGCATTCTGTCCATCATCTGTTCTTTTTGCATTTGTCACCCCAAGTGGGAAGGGTATGCCCAGATGTGGGTCCCGTGCTCACTGTGCCACTGGATTCTAGCTTGCCTACCTGATGAAAGGTGATACCCTGAAACCGGTTTTAGGATGCTTGTTTCCGGTCCAGGGAGGACCTGGCTTGGCAGTTCGGGCTGGACTGTTCCCATAAGGAACAGGGTCAAGACTGATTTGCATATGGCTGGGTCCAACCTGGGGTGGCGTGGTGAGCAAAAAAACGATGGATGAAACCCAGATCTCTGTGACTGGGGGTGAATGTTTGATTTGCTCTGCATTCCGTCCATCATCTGTTCTTTTTGCATTTGTCACCCCAAGTGGGAAGGGTATGCCCAGATGTGGGTCCCGTGCTCACTGTGCCACTGGATTCTAGCTAGCCTAGCTGATGAAAGGTGATACCCTGAAACCGGTTTTAGGATGCTTGTTTCCGGTCCAGGGAGGATCTGGCTTGGCAGTTCGGGCTGGACTGTTCCCATAAGGAACAGGGTCAAGACTGATTTGCATATGGCTGGGTCCAACCTGGGGTGGCGTGGTGAGCAAAAAAACGATAGATGAAACCCAGATCTCTGTGACTGAGGGTGAATGTTTGATTTGCTCTGCATTCCGTCCATCATCTGTTCTTTTTGCATTTGTCACCTAAATTGGGAAGGGTATGCCCAGATGTAGGTCCCGGTCTCACTACGCCACTGGATTCATGCTAGCCTAGCTGATGAAGAGTGATACCCTGAAATCGGTCCTAGGATGCTTATTTCCGTTCCAGGGAGGACCTGGCTTTGCATTTCAGGCTGGACTGTTCCCATGAGGAACAGGGTCAAGACTGATTTGCATATGGGTGGGTCCAACCTGGGATGGCGTGGTGAGCAAAAAAATGATGGATGGAACCAAGATCTCTGTTACTGGGTGTGAATGTCTGATTTGCTCTGCATTCTATCCATCATCTGTTCTTTTTGCATTTGTCACCGCAAGTGGGAAGGGTATGCCGTGACGTGGGTCCTGTGCTCACTGCACCACTGGATTCAGGCTAGCCTAGCTGATGAAGGGTGATACCCTGAAACCGGTTTTAGGATGCTTGTTTCCGGTCCAGGGAGGACCTGGCTTGGCAGTTCGGGCTGGACTGTTCCCATAAGGAACAGGGTCCAGACTGATTTGCATATGGCTGGATCCAACCTGGGGTGGCGTGGTGAGCAAAAAAACGATGGATGAAACCTAGATCTCTGTGACTGGGGGTGAATGTTTGATTTGCTCTGCATTCCATCCATCATCTGTTCTTTTTGCATTTGTTGCCCCAAGATTGAAGGGTATGCCCAGATGTGGGTCCCGGCTCACTACGCCACTGGATTCATGCTAGCCTAGCTGATGAAGAGTGATACCCTGAAATCGGTCCTAGGATGCTTATTTCCGTTCCAGGGAGGACGTGGCTTTGCATTTTGGGCTGGACTGTTCCCATGAGGAACAGGGTCAAGACTGATTTGCATATGGCTGGGTCCAACCTGGGATGGCGTTTTGAGCAAAAAAATGATGGATGAAACCCAGATCTCTGTTACTGGGTGTGAATGTTTGATTTGCTCTACATTCCATCCATCATCTGTTCTTTTTGCATTAGTCACCCCAAGTGGGAAGGGTATGCCCAGACGTGGGTCCCGTGCTCACTGCACCACTGGATTCAAGCTAGCCTAGCTGATGAAGGGTGATACCCTGAAACTGGTTCTAGGATGCTTGTTTCCGGTCCAGGGAGGACCTGGCTTGGCAGTTCGGACTACACTGTTGCCATGAGGAACAGGGTCAAGTCTGATGTGCATATGGCTGGGTCCAACCTGGAGTGACGTGGTGAGCAAAAAAACAATGGATGAAACCCAGATCTCTGTTACTGGGGGTGAATGTTTGATTTGCTCTGCATTCCATCCATCATCTGTTCTTTTTGCATTTGTTGCCCCAAGATTGAAGGGTATGCCCAGACGTGGGTCCCGTGCTCACTGCGCCACTGGATTCAAGCTAGCCTAGCTGATGAAGGGTGATTCCCTGAAACCGGTCATAGGATGCTTGTTTCCGGTCCAGGGAGGACCTGGCTTGGCAGTTCGGGCTGGACTGTTCCCATGAGGAGCAGGGTCAAGACTGATTTGCATATGGCTGGGTCCAACCTGGGGTGGCATGGTGAGCAAAAAAACGATGGATGAAACCCATATCTCTGTGACTGGGGGTGAGCGTTTGATTTGCTCTGCCTTCCGTCCATCATCTGTTCTCTTTGCATTTGTCACCCCAAGTGGGAAGGGTATTCCCAGATGTGGGTCCCGTGCTCACTGCACCACTGGATTCAAGCTAGCCTAGCTGATGAAGGGTGATACCCTGAAACTGGTTCTAGGCTGCTTGTTTCCGGTCTAGGGAGGACCTGGCTTGGCAGTTCGGACTGGACTGTTTCCTTGAGGAACAGGGTCAAGACTGATTTGCATATGGCTGGGTCCAACCTGGGGTGGCGTGGTAAGCAAAAAAACGATGGATGAAACCCAGATCTCTGTGACTGGGGGTGAATGTTTGATTTACTCTGCATTCCGTCCATCATCTGTTCTTTTTGCATTTGTCACCCCAAGTGGGAAGGGTATGCCCAGATGTGGGTCCCGTGCTCACTGCGCCACTGGATTCTAGCTAGCCTAGCTGATGAAAGGTGATACCCTGAAACTGGTTTTAGGATGCTTGTTTCCGGTCCAGGGAGGACCTGGCTTGGCAGTTCGGGCTGGACTGTTCCCATGAGGAACAGGGTCAAGACTGATTTGCATATGGCTGGGTCCAACCTGGGGTGGTGTGGTGAGCAAAAAAACGATGGATGAAACCCAGATCTCTGTGATTGGGGGTGAATGTTTGATTTGCTCTGCATTTCGTCCATCATCTGTTCTTTTTGCATTTGTCACCCCAAGTGGGAAGGGTATGCCCAGACGTGGGTCCCATGCTCACTGCGCCACTGGATTCATGCTAGCCTAGCTGATGAAGAGTGATACCCTGAAACCGGTCCTAGGATGCTTATTTCCGGTCCAGGGAGGACCTGGCTTGGCAGTTCGGGCTGGACTGTTCCCATGAGGAACAGGGTCAAGACTGATTTGCATATGGCTGGGTCCAACCTGGGGTGGCGTGGTGAGGAAAAAAACAATGGATGAAACCCAGATCTCTGTTACTGGGTGTGAATGTTTGATTTGCTCTGCATTTCATCCATCATCTGTTCTTTTTGCATTTGTCACCCCAAGTGGGAAGGGTATGCCCAGACGTGGGTCCCGTGCTCACTGCACCACTGGATTCAAGCTAGCCTAGCTGATGAAGGTTGATACCCTGAAACTGGTTCTAGGATGCTTGTTTCCGGTCCAGGGAGGACCTGGTTGGCAGTTCGGACTACACTGTTCCCATTAGGAACAGGGTCAAGACTGATTTGCGTATGGCTGGGTCCAACCTGGGGTGGCGTGGTGAGCAAAAAAACGATGGATGAAACCCAGATCTCTGTGACTGGGGGTGAATGTTTGATTTGCTCTGCATTCTGTCCATCATCTGTTCTTTTTGCATTTGTCACCCCAAGTGGGAAGGGTATGCCCAGATGTGGGTCCCGTGCTCACTGCGCCACTGGATTCTAGCTAGCCTAGCTGATGAAAGGTGATACCCTCAAACCGGTTTTAGGATGCTTGTTTACGGTCCAGGGAGGACCTGGCTTGGCAGTTCGGGCTGGACTGTTCCCATAAGGAACAGGGTCAAAACTGATTTGCATATGGCTGGGTCCAACCTGGGGTGGCGTGGTGAGCAAAAAAACGATGGATGAAACCCAGATCTCTGTGACTGGGGGTGAATGTTTGATTTGCTCTGCATTCCGTCCATCATCTGTTCTTTTTGCATTTGTCACCCCAAGTGGGAAGGGTATGCCCAGATGTGGGTCCCGTGCTCACTGCGCCACTGGATTCTAGCTAGCCTAGCTGATGAAAGGTGATACCCTGAAACCGGTTTTAGGATGCTTGTTTCCGGTCCAGGGAGGACCTGGCTTGGCAGTTCGGGCTGGACTGTTCCCATAAGGAACAGGGTCAAGACTGATTTGCATATGGCTGGGTCCAACCTGGGGTGGCGTGGTGAGCAAAAAAACGATGGATGAAACCCAGATCTCTGTGACTGGGGGTGAATGTTTGATTTGCTCTGCATTCCGTCCATCATCTGTTCTTTTTGCATTTGTCACCCCAAGTGGGAAGGGTATGCTCAGACGTGGGTCCCATGCTCACTGCGCCACTGGATTCATGCTAGCCTTGCTGATGAAGAGTGATACCCTGAAACCGGTCCTAGGATGCTTGTTTCCGTTCCAGGGAGGACCTGGCTTGGCAGTTCGGGCTGGACTGTTCCCATGAGGAACAGGGTCAAGACTGATTTGCATATGGCTGGGTCCAACCTGGGGTGGCGTGGTGAGGAAAAAAACAATAGATGAAACCCAGATCTCTGTTACTGGGTGTGAATGTTTGATTTGCTCTGCATTCCATCCATCATCTGTTCTTTTTGCATTTGTCACCCCAAGTGGGAAGGGTATGCCCAGACGTGGGTCCCGTGCTCACTACACCACTGGATTCAAGCTAGCCTAGCTGATGAAGGTTGATACCCTGAAACTGGTCCTAGGATGCTTGTTTCCGGTCCAGGGAGGACCTGGTTGGTAGTTCGGACTACACTGTTCCCATTAGGAACAGGGTCAAGACTGATTTGCATATGGCTGGGTCCAACCTGGGGTGGCGTGGTGAGCAAAAAAACGATGGATGAAACCCAGATCTCTGTTACTGGGGGTGAATGTTTGATTTGCTCTGCATTCCGTCCATCATCTGTTCTTTTTCCATTTGTTGCCCCAAGTAGGAAGGGTATGCCCAGACGCTGGTCCCATGCTCACTGCACCACTGGATTCAAGCTAGCCTAGCTGATGAAGGGTGATACCCTGAAACCGGTCATAGGATGCTTGTTTCCGGTCCAGGGAGGACCTGGCTTGGCAGTTCGGGCTGGACTGTTCCCATGAGGAACAGGGTCAAGACTGATTTGCATATGGCTGGGTCCAACCTGGAGTGGCGTGTTGAGCAAAAAAATGATGGATGAAACCCATATCTCTGTGACTGGGGGCGAGTGTTTGATTTGCTCTGCATTCCATCCATCATCTGTTCTTTTTGCATTTGTCACCCCAAGTGGGAAGGGTATGCCCAGACGTGGGTCCCGTGCTCACTGCACCACTGGATTCAAGCTAGCCTAGCTGATGAAGGGTGATAGCCTAAAACTGGTTCTAGGATGCTTGTTTCCGGTACAGGGAGGACCTGGCTTGGCATTTCGGACTTGACTGTTCCCATGAGGAACAGGGTCAAAACTGATTTGCATATGGCTGGGTTGAACCTGGGGTGGCGTGGTGAGCAAAAAAAACGATGGATGAGACCCAGATCTCTGTGACTGGGGGTGAATGTTTGATTTGCTCTGCATTCCGTCCATCATCTGTTCTTTTTGCAGTTGTCACCCCAAGTGGTAAGGGTATGCCCAGACGTGGGTCCCGTGCTCACTGAGCCACTGGGTTCAAGCTAGCCTAGCTGATGAAAGGTGATACCCTGAAACCGGTTTTAGGATGCTTGTTTCCGGTCCAGGGAGGACCTGGCTTGGCAGTTCGGGCTGGACTGTTCCCATAAGGAACAGGGTCAAGACTGATTTGCATATGGCTGGGTCCATCCTGGGGTGGCGTGGTGAGCAAAAAAACGATGGATGAAACCCAGATCTCTGTGACTGGGGGTGAATGTTTGATTTGCTATGCATTCCGTCCATCATCTGTTCTTTTTGCATTTGTCACCCCAAGTGGGAAGGGTATGCCCAGACGTGGGTCCCGTGCTCACTGCGCCACTGGATTCAAGCTAGCCTAGCTGATGAAGGGTGATACCCTGAAACCGGTCCTAGGATGCTTATTTCCGGTCCAGGGAGGACCTGGCTTGGCAGTTCGGACTGGACTGTTCCCATGAGGAACAGGGTCAAGACTGATTTGCATATGGCTGGGTCCAACCTGGGGTGGCATGGTGAGCAAAAAAACTATGGATGAAACCCAGATCTCTGTGACTGGGGGTGAATGTTTGATTTGCTCTGCATTCCATCCATCATCTGTTCTTTTTGCATATGTTGCCCCAAGTGGGAAGGGTATGCCCAGACGTGGGTCCCGTGCTCACTGCGCCACTGGATTCAAGCTACCCTAGCTGATAAAGGGTGATACCCTGAGACCGGTCATAGGATGCTTGTTTCCGGTCCAGGGAGGACCTGGCTTGGCAGTTCGGGCTGGACTGTTCCCATGAGGAACAGGGTAAAGACTGATTTGCATATGGCTGGGTCCAACCTGGGGTGGCGTGCTGAGCAAAAAAACAATGGATGAAACCCATATCTCTGTGACTGGGGGTGAGCGTTTGATTTGCTCTGCATTCCGTCCATCATCTGTTCTTTTTGCATTTGTCACACCAAGTGGGAAGGGTATGCCCAGACGTGGGTCCCGTGCTCACTGCACCACTGGATTCAAGCTAGCCTAGCTGATGAAGAATGATACCCTGAAACCGGTCCTAGGATGCTTATTTCCGGTCCAGGGAGGACCTGGCTTGGCAGTTCGGGCTGGACTGTTCCCATGAGGAACAGGGTCAAGACTGATTTGCATATGGCTGGGTCCAACCTGGGGTGGCGTGGTGAGGAAAAAAACGATGGATGAAACCCAGATCTCTGTTACTGGGTGTGAATGTTTGATTTGCTCTGCATTCCATCCATCATCTGTTCTTTTTGCATTTGTCACCCCAAGTGGGAAGGGTATGCCCAGACGTGGGTCCCGTGCTCACTGCACCACTGGATTCAAGCTAGCCTAGCTGATGAAGGTTGATACCCTGAAACTGGTTCTAGGATGCTTGTTTCCACTCCAGGGAGGACCTGGTTGGCAGGTCGGACTACACTGTTCCCATTAGGAACAGGGTCAAGACTGATTTGCATATGGCTGGGTCCAACCTGGGGTAGCGTGGTGAGCAAAAAAACGATGGATGAAACCCAGATCTCTGTTACTGGGGGTGAATGTTTGATTTGCTCTGCATTCCGTCCATCATCTGTTCTTTTTGCATTTGTTGCCCCAAGTAGGAAGGGTATGCCCAGACGTGGGTCCCGTGCTCACTGCACCACTGGATTCAAGCTAGCCTAGCTGATGAAGGGTGATACCCTGAAACCGGTCATAGGATGCTTGTTTCCGGTCCAGGGAGGACCTGGCTTGGCAGTTCGGGCTGGACTGTTCCCATGAGGAACAGGGTCAAAACTGATTTGCATATGGCTGGGTCCAACCTGGGGTGGCGTGGTGAGGAAAAAAACAATAGATGAAACCCAGATCTCTGTTACTGGGTGTGAATGTTTGATTTGCTCTGCATTCCATCCATCATCTGTTCTTTTTGCATTTGTCACCCCAATTGGGAAGGGTATGCCCAGACGTGGGTCCCGTGCTCACTACACCACTGGATTCAAGCTAGCCTAGCTGATGAAGGTTGATACCCTGAAACTGGTCCTAGGATGCTTGTTTCCGGTCCAGGGAGGACCTGGTTGGTAGTTCGGACTACACTGTTCCCATTAGGAACAGGGTCAAGACTGATTTGCATATGGCTGGGTCCAACCTGGGGTGGCGTGGTGAGCAAAAAAACGATGGATGAAACCCAGATCTCTGTTACTGGGGGTGAATGTTTGATTTGCTCTGCATTCCGTCCATCATCTGTTCTTTTTGCATTTGTTGCCCCAAGTAGGAAGGGTATGCCCAGACGCTGGTCCCATGCTCACTGCACCACTGGATTCAAGCTAGCCTAGCTGATGAAGGGTGATACCCTGAAACCGGTCATAGGATGCTTGTTTCCGGTCCAGGGAGGACCTGGCTTGGCAGTTCGGGCTGGACTGTTCCCATGAGGAACAGGGTCAAGACTGATTTGCATATGGCTGGGTCCAACCTGGAGTGGCGTGTTGAGCAAAAAAATGATGGATGAAACCCATATCTCTGTGACTGGGGGCGAGTGTTTGATTTGCTCTGCATTCCATCCATCATCTGTTCTTTTTGCATTTGTCACCCCAAGTGGGAAGGGTATGCCCAGACGTGGGTCCCGTGCTCACTGCACCACTGGATTCAAGCTAGCCTAGCTGATGAAGGGTGATAGCCTAAAACTGGTTCTAGGATGCTTGTTTCCGGTACAGGGAGGACCTGGCTTGGCATTTCGGACTTGACTGTTCCCATGAGGAACAGGGTCAAAACTGATTTGCATATGGCTGGGTTGAACCTGGGGTGGCGTGGTGAGCAAAAAAAACGATGGATGAAACCCAGATCTCTGTGACTGGGGGTGAATGTTTGATTTGCTCTGCATTCCGTCCATCATCTGTTCTTTTTGCATTTGTCACCCCAAGTGGGAAGGGTATGCCCAGACGTGGGTCCCATGCTCACTGCGCCACTGGATTCATGCTAGCCTAGCTGATGAAGAGTGATACCCTGAAACCGGTCCTAGGATGCTTATTTCCGGTCCAGGGAGGACCTGGCTTGGCAGTTCGGGCTGGACTGTTCCCATGAGGAACAGGGTCAAGACTGATTTGCATATGGCTGGGTCCAACCTGGGGTGGCGTGGTGAGGAAAAAAACAATGGATGAAACCCAGATCTCTGTTACTGGGTGTGAATGTTTGATTTGCTCTGCATTTCATCCATCATCTGTTCTTTTTGCATTTGTCACCCCAAGTGGGAAGGGTATGCCCAGACGTGGGTCCCGTGCTCACTGCACCACTGGATTCAAGCTAGCCTAGCTGATGAAGGTTGATACCCTGAAACTGGTTCTAGGATGCTTGTTTCCGGTCCAGGGAGGACCTGGTTGGCAGTTCGGACTACACTGTTCCCATTAGGTACAGGGTCAAGACTGATTTGCGTATGGCTGGGTCCAACCTGGGGTGGCGTGGTGAGCAAAAAAACGATGGATGAAACCCAGATCTCTGTGACTGGGGGTGAATGTTTGATTTGCTCTGCATTCTGTCCATCATCTGTTCTTTTTGCATTTGTCACCCCAAGTGGGAAGGGTATGCCCAGATGTGGGTCCCGTGCTCACTGCGCCACTGGATTCTAGCTAGCCTAGCTGATGAAAGGTGATACCCTCAAACCGGTTTTAGGATGCTTGTTTACGGTCCAGGGAGGACCTGGCTTGGCAGTTCGGGCTGGACTGTTCAGATAAGGAACAGGGTCAAAACTGATTTGCATATGGCTGGGTCCAACCTGGGGTGGCGTGGTGAGCAAAAAAACGATGGATGAAACCCAGATCTCTGTGACTGGGGGTGAATGTTTGATTTGCTCTGCATTCCGTCCATCATCTGTTCTTTTTGCATTTGGCACCCCAAGTGGGAAGGGTATGCCCAGATGTGGGTCCCGTGCTCACTGCGCCACTGGATTCTAGCTAGCCTAGCTGATGAAAGGTGATACCCTGAAACCGGTTTTAGGATGCTTGTTTCCGGTCCAGGGAGGACCTGGCTTGGCAGTTCGGGCTGGACTGTTCCCATAAGGAACAGGGTCAAGACTGATTTGCATATGGCTGGGTCCAACCTGGGGTGGCGTGGTGAGCAAAAAAACGATGGATGAAACCCAGATCTCTGTGACTGGGGGTGAATGTTTGATTTGCTCTGCATTCCGTCCATCATCTGTTCTTTTTGCATTTGTCACCCCAAGTGGGAAGGGTATGCTCAGACGTGGGTCCCATGCTCACTGCGCCACTGGATTCATGCTAGCCTTGCTGATGAAGAGTGATACCCTGAAACCGGTCCTAGGATGCTTGTTTCCGTTCCAGGGAGGACCTGGCTTGGCAGTTCGGGCTGGACTGTTCCCATGAGGAACAGGGTCAAGACTGATTTGCATATGGCTGGGTCCAACCTGGGGTGGCGTGGTGAGGAAAAAAACAATAGATGAAACCCAGATCTCTGTTACTGGGTGTGAATGTTTGATTTGCTCTGCATTCCATCCATCATCTGTTCTTTTTGCATTTGTCACCCCAAGTGGGAAGGGTATGCCCAGACGTGGGTCCCGTGCTCACTACACCACTGGATTCAAGCTAGCCTAGCTGATGAAGGTTGATACCCTGAAACTGGTCCTAGGATGCTTGTTTCCGGTCCAGGGAGGACCTGGTTGGTAGTTCGGACTACACTGTTCCCATTAGGAACAGGGTCAAGACTGATTTGCATATGGCTGGGTCCAACCTGGGGTGGCGTGGTGAGCAAAAAAACGATGGATGAAACCCAGATCTCTGTTACTGGGGGTGAATGTTTGATTTGCTCTGCATTCCGTCCATCATCTGTTCTTTTTCCATTTGTTGCCCCAAGTAGGAAGGGTATGCCCAGACGCTGGTCCCATGCTCACTGCACCACTGGATTCAAGCTAGCCTAGCTGATGAAGGGTGATACCCTGAAACCGGTCATAGGATGCTTGTTTCCGGTCCAGGGAGGACCTGGCTTGGCAGTTCGGGCTGGACTGTTCCCATGAGGAACAGGGTCAAGACTGATTTGCATATGGCTGGGTCCAACCTGGAGTGGCGTGTTGAGCAAAAAAATGATGGATGAAACCCATATCTCTGTGACTGGGGGCGAGTGTTTGATTTGCTCTGCATTCCATCCATCATCTGTTCTTTTTGCATTTGTCACCCCAAGTGGGAAGGGTATGCCCAGACGTGGGTCCCGTGCTCACTGCACCACTGGATTCAAGCTAGCCTAGCTGATGAAGGGTGATAGCCTAAAACTGGTTTTAGGATGCTTGTTTCCTGTACAGGGAGGACCTGGCTTGGCATTTCGGACTTGACTGTTCCCATGAGGAACAGGGTCAAAACTGATTTGCATATGGCTGGGTTGAACCTGGGGTGGCGTGGTGAGCAAAAAAAACGATGGATGAAACCCAGATCTCTGTGACTGGGGGTGAGTGTTTGATTTGCTCTGCATTCCGTCCATCATCTGTTCTTTTTGCAGTTGTCTCCCCAAGTGGTAAGGGTATGCCCAGACGTGGGTCCCGTGCTCACTGAGCCACTGGGTTCAAGCTAGCCTAGCTGATGAAAGGTGATACCCTGAAACCGGTTTTAGGATGCTTGTTTCCGGTCCAGGGAGGACCTGGCTTGGCAGTTCGGGCTGGACTGTTCCCATAAGGAACAGGGTCAAGACTGATTTGCATATGGCTGGGTCCATCCTGGGGTGGCGTGGTGAGCAAAAAAACGATGGATGAAACCCAGATCTCTGTGACTGGGGGTGAATGTTTGATTTGCTATGCATTCCGTCCATCATCTGTTCTTTTTGCATTTGTCACCCCAAGTGGGAAGGGTATGCCCAGACGTGGGTCCCGTGCTCACTGCGCCACTGGATTCAAGCTAGCCTAGCTGATGAAGGGTGATACCCTGAAACCGGTCCTAGGATGCTTATTTCCGGTCCAGGGAGGACCTGGCTTGGCAGTTCGGACTGGACTGTTCCCATGAGGAACAGGGTCAAGACTGATTTGCATATGGCTGGGTCCAACCTGGGGTGGCATGGTGAGCAAAAAAACTATGGATGAAACCCAGATCTCTGTGACTGGGGGTGAATGTTTGATTTGCTCTGCATTCCATCCATCATCTGTTCTTTTTGCATATGTTGCCCCAAGTGGGAAGGGTATGCCCAGACGTGGGTCCCGTGCTCACTGCGCCACTGGATTCAAGCTACCCTAGCTGATAAAGGGTGATACCCTGAGACCGGTCATAGGATGCTTGTTTCCGGTCCAGGGAGGACCTGGCTTGGCAGTTCGGGCTGGACTGTTCCCATGAGGAACAGGGTAAAGACTGATTTGCATATGGCTGGGTCCAACCTGGGGTGGCGTGCTGAGCAAAAAAACGATGGATGAAACCCATATCTCTGTGACTGGGGTGAGCGTTTGATTTGCTCTGCATTCCGTCCATCATCTGTTCTTTTTGCATTTGTCACACCAAGTGGGAAGGGTATGCCCAGACGTGGGTCCCGTGCTCACTGCACCACTGGATTCAAGCTAGCCTAGCTGATGAAGAATGATACCCTGAAACCGGTCCTAGGATGCTTATTTCCGGTCCAGGGAGGACCTGGCTTGGCAGTTCGGGCTGGACTGTTCCCATGAGGAACAGGGTCAAGACTGATTTGCATATGGCTGGGTCCAACCTGGGGTGGCGTGGTGAGGAAAAAAACGATGGATGAAACCCAGATCTCTGTTACTGGGTGTGAATGTTTGATTTGCTCTGCATTCCATCCATCATCTGTTCTTTTTGCATTTGTCACCCCAAGTGGGAAGGGTATGCCCAGACGTGGGTCCCGTGCTCACTGCACCACTGGATTCAAGCTAGCCTAGCTGATGAAGGTTGATACCCTGAAACTGGTTCTAGGATGCTTGTTTCCACTCCAGGGAGGACCTGGTTGGCAGGTCGGACTACACTGTTCCCATTAGGAACAGGGTCAAGACTGATTTGCATATGGCTGGGTCCAACCTGGGGTAGCGTGGTGAGCAAAAAAACGATGGATGAAACCCAGATCTCTGTTACTGGGGGTGAATGTTTGATTTGCTCTGCATTCCGTCCATCATCTGTTCTTTTTGCATTTGTCACCCCAAGTGGGAAGGGTATGCCCAGACGTGGGTCCCATGCTCACTGCGCCACTGGATTCATGCTAGCCTAGCTGATGAAGAGTGATACCCTGAAACCGGTCCTAGGATGCTTATTTCCGGTCCAGGGAGGACCTGGCTTGGCACTTCGGGCTGGACTGTTCCCATGAGGAACAGGGTCAAGACTGATTTGCATATGGCTGGGTCCAACCTGGGGTGGCGTGGTGAGGAAAAAAACAATGGATGAAACCCAGATCTCTGTTACTGGGTGTGAATGTTTGATTTGCTCTGCATTTCATCCATCATCTGTTCTTTTTGCATTTGTCACCCCAAGTGGGAAGGGTATGCCCAGACGTGGGTCCCGTGCTCACTGCACCACTGGATTCAAGCTAGCCTAGCTGATGAAGGTTGATACCCTGAAACTGGTTCTAGGATGCTTGTTTCCGGTCCAGGGAGGACCTGGTTGGCAGTTCGGACTACACTGTTCCCATTAGGAACAGGGTCAAGACTGATTTGCGTATGGCTGGGTCCAACCTGGGGTGGCGTGGTGAGCAAAAAAACGATGGATGAAACCCAGATCTCTGTGACTGGGGGTGAATGTTTGATTTGCTCTGCATTCTGTCCATCATCTGTTCTTTTTGCATTTGTCACCCCAAGTGGGAAGGGTATGCCCAGATGTGGGTCCCGTGCTCACTGCGCCACTGGATTCTAGCTAGCCTAGCTGATGAAAGGTGATACCCTCAAACCGGTTTTAGGATGCTTGTTTACGGTCCAGGGAGGACCTGGCTTGGCAGTTCGGGCTGGACTGTTCCCATAAGGAACAGGGTCAAAACTGATTTGCATATGGCTGGGTCCAACCTGGGGTGGCGTGGTGAGCAAAAAAACGATGGATGAAACCCAGATCTCTGTGACTGGGGGTGAATGTTTGATTTGCTCTGCATTCCGTCCATCATCTGTTCTTTTTGCATTTGTCACCCCAAGTGGGAAGGGTATGCCCAGATGTGGGTCCCTTGCTCACTGCGCCACTGGATTCTAGCTAGCCTAGCTGATGAAAGGTGATACCCTGAAACCGGTTTTAGGATGCTTGTTTCCGGTCCAGGGAGGACCTGGCTTGGCAGTTCGGGCTGGACTGTTCCCATAAGGAACAGGGTCAAGACTGATTTGCATATGGCTGGGTCCAACCTGGGGTGGCGTGGTGAGCAAAAAAACGATGGATGAAACCCAGATCTCTGTGACTGGGGGTGAATGTTTGATTTGCTCTGCATTCCGTCCATCATCTGTTCTTTTTGCATTTGTCACCCCAAGTGGGAAGGGTATGCTCAGACGTGGGTCCCATGCTCACTGCGCCACTGGATTCATGCTAGCCTTGCTGATGAAGAGTGATACCCTGAAACCGGTCCTAGGATGCTTGTTTCCGTTCCAGGGAGGACCTGGCTTGGCAGTTCGGGCTGGACTGTTCCCATGAGGAACAGGGTCAAGACTGATTTGCATATGGCTGGGTCCAACCTGGGGTGGCGTGGTGAGGAAAAAAACAATAGATGAAACCCAGATCTCTGTTACTGGGTGTGAATGTTTGATTTGCTCTGCATTCCATCCATCATCTGTTCTTTTTGCATTTGTCACCCCAAGTGGGAAGGGTATGCCCAGACGTGGGTCCCGTGCTCACTACACCACTGGATTCAAGCTAGCCTAGCTGATGAAGGTTGATACCCTGAAACTGGTCCTAGGATGCTTGTTTCCGGTCCAGGGAGGACCTGGTTGGTAGTTCGGACTACACTGTTCCCATTAGGAACAGGGTCAAGACTGATTTGCATATGGCTGGGTCCAACCTGGGGTGGCGTGGTGAGCAAAAAAACGATGGATGAAACCCAGATCTCTGTTACTGGGGGTGAATGTTTGATTTGCTCTGCATTCCGTCCATCATCTGTTCTTTTTCCATTTGTTGCCCCAAGTAGGAAGGGTATGCCCAGACGCTGGTCCCATGCTCACTGCACCACTGGATTCAAGCTAGCCTAGCTGATGAAGGGTGATACCCTGAAACCGGTCATAGGATGCTTGTTTCCGGTCCAGGGAGGACCTGGCTTGGCAGTTCGGGCTGGACTGTTCCCATGAGGAACAGGGTCAAGACTGATTTGCATATGGCTGGGTCCAACCTGGAGTGGCGTGTTGAGCAAAAAAATGATGGATGAAACCCATATCTCTGTGACTGGGGGCGAGTGTTTGATTTGCTCTGCATTCCATCCATCATCTGTTCTTTTTGCATTTGTCACCCCAAGTGGGAAGGGTATGCCCAGACGTGGGTCCCGTGCTCACTGCACCACTGGATTCAAGCTAGCCTAGCTGATGAAGGGTGATAGCCTAAAACTGGTTCTAGGATGCTTGTTTCCGGTACAGGGAGGACCTGGCTTGGCATTTCTGACTTGACTGTTCCCATGAGGAACAGGGTCAAAACTGATTTGCATATGGCTGGGTTGAACCTGGGGTGGCGTGGTGAGCAAAAAAAACGATGGATGAAACCCAGATCTCTGTGACTGGGGGTGAATGTTTGATTTGCTCTGCATTCCGTCCATCATCTGTTCTTTTTGCAGTTGTCACCCCAAGTGGTAAGGGTATGCCCAGACGTGGGTCCCGTGCTCACTGAGCCACTGGGTTCAAGCTAGCCTAGCTGATGAAAGGTGATACCCTGAAACCGGTTTTAGGATGCTTGTTTCCGGTCCAGGGAGGACCTGGCTTGGCAGTTCGGGCTGGACTGTTCCCATAAGGAACAGGGTCAAGACTGATTTGCATATGGCTGGGTCCATCCTGGGGTGGCGTGGTGAGCAAAAAAACGATGGATGAAACCCAGATCTCTGTGACTGGGGGTGAATGTTTGATTTGCTATGCATTCCGTCCATCATCTGTTCTTTTTGCATTTGTCACCCCAAGTGGGAAGGGTATGCCCAGACGTGGGTCCCGTGCTCACTGCGCCACTGGATTCAAGCTAGCCTAGCTGATGAAGGGTGATACCCTGAAACCGGTCCTAGGATGCTTATTTCCGGTCCAGGGAGGACCTGGCTTGGCAGTTCGGACTGGACTGTTCCCATGAGGAACAGGGTCAAGACTGATTTGCATATGGCTGGGTCCAACCTGGGGTGGCATGGTGAGCAAAAAAACTATGGATGAAACCCAGATCTCTGTGACTGGGGGTGAATGTTTGATTTGCTCTGCATTCCATCCATCATCTGTTCTTTTTGCATATGTTGCCCCAAGTGGGAAGGGTATGCCCAGACGTGGGTCCCGTGCTCACTGCGCCACTGGATTCAAGCTACCCTAGCTGATAAAGGGTGATACCCTGAGACCGGTCATAGGATGCTTGTTTCCGGTCCAGGGAGGACCTGGCTTGGCAGTTCGGGCTGGACTGTTCCCATGAGGAACAGGGTAAAGACTGATTTGCATATGGCTGGGTCCAACCTGGGGTGGCGTGCTGAGCAAAAAAACGATGGATGAAAGCCATATCTCTGTGACTGGGGTGAGCGTTTGATTTGCTCTGCATTCCGTCCATCATCTGTTCTTTTTGCATTTGTCACACCAAGTGGGAAGGGTATGCCCAGACGTGGGTCCCGTGCTCACTGCACCACTGGATTCAAGCTAGCCTAGCTGATGAAGAATGATACCCTGAAACCGGTCCTAGGATGCTTATTTCCGGTCCAGGGAGGACCTGGCTTGGCAGTTCGGGCTGGACTGTTCCCATGAGGAACAGGGTCAAGACTGATTTGCATATGGCTGGGTCCAACCTGGGGTGGCGTGGTGAGGAAAAAAACGATGGATGAAACCCAGATCTCTGTTACTGGGTGTGAATGTTTGATTTGCTCTGCATTCCATCCATCATCTGTTCTTTTTGCATTTGTCACCCCAAGTGGGAAGGGTATGCCCAGACGTGGGTCCCGTGCTCACTGCACCACTGGATTCAAGCTAGCCTAGCTGATGAAGGTTGATTCCCTGAAACTGGTTCTAGGATGCTTGTTTCCACTCCAGGGAGGACCTGGTTGGCAGGTCGGACTACACTGTTCCCATTAGGAACAGGGTCAAGACTGATTTGCATATGGCTGGGTCCAACCTGGGGTAGCGTGGTGAGCAAAAAAACGATGGATGAAACCCAGATCTCTGTTACTGGGGGTGAATGTTTGATTTGCTCTGCATTCCGTCCATCATCTGTTCTTTTTGCATTTGTTGCCCCAAGTAGGAAGGGTATGCCCAGACGTGGGTCCCGTGCTCACTGCACCACTGGATTCAAGCTAGCCTAGCTGATGAAGGGTGATACCCTGAAACCGGTCATAGGATGCTTGTTTCCGGTCCAGGGAGGACCTGGCTTGGCAGTTCGGGCTGGACTGTTCCCATGAGGAACAGGGTCAAAACTGATTTGCATATGGCTGGGTCCAACCTGGGGTGGCGTGGTGAGGAAAAAAACAATAGATGAAACCCAGATCTCTGTTACTGGGTGTGAATGTTTGATTTGCTCTGCATTCCATCCATCATCTGTTCTTTTTGCATTTGTCACCCCAATTGGGAAGGGTATGCCCAGACGTGGGTCCCGTGCTCACTACACCACTGGATTCAAGCTAGCCTAGCTGATGAAGGTTGATACCCTGAAACTGGTCCTAGGATGCTTGTTTCCGGTCCAGGGAGGACCTGGTTGGTAGTTCGGACTACACTGTTCCCATTAGGAACAGGGTCAAGACTGATTTGCATATGGCTGGGTCCAACCTGGGGTGGCGTGGTGAGCAAAAAAACGATGGATGAAACCCAGATCTCTGTTACTGGGGGTGAATGTTTGATTTGCTCTGCATTCCGTCCATCATCTGTTCTTTTTGCATTTGTTGCCCCAAGTAGGAAGGGTATGCCCAGACGCTGGTCCCATGCTCACTGCACCACTGGATTCAAGCTAGCCTAGCTGATGAAGGGTGATACCCTGAAACCGGTCATAGGATGCTTGTTTCCGGTCCAGGGAGGACCTGGCTTGGCAGTTCGGGCTGGACTGTTCCCATGAGGAATAGGGTCAAGACTGATTTGCATATGGCTGGGTCCAACCTGGAGTGGCGTGTTGAGCAAAAAAATGATGGATGAAACCCATATCTCTGTGACTGGGGGCGAGTGTTTGATTTGCTCTGCATTCCATCCATCATCTGTTCTTTTTGCATTTGTCACCCCAAGTGGGAAGGGTATGCCCAGACGTGGGTCCCGTGCTCACTGCACCACTGGATTCAAGCTAGCCTAGCTGATGAAGGGTGATAGCCTAAAACTGGTTCTAGGATGCTTGTTTCCGGTACAGGGAGGACCTGGCTTGGCATTTCGGACTTGACTGTTCCCATGAGGAACAGGGTCAAAACTGATTTGCATATGGCTGGGTTGAACCTGGGGTGGCGTGGTGAGCAAAAAAAACGATGGATGAAACCCAGATCTCTGTGACTGGGGGTGAATGTTTGATTTGCTCTGCATTCCGTCCATCATCTGTTCTTTTTGCATTTGTCACCCCAAGTGGGAAGGGTATGCCCAGACGTGGGTCCCATGCTCACTGCGCCACTGGATTCATGCTAGCCTAGCTGATGAAGAGTGATACCCTGAAACCGGTCCTAGGATGCTTATTTCCGGTCCAGGGAGGACCTGGCTTGGCAGTTCGGGCTGGACTGTTCCCATGAGGAACAGGGTCAAGACTGATTTGCATATGGCTGGGTCCAACCTGGGGTGGCGTGGTGAGGAAAAAAACAATGGATGAAACCCAGATCTCTGTTACTGGGTGTGAATGTTTGATTTGCTCTGCATTTCATCCATCATCTGTTCTTTTTGCATTTGTCACCCCAAGTGGGAAGGGTATGCCCAGACGTGGGTCCCGTGCTCACTGCACCACTGGATTCAAGCTAGCCTAGCTGATGAAGGTTGATACCCTGAAACTGGTTCTAGGATGCTTGTTTCCGGTCCAGGGAGGACCTGGTTGGCAGTTCGGACTACACTGTTCCCATTAGGAACAGGGTCAAGACTGATTTGCGTATGGCTGGGTCCAACCTGGGGTGGCGTGGTGAGCAAAAAAACGATGGATGAAACCCAGATCTCTGTGACTGGGGGTGAATGTTTGATTTGCTCTGCTTTCTGTCCATCATCTGTTCTTTTTGCATTTGTCACCCCAAGTGGGAAGGGTATGCCCAGATGTGGGTCCCGTGCTCACTGCGCCACTGGATTCTAGCTAGCCTAGCTGATGAAAGGTGATACCCTCAAACCGGTTTTAGGATGCTTGTTTACGGTCCAGGGAGGACCTGGCTTGGCAGTTCGGGCTGGACTGTTCCCATAAGGAACAGGGTCAAAACTGATTTGCATATGGCTGGGTCCAACCTGGGGTGGCGTGGTGAGCAAAAAAACGATGGATGAAACCCAGATCTCTGTGACTGGGGGTGAATGTTTGATTTGCTCTGCATTCCGTCCATCATCTGTTCTTTTTGCATTTGTCACCCCAAGTGGGAAGGGTATGCCCAGATGTGGGTCCCGTGCTCACTGCGCCACTGGATTCTAGCTAGCCTAGCTGATGAAAGGTGATACCCTGAAACCGGTTTTAGGATGCTTGTTTCCGGTCCAGGGAGGACCTGGCTTGGCAGTTCGGGCTGGACTGTTCCCATAAGGAACAGGGTCAAGACTGATTTGCATATGGCTGGGTCCAACCTGGGGTGGCGTGGTGAGCAAAAAAACGATGGATGAAACCCAGATCTCTGTGACTGGGGGTGAATGTTTGATTTGCTCTGCATTCCGTCCATCATCTGTTCTTTTTGCATTTGTCACCCCAAGTGGGAAGGGTATGCTCAGACGTGGGTCCCATGCTCACTGCGCCACTGGATTCATGCTAGCCTTGCTGATGAAGAGTGATACCCTGAAACCGGTCCTAGGATGCTTGTTTCCGTTCCAGGGAGGACCTGGCTTGGCAGTTCGGGCTGGACTGTTCCCATGAGGAACAGGGTCAAGACTGATTTGCATATGGCTGGGTCCAACCTGGGGTGGCGTGGTGAGGAAAAAAACAATAGATGAAACCCAGATCTCTGTTACTGGGTGTGAATGTTTGATTTGCTCTGCATTCCATCCATCATCTGTTCTTTTTGCATTTGTCACCCCAAGTGGGAAGGGTATGCCCAGACGTGGGTCCCGTGCTCACTACACCACTGGATTCAAGCTAGCCTAGCTGATGAAGGTTGATACCCTGAAACTGGTCCTAGGATGCTTGTTTCCGGTCCAGGGAGGACCTGGTTGGTAGTTCGGACTACACTGTTCCCATTAGGAACAGGGTCAACACTGATTTGCATATGGCTGGGTCCAACCTGGGGTGGCGTGGTGAGCAAAAAAACGATGGATGAAACCCAGATCTCTGTTACTGGGGGTGAATGTTTGATTTGCTCTGCATTCCGTCCATCATCTGTTCTTTTTCCATTTGTTGCCCCAAGTAGGAAGGGTATGCCCAGACGCTGGTCCCATGCTCACTGCACCACTGGATTCAAGCTAGCCTAGCTGATGAAGGGTGATACCCTGAAACCGGTCATAGGATGCTTGTTTCCGGTCCAGGGAGGACCTGGCTTGGCAGTTCGGGCTGGACTGTTCCCATGAGGAACAGGGTCAAGACTGATTTGCATATGGCTGGGTCCAACCTGGAGTGGCGTGTTGAGCAAAAAAATGATGGATGAAACCCATATCTCTGTGACTGGGGGCGAGTGTTTGATTTGCTCTGCATTCCATCCATCATCTGTTCTTTTTGCATTTGTCACCCCAAGTGGGAAGGGTATGCCCAGACGTGGGTCCCGTGCTCACTGCACCACTGGATTCAAGCTAGCCTAGCTGATGAAGGGTGATAGCCTAAAACTGGTTCTAGGATGCTTGTTTCCGGTACAGGGAGGACCTGGCTTGGCATTTCGGACTTGACTGTTCCCATGAGGAACAGGGTCAAAACTGATTTGCATATGGCTGGGTTGAACCTGGGGTGGCGTGGTGAGCAAAAAAAACGATGGATGAAACCCAGATCTCTGTGACTGGGGGTGAATGTTTGATTTGCTCTGCATTCCGTCCATCATCTGTTCTTTTTGCAGTTGTCACCCCAAGTGGTAAGGGTATGCCCAGACGTGGGTCCCGTGCTCACTGAGCCACTGGGTTCAAGCTAGCCTAGCTGATGAAAGGTGATACCCTGAAACCGGTTTTAGGATGCTTGTTTCCGGTCCAGGGAGGACCTGGCTTGGCAGTTCGGGCTGGACTGTTCCCATAAGGAACAGGGTCAAGACTGATTTGCATATGGCTGGGTCCATCCTGGGGTGGCGTGGTGAGCAAAAAAACGATGGATGAAACCCAGATCTCTGTGACTGGGGGTGAATGTTTGATTTGCTATGCATTCCGTCCATCATCTGTTCTTTTTGCATTTGTCACCCCAAGTGGGAAGGGTATGCCCAGACGTGGGTCCCGTGCTCACTGCGCCACTGGATTCAAGCTAGCCTAGCTGATGAAGGGTGATACCCTGAAACCGGTCCTAGGATGCTTATTTCCGGTCCAGGGAGGACCTGGCTTGGCAGTTCGGACTGGACTGTTCCCATGAGGAACAGGGTCAAGACTGATTTGCATATGGCTGGGTCCAACCTGGGGTGGCATGGTGAGCAAAAAAACTATGGATGAAACCCAGATCTCTGTGACTGGGGGTGAATGTTTGATTTGCTCTGCATTCCATCCATCATCTGTTCTTTTTGCATATGTTGCCCCAAGTGGGAAGGGTATGCCCAGACGTGGGTCCCGTGCTCACTGCGCCACTGGATTCAAGCTACCCTAGCTGATAAAGGGTGATACCCTGAGACCGGTCATAGGATGCTTGTTTCCGGTCCAGGGAGGACCTGGCTTGGCAGTTCGGGCTGGACTGTTCCCATGAGGAACAGGGTAAAGACTGATTTGCATATGGCTGGGTCCAACCTGGGGTGGCGTGCTGAGCAAAAAAACGATGGATGAAACCCATATCTCTGTGACTGGGGTGAGCGTTTGATTTGCTCTGCATTCCGTCCATCATCTGTTCTTTTTGCATTTGTCACACCAAGTGGGAAGGGTATGCCCAGACGTGGGTCCCGTGCTCACTGCACCACTGGATTCAAGCTAGCCTAGCTGATGAAGAATGATACCCTGAAACCGGTCCTAGGATGCTTATTTCCGGTCCAGGGAGGACCTGGCTTGGCAGTTCGGGCTGGACTGTTCCCATGAGGAACAGGGTCAAGACTGATTTGCATATGGCTGGGTCCAACCTGGGGTGGCGTGGTGAGGAAAAAAACGATGGATGAAACCCAGATCTCTGTTACTGGGTATGAATGTTTGATTTGCTCTGCATTCCATCCATCATCTGTTCTTTTTGCATTTGTCACCCCAAGTGGGAAGGGTATGCCCAGACGTGGGTCCCGTGCTCACTGCACCACTGGATTCAAGCTAGCCTAGCTGATGAAGGTTGATACCCTGAAACTGGTTCTAGGATGCTTGTTTCCACTCCAGGGAGGACCTGGTTGGCAGGTCGGACTACACTGTTCCCATTAGGAACAGGGTCAAGACTGATTTGCATATGGCTGGGTCCAACCTGGGGTAGCGTGGTGAGCAAAAAAACGATGGATGAAACCCAGATCTCTGTTACTGGGGGTGAATGTTTGATTTGCTCTGCATTCCGTCCATCATCTGTTCTTTTTGCATTTGTTGCCCCAAGTAGGAAGGGTATGCCCAGACGTGGGTCCCGTGCTCACTGCACCACTGGATTCAAGCTAGCCTAGCTGATGAAGGGTGATACCCTGAAACCGGTCATAGGATGCTTGTTTCCGGTCCAGGGAGGACCTGGCTTGGCAGTTCGGGCTGGACTGTTCCCATGAGGAACAGGGTCAAAACTGATTTGCATATGGCTGGGTCCAACCTGGGGTGGCGTGGTGAGGAAAAAAACAATAGATGAAACCCAGATCTCTGTTACTGGGTGTGAATGTTTGATTTGCTCTGCATTCCATCCATCATCTGTTCTTTTTGCATTTGTCACCCCAATTGGGAAGGGTATGCCCAGACGTGGGTCCCGTGCTCACTACACCACTGGATTCAAGCTAGCCTAGCTGATGAAGGTTGATACCCTGAAACTGGTCCTAGGATGCTTGTTTCCGGTCCAGGGAGGACCTGGTTGGTAGTTCGGACTACACTGTTCCCATTAGGAACAGGGTCAAGACTGATTTGCATATGGCTGGGTCCAACCTGGGGTGGCGTGGTGAGCAAAAAAACGATGGATGAAACCCAGATCTCTGTTACTGGGGGTGAATGTTTGATTTGCTCTGCATTCCGTCCATCATCTGTTCTTTTTCCATTTGTTGCCCCAAGTAGGAAGGGTATGCCCAGACGCTGGTCCCATGCTCACTGCACCACTGGATTCAAGCTAGCCTAGCTGATGAAGGGTGATACCCTGAAACCGGTCATAGGATGCTTGTTTCCGGTCCAGGGAGGACCTGGCTTGGCAGTTCGGGCTGGACTGTTCCCATGAGGAACAGGGTCAAGACTGATTTGCATATGGCTGGGTCCAACCTGGAGTGGCGTGTTGAGCAAAAAAATGATGGATGAAACCCATATCTCTGTGACTGGGGGCGAGTGTTTGATTTGCTCTGCATTCCATCCATCATCTGTTCTTTTTGCATTTGTCACCCCAAGTGGGAAGGGTATGCCCAGACGTGGGTCCCGTGCTCACTGCACCACTGGATTCAAGCTAGCCTAGCTGATGAAGGGTGATAGCCTAAAACTGGTTCTAGGATGCTTGTTTCCGGTACAGGGAGGACCTGGCTTGGCATTTCGGACTTGACTGTTCCCATGAGGAACAGGGTCAAAACTGATTTGCATATGGCTGGGTTGAACCTGGGGTGGCGTGGTGAGCAAAAAAAACGATGGATGAAACCCAGATCTCTGTGACTGGGGGTGAATGTTTGATTTGCTCTGCATTCCGTCCATCATCTGTTCTTTTTGCATTTGTCACCCCAAGTGGGAAGGGTATGCCCAGACGTGGGTCCCATGCTCACTGCGCCACTGGATTCATGCTAGCCTAGCTGATGAAGAGTGATACCCTGAAACCGGTCCTAGGATGCTTATTTCCGGTCCAGGGAGGACCTGGCTTGGCAGTTCGGGCTGGACTGTTCCCATGAGGAACAGGGTCAAGACTGATTTGCATATGGCTGGGTCCAACCTGGGGTGGCGTGGTGAGGAAAAAAACAATGGATGAAACCCAGATCTCTGTTACTGGGTGTGAATGTTTGATTTGCTCTGCATTTCATCCATCATCTGTTCTTTTTGCATTTGTCACCCCAAGTGGGAAGGGTATGCCCAGACGTGGGTCCCGTGCTCACTGCACCACTGGATTCAAGCTAGCCTAGCTGATGAAGGTTGATACCCTGAAACTGGTTCTAGGATGCTTGTTTCCGGTCCAGGGAGGACCTGGTTGGCAGTTCGGACTACACTGTTCCCATTAGGAACAGGGTCAAGACTGATTTGCGTATGGCTGGGTCCAACCTGGGGTGGCGTGGTGAGCAAAAAAACGATGGATGAAACCCAGATCTCTGTGACTGGGGGTGAATGTTTGATTTGCTCTGCATTCTGTCCATCATCTGTTCTTTTTGCATTTGTCACCCCAAGTGGGAAGGGTATGCCCAGATGTGGGTCCCGTGCTCACTGCGCCACTGGATTCTAGCTAGCCTAGCTGATGAAAGGTGATACCCTCAAACCGGTTTTAGGATGCTTGTTTACGGTCCAGGGAGGACCTGGCTTGGCAGTTCGGGCTGGACTGTTCCCATAAGGAACAGGGTCAAAACTGATTTGCATATGGCTGGGTCCAACCTGGGGTGGCGTGGTGAGCAAAAAAACGATGGATGAAACCCAGATCTCTGTGACTGGGGGTGAATGTTTGATTTGCTCTGCATTCCGTCCATCATCTGTTCTTTTTGCATTTGTCACCCCAAGTGGGAAGGGTATGCCCAGATGTGGGTCCCGTGCTCACTGCGCCACTGGATTCTAGCTAGCCTAGCTGATGAAAGGTGATACCCTGAAACCGGTTTTAGGATGCTTGTTTCCGGTCCAGGGAGGACCTGGCTTGGCAGTTCGGGCTGGACTGTTCCCATAAGGAACAGGGTCAAGACTGATTTGCATATGGCTGGGTCCAACCTGGGGTGGCGTGGTGAGCAAAAAAACGATGGATGAAACCCAGATCTCTGTGACTGGGGGTGAATGTTTGATTTGCTCTGCATTCCGTCCATCATCTGTTCTTTTTGCATTTGTCACCCCAAGTGGGAAGGGTATGCTCAGACGTGGGTCCCATGCTCACTGCGCCACTGGATTCATGCTAGCCTTGCTGATGAAGAGTGATACCCTGAAACCGGTCCTAGGATGCTTGTTTCCGTTCCAGGGAGGACCTGGCTTGGCAGTTCGGGCTGGACTGTTCCCATGAGGAACAGGGTCAAGACTGATTTGCATATGGCTGGGTCCAACCTGGGGTGGCGTGGTGAGGAAAAAAACAATAGATGAAACCCAGATCTCTGTTACTGGGTGTGAATGTTTGATTTGCTCTGCATTCCATCCATCATCTGTTCTTTTTGCATTTGTCACCCCAAGTGGGAAGGGTATGCCCAGACGTGGGTCCCGTGCTCACTACACCACTGGATTCAAGCTAGCCTAGCTGATGAAGGTTGATACCCTGAAACTGGTCCTAGGATGCTTGTTTCCGGTCCAGGGAGGACCTGGTTGGTAGTTCGGACTACACTGTTCCCATTAGGAACAGGGTCAAGACTGATTTGCATATGGCTGGGTCCAACCTGGGGTGGCGTGGTGAGCAAAAAAACGATGGATGAAACCCAGATCTCTGTTACTGGGGGTGAATGTTTGATTTGCTCTGCATTCCGTCCATCATCTGTTCTTTTTCCATTTGTTGCCCCAAGTAGGATGGGTATGCCCAGACGCTGGTCCCATGCTCACTGCACCACTGGATTCAAGCTAGCCTAGCTGATGAAGGGTGATACCCTGAAACCGGTCATAGGATGCTTGTTTCCGGTCCAGGGAGGACCTGGCTTGGCAGTTCGGGCTGGACTGTTCCCATGAGGAACAGGGTCAAGACTGATTTGCATATGGCTGGGTCCAACCTGGAGTGGCGTGTTGAGCAAAAAAATGATGGATGAAACCCATATCTCTGTGACTGGGGGCGAGTGTTTGATTTGCTCTGCATTCCATCCATCATCTGTTCTTTTTGCATTTGTCACCCCAAGTGGGAAGGGTATGCCCAGACGTGGGTCCCGTGCTCACTGCACCACTGGATTCAAGCTAGCCTAGCTGATGAAGGGTGATAGCCTAAAACTGGTTCTAGGATGCTTGTTTCCGGTACAGGGAGGACCTGGCTTGGCATTTCGGACTTGACTGTTCCCATGAGGAACAGGGTCAAAACTGATTTGCATATGGCTGGGTTGAACCTGGGGTGGCGTGGTGAGCAAAAAAAACGATGGATGAAACCCAGATCTCTGTGACTGGGGGTGAATGTTTGATTTGCTCTGCATTCCGTCCATCATCTGTTCTTTTTGCAGTTGTCACCCCAAGTGGTAAGGGTATGCCCAGACGTGGGTCCCGTGCTCACTGAGCCACTGGGTTCAAGCTAGCCTAGCTGATGAAAGGTGATACCCTGAAACCGGTTTTAGGATGCTTGTTTCCGGTCCAGGGAGGACCTGGCTTGGCAGTTCGGGCTGGACTGTTCCCATAAGGAACAGGGTCAAGACTGATTTGCATATGGCTGGGTCCATCCTGGGGTGGCGTGGTGAGCAAAAAAACGATGGATGAAACCCAGATCTCTGTGACTGGGGGTGAATGTTTGATTTGCTATGCATTCCGTCCATCATCTGTTCTTTTTGCATTTGTCACCCCAAGTGGGAAGGGTATGCCCAGACGTGGGTCCCGTGCTCACTGCGCCACTGGATTCAAGCTAGCCTAGCTGATGAAGGGTGATACCCTGAAACCGGTCCTAGGATGCTTATTTCCGGTCCAGGGAGGACCTGGCTTGGCAGTTCGGACTGGACTGTTCCCATGAGGAACAGGGTCAAGACTGATTTGCATATGGCTGGGTCCAACCTGGGGTGGCATGGTGAGCAAAAAAACTATGGATGAAACCCAGATCTCTGTGACTGGGGGTGAATGTTTGATTTGCTCTGCATTCCATCCATCATCTGTTCTTTTTGCATATGTTGCCCCAAGTGGGAAGGGTATGCCCAGACGTGGGTCCCGTGCTCACTGCGCCACTGGATTCAAGCTACCCTAGCTGATAAAGGGTGATACCCTGAGACCGGTCATAGGATGCTTGTTTCCGGTCCAGGGAGGACCTGGCTTGGCAGTTCGGGCTGGACTGTTCCCATGAGGAACAGGGTAAAGACTGATTTGCATATGGCTGGGTCCAACCTGGGGTGGCGTGCTGAGCAAAAAAACGATGGATGAAACCCATATCTCTGTGACTGGGGTGAGCGTTTGATTTGCTCTGCATTCCGTCCATCATCTGTTCTTTTTGCATTTGTCACACCAAGTGGGAAGGGTATGCCCAGACGTGGGTCCCGTGCTCACTGCACCACTGGATTCAAGCTAGCCTAGCTGATGAAGAATGATACCCTGAAACCGGTCCTAGGATGCTTATTTCCGGTCCAGGGAGGACCTGGCTTGGCAGTTCGGGCTGGACTGTTCCCATGAGGAACAGGGTCAAGACTGATTTGCATATGGCTGGGTCCAACCTGGGGTGGCGTGGTGAGGAAAAAAACGATGGATGAAACCCAGATCTCTGTTACTGGGTGTGAATGTTTGATTTGCTCTGCATTCCATCCATCATCTGTTCTTTTTGCATTTGTCACCCCAAGTGGGAAGGGTATGCCCAGACGTGGGTCCCGTGCTCACTGCACCACTGGATTCAAGCTAGCCTAGCTGATGAAGGTTGATACCCTGAAACTGGTTCTAGGATGCTTGTTTCCACTCCAGGGAGGACCTGGTTGGCAGGTCGGACTACACTGTTCCCATTAGGAACAGGGTCAAGACTGATTTGCATATGGCTGGGTCCAACCTGGGGTAGCGTGGTGAGCAAAAAAACGATGGATGAAACCCAGATCTCTGTTACTGGGGGTGAATGTTTGATTTGCTCTGCATTCCGTCCATCATCTGTTCTTTTTGCATTTGTTGCCCCAAGTAGGAAGGGTATGCCCAGACGTGGGTCCCGTGCTCACTGCACCACTGGATTCAAGCTAGCCTAGCTGATGAAGGGTGATACCCTGAAACCGGTCATAGGATGCTTGTTTCCGGTCCAGGGAGGACCTGGCTTGGCAGTTCGGGCTGGACTGTTCCCATGAGGAACAGGGTCAAAACTGATTTGCATATGGCTGGGTCCAACCTGGGGTGGCGTGGTGAGGAAAAAAACAATAGATGAAACCCAGATCTCTGTTACTGGGTGTGAATGTTTGATTTGCTCTGCATTCCATCCATCATCTGTTCTTTTTGCATTTGTCACCCCAATTGGGAAGGGTATGCCCAGACGTGGGTCCCGTGCTCACTACACCACTGGATTCAAGCTAGCCTAGCTGATGAAGGTTGATACCCTGAAACTGGTCCTAGGATGCTTGTTTCCGGTCCAGGGAGGACCTGGTTGGTAGTTCGGACTACACTGTTCCCATTAGGAACAGGGTCAACACTGATTTGCATATGGCTGGGTCCAACCTGGGGTGGCGTGGTGAGCAAAAAAACGATGGATGAAACCCAGATCTCTGTTACTGGGGGTGAATGTTTGATTTGCTCTGCATTCCGTCCATCATCTGTTCTTTTTGCATTTGTTGCCCCAAGTAGGAAGGGTATGCCCAGACGCTGGTCCCATGCTCACTGCACCACTGGATTCAAGCTAGCCTAGCTGATGAAGGGTGATACCCTGAAACCGGTCATAGGATGCTTGTTTCCGGTCCAGGGAGGACCTGGCTTGGCAGTTCGGGCTGGACTGTTCCCATGAGGAACAGGGTCAAGACTGATTTGCATATGGCTGGGTCCAACCTGGAGTGGCGTGTTGAGCAAAAAAATGATGGATGAAACCCATATCTCTGTGACTGGGGGCGAGTGTTTGATTTGCTCTGCATTCCATCCATCATCTGTTCTTTTTGCATTTGTCACCCCAAGTGGGAAGGGTATGCCCAGACGTGGGTCCCGTGCTCACTGCACCACTGGATTCAAGCTAGCCTAGCTGATGAAGGGTGATAGCCTAAAACTGGTTCTAGGATGCTTGTTTCCGGTACAGGGAGGACCTGGCTTGGCATTTCGGACTTGACTGTTCCCATGAGGAACAGGGTCAAAACTGATTTGCATATGGCTGGGTTGAACCTGGGGTGGCGTGGTGAGCAAAAAAAACGATGGATGAAACCCAGATCTCTGTGACTGGGGGTGAATGTTTGATTTGCTCTGCATTCCGTCCATCATCTGTTCTTTTTGCAGTTGTCACCCCAAGTGGTAAGGGTATGCCCAGACGTGGGTCCCGTGCTCACTGCGCCACTGGGTTCAAGCTAGCCTAGCTGATGAAAGGTGATACCCTCAAACCGGTTTTAGGATGCTTGTTTCCGGTCCAGGGAGGACCTGGCTTGGCAGTTCGGGCTGGACTGTTCCCATAAGGAACAGGGTCAAGACTGATTTGCATATGGCTGGGTCCATCCTGGGGTGGCGTGGTGAGCAAAAAAACGATGGATGAAACCCAGATCTCTGTGACTGGGGGTGAATGTTTGATTTGCTCTGCATTCCGTCCATCATCTGTTCTTTTTGCATTTGTTGCCCCAAGTAGGAAGGGTATGCCCAGACGTGGGTCCCGTGCTCACTGCACCACTGGATTCAAGCTAGCCTAGCTGATGAAGGGTGATACCCTGAAACCGGTCATAGGATGCTTGTTTCCAGTCCAGGGAGGACCTGGCTTGGCAGTTCGGGCTGGACTGTTCCCATGAGGAACAGGGTCAAAACTGATTTGCATATGGCTGGGTCCAACCTGGGGTGGCGTGGTGAGGAAAAAAACAATAGATGAAACCCAGATCTCTGTTACTGGGTGTGAATGTTTGATTTGCTCTGCATTCCATCCATCATCTGTTCTTTTTGCATTTGTCACCCCAATTGGGAAGGGTATGCCCAGACGTGGGTCCCGTGCTCACTACACCACTGGATTCAAGCTAGCCTAGCTGATGAAGGTTGATACCCTGAAACTGGTCCTAGGATGCTTGTTTCCGGTCCAGGGAGGACCTGGTTGGTAGTTCGGACTACACTGTTCCCATTAGGAACAGGGTCAACACTGATTTGCATATGGCTGGGTCCAACCTGGGGTGGCGTGGTGAGCAAAAAAACGATGGATGAAACCCAGATCTCTGTTACTGGGGGTGAATGTTTGATTTGCTCTGCATTCCGTCCATCATCTGTTCTTTTTGCATTTGTTGCCCCAAGTAGGAAGGGTATGCCCAGACGCTGGTCCCATGCTCACTGCACCACTGGATTCAAGCTAGCCTAGCTGATGAAGGGTGATACCCTGAAACCGGTCATAGGATGCTTGTTTCCGGTCCAGGGAGGACCTGGCTTGGCAGTTCGGGCTGGACTGTTCCCATGAGGAACAGGGTCAAGACTGATTTGCATATGGCTGGGTCCAACCTGGATTGGCGTGTTGAGCAAAAAAATGATGGATGAAACCCATATCTCTGTGACTGGGGGCGAGTGTTTGATTTGCTCTGCATTCCATCCATCATCTGTTCTTTTTGCATTTGTCACCCCAAGTGGGAAGGGTATGCCCAGACGTGGGTCCCGTGCTCACTGCACCACTGGATTCAAGCTAGCCTAGCTGATGAAGGGTGATAGCCTAAAACTGGTTCTAGGATGCTTGTTTCCGGTACAGGGAGGACCTGGCTTGGCATTTCGGACTTGACTGTTCCCATGAGGAACAGGGTCAAAACTGATTTGCATATGGCTGGGTTGAACCTGGGGTGGCGTGGTGAGCAAAAAAAACGATGGATGAAACCCAGATCTCTGTGACTGGGGGTGAATGTTTGATTTGCTCTGCATTCCGTCCATCATCTGTTCTTTTTGCAGTTGTCACCCCAAGTGGTAAGGGTATGCCCAGACGTGGGTCCCGTGCTCACTGCGCCACTGGGTTCAAGCTAGCCTAGCTGATGAAAGGTGATACCCTCAAACCGGTTTTAGGATGCTTGTTTCCGGTCCAGGGAGGACCTGGCTTGGCAGTTCGGGCTGGACTGTTCCCATAAGGAACAGGGTCAAGACTGATTTGCATATGGCTGGGTCCATCCTGGGGTGGCGTGGTGAGCAAAAAAACGATGGATGAAACCCAGATCTCTGTGACTGGGGGTGAATGTTTGATTTGCTATGCATTCCGTCCATCATCTGTTCTTTTTGCATTTGTCACCCCAAGTGGGAAGGGTATGCCCAGACGTGGGTCCCGTGCTCACTGCGCCACTGGATTCAAGCTAGCCTAGCTGATGAAGGGTGATACCCTGAAACCGGTCCTAGGATGCTTATTTCCGGTCCAGGGAGGACCTGGCTTGGCAGTTCGGACTGGACTGTTCCCATGAGGAACAGGGTCAAGACTGATTTGCATATGGCTGGGTCCAACCTGGGGTGGCATGGTGAGCAAAAAAACTATGGATGAAACCCAGATCTCTGTGACTGGGGGTGAATGTTTGATTTGCTCTGCATTCCATCCATCATCTGTTCTTTTTGCATATGTTGCCCCAAGTGGGAAGGGTATGCCCAGACGTGGGTCCCGTGCTCACTGCGCCACTGGATTCAAGCTACCCTAGCTGATAAAGGGTGATACCCTGAGACCGGTCATAGGATGCTTGTTTCCGGTCCAGGGAGGACCTGGCTTGGCAGTTCGGGCTGGACTGTTCCCATGAGGAACAGGGTAAAGACTGATTTGCATATGGCTGGGTCCAACCTGGGGTGGCGTGCTGAGCAAAAAAACGATGGATGAAACCCATATCTCTGTGACTGGGGATGAGCGTTTGATTTGCTCTGCATTCCGTCCATCATCTGTTCTTTTTGCATTTGTCACACCAAGTGGGAAGGGTATGCCCAGACGTGGGTCCCGTGCTCACTGCACCACTGGATTCAAGCTAGCCTAGCTGATGAAGAATGATACCCTGAAACCGGTCCTAGGATGCTTATTTCCGGTACAGGGAGGACCTGGCTTGGCAGTTCGGGCTGGACTGTTCCCCTGAGGAACAGGGTCAAGACTGATTTGCATATGGCTGGGTCCAACCTGGGGTGGCATGGTGAGGAAAAAAACGATGGATGAAACCCAGATCTCTGTTGCTGGGTGTGAATGTTTGATTTGCTCTGCATTCCATCCATCATCTGTTCTTTTTGCATTTGTCACCCCAAGTGGGAAGGGTATGCCCAGACGTGGGTCCCGTGCTCACTGCACCACTGGATTCAAGCTAGCCTAGCTGATGAAGGTTGATACCCTGAAACTGGTTCTAGGATGCTTGTTTCCGCTCCAGGGAGGACCTGGTTGGCAGGTCGGACTACACTGTTCCCATTAGGAACAGGGTCAAGACTGATTTGCATATGGCTGGGTCCAACCTGGGGTAGCGTGGTGAGCAAAAAAACGATGGATGAAACCCAGATCTCTGTTACTGGGGGTGAATGTTTGATTTGCTCTGCATTCCGTCCATCATCTGTTCTTTTTGCATTTGTTGCCCCAAGTAGGAAGGGTATGCCCAGACGTGGGTCCCGTGCTCACTGCACCACTGGATTCAAGCTAGCCTAGCTGATGAAGGGTGATACCCTGAAACCGGTCATAGGATGCTTGTTTCCGGTCCAGGGAGGACCTGGCTTGGCAGTTCGGGCTGGACTGTTCCCATGAGGAACAGGGTCAAAACTGATTTGCATATGGCTGGGTCCAACCTGGGGTGGCGTGCTGAGCAAAAAAATGATGGATGAAACCCATATCTCTGTGACTGGGGGCGAGTGTTTGATTTGCTCTGCATTCCGTCCATCATCTGTTCTTTTTGCATTTGTCACCCCAAGTGGGAAGGGTATGCCCAGACGTGGGTCCCGTGCTCACTGCACCACTGGATTCAAGCTAACCTAGCCGATGAAGGGTGATACCCTGAAACTGGTTCTAGGATGCTTGTTTCCGGTACAGGGAGGACCTGGCTTGGCATTTCGGACTGGACTGTTCCCATGAGGAACAGGGTCAAGACTGATTTGCATATGGCTGGGTCAAACCTGGGGTGGCGTGGTGAGCAAAAAAACGATGGATGAAACCCAGATCTCTGTGACTGGGGGTGAATGTTTGATTTACTCTGCATTCCGTCCATCATCTGTTCTTTTTAAATTTGTCACCCCAAGTGGTAAGGGTATGCCCAGACTTGGGTCCCGTGCTCACTGAGCCACTGGATTCAAGCTAGCCTAGCTGATGAAAGGTGATACCCTGAAACCTGTTTTAGGATGCTTGTTTCCGGTCCAGGGAGGACCTGGCTTGGCAGTTCGGGCTGGACTGTTCCCATAATGAACAGGGTCAAGACTGATTTGCATATGGCTGGTTCTAACCTGGAGTGGCGTGGTGAGCAAAAAAACAATGGATGAAACCCAGATCTCTGTGACTGGGGGTGAATGTTTGATTTGCTCTGCATTCCGTCCATCATCTGTTCTTTTTGCATTTGCGCCCCAAGTAGGAAGGGTATGCCCAGACGTGGGTCCCGTGCTCACTGCGCCACTGGATTCAAGCTAGCCTAGCTGATGAAGGGTGATACCCTGAAACCGGTCCTAGGATGCTTATTTACGGTCCAGGGAGGACCTGGCTTGGCAGTTCGGACTGGACTGTTCCCATGAGGAACAGGGTCAAGACTGATTTGCATATGGCTGGGTCCAACCTGGGGTGGCATGGTGAGCAAAAAAACGATGGATGAAACCCAGATATCTGTGACTGGGGGTGAATGTTTGATTTGCTCTGCATTCCGTCCATCATCTGTTCTTTTTGTATTTTTTGCCCCAAGTGGGAAGGGTATGCCCAGATGTGTCGCACCGCCTTCTTTCCCACTCTCTATGGGTCCTAGTCCATTCTGTTCTATGTGTTTTTCCCTATCTAAGATGGTCTCCTTGTACTTCCTGTTGGTCGCTTCCTGTTTGTTGGTAATTAAGGGCTGTGATTCTTTCTCTCCTTGCGCTGCAACACTTTCTGTTTGGATGGTGTCTTCGCTCCTACTTCCTTGTATTCCTGGGCTGGTTCTCTTCGGTTCCAGTGTATTTTCCTCTATTTTGCTCCTGCTGTTACCTATTCATTTTGTTCCTGTTGCAGGAACCTATCTTTTTGGAATTTTTTTTCCCCTTTCAGGGTTTTTTTTCCCTCTGGCACTACTTCTGAGGGACACGGCCTGCTCTTGGCGTACCCATTGTCTGCTGCACAGTGGCTACCAGAAAGAGTCGCCCCTACCTGGGTCAAGGCCGAACATTCAAGAACAAGATCCACGCCACTCGATCTAGGGACTCCAGGTTAAAGCAGCACGTAAGTCGTGACAGATTGCAGCGCCCAATACTCTCGACGTCGTCTAACACCATGGATGATACAGTGGTGGCTGCTTCAGATCCTGATCAATCTCTTCTGGCAACTATTCAGCAACAGGCTCAGGAACTACAACAATTATGCAATGAGAATGCTGCTTTACGACAGGCTTTGGCTTTCCGCAGTGCAGATGTTCCGGCCGTCTCCACCTTTACTCCTCATTTCTCCGGTGAACCAACTAAACTGCAAGAGTTCCTCGATGCATCACCTGTGTATTTCGCCTTCCGATCTACCCAATTCTCCCACGACAAGACAAAGGTGAGATATCTTATCAGTGCGTTATCCAGTCCTGCCTTGACCTGGGCAACCCCGATGGTATCATCCAATGACCCACTATTGTCGGACTAACCCACCTTCGTGAATCGGTTTAAACAGATGTTTAGTCGTCCAGTATTGGAGGCCTCTGCGGAAGAAGCCTTATGTGACATCCAACAAGTCTCACAAGATGTCCTTCAATATATTATTTGCTTTCGACAGCTAACGGCTGAGACCACCTGGGTGGAGCGAACTCTGGTGACTTAATTCCGTAGAGGACTTAAAGTGGAGATTAAAGATGAGTTAGTACACTCCACCCGAGTTGAAGATCTTCGTGGTCTGATGGATCAAGCTCTCGAATACCGTCTCCAAGAACGACGTATGGAGAAGAGAAAGAGTAGAGGATCTTCCCAGCCAAGCACTTCACATGTCTTTATGCATCGTCCTGAGGAACCTCGTCCTCCCGCCAGGGACACAGAAGGTGAACACATGCAGGTGGATACCACTCGAGACCCACTTTCCGTTAGCGAGCGGGAAGACAGACGTAAAAAAGGATTGTGCCTCTATTGTGGTGCTGCCGGCCACATGCTTCGTACCTGCCCCGTTCGTCCTCAAAGGCGATCGGGAAACTCCACTTCCCGCCCTCTGTAAGAAGGGAGGGGACGGGATCATCTGCTATACTTTCCATCAGTTCATTCAAGGACAATGCCGCGACCTTGTTTATGTTACCTGTGACGTTACAGTTACCGGATGGCCATCAAGAAAGAACGATGGCTTTACTTGATTGTGGTGCTTGTGGCATATATATGGATAAGACTTGGGCCACGACTCAACAAATACCAACACCACCCAAAGAAATACCAGAACAAGTGCACACAGTGGATGTGTCCTTAATATCCTCTGGTCCAGTTGATACTACCACCCTGACACTCAGTTTACAATTTGGAAACCACCAAGGACACATCTCATTTGATCTCATATCATCCCCCAATCATACTATCATTTTAGGAATTCCGTGGTTCATAAGACATAACCCTTATGTAAATTGGGAAACCCGGACTATTTCCTTGTCCTCACAGTTTTGTCATGAGGTTGATGCCTACTGAAATTACTACCGGATGTTCCATCAATACAGTCCAAGGAGTCCCTGATCACTATCTAGAATTTCAAGATGTGTTCCAAAAACCATCCAGACCTGTGTTACCCCCACATCAAGGTTATGAATGTGCTATTCCCTTGGAACCTGGAATTATCGTTCCCTTTGGGAGGATGTATTCACTCATGGAACCTGAAAGGAAAGTTCTTAAGGAGTATCTGCAAGAAAACTTACATAGCGGTCTTATTATACCATTGTCCTCTCCGGCAGGGGCTCCCCTCTTTTTTGTACCCAAGAAGACGAAAGATCTTTGTACCTGCCTGGATTTTTGAGGTCTAAATAAGATAACTATTAAAGACCGTTATCCTTTGCCCCTCATCAAGGATATACTAGAGGCAGTCAGAGGGGCTCAACGATTTACCAAACTGGATCTTCGTGGAGCCTACCGCCTTTTGATTATTAAAGAAGGAGACAAGTGGAAGACTGCTTTCCGGACCCCATTTGGTCATTATGAGTAAAGAGTTATGCCTTTTGGTCTCACTAATGCCCCCTCCATTTTCCAAAGATTTATGAACTCTCTATTCTCTGATCTCTTGAACCCTACGGTCGTCATCTACTTAGACAATATCCTTATTTATACTAGCTGTCCTGAACTTCAGTCCTCTCACGTGAAACAAGTCCTCCAAAGACTCTGGGAACATCAACTGTCCTGTAGGACAGAAAAGTGTGAGTTTGACAAGACCGAAGTCAAATATTTGGGATATCACCTGAGTCCCACTGGAATAGCTATGGACCAGGAAAAGGTACAAGCCACCCTAGACTTGCCTTCTCCTTCCTCTATTAAGGAAATGCAATGTTTTCTAGGATTGGCTAATTTTTATTGGCAGTTTATCTTAGACTTTGCAGAACAAACCAGCCACATAACTCAAACATTAAAAAAGGAGAATTTAAAGAAAGGCTTTGTCTGGACAAGGGCGGCTGAAATAGCTTTTCAGAGTCTAAAAAAGGCCTTCACTCAAGCACCGATATTGAGACACCCAGATACCAACAAACAATTTATTGTTGTTACTGATGCTTCCGAAAGAGCCATCGGAGCTGCCTTACTCCAACAACAAGAAGATGACGGTCTTGAACATCCTGTTTTCTATTTGTCCCATGTACTCTCTACGTCAGAACAACATTACTCAGTACTAGAAAGGGAGTTATTAGCTCTGAAAACAGCCTGCCTAGAGTGGAGACAGTTTCTTATGGGTTCCAAAGAGCCCTTCGAGGTGAGAACAGACCATCGTAATCTACAATGTTTACATAATGTTTTATACCAGAACAGTCGTCAGGCTAGTTGGGCCTTTTTCTTCAGTCAGTATGACCTTTATGTCACCTATATTCCTGGATCCCAAAACATTCTGTCTCGCCGTTATCCAGATTGTACTCCTACCCCATCACAGTTTCTACTTGAGCCTAGTAAAATCATCGGAGTAGCTCAGTCTTTCCTGGATGAGGTACAACTGGAATATTCCAACCTGTCTGATCCAGAATTAAAGAAACTAAACCCCCTAATATGTAAACTGCAAGGGTATTATTATTATAAGAACCTGTTGTTCCTCCCTGCTAATGGAGTAAGAGAAAAGGCACTACAAATGTGCCATGATTCGCCGGTTGCTGGTCATAGAGGCATCAAGGCCACACAAGAACTACTCTTGCGATCTTTCTGGTGGCCTACCTGGAAATCGGATGTCGAAAGATAAGTTCAGGCTTGTCCCATATGTACTCAAGTAAAGATTACCCATACCAGACCTGCAGGATTATTACAACCATTACCTGTTCCACCGGCTCCCTGGCACACCTTTTCTACTGATTTCATGTGTTCACTACCTCCATCAGCAGGAAACCGGGTTATCATGGTCACCATAAATTCCTTTACTAAGATGGCTCACTTCACTGCCCTGAAAAAATTACCTACTTCACAAGAACTAAGTCAGATATTTATCCATCATATTTTCTGTCTCCATGGACTTCCACACAGCATTGTATCTGACCTCAGTACATCTCCCGGTTTTGGAAACATTTTTGTTGGACACTGAACATCAATATAGCACTATCATCGTGTTTCCATCCTCAAACCAATGGACAGACTGAGCGTCTCAACCAAGGATTGGAGCAGTACCTTCGCTGCTTTTGTAATTCTACCCAGAGCAACTGGAACACTTACCTTCCTATCGCTGAATTTTCTTACAATAACACTGTCCATAGTGCCTCCAAGGTCACTCCTTTTTTCTGTTCTTATGGCTATCATCCTACCTCTTTTCCTACTACTCCTCAGTCTACCTCTTCTCTTCCTGCTGTTACTTCATTTTCCAGACGGCTTTTACAGATCCATAGATTGATTCGATCTAACTTGTTGAACACCAAGAGATGTATGAAGAGAATAGCAGACAAGAAAAGTAGGGATGCAATAGAATATCACCTTCAAGATAAAGTCTTGCTTTCATCAAAATTTTTGCCTTTACGCCTTTCTCAAAATAAGTTCACACCTCGTTACTGCGGTCCTTTCCGTAACCTTCAGCTGATTAATCCTGTCACTGTCCGTCTTCACTTGCCTCGTACCTAGAGGATTCATCTGGTCTTTCATGTTTCCCAGCTCAAACCCTATGTACCTGATCCTTACTCTCGTCAGTTTCCTTGTCCTCCTCCTGTGTTAGTGGATGATGTACCTGAATATGAGGTACAAGAGATTTGTGACTCTCATATCTTTCACAAACGTCTTCAGTATCTGATTCATTGGAAGGGTTACCCTCTCTGTGAATTCTCTCGGGAAGATGCATCTTCTGTTCACGAACCTCTTCTGATTCGCCATTTTCACCGCTTGTTTCCGCACAAACCTGGACCTTCAGTGGGGGACCTACTGTTGCGCTGCTGCGCGTGGCACAAGCCAAACATTCGGCTCGGGCTGTGGCACGCGGTCCCAAGACGCGTTGTGTCCCCAGCCTGCTCTGCACCTTACGAGGCCCCACATTGGGCATGGGGCCTCGTTCTTCTTTAGCGCACCGCGCTCACAGGCAGGTCTGACCCCCCCCACTCACCTGTTATTTTCCTCTTCTTCTTTTTCTTGTCATCTGGTTGTGCCTTCCTTTATGTTTTTCTCCCTTTCCCATATTACCCTTCTCTTCCGAGCATTCCTTGTTCCCTACTCTCTATGGCTCCTAGTCCATTCTGTTCTATGTGTTTTTCCCTATCTAAGATGGTGTCCTTGTACTTCCTGTTGGTCGCTTCCTGTTTGTTGGTATTTAAGGGCTGTGATTCTTTCTCTCCTTGTACTGCAACACTTTCTGTTTGGATGGTGTCTTCGCTCCTACTTCCTTGTATTCCTGTGCTGGTTCTCATCAGTTCCAGTGTATTTTCCTGTCCTTTGCTGCTGCTGTTACCTATTCATTGTCTTCCTGTTGCAGGAACCTATCTTTTTGGAGTTTTTTTCCCCTTTCAGGTTTTTTTTCCCTCTGGCACTACTTCTGAGGTACACAGCCTGCTCTTGGCGTACCCATTGCCTGCAGCACTGTGGCTACCAGAAAGAGTCGCCCCTACCTGGGCAAAGGCCGAACATTCAAGAACAAGATCCACGCCACTCGATCTGCGGACTCCAGGTTAAAGCAGCACGTAAGTCATGACAAGACGTGGGTCCCGTGCTCACTGCGCCACTGGATTCAAGCTAGCCTAGCTGATGAAGGGTGATACCCTGAAACCGGTCCTAGGATGCTTGTTTCCGGTCCAGGGAGGACCTGGCTTGGCAGTTTGGGCTGTACTGTTCCCATGATGAACAGGGTCAAGACTGATTTGCCTATGGGTGGGTCCAACCTGGGGTGGTGTGGTGAGCAAAAAAACGATGGATGAAACCCGGATCTCTGTGCCTGGGGGTGAATGTTTGATTTGGTCTGCATTCCGTCCATCATCTGTTCTTTTTGCAGAGGTTGAAATAAGGGCATGAAGTGTTGTAGTGGGGTTCGCTGGTGGGGCAGCAAAATGCCAAGAGGGTTTGTGCTGGGTGGCAGTAGATGGGGGAGGGTGGAGAGTCAGATGCGGACTTGTCCAACCTTCCAGGGGGGAAAAAGAAACAGGTGAAGGATGAGAGACTGATGGAGGCCCGAGTCAGGCAGGGGATAAAAAGAAAAGAGGGATGTGTGGGAATGAAAGTGGAAATTGGGTGAGCGAAGGATAAGTGGTGGATTGAAGTGAGGATGGAAGATGGGGAGTTACAAAGTTAAAGATGAAAAGTTGTTCATTTAAAGTTCCTGTTCTGTTGATGTTTTACCATGATGAGCTAGCCTGTCCTAAAAAATGGCCTGTTACATTAATCAACAGGTGTCGGAGTCTATGTCCCGATAGGGCCCCATGAAGAGCAGGACGCAGTCCAGGCTCTTCATGGGAGCTCTCAGGACAGATGCAGTCGTTCGGCCAGAGGATAGGCTGGGAGTGGGAGGGTTCTCTGGGGAGGGTATAAAAGGGGGTGGGGCTGGAGGATCAGCCTCTTCGGCGCCAGCTAGTCATGCTGCGCAGAGGTTGGCCACCCGTTCACCCTACATGTAGGAAGAGAAGAAAGATGGGTCCAGTGTGAGGGTATATGAGGGGGTGGGGACTTTTGTTGCCAGTTTTAGGACAGGTTGCTCAGTACCGGCAGTAGATGTGGGAGGGTGGAGAGTCAGTTGCGGGCTTGTCCACCCTTCCAGGTGGGAAAAAAGAAGCAGGTGAAGGATGACAGTCTGAGGGAGGCCTGAGTCAGGCAGGGAATAAAAAGAAAAGGGGGATGTGTGGGAATCGAAGTGGAAATTGGGTGAGCGAAGGATGAAAAGTTCCTGTTATGTTGATGTTTTATCATGAAGAGCAAGCCTGTCCTAATAAATGGCTTTTTACACTAATAAATAGGTGTCGGAGTCTATGTCCCGATGGAGGACACCAGGAGAAGCCCCATGAAGACGCATCTGGTTGGTCTTTCCTGTGCGCGGTGCGCAACATTAAATAAAAGGTGTAGTGCATGGGTGCTCGACAGTCAGCCCCAGAAAGTCAAGAGTATTCCACCTGTCTCGGCCTCATCTTTGCTGCCACGTGAGCATGCCACGTGCAGCCTGGCCGCACCCTGACACAACAGCTGATATACACAACCAGCAATCTTACAGTAGTGTGCATTGGAACAAAGTAGGTCAGGGAACCCATGAAGGTCAATGTTGGTCATATTATAGCAGTGTTTGGTAAAATTGGAGGTAAGAGAGTTAACAAAAAAAACATGATATAGCAATTTCCTTTAAATTCTTCAGTTTCAACTGCAAGCAACAGAAGCCTCATAGGAGGATAATGCATATTTTTTCACAGTGGGGTTAGTCAATAACACAATGGAACATCAGGTACCCTCATATGTCTCCTTAGTGATGTTTGGGGGTGTAGCCACCTTCTGTAGTCATCAGGCTCTGAATCTGTAGTCATCAGGCTCTGATTCGGGCTCAAGTAATGCCCATGTGCCCTTGTATGAACCATTCCTCATACAGCTCCAAACACACTATTCACTTCACACGTGGCAGGCTCACCATCCCTCCTATGGAAGGGTTAGGCCTTTCCTCAGGCAGGTCACTGGGTGCCCTCTGAGTCTCTCCTTATCTATGCCATGCAGCAAAGAATGCATTCAGTGGCCTTGCCTTCCATGTGTCATTTCAGAATTTTGTTTCCCATGCAGTTGTGTGTTGGAAATGTCTCCACTTAGGTAACACTAAGGGGGTCATTACGGCCCCCGCGGGGATCGGCGATAATATGGCGGTAAGTACTGCCAACAGGCTGGCGGTACTTACTGCCATATTATGACATTGGCGGGCTGGCTGAAGCCAACCTGCCAATGTACCACTCCGGCCGCCACAGCGTTAACAGCCATCGGGCTGGAGATATCCTTCTCCAGCCCGGCGGCCGTCACTGCTCTGCCTGTGGGATTATGGCCTCACCTACCACCATGGTTTTCATGGCTTTCTTAATGCCACCAAAACCATGGCGGTAGGCACTATCAGTGACAGGGAATTCCTTCCCTGACACTGATAGGGGTCTTCCTCCCTCCCCCTCCAGTTAGCCTCCCACCTCTCCAAAGCCCCCTACATTCACGCCCCCTTCACACACACACACACACACACGCATGCACACACCTATTCCCGCATGCATCCACGCATGCATACATCCATTCACACACACTTTCATACATACACGCATTCACATAACACAACATACACGCACTCACACATCCATACATGCACACACACATTCAACACGCAACACACACCCGCATCCATGCATACAGAAACATTCACACATACCCCCACACACACACAACAACCCTCTGCTCCCCTCCCCGGTCAGAGACCCGACTTACCTGGATCCAGGGGGTCCTCCGGCAGGAGAAGGGACAGGGTGCTGCTGCCACCAGCAGCGCCCGCCAGCAGAACATCGCCAGGCCATTTTATGGGTCATAATACGGCTGGCGGCGGTCTACTGGCGAGGTGCTGCTAGTGGTAGCAGCGCCACCTTACCGTCATTGCTGGCATGGCCACAGCCGTATTTCTGCCATTCTCCTTGTGGAATGCCGGCTGTGGTCATAATACAGCGAATGGCTGCGACGATAGTCTTTTGGCAGCCGTCGCCACGGCAGTAGGCGGTTTTTCCCACCAATCTCAAAATGAGGGCCTAAGCCTTTAGGGGCATATTTATACTCTGTTTGCGCCGGATTTGCGTCGTTTTTTTTACGCAAATCCGACGCAAAACTAACTCCATATTTATACTTTGGCGTTAGACGCGTCGAGCGTCAAAGTTCATGGAGTTTGCGTAATTTTTTTGCGTGGACACCTTCCTTGCGTTAATGATATGCAAGGGAGGCGTTCCCTACTAAAAAATGACTCCGAGGCATGTGTGTCGTATTTATACTCCCGGGCAAAAATGACGCCCGGGAGTGGGCAGGTAAAAAAAAATGACGTCTACCCTCGCTAGCGTCATTTTTTAACGCCTGCTCATGGCAGGCGTTAAGGGACCTGTGGGCTCGGAAGGAGCCCAGAGGTGCCCTCCCATGCCCCCAGGGACACCCCCTGCCACCCTTGCCCACCCCAGGAGGACAGCCAAGGATGGAGGGACCCATCCCAGGAAACTTAAGGTAAGTTCAGGTAGGTATTTTTTTTTTTTTTGGGTGGCATAGGGGGGCCTGATTTGTGCCCCCCTACATGTCACTATGCTCAATGACCATGCCCAGGGGACATAAGTCCCCTGGGCATGGCCATTGGGCAAGGGGGCATGACTCCTGTCTTTGCTAAGACAGGAGTCATTTCAATGGGGGTTGGGGCGAAAAATTTGCCTCAGCCTGACTTGCCCCATTTTTTGACGCCCAAACTCCATTTTCCCCTACGCCGGCGCTGCCTGGTGTAAGTCATTTTTTTTTACGCACACCACTCCGCAGCACCGGCTAACGCCGGCTAACGTCATTGAATAAATACGGCGCCCGCATGGTGCTTCAGAATGGCGTTAACTGGCGTTAAATTTTTTGACGCACAACTGCGTTGGCGCAGTTGTGCGTCGAAAAGTATAAATATGGCCCTTAATGTGCTGGCAAAATTGGCACAGAAGGTCAGAAAAAGTGGTCTTGACCCATGTTCAATGGGTCTTTCCCCATTTATTATTTTTTCAAAAAAACTTCGTCAAAAAGGTTTTGTTTTCATCTTAAGTCAAAGAGCTTTCTTGAGCTTATATAATTGTACGAAAAGCTGCATTTCCAATTAATGCTCAACCATTGATCAAAGGAATTGCCTGAAATACTCAGCCAAAAAATGTTTTTTTCAAGATCCCTCTTTTATTACCAGTAGTTTAGGACGAAAGAAGTTATCTGTGTTCTGTAAGAAACTGGAACTGAAAAAATATTCCTTGTGAATATTTCCTAATTTCTGAAGGTGGCCAAATGAGAAATTGTTAGTTGTGGCAGCACAAGGTCAAACTGGAAGCATTCATTAGAGTTTTAAACTTCCAGGAAAGAATCTCATTTTATGTTACTCACCAGGTTGGTCCATTGTATCCGGTTGGCCAATGGCTACATTGTTTCAAGTATTTTAGTTATTTTCCCAACATTCATGGCGACATGGCTACAACAGCCTCAGGCTCTCCTGCTGCTATTCCTCGCAACATTTGATCCATGATTATGAGTAATACGGAGCAGAGTTACCAAAAGGAATTCTGCTCCACCTGATGACTGCCACAGTTTTCCCATATTCAATTTTCCTAGGTGGTGATAGTAATTACAGTCCCTGGGAATCTTCACATGGAATTCCACCTATGTGGCGATAACATTGCTATTTACCTTAACCGGTTACACTGGCTTCCAATTTCAAATAGATTGAGGTTTGCACCTTTGTGACTCGTGGATAGCGTCATCCACCAGAAGGTCCACACTATCCTCATAGAACCATTAGAGACTGTACTCCTTGGTTTTCCCTCGTTCCTCCTACTCCTGCAAACTTCAAGTCATCAGAAAAACATTCTCAATAGAAGCAGCCCTTGTATGGAAATCCTTGTCTGTGAGAATTTGGCCGAGAGACAACATCTTTCCGTCCTGCATACCACAATTCATTCCGCACTGTCTCAGTCAATATGCAAAATCTCTGTGTATTCTAGATACAGCCTTTAAAATGATTTAACATATCATGTCACAACAGTATATAGATAGAATTTTAACCTATCTTGATATTCCACACGTTTAACATATTGCAGTGCTGGAGTTATTATGAGGTGCATATAAATACCATCATGGTTATTCGCTCAGGCTCAACCCGTATGTGTTTTTTACATATGTCAGTAACTTATTTATTAGGCCATTGAAATCTTATTGAGCGATATCAGAATTACATTACACCCTGACACTTGTGAATACGTTTCCTTTTTGCGCTTGAAGCACGGAACCTTTAAAAACTTACACAAACCCTGGCAAGAGCCTAGAATAGAATAGTTAAATTTTCTTTTTCTTCAATGAAAACACCAGTCTGTGCCTATTTCCCAAAATTTGAAGCACTGGGTCCTTTTCAGTAACCGGTAAGATTCTACGTAAAACGTGCGTAATGGCAGGTTTGCTTGTCAAGAAAATGCTTCGTTCATGTAAATTCGACCTGCTTAATGCTGTGCGTCTAATTTCCTAACCAATTTCCCTGGCTTCAAACAGTCCTAAACCATGAAAACATGGACCTCACTTACCAAGCTTTTTTTGCTTTATGGCAGTTTGTAAAGCTATTTTAGACTAGGAAAGACAGTCTTAATTCTCATACTCTTTAAAGGCAGTAAACCTAAACATATTATTAACATGCTCTAATTGAGAAGTAATAATCTTAACCTTGTTTTAAAGTAAGTTTCAATGCATTACTACATACATAAAATGCTAAGAAATTCAAAAATTTTCGTTCACAAAACCCAATAAGCTCACACTTTTTAGTCAAGGACTGGTTTTGCATTTTTACAAAAAATATCTTCTTTGATCTGTTGAACGGTATCCTTTCCTGAATAAATAATAAACGCAACACGCATGCATTTTTCAGAGGAGATGGTGTATCAATTCTGCTTTGCAGATACATTTGTCATGTTAAAAAATTCATAGCTTACCGTACATAAATCACCAGAATAATGCGCTTCTGAAAGAGGTCCAAACTCATTCTTAGAGATAAGTGAAAGGAACTGAATGATCTCCAGGGAGAAAAACTACCTCTCTCTACCTAGAGGATGCTGATTGTGATTCCAAGAAAGTAATTTTCTGCAATGCTTGCAAACGGTCACTGTCCTTTTCTATAGGAAGGCCCAAGGACAAAACTCTTTTGGGGGTTTCCATGTGCCAAAGTTTTTGAGTTCTCTTTTAGAAAATGTACAGATCATACAAAGGTCTGTGGTGACCAGTAATAAATAACAAGGGCACAACTTAGTAACTAGTTTGCGTCAGAAATCGACTTCTCACATATTTACTCCTGCAATTTTTATATTCATGTAACTTTATGTAAGTTATACGTTTTTCTACCGTGTGTTTATTAATGAAAAATGTTTCATAAGGTGGACTATCAACAACATGGTATAAATGTGCGCTAGCACTTCAAACACGTTTTTCCATGAAGGAAGGCAATTTGTTCTTGAGGGTAAATCACCTCTATCAGATCCACTTGTAATATCTATGAGAACGTACGTAGGCATATTTTGGAGCCCAAATCTATATAGAAAGACAGGGAAAGCTGTGAAAAGGTTGGTGTACATTAGGGGTTTGGGGGGCTGAAGGGATAATAGGTTTACAGGTAGGATACAGAAGAGAATGGACCATAAAAGTAAGGGAAGGGATTTCTTCGGTTGAGGCCCAACATTCAGGAGGGCTTTTAAAGGAGGAGGTTTGCCTGAAAAAATAAGGGCTGGATTTAGAGTTGGTGGACAAGTACTACACCACAAGTATGCCATTTATTACAAGTGGATTAGGATATAATACTCTTAAAATAAGGTGAACAGGATATCGATTGCTTTTACAATTGAGTTCCCAGCCACCTTATTCTACATCTGTCCCTAAGTCTTCAGTTCCTTCTGGAACTCAAGGCGGGCGATGGGTTTATCGATCTATGTGGGAATAGCAGAAGGTCTGTGTTAGAAATTGGGTTGTTAGTAGACTGGGGTGTAAACCTTAGTCAAACAGCAACCACAATCCTAGTCAAGCTAAGTGTCAGGCAACCCCTACATTAATGTTTGCTCACCATCTGGTAGCTTGGCACAGAGCAGTCAGGCTTCATTTGGAGGCCGTGTGTAAGATATTTGTGTAACACTTTAAACAGTAAAATAGTAAAAAAAAGCACACAAAAAGATTCCTCATCACATTAGAAAAATAAAGCAAAAAGTAACAAATAAAGACCAAAATGACAACAATACAATATGGAGAACTGTAGTTATGAATATTTAAAGAATAAACTGCAATTAAGCTCTTCAAAGAATAAAGTGCCAACCGTGGCTATCTCATCGCACTGGACCGGTCCAAAGTCGAAAGTTCAAGCCGACTGCGATGGAGCACGGGTTTAGATAGTGTCCCAGATTAGTCCCACTAAAGTTTTACCTTCTCAAGATTAGTGCCAAGAGTCCCATTCACAGGGAAGAAGTTCGCTGGGAGCAATGAGAGCATCACTGGCAATGGTCGACGGGGCGCTAGGAGCCGGGCGGGTGTCATGGACAGATGAGCCAGAGCCTCCTGGCTATAAGCTGCGGTACTTGCTGTGCAAAGAGACAAACTTGCAGGGGCTTGTGCTGGATTTCTGGGCAAGGGGCACGGTTCCAGAGCGAAAGGGCTTTAAGAGCTGAAAACCCTCTTCCAAGGGCCCAGGACCTGAGAGACACCTCTTGTAGATCAGCAGCTCATTGAAGATGGGTCAATGAGCTGTGTGGAGCCTTTTATGTCCCTGGGGCTCAGATCAGGACGCCAGCAGACTAGTCCTTTGAGTCAGTCTGGGGACCTGGGTTCAAGATGGGTTCCAGGTCCAGTTTGTATTCCCCATGCAATAGGGCAACAGGCAGCAGGTCAGCACAAGAAGGCAGCAGCTCCTACAGAGTAGCAGTCTAGCAGAGTGATAGTCCTTTCAGCAGCACAGCAATACTTTTTCCTTGCAGAGTGTCCACAGGTCCAGAAGTGTACTGAAATGGTGGTGTTTGAGGTGCAGTATGTGTACCCAGTTGTGACTTGAAGTGGAGGAGACTTCAAAGACATGCCTTTGAACTGCACAGTGTCCTTGCCCTTCCTGCCTTGGCTCCAGACTCACTACAGTGGGTTATGTAGTTATTTGCGTGTGGACAGGACCCAACCTGTTGAGGTATAAGTGAGGCTGTGCCCAGCCCCTGAATCCCATCCTCCCAGGATGGCACATTAAGTCACATCTAGGCTCCCAGTGTGTCTAGGGAGAATACACAAGGCACAGCTGTCATTAACCACAGACAAGTGATAAGAGACAGGAAGCAGGCACCAAATGGCTAAAGTAAGAAAATGGCAACTTTCAAAAGTGGCTTTTTAAGAATTGCAATTAAAAATGTGACTATACCATGCATTGTGATTTTAAATTGTGATTCCAAAGACACCAAAGTTGAAAGAACTATCTCTTCCCAATTGAAAGTTATACTTATAAAAGTTCATAAGGAAACTGCAATGTTTTCCTATGGGGGAGATAGACCTTGCAGTAGTGAAAAATTAATTAAAGAGGTTTTCACTACCAGGATATTTAAAACTTAAAAATACAGATTCAAGTTTTTAGCTATACTGCATTTGGCCCATGGGGCTGCTCAGGGCCTACCTTTGAGGTGATATATTTATTAATAAAGAAGACTTAGACCTGGCAAAGGGTTTACTTTGCCAGGTTGAAATAGCAGTTTAAAACTGCACACACAGGCTCTGCAGTAGGAGGCCTGAGACATGAGGGCTACTGAAGTGGTGGCACAATCATTGCGGCAGGCCCACTAGTAGAATCCAATTTAGAGGCCCTGGGCACATGTACTGCACTTTGCTGGGGATTTATAGGTAAGTTAACTGTGCCAATTGGTGATAAACCATAGTCATCATGTTTAGGGAAAAGAGCACAAGCACTTTAGCACTGGTTAGCAGGGGTAAAATGTGCATAATCCTTAGCCCAGCAAAAACAAAGCCAGAAAAAACAGGAGGTCTGAAGGCAAAAACAATGCCAAGGATGCCAGGTCTAACAGTCTGACTTCTCACTATAGCACTTTCTCTTTTCAAGTCTGTTAATGATACTGCTATACTTGACATTTCCTGGTGTGGTTGGGTGCACAGGTTTACAGTTTTTTAGATAGTGCCACATTTTTAAGGAGAAGCATTTATGTAGGGATGTTTTACACAACAATGTGCACATTTAATGCAGCCTGTTTTAAAACTAAGTTGACATGCATGCATCCAGTGTGAATAACTGTTGGATCTGACCCTTTTGCTGAGTCACCTTCAGATTTTACCCTTCTGTAGCTATTGTTGGCCTTAAGTTTTCCATTCATTTTTCTTCTTTTAACCATGATAAATCATTTGTATTCTCTCCCTAAAACATGGATCAATGGGCATGTACGTGATAGGTGTATTTCATTTACATGAAAGTCCCTAGTATAGGACACTACAGGTACTCAGGGCCTGTAAATTAAATGCTACTAGTGGGCAGCAGCACTTATTGTACCACCCACTTATGTAGCCTTGTAATACATGTCTCAAGCCTGTCAGGCCTAAGCCGTCCTTTTTATTACTTAAAAGTCACCCCTCAGGCAGGTCCAAATGCTCATAAGGCAGGGGGCATGGCATTTAAAAAGCAGGACATTGGCCCACAGTGAAGAGCTCCTAAGACTGTTTTCCCTCATTGCAAGACCTTTGTCTCCTATAGGCTAATACTGAGTTCACTTTTTTCATTAAATAAGTATTAACTTCATACTGGGAGCAGGTAGAGGTATGTGGTTTACCCTCAAATGAAAACAATGTAAATGTAAATTTAAAACCCTATATAATTGTAAAGTAAAATTTTAGATTGTAATTCTGAAAATGTAATTTTTAGAAAATTGGCATTTTCCTGCACAGTGTATCTGAAGCCTTTCTAGGAGTTTCAAGCTGCCTGGGCCTGTTAGTGGTTCCCGCATCAAGAATGTGTATTAGGCCCATACAGGGAACAATGGGACCTGGATGTAGCTGTAAGATGGTCTTCCTGACATGACAGATGGGTGGGAACTGCCTCCCCACTTCAATTACATTTCAAAGGGCCTTGCCCACAGCTCACCAAAGAAGAACCTGACACCAGACATCCCTTGCCTATGTCACACTAGAGAGTTTTGAGCCAAAACCAGGGGAAGGGGCAGAACTGACTAAAACCAGTTTTGAGGGGGAGGTCAGGGAATTCCGCCACACAAAGGCTGACACCAGGAATAAAATTAGAACCCTCAAAACCACTCTTCAGAACACTCCTGGGGCCAGATGTTCAAAACGTTTTAGTTGTCTCAAACTGCAGATTTGACCATTTGTGACTGCTAAATGGCCTTGTACCATGTATCAACCCTATGTTGCGAGTCAGTAACATATTACTGACTTGCAAAATAGGGTTTGCGAGTCGCTGTTAGTAGGGGCGTGCCAAGGGCATCCCTTCCTAATAGCGACTTGCACTGGTATGTAGGAATGTTTTGCAACCAGGAATGCGGTTGCAAAACATTTACAGTTACACATTCGCAAATGGGAACAGGGTGAACGGGGTTGCAAACATTTTTTAAGAGCAGGCAGTGGTCCACCTTTTCATTTTTCTTTTTTGTAATGCATCCCGTTTTTCTTTAAGGAAAATGGTCTGCATTGTAAAAAAGAATTGCTTTATTGAAAAAGCATTCACAGACATAATGGTCTGCTGACCCCAGAAGGACGCCATCCCTGTTAAGCAGAGTAACTCTACAGATCAGTTGGATGACCTCCTCCGTAAGCTACAGGAACACAGAAAGCTTCCAGAGGTTCCCTCCAACTGTCTTCTGACCAGCTGCAACTGAACCTGCCTAGACCTGCCTCAGCCCTGCTGCTTGCATATGCTGGAGTGAGTCCTGATCCCTAAGATGTGCCCCCCAGGATCTGGACCCTTGGATAGCATCAGTGAGAGATCTTCCTAGAGAATAAGGTGAAAATCCTAAAGTTTGGGCTTCTTGCAACCGTGAACGGGCCCGTTCACACCAAGACTCTGCCGCTCATAACATCCATCCCAGTGGGATCTGCTCTTCACTAGCAATGCAAGACCTACACTTCTCACCGACAGCAACCGTCCACGATTATCCACAACCTTGAAGCTCCAGTGCTTACTGAATCTTTGCTGTGCAGCAACAACTTTCTGTGACACTCAACCTGCTGTTCAAGATGAAACCCAATGCAAATGGAACTCTGCACGCTGTACCTAAGAAGGTAACTTTTCAGCATCCGGCCCATGCTCCATTGCAGACAGCCTGAACTTGTGACTTCCTCAGGTCCAACGTGACCAGATGACCACAAGTAGTGCTTTCTGCGTGTTGGTTCTATTTTCACTTTAAAAAAATTAATTCAGTATCTCCGGTTCTCCTGATTGGATTTTTGTTGTTCTGGTATGATTTTATATATTAAAAGGTACTCAAGTTTTCTAAATTGGTTTGGATTTTCTAGTGCTGTGTTTTTACTTTATTACTGTTTGTGTGCAGCAAAATACTTTTCACTTTGCCTCTAAGTCACACCTGGTTGTTTTGTGCCAAGCTACCAAACGGCTAAGCATGGGTCATTTTAGTGACTTTTGTGGTTCACCCTGGTAGGATTTGTGGCTGTTGGCTGATTGGGGATTCCACCCCTGTCAGCCAGAAACCCAGTTTCCTTTAATAATCATTAGAAAGGTTTTTGAAAACCAACACATTTAGATCTGTGGGTGTTCACTCCCCCATTATAGGTCACCACACCTCCGATCTCCACATTTCTATCCTCACAGTACTAAATTGTTGTGCTGTGGAGAAACTACTATGATATTGTGATTTTCCATCTGAGGATGTAAATGTATTTAAATCCTACATCTGTATATACGCATCTGCTGTTTTTGCCTGTAGACTGTATTTTTGTGAAACTATTTCGAGCATAGGAGAGCAAATGATTTGTGATTTAGGCCTAAAGCATCATTATAAGCGTGTCAATTATTCTAGATTATTTTACTTTGGGTTTTCTTTAGCCCAATAAGCCACTCAAAAACAACTGCAAATTAATGGTAGCCAAAGAACGGGGGTGCAAACACAGGATATGTAGCCATTAATTAGCAATGATGAACAGAGAAAAAATAAGCAGTCCAGAAATACTCCAGGGACTACAAGGGAGCATATCCCACCATTGTGGTATCGTTCCAAAAGACCAGCATCTTTGTTTTCTTCTAAGCAAGAAGGCTTCAGTTACAGAAACACTTCTACATGATATCCATTGCTGCTGCTGCAGAAATCAGCAGAGGTACAGCCCTATACTGCAAAAATCTTTAACAGGCTGTAGAACTGTACCATCCACCTACCTATTTTTCCTTCTATTTTTCCTTCTTCTCTGAAATTTCTCCTGTCTTTTTGACAAGATTTTATTGGGCCTCTGATCCTCAGAGACACTTTTTGGTGTACCCTGGCACAATAAACACTCAATTGGTTTTCCGGACATACCTTTACCACAGATGTCTTTACAACAAATTTAATTGTAAAGGCATGATTGGTAAAGGTGTATGTGTGGTAAAGGTTTTAAATGTAAGTACAGGTAAGTATTAAGTGGGTTGAGTGATATAGAGCTATATATATTTAGGTGGTCATTATGAGGTTGGTGGTGTTGGACCGCCCCGCCGACGGTGGAGGTGTGACCGCCGACAGGGTGGTGGTCCGGACCACTGTTTTATGAGTCAGGTGGAAAAACGTGAACAGACCAGCCCCTTCACCGCTGCTACCGCCAGAGAAGAAGAGCCGCCGCCGACGGCAAGGGCCATCTTCAGGCCAGTGGAAAGGCCCTTCCCGCCCACCATATTACAAAACACCACACCGCCAAGATTTCCAGGACCGAACCACCACCACACAAAGCCTGGCGGAAGTGAGCCATACAAAAGGAAACATTCACCGTAGGGACACAGAAGACACAAGGACGGCACTGAGCGTGAACTGGAAATCTTCCCAGTGCTGATCCTTGCAACATTCCTCCAGGACTGTGGCCATCGACGAACACTCAAGGGTGTGTACAGCCGCCTAGCACACAAGGGAGGGAAGGGGACATTACACACCTAGATGCCACACGCATCCCACACACACAGCACTGTGCCCACACACACGCACACCAACACCCTTACACACACACCCTCACCACCAACACCCCAACCCACACACCCCCCGAACTAAGTACACAATCAGTACAGGTAGATACTTACCTGGCACAGAAAGAAAACACGGAGCACATACCTAAGTGCACGACCCTCCCACATTAAAACGCACGACTACAGAAGAACGTTGCACCAACATGTGTGTTGGCCAGATATATTGATCCAGATACTGGAGGCAGAAAAATAAGTACAGACAAGGCCATGTGCCAGTCCACTCAAATAGTCCAGTTGGGCCAACAAGGCCCCCTCTTGACTCCTACCACGACCATGGCCTCCACAGGGAAGGGGCATCAATGGGGCAGGTAGGCAACTCAGGGAGCAGAGGTAAGGCTTGGGAGGGGGTTTCCCTGGCTGAGGTTTCGGAGTGGGTGGGGTTTTGGGTTTACCCTGGGAAGGAGTGGGAGTGGGCTTGGACTGGGGGTGGGAGTGGGACCAGCCCTCCAACATGTTCTTTTCCTCCCTGGGAAGGGGCATGGGACTGTGAAGGGAGGACTGGGGAGGATTCTGATGAGGAAGGAGTGGATTTGATGAGGCCAAGGGAGTGTTTAGGGACAAGAAGGTTTGGGCCAGTGGGTTTGGAAAGGTTGACACGGGAAAGGAAAAGCTTCTTAGGTGCAGAAGGAGGGGTTTTGGAGACAGGTTTGGGAGTGGAGGTTGAGGGAGTGGAAGTATGTGGTGTAGGCATGTTGTCGGTGGATGCAGGTGCATGCTCCGTCTGCTCATGTTTGGTGGATGGCTGTTGCATGAATGTGTGGGTACATTTGTGTGTACTGGGAGGAGGGGCGGAAACAGTGGGAGTAGACAGGCAGATAATGTAGATGGATGTTGGGTGTGTGTTTGCAGGTCTAGTGAGTGTGCAGTAAGTGTCTGTGAAAGTTGCAATGTTGAGTGCAGGTGGGGTGTCTGGAGTGGATTAGTGGATGTCAGCAGTTGCGGTGAATGTGAGAATGGTGGCAGGAGCAGTGACTGAGGGTGTAGAGAATGTGGGTGTGCATTGTGAGGTGACAGACAGGAAGGAGGGGGTTGGTGACACCGTGGGGGAAGTGCCTGTTGTGGTGTGTGCACTTGGATGTTGGGTGTGTGTCTGCTTGTGGTGGGACGTGTGGTGTCTGCGTTCCTCTTTGAGTTTCCTGTGTGTTGTCTTGGGTGCATGCTTATCTGTATGTGTGCTTGGGATGGGTGAAGGGAGTGGGGTGCTGGAAGGGGCAGAGGAGGTGGGAGGGGGACGGAAGAACCAGGGGCACTGGCTGCCGTCAAAGAGGAGGCCAGAGCCTGAATAGATCTCTGCAGGCCAGACATGGCACAGTGTATGCACAAATGCACTCCCACCCATCCCAGACACTATCCCTCAACATCACCCACTACATCAAGGTAGGTACCTCTGATTGGTGCTCAAGTTTGAGTTTGAACAAGGGAGAGGGATGCTGTCCGACCACAATGTGTCCAGTCTCAGAGGACATTCATCAGACCCACAAGCCCACCCATGGGACCTGTTACATAGCAAAATACCCACCTCTTCTAAGCAGAAATCACAATCCCAATGAGGGAAAGGGGGACGCCTGCATGGACACACCAGAGTACCACCCAGCCACTACTTGCCAACCACCCTTTTGCACCCAACCATACTTCACAATAAGCAATGAGAACCGTGGTGGTACTCACCCCCTTGTGGCTGCTGTGTTGCCTTCAAGCACCCATTCAACTCAGGATTGGCCACCACCAGAATGCAGACCATTAGGGGGGTCATGGTCCGATGGGCATCCCTTCATCACCGGGAGGCCCTCCCCAGCAGGGCCTCTGTGGTCTTCCGTGCCCAGCATCTCAGGTCCTCCCACCGTTTCCTGCAGTGGGTGATCCACCGGCTGTATGCCCCCAGGTTCTGCACTTCTTTGGTGATGGCTCGCCAGTATCCCTTCTTCTGATGGGCCCTAATCTGCATGTAACACACAGAGAAATGTAGCTGTGAGTGAAGGTGCACCATTAACACACTGAATACAACAACACCTGCAAATTTACCATTCATACTTATTCTCATCCATGAACCAACACACATACGTCCTGGCACACTGCACCTATTCATGGCCACATTCTCCAGTCACGCCCACAACCCTCCCATGCATTGGCACACATTCCTAGGATGCAAGAATATCACTCCCCTGGTCCTCTGGTCGCCCATACAGCTTTGAGTACAGAGGTAGGACCACGTCCACAAGCTTCTATAACTCCAACGATGTGAAGGCCGGGGCTGCTTCACCTGTAGCCCGCGTCATTGCAAGGAGCAGAGCCAGGACACAGCAGCACACGCAGTGGAGTAGTGGCTGTCTTCAGGTGCAGGAGTCAAGTGACATTGGCAAAACAAAATGGTTATGTAGACTGCGGCGGTGTGCACCGTCACCGCTGACAGCGATCTTGATTGGCCTCTGTTTCCCATTTATAAAAATGTTAACCAATGAGTATTTGTTCGGCGGTGAACACCGCCTACCATCATGACGACATACGCCAGCGGTATGATGTCACTTCAACCTGTATGACTGGAGACTGTCATTTTATGATCAAAACGTACACCCAAACAGGATAGGGGCAGTGTATATGCCGACATTTTGTGTTTGCACTGCAGCAAAGTGTGTTTTGAAATAACTTTTAGCCCTCTTCCCAGGTGATTCAGAATATCCAAACATGCAGTGGCTCCTGACACCTGTGAGAAATCCCAGGACAGATGCAGAAAACAGGTACAATGATGTCCATGGTCACACAGGAAAGGTGATTGAGTGAACCATTGGGCTCCTGAAGGCCAGATTCCTCTGCCTACACATGTCCAGTGGATCACTGTGCTATCCCCCTGACCAGGTGTGTCAGATTGTAGTGGCCTGCTGCATGCTCCATAATTTAGCTCTGAGGAAACATGTTCTACCACTGGAAGAGGAGGATGCTGCACTGCCACCCGTGGGATCTGAGTGGATGGATGACAGTAAAGGAGAAGATGAGGGGGGTGAAGTTTACTCCAGGACCCAGCTAATACAGCTCTACTTCAAATGACTCTCAGGTACATTTTGCACTGTGATGTTAGCTAAACTTGGCTGGATGTCAATGGCAGATTGTGACTGTACCTCCACAGTGCTGTGTGGACAGGAGTATGTGTATGTGTGGATGTTTAGGGATCCACTTTTAGCCATCTTCGGTGTTGAACAGAGTGGTCACAGTAGTTTTACACATCATCATTACCTGTATTACACTGTGATGGCTTTTTTTCCACATACCTCTAAAAGGGCTGTTGTCTGGAGCTCATCTGGATATTTTGTAATGGATGTGACACTTGTGGTGGTGCAGGGGATGACAGTTGTCCTGGCAGGTTGGCATTCCTAGACACTATGGTGGGTGATCTACTGTTCTGTTTTCATTTTCATTCTACATACATTTCCATGTAAAATTGTTTTTTTACACGTCTGAGTAGTGCATAGCCCACATTAGTTATATATGTGACCTTTAACTGAGTTCCTTATGCTGTAATGGGGAGGGTGTATGTCTGGCAGTAAATGTGGATACAGTTGTAAGTGCAGTTAAAATTGTGTTACATTTATCTTGCTGAAAGATACTGCTATGGGTTACTACCCCTGACATTTAGCTAGATCATGGATGTTGAAGGGATGAATTTAACACTCCTGGAGTGTAGAGTGTCAAGTACTTACCATCCACCTCTCTGTACAATGTGTTCCTGCAAGATGTGTGTACTTAGATTCTTGTTTGATGATGCCAGTTACATTTAAATCTGAAACATTGGTATGAAATAATAACAATATTTTGGTGTAATCAGGTACTGTTTATTGATATTGTGTATGATAATAGGGATGGGAATGTGGAAGGGATTGGGCACATGGTGAACAAAATACTCTGTAAGATTTCCACAGCTGCTGGTAACACAGGGGCATACTCGATGGGGCCAATGTGAAATGGCCAAATGGCAGTGGATAGTCAAGAAGATGGCTTAGTGGCACACAAGGAAGACAGTTCAGGGCAGAGTCATTTCTTGGCAGTGGGCTTGGTCTTGGCTACAGAGTCACTGGTTTGTCTGGCTCTCCGGCCATGTTTGCGAGGAACTTCCCGGGCTACAGGGGATATGGTGCTGGTGTCCTGTGTGTCCTCTGGCAGGGCCATCATTCCATTGGCTGCTGCAGATGTTGATAGCTGGGTTGTGTCATTGGTAGTGGAAGGGGCCTGCTGGTGGGTTGTGGACTCTGGCAATATGTGAGTCAACCTCTGCAGCACCCCTGCAATGGAGGCCATGGTAGCATTTAGTTGTTTCCATTGCTCCATGGCCTCCTGGTGGTGTGACACATGCAGCCTCTGGTTGTCCTGCATCGTGGCCAGGATCTGACAACTCCTGTCCTGGGAATGGTGGTATGTCACCAGGACCTGTGATATGGCCTCAAGGGCAGCAGTATCTCTCCTTGGCCCACCCCCTGGGCCACTGACACCCTCCTACTGGGCCTATCCCCCTGTGCCTGTGTCCCCGCCACAGGTGGGCAAGTCCCACTTGCACTGGGGCCTTCATCGTCCTGCCTGGTGGTGACTCCAATCCATGTACAGGTGGACAGATAGTCCGTGGCCTGGAGACACTGTTGTGGGGACAGCGTGCCCCTGGTGATGGTGGTGGCTGAGTGGTGGGGGTGTCAGTGGTGTCCTGGGTGGGGCTTCTGGAAGATGACTGCCCAAGGCTGTGGGATGGCCCAGGGACTTTCTCTTGGTCCAGACATGCAGTTGCACTGTCCTCACTGGGACCTTTTCTTCTGGTGGGGGACTTGCACTTCTTGCCATCTCACACCGGGTGGCATGGGCTGTGGTACCTGTGTGTCACATCAATGAGTATCTAGGGGCATATTTATATTTGTTTTGTGCTAAATTTGAGTTATATTTTTTTTACGCAAATTCAGTACAAAATTAACTCCATATTTATACTTTGTAGCTAGACCCATCTAACACCAAAGTTGTGGAGTTAAAGTCATTTTTTGGACGTGGAAACCTACTTTACATCAATGGGATGCAAGGTAGGCGTTCCCATGCAAAACATGACTCTATGGCCTTAGCGTTATATTTATCCCCCGTGCTAAAATCACGCATTGGGGGGAGGAGGGGTCAAATAATGATGCAAAGCTTGCTATGCATAATTATTTAATGCCTGGGTCAGGGCAGGTGTTAGGGTTTTTTTTAAGTGCCATTGGGGGCCCTTCAATGGGGACCCGTAACTGGCACTGGGTGCAATGGCAATGCCCAGGGGACCCTGGTCCCCTGTGCTGGCCATTAGGGAGGTGGGCATGAGTCCTGTAATTTCTAAGACAAGAGTCATATGGCATGGATGGTTTTACGTCAGAAAATGACGCTAGGCTGGTTAGAGTAATTTTTTTGCCTCTAACCTGTCTAATGTAATTTTTTGGTGCAAAACCCCCTTCTACCATACCGCCACCCCCACCCGGCTAACGTAATTTTTTTTATGCTAGCCTACCCTTTGCGCAGGCTTGCACCATTCCATAAATATGGTGCCCATCTGCCGCCCAAGAATGGTGCAAGCCGGTGCTAAACATTTTGATGCAAGACTGCGTTAGTGCAGTTTTGCACCAAAAAGTATAAATATGCCCCTTAGTTTCCTGAAAATTGTTATGAATTGTGGCTAGTGGGTGATGGTGCAGTGGCAGTGCTGGAGGGGATTTGGCATTGACAATAGTATCCCTGAGTATTTTTGTCATTTTCAATTTTTTTCATTTTTGCCATTGTCGTATTTCTCTTCTGTTTTCTGCCCCCTATGCAGTCATTGCCATTTCCCTTGCAGCACTGGCCACCTGTTTATTGTGCTTCAATTCCCAGTCACTTGCATGCAGGGGCACGTCAGGGTAGGTGTGATGCATTTTTAGTTATGGCATAGGTGGGGCATTGTGGGTGATGTAGTGCAGCATACAATACATGCAGGGGTTGGTGATTGTGCTCACAGGGAGGTGTTGTGAGTTGGATGGGGTGTTGTGGGCATGCAGGGATTCTGGGTACTGTTGAATTTGAGAAGTTGGATCTGCATGGGATAGGGTGTTTAGTGGTAGTGAAAGGGGTAGGGTGAGACATGCATTACAGGTGAGATACATAGTAGGGTAGATTATCTGACTTATCTGAGTCTAGTCCTCCAGTGAGCTCAGTGAGGCCCTCCAGGTGCATGATAGCCAAGACCTTCTCCTCCCAGTCAGTGTATTCGGGAGGTGGAGGGGGGGCACCGCCCGTCTTCTGTACTGCTATTTGGTGTTGTGATGCCAGGGAACATACCTTCCCCCACAGGTCATTTCACCTCTTCCTGATGTCGTTCCTTGTGCGTGGATGGTTTCCCACTGCGTTGATCTTGTTGATAATTCTCTGCCATAGCTCCATCTTCCTGGCGATGGACGTCTGCTGTACTCGTGCCTCAAACAGCTGCGGCTCGACACTGAGTATTTCATCCATCATGGTTCTTAGCTCCCTATCTGTGAAGCGGGGGTGCCATGGTGTGTGATGTACGTGGTGTTGTGAGGGTGTGTTGGTTGGGTGATGTTGTGTGTGTGTGTGTGTGTGTGTGTGAGACTTGCGTAATAGGTTTGTAAAGTGTGTGCATGATGTTTGCTGCAATAGCTATGGTGCAGTTGGGGTTACAAAGGATTGTGGGATGTATGTGTGTGTGTTTTATAGTGCTGTGTGTATTGTGTGTCTCAGGTGTGTGACTTTTGAATGACCCAATGCATGAGGTTGTTGTTGGTGGGTGCCATCAGTATCCGCGGCGGTCAGTACTGCCAATGGCGTACCATCATTGAATGACCGTGGGGCTGATTTGTGGATCATAATTTGGTGGCCGGATTTTTGTTGGTGTGGCGGTAATGGGTTGCTGAGTCCTGCCTTTCCGCTGTCGTTGGCCCTGGGGGTGTGTGAGGTTTGGCAAATGTTTGTCCGTTTGGCTTTTTGTACTCATAATACTGCGGAATGCATTCAGTCAACACTGCTGGTCTTTTGGCACCCGTCAGCATGGCGGTTGGCGGTGTTTCCCACCAAACTCATAATGAGGGCCTTAGTGATTAGGGTGGGTAATGGTTATTGGTGGTAAAGGCATTTTTAAGTTTTAGGGTGGGTATAGGATTTGGGGTGGTGAGGGCATTTTTAGGTTTTAGTGTGAGATTGGCTTTTTGGGTGGTAAGGGCATTTTTAGGTTTTAGGGTGGGTATGGGATTTGGGGTGGTAAGGGGTGTTTAGGTTTTAGGCTGGGTATGGGTTTTGGGGTTGTAAGGTAATTTTTAGCGTTTGGAGTAGGTAGGGTTTTTGGGTGGAAAGGTGTGTGTGTGTATATATATATATATATATATGTATGTACACAAATCTATATATATATATATACATATATATAGTGTAATGTATGTAATACGTACTTCTAGGTTTTACCATACATATGTCTTTACCAACTATGCCTTTACTACAAAATTTTCACGGTAAAGACATGCATGGTAATAGAATATGCGTTGTAAAAATATTTTGTGGTAAGTGCATGCGTGGTAATGACCATATATTGTACTTACCGTGTTGTAAAGGTATGAGTTGTAAGTGCACGCATTGTTCCATCATACATCCGCTCTGGAAGGTAGTATCAGGGAACGGCACTCAAATGCCCCCCTACTGACCTGCCCCTGTAAATTAAGTCCAGTGACTTGGAGCAGCTGAAAGTACATTTGCATTTATTATTTTTATGTGTTTTCGGGTGTTCTGGATTATTATGAATGAAAGGTTTTTTTCCAGTACTGATTGCACTGATTGGAACTAGAAAATGTTCTTCAAACCATCTTGTGTTAAGGATATTTGCAAGTTATTTCTTCTCCTGGGTCTACAAGTCACCACTATTTCTAGCACTCCGTCATCCGCTTTGGCTCACTCAAATATGGCAGACCCAAGAATGATTTTTCTTCGAAAAGCGTCTGTGGGTTCGCTGGCATGCGGAGAGCGACACCGAAGCATTATTGGCATTATTATAAAGATGCGAATTTGTGCATGTTTTTTTTTTTTAATTCACACATTTGAGACAGTGTACAGGTGTTCATTTTTGTCCACTAATTCTGCAACACTGAATATTTGAGATATTTTGGGGTCAAGCTTTACCTAAATAATTAAATGCCTGAAACTCTGACCTGGTTCATTTTGGACTTTCACCACTTAGCCCAATACATAAGGACAGTAAATCCACTAGAAAATAATACTTTTGAACTGGCAGTACATTCTATCAAACTCTTGTAAATCCTTAACGTTATGTTAGCAGGAATGTTTTTGTCACTCACTATTCATGCGGGGTTGCTTCAGTTATTATAATACCTGCAGGTTTTGTGATAACAGAATTGAAATATTACTGCTATCTTTGATAAATATAAGAAAGGACACAATGTGAAATTCTCAGCTTCAAACCTGTGCCCTCTCACCGCCTTTTGTGAGCAAAATAAATCGTCTCTTCTATTATGGTCTATATATTACATGTTATACTATTTCTTTCGAGGCCAGCTTCAATTACCTTATATTTTGAGGAGACATTTTCAATAGGTTAAGTTTCTAGACTTCATGATTCATGAATATTCGGCAAAAGACAGTCCTTATTTTATTTTTTGACCACAATGAACTTACTAAATACAGAACTAGCTAGGGAAATCGGGAAAACTGAATGTTTACTTTTGCAATGATATCCCTTTAGCAGTGAGTATTTGTGAATAACCCTGAATTCAAAGGTCAATTAGTTATAACCCATGAAGAACAATTAAGCATAAGAAGTAAAATGAGACATGATAGCTTGGTGGTTCGGTGTAAACACTATGGGGGTCATTACGACCTTGGCGGGCGGCAAGCGGTAACCGTCGTGCGGCCGCCAATGCAGCCACACTCCAGCAGCCCCCATTACGACATCCCCGCTGGGCCAGCGGGCGCAAACCAAGTTTTCGCCCGCCGGCCCAGCGGGGATGAGGCCACAACATAGGAGCCGGCTCCTAATGGAGCCAGTGGTGTTGCGGCCGTGCGACGGGTGCAGTAGTACCCGTCGCGCTTTTCACTGTCTGCTATGCAGACAGTGAAAAGCTGTCCGGGGCCCTGTTAGGGGGCTCCTGCACTGCCCATGCCATGCACTGCAAACCGCCAGAAACAGGCTGGCGGTAGGGGAGTCATAATCCCCAGGGCAGCGCTGCTGGCAGCGCTGCCCTTGCGGATTATCACCGCCGGGGCTAAAACGGCGGGAAACCGCTGGCCCCGGCGGTGCGACTGCAGCACTACCGCCGCGGTCGTAATAAGGGCCTCCGTACCGCCAGCCTGTTGGCGGTACGGACGCTACATTACCCCTGGCGGTCTCCGACTGCCAGGGTCGTAATGACCTCCTATATGTACCTATGTATAAGTGTACTCTATCTGGCAGCACTCTATCTGGCACCGCCCTTTTAAGTAAGTCCTAAGCAGGACTCAGTGGGATACACAAACGAAGAGCTGGGCATTCAAAAAGGGCATTTATTGTTGGATTAAAGTTGGAACCTAGCATAAGCTCGTGGGCTGTTTTTCACACATGTGCAGAAACTGTGGGACTGTAGGATCTTAGCCCTGTAGAGGGATTTCAATTCCAGGACACTTTCCTCACCTAAAGGGATAACAGCTTTCCTCAACAGGTTGAGCTGCCTTCGAGGACTCATCAGTAGGCTCATCGGTTGGGTAATCCCACCGAAGAAATTTCACAGGTCGGTCACAAATTTTTACCTAAGACAAAGGGATCCCCAATACCCATTCCCTCACATGTTTTTCATCTTTCCTCCTCTGAGGTTCAGACTGAATGATTGCACAGCAGTCCTTACCTAGTAACAGCTTGGTGAATGATTTCTTTTGTTTTGCAAGGAGACATGCTTCCTTCGCTCAAATGAGTAAGTTTGTGCAAAGCGTAAGGTAGGCTACAAACATATGTTCATCTTTATGACTTCTCTCTAATTGTCTGTGTTGTGACCTACTAATAGCATTGTTCAAGGGAAAGGGCTAGAGGCCTGATTTAGAGTTCAGTAGACAGGCTACTCTATCACAAAAGTGTTGGAGTACTGTTAGACCTGTCAGCCTGAGGGTGGTCTTCCCCCAATTCTTTTGTCTGCCTCCCTCCATTTTTCAGGTCAAATTTTTGCTGGTTTTAGGACTCTATGCATTTCATCACCGCTGAACAGTGCTAGAATGCTTGTGCTCTCTCCCTGAAACATGGTAACATTTGCTCATACCCAATTGGCATATTTAATTTACCTATAAGTCCCTAGTAAAGTGCACTAGATGTGCCCATGGCCTGTAAATTCAATGCTACTAGTGGGCCTCCAGCACTAATTGTGCCTCCCACATAATTAGCCTCTTAACCATTGCTCAGGTCTGCCATTGCCAGGCCTGTGAACGCAGTTTCCCTGCCTCTTGGACTTGGCATTTAAAACTACTTGCCAAACCTTAAATTCCCCTTTTCTTACACATACGTCACCCCTAACAGAAGCCCTGGGTAACCTATGGGGCAGGGTGCTATGTAAGTAAAAGGCAGGACAATTACTTGTAAGTTTTACATGTCCTGATAGTGAAAAAAAACCAAAGTAGTTTTTTACTACTGTGAAGCGGCTCCTCTCATAGGTCAGCATTAGAATTTCCCTTATATGCTTTTCAGTGGTAATTTCTGATCTGAGAGGAATAGACTTGTCATGTTCAGTATGGTTAGAATGGTAGTGAGAAACCCTACTTACTGGCGAAGTTGGATTCTACATTACTATTTTAGAAATGCCACTTTTAGAAAGTAGGCATGTCTCTGTACTTACTGCTCTCTGGGCCTTACAGACTGTTTTCAATCCACATCTGGTCTGTGCTCTTTCACAGCTCCCCTTGTGCATTCCACCCAGTCAGCCATAAACACAGGGCACTCAGCTGTATCTGCATACTGATGGGTCTTCCTAGGCAGGAAGGGTGGAGAGACTCTCAGTTACACTTCAAGGGCCAGTGACATGCCCTCACACAAAGGACTAAGAACCCCCCAATTTGGCTCCCGGCAGACGGGCTGGGTTGAAAGGGGAACGTGTGCACTTCAAAACCACCCTTTGACGTTTCCCCCACTTCAAAGGCACTTTTGGGGCTATGTACACTGGGTGTATGACCCCACAAATCAGACACTTCTGGACCTACAACTGTACTCTGTCAGAGGGACTGTCTGGCTGACCAAAGGATTCATCTATACTGATTTGTTGGAAGGACTGCTGGCATGCCTGTTCCACTGCTGCCTGCTGGCCCCTGATTCTGCAGGAAGGACTCTGCATTACCCCACAAATGCTCTCCAAGGGCTTGGATTGAGCTTGCTCCTGTTTTGAAGTCTCAGGGCTATCAAAGTCTTCACAAAAGAGAAGAAAATCCAGCATGTGGACAGTTCATCTCAATGTCTGCTAAATTTGATGCAGCACCTGGCGGATCGACACAGCATCTGTTTCACGATTGAAGAATCACTGCATCGCCTGCCGGAGGGACACACCTCCTGTTGCCTCTACACAAAGTGTTCTGGATTTTCCACATATTGTCCCTGGGCGTCAAATATCCCCGCATAGCAGTGCGGAACCAAGGCTGCACTCCTGGAAACTGACGCAACAACTTGCCGCAGGGAAAGAAGTGAAGTATCACCTTCACTGTGCCGGAAAAAACTATGCATCGCTCTACTTTCCGATGCATTTCCTCCTCTGCTGTCCTCTGCCTCGTTATTTTTGATGCATCCCAGGTACTGTGTGTTAAAAGATTACAACCACTGATTCATAAAGATTGAGAGTCACCTAAACCTTTAAAAAGTGGTATCTTGACTTGTGCATATTGGATTTTGTTGTTTTGGTCTTATTTTATTCAGAAAAATAATATCTATTTTTCATGAATGGTGTGGACTAATTTTTGCGGTGTTTTCACTGTGTTACTGTATGAGTTATTGCACAAATACTTCACACTTTGCCTTCTAAGTTAAGCCTGTCGGCTCTGTGCCAAGCTTCCAGTGGGTGAGCCCAGGATAATTTAGGGTGTGTTTTGACTTACCCTGACTAGGATTGTGGTTCCTACATGGACAGGATGCATACCTCTCCCAAATAGAGACCCAATTTCTAACAGGTACACTGTCCACCAAACAGTCAGTCTGTCTGCTCAATTATGAGTTGGCAGACCGTCAGTTTTCTGACAGTGGTGCACCTGCTGGCTCTACTGTTGGAAAAATTACTCTGACTGCCCGATGGAGTGGGGGTCATTGGAGTAAAGACCATCAGATGAGCCACCCTATTTAGAGTAGATTGTATGATGTCCTGAGGCATGGAAGTCAAAAATAGTAATATTAAATCTAACTTCACCAGTCAGCAGGATTTTGTGTTAGCATTGAGGCCATATTAAATATGACCTTTTTACTCCGTTCAGATCAGGAGCTACCACTCAAACAGTATATTAGGGTAGCCCTAATGTTAGCCTTTGAAGGGAGCAGGCCTCACAGCAGTGTAAAATGAATTTAGGAGTTTTACACTACCAGGACATGTAAACTACACAGGTACATGTCCTGGCTTTTGTCTACACAGCATCCAGCCCTAAGAGTACCTAGGGCCTACCTTAGGAGTGACTTATATGTAGAAAAAGGGGAGTTTTGGGCTTGGCAAGTACTTTTAAATGCCAAGTCGAATTGCCAGTGAAACTGCACACACAGGCCTTGCACTGGCAAGCCTGAGTCATGGTTAAGGGGCTGCTTCAGTGGGTGGCACAATCAGTGTCGCAGGCCTACTAGTAGCATTTAATCTACAAGCCCTGAGCACATATAGTACATTTTACTAGGGACTTATAAGTAAATTAAATAAGCCAATTAGGTATGATCTAATGTCATCATGTTTTAAGGGAGAGAGCACATGCACTTTAGCACGGGTTAGCAGTGGTAAAGCGATCAGAGTCAGAAAACCAGCAAAAACAGTGTCCAAAAAGTGGAGGGAGGCAGGCAAAAAGTTAGGGGTGACCACCCTAAGGCTGTCAGGTCTAACATGTGTCCCCCCAGCTGAAAATGGGGAGAGCTACCCAACCCCCTAGGAGCTCTCATTGCTAAGGCGGAAGTATCTGGAGAGACCGTTGGCATGGTCAATTCCTGGGCGATGCTCCACTGTAAAGTCCATCCCCTGTACCGAAATGGACAACCTCAAGAGTTTAGGATTGTACCACAGGATTGACTATCACTGGTTTCAGCCAAGTCTTATGTAACACAGTGATAGGTGACTGACATTCCAAGCATAACCAGTTACACTGCAGTGAAAAGTGGCTGTCATTATAGAGGGTAGTGTCACTGGGCTCCACTGTCAGATAGAGTACTGCCACATAGAGTACAGTGGTAGATAGCTGTCACTCTAGAGTTCTGACAGACAGAGCCAGAATGCACAGCCATAGAATGATCGAAGAGATCTGTTACACACTGCAGTCCTCCAGAGGACTCTAACAGTCCACCACTGTAGGTGCCGACTAACTGTACATTATGACTATTTTTTGACAGCTTCTGGTGACAATCATAAAAGGGATAATTGTAATGGGGAAATCATGAGTAATCTCTGGTCATCGATCTTTTCCACCTGTGCCTGCCCAAATTATAAATTATCAGAATGGGAAATCCTGTGTAGTATCTAGCCTAGTGAACTGTAAACATAAAGAATACCAACAAGGGCCCTGCAGATCTTATCAAGCTGGCAACACACTGCTTACTAAACTGTGCATCAATCTCTAACACTTCCTAAATGGTGACATATCATCATAGGCCACTGCTTCCAATATCACAATAACTCCACCACGGAGGTCATTGTGCTCAACGTGGAAACACTCCCAACAGAGGATCAAAAGAAAGATGGCACTGATCCAACCACTTACCCTACATCTTGTGCGGTTTGCTACCCCATACAAAGGTAGTAAGTATCAGTGCACTAAACCACACTTTGTTTTGCTCTACTCCGCATGCTGCCACTAGATCAGGGAAGGTGTAGTCCCTATCAGATTTTGGTGCTCCCCACTCTACCATCTCTCTTTAAGTTAAAATGTGGTGGTACAGAAGGCAAGATTCTGTTCAAGAACTACAGGCAAGAATGTCAGCTGAAAGATTTATTCTAATAATTAGAGATGCAGAGGCTGCAGCATAAAATGATATAGTCAATAATCAATGCAGATCAATAAAGAATACAGCAAAGAGCTCAGTACAGTTCTAGTGAAAATCTAGCATAGATGTGCCTTCAAGTGGGTAAGCATATTCTCCTAACATAGAGAAACTGTACTCCTTTATAGTGCCCTAGACAAAAGTGTTATACATTCACTACATCAGTACATGGGTCAAATGCTCCTATCCAATGAATGTCAAACATAGCAGCAACAGTTGCAATGAAATACAATTGAAGATTTTCTTATTATTCTCCTACATGGAGTTCTGATGTACACAACATCTGTTCTCAGCACATGAAATGGTACATAGTTTTACTCTGGTAAGTTAACTACTGAAAATCACTCTCTCATCTAAATTAGCAGCTTGAGTCAAAGTCAGAAGGTAAAACATCCAACTGGTATAAACCTGGTTTCTGTATCTGACCTGCACTTCATTGTAGTCAGCTTTAAATCATGGCCAGGTCCATTCAAGGGCAACTAATAAACTACTTTCTCATCTAAGGCATATCTGTGAGTCTGACATTCAAGTGTGATCTTTGAGGCCCTCCCCTGACCTTTCTTGTGGGGCTCTCTGAGTTGGAGTCACTCCTGCTGTGACATAGAGTGAAATGACAGAACAAGAGAGGACAGAGAAGTGGGCACTTCAAAGGATGCAGCCACGAACCGGAACTTCAAAGACACTAAGGGCCTGATTTAGAGTTTGGCAAACTGGTTACTCCATCACAAAAGTGATGGCTATCCGGTTTGCTGTATTGCAAGTGCATTATATTTTTTGGCACTTGTAATACAGCAGACCAAATATCTGTCATGTTTGTGATGGAACAACTCATAAACTGAACTCTATATCAGGTCCTAAATCACATGTGTGCCTAGAAATGAATTATAAAAAGAAAAGCTTGGTGGGGCTCATATGTTGTCAACCCTCAAGCAGCCAGCTGTGGCTGTATCTCAATGAGGAGAAGCTCAGCAAGAGTACTGCCTTGTGCAGACAGGAATGGAGACCCAGATCTGCCAGTCTCCCAGCTGAATGAAGGGATTACACTCATGGATCTCAAGACCATCTGCACTGCAGCCTGAAGAACTAGTGTCTACCTGTCTGCTGAGCTCAAAGAAGCCCTGTGAGGAGGAGTGAAGTCCAGAAGGAACAAGTCTGGGTGGGGGGTATCATGGCAAGGGAATCTCTGCAACAAGTTGAGGGAGAATTGCAGTTGCACTCATCCCTCCATGTGCAGTTTCAACTCAGTGACCCTGTATGGCCTAGGGGGCCACCATCAATAACTGCTGTTGTATTGATGGGGTTATTGCACGTGTGCAAACCAAAGTCGGTGACCTCGTATGCCAGTGTGAGTTACTAACAGCTGCTGTGGCACTGATAGGGCCATCGCCATGTGCTGACCTAAGTCGGAGACCCCACACACCACAAGGGGTTGCTGTGAAGAGCATTGGACTCTGCCCTTGTTTCGCCATTGCAAGCTGAAAGGGTCATCACTCAAATGTAGGTTGTGGTGGTAGAGGGAAGTCAGGATTGCCCCTCACGCCCAGAGGTCCAGTCTGGACATTGAACACCAAGCACCAATTAAGACCGGTTACCGGGATCAGAAGGGACTTACCTCTTCATCAGAGGAGTGCCATGGACATTCAGCCTCTTTGCCTATGATGGCAAGACTACTGCTCATCACCAGCATCTGCTCCAGTCAATCAGGACAAGAGAGCACTGAATGTTCCTGGATCGTCCATATTGCCACACCAGCATGAACAGAAAAGAGTGAATGCTGCCTGTAGAGACCATGGGAAACTTGTCCTATCTCATAGCTCTATGGCACAGAAGCAATTTAACTTTTCAAAGTCTTAAGTTGAGCTTCTGTGACTCGTAGCGGGGTCTGCCATGAGCTTTCCTTATTATAATGTGAAATAACCAGGAACAATAGAGCGGGAGGTGGGGTTTAGGATTTTGTCCGGATGACACTAAAGTGGTGGCCTTAGGACTGCTGTGTGTATTGCTTGTGTACATCGTAATTCACTTTGCGCTCATATATAAATACTACTTTTTGTTTCCAGCTGGGCATTCATTGAATTTAAGATTGTTGGATGCATTTTGAGTCTTGAGCCTGTGTTCACCCGGCACAAAATCCTCCCCTAGAACCCTGGGATTGAATAAGCCATGCTACCACTGAGAGTAAAAAAAATTCTAGCTATCGCGTCAAGAATTCTCAATTCTATTAATGACAAGGAGGCGAGGATTATGCATTCTCTTTCTGTACTGACTTAAACAGCAGCCAATCAAATACAAGTAACAGAAAAAACTACAATACCCAGGATACCTAACATCCTGTCACATGGTCCAATCATCCTTCATGTCCTTTGCCATGAGTCCTTTAACCTATTAAGTCACTTCCTCTTTCTTTGGTCTTTGGTCAGAACAGATAAGATCAACTTGAAAATTAAACTTCTTACGCCATCCCTGTGAGAAAGTAGCTTCGTTCTAGCCTTGTTACCCCCCCTTTTGGCCTGTTTGTGAGTGTATGTCAGGGTGTTTTCACTGTCTCACTGGGATCCTGCCTGTTTTCAGTATGTTTGTTATGTGTCACTGGGACCCTGCTAGTCAGGACCCCAGTGCTCATAAGGTTGTGACCTATATGTATGTGTTCCCTGTGTGATGCCTAACTGTCTCACTGAGGCTCTGCTAACCAGAACCTCAGTGGTTATGCTCTCTCATTTCTTTCCAAATTGTCACTAACAGGCTAGTGACCAATTTCACCAATTTACATTGGCATACTGGAACACCCTTATAATTCCCTAGTATATGGTACTGAGGTACCCAGGGTATTGGGGTTCCAGGAGATCCCTATGGGCTGCAGCATTTCTTGTGCCACCCATAGAAAGATCTGACAATTCTTACAAAGGCCTGCCAGTGCAGCCTGAGTGAAATAACGTCCACGTTATTTCACAGCCATTTACCACTGCACTTAAGTAACTTATAAGTCACCTATATGTCTAACCTTTACCTAGTAAAGGTTTGGTGCTAAGTTACTTAGTTTGTGGGCACCCTGGCACTAGCCAAGGTGCTCCCACATTGTTCAGGGCAAATTCCCCAGATTTTGTGAGTGCGGGGACACCATTACACGCGTGCACTATACATATGTCACGACATATGTATAGCGTCACAATGGTATCTCCGAACATGGCCATGTAACATGTCTAAGATCATGAAATTGGCACCCCAATGCCATCCTGGCATTGGGGAGACAATTCCATGATCCCCCGAGTCTCTAGCTCAGACCCGGGTACTGCCAAACTACCTTTTCCGGGGTTTCACTGCAGCTGCTGCCAACCCCTCAGACAGGTTTCTGCCCTCCTGAGGTCCAGACAGGCTTGGCCCAGGAAGGCAGAACAAAGGACTTCCTCAGAGAGAGGGTGTTACACCCTCTCCCTTTGGAAAAAGGTGTCAGGGCTGGGGAGGAGTAGCCTCCCCCAGCCTCTGGAAATGCTTTGATGGGCACAGATGGTTCCCATCTCTGCATAAGCCAGTCTGCACTGGTTCAGGAATCCCTCAGCCCTGCTCTGGTGCGAAACTGGACAAAGGAAAGGGGAGTGACCACTCCCCTGACCTGCACCTCCCTTGGGAGGTGCCCAGAGCTCCTCCAGTGTGCTCCAGACCTCTGCCATCTTGGAAACAGAGGTGCTGCTGGCACACTGGACTGCTCTGAGTGGCCAGTGCCAGCAGGTGACGTCAGAGACTCCTTCTGATAGGCTCCTACAGGTGTTGCTAGCCTATCCTCTCTCCTAAGTAGCCAAACCTCCTTTTCTGGCTATTTAGGGTCTCTGCTTTGGGGAATTCCTTAGATAACGAATGCAAGAGCTCATCAGAGTTCTTCTGCATCTCTCTCTTCACCTTCTGCCAAGGAATCGACTGCTGACCACGCTGGAAGCCTGCAAAACTGCAACAAAGTAGCAAAGACGACTACTGCGACCTTGTAACGCTGATCCTGCCGCCTTCTCGACTGTTTTCCTGGTGGTGCATGCTGTGGGGGTAGTCTGCCTCCTCTCTGCACTAGAAGCTCCAAAGAAATCTCCCGTGGGACGATGGAATCTTCCCCCTGCAACCGCAGGCACCAAAGAACTGCATCACCAGTCCTCTGGGTCTCCTCTCAGCACAACGAGCGAGGTCCCTTGAACTCAGCAACTCTGTTGAAGTGACTCCCACAGTCCAGTGACTCTTCAGTCCAAGTTTGGTGGAGGTAAGTCCTTGCCTCCCCACGCTAGACTGCATTGCTGGGAACCATGTGTTTTGTAGCTTCTCCGGCTCCTGTGCACTCTCCGAGGATTTCCTTTGTGCACAGCCAAGCCTGGGTCCCCGGCACTCTAACCTGCATTGCACAACCTCCTGAGTTGTCCTCCGGTGTCGTGGGACTCTCTTGTGCAACTTTGGGTGAGCTCGGGTTCACTCCACTTTGTAGTGCCTGTCCCGGCACTTCTGCGGGTGCTGCTTGCTTCTGAGTGGGCTCTTTGTCTTGCTGGATGCCCCCTCTGTCTCCTCACGCAATTGGCGACATCCTGGTCCCTCCTGGGCCACAGCAGCATCCAAAAACCCTAACCGCGACCCTTGCAGCTAGCAAGGCTCGTTTGCGGTCTTTCTGCGGGAAAACACTTCTGCGCGACTCTTCACGACGTGGGACATCCATCCTCCAAAGGGGAAGTTTCTAGCCCTTGTCGTTCTTGCAGAATCCTCAGCTTCTACCATCCGGTGGCAGCTTCTTTGCACCCACAGCTGGCATTTCCTGGGCATCTGCCCACTTCCGACTTGATCGTGACTTTTGGACTTGGTCCCCTTGTTCCACAGGTACTCTCGTCTGGAAATTCATTGTTGTTGCATTGCTGGTGTTGGTCTTTCCTGCAGAATTTTCCCCTATCACGACTTCTGTGCTCTTTGGGGAGCTTAGGTGCACTTTGCACCCACTTTTCAGGGTCTTGGGGTGGGCTATTTTTCTAACCCTCACTGTTTTCTTACAGTCTCAGCGACCCTCTACAAGGTCACATAGGTTTGGGGTCCATTCGTGGTTTGCATTCCACTTCTAGAGTATATGGTTTGTGTTGCTCCTATCCCTATGTGTCCCCATTGCATTCTATTGTGACTATACATTGTTTGCACTGTTTTCTATTGCTATTACTGCATATTTTGGTATTGTGCACATATATCTTGTGTATATTTGCTATCCTCATACTGAGGGTACTCACTGAGATACTTTTGGCATATTGTCATAAAAATAAAGTACCTTTATTTTTAGTATATCTGTGTATTGTGTTTTCTTATGATATTGTGCATATGACACAAGTGGTACTGTAGGAGCTTCACTCGTCTCCTAGTTCAGCCTAAGCTGCTCTGCTAAGCTACCTTTTCTATCAGCCTAAGCTGCTAGACACCCCTCTACACTAATAAGGGATACCTGGGCCTGGTGCAAGGTGTAAGTACCCCTTGGTACTCACTACAAGCCAGTCCAGCCTCCTACAATCCCAAAATCTGGAGTCGTGAACAACTTCTCCTTACTGAAGAACCGAATCTTGGATAGCTCCATGCCGGAGAAACAACCGGGTAGAACATTCAAACCAAACTTCCTTGAGGTTACGATTTCAGGCGTTCTTCTGATCAGAAGCTGTAACAACAAACAAGTAGGTAATATCCCAATAAAAAAGACATGACTCAACTTATAATTGATAATAAATACGAGGGTTAAATAACAATATATCATAAATATGCACAATAATTGATATTCAATATTCATTGTATATATAAGGGAGGGATAATCCTCGCCTCCGTGTCCTTAATAGAATTGAAAATTCTTGACGCAATAGCTAGAATTTCTTTTATTCTATGTCTGGACCGGAGGCTCCGATTATGCTAGCTTAAAGCTGTTCTGCTACATCCAATACCGGTTTATGGTAAAACTTAAGAAAAGTATTTTCAGAAGACCAATCTGCCGCCTTCATTATGTCCTCTAATCGAGAACCTAAGGCAAATGATTTTGAAGCCATAACCCCTCTAGCAGAATGGGCCCCAAATACAGAGGTGTCAATACCTGCTTTATTCATCAACCATCTCATCCATCTAGCCAGAGTAGCTGAGGGAACTGGTTTAAAAGGTTTTTGTAAAGCAATTAACAATTGACCTTTAACATCTTGTCGAAATTCTTCTGTGACAACTTCATAATCCTTTAAGCACTGAACAACACATAATTTCGAATTTTCAGTATAAACTGGATAGGATACTGACCTGTAATTTGTTTTAGTTCTTCTTGTCACCGAAAAGGTGACTCCTTCTGGTGAAAAGGTTCTACCTGCTAAATCTAAGGCTCTGACGTCAGAAACTCTTTTGCAAGAGATAAGACATAAAAGCATGGTCAGCTTGGCTGAAAGTTGCTTGCGAGACAAATACCTGTTGGTAGGCCAAGAATCTAGGAATTTTAAAATAATACTAACATCCCATAACACAGTATATTTAGCTTGAGGAGGTTTCGAAAGACGTATACCCCTCAAAAGCTTGCATATTAGTGGATGTTCTCCAATGGGCTTACCTTCTAAATGGGAATGCCCTGCTGAAATAGCAGATCGAAAATTGTTAATCGTCCGAAAAGATAAACCCGAACTAACTAGTTCTGCTAGAAAGTTAACAATCATACCAATATGTGCTTCCACTGGATTGGCACTCCTTCCATCACACCAACTAGACCATCTGCGCCAGGCTGATTCATATCTCTTATGGGTGCTACTGGCCCAGGCCTGTTTAATGTACTCCGCAGCTTGTTTCGAAACATCTGGGGTACTCCATCTAGACCTAAAATTAACCAGGCTAGAAGAGTTAACTTCCCTGACAACATCAGTGGATGTTGATGGCCCTCTGGACTCAAGAGACGATTCGGACGAGGAGGAATCAGAAGAGGAGAGGCACAGGCTAAATGAAGAGCAATGGGGAACCAAGGCTGTGCTCTCCAAAAAGGAGTCACCAGAACAATCTCTGTTTTCTGTCTCCGCACTTGAGACAAAACCCTGGCGATCATCAGAAAAAGTGGAAACGCATAACCCCGAAATTGGGACCAGTCCTGAAGGAAGGCAACTGTCTTTAATGCATAAGGGTCTGGACGCCAACTGTAAAATTTTGAATTTGGCAATTGAGCCGAGAGGCAAACAGGTCCACTTCGCAAGTGCCCCATTCTCTGACTATCTGAGCAAAAATCAGAGGATCCAACTTCCAGTCACTGGAGTCCGATAGGTATCTGGAATTCCAGTCTGCTATGATGTTCTGGTCTCCAGGCAGGTATTCCGCTATGATTACTAAATGCTGAGTTAGACAATAATGCCAGAAATCCTTGGCAATCTCCGCCAGGATTCTGGAATTCGTACCTCCCAATTTGTTGACATATCTCACTCCGTGAGAGTATGCAACAATCTGTTTTCTGTGGGGAGAGGCTCTTTAAGGCAAAAGAACCTGCTAGAAGTTCCAGGCAATTGATGTGAAGGGATTGTTCCCATTCTGACCATCTGCCCCTGTCAGTAGGGAGTTGCAACGAGCTCCCCAACCCCATCTGCTGGCATCGGACTCTATCACTACCTCCGGGTGAGATCCGAAAATCACCCTGCCATACCAAGCTTCCATGTGATGAAGCCACCACTGAACTTCTGATCTTACATCGGTACTCAATGGGATTTGTTCTGAGTAACTCAGACACTGTTGTAGATGTCTGATTTTGAGTCTTTGAAGTGCTCGATAATGTAGGGGTGCAGGGAATATCACCTGAATAGATGAAGCTAGTAAGCCCACTACTCTGGCTATATTCCTCAATGAGACGGTCTGGCAGGTTAAAACCGATCTCAATTCCCTCTTGATGTTGCGTATCTTCTGAGAGGGAAGAAGAAGTTGACATAAAATGGAATTTATCTGAAATCCCAGAAACTCTATCACCTGTGAAGGTTTCCACAATGACTTCTGTACATTGATGAGGAAACCTAAGTCTTGCAGGAGACTGATGGTCCAATCCAAGTGCGAGATTAGGACTTCAGGGGACTGAGCCATCAGCAGAATGTCATCCAGATATATAATCAATCTGACTCCCTTGGCTCTGAGGCATTCCATCACAGGTCTCAAGAGCTTCGTGAAGCACCAAGGGGCTGACGATAGACCGAATGGGAGTGCCAGTAACTCCAGGCACTGACCCTTCCACTGGAATTGTAGAAATCTCCTGTGGGGAGGAAAAATTGGAATCGACAAGTATGCATCTTTTAGATCCAGCCAAACCATCCAATCCCCTTCTAACAGGATGTCCCTTAGCATGTGGATACCCTCCATCTTGAAATGTCTGTATAAGATCCACTGATTGAACTCCTTTAGGTTTAAGACTAAGCGGTGACCTCCCCCTTTCTTGTCTACTACAAAAATAGGACAGAGGAAACCGAAAGGATGAGGGTAAGCGTATTGAACGGCTCCTTTGTCTAAGAGAGCTTGCACTTCTTTGTCTAAATAATCTTGATTTGCTTGGGAAAAAAACATTAGTACCGGAGGGGAGAGTTGTTTGGGAGTGCTGACAAACTCCAGTCGAAATCCTTCAACTGTTTGGAGAACCCATGGATCTCCGGATATCCGTTTCCAATTTGCCAAGCAAGATGCAACTCTGCCCCCAAGTTTGACCTCAGAAAAATGAATAATGCTCACCTGAGAAACTTGAGTCTTGAATGGCTCCTTGCTGTCCTCTGCGATGACCCTGCGGAAACGGGGTCGACCCCCTCTGTGCCGTGTGGGGTAGAAGGTGGAGTCCTGATCTCCGTACCAGCCACCTCTGCCTCTCGGGTAGTAGTTTTGGGGACTGTTAAAAGAGCTGCGGCCGGACATACGTCCCCCGTAACGACCGCTGCTGACAAAAAGGCCTCATTTAAAAACCTTCTTGAGTGACATTTGTCCTTTGTCAAGGGAGGAAAAAGTGGAGCAGAACTTGGCTAAGTCTTTGTTAAATGAGGAGCCAAATAGAAGACCATCAGCCGAAGGACCCGCTTCTGATGACGCAAGATCCGATAATTTGGGGTCTATGCGCATAAGCACATACTTCCTGCGTTGTACCGAAAGGGCACAGTTAGAGTTTCCTAGTTGGCACACAGCTCTTTGTGCCCATCCGATAAGGACATCAGTGTCCACCGGAGTGCCAGATTCCTTGGCTACATACGCCAACTCAAGGATCTTAGTCAAAGGTCCTGAAAGATCCAATAGTTTGTCTTGGCAACTACGCCAGGATCGGTCCAAACCTTTTTGGGGTCCTTAGCGAATTTTTTCATACAGGTGACCATGGTGGGGTCTATCTCTGGAGTATCGGAAACCTTGCCCTCCAAGTCAGGTTTGGGGCACTCCGCTTTCAAGGGTGACCTAACTTCTTTATCGAAACTTTTTCGTAAATTGGCTTGAACATATTGCGCTACTTCGGGAGGGGGAACCCAATTGGTGGATCTGGGGTGAATGATTTCTGTCGGATCAAAGTCCAAAACCTGGAAGGAAGGGGGCGTTTTCTTACTTTTCTTACTTGGTAAAGGAACGTCAGAATCATCTGAATCGTCAGAGGAGGAATTTTTATCAGAGGAAGAGGTAGAAAGGGGGGTCCCCTTTTTTGAGCTGTGATTATGTTCGCCACTGCGTTTTTTATGCAGTTTCTCGAAAGCGTTACCATTGACACCACTGACCTCTGCTCCAGTTTCCAGATTTTTTGCTTTGTCTTTGACTTTTTTAGGTTCGTGTTGAGGTTGTTCCTGAGTCCAACCCTGTGAGCGAGCAAGTCAAATATTTGCCCTGAAAAGGGCCCCAACGCTCTCACTAGAGCATCCTTTACTGATTGTTGGACCCTGGTATCAAGGGCTTCCACCAGATCATTTTCAAGTTGATTGCCCAACTCCTCTGTATAGTACTCAGCTTCTTGTTCATCCCATTGAGCCATGACTACAATAATGTAACAAAAGTACTGAGGAGAATTTTTTTTACTCAGGGATCCAACAGGGGGAGTGCAAAAACCACAAGTTCAGGCAAGGAAAAAAGGAGCCCTCAATTCAAAGTGTGGAGGAAGCAGCCTGAAAGGCACTCTAGGCAGCAGCCTGATCTATATTTTACAACCCAGTCAGAAATCAGCTGGGCGTCAGGGAACAAGATTTATTTTCAATGAGGGAGGCACAGATGAGCATGCAGCACACACGAGCCGATCGTCTCCAAAACTGAAAGGAGATCGGCTCGATAAGACGCGCGTGTGCGCGTCAAAAAATGGAAAAGAGACTGCCCTAGAGCAGCTCCGCTCCCGCTTCCACTCCACAAAGGAAATCGGGCTGAATTTTGGCAAAATGCCAAAAACATGAAGCGCGAGAGCGCCTATACAAATATACCGAAAGCGCGCTGAATCGCGATGCTTAACTCAGCAATTTCTCTAAGTTTAAACAAACATTGCCAATTACAAAATACAGGAGAGAAAATAAACGTGTACTTATCTGCTGCGAAGCAGCAAAGAAAGAGGAAGTGACTTAATAGGTCAAAGGACTCATGGCAGAGGACAAGAAGGATGATTGGACCATGTGACAGGATCGATAGGTATCCTGGGTGTTGTAGTTTTTTCTGTTACTTGTATTTGATTGGCTGCTGTTTAAGTCAGTAAAGAAAGAGAAAGCATAATCGGAGCCTCTGGTCCCGACATAGAATTACGTGACGAAGGGTTACTTGGCCCAGTTGCTCAGGAGCCATAGTAGGTCAGGTTTCAGGACATTAGGAGTGAAAGGCCTCAACGACCACTATTGGACCCAGTAACCCCTGCTTTCTCTCTGGCCCTCTGAGATGCATTATGACCTATCCTTTCATTTCACTCTCATGGAATTCATTAGTTCTGTGGACTTTTACTTATCTGACTTTACAGAAAATTGCAAGCTCCCACAGGTGTTTATAAAAAACCTGAGCATATGCTCGCTGATGTCATGCAGGAGGTGCATGTGAGGTGAAAAGTAATCAACACTCTGGTTCTGATTTAGAGTTTGGCAGATGGTACAGCACCTCAAATGTGCCCAATATCTCAACTGCCTTGCTACATTTAGGATATAATGCACTTGAAAGAAAGGCAACCGGATATCAGTGGCACGTTTATGAGGGAGTACCCGTCTGTCAGACTCTAAAACAGGATCTTTGTTTTTGCTTATATGCAGAATAACACGCTTAAATCCAGCAATCAATGAAAACAACGTTTGAAGTCATTTGTGAAGTCAATAGGTTTGGCTTGAATTTGAGAACTATAGCAAACATCAATTGGTATTTACGTGTTTGCATGTTAGCTAGTTAAAGCAAGACCTACTGAGTTCGCCAATATTTTAAGAAAGCCCTTTTCACTGTTTGGTGAATTTATGTGAATTGACTTTGCCAAAGCTTTGTCATAGACAGTTTACTAGAATATCCGTAATACATCTTTGCCAGCCATGTGCTCGGCTATGTTTCTGCCAAACGTGAGGAACGTATTACTGAGTTATCCAAGAGCACCAACAAAGTGATTTCTTACCTACACTTTTCATTGCATCCATCAGATGAGTTTTGGTATCAGTACTTAAGCTGGTCATGGGGGCCAAGAAGATCGATCTGCACTTTGTAAAAGTGCACGTTTTGACTGTGTATCGATATTATCTGGGTAGAATATATTAGAAATGTGGTCTACAATGAATCGTTTAGAGTTATTTTTATTCCATTTTTTTAAGGTCGTTCGAAACATGAAGCCTGAAATGGAGCACTTTTGGTGGGAGTAAATAAAAGGGGTGTGAGCCATCACAATTTTTAATATTTACATATGCAGGAACTTGCCGAACATAGCATACTTCCTTCATCGGGGCGGGGGTCAGATTTTAGAGCCACACTAGCAAAACTGCCAAATGTTTCGTAGTAATTCAGGAGAGTGAACGAACAATGAATAAAAAGAGATTTGCATTCTGATTTGTATTTAATGGGGGTGTGATAAGCTGATTCAGAGTTTGCCAACAGGTATTATATTGATTAATACTGCTGACGGCCGTGCCCATGATCGTGACCTTGTGTATCTTTGAACTTCTTCACATGCTTAGACTTTCAATATACTTACCTATTTTTCATATTATTATGGTGCACAATTTTGTTTGCAGTATCTTGCAGTTTACAAAGTATTTAAACTGGATCTTTTATTTCTTGATATTTTTGTCACAATTTTGTTGATTGCGACATTTTTGTTCACGATGTTATTTGATACAAGCCACTGTCATCCCATCTGTAGTACAAAATTATGGGAAGCCGTTCATGTCAAAATTACAGCACCCCATATTGGACACCTCCTGAAATGCATAGCGTGCTTCAAAATGAATACGACACACACCAGAATGAATGTACTATGTGTCAAAATAGTTATGATACCTGACGGAGTGAATCTGAACTGAACCAAAACCAATATGAAACCTGGCAGAATGAATATGCTACTTAGTGATTATTATGAATAACACACACACCAAATTGAATAAGAAATATACTGAAATATATATAAATGATACTGAAATTAATATGGCCCTCACTGTAAACAATAAAGCAGTCACTGAAACAAATACAATATTCACCAAAAAGAATGGGGCATTTCTTGAAATGATTCACTTATGCCAAGAGAAATATGACATACATTGAAATTAATATGGCAGATTGAAAATAATATAAAGTACTAAAACGAATATATTATATTCTTAAAAGAAAACAATGCACATTGAAACTAACACAATGTACGTTGAAATAAACATTAAACATGTTGCAATTAATTTGAATTGTGTTGAAATAATTATTACCGAGATGGCAATGAATATGAGACACACAGAAATGAATAGGAGATGATTGAAAATGAATATGGCTTGTACTGAAATTAATGCAACCCCATTGAATTGAAGTTGACATGTCTTCAAATGAGTATGACCATAGCTGAAATTCACATAAGATTTGTTCAAATGAATATGGCATGCCTTGAAATTAAAATGACACATATTCAAACTAATATGATACATATTTAAATTAAGATGACATATGTTAAAATTGATAAGTTGCATCTTAAAATTAACATGACAAGTGTTAATATGAATATGACATCCATTGAAATCAACTTAACATTGATTGAAAAGAATATAACACATGTTAAAATGAATATGACCTTCATTGAAATGAATTTGACATGTTTTAAAATGAATATGAGTTAAAATGATCATGACATTTATCACAATGAATATGGCTTGCATTGAATGTGATATGATACACATTGAGATGATTACAATATATGTTGCAATGGATATGATTCATGTTAAAATTAAGATGTGTTAATATGAATGAAGCATCCATTGAAAGAAATATGACACATGCTAAAATGAATATGACATGCATTGAAACAAATATGCGCTCCACCGAACTGAATTCAACATGTCTTAAACTGAATATGTACATCAAAATACAGGGGGATTCGGAGGATTAAAGGTCCAGTGTATACCCTCCAATGAAAGTTACAGATAATGCAATACACTGTTCCTCAAAGAAAAGGAGAGACAGGGTGAGTACTAGAGGGTCCTATTTGGTAGGAGCAAGAGCCAATTTTATTTTCCTTCTGTCTTTGAACTCTCCCTTTGTCCTCTCTCCCTACTCACTTGCGGGATAGTGTGGCATCATTGAGAAAAAGATCTCCGGCAAAGAGCCCCCCAATGGGTGGTGCCCGTCAGACATTGCAGCGCCGGTCTGACGAGGAGCTTGTCCGATGATGAAGCATGACACCCAACTGGGTGTGTGAGGACTCTTGCTCCTACCAAATAGGACCCTCTAGTACTCACCCTGTCTCTCCTTTTCTTTGAGGAACAGTGTATTGCATTATCTATCTTAAACTGAATATGACCAATGCTGAAATTAAAATGAAACTTGTCAAAACAAATATGTTGTGCCTTGAAATTGATATGATGCATAGCAAAGTAAATACTGCATATATTGAAATTAATATGACCTATGTTGAAATGGATATGACCTGTGTTAAAATTATTATGACAGGTGTTAAGGTGAATATGACATCCATTGAAATGAATGACATTCATAGAAAGGAACATGACACATGTTAAGATGAATATGAGCCACTTTGATATGACACCGGATGAAATTAATATGGCCCACATCAAAAGTTATCTGACATTCTGTAACATGAATATCACACTTTTTGAAATGAAAATGAAACTGTGAGATAAATGTAACATGATTTGAAATGAATTAGGCAAATATTGAAATTAACACAAGCCATGTTTAAATGAATATGACTGCTGTTTAAATGAATATGGCTTGCTCTGTACTTATGTGGATTTGCTTTAAAATTAATATTACATATTAGCAGTCAGACCACAGTATTACAATGCTGGCAGTCCCATAGGGAAAGGCTGCCACAGTCCCGCCAGCACCATCAGGCAGCGCAGACCACCGGGGTGGGATGCACAATAGGTTGTGAAAGGAATATCCAAAGCTCACAATGCAAACAATACCTTCATAATAGTGATGGCGACATCAGGAGCATTCATGGACACATTTCACTTTGCACATGCCCCTAAAACAGCATTTGCATAGGAACTGACCCTTCATGTATCTCAGGGACAAACAATATTTGAGCCAAGTGATATGCCTAGCTGCCAAATGTGTAAGTGCAAGTCAAGAAAGCACATACAACGGCAACAGCATGGTCCAGACATCTAGATGATATAGCCGTAAGGTACACATATCAAAGTGGACACATGGTCAGTCAAATCCAAAGGAAGCTACCATAATTTAACACCCTCCATGTGTGGACAAACAAAACTTTAGCTCCTGCACATGAAACGAAAGTACAACCTATATCAGGGGACAAATCTACACCATACATGCTGACATTGGCCAACACAAGATTAAATACTTACCCTAGCAAGCATAACACAATGCAATGACACCCCAATTGGATCAACACCCACATATCCATACAATGAACATCTATCCTTGTCTTGGTTGACCAACACTTCCCACAAAGTCAGATATAAAAAACAACAGCAAATGTGGTGGATGTGTCTGTGGGTGTTGTGGTGGTGTCTGGGGGTATGGTGACTGAGGTGTGTGGGGCTGTGGGTTGTGAACTGTTGTAGGAGGCTGGCCTGGCTTGTATAGGGTACCTTAGGTACTTACACCTTATACCAGGTCCAGCTATCCCTTATTAGTGAAATGTAGTAGTGTTCTAGCAGCTCAGGCTGATAGAGGTAGCTGTAGCAGAGCAGCTTAGGCTGAACTAGGAGACATGCAAAGCTCCTGCAATACCACTTATAGTTACACAGTACTTATACACAATAAAAGACAATACTCAGTGTTACCAAAAATAAAGGTACTTTATTTTAGTGACACAAGACCAAAATTATCTTAGAGGCAATACTCCTTCTGGAGGTAAGTATTATACACAATATATACACTAGGCACCAAAATCATGTAAGTAAATAGTCATAGGATAGTGCAATCAATAGAAAATACCATAGAATGCAATAGGAAGAAATAGGCCTTGGGGCAACACAAACCATATACTAAGAAAGTGGAATGTGAATCACCTCCTAGGCAATTGTACTGTGTAGAGGGGCACTGGGAGTATAAGAAAACCACAAAGGTTAGTAAAATACCCCACCCCAGAGCCCAAGAAAGTAGAAAAAAAGTACTGCAGGTTTCCTTAGGACACACTAAAAGTTGTGAATAGAGTTATTGCAAGAACCAAGCAAGACTGCAAGCAACAAATTGTGGATTCCTGGACCTAAAGACCTGTAAAGACAGGAGACCAAGTCCAGAAGTCGCAGAAGATTCCAGGAAGGACAGGAGCCCCTGCCAACTAGAAGATGGTACAAAAGAGGATTCTCCGGTTGGAAGAAGTCTGCAGAAGAGCATCAAAGAAGATGGCTGTGGGTTCCTGCATGATGCAATGTATGTCCCACATGGAGATGTTGGATGCAGGCCAGTTGTAACGCTGGATTAGTCCAACAAGCCTTAGTTCAAGCAATGTCGCGGATTGTGTCAAAATGGCGCTGCCTGGACCCAGGAGGGACCTGGGGGCTCCAACTCAGACTAAGGAGGCAGAGGGGGCTCCCAACACTGGAGGGAACCCACAGATAACCAGGTAGCACCCACAGAGGTTCCAGGACACGGGGACAAAGAAGGTGTAAATTCCGGTTGCTGCAGCACTACAAAAGAAGGTCCCACACCGCCAGAGAACAACTCAGCAAGTTGAGCGTCACAGGATAGAGTGCTGGGGAGCTGGGCCAGGCTGTGCATGAAGGATTCTTACAAATAGTGCACAGAGGCCTCAGGAGGTGAAGATGACATGGTGCACAGGGGTACTGTCGCAAACTGGGAAGGCAAGCTCTTACCTCCTCTAAATTTGGACAGCTGGACCTTAGGACAGTCTGTGTCAAAGGGGTCCACCACCTGTGTTCCAAGGAGCACGCTTGTCATCAGGAGAGGAGTCCCAGAGAACCTGTCGTCATCTTAGAAGGTGCCCGCTGGAGATTTCTTTGGTCCTTCTGGTGCAGGGTGAAGACAGGGAGTCCCCAGAGTGTGCACACCATGGAAACTGTTGCAGTTGCTGGCTGGAGCTGAAGTTGTAGAGTCGCAGTAGCCTTTCTGAATACTTTGTTGCAGTTACAGCGGTTCCTGGAGCAGTCTGTGGTTGATCCGAGGTCAGAGGATGAAGCAGGAGTTGCAGAGGATTCCTGGTGGAAACTTGCAAGCCAAATCTGAAGAGGAGCCCACAGGAGAGACCCTAAGTAGCCCTGAGAGGGGGATAGGCTACCTACCCAGGTATGCACCTATCAGGAGAGTCTTTGACTCAGAGATTTCCAGAGTGTCCCCACACCTTGGAAAACAAGATGGCTAACACAAGGGACACAATGCAGGAGCTCTGGGTACCACCCCTGGAGTGGTGATTGACAGAGGAGTGGTCACTCCCCTTCCCATTGTCCAGTTTTGTGCCAGAGCGGGGACAGGGGGTCCCTGAACCGGTGTAGACTGGCTTATGCAAGGAGGGCACCATCTGTGCCCTGTAAAGCATTTCCAGAGGCTCTGGAAGGCTACCCCTCCCAAGCCTGTAACACCTATTTCCAAAGGAAGAGGGCATAACACCCTCCTCCCAAGGGAAATGCTCTGTTCTGCCTTCCTAGGACTGGGCTTCTCAGACCCCAGGAGGGCAGAACCCTGTCTGTGAGGTGGCAGCAGGTGTAGCTGCAGTGCAAGCCTCAGAGAGCTGGTTTGGCAGTACTAGGGGTCCATGGTGGAGGCCACAGGATGCATGGGATTGGCCCCCAATACCAGATTTGGAATGGGGGGACAATTCCATGATCCTAGACACCTTACATGGCCATATTCGGAGTTACCATTTTGAAACTATATATAGGTATTGATCTATATAGTTATATAGGTATTGATCTATATGTAGTGCACGTGTGTAATGGTGGCCCCGCACTCACGAAGTCTGGGTATTTGGCCCTGGGCTGTGTGGGGGCACCTTTGCTAGTGCAAGGGTGCCCTCACACTTAGTAACTTTACACCTAGCCTTCAGTAAATGAAGGTTAGACGTATAGGTGACTTATAAGTTACTTAAGTGCAGTGAAAATGGCTGTGAAATAGTGTGTGCACTATTTCATTCAGGCTGCAGTGGCAGTCCTGTGAAATGGTTTGTCTGAGCTCCTTATGGGTGCCAAACGAAATGCTGCTGCCCATAAGGATCTCATGGAACCCAATGCCCTGGGGACCTAGGTACCATATACTAGGGTCTTATAAGGGGGTGGTCCAGTGTGCCAATTGGAATTGGCATATGAAGTCACTAAACTGAAGTTCTGGTTAGCAGAACTTCAGTGACACAGTTAAGCACTACTGAAAACACACACAGTAGGCCACAAACTATGGGCACTGGGGTCCTGGCTAGCAGGATCCCAGTGAGACAGCAAAAACACACTGACATACACTCACAAGCCAAAAGTGGGGGTAACCATGCTACAAAGAGGCTACTTCCTCATAGGTGTTGCCTGGGTGTATGGTGGGTGTGATGGATGTGTCACTGAGTGTTGTGGTGGTGTCTGTGGGAATGGTGGATGTGGTGTGTAGGTCAGTGGCAGTGTCTGTTGAAATGGTGGCTGATGTGGTGTCTGTGGATGAATGTTGAGTGCCTGCATGCCGGCGTGCCTGGTAGAGTTTGTGTTGCTGTGTGCTGCTTGTGTGTGTTGAGGTTGGTGCATGCAGATGTGTCTGTATTCTTAGGACAAGTAGGGGAATAGGGAATTTGGAAAGGAAATAGAGAGGACGTGGGAGGGAGGATTGGGGATAGATTGCTGTCATCATTGAGGAGGCCAGAGCCTGAAAAGCTTTCTTTAGGCCAGACACCATCGAAATCATGAACATCATCCACTCTGGCTCTCCATATGACCCCTGCACTCACCACATCCTCAACAAAGCAAGATCCGTCATCGCACCCCAACTACGGAAGATCATCAACAGCTCCTTCGAATCTGCAATCTTCCCAGAGAGCTGGAAACACGCCGAGATCAACACCCTCCTCAAAAAATCCAAGGCGAACCGAAAAGACCTCAAGAACTTCCGGCCTATCGCCCTGCTCCCCTTCCAAGCAAAATTCATAGAGAAGGCTGTCTACACACAACTAAACCACTTCCTCAAGGAAAACTGCACTCTGGACCCTTCCCAATCCGGATTCCGCAGCAACCACAGTACCGAAATCGCCCTCATTGCCGCCACCGACGACATCAGAACCATACTGGACAAAGGCAAAACCGTGGCTCTCATCCTCCTGGACCTCACGGCAGCGTTCAACACCATCTGCCACCACACCTTACGCTCACACCTCAACAATGCAGGAATCCGCGACAGAGCCCTCGATTGGGTCACCTCCTTTCTCACCGGCAGAACCCAGACAGTCCGCCTCCCCCATTCCGCTCGGAAGCCACCAAAATCATCTGCGCCGTACTCCAGGTTTCGTCCCTCAGCCTGACCCTCTTCAACGTCTACATGGCCCTGCTTGCTAACATCACCTGATCCCACAACCTCAACATCATCTCATACGCCGACGACACCCAGCTGATCCTATCCCTCAACAAGGACTCCACCAAGACCAACCTCCACGAAGGAATGAAGGCCATCACCGAATGGATGCCTCAAACTCAATTCCGACAATACGGAAGTCCTCATCTTCGGCTCCACCTGCTCTGCATGGGATGACTCCTGGTGCCCTGCCACTCTCGGAGCCACTCCGACTCCCACCGACAACACACACAACCCAGGATTCATCTTGGACTCCCCGTTATCCATGACCCAACAAGTCAACACCATCTCCTGTTTCAACACCCTCTGCATGCTCTGAAAGATCTTCAAATGGATACCCACGAAACCAGAAGAACAGCCACCCAAGCCCTCGTAAGCAGCAAACTGGACTACGGCAATGCCCTCTACGCAGGAACCACGGCCAAACTCCAGAAGAGGCTGCACTGCATCCAGAACGCCTCTGCACGCCTCATCTTGGACATCCCCCACCACTGCCACATCACAGACCACCTGAAAAACCTGTACTGGCTCCCGGTCAACAAAAGAATCACCTTCAAACTCCTCACCCACGCTGAAAAAGCACTGCACAACACCGGACCAGAATACCTCAACAGACGGCTCTCCTTCTACACCCCGACCCGGCATCTTCCCTCCGCTCCACTGACCACACCCTCACAAGCGTCCCACGCGTCCGCAGAACTACAACCAGCGGTAGATCATTCTCTCACCTCGCCACCAAAATGTGGAACACTCTTCCAACCCACCTGCGCCAGACCAAAGACCTCCTTACCTTCAGGAAACTTCTAAAGACCTGGCTGTTTGAGCAGTAGAAACACTCCCCCTTTCTATCCCTCTCCTCAGCGCCTTGAGACCCTCATGGGTGAGTAGTGCACTTTACAAATTCCTGATTGATTGATTGATTGACATGTCACTATGAATGTCTTCCAGGAAAGCATTTGTCTGAAGTTGGCTTACCAACCCCTAAATGGTATTCACAATGGCAGTCTGCCCCACAGAAGGCTATTGACCTCCTGATACTCCTCAGGAGGTCAATAGCCTTCTCACTCAGGGCAGCAGGATAACAGGGGCTGGCACTGAGGTACCTAGGGCAAAGGAGACGCCCACCCTTTTAGGTGCGTGGGCATGGCCAATTGGGTGGGGAGCAAAGAGGAAGGGTGGTGCTAGTACTGGGGATGGCGGACAAGGATGGTACAGGAACAGGTCCTGATGGGTCCCCCACCACTAGGGAGTGGCCACTGGAGGTAGAATCTAAAGATGACGAGGTTGATCCTGTGTCCTTGGTGGCACTCCCCTCACCTTCCGGGCCACTGGGTCCCTCCGTGTCGGTGGTGTCATGACTGGATGTACTGTGGCTAGATGCTTCCCCACTTGGTTTCGTCCTGTCTCCTTCACTTGCCTGGGATTATGCTCCAAATACAAAAGGGAAAAGGGTCTCCACATGTTCCTGATCACTCCTGAACAAAAGCTGTGATTTACAAACAGAACCATGACTCCAAGTAGGCCCCAGCAACAAACTACTTCAAGGTGACTCCTACATGAATCATACATTTGCATGTATGTCATATGAACTGTCAACAGTTGCCCACAGAAAAATCAGGTCTCAGATTTCCAATTGCATGGGTAAAGCTGTGCAATCATAATAACCATTGAACAAGTAGAAGACCATATCACCTTCAATGCTTTGCCTCATGGACCATACCTGTTACCTGTTGTAATACAATAGAAGGCCAACGCCAAGTTCATTCCAACAGATCCCACAAGGTCATGCAGACATCTATTTGTCGCATACTCAATAACACAACAATTAGAAATAATGCTCAAAATCTTGCCATGTTGCTGACAGCAGTACAGTATCCTGAAGAAGGTGACATGGAAACATGTCAACAATGCACACCTCACCATGTGTAAATTGTCCTAATTGAGTCATGGAGGTAGTACTAATGTTGCTCAGATACATATTTGGCAAGGAAATGTACACTGTAGTCAAAATGTGTAAATTGACAGGGAGATATGTTGCTGAAATACATAACACAATGAAACAGCTAGGCCCCTGAAAATCACCACTACTATATGGGACCCCTTACAATGATTGCATCAGTAGAAGCCATTAGTTCCTTGTATATTGTAGAGTCCCATGGATTTACAAGAACTTGTAGAAGGCCCTAGACATGTTGCCCAATGGGAAGCTACATCACTGTCTCCATTTTGGTCCTGCAAACCCAGATGTCCGTGGATGAATGGTTCTACCCAACCTCATGTGATTCCAACAAAACTGCAAGTCACTCCATGATGTGTGCCAACAGTCCGGCAACAAATCTTCCCCATTTAACATGTGCAGCGCACTTTTCCACTTGATGCCACATCAATGGCATGGAAATGGACATTGTGTGTAAAAACTCTAGTCCTACATGTCATATCTCTCATTGCTACTGAAGTTGTACATGCCAAATGACATGCAATGACGGGTGAAAGTATGTGTGAGCCAACAATCAATGGTGACACAATCCTGTCTGTGGCACTACATAAAATGTAGCCCCATTGCATATGTCCAATTCCAAAGACAGGTTGGCATGCAACTATATGTGAGGGAATACAGAAATCTTCCTGTGAACACAGGTAGACGAAACATGAAACAGGAGTGTACACATTTTGTTAAAAGAGAATGGGACAAATGCTAACATGTCAGCACAAGGAATTTTGGCAACAGTGAAACAGGGACATAAATCATGTCAATGGGCATTCACCACTTACCAAGGGAAAGTTTTGATCTGTAGCTGCACCCAAAGAACAATGTATGCTCTGTCACATGTGTGATGCCACCTTCACATGTCAGACAGTAGTGAGGCACCAGCACTCATCACACACTGAAAATAAGTGGCCTCTTGGGAGCAGATGCCAATTTACTCACTTAACCAGACACATGGCTGAGGACAATGATCCATCACTTCTTTTTCTTTGGACTGTAACACTAAGAAGTAGTGGTCTATTGCGTAGAATTTAGACCCACTACAACAACAAACCTTCCTTGATTGATCACTGTACAAAGCAATGTGTTGTCCTCTGAGAGCAATTGTTTTGTGGATTCTACTCAGTTGTGATCTAGGTCACGGGGCTACTAGGCAAGGCACATCAATATGCACCAAATTACATATCTGCACAAACAGTTACTCATCTTGTGTGTCGCACATGGTCCACCCCCAGTCATCAGGAGGAGATGTCAGAACCTAACACATTAACATGGCTGTGTGACAGGCAGTAATATGTCCTGTACTCATTGTGGCTGCTGTGCTCCCTGCAAATGCCTATCAAGGTCCGGGTATGCTACTGCCAGAATGCGGGCCCTTAGGGGGGTCATGCTTCGAGGTGTGCCCGCCCACGTTGGGAGGAAAGCCCTATCTGAATATCTGAGATCTTCTGGCCCAGCACCTCAGGTTCTTCAACCTCTTGCAACAGTGGGCACTTTGCCGCCTATGGAACCCCAGGGTCTGCACCTCCTGGGTGATGGCTCTCCAAATCTCTTTCTTTTGATGGGTGTTTACCTATATGGATGCAGGAGACAAATCAAGCGATTACAAACACAAGTTTTTGCTCAAATGGTTGTGTCACACACGTCAGAAACACCAAGCATAAAATGGGCACTTTGTCAACACACCACAAGTGTGAAGCACATGCCAATAAGTACAGGGACATGACTACACACTTCTGGATTCATTTGCAGACTAACCCACTACCCTGCTCAAGGCCTACAATGACTAAGCAAGCCTAATGACATCAGGTATTCGATGCTCCAGCAACATGTACTGTGATGTGAGCCACAATGAAAAACCACACAGCAAAAAGGTAAACTTGTTGGGCCTGACTGGACAAACACATTTACACTCTGCAACACTGACTCAATGCATACAGTCCCTACAGGCAACTATCATAGTACAGATTTTGTGCTTGATCCTGTGAAGGACAGAGGTAGCGGATGTATGTTTCCACTGGTTCTGGAGGGGGACTGGTGCCCAGAGTGCTTCATCCTGTGAAGGACAGAGGTAGTGGATGGATGTCTCCAATGGTTCTGGAGGGGGACTGGTTCCCAGAGTGCTTCACCCTGTGAAGGACAGAGATAGTGGATGGATCTCTCCACTGGTTCTGGAGGGGGACTGGTGCCCAGAGTGCATCACTCACCCTGTGACAGACCCAGTTGCGTCAGTGCCCCTGCCGCTCATGGGCTAGCGGTCCTTGAGTTGGCGGTCCTTCATGGCCCAGCGGTGCTTGAGTTGGCGGTCCTTCATGGCCCAGCGGTGCTGGTGCTGGCGGTCCTTCATGGCCCAGCAGTGCTTGTGCTGGCGGTCCTTCATGGCCCAGCAGTGCTTGTGCTGGCGGTCCCCTGTTCAGCGGTGCTTGTGCTGGCAGTCCTTCATGGTCCAGCGGTGCTTGTGCTGGCGGTCCTTCACGGATCAGCTGGGCTGGGGCTGGCGGTGGCCTCCTGGGCAGCTGGGCTGGGGCTGGCGGTGGCCTCCTGGGCAACAGGGCTGGGGCTGGCGGTGGCCTCCTGGGCAGCTGGGCTGGGGCTGGCGGTGGCCTCCTGGGCAGCAGGGCTGGGGCTGGTGGTGGCCTCCTGGGAAGCTGGGCTGGGGCTGGCGGTGGCCTCCTGGGCAGCTGGGCTGGGGCTGGCGGTGGCCTCCTGGACAGCGGGGGTGATGGCGGTCTTCTCCGCCGTGAGCTTTTCCCAGACTTGCCGGGTTTCTTGTGGCCCTTCCCCACCTTGGGAGGTGTCACAGCTGACTCCACACTCCCACCGGGACCCCTAGGAGCGGCTTTGGTGGCTGGAGTCTTCCCCCTCTCCTGCTGGGCACTGGCCAACTTCTGATGCTTCACAGGTGGGGGACTGGCTGTGCTGTGGCTTCGTGCCACACTGGCTGTCCTGGTGTCCGGTACACTCCACATACCGGTGACTACAGGCACCACTGGTCCCGGAGATGTTGTGGCTGAGGTGCTACTTTGGGACCTATGAGATGGACGGGGTGGGGGAGGTGTGGGATAGAGGTCAAGGGTGGACAGGAAAAGTTTCTTGGACACAATGGGACGGGTAGCTGGAGGGGATTTGGGAGTGGAGGAAGAGGTGGTGGTAGTAGGAGGTGTACGTTTGGTGACTTTGGGTGCAGGTGCATGCGCTGGAGGCTGTCGTGAGGTGGATGGCTGTTGGGTGGGTGTGTGGCTGCGTTTGTGTATCTTGGGAGGGGGCGTCACAGACACACTGGGAGAGGACACAGGGGACGTGTGAATGGTAGTGGGGGTGGTGACTGCACGTGAGCGGGGTGTGCTGGTGGGTGTGCTGGTGAGAGACGTAGTGGCTGTAGAGGTAGTGCATGCAGGTGTGAGTGTAGACGAGACTGGGAGGGAGGAGGGAGACGACGAGGAGGGGGACACAGTGGAGGCAGTGGATGTTGGTGTGTCTGTATGTGTGTGTTGCTTGCGTGAGTGCCTGTGGGATGCGTGGTGCTTATGTTTGCCTGAGCTTCCTTTGTGTGGTGAGGTGTGTGCAGGCTGGTCTGATGGTGTGCTTGGGATAGGCAGAGGTACAGGGGATTGGGTCTGGGTGGAGGAAGTTGGAGGGGGGAGGCTAGAGACGGGGACAATGGCTGCCATCAGTGCTGATGCCACAGTTTGAAAAGCTCGGTGAAGGGCCGCCTGACCAGAATGAATGCCCTCCAGGAATGCATTAGTTTGTTGCAACTGCTTTTCTACACCCTGGATGACATTCAAAATGCTAGACTGCCCAACAGTGAGGGACCTGAGGAGGTCAATGGCCTCCTCACTGAGGGCAGCAGGGGTGACTGGGGCAGGGGCTGAGGTGCCTGGGGCAAAGGTGATGCCCACGCTCCTGGGTGAGCGGGCACGAGGCGAAGGCAGAGGGGCTGCTGGGAGGGCGGTGGTGGTAGGGGGGGTGGCGGCTGTACTAGTAGATGTGGGGGGCACAGATGTTGCCGCCACCACAAGGGAGCTCCCATCAGAGGACGTGTCCGTGTCGCTGGTGTCAGCTCCTGTCCCCGCCGTGAAGCTCCCCTCGCCCTCCGTCCCACTGGTCAATTCCGAGTCCGTAGTCTCTCCCTCCAGGGCCATGTGGGATGCAGCTCCCTCGTGCTCCGGTGCCACTGCTCCTCCGCCTGATGATGCTAATGCACACAAGAACAGGGAGAACACAAAAAGGGGGGGGGACAAGAAGAAAGACATGTTGAGTGCATGGATTACCGCTACCGTTGGCGGACAAGACAGACACAGAAGCCCACTGCACTACGCCGCGCTCTTGGGCTCCACTGTTCAATTACTGGGAAATGGCCTACAAGCCTATGGACGACATCTGCACACATAGATGACACAGGGGCTTGAATAGCTGTACTTGGCAGGCTACAGAGGTGGGCTGAGGTGCCACATGGCCTGCCTTACGGAGGGGCCTTGTCTACGGAACTCGCCCTGGCCTAGGGAAACCCACAGCCCTCCTCCCTAACCAGACAACTGCGCACAAAGTCATAAGAATGAGAGTGTACTCACCCCCTTGTGTCTGCTGTGATGCCCTCAAGTGCCCATCCAACTCCGGTTAGGCCACCGCCAGGATACTGAACATCAGGGGGGGTCATGGTGCGACGGGCACCCCTCCCACATTGGGAGGCCATCCCCAGCTGAGCCTCTGCCGTCTTCTTGCTCCAGTGGCGAACGTCCTCCCATCTTTTCCGGCACTGGGTGCTCTGTCTGTGGTAGACCCCCAGGGTCCAGACGTCCTTGGCGATGGCACGCCATATACCTTTCTTCTGGTGGGCGCTGACCTACATGAAATGTACAGGGGAAGAAGAGAAGTCATTGCCAACTGCACCGTCAAAGTGATTGGCCCCCATCCCTACCCTTGCCATGTGGCACATGCATTCACCGTCTTTCATGCATGCTTCACTCTGCCCCCTTCCTTCTTACATCCAGCCCTCTCCACACAGGCATAGCCCATACAACATGCTCCCTGTGTACTTACCTGTTTGTCTGGAGGACCGTAGAGTAGCGTGTACTGGGGGAGGACCCCATCCACGAGCTTCTCCAACTCCTCCGATGTGAAGGCAGGGGCCCTTTCCCGAGACGCACAAGCCATTGTCTCTTCCAGACCGAGGTCACAGCAGCACTTGCAGTGTAGGTCCTCTCCTGTTGAAGATCAGGTATCGAGTGATTGAAAAGATAGAAAATGGCGGTCACGTCCGCGGCGGTGCGTACCATCACCGCCGGCGTACATCGTCATTGGCTCCTGGGACCCATAGGGTCCAATGTTAACCAATACAGCATTGCGCCGCGGTCTCCGACCGCCTACCGTGACGGTGTACAACGCCAGCGCAGTTACCTCACATCCCATTGTCCCACTTTACAGGTCAGGCAGCCGCCATTTCAGGGGACCACATGGCTTCATTTTCAACTGCGTCACACATACCTAGGCCTAGTCTCAACACACATACAGGCCACCTTTTGTGTATGATTGGTGTTCTGTGTAAACTGTGGGTACGTACCTCTGAGTTGTTTGACTCTGTGCTCGCTGTTGTCCTTCATAGGCACCGTCCGCTGGGACATGTGAGGAGATGGCGGCATACTCCGGTGTACCGACCGCTGGTGGACCTGTCGACAATGGAGGAGCGACATTTGATATTCACCTACAGGTTTGACCGTGCCACAATCCAGGAACTGTGTACCCAGTTGGAGCCAGACCTCATGTCAGCAATCCGCTATCCCACAGGAATCCCCCCTCAAGTGCAGGTGCTGTCAGTGCTCCATTTCCTTGCAAGTGGGTCTTTTCAAACAACTGTGGCCATGGCATCAGGGATGTCCCAGCCTATGTTTTCCAACGTATTGTCCAGAGTGTTGTCTTCCATGCGGAGCTTCATCGTTTTCCCTTAGGTGGAGGATTTGCCTACAGTGAAAGGTGATTTCTATGCCATGGGACATATCCCCAACATCATAGGTGCCATTGATGGGACCCATGTGGCTTTGGCCCCCCCCCCACAGGAGTGAACAGGTGTACAGAAACCGGAAGAGTTATCATTCTATGAATGTACAGATGGTATGTTTGGCAGACCAGTACATCTCCCATGTGAATGCCATGTTCCCTGGCGCAGTGCATGACGCCTACATCCTGTGGAATAGCAGCATCCCTTATGTGATGGGTCAACTCCAGAGGCACTGTGTGTGGCTATTAGGTGAGCACCTGGAAGCAAGTCAGTGGGAGTGGTTGTCTGGGTCTGGGGTTATCCCTACAGGTTAATATGTGTCTAACAGTTGCCCCTCACCATTTGCAGGTGACACTGGTTACCCCAACCAGTCATGGCTACTGACCCTAGTGAGGAATCCCAGGACCAGGGCAGAGGAACGCTACAATGAGGCCCATGGGCGAACTAGGAGAGTGATCGAGCGGACCTTCGGCCTCCTGAAGGCCAGGTTCAGGTGCCTCCACATGACAGGTGGATCCCTATTCTATTCACCAAAGAAGGTGTGCCAGATCACCGTGGCCTGCTGTATGCTTCACAACTTGCCTTTTCTGCAGGAGGATGGTCCAGATGGCGGTGTTGTGGCAGCTGTGGAGCCTGTGGACAGTGATGAGGATGAAGCAGAGGAAGAAGACATGCAGAACAGGGACTCAGTGATCCAGCAATATTTCCAGTGAAACACAGGTAAGAAAACAATTCTGCCTACTACATGTACTTTTACACTACTACCTCTCTCCTGTCTATCGTTTTCACCCAGTGTATGGTCACTGAGTTGTCACTTTCCCTTACGGTTTCACAGATGTGGGTCCCACTGTGTGACATCTGCTTAAATTCCTCATGGACTAGAGCTGTGTGACATAGGTATGTTGACATTACTATTTCAAAAACATTTTGTCACTGTAATTGCAAATACACTATTTCGAAATCACAGACAGACTCCAGATCATTTTGTGCTTTAGGTGTGTTTATTTCAATGCAAAATATTGGAGGGGGAAGTTAAATGGTGAGGGGTGATGGCAGAGGAGTGTCCATGGCAGAGTCCAGTCTATTAGTCTCACAGGTGCATTGCCCATATGGGCATAGGAAGTGGAGCTGGGGCAGTTTAATTATGGACAGGGTGACAAAGTGGGACAGTAGGATGACAATCAGGGTGGTGTCATTTCGTGGCGGGGGTCTTGGTGTCGTTCTCTGTCTTGTTCCTGGATCTCAGGGAACGTTTGCGAGGTGGTTCTCCCTCCGCAGGGGGTGGGGTGCTGGTGTGGTGGTCCTGTGGTGGGGCGTCCTGTCCACTAGCGCCGGCGGAGGTGGTGGGCAGTTCATCGTCCATGCTAGTGTCAGGGGCCCCTTGTAGTGCCACAGTGTCCCTCCTGGTGCTGAGTACTTCCTTCAGCACCCCTACGATGGTGCCCAGGGTGGAGCTGATGGTTCTGAGTTCCTCCCTGAAGCCCATATACTGTTCCTCCTGCATGCGCTGGGTGTCCTGGAACTTGGCCAGTACCATTGCCATCGTCTCCTGGGAGTGGTGGTATGCTCCCATGATGGAGGAGAGGGCCTCGTGGAGAGTGGGTTCCCTTGGCCTGTCCGCCCCCTGTCGCACGGCAGCCCTCCCAGTTCCCCTGTGTTGCTGGGCCTCTGTCCCCTGGACCGTGTGCCCACTGCCACTGCCCCCAGGTCCCTGTTGTTGTTGGGGTGGTGGGTTATCCTGGGTTCCCTGTAGTGGTGGACACACAGCCGATTGATGTGTCCTGGGGACGGAGGTATGGGCCCGCTCGGTGGGTGCTGTGCTGGTGTTTCCAGAGGGGGGAAGGTCTGTGGTGGCCTGTGCCTGTGTGAGGGGAACCGACTGTCCAGAGGTCCCCGATGGTCCGGGCTGGTCATCTAGATCCAGTTGGACAGAGGTGCTGGCATTACTGTGGGCCTCTTCTGTTGGTGGTGCGGACATGTGTGACCCTCCTGTCCGGTGATGTTGGGTAGGGGTCCTGCAGGGGTATAAAAGGATGTTTGTTAAATCTGTGTGTGTAATGGTGTGCAATGGGTGGGTGACTGTGTACCCCAGTGCTAGCATTCCTGTGTGGGAGCTTGTGTGATGGTGGTTTAGGGGGGTGTGTGGCTAAGTGCAGTGGGCATGCTTTGGTGATGGGTGTCCATGCTTTGTAGTTGCATGCAGGGCTTGGTGTTGGGATGTGTGGTTTGTGATGTTGGGACATTTGTGAGGAGTTGGGGTGCTGGGGGTGAGGGTGAGGGTGGGGGTATGTGATGGCATGCTGGTAGGGTGGGGGATGTAATAGTTAAGATGTAACTTACCAGAGTCCATTCCTCCACCTACTCCTGCGAGGCCCTCAGGATGCAGAATCGCCAAGACCTGCTCCTCCCATGTTGTTAGTTGTGGGGGAGGAGGTGGGGATCCGCCGCCAGGTGGTGTCTCTAGAGACCACGGAACGCACCTTCCCCGTAGGTCGTTCAAACTTTTCCTGATGTCCTCCCAATTTCTTGGGTGTTGTCCCACTACATTGACCCTGTCCACTATTCTTCGCCATAGCTCCATCTTCCTTGCAATTGAGGTGTGCTGCACCTGTGCTCCGAATAGCTGTGGCTCTACCCGGACGATTTCCTCCACCATGACCCTGAGCTCCTCCTCCGAGAACCTGGGGTGTCTTTGCCGTGCCATGCAGTGGTGTAGGTGATGTGTGGTGTGGAGTGTGTGGTGATAAGTGTGGTGATATGTAGTGGTGTGTTTTGTGAGGTGCGTGTGTCGCGTGGGCTCTCATTATCCTAAATGAGACTACTGGATTTCTAGGTAGCAGGGTCGTTCCTGGTGTGGGGGACTGAGTCTTACCCACTTAGAAGGACCTCTGTCACCTTCAATCCGGTTTTGCTCCGGCTAGCTAGCAGTGCCTCATCTCTCCCAAGGGGAAGGGATGATTGGGCAGCCGAGCACATGACATCTATAGAACTTCTCAGGGAAGTCGTGGTCACTCAGGTCCCAACCAGCTCTCTCATTTACAGAATGATCTCATATACAAATGACATAAGCAGTTTAAGTTTTATATATTGTTTTTAATAAAACGACTGCATTTTAGATAATAAGGCATGAATCGCAATAACCAGAACCATACAACACAGTAGGATTGAAATAGTCACGATGAGAGTGAAACATAAGAACAACGCTATCATGGTGTTAATAAGTTCTATTATCTCTCAGTATCTTATATTTCAAGCATAGCATGTTAAGCTCCTAACTTGCCTTTCAGATTCCCTGGGAAGACATCAACCCTCATACCTGAGCAAAGGCCTGTGATCTGGTTCAGTATCTGCAACAGGGCAGTCAGCGTCTAGTTGTGGTTCCCTCATCGGAATCTCCCTCTCTCTTGTATTAGGACAAGGAAGTGTTTTTATAACTAACATGTCAGTGCAATCACAAAACGTCCCTACGCAAGAATGTATCCAGAGACTGAACTCCTACCACGTCTATCGGCAATGTACAAGACTGTATCCTTGACTGAAGCACAGAGCGAGCAAGAATGTGTTATTGAGAACTCCAGTGCTGAGGTAGGCTAAACAGTGTGATATCAAAAATAAAACAAGACCGTAGAACTGGCTATTTAAAAAATAACAGTACGAAGCTGAATAAAATGCATTTAGAGCAAAGTGCACAGAGGCTTTATGCTGCAAGCAAGGAATAACATACATCCAGGGCAAAGTGCGCAAAGGCCTAACGCCAGAATCAAACGCGCAAAGAATACATAAAAACGACCACACTACACCCTCCCCTTGTCTGTAGTAAGTGGTTCTAACCAAAAACAAAAAACAAAAATAATATTCCCCAGATATAAAAATATACAAAACATATTTCGACAAGTCCAGAGGACAGCAAAGCACAGAACCATATTTAAGTTTGTAAGCATGTGACCGTAAAGCTGAATCAATACAATGTCAATTTAGAAAAAAACCCAATTTCAAATGGAAGCCACGGAAAGCAGGATATCCTCCACATCGGCAGATGTCAACACCGGAAAATCCACGCCAACTACTATCATGGAGCAGGTGTGTTCCAAAGCCACAGAACCATCCAAGGCGGCATCCCGTGCAGGGCCTATGAACGAGACAATACCATCTTCCTCCAGGAAGGGAATCTCATAAACTGCCTCACGAAGCAAACGCAACCGCAGTGCACATGTCTGGGAATGAGCCCTAATCGGGAACATCAACAGATTAGCATCAACCACTGGGGGTCACAGTGAGTGACAGAGAACCATTGCATGTTCAAACGAGCACCAGAGGCACCGAAACACGGGTTGCACACAATCCAAAACTGGCCGGAATGACAGAGACCAGTCGCACTCCAAATGTCCCAGGAGTGTTGCTCCAAATTGCTGCATCATGCACTCACGACACATCTGCGCTGACTGGAGCACCCATATTGGATCTGGTCGCGGCGGGACAGCCATTGCGGAAGAACAACAGCAACAGCAAAACACCAGCCAATAAAGCCAAAGTGATCGTAAATCCTCCAAAGATGCTTCAGAAAATTGAATGAATAGCCGAAGGTATCAAACCGAAAATGGAAGAGAAGGAATGAGCAAACCCAACACCAACGGCCTTAAAAAAAATTGCAAGTCCAGCAGTGCTGGACGCATTAAATATACGTCCCACGAGTTCACCAAAGTGGCTCGGAAAGTTAGTATTTAAAAGGGACTGTATTTCTGCTGATGACCTCGCCACCTGAAGTGCGTAGGTCTCGCGTGCAGATGTAAGGGCCACATGCTTTTGAAACAAAAGAGCCTTTAGTCGACTCAACTTGTCGAAATTCACCTTGGAAGTAGCAATGTGAGGCCAGATGTCTGCTACCTCCGTAAATTGAGTGGGGGGAAACAACACATTTCCGCAGCACGTAACGGCCTTGGTGACAACGACCACGTAAACTATTCCGGCATGCATGCCACAACAGGCTTCACTGTTAAGAAGGACGTAGCTGCCGTTTGAAAGCACCTGGAATGTGTTTTAATCACGGGGACTGGAACTCCCTTTAGATAGCAAGCTAAATTCGCAACCAAGGCATTACACGCCCCATGCAAGGACAGCTGCTTACAAACCATCGAATGGCTGACAGAAGTTTCACATTCCCTACCGCTAAGAAAAACCTCCCTCATACCATTAAGACATCTGTATAAAAAGGGAAGCTCCCACACCTCATGTATGTAACTGTCTCCCAATTTCTCATATCTGCCCACCGGAATATGCTTCAAACAAGAAGTGAATTGCAGAGTGGAAATAGGCAAATTTATTACCCCGTGTATCAACCATTCAGCTGACGGAATCTCAGCCACAGTAAAAGGCAACTTCTCCAACTTTTCAATATTCAACATAACATATGTCGCCTCCTTTTTAGCCATTAGATGCGTCAAGTTAATGGAAAAAAAATATCTTCCTGGCTCTGATGTGCGGCTACGGAACGCGACCCGCCTTCCATGTCTGAAGAGTCCAACTCAACTGCATAATGGACCGCGTTTGACTCTGCCCATGATTTAAAGAAGACATATCTGATCTAATAATGTCTATAGCAGAGGAAGCAATGTTGTCAATCGTATATACATGGTCTGACAGGGTATGCATTCCATTATCCACAACAGACAAAGCTTGTTTCAAATTCTCCTGATCTATCTGCCTCAACCGGGCCGCTGCCTCCTGTTGTGAAAGTTTCCATAGCTCATTGTACACCTCATACAAAAAACGTTTTTCCAGGGCACTCTTGGACCTGACAAAAAATCTTGCAAGTCAGTAAAATTAGACAGTAACGTGAGATGTGTCTTAACTGCATCTAGTGTGGATGACTTTAACCATTGTTGACAAAGTTTCCCCACGCTATATATAGTAATTATATCAGCATGTTCTGGTGATATGTAGCGAGGGTCTGCCCTACTAGTCCTGAAACCCCCCAAAGAGGTGACAAAATGTTGATGACACCTATTAGTGTCTATGGGCCACAATAACCACCCGCCTGGACGTGTCAATGAAGTGTTAAGCGTACCATTCTGGACCCAGTCTGTAAGCTCACTAAACGTGGCATTAGTATAATGTTGCCAATCTCTCAATTTGGAAAGGACAGGTATGCCAGGCATATTTAATTCTCTAATCGTTGCTAAGCCTAAACAGCTAGTCTGTTGTACAGTGTCATTTAAGAAAATCATCTGGACAGGAATAATACATGCCCTAAACAATGTCTCCCTACCCCGCATTTGCCAATTTTTTGTTCCCCAAACACCTTTCAAATCAATAGTTTTGGACCAGTATTCATACCCCTCAACAGATAGTTTGGATACAAATAAATTGGAATACAGTAATTTAGTATCAGTCAACAACATTTGCTTACCAGCATGCGGAGTAACTCTAAAATAATATGACTTAGCACTCTATTGATGATGCCCAGAAAAATATGCAAATTTGTCAGAATAAGTTTTAGAACTCCCCTGTGGAGGAGTCGGGCAATGTTCCCACTGCATATACTCAAATATTGATTTAGGGCTACTGGCTTTATGAATAAAGTGGTGTCCATAATAATTGTAACAAAACATGTCACCATAATTATCTCTAAACTGGTAAGCATCTTCATTTTCATAGACAGTATAATACTGCAATTCTGTCAACATAGAATCAACTGTCTTCACATCCCAATCATCAGATACAATGCCTGGTATAACTACATCATTCAGTGATAACTTTAGAACATACGGTATCTGAATTATTTAAGTGGGGCCATATATATCAAACATTACTCTATCCCACACAATCCCATCTGGAATAGGTACAGCAGAAATGTTCACAAAGGACAAGTCTCTTCGAACCATATGCGATGAAAAATGTGGTTTCAACACCGTCTCCACCTGCTCAATCTCTGATCGTTCAGGAAGAAAATGACCATGTATCACCAGAAAAAAGGTGACTACAAACCGCAGCCACAGGAAAAAAGCCATCACAGTCATAAAAAGCCATAGATAGTGTGAGAAGGTAGCCTCTTTCTAGCCTTGTTACCCCCACTTTTGGCCTGTTTGTGAGTGTATGACAGGGTGTTTGTCACTGTTTTCACTGTCTCACTAGGATCCTGATAGCCAGGCCTCAGTGCTCATAGTGAAAACACTATGTTTTCAGTATGGTTGTTATGTGTCACTGGGATCCTGCTGGTCAGGACCCCAGTGCTCATAGGTTTGTGGCCTATATGTATGTGTCACTGGGACCCTGTCACACAGGGCCCCAGTGCTCATAGGTGTGCATGTATATGTTCCCTGTGTGGTGCCTAACTGTCTCACTGAGGCTCTGCTAACCAGAACCTCAGTGGTTATGCTCTCTCATTACTTTCAAATTGTCACTAACAGGCTAGTGACCATTTTTACCAATTTACATTGGCTTACTGGAACACCCTTATAATTCCCTAGTATATGGTACTGAGGTACCCAGGGTATTGGGGTTCCAGGAGATCCCTATGGGCTGCAGCATTTCTTTTGCCACCCATAGGGAGCTCTGACAATTCTTACACAGGCCTGCCACTGCAGCCTGAGTGAAATAACGTCCACGTTATTTCACAGCCATTTTATACTGCACTTAAGTAACTTATAAGTCACCTATATGTCTAACCTTTACCTGGTAAAGGTTAGGTGCAAAGTTACTTAGTGTGAGGGCACCCTGGCACTAGCCAAGGTGCCCCCACATTGTTCAGAGCCAATTCCCTGAACTTTGTGAGTGCGGGGACACCATTACACGCATGCACTACATATACGTCACTACCTATATGTAGCTTCACCATGGTAACTCCGAATATGGCCATGTAACATGTCTATGATCATGGAATTACCCTCCTCTATGCCATCCTGGCATTGTTGGTACAATTCCATGATCCCAGTGGTCTGTAGCACAGACCCTGGTACTGCCAAACTGCCCTTCCTGGGGTTTCACTGCAGCTGCTGCTGCTGCCAACCCCTCAGACAGGCATCTGCCCTCCTGGGGTCCAGCCAGGCCTGGCCCAGGATGGCAGAACAAAGAACTTCCTCTGAGAGAGGGTGTGACACCCTCTCCCTTTGGAAAATGGTGTGAAGGCAGGGGAGGAGTAGCCTCCCCCAGCCTCTGGAAATGCTTTCTTGGGCACAGATGTGCCCAATTCTGCATAAGCCAGTCTACACCGGTTCAGGGACCCCTTAGCCCCTGCTCTGGCGCGAAACTGGACAAAGGAAAGGGGAGTGACCACTCCCCTGACCTGCACCTCCCCTGGGAGGTGTCCAGAGCTCCTCCAGTGTGCTCCAGACCTCTGCCATCTTGGAAACAGAGGTGCTGCTGGCACACTGGACTGCTCTGAGTGGCCAGTGCCACCAGGTGACTTCAGAGACTCCTTGTGATAGGCTCCTTCAGGTGTTAGTAGCCTCTCCTCTCTCCTAGGTAGCCAAACCCTCTTTTCTGGCTATTTAGGGTCTCTGTCTCTGGGGAAACTTTAGATAACGAATGCAAGAGCTCATCCGAGTTCCTCTGCATCTCCCTCTTCACCTTCTGATAAGGAAACGACCGCTGACCGCGCTGGAAGCCTGCAAACCTGCAACATAGTAGCAAAGATGACTACTGCAACTCTGTAACGCTGATCCTGCCGCCTTCTCGACTGTTTTCCTGCTTGTGCATGCTGTGGGGGTAGCCTGCCTCCTCTCTGCACCAGAAGCTCCGAAGAAATCTCCCGTGGGTCGACGGAATCTTCCCCCTGCAACCGCAGGCACCAAAAAGCTGCATTACCGGTCCCTTGGGTCTCCTCTCAGCACGACGAGCGAGGTCCCTCGAATCCAGCGACTCTGTCCAAGTGACCCCCACAGTCCAGTGACTCTTCAGTCCAAGTTTGGTGGAGGTAAGTCCTTGCCTCACCTCGCTGGGCTGCATTGCTGGGAACCGCGACTTTGCAAGCTACTCCGGCCCCTGTGCACTTCCGGCGGAAATCCTTTGTGCACAGCCAAGCCTGGGTCCACGGCACTCTAACCTGCATTGCACGACTTTCTAAGTTGGTCTCCGGGGACGTGGTACTCCTTTGTGCAACTTCGGCGAGCACCGTTTCATGCATCTTCGTAGTGCCTGTTTCTGGCACTTCTCCGGGTGCTTCCTGCTTCAGCGAGGGCTCTTTATCTTGCTCGACGTCCCCTCTCTCTCCAGGTCCAATTTGCCACCTCCTGGTCCCTCCTGGGCCCCAGCAGCGTCCAAAAACGCCAAACGCACGATTTGCGTGTAGCAAGGCTTGTTGGCGTTCTGCCGGCGGGAAAATACTTCTGCACGACTCTCCACGGCGAGAGGGATCCGTCCACCAAAGGGGAAGTCTCTAGCCCTTTTCGTTCCTGCAGAAACCTCAGCTTCTTCTGTCCAGTCGAAGCTTCTTTGCACCCACAGCTGGCATTTCCTGGGCATCTGCCCATCTCCGACTTGCTTGTGACTTTTGGACTTGGTCCCCTTGTTCCACAGGTACCCTAGATTGGAAATCCACAGTTGTTGCATTGCTGGTTTGTGTCTTTCCTGCATTATTCCTCTAACATGACTACTTTGCCCTTAGGGGAACTTTAGTGCACTTTGCACTCACTTTTCAGGGTCTTGGGGAGGGTTATTTTTCTAACTCTCACTATTTTCTAATAGTCCCAGCGACCCTCTACCAGGTCACATAGGTTTGGGGTCCATTCGTGGTTCGCATTCCACTTTTGGAGTATATGGTTTGTGTTGCCCCTATCCCTATGTTTCCCCATTGCATCCTATTGTAACTATACATTGTTTGCACTGTTTTCTAAGACTATACTGCATATTTTTGCTATTGTGTATATATATCTTGTGTATATTTCCTATCCTCTCACTGAGGGTACACTCTAAGATACTTTGGCATATTGTCATAAAAATAAAGTACCTTTATTTTTAGTATAACTGTGTATTGTGTTTTCTTATGATATTGTGCATATGACACTAAGTGGTACTGTAGTAGCTTCACACGTCTCCTAGTTCAGCCTAAGCTGCTCTGCTAAGCTACCATTATCTATCAGCCTAAGCTGCTAGACACCCTATACACTAATAAGGGATAACTGGGCCTGGTGCAAGGTGCAAGTACCCCTTGGTACTCACTACAAGCCAGTCCAGCCTCCTACATTGGTTGTGCAGTGGTGGGATAAGTGCTTGAGACTACTTACCACTCTTGTCATTGTACTTTTTCATAAGAGAAAAATATACAAAACAAGGTCAGTGTATATACACATAGCCAAAAAGTTTTGCATTTCCTCTTTTCACTCTTTTCTAAGTGCTGAAAAGTACCTCTAAACTTTCAAAAAGTTCTTAAAAGTTTACAAAGTTTTTTTCTGTCTTTCCAAAAAGTTCTAAAAACTTTTTTCTCTTTTTCTATCACTTTAACTCTCTCTAAAAATGTCTGGCACAGGCCAAAGTGTTGATCTGTCCAAACTTGCATATGACAACCTTAGCTGGAAAAGAGCAAGGAGTCTCTGTATAGAGAGAGGTTTGAGTGTAGGGAAGAATCCTTCCTTGGAACTGTTACTTAACATGCTTAGAGAACAGGATAAGGCCATAGGTGCCCCATCTGTTGAAAAAGTACCTAATAGTTCTCAATCTGATTCAGGGACTCCCCCAGGAAAAGATTCAGGAAAGAAACTTCCTAGCCTGCCCATTACTAGACAGTCTAGCATAGATGGTAATGATGATGAGCCACACCATAGAAATAGTGTTGTCTCACATCATAGCAAAAGCATATATTCTCACCATACTGGTAGTAATGTTTCTGTAAACCAAGCTGTTAGGGTGGCTCCTGTAAGGGACAGGTCTCCTTCTGTTCATTCCCATCATAGCTCTGTTTCTAGAAATGTCCCTCCCACCAACCCTGATGACAGAATGTTAGAGAGGGAACTCAATAAGTTGAGGGTGGAACAAACCAGACTGAAGCTTAAAAAGCAACAGCTGGATTTGGATAGACAGTCTTTTGAATTAGAGAAGGAAAGACAGAAGTTGGGTTTAGAAACCCATGGTGGCAGCAGCAGTATTCCCCATAGTCATCCTGCAAAAGAGCATGATTCCAGGAATCTGCACAAGATAGTTCCCCCTTATAAGGAGGGGGATGACACTAACAAGTGGTTTGCTGCACTTGAGAGGGCCTGTGTTGTACAGGATGTCCCTCAAAGGCGGTGGGCTGCTATCCTATGGCTATCATTTAGTGGAAAAGGTAGGGATAGGCTCCTTACTGTGAAAGAAAATGATGTTAATAATTTCCAAGTTCTTAAGAATGCACTCCTGGATGGTTATGGCTTAACCACTGAACAGTACAGGATAAAGTTCAGAGAGACCAAAAAGGAGTCTTCACAAGACTGGGTTGATTTCATTGACCATTCAGTGAAGGCCTTGGAGGGGTGGTTACATGGCAGTAAAGTTACTGATTATGAAAGCCTGTATAACACAATCCTGAGAGAGCATATACTTAATAATTGTGTGTCTGATTTGTTGCACCAGTACCTGGTAGACTCTGATCTGACCTCTCCCCAAGAATTGGGAAAGAAGGCAGACAAATGGGTCAGAACAAGGGTGAACAGAAAAGTTCATACAGGGGGTGACAAAGATGGCAATAAGAAGAAAGATGGTGAAAAATCTCAAGATAAGCATGGGGATAAGGGTAAAACCAAAGATCCCACTTCAAATCTTAAACACTCTTCAGAGGGTGGGGATAAAACAAATTCTTCCTCTTCTTCCCAACCTGCACACATTAAAAAGCCTTTGTGCTTTGTGTGTAAAAACAGAGGCCATAGGCCAGGGGATAAGTCCTGTCCAGGTAAACCCCCTGAGCCTACCACCACTAATACATCAAGCTCTAGTGCCCCTAGCAGTAGTGGTACTAGTGGTGGGACTGCTGGCAACAGTCAAGCAAAGGGTGTAGTTGGGTTCACTTATGGGTCCATAGTGGAAACTGATGTAATCAGTCCCAAGACAGTTTCTGTCACACCTAGTGGCATTGGCCTTGCCACACTGGCTGCTTGTCCCCTTACAATGGATAAGTACAGGCAGACAGTTTCAATAAATGGTGTTGAGGCCTTGGCCTACAGGGACACAGGTGCCAGTTTCACTTTGGTGACTGAAAACCTAGTGCCTCCTGAACAACACATCATTGGACAACAGTATAAAATTATTGATGTCCATAACTCCACTAAGTTTCTTCCCTTAGCTATAATTCAGTTTAGTTGGGGTGGAGTTACTGGCCCTAAGCAGGTGGTGGTATCACCTAGCTTACCTGTAGACTGTCTCTTAGGTAATGACCTAGAGGCCTCAGGTTGGGCTGATGTAGAGTTTTATGCCCATGCAGCCATGCTGGGCATCCCTGAGGAATTGTTCCCTCTCATTTCAAGTGAAATGAAAAAGCAAAGGAGAGAAGACCTGAAAACTCAGGATCCCTTTCCATCAACAGGTAAAAAGGGTATCACAGTATCCCCTAACCACCCTACCATTCAGGATACTATTCCTATGGTGGGAGAAACCTCTCCTGGGGTGGCACCTGTTCCAAGGGAATCATCAGCTGGCAAAGCTGGACTCCCTGAGGTGGAAGTACCTCTCTGTGGGATAACTAACATTGGTGAGAAAAACAGCACCATTTTAGTTAACATGGAGCATCCCTCCAACCCTTCCAGAGAAACTTTAGTGCAGAAACCCTGCACTACCTCACAACACTTAGGACAGCATCCCTGCCCTAGTGTGGAGCTCATAGGACAGCATCCCTGCCCTGCTCCAACTCAAGAGAAACAGCATCCCTGTTCTCTCTTCCAGCCAGATGGACAAAGTTTTTGCCCAGCTATGGCTTTTCTGAGACAGCATCCCTGTCTGGCATTTCCATCACTACAAATAGGTTCAGTGGACAATTCCCACTGCTCTAAACTAAAACTTACTGATAGAAACTCTGAAAATACATCTTCACATTGTTGCTTAGCTAAAAAACTTCAAACAGGGTGGTTTACATCCCCACAGGGAAGTAACCATATAGTGGATGATAAAGGGAGTAACCAGTCTATTGCAGAGCTACTCTCTACTTATCACCACTTAGACAATAAAGTCTCAACTGGCCAAGGTTAGCCTTATTGTCCTTCGTTTGGGGGGGGGTTGTGTGAGAAGGTAGCCTCTTTCTAGCCTTGTTACCCCCACTTTTGGCCTGTTTGTGAGTGTATGACACTGTTTTCACTGTCTCACTAGGATCCTGATAGCCAGGCCTCAGTGCTCATAGTGAAAACACTATGGCCCTCATTCTGACCTTGGCGGTCGGCGGAGAGGCGGCGGTCGGACCGCGAACAGACCGGCGGTCAGAAAAATGGCATTCTGACCGCGGCGGTCACCGCCGCGATCGACCGCCACTTCCCCACTCCGACCGCCACGGCGGTCATGACCGCCGGGCTGGAGTTTGGCTGGAGTTTGCGCACTCCGGCCCGGCGGTCGTCCCAAGACTGCCAACGGTATCATGACCCTGCCTACCGCCGCGGTTTCTGGCGGTCGGGAACCGCCATGCGAACCATGGCGGTAAGCACTATCGGGGCCAGGGAATTCCTTCTCTGGCACTGATAGGGGTCTCCCCCACCCCCCACTACCCACCCGAGTCCTCCCCCCACACCCTCCACCCCCCTGCCACCCCCCAGAGGTGGTACGAACCCCCTCCCCACCCCCACCCCGACATGCACATACATGCACCCCGACATGCACACACCCCCAACATGCACATATACACACCCCCTACACACACATACACAACGGGGACACATACCCGCACACATACATGCAGACATGCGCACCTGCCGAACAGCACACATTACCCATAGACACAGCAGCACCCCCCGCCCGCATTCACGCACTCATACACCCCCTCTACACACTCACACGCACACCCCCATGCACGCCCACATCACACAACACCCCCCCTCCCCCTCCCCTCACGGACGGTCAACTTACCTTGTGCGTTGGTCCTCCGGGAGGCGACGGGAGCCATGGGGAGGTGACCGCCAATAGAACACCGCCAACAGAAGACCGCCACACAGATATGTGGGTCGTAATTCTGTGGGCGGTGTTCTGCTGGCGTGGCGGTGGAGGTTGACCAGTCTCCACTTTTCCGCCGACCGCCAGTGTGGCTGCTGGCGGTTTCCCGGTGGAACGCTCCCAGCGGTCGGAATGCGCACAGCGGCATACCGCCGCGGTCGGCGGTCTTCACCGCGGCGGTAACTCGGCGGTCTCGCGAAAAGACCGCCAAGGTCAGAATGAGGGCCTATGTTTTCAGTATGGTTGTTATGTGTCACTGGGATCCTGCTGGTCAGGACCCCAGTGCTCATAGGTTTGTGGCCTATATGTATGTGTCACTGGGACCCTGTCACACAGGGCCCCAGTGCTCATAGGTGTGCATGTATATGTTCCCTGTGTGGTGCCTAACTGTCTCACTGAGGCTCTGCTAACCAGAACCTCAGTGGTTATGCTCTCTCATTACTTTCAAATTGTCACTAACAGGCTAGTGACCATTTTTACCAATTTACATTGGCTTACTGGAACACCCTTATAATTCCCTAGTATATGGTACTGAGGTACCCAGGGTATTGGGGTTCCAGGAGATCCCTATGGGCTGCAGCATTTCTTTTGCCACCCATAGGGAGCTCTGACAATTCTTACACAGGCCTGCCACTGCAGCCTGAGTGAAATAACGTCCACGTTATTTCACAGCCATTTTACACTGCACTTAAGTAACTTATAAGTCACCTATATGTCTAACCTTTACCTGGTAAAGGTTAGGTGCAAAGTTACTTAGTGTGAGGGCACCCTGCCACTAGCCAAGGTGCCCCCACATTGTTCAGAGCCAATTCCCTGAACTTTGTGAGTGCGGGGACACCATTACACGCGTGCACTACATATAGGTCACTACCTATATGTAGCTTCACCATGGTAACTCCGAATATGGCCATGTAACATGTCTATGATCATGGAATTACCCCCTCTATGCCATCCTGGCATTGTTGGTACAATTCCATGATCCCAGTGGTCTGTAGCACAGACCCTGGTACTGCCAAACTGACCTTCCTGGGGTTTCACTGCAGCTGCTGCTGCTGCCAACCCCTCAGACAGGCATCTGCCCTCCTGGGGTCCAGCCAGGCCTGGCCCAGGATGGCAGAACAAAGAACTTCCTCTGAGAGAGGGTGTGACACCCTCTCCCTTTGGAAAATGGTGTGAAGGCAGGGGAGGAGTAGCCTCCCCCAGCCTCTGGAAATGCTTTCTTGGGCACAGATGTGCCCAATTCTGCATAAGCCAGTCTACACCGGTTCAGGGACCCCTTAGCCCCTGCTCTGGCGCGAAACTGGACAAAGGAAAGGGGAGTGACCACTCCCCTGACCTGCACCTCCCCTGGGAGGTGTCCAGAGCTCCTCCAGTGTGCTCCAGACCTCTGCCATCTTGGAAACAGAGGTGCTGCTGGCACACTGGACTGCTTTGAGTGGCCAGTGCCACCAGGTGACGTCAGAGACTCCTTGTGATAGGCTCCTTCAGGTGTTAGTAGCCTCTCCTCTCTCCTAGGTAGCCAAACCCTCTTTTCTGGCTATTTAGGGTCTCTGTCTCTGGGGAAACTTTAGATAACGAATGCAAGAGCTCATCCGAGTTCCTCTGCATCTCCCTCTTCACCTTCTGATAAGGAAACGACCGCTGACCGCGCTGGAAGCCTGCAAACCTGCAACATAGTAGCAAAGACGACTACTGCAACTCTGTAACGCTGATCCTGCCGCCTTCTCGACTGTTTTCCTGCTTGTGCATGCTGTGGGGGTAGCCTGCCTCCTCTCTGCACCAGAAGCTCCGAAGAAATCTCCCGTGGGTCGACGGAATCTTCCCCCTGCAACCGCAGGCACCAAAAAGCTGCATTACCGGTCCCTTGGGTCTCCTCTCAGCACGACGAGCGAGGTCCCTCGAATCCATCGACTCTGTCCAAGTGACCCCCACAGTCCAGTGACTCTTCAGTCCAAGTTTGGTGGAGGTAAGTCCTTGCCTCACCTCGCTGGGCTGCATTGCTGGGAACCGCGACTTTGCAAGCTACTCCGGCCCCTGTGCACTTCCGGTGGAAATCCTTTGTGCACAGCCAAGCCTGGGTCCACGGCACTCTAACCTGCATTGCACGACTTTCTAAGTTGGTCTCCGGCGACGTGGGACTCCTTTGTGCAACTTCAGCGAGCACCGTTTCACGCATCCTCGTAGTGCCTGTTTCTGGCACTTCTCCGGGTGCTACCTGCTTTAGCGAGGGCTCTTTGTCTTGCTCGACGTCCCCTCTCTCTTCACGTCCAATTTGCGACCTCCTGGTCCCTCCTGGGCCCCAGCAGCGTCCAAAAACGCCAAACGCACGATTTGCGTGTAGCAAGGCTTGTTGGCGTCCTTCCGGCGGGAAAACACTTCTGCACAACTCTCCACGGCGAGAGGGATCCGTCCACCAAAGGGGAAGTCTCTAGCCCTTTTCGTTCCTGCAGAAACCTCAGCTTCTTCTGTCCAGTCGAAGCTTCTTTGCACCCGCAGCTGGCATTTCCTGGGCATCTGCCCATCTCCGACTTGCTTGTGACTTTTGGACTTGGTCCCCTTGTTCCACAGGTACCCTAGATTGGAAATCCACAGTTGTTGCATTGCTGGTTTGTGTCTTTCCTGCATTATTCCTCTAACACAACTACTTTGCCCTTAGGGGAACTTTAGTGCACTTTGCACTCACTTTTCAGGGTCTTGGGGAGGGTTATTTTTCTAACTCTCACTATTTTCTAATAGTCCCAGCGACCCTCTACCAGGTCACATAGGTTTGGGGTCCATTCGTGGTTCACATTCCACTTTTGGAGTATATGGTTTGTGTTGCCCCTATCCCTATGTTTCCCCATTGCATCCTATTGTAACTATACATTGTTTGCACTGTTTTCTAAGACTATACTGCATATTTTTGCTATTGTGTATATATATCTTGTGTATATTTCCTATCCTCTCACTGAGGGTACACTCTAAGATACTTTGGCATATTGTCATAAAAATAAAGTACCTTTATTTTTAGTATAACTGTGTATTGTGTTTTCTTATGATATTGTGCATATGACACTAAGTGGTACTGTAGTAGCTTCACACGTCTCCTAGTTCAGCCTAAGCTGCTCTGCTAAGCTACCATTATCTATCAGCCTAAGCTGCTAGACACCCTATACACTAATAAGGGATAACTGGGCCTGGTGCAAGGTGCAAGTACCCCTTGGTACTCACTACAAGCCAGTCCAGCCTCCTACAGATAGTTCCAAGGAAAAACAAAATACTTATGTTTGAGCCAATACAACAGCTTACAAGTACCCAGGGCTGGTGTCAAAGAGGACGAAGAGTCTGACACGGCATCATCATTGTTATTAAAGCAGCCGGAGGCAGTTCTCGCAAAAGGTGCAACCGTAAACAAAGGGGCAGCTTGTATCTCTCGGCGTGGTACACTCTAGATAACAGCGTCAGTACCATCAGTACTCACAGCAACTTGATCAAAAGATTCCAAATTATTTGCCGTCAGTGGAACAATCGCAAGATCAGTGTCCACCCTCCCCATGCTCGGAGATGAAACAGCATCGGTGCAAATCACCTGCAGCGGAACAACATCCCCAGTAGTGAGAGGGATTCCGGAACTACTGGGCGTTCCTCTTGGTCTGCTGTGAAGAATCGGCCACATGTTGTAACTTGACATTGTCGATGGATACAAAGCGATTTCCTTTGGCCCCTTGCAACGGCAGCAAAATCACAGTTCTTGTGCCGTGGACCCCTTACACAGGGACTGGCGCCCGATACGAAGGGCCAAATTATTTTTTCACTGCGACCTTTTCACGCACAAGATCCCCAACTCTGGGAATCCAACCAGTAGACGTTACTGGTTCATCCTTAATTCCTGTGGAGGCAGCACTGGCAGAAGAGTTATCTTCATGGAATTGTTGTAAATCCTGCAAAACAGTGACACGATCATTTATGTCAAAGGGCGTATCTGCCGCCTCCACACCAGGACCATCTAGATCTTTAACAAACATTTGTGGCCCAAACAGGCACTCATATGAAGTACAAACCCCCAGGGACCTTCTAGGCAACTTATTCAGTGCTCTCTGTACTCCATACAGGTGGGCTAGCCAGCTACGACCTGTACCTATAACTATGGCCTTTTTGCTTTAAATCGCGATTTAAACGCTCCACGACTGAATTTCCCTTGGGATGAAATGGAGACGAGAACTCGAGTTGGACCCTCAACGAAGCCATGGTGTCCCTGAATGCCTTAGAGGCAAAAGCAGGGCCCTAGTCCAAATGAAAAGCTGCAACTGCATATGTATCGACAAAGATGCGCAAATCTTTAATAACAGTCCGAGCGTCAGCCGAGCGCTGTGGCCAGACCCACACAAATCTGGAGCATGAATCTACAGCTACCAATATATATTTGTATGCACTATCTGGGGTCAACGGACCACAATGATCCAAGTACACACACTGTAATGGTTTATTCGATATTAGAAGGGGCGTCTGCTGCGGGCGTCTAGCCGTGGAAACTTTAATTTGTTGACAAATGTCACAACAAAGGACATACTGCTTCGTCTCTTTATAGAGACCAGGCCACCAGTAACGGGCCTGTAAGAGCGAAATTGTGGCAGCAACTCCAGCATGTGCAGATGCCGCCCCCTCATGAGCTGCAGTGATCAATTGAGGTCGCACAATTTTATTGGGCACATCGCGTACACCAACGCCCGGGATTTTAACCTCAGCGTTCAACATACCACCCATGGAAAAATTATATTTTGAAGGGAATCCTTTAGGATATGGCGTGCCCTCAGCCGTAGCCGTTATGGCAGGCATAATCTCTGTGTCTGGTTTGGAACTCGAACGAGTTACTGCGGCTACAGTGGCAACTGCCACTGCCGATTTTGCAGCTTCATCAGCCAAAGTATTTCCAGCAACGTGTATTCCAACGCGCTGGTGTCCAAGTGCATGTACAACATGGACTTTAGGAAGCGTTTCCTTCAGATCCGCAACCTTCCCCCACAGTAACCTGTGTTTGATGGTGTTGCCCTAGGAATCTCTGAACCCATTTATCCTCCAGTAATGCAAATATTCATTGAAAGACTGAACACAGTAATAGGAATCACAAACAAGCAGTGTAAACTGTGCTGGATCCGCATGTTCCAAGGCTAATAACAGAGCTTTCAGCTCAGCCAACTGTGCCGTACAGTCCCCCAAAGTCTGTGTATAAGTATGTTGGGGGCAGAACTTCTCCCCCTCCATATAGCCGCTCACCACCGCACATGCAGCAGAATACTGTTGTTTAGTTCCCACCGCAGGCTGTGCAGAGCCATCAGTGTACATCACCACTTGATATTGATCAATAGGCAGTGTGCCAGTGGGAACTGGGTACTCCATTTCATATTGAAGAAATTCTTGAGTCTGCAGTTTTGGGTCAAAAATGTAATCTACATCAGTGGCTGTCAAAGACGTAGCCCATTGTATCCAGTGCGGGTGTAGTGCCTTCACATTAGGAACACTCGCTTTTGTAACAGCCTATAAGGCTGGAATCGGGGAAACGACAATGATGCGTTGGCCCTGGGCAAGAGGTCTTTCTTTAATCACAGCCATCTGTACAGCAGTGAGAATTTTCTCTGTTTGTGCAAAACGTTGTTCTGCAGCAGAATATAAGTGAGACTTGTATCCTATCGGGACTGTCTCACCCTCATTAAAGGTGACATACGTAAACCCAACGGCCCCAGCTATTACCCTGATGACCAGATGTGTCTTATTGTCCCGTGTGTGTAAATGTTTTACAGCTAAGAGATCAGTTTGCAAGTCTCGAAGTATATCGGTATGCTCAATCGTCCAAAATCTACTCGAAAAATTTGGGCGAATCAACTCGTATAAAGGCTTTATACGTGTAGCATAATCAGGAATGTAAGTTCTGCCAAAATTTAGAAATCCCAACAACGACTGGAGTTTCTTAATCGTATTAGGAGGTTGCAATCGTGCACATTTTTCCAAAAAGTGTGGCGCTAGACTCTTACCCTCATTCGACAGCTCATATCCCAGGAAAATGACACTGAGGAAGGCAATTTTCAACTTTTTGAAGTTAAATTTGTAGCCAATTTCGGCAAATCCAACAACAATGCGGGCTACCCACCTTAAATGTTGTAGCAACTCGTCATCTGTCAGATATATATCATCAACATATGACAAAGCTTCAGGGTCCAACTCGTGCAAAATTTCAGTGACACGAGCCGAAAACAGTCCTGGGCTATTCTTATACCCCTGAGGCAAATGCCAAATTTTTTTCTGCGAGCCAAACACGCTAAAGCTAGTGAAATCCCTACTTTCGGGCACTATATTCTGCCAGAAGAAACCATTCGAGATATCTAAAGTTGTTTTGTATTTTTTACGCACTATTTTATTCATAAGCGCAGCGCTGTATGAATTTTGTATTGCATATGTGCGTGTATGTCCATTTAAATGTCTGTAATCCACCACTATCCTATAAGAATGGTCCGGTTTAGCTACAGGGAATAAGGGATTATTCATCAGCGAGACACAGGGCTCAATCACTCCCTGGTACTCCAATTGTGTAAGTATGTTCCTAACCGATGCCCTTGCTTCAAATTTTATAGGATATTGCGGTTGTGGCTGAGGTTCGCCTTTAATTGGAATAAAATGATAAGGTGAATCCCTATCCCACCACACGTGATTTCTATATAAGGCAGGTGCTTGTGCCAGAGCCCATTTAATGCTATAGGACTCCGAGAGTTCTCCCGGAACAAGTGGTGAGGACGAAGGTGTAATAACCTCCTCCCCAACTGGACAGTCGCGAACAAAGTCAGGGGGCCAATCCTGTTCGGCCAGCAGAATGTCATACTGTTTGACTACACGATCCCAAAAGATGGCGTGTATTGTGCGCTCAATGTCCCCCTCCAACTGTAAAGTTACTGTATAAACTCTATCGGGATCAGAGACACGCATATCTGCTATTTCGACTTGTATGAAGTCATCAGTTGCTTTCACCTCCAGATGCTCTAGAAGATTCCGACGAACCATTGTGACCTCTGCCTCGCTGTCTAACAGTGCTATTGCCCATGTCTTGTTCTTCAAGAGAACTCTCTTCTTGTGTGGCATGTCTAACTGAGACCGCCGCCACCTTTTTCTTTTTAAACTGCTGTTTTTGTTGGATCGGTTTCTCTTCCTTCTTGACAGAAACCTCCGTAGAGCGTTGTGATTCCTGTCTCGGTTTCACATACTCAGTTCTCCGCTCTGACCGCCCACCTCTCTCATTTCTCTTTTCCGATGAGTCCTGAAAGGAACGAGATTGGCGTGTATCAGTATATTGATATCTATCAGGCGTTTTCAAATTATCCCTATTTCTGAGATTATTTTTAGCCTGCGGGGTCTCCGGTCGCGGAGATTCTCCTCTTTCTTTTGTAGGTGTTTGCTGTTTTTTCTCCCAGCGCTTTTTAGTACCCTCAGGTTGTTGTTGTTTAGTAGTATCCTTACTACTCTTAACCTGAAACTGTGGTTTTTGTGGTCTAGCCCCTAGGCTATCACGACCGATACTCGAATATGTTTCTGCTATTACTCTCGGCAGCTCCCGCTCCTGATTAAGCTGCGGGACGTCTTGAAGACTCATACGCACCGCTAGTGCCACTGCCTCCCCTTTTAGATTACTCAATATAATAGAAGAAACTGTCCAATCGTTGGCGGCGCCATGACGCGTGGGCTCTCATTAACCTAAATAAGACTACTGGATTTCTAGGTAGTAGGGTCGTTCCTGGTGTGGGGGACTGAGTCTTACCCACTTAGGACCTCTGTCACCTTCAATCCGGTTTTGCTCTGGCTAGCTATCAGTGCCTCATCTCTCCCAAGGGGAAGGGATGATTGGGCAGCCGAGCGCATGACATCTATAGAACTTCTCAGGGAAGTCGTGGTCACTCAGGTCCCAACCAGCTCTCTCATTTACAGTATGATCTCATATACAAATGACATAAGCAGTTTAAGTTTTATATATTGTTTTAAATAAAACTACTGCATTTTAGGTAATAAGGCATGAACCGAGCACAGCATGTTAAGCTCCTAACTTGCCTTTCAGATTCCCTGGGAAGACATCAACCCTCATACCTCGTAAACATGTTTCAGACCTGCTACTGCAGTGTCTGTGTGTGCAGTTTTAAACTGCCATTTCAACCTGGCAAGTGCAACCACTTGCCAGTTCCAAACCTTCCCTTTTTATTACATGTAAGGTACCCCTAAGGTAGGCCCAAGGCAGCACCATGGGCAGGGTGCAGTGTATTTAAAAGGTAGGACATATACTGGGGTATTTTACATGTTTACATGTTAATGAAATACTGCTGTAGGAAAGTACCAAGGGCCAGATGTAGGTATATTCCAATTTGCGACTTGCAAATTGCGTGTCAGAGTGACTCGCAATTTGCGAGTCGCAAATTGGACTGTAGAATTGTGTCCCTGACACCATCTGCGACTCGCAAGGGGGTCGCAAAGGCCCTCCTCATTAATATTAATGAGGTGGGTCGCAATTTGCGACCCCCTTGAGACTCGGGGCACTCACAGGGATGGTGGCCTGCTGGAGACAGCAGTCCACCATGTCTGTGACTGCTTTTAATTAAAGCTGTTTTTTTTTCTTTGTAATGCAGCCCGATTTCATTAAAGGAAAACGAGATGCATTACAAAACTAAAAAATGAAACGTTTTCGTTTAATTTTTTCAGAGCAGGCAGTGGTCCACAGGACCACTGCCTGCTCTGAAAAAATGTTTGCAGTTCCATTCACAAAGGGGTTTGCAGTTTTGCGAATTCGTTACCACCCATTTCAAATGGGTGCAAACTGCGATTGCTTTGCGTCTGTGTTTTCTTGTTCACAAAGCAATCTGGCATTGCATTGCGACTGCGAAATCTGGTATTGGGGAGCCAATTCCATGCATTCTGGGGATTCCAGCATGGACCCCCAGTACTGCCAAACCAGCTCTCTGAGGCTTGCACTGCAGCTACAGCTGCTGCCACCTCACAGGCAGGGTTCTGCCCTCCTGGAGTCTGAGCAGCTCAGTCCCAGGAAGGCAGAACAAAGCATTTCCTCTGAGAGCATGGTGATACACCCTCTCCCTTTGGAAATAGGTGTTATAGGCTGCAGAGGGGTAGCCTCCCGCAGGCTCTGAAAATGCTTTGAAGGGCACATATGGTGCCCTCGTTGCATAAACCAGGATACCCTGGATCAGGGACCCTTTGTCCCCTGCTCTGGCGCAAAACTGGACAAAGGAAAGTTGAGTGACCACTCCCCTGTCCATTACCACCCCAGGGGTGGTGCCCAGAGCTCCTCCAGTGTGTCCCAGACTTCAGCCATCTTGCTTTGCAAGGTGTGAGGGCACTCTGGAGGGCTCTGAGTATCCAGTGCCAGCAGGTGACATCAGAGACCCCTCCTGATAGGTCCTTACCTGATGAGGTAGCCAATCCCCCTCTCAGGGCTATTCATGGTCTCTCCCGTGGGTTCTCTTCAGATTCTGCTTGCAAGTTTTCTTCAGCAATCCTATGCAACTACTACTTCACCCTCTGACCTCGGATCAACTGCAGCCTGCTCCTGGAACCGCTGTAACAGCAACAAAGTATCCACAAGGGATACTTTTCTTCTGCAACTTCAGCTCCAGCCAGCAACTGCAACAGTTTCCACGGTGTGCACGCTCTGGGGACTTCCTGTCTTCATCCTGCACCAGAAGTACCAAAGAAATCTCCTGTGGGATGACAGACTCACTCCCCTGCTCACGCAGGCACCTTCCAAGACGACGACCGGTACCCTTGGACTCCTCTCACAGCGACGAGCGTGCTCCTAAAGACACAGAGGGTGGACCCCATCGACATAGGCTATCCTGAGGTCCTGCTGACGCAATTTGGAGGAGGTAGGACCTTGCCTTCCCTAAGAGTGACGGTACCCCTGTGTACTGCATCTTCCTCACCTCCTGAGGCCTCTGTGCACTAATTGAAGAATTCCTTTGTGCACAGACTGGGCCAGGTCCCCAGCACTCCATCCTGTGACGCTCAACTTGCTGAGTTGTTCTGTTTGTAGGTTAGAAACATATGTTTAAAGGAGTGTATTGTGGTACAGGTACATACCACCGAAACCTACTCTGAAGTGACATTAGTCTGCATTTGCTAGGCCACATGTCCACACATGCACAGGGAAGATTCTTTCCGTGCCCACCATGACAGCCCTTTCATTGCCACTCAAGTGTAAGGGTGAAATCTGTACTATGATAGTTGCCTGTAGGGACTGTATGCATTGAGTCAGTGTTGCAGAGTGTAAATGTGTTTGTCCAGTCAGGCCTAACAAGTTTACCCTTTTTCTGTGTGGTGTTTCATTGTGGCTCACATCACAGTACATGTTGCTGGAGCATCGAATACCAGATGTCATTAGGCTTGCTTAGACATTGTAGGCCTTGAGCAGGGTAGTGGGTTAGGCTGCAAATGAATCCAGAAGTGTGTAGTCATGTCCCTGTACTTATTGGCATGTGCTTCACACTTGTGGTGTGTTGACAAAGTGCCCATTTTATGCTTGGTGTTTCTGACGTGTGTGACACAACCATTTGAGCAAAAACTTGTGTTTGTAATCGCTTGATTTGTCTCCTGCATCCATATAGGTAAACACCCATCAAAAGAAGGAGATTTGGAGAGCCATCACCCAGGAGGTGCAGACCCTGGGGTTCCATAGCCGGCAAAGTGCCCACTGTTGCAAGAGGTGGAAGGACCTGAGGTGTTGGGCCAGAAGATCTCAGAGATTCAGATAGGGCTTTCCTCCCAACGTCGGCGGGCACACCTCGAAGCATGACCCCCCTAAGGGCCCGCATTCTGGCAGTAGCATACCTGGACCTTGATGGGCATTTGCAGGGAGCACAGCAGCCACAATGAGTACAGAACATATTATTGCCTGTCACACAGCCATGTTAATGTGTTAGGTTCTGACATCTCCTCCTGATGACTGGGGAGGGACCATGTGCGACACACAAGATGAGTAACTGTTTGTGCAGATATGTAATTTGGTGCATATTGATGTGCCTTGCCTAGTAGCCCCGGGACCTAGATCACAACTGAGTAGAATCCACAAAACAATTGCTCTAAGAGGACAACACATTGCTTTGTATAGTGATCAATCAATGAAGGTTTGTTGTTGTAGTGGGTCTAAATTCTACGCAATAGACCACTACTTCTCAGTGTTACAGTCCAAAGAAAAAGAAGTGATGGATCATTGTCTTCAGCCATGTGTCTGGTTAAGTGAGTAAATTGGCATCTGCTCCCAAGAGGCCACTTACTTTCAGTGTGTGATGAGTGCTGGTGCCTTACTACTGTCTGACATGTGAAGGTGGCATCACACATGTGACAGAGCATACATTGTTCTTTGGGTGCAGCTACAGATCAAAACTTTCCCATGGTAAGTGGTGAATGCCCATTGACATGATTTATGTCCCTGTTTCACTGTTGCCAAAATTCCTTGTGCTGACATGTTAGCATATGTCCCATTCTCTTTTAACAAAATGAGTACACTGCTGTTCCATGTTTCATGTTTCGTCTACCTGTGTTCACAGGAAGATTTCTGTATTCCCTCACATATAGTTGCATGCCAACCTGTCTTTGGAATTGGACATATGCAATGGGGCTACATTTTATGTGGTGCCACAGACAGGATTGTATCACCATTGATTGTTGGCTCACACATACTTTCACCAGTCATTGCATGTCATTTGGCATGTACAACTTCAGTAGTAATGAGAGATGTGACATGTAGGACTAGAGTTTTTACACACAATGACCATTTCCATGCCATTGATGTGGCATCAAGTGGAAAAGTGCACTGCACATGTTAAATGGGAAGATTTGTTGCCGGACTGTTGGCACACATCATGGAGTGACTTCCAGTTTTGTTGAAATCACATGAGGTTGGGTAGAACCATTCATCCACGGACATCTGGGTTTGCAGGACCAAAATGGAGACAGTGATGTAGCTTCCCATTGGGCAACATGTCCAGGGCCTTCTACAAGTTCTTGTAAATCCACGGGCCTCTAAAATATACAAAGAACTAATGGCTTCTACTGATGCAATCATTGTAAGGGGTGCCATATAGTAGTGGTGATTACTAGCTGTTTCATTATGTTATGTATTTCAGCAACATATCTCCCTGTCAATTTGCACATTTTGACTACAGTGTACATTTCCTTGCCAAATATGTAGTATAGTATATCTGAGCAACATTAGTACTACCTCCATGACTCAACTAGGACAATTTACACATGGTGAAGTGTGCATTGTTGACATGTTTCCATGTCACCTTCTTCAGGATACTGTACTGCTGTCAGCAACATGGCAGGATTTGGAGAATTATTTCTTATTGTTGTGTTATTGAGTATGCGACAAATACATGTCTGCATGACCTTGTGGGATCTGTTGGAATGAACTTGGCGTTGGCCTTCTATTGTATTACAACAGGTATGGTCCACGAGGCAAAGCATTGAAGGTGATATGGTCTACTTGTTCAATGGTTATTATGATTGCACAACTTCACCCATGCAATTGGAGATCTGAGACCTGATTTTTCTGTGGGCAACTGTTGACAGTTCATATGGCATGCATGTATGATTCATGTAGGAGTCACCTTGAAGTAGTTTGCTGCTGGGGCCTACTTGACGTCATGGTTCTGTTTGTAAATCACAGCTTTTGTTCAGGTGTGATCAGGAACATGTAGAGACCCTTTTCCCTTTTGTATTTGGAGCATAATCCCAGGCAAGTGAAGGAGACAGGACGAAACCAAGTGGGGAAGCATCTGGCCACAGTACATCCAGTCATGACACCACCGACACGGAGGGACCCAATGGCCCGGAAGGTGAGGGGAGTGCCACCAAGGACATGGGATCAACCTCGTCATTTTTAGGTTCTACCTCCAGTGGCCACTCCCTAGTGGTGGGGGACCCATCAGGACCTGTTCCTGTACCATCCTTGTCCGCCACCCCCAGTACTAGCACCACCCTTCCTCTTTGTCCCCACCCAGTTGGCCATGCCCACTCACCTAAAAGGGTGGGCGTCTCCTTTGCCCAAGGTACCTCAGTGCCGGCCCCTGTTATCCTGCTACCCTGAGTGAGAAGGCTATTGACCTCCTGAGGAGTATCAGGAGGTCAATAGCCTTCTGTGGGGCAGACTGCCATTGTGAATACCATCCAGGGGTTGGTAAGCCAACTTCAGACAAATGCTTTCCTGGAAGACATTCATAGTGACATGTCAATCAATCAATCAATCAGGAATTTGTAAAGCGCACTACTCACCCATGAGGGTCTCAAGACGCTGAGGAGAGGGGGAGAAACGGGGAGTGCTCCTACTGCTCAAACAGCCAGGTCTTTACAAGTTTCCTGAAGGTAAAGAGGTCTTTGGTCTGGCGCAGGTGGGTTGGAAGAGTGTTCCACGTTTTGATGGTGAGGTGAGAGAATGATCTACCGCTGGTTGTAGTTCTCCGGACGCGTAGGACACTTGTGAGGGTGAGGTCAGTGGAGCGGAGCGGAGATGCCGGGTCGGGGTGTAGAAGGAGAGCCGTCTGTTTAGGTATTCTGGTCCGGTGTTGTGCAGTGCTTTGTGAGCGTGCGTGAGGAGTTTGAAGGTGATTCTTTTGTTGACTGGGAGCCAGTGCAGGTTTTTCAGGTGGTCTGTGATGTGGCAGTGGTGGGGGATGTCCAAGATGAGGCGTGCGGAGGCGTTCTGGATGCAGTGCAGCCTCTTCTGGAGTTTGGCCGTGGTTCCTGCGTAGAGGGCATTGCCGTAGTCCAGTTTGATGCTTACGAGGGCTTGGGTGGCTGTTCTTCTGGTTTCGGTGGGTATCCATTTGTAGATCTTTTGGAGCATGCTGACGGTGTTGAAACAGGAGATGGCGTTGACTTGTTGGGTCATGGATAATGGGGAGTCCAAGATGAATCCTGGGTTGCGTGCATTGTCGGTGGGAGTCGGAGCGGCTCCAAGTGTGGCAGGGCACCAGGAGTCATCCCATACAGAGGGGGTGGAGCCGAAGATGAGGACTTCCGTCTTGTCAGAATTGAGTTTGAGGCATCCATTCGGCGATGGCCTTCATTCCTTCGTGGAGGTTGGTCTTGGTGGAGTCCTTGGTGAGGGATAGGATCAGCTGGGTGTCGTCGGGGTATGAGATGATGTTGAGGTTGTGGGATCAGGTGATGTTAGCAAGCAGGGCCATGTAAACGTTGAAGAGGGTCGGGCTGAGGGACGAACCCTGGGGTACGGCGCAGATGATTTTGGTGGCCTCAGAGTGGAATGGGGAGGCGGACTGCCTGGGTTCTGCCAGTGAGAAAGGAGGTGACCCAGTCCAGGGCTCTGTCGCGGATTCCTGCATTGCTGACGCATGAGCGTAGTGTGTGGTGGCAGATGGTGTCGAACGCAGCCGAGAGGTCCAGGAGGATGAGGGCCGCGGCATCGCCTTTGTCCAGTATGGTTCTGATGTCGACGGTGGCGGCAATGAGGGCGATTTTGGTACTGTAGTTGCTGCGGAATCCGGATTGGGAAGGGTCCAGAGTGCAGTTTTCCTCGAGGAAGTGGTTTAGTTGTGTGTAGACAGCCTTCTCTATGAATTTTGCTTGGAAGGGGAGCAGGGCGATAGGCCGGAAGTTCTTGAGGTCTTTTCGGTCCGCCTTGGATTTTTTGAGGAGGGTGTTGATCTCGGCGTGTTTCCAGCTCTCTGGGAAGGTGGCAGATTCGAAGGAGCTGTTGATGATCTTCTGTAGTTGGGGTGCGATGACGGATCTTGCTTTGTTGAGGATGTGGTGAGTGCAGGGGTCATATGGAGAGCCGGAGTGGATGATGTTCATGATTTCGATGGTGTCTGGCCTAAAGAAAGCTTTTCAGGCTCTGCCCTCTTCAAGGATGACAGCAATCTATCCCCAATCCTCTCTCCCACATCCTCTCTCTTCCCTATCCAAATTCCCTATTCCCCCACGTGTCCTAAGTATAAAGACACATCTTCATGCACCAACCTCAACACACACAAGCAGCACACAGCAACACAAACTCTACCAGGCACGCCGGCATGCAGGCACTCAACATTCATCCACAGACAACACATCAGCCACCATTTCAACAGACACTCCCACTGATCCACACACCACATCCACCACTCCCACAGACACCACCACAACACCCAGTGACACATCCATCACACCCACCATACACCCAGGCAACACCTGTGAGAAAGTAGCCTCTTTGTAGCATGGTTACCCCCACTTTTGGCTTGTGAGTGTATGTCAGTGTGTTTTTACTGTCTCACTGGGATCCTGCTAGCCAGGACCCCAGTGCCCTGAGTTTGTGGCCTACTGTGTGTGTTTTCAGTAGTGCTTAACTGTGTCACTGAAGTTCTGCTAACCAGAACTTCAGTGGTTATGCTCTCTCTGCTTCCAAATTAGTCACTATAGTTTAGTGACTTCATATGCCAATTCCAATTGGCACACTGGACCCCCCCCCCCTTATAAGACCCTAGTATATGGTACCTAGGTCCCCAGGGCATTGGGGTTCCAGGAGATCCTTATGGGCAGCAGCATTTCGTTTGGCACCCATAAGGAGCTCAGACAAACCATTTCACAGGACTGCCACTGCAGCCTGAATGAAATAATGCACACACTATTTCACAGCCATTTTCACTGCACTTAAGTAACTTATAAGTCACCTATACGTCTAACCTTCATTTACTGAAGGCTAGGTGTAAAGTTACTAAGTGTGAGGGCACCCTTGCACTAGCAAAGGTGCCCCCACACAGCCCATGGCCAAATACCCAGACTTTGTGAGTGCGGGGCCACCATTACACATGTGCACTACATATAGGTCAATGCCTATATGTAGTTTCACAATGGTTGGGGGCCAGTCCCATGCATCCTGTGGGCTCCACCATGGACCCCTAGTACTGCCAAACCAGCTCTCTCAGGCTTGCAATGCAGCTACATCTGCTGCCACCTCACAGACAGGGTTCTGCCCTCCTGGGGTCTGAGAAGTCCAGTCCCAGGAAGGCAGAACAGAGCATTTCCCTTGGGAGGAGGGTGTTACGCCCTCTTCCTTTGGAAATAGGTGTTACAGGCTTGGGAGGGGTAGCCTTCCAGAGCCTCTGGAAATGCTTTACAGGGCACAGATGGTGCCCTCCTTGCATAAGCCAGTCTACACTGGTTCAGGGACCCCCTGTCCCTGCTCTGGCACAAAACTGGACAATGGGAAGGGGAGTGACCACTCCTCTGTTAATCACCACTCCAGGGGTGGTGCCCAGAGCTCCTGCATTGTGTCCCTTGCGTTAGCCATCTTGTTTACCAAGGTGTGGGGACACTCTGGAAATCTCTGAGTGGCCAGTGCCAACAGGAGCCGTCAGAGACCCCTCCTGATGGTTGCATACCTGGGTAGGTAGCCTATCCCCCTCTCAGGGCTACTTAGGGTCTCTCCTGTGGGGTCCTCTTCAGATGTGGCTTGCAAGTTTCCACCAGGAATCCTCTGCAACTTCTGCTTCATCCTCTGACCTCAGATCAACCACAGACTGCTCTAGGAACCGCTGTAACTGCAACAAAGTATCCAGAAAGGCTACTGCGACTCTACAACTTCAGCTCCAGCCAGCAACTGCAACAGTTTCCATGGTGTGCACTCTCTGGGGACTCCCTGTCTTCACCCTGTCTTCACCCTGCACCAGAAGGACCAAAGAAATCTCCTGTGGAGTGACAGAGTCACTTCCCTGCACCAGCAGGCACCTTCTAAGACGACAACAGGTTCTCTGGGACTCCTCTCCTGATGACGAGCATGCTCCTTGGAACACAGGTGGTGGACCCCTTTGACACAGACTGTCCTAAGGTCCAGCAGTCCAAATTTAGAGGAGGTAAGAGCTTGCCTTTTCAGTTTGCGAGAGTACCCCTGTGCACCATGTCATCTTCACCTCCTGAGGCCTCTGTGCACTATTTGGAGGAATCCTTCATGCACAGCCTGGACCAGCTCCCCAGCACTCTCTCCTGTTACGCTCAACTCGCTGAGTTGTTCTCCAGCGGCGTGGGACCTTCTTTTGTAGTGCTGCTGCAACCGGAATTTGCACCTTCTTTGTCCCCGTGTCCTGGAACCTCTATGGGTGCTGTCTGGTCATCTGTGGGTTCCCTCCAGTGTTGGGAGCCCCCTCTGCCTCCTTAGTCTGAGTTGGAGCCCCCAGGTCGCTCCTGGGTCCAGGCAGTGCCATTTTGACACAATCCGCGACATTGCTTGAACCAAGGCTTGTTGGACTAATCCAGCGTTACAACTGGCCTGCATCCAACATCTCCATGTGGGACATACATTGCATCATGCAGGAACCCACAGCCATCTTCTGTAATGCTCTTCTGCAGACTTCTTCCAACCGGAGAATCCTCTTTTGCACCATCTCCTAGGTTGGCAGGGGCTCCTGTCCTTCCTGGAATCTTCTGCGACTTCTGGACTTGGTCTCCTGTCTTTACAGGTCTTCAGGTCCAGGAATCCACCATTTGTTGCTTGCAGTCTTGCTTGGTTCTTGCAATAACTCTATTCACGACTTTTAGTGTGTCTTAAGGAAACCTGCAGTATTTTACTCCTACTTTCCTGGGTTCTGGGGTGGGGTATTTTACCAACCTTTGTGGTTTTGTTACACTCCCAGTGCCCCTCTACACAGTACATTGCCTAGGAGGGAATTTGTGATTCGCATTCCACTTTCTTAGTATATGGTTTGTGTTGCCCCAAGGCCTATTTCTTCCTATTGCATTCTATGGTATTTTCTATTGTTTGCACTATCCTATGATTATTTACTTACCTGATTTTGGTGCCTAGTGTATATATTGTGTATAATACTTACCTCCAGAAGGAGTATTGCCTCTAAGATAATTTTGACCTTGTGTCACTAAAATAAAGTACCTTTATTTTTGGTAACACTGAGTATTGTCTTTTATTGTGTATAAGTACTGTGTAACTATAAGTGGTATTGCAGGAGCTTTGCATGTCTCCTAGTTCAGCCTAAGCTGCTCTGCTACAGCTACCTCTATCAGCCTAAGCTGCTAGAACACTACTACATTTCACTAATAAGGGATAACTGGACCTGGTATAAGGTGTAAGTACCCAAGGTACCCACTACAAGCCAGGCCAGCCTCCTACAACAGCTCACAACCCACAGCCCCACACACCTCAGTCACCATACCCCCAGACAGCACCACAACACCCACAGACACATCCACCACATTTGCTGTTGTTTTTTCTATATCTGACTTTGTGGGAAGTGTTGGTCAACCAAGACAAGGGTAGATGTTCATTGTATGGATATGTGTGTGTTGATCCAATTGGGGTGTCATTGCATTGTGTTATGCTTGCTAGGGTAAGTATTTAATCTTGTGTTGGCCAATGTCAGCATGCATGGTGTAGATTTGTCCCCTGATATAGATGGTACTTTCGTTTCATGTGCGGGAGCTAGAGTTTTGTTTGTCCACACTGTAGGAGGCTGGCCTGGCTTGTAGTGGGTACCAGAGGTACTTACACCTTGTGCCAGGTCCAGTTATCTCTTGTTAGTGTAGAAGAGGTGTTTCTAGCAGCTTAAGCTGATAGAAGGTAGCTATGGCAAAGCAGCTTAGGCTGAACTAGGAGACATGTAAAGCTCCTACTATACCACCGGTGTCATATGCACAATATCATAAGAAAACACAATACACAGAAGTACTAAAAATAAAGGTACTTTATTATTATGACAATATGCCAAAAGTATCTCAGTGAGTACCCTCAGTATGAGGATAAGATATATACACAAGATGTATGTACACAAACCAAAATTATGCAAGTAATAGCAAGAAAAGTAATGCAAGCAGCGTACAATTACAATAGATTGCAATAGGAGCCCATAGGTATAGGGGTAACACAAACCATATACTCCAAAAGTGGAATGCGAACCTCGAATGGACCCCAAACCTATGTGAGCTTATAGAGGGTCGCTGGGACTGTAAGAAAACAGTGAGGGTTAGAAAAATAGCCCACCCCAAGACCCTGAAAGGTAGGTGTAAAGTGCACCTACTACCCCCATAGAGCACAGAAGTCGTGATAGGGAGATTCTGCAGGAAGAACAAACACCAGCAATGCAACAACAGTGAATTTCCGGACCTGAGTACCTGTAAGACAAGGGGACCAAGTCCAATAGTTGCGACAGTGTCGAGAGTGGGTAGGAGCCCAGGAAATGCCAGCTGAGGGTGCAAGGAAGCTGCCACCTGTTGGAAGAAGCTTGGAGTTCTGCAAGAAAGAAGAGAGCTAGGAGCTTCTCCTTTTGGAGGATGGATGTCCCACGTCGCGATGAAGCTTGCAGAGGTGTTCCCATGCAGAAAGACGGCAAATAAGCCTTGCTAGCTGCAAGGGTCACAGTAGAGGTTTTTGGGTGCTGCTGTGGCCCAGGAGGGACCAGGATGTCGCCATTTGGAGGAGGAGACAGAGGGGGTGGCCAGCAAGTCAGGGAGCCCTCACAGAAGCAGACAGCACCTGCAGAAGTACCTGAATAGGCACTTGGAAGAAAAGTGAACTGGAGTCCACCCGAAGTCACAAAAGGGAGTCCCACTATGCCGGAGGACAACTCAGAAGGTTGTGCACTGCAGGAAGGAGTGTCGGGAACCCAGGCTTGGCTGTGCACGAAGGAAACCCTGGAAGAGTGCACAGGAGCCGGAGCAGCTGCAAATAACGAGGTACCCAGAAATTCAGTCTAGCGTGGGGAGGCAAGGACTTACCTCCACCAAACTTAGACTGAAGAGTCACTGGACTGTGGGAGTCACTTGGACAGAGTTGCTGAGTTCCAGGGACCACGCTCATTGTGCTGAGAGGGGACCCAGAGGACCAGCGATGCAGTCTTTTGGTGACTGCGGTTGCAGGGGGAAGATTCCATCAACCCACGGGAGATTTCTTCAGAGCTCCTGGTGCAGGGAGGAGGCAGGCTACCCCCAGAGCATGCACAACCTGGAAACAGTCGAGAAAGCCGACAGGATGAGGTGATACAAGGTTGCTAGTAGCCGTCTTGCTACTTTGCTGCGGTTTTGCAGGCGTCCTGAGCAGTCAGCGGTCGATCCTTTGGTAGAAGGTGAAGAGGGAGATGCAGAGGAACTCTGGTGAGCTCTTGCATTCGTTATCTGAAGAATTCCCCAAAGAAGAGACCCTAAATAGCCAGAAAAGGAGGTTTGGCTACCAAGGAAGGAGGATTGGCTACCAACAGAGGTAAGAGCCTATCAGAAGGAGCGTTTGACATCACCTGCTCGCACTGGCCATTCAGAGCAGTCAAGTGTGCCACAAACACCTCTGTTTCCAAGATGGCAGAGGTCTGGGACACACTGGAGGAGCTCTGGGCACCTTCCTTGGGAGGTTCAGGTCAGGGGATTGGTCACTCCCCTTTCCTTTGTCCAGTTTCGCACCAGAGCAGGGCTGGGGGATCCCTAAACCGGTGTAGACTGGCTTATGCAGAGGTGGGCACCATGTGTGCTCATCAAAGCATTTCCAGAGGCTGGGGAGGCTACTCCTCCCCAGCCACCACACCTATTTCCAAAGGGAGAGGGTGTAATACCCTCTCTCAGAGGAAATCCTTTGTTCTGCCTTCGTGGGCCAGGGCTGCCTGGACCCCTGGAGGGCAGAAACCTGTCTGAGGGGCTCGCAGCAGCTGCAGTGGAGACCCCAGAAAGGCAGTTTGGCAGTACCCGAGTACTATGCTAGAGACCTGGGGGATCATGGAATTGTCCCCCCAATGCCAGAATGGCATTGGGGTGACAATTCCATGATCTTAGACATGTTACATGGCCATGTTCGGAGTTACCATTGTGACGCCGTACATAGGTAGTGACCTATGTACAGTGCACGCTTATAATGGTGTCCCTGCACTCACAAAGTCCGGGGAATTTGCCCTGAACGATGTGGGAGCACCTTGGCTAGTGCCAGGGTGCCCACACACTAAGTAACTTTGCACCCAACCTTCACCAGGTGAAGGTTAGACATATAGGTGACTTATAAATTACTTAAGTGCAGTTTTAAATGGCTATGAAATAACATGGACGTTATTTCACGCAGGCTGCACTGGCAGGCCTGTGTAAGAATTGTCAGAGCTCCCTATGGGTGGCAAAAGAAATGCTGCAGCCCATAGGGATCTCCTGGAACCCCAATACCCTGGGTACCTCAGTACCAAAGACTAGGGAATTATATGGGTGTACCAGTATGCCAATGTGAATTGTTAAATTTAGTCACTAGCCTATTAGTGACAAATTTGGAAAGCAGAGAAAGCATAACCACTGAGGTTCTGGTTAGCAGAGCCTCAGTGAGACAGTTAGGCATCACACAGGGAACACATACAGGGTACATACTGATGAGAACTGGGGCCCTGCCTGGCAGGGTCCCAGTGACACATAGACTAAAACAACATATATACAGTGAAATATGGGGGTAACATGCCAGGCAAGATGGTACTTTCCTACACACACATGGAGGGTGTTAAATCGTGGTAGCTTCATTTGGATTTGACTGACCATGTGTCCACTTTGATATGTGTACCTTACGGCTATATCATCTAGATGTCTGGACCATGCTGTTGTCGTTGTATGTGCTTTTTAGAATTGCACTTACACATTTGCCAGCTAGGCATATCACTTGGCTCAAATATTGTTTGTCCCTGAGATACATGAAGGGTCAGTTCCTATGCAAATGCTGTTTTAGGGGCATGTGCAAAGTGAAACGTGTCGATGAATGCTCCTGATGTCACCATCACTATTATGCAGGTATTGTTTGCATTGTGAGCTTTGGATATTCCTTTCACAACCTATTGTGCATCCCATTGACCTTCCAATGTGTTGTAATGTGGGTGCTGTGTGGGTCCATCGATGAGCAGCACCTGCGGCAGGACGTGTGTGTGATGGGCTCCATGGAGGCACAGGTCAGGGAACACTGCCTGCAGGTGAGTTGCTTCCTTTATGCTTTCCTTTTCCACCTGCTGGGATGTGGTGGTTGGACTGCCACGGTCACGCTGGCGGTAGGCAACATCGTAATGTTTCCATCTGAAACACCGGCTCTGTCGGCCTTTTTTGCGTGCCTCGCCACCGCAGTGGTCTGCGCAGCCTGGTGGTGCTGGCGGGACTGCGGCAGCCTTTCCCTATGGGACTCCCAGCATTGTAATACTGTGGTCTGACTGCCAATATGTAATATTAATTTTAAAGCAAATCCACATAAGTACAGAGCAAGCCATTTTCATTGAAACAGCAGTCATATTCATTTAAACATGGCTTATGTTCATTTCAATATTTGCCTAATTCATTTCAAAGCATGTTACATTTATCTCACAGTTTCATTTTCATTTCAAAAAGTGTGATATTCATGTTACAGAATGTCATATAACTTTTGATGTGGGCCATATTAATTTAATCAGGTGTCATATTCATTTCAAAGTGGGTCATATTCATCTTAACATGTGTCATGTTCCTTTCTACGAATGTCCTTCATTTCAATGGATGTCATATTCACCTTAACACCTGTCATATTAATTTTAACACAGGTCATATCCATTTCAACATAGGTCATATTAATTTCAATATATGCAGTATTTACTTTGCTATGTATCATATCAATATCAAAGCACAACATACTCGTTTTGACAAGTTTCATTTTAATTTCAGCATTGGTCATATTCAGTTTAAGACATGTTGAATTCAGTTCGGTGGAGCTCATATTTGTTTCAATGCATGTCATATTCATCTTAGCATGTGTCATATTTATTTCAATGGATGCTTCATTCATAATAACACATCTTAATTTTAACATGAATCATATCCATTGCAACATATATTGTAATCATCTCAATGTGTATCATATCACTTTCAATGCAAGCCATATTCATTGTGATAAATGTCATGATAATTTTAACGTTACTCGTATTCATTTTAAAACATATCAAATTCATTTCAATGAAGGTCATATTCATTTCAACGTAGGTCATATTCATTTTAACATGTGTTATATTCTTTTCAATCAATGTTAAGTTTATTTCAATGGATGTCATATTATTAACTAATTTTAAGATGCAACTTATCAATTTTAACATATGTCATCTTAATTTGAATATGTATCATATTAGTTTGAATATGTGTCATTTTAATTTCAAGGCGTGCCAAATTCATTTGAACAAATCTTATATGAATTTCAGCTGTGGTCATACTCATTTGAAGACATGTCATCTTCAATTCAATGGGGTTGCATTAATTTCAGTACAAGCCATATTAATTTTCAATCGTCTCCTATTAAGTTCTGTGTGTCTCATATTCATTGCCATCTCGGTAATAATTATTTCAACACAATTCAAATTCACTGCAATATGTTTAATGTTTATTTCAATGTACATTGTGTTGGTTTCAATGTGCATTGTTTTCTTTTCAGAATATAATATATTCGTTTCAATACTTTATATTATTTTCAATCTGCCATATTAATTTCAATGTATGTCATATTTCTCTTGGCATAAGTCAATCATGTCAAGAAATGCCCCATTCTTTTTGGTGAATATTGTATTTGTTTCAGTGATTGCTTTATTGTTTACAGTGAGGGCCATATTAATTTCAGTATGATTTATATATATATTTCAGTATATTTCTTATTCAATTTGGTGTGCGTGTTATTCATATTAATCACTAAGTAGCATATTCATTCTGCCAGGTTTCATATTTGTTTTGGTTCAGTTCAGATTCACTCTGTCAGGTATCATAACTATTTTGACACATAATACTTTCATTCTGGTGTGTGTCATATTCATTTTGCAGCACGCTATGCATTTCAGGAGGTGTCCAATATGGGGAGCTGTAATTTTGACATGAACGGCTTCCCATACAAAATGTGTTAATGGATGTGATGCAAGGCAACATTAGTTTGCGCCACAGGATTCACGTGACTGGCCACTGATGTTTTCCCCACTTTCTTGGGGACTGTAATTTCCATAATAGAGAAGGAAAGTAAACAGAAGTGAACAGAAACTGAAATTCTACATTGAGACACTAAGACATTGCCCCCCTGCTTCGAAGCTCCATACAATTTTAGTTTAACATATCCAAATGTTTCTGTAGATTTTAAGTTTTAAACGGAGTTATAGACAAAAAGTACACTGTAAACATTATTATTTATTTGACTTGGTAATTCATGAGAAAACGAAACTTGGTTACTATAATTTGTCACCCTCTAATGCATTTTTTGTAACTTTTGATTTTGAGTGTGATACAAAATTTTATTTTGCATTGACCTAATGAAGCGAATGAGTGGGATTCAAAGAAAATGTTAATTCATAGACTTGCATAGCATTTGTCTGCCCATATTTATACCTTTTGATGCAAAACTGCGCAAACGCAGTTTTGCGTCAAAAAGTATAGCGCCGGCTTGCGTAATTCCTGAGCACCAGCCTGGCACCAAATTTATGTAATACCACAAGCCGGTGCAAAAGGTGGGCTAGCATCTGTGTTAAACTTAGCATCCTTGGCGTGGTCTCCCCTAACTTTTTGCCGGACTCTGTTTTTGCTGTTTTTGTTACTCTGGACACTTTACCACTGCTATCCAGTGCTAAAGTGCAAGAAGCTCCTATGTAAAATGTATTTGTAATTGGCTTTCCATGATTGGCATATTTGATTTACTAGTACGTCCCTAGTACAGTGCACTAGAGGTGCCCAGAGCCTGTAAACCAAATGCTACTAGTGGGCCTGCAGAACTGATTGTGCCACCCACATAAGTAGCCCTGTAAACATGTCTCAGACCTGCCACTGCAGTGTCTGTCTGTGCAGTCTTGCACTACTAATTCGACTTGTCAACTGTATCCAATTGCCAGGCCTAAACCTTCCCTTTTTATACATGTAGGGCACCCCTAAGGTAGGCTGTAGGCAGCCCCATGTGCAGTGTGCAGTGCATGTTAAAGGTGGGACATGTGTTTTACATGTCCTGGCTATGAAATACTGTCAAATTCGTTTTTCACTGTTGCAAGGACTATCTCTCTCATGGGTTAATATGGGGGCTGCCTCCAAAGGTTATTAAAGCGCAGATTCTCTTTAGGAGCAGATAGAAATTTGGAGTTTAAGGTCTCTGAGCTGATAATTTGAAAATACATCTTTTACTGAAGTTGGTTTTTAGATTGTGTGTTTGAAAATGCCACTTTTAGAAAGTAGGCATTTTCTTGCTTAAACCATTCTGTTACTCTGCCTGTTTGTGGATTCCCTGTCTGGGTCAGTTTGACAGTTGGGTTGTTTTGTACCTCTCTCTACACAGTGACACAAAGGGGTCTCGGGTGTAGCCCACATATCCTGATGAGCCATCTGAGCTGGAGGGGAGCGGAGGGGAGGAGTGGTCACTCACACCTGAATGGGCTGTGCCTGCCCTCACACAAAGCAGTCTCCAACCTCCTAGTGTGTGGCTGAGGCCAGATACTCGAGTCTTTATCTTGAAGTTTGCCAATTTCAACAGCAGAAAGAGGTGTAAGAAAAGGACTCCAAACCGCAGACTTTAGATTACTTCAAGGATTCAAGAGGAACCTCTGCCTGAAGAAGAGCTGAAAAGCTGAGGAGGAGTGCTGCCCTGGTCTGTGACTGTGCTGTGTTGGGCTATCCTGCAGTTGCTGCTTCTGCCTGTGCTAGGGGACAGAGACTGGAATTTGTTGCATTCCTGTTTGAGAAGTGACTCCAAGGGCTTGGAGTAGAGCTTGCTTCCTGTTTTGAAGCCTCAGGGACAGCAAAGGCTTCACCAACCAGACCTGAGTCTATTTGCTGTGGACTCTACCTCGCCAGAGGGTGCCATTTCAGTTTCTGGACCCCTGGAAGTTAATTCCTGGAGAAAAACTGGTCTAGTGACGCCAGACGACACTGTGCAACTTCACAAAGGACGCCACTCCCCAGAACCGCAATGCAGCTTGCCCTGAGGACGTGGACCTCGCTGAGCACGAATCCGATGACCCTGCAAGCTGATGCTGCTACCCCGGAACTGTCCCCGCCTGCCCTGATGCTGTGGACCTCATAGACGTCCAGCAACCTGGCCTTGCAGTGCTGCAACTGCTGATCCTGCCCGCCTTCGCTGACACCAGAGTGTCGTAAGTCCAAAGTCCATGATGATCTGATGCAATCGCAGTGCCTGTGGCCCTGTAATGTCATGGCAACCCTGTGAGGTTGCCCTGCAGCATTGTGACTCTGCTGGAATTCGCATCTGCCAGAACCCAGGGACCAACTTCGCATCTGACATCGCTTCACCTCCACCGCCCTGTACAATGGACCTGACGCCGCTGCGCAACGCCGCAATCCTTCTACCCCGTGGCACCGGAACCAACGCCACATGGGACCCAGTGAAGCCGCTCTCCCTGACTCCGTGCACTGGCCGGTTTTCTACTTGTTTCTTAAGGTACTGTACCTTGGGGTCGAATGACTCTAAACAGTGATATTGGTGTTGCATTGTAGGAAACTACTCCATCACAACAACGCATTTTACCAACTTGCAGTATTTGTGCCTCAAGGCATTGTTTTCTTGCTTTTAAGTGCTAAATTCATATTTGTAACTGTATATTGTGGATTTTTATTGTCTTTGGTCTCGTTTATTTAGATACAAAAATTACTATTTTCTAAACAGGTGTTGCGTCATTTTGTAGTGGTCCATTGTCTTACTGTGTGTGTTGGTACAAATACTTAACACATTGTCTCTGAGTTAATCCTGCCTGCTCGTGCCAAACTACCAAGCAGATAAAAAGGGGGTTAAATGAGTGTGATTCTCCTTTACCCTGACTAGAGTGAAGGTACTTGCTTGGACAAGGGGGGTAACCTGACTGCCGACCAAAGACCCCATATCTAACAGTAAGGGAAAATGACGTTAGCCAGGTGGGGGTGGCGGTATGGGAGAGGGAGGTTTTTACTCAAGAAATGATGCTAGGCTGGTTAGAGGCCTTTAACCAGCCTAGCATCATTTCCTGACGCAAAACCATCCATACCAGATGACTCCTGTCTCATAAAAGACAGGAGTCATGCCCACCACCCCAATGGCCAGCACAGGGGACACGGGTCCCCTGGGCATGAACATTGTACCCTGTGCCATGTAGGGGGCCCATTTCAGGGCCCCCAATGGCACTTTAAAAAACAAATTAAAAAACTTACCTCTACTTACTCTACTTTCCTGGGATGGGGTCCCCCATCTTCGGGTGTCCCTCTTGTGTGGGTGGGGGTGTTCCTGGGGGTTAGGGTCGGCCCCTGTGGGCTCTTTCCATGGTGTTTGACCATGGAAATGGATCCACAGGTCCGCTAACAACTGCCCTGACCAAGGCGTTAAATAATGGCACAAAGCAGGCTTAGCGCCATTATTTAGGCCCACCTCCCCCGTGCACCATTTTTTGCATGGGTGAATAAATAAGGTGCTAAGGGCTTAGAGTCATTTTTTGGACAGGAATGCCTACCTTGCATCTCATTGACTCAAGGAGGGTTCACACGTCCAAAAAATGATGTTATCTCCAATATTTTGATGCTAGATTGGTCTAGCGGCAAAATATAAATATGGAGTTAAGTTTGCGCTGAATTTGTGTAAAATAAACTATACAAATTTGGCGTAAACATAGTATAAATAAACCCTGTTGTGTCTTGATTCTGGGGCAAAACCACCTGTTAAAGAATCTGTAAAGAATGCAATGTATGTGTTGTATGGGGGTAACTAGCAAGGGAACTTTTATTAATGATGAAGTCTGAGGCAGACTCCCAATGTTTGCAAGCCAAAATTAAGCGCAGAAAGGCATTTATTGAAAATAGTGAACTTATTTAAGTCAAGAAACAACTGAAAAAGAAGCATTGTCGTTTGGTGGCAAGAGAGAGAGAGCAGAAGATATTATTGAGTGGCTGTGGTCCATTGTCCTTAACCAGGAAACCTAGGTTCAAATCCCATCTTCCACACATGCTCAAGCTGTGTGAGCCTGGTCAAATGATTTACTGATTTTTACCAAATTCTTAATTAAATGTTGCTGTTAAGGTCACCATTTGTCCCTCTATTTTTCAAACTTTTCTTGGTTGAGAGCTCCCTTGAACTCCCTTGGCGTTTGTTTGGCTTCTCTTGCATGCTAATTCAAACTTGCCAGAAACATTTACACTCCACCACTTTCAAAAGTCACCATCGACCATTGTTCTCCGCTCCTCTTAGGAAATTGATCATTCAAAATGGGTCAGAAGGAAGTGCACATGGAGTGACTGGGTTCCCCTCAATGACAATCTGGTGCCTCAGTGCCAAATAAACAAATAAACAGGAACCACACCAGCAGTCTCTGCCCTGAGAGGGTGTGATAGCACATTGACCTTCTCGCCTGTAAGAGAAACAGGTCTGGCTGACTAGGGGTAAAAAACTCTTTTTTACTGTTGCCCTTTGCTTTGGGACCCCAGTAAAGATCAAATGGTGGCTCTCTAAGTGCACAACATTAGCGCTTCAGTTCAGGAATTTGCAACAGCTCCTCTCTGCTCAAGCAAATAATAAGGGAGTCCGCTGGCCTGTAAAAAGGGCTGCAACAGTTCAGGAAATTAGGGTGATCCCACTGGATCCTAGTTCCAGCACCTATTTCTGAGCTGGATCTGAGATCCAGCTAACCCAGTGAAGTGTTCTGATGTGCTTTTCCAACATCGGGACACCGTTCAGTTGCGCCTGCACGTTGTCTGCTGTCTTTTTGGAGCAGGAACCTACAGGGGACAGGGAGGTGCTTCCTTATTTCACTTCCAGCTGGGGTCAAAACAGACACATTAACCATCTATGGTACTTAGTGAGCCGAAACGTCTACCGAACAAAACACAGAACTCTCCCAGGACTGCATAAACCACTATGTTGTCTTAAAAACAGGGCACACAAAGATCTCTGGTGCATGTGTCTTAACACTGCTCAATATTTTAAAATACAGCATTTTTGTGGCCAATTAGGTAAGCAAGAATACATTTATCGCCACACTTGTCCTTGTTGACAATTTCTTTGAAGCAGATTTTTAACAAGTAAATGTATAAGTTGACTTTCAGACTCCCCATTTCATGATTCCACTCACATTCCTCTGACATATCTTGACCCCCAATTTATGGATTGCCAAAGTACATTTTGTCCATTGCCACCATTGAGCTGCATATTGTATACTTCTCCCAGCACTACATAATTGTACTGGGCACAGCACAGTTTGCTCTCCATTCCAGTGCAACTTCACTATGGGGCCCTGATTTGCTGTGCGGAGTGCATGTGTAGTTTTTCAAATCTCTGTGTAATTTTAAGTGTCAAACACCAAAATGCAGCATTCTCCTTGGATGGTTCATTAGACAAATTCAGTATCATTAAAACACAGCTATCTTTAAACACCATTGTTATATCCTTTTTCTATTGCTTACCACTTCCTCATTTGCCCATGCACACTTCTATGCTTGCTTTCATTCCCAAAGCAGTAGTATGTACGATTGGTACATTACTGAGTGGTGAAAACCCTCCTGTGTACAGTTGTATCTTTTCTATGCCCCTTGAGTCAAACGTTTGGTATCAAGCCTCTTTTGTCTGTTGTTTCCTTAACCAAGTCTCTCCATCACTTGATATGGTTTTTACTTCCAGCTTATAACAATGGGCCTGATTTAGAGTTTGGTGGATGTGACAGATATCCTGTTCGCTTTAGTAAAGGTGCAATATATCCTGTTATAATAAGAATGGACAGGCTAGCCTTAACCTTTGAGACATGCTGCCAGTCCTCAAAACGCTTAATCAGGGCCAATCGCTTCTTTGCTTAGACTAGCTCTATTTATAAGATATCCAGAGGCTTTCTTTCTCAAACTTTGATTGGGTTACTTGCCAGCATTCCTAACTGTGCAATTCATAACCTAAACCTTCAGCCACAAATGATTTCTATGTGTGGAGATCTTACAGGCGCAAGCTGAGAAACACCAGCATTTGTAAAATGTTTTCAAAAATATCTACCAAGATATCACAACTATTTTTTAGTGGAAAGCTTGACATAGGCAGCAAGCCAGTTCGCTCTACCTTTCAGTGCTATAGCAAGGTCAATCAATTTTTTTTTAGCCGTCATCAGTCTCTCTTGAACAGTTTCAATGGCATTGCTCTTGACTCTGATCTCATGAAAGTTGATGTTAGATATATTTGTGGTTGTGCTAGCCATTAGTCACCAAAATATAATTGTGGTAATTCCAAACCTCATTTCCCAGAATCTTTAGTTCAGGCTACGTGAATTTAATTTTGTAATCTCATCCCACTTTTGATGCACAGTTGTTCAACAGACTGTTAACTTAGTACATGTTGAAGATGTTGATTCGAAATAAAGAATGAACTTTTATGGACACAAGCTTAAATAGCATTCCTTATGAACTGTTGAATAACTGTGAATCAAAAGTGTGGCAAGAATATATATTACCTGTATATTGCTTTACATCTGGGCTGTGGGAAACCAGCCTATGGAGGTGGGCACTAACTTGCTAAAATGCGGGATCTAATTGGGTGTGTGGCTTATTAGGCTTAGCTGCCCGTTTTTTAAATGAATTTGATTGTGTGTTGCCACCCAGCCACTAACTTGGATTTGTGGACTTTTCCTACTGTTTTAAGGGGTGGGACAAGCACTGTGAGGTCCAATAGTTTTGAAAGGAACTAGCGCTGGCAGCAGCACAAAATAAGGCATTGGAACACTCTCTTCATTTTCCTGGAGACTCCAGAGCCTTTTCACATTCAAGATTTTTGCAATGACCCATGTAGTTTTTATGCCATGTCCTGTGTATTAATGTAGACATGCAGAGACACCACACATGTATCTGCTGATACACTATTCATTCATTGCATACAAGTGAGGTGATTTTTTGAATGACGGGTTTACCAGGAAACTTTTGTTACACTCTAACTATGCAACAACTGTCTATTATAGTAGCACTATAAACAGATTACTTACATCAACCGGCTCATTATTGACCAAAACTGTAATTGCCTATTGCCATTTTCCACCTTTAGGCCTCCCAAATTGCTCCTGAATGCTCTTGAGCTCCTGTCCTGTGTGCATTGAGGCCTAGACCTATCCATTGAAATGCAAAGGTTCAGAAAAGGTTCTGTGACCTGGAAGGATGCACAAGCATTTTTTTCAGATATACGGCTTCTGTCAATGTCCTGGGGTGTTGAATTGTAGCTGTTGAGGCAACCTACAGGTTTTTGAAAATTAATGGTCCTCACTGGGCTGGAACATTGTTGTGCGGTGGAGACTTTAATGTGATGCTCAATCCCGCTCTAGACCGAGATAGCCGTGTGCATCCCCCTCACCAGGCAGGGGCAAACGTGCTGTCAGACATTATGATGGAACACACCGTGATGGACATATGGAGATCCAGAAATGGCACACGCAAAGAAGGAAGTTGCATTAACTCCGCATGCAACAGTTGGTAACGCAAAGATATATGGCTCGGGACAAGGGACGCAGAGCTCTGGACTGCGGAGGTGGCACACTTACCCTGAACGTTATCAGACCATTACCCGGTGCTTATAATATTGAGGCGTCCTGGAGGGGCATCTGCCCCGTGGGGTACTGCGCGATCAGGCTTTTAGGGAGGAAGTGCGGGCAGAGATAGTGGATTATTTTGAGCACAACAGGGGCTCGGTTGACGCTGCTGGAATGCTCTGGGAAACCTTTAAGGTGGTTATAAGTGGGATCTGTATTGCAAAACAGCACAAAGTGCTCCAGGGGATCAGCCATGAATAGTCCGGGCTGGAATCCCAGCTTTCATCATTAGAGTGCCGCTCCTGGGAGAGCATGGATGCTAAAATACTAGGGGAGGCAAGAGTAAAGTTGCCACAGTATGTAGAAGCAGCAAGGTGCGAGGTGTGCTTTTTGGGGAAGGAGGCTCAGGCACGGAGATATAGCAAGGGCGAGAGAGCTGGCAAAACACTGGCGGCCATGCTGGGTAAACCATGGGCTGGGGATTACATTGTTGAACTCCTTGACTCTAATGGGGCCTGTCACGCGGGCACAGCGGAGGTGCAGGGGATAATGACAGACTTTTACACCTCTTTATATTCTGCGATGGAGGAGTTGGACCCGTCAAAATACACTGAATACTTTGACACTATCAGCCTCTTGTGGCTGGAGACCTCCCAAAGACAGTATCTTGATGACCCATTCATGGTTGAAGACATAACCCAAGCCATATGTGCCCTTCCAGGTGACAAAGCACTGGGAATAGACATTTTAACAGCAGCATTTTATAAAGAATACGCAAGTATCCTGGCGCTGCACTTGTTGGAAATGTATGCGGAGTCATTGGAGAAGTTGATAGTTCCACCTTCGCTTTGCGAAGCACTCATAGTCACTATATTGAAGCAAGGCAAATACCCAAGTGTTTGCGATTCCTACAGGCCACTGTTGCTCATAAATATTGACAATAAGATTCTAGCGAAATTAATAGCTGCCAGATTGCAACCCCTGCTAACCACTATGGTGCTCCCGGACCAGTCAGGATTTGTACCTGGTCACTCTACAGCATACAACCTCCGTACATTCTTTGTGGTTATCCGGATGGTGGATCCGAGAACCAGGGCAGTGGCGATCTTTCTAGGCGTCACAAAAGCTTTTGATTCCCTGGCCCGGCCTTATTTATTCAGCCTACTAGCCAGGCTGGGGCTGAGCCCAAAATTTATCCAACTGGTCCAGCTGCTTCATACCAACCCCACGGCCCGGTTGAGAATCAATAGTAGCATCACCTGTCCCATACCAGTTGCAAGGGGAACCAGACAGGGCTGGCACCTCTCACCGCTGCTGTTTGCGGTGGCAATGGAGCCGCTGGCAGCTTGTTTGAGACAGCATCACAATAACTGTGGGCTCATCTTTCGACAGTGCCCAATTCTGATGTCGATGTATGCGGACGATGTTGCCTTGTATGTACGGGATCCACAGGTCCACTTGGACCCTATTATAGAAGACTGTGTGTGTTTCGGTCACCTTTCTGGCATTACCATCAATTGGGCCAAATTGGTGGTGCTTCCCCTGTCAGATGTCACAACTCCATACAGTTCTGAGTACCCTCTGCGCTGGGTGTCAGAACCGGTGCGCTATCTAGGAATTTGGCTTAGTAGATATGTGAGCGAGCTCTGGGCTGAGAATTATGGCAGAGCCATTGCATGGCTGGAGGACGAAGTTGTGGCTTGGCATTCTCTCCCACTCTCGCTGATAGGCCGAATAGCACTAGCTAAGATGGTCATACTACCTACATTTTTATTAACATTCCTCTCTCCCTCACAACCAAGTTTCAACAAGCATTTGCAATGCAGTGGGTCGCGCATTTGCTCAAGTTAGAGCTAACAGCGTTGTAAACTCCTAACCAGACTTTTCTTGGCACATAAATTGAAAATTAAAAGTAAAACAGTTTCACATAAGCGAGCCGAATGAAAGTTCCATGCCCGCCAGGAGCATCAGCGTGAAGCGACACACAAAGGGAAAAAAGTATGCTTGCAGTCAAACTTATTGGCAAAAGTGCAATTAGCCATGTAACAGGGGCGATAGACAAGGCGGTAACAAAACCTCCCCAAGGAGGGACAAATGTAAACCATTTACCAATGCCATAAAATGATTTTTGAAGGGCAAGCCCACGAACGAGTGGTAGTGATGGGTGTGTGGTGGGTGTGGTTAAAAGCCTAGATACATACCAACACGTCCGAAAAGCAGCACTTGTGCGCTGCTATGCTCGACCTAAAAACTACTGTTTAAAACCAAAAAAACACTGAAATTCAACAGTTATAGTTTACTGAGTGAACTATAACTTGTGCCCCCAGCTCCCAATCTTATCTACTGTTGCTTCAAGATATCCTCAAACCCACAACTATTAACATTTTCAAAGTCAGATCTTTTAGGTATTCCTTAGGAGGACAGATATCTGTTCTTTTTTTAGTGGCCCTCACCCACTCTAGTAGTAGAAGGATCTTCAATGCATCTTGCAGCATCAATAAGTGGAAAAAAGAAGAAAGAGATCTAACATGCGATGCAAGTCTTGGGCCCGGAAGGCTTCCTTGCTGAGCTCTGTTGAATATTCTGAGCTCTTTCAGGCCCTATCATCTTAACCTCTACACCATCTTACTACAGACAGGAAAGTCCATTCTGCTAGCCCTTTTTAATGCCCATGATCATATGCAATCCATCCCCTCAATGTGTTTACCACGTTATCTCTCGTATGTGTAGCATAGAATGTATGTATACGTCTTGGTCACACCATTGAACAGGATGTTCTTTCCCTCATACATCTAAACCAAGCCACTTTCATTAAACTTCGGTATGACTTTTTAATAAGAACGGGTGGGAAAACATGTTCTGCACAAAAGAGTAATTAAGTCTATGGAATTTTACCTCTTCACTCACCCACCAGAAATAAATATGCGATGATTTACTTCTCCCACTGATTTTCTCACATTCAAGGGAGAGTATGCAGATTGTTATCTGTCTCCATGTAATTTCCTGATTGCATTTAAAGCCCAGGATATGGCGATTATGTATTCTCTGAGGACTACAAGCTTCGGTTATTTGTTTTGAAGCTCAAATCGGGGACCCTGGCTTTCCCTGGTGATTTATTGGGGGTCCACGGAAGTCAAAAGTTTAAGAGCCATTGCTGTTGTATATATGAAGGTTTTACTACTTATGCATGGTTGCAAAGCAGTGACAGCCCACTGACACGGGCGGGTGCAAACCTTACTTAAAAGTGGGAAGGATGTGTGGCTGCTGTGTGTAGCAAACAAATCATTTGATTGAATTTGCCACCATGCAATACATATTCACCTATTATGTTTCCACATGGCCGCCCCGCCTGCTTCATCACAAAGACTTTCATTGACAGGTCATAGGTCTCTGTGGCAGGCACTGTGCAACACACCAATGGAAGGACGCCTGCTGGGCATGGAAGTGTCTATTCCTGAAACTTCCCCTCACACTTAGGCCCTAGGGTAATACTCCAGTTTATAAGTATTGCATCTCATAAACGCTCTAAATAAATATAGATTATAAGTACTCAAATTCGGCAAGATAGTTCAGCGACTTGAATGCTCGCGGCTGAAACATGCTGTGAACTGTAGGTGACAGCCTGGACTCCGGCAATGAAGTCCGACTCAGTTTTCCATCCTTCCAAGGTCAGTGAACTCAAGCGCCATGATACTGCGTAACAGTGCCATTTGTTTACAGCGCATAGAAACTGCTTTAAAAAACGTTATATGAAACTAACTGCACTTTTTGTCTTTCAACAGGCCGTGAAAGGCCCTGAATTAGAGACGCGTGTGGGGTGGTGCTGGGAGATGTTGTGTCGCTTCACGCACATTCGGGTAGTTTTATCCTGGGACTTTTCATGGCATGAAATGATTACAAATGCCGCTCGGAGTCTTCAGGGATCTCAGGGGTTAATGACTATCACGGCAGGGGCTTCAAAGCCTGCCTGCATTTTCATGCTCTAGGACAGCAGCACGCAATAACAAGCGAGATCGCGCTGCAAAAAAAGTAGTCCAGAAACCGGACGGAAAACAGAGAGCCTCGTAAGCTTTCAGTACTTGGTCTCTGCGCTCGAGGAGGGCTAACCACAGGAAAAGGCATGACATATGCATGCCTTCCACTAACCAAAGCAAGCATATTTTAAAAGGCAAGCCCACGAACCAATGAGAGACACTGACGTGGCATGGACAGGGCTCCAAGCCCTTTTCTAACTACTAAAGTGTCTTGCAAGCGCATGCTAGCGCAGGCTCGACCCTGGTGTTAATTTCGTTAGTGTGGGCAGGCAAGAAGCCCAGAATTTAATGGGAAATGCTAACTCAACCATTTTAGAGGGGGGATTGGCAGACCCTGATCTAGAATTATGTTATTAATGCGCCCAGGCACACTTTGCGCACTTCTGGATTCATCACATTAGATACTTACCTCATCTAGCCCCTGAAACTGATGATGTATGGCCGAATAAATTAGGCAGCCTGATAGATCAACCCCATAAGCGGATCAGGGTGGATATTGAGTTGATCGCATGCACAGCCCATGCCTGTTGCGCACTGCTCTGCCGAACTAGAGCCTGTTCGATGCATGCCCCGTCCATGCCAATTTCGGATATTCCTGAGATGCAGATGTTAGAAGGAGGGGGGGTCCGCACGAGACTCAACAATATGAACCTGACCACGCTGAGGTCTCTGTTCCCTGGGGGCCAGTTAAAGCGGAGATGTATATGCAATATTCAGAATTTCCCTCCGCACCACAGACATTTCATGAGCTAGAATTGCTATATAGGGCCCCGTCACCCCGTAGATAGTCACCGGGCTGTATGCTAGTATGCAGTCCAACTCCCCCTCAGCAGACCCAAAGGCTAGATTGCAATGGGATTAGACCTGGGAGAGACCCTGGAAAATGATGTATGGTGCTACTGCTGTGCCCATATGCGTGATCTTTCCCCAATTTATAGTTTGCGTTTAATTCACTACAAGTTCTTAAACCACTTATACTATGCACCTCAGTGACTTATCCGCATGGGTCTCAAAGCGGATGATAGATGTAATAGATGTTTCTCACCAAATGCTGACTTTCTACACACTGCATGGAGCTGCAGTGGATTACAAGGCTATTGGGTAGAGATACTAGAAGAGATTGACGACATAATGGGTCTGAGAGTCCTGCAAACCCCTAAGTTTGCACTTTTAGGATATGTCAAAGACATCCTGACTACGCAAAGGAAATTGGTGGGACTGCTGCTGGTCTTGGTGAAGCGCAGAGTAGAGATGAGCTGGGGGAGAGGGGAAGCACCACACAATGCAGACTGGCTGAGGGATGCAGCATATTGTCAGGAGCAGTTAACTGCTTTTTGGGAGATGATGCTGCTGCGCTCCCATTTGACAGATATCTGGCTGCCTCTCCAGATGCATCTTATGTCTCAGACCTAGAAAAGATGGTTTTGCTGAGCAGTGCCAGGCTCCATGGGCCAGCTCAGGAGGATTCCCTGACAGGTCATATAATTAATGTACATTTCTGAACGTGTAAGTGATATAAGAGTGCACGCACATTCCCTTTAACCCTCTCCCTTCTTCCTTTTCTTCCCTCCCTGTTACACATGTGGTCGGCAGCGGGACGAGAGGTCCTGCCAAATCTGCATATATGTGTGATTAGTACAGACTGATTAGAATTTATACCAGGTGTGAACGCCACAGACTTGCAGTTTGTATGGTGTTCCACAGAATAACCCAGACATAATGATGAAGATACTAGGTGCTTGTCCCTGCTTGTTGGTTATATGATGTTGTATATCAAAAATGCAATAAAAAAAACAAAAAAAAAACAAATGGTCCTCACTGGGCCTGTTTCTGTGTCAGAAAGAAGTGCAGCCTACCAGTCCCACTCATGTAATTGTTCCACTTCATTGTGGCACTGAGACCTTTGGACTGGCGATCCGTCTGCATGTCAAGTATTTGTGTACCACATACATGACAGTGAGACTGTGTGCAGTGTCATTATGTTTGCTGAGACTCTGCCCAGTGGGTCTATTTTTTAACATGGAACATGATGGAGGATGGATGCAGAGTCTCAAGACAGTAAGAGTGTATTGCTTGCATTTCTGTGTTGGAGGGTGGAGAATCAAACACTGAAGTGAGGGAGAATGGAAACAGAACTACCTTTTACATTTTTAAGAGGACCTTTTAGAAAGCGGTTGCTGATTACATTTAGTGAATAGTGTTAAAAAGAAAAATACAGTTAGTCTACTGGAAGCCTGAATAGTTTTATTAAAAACAAAAATCGATTCATAGAAACAGGCAACAAAATGTCCCCCCTCACACTGAATGAGCATAAATGCTAACGAATATCCATACTCACAACAAATTTCTTGACGTACTTTACATGGACACCAATGAAGATCATGTCACTGAAACCAAAACTATGAAGATGCTGCAGGTGCAGACCTTGGATGGAAACAAAATAAAGGCTCAGGCATGCGTAAAGGCAATATGTAATGCTTACCATTTTATATTTTTACTGTAGTTTGTATGCCTATTCTGAATGTCAACTGCTCCGACAGCAGAATAAATTATGTGCCTCTGCCCAGCACTAACTCAGCAACATGTATTCTTGGTTTCCCAGATACTAGGCAGGTCACCAGGTCACTGCTGTGTCTGGTAAAAACCCAATTGGTTCTTAAATACGATCACTTTACTCAATCTGGGGCCATAAATGGGAAATAAATATAGAGTCAGCTGAAACACATCATCCTTGCAGCCAGCAACATCTCCTTAACATGAAAAGAGCAAAAACAGTACAAACTCTGAAAGTAAACTTGGGCAGATTTGTTGGATTTCATACCAAGGGCTTCACTGTCTCAACGGCATAGCATGGAAATAAAGATAGACCTAAAAGGAGGTTGGGCACATTGGAACAGCTTTGACGTGTGCATTTCAAAACAGTGATGCTGTTGGAATGATGCTCTCATCAACCTTGAACTGGATACTTTGAACCTTTTAGAGCGTTTCTCTTCATTCGGGAAACTGTGTCTAATATGCTTCACATTATAACAAGGTGCTGACTTAACAGTCCAGAGAGTGCTTTGGTGACAGTTGAATGTGTTCATCACTCAAACTGCTAGATTTAGGTTTTGAGCAACCCCACACCGGAAATCCAGACAATGGGGGTGATTCTGACCGCGGCGGACGGCGGTCGCCGCCCGCCAAGCGGTTCCCGCCGAAAGACCGCTCCGCGGTCAAAAGACCGCGGCGGTCATTCTGGCTTTCCCACTGGGCCGGCGGGCGACCGCCGAAAGTCCGCCCGCCAGCCCAGCTGGAAACACCCTTCCCACAAGGACGCCGGCTCAGAATGGAGCCGGCGGAGTGGGAAGGTGCGACGGGTGCAGTTGCACCCGTCGCGAATTTCAGTGTCTGCAAAGCAGACACTGAAATTCTTCGTGGGGCCCTCTTACGGGGGCCCCTGCAGTGCCCATGCCATTGGCATGGGCACTGCAGGGGCCCCCAGGGGCCCCGCGGCACCCCCTACCGCCATCCTGTTCCTGGCGGGAGAACCGCCAGGAACCGGATGGCGGTAGGGGGTGTCAGAATCCCCATGGCGGCGGAGCGCGCTCCGCCGCCATGGAGGATTCTCAAGGGCAGCGGGAAGTCAGCGGTACACCGCCGACTTTCCGTTTCTGGCCGCGGCTGAACCGCCGCGGTCAGAATGCCCAGCGGTGCACCGCCAGCCTGTTGGCGGTGCTACCGCCGACCTCCGCCATGTCGGTAATTACCGCCAGGGTCAGAATGACCCCCAAAGTCTTGTGAGAGACCAGGATTGATACAGACGAAACCCGAGACACAAAGCACGTTTGACCTTCAAATTGTTACAAGAATGTAAACATTTGGGCACTGGCAAAACTGTTTGTGAATTCCCACAAAATATGGCCAAACATGAAAGAGAGTCAGATAGGTCAGAAATAGCACTGCTTGGTACTGCAGTTAGAATAAGTGAACAAAATTGGAGACAGAAATCACAGCTAGTGTTAAGGCAATTTGTGAAGTTTCACAATAGCAGGGAAGCAGGAGATTTGCTCTGACCCAGAGGCCGCAACTGCAGAAGATGACTAACCGCCTGATTAAAGGCTGCAAGTTCTGAAGAGGGGCACTTGCCCTTTCAGCACAGAGGTTGCAACTGCCGAAACTAGGCAGCCACTAGACCAACATATGAACCACAGCTGCCAAAGATAAGCATCCGCCAGTCCTGCATGCCACACTGATATCTTCTGCGGTCCGATAGAGAGAGGACAAGACAGGGATCTATGACACATCAAAGGTGCTGACAGTGTAAGCTATCACATGATCCCTGCAGTTTCTACCAAGCCATGACTCCACAAAGAATGTCAATTTTAAGCCTGGCCTCCCAAGACTTACAGACTGTAACACAAACGTACAAAGGTAAGCCTGCAGTAGGACGTTGCCTGTGAGACTCTATGGGATAAGAAATGTTCAAGCTGACTTACTGTAGTGAACACCACTTTTAAAAAGGGTCACACCCAGGTAGATCTCCTAAACTCCAAGAGGATTTATTTGCTATTTGGAGGAAAGGAGGATGGACAAATGTGACTCACTCCAACCTACAATGACTTATGCTCATCTAGATAAGGAGTGTCTGGAGTCTCACACGTCTAAAAGAGTAGCTCTCTTCTGCGGGGGGGGACATAAATCTTACTTATCAAAATGATGATCATTATTATGGTAATTTTAGCAGTCATAATACAAAGCAAGGTGAATATTGGAAATACATCAAACATTTTACATCACACATCCCTGCTTGCTCCATTACATTAGTAAAACCCCTACTTTATATCCAGTGGCGGCCGGTAATTTTAAGAGGGTGGGAGGTGGAGGAGGTGGTAGGGGACACATGCACACATCCACCTCACTCACACCCATTCACACGACTCACGAACAAATACACATACATTTATACATGCACACACATAGCAAACATTAAAAACAAAACTTACCTCAGCAGCTCAGATAGGGAAGCCTCGGAGGTCCCAGGAGGGTTGGGACTGCTGCCTTCACTCATTAGCTAACCTAAGGCTAGCCAATGAGGGAAGGCAGCAGTCCTAACTCGTCACAGAGTAGGATGGGGTCAGTGAGACTGCTCACCCCACCCCACTCTATGATGAGGTATTGTTAAAGCAGAAATCTCAGCTATATTTTAGTCACAACAGACTAGATAGCGGATTTCGTACTATAGGTCGATGAACCAAACCGAATATGCTTTAAAGAAAATTACATAGGCATGAAATCAAAATACCAAGCAATAGACTATACATTATTATAAATGCACCATGATCAATGCAACCATTAACAACCACACCATTTTATTAAGAAGTTAAAATATTTATTTCCCTATATTAACAATGATAAAGTCCCGAATATTATTCTCATGTTCAATTGATACATGTAAAGAAACAACAAAGGCTGATTAAGTTGACAGATGAATCTAAGCTTAACCAAAGCAGTAAGAATTATTAATTCAATAAAGAATACACAAAACCATAGCAACAGAATCTGAGCAAGAGAAATTTAATACATTGAATCAATAAATGAAAAGAGTCAATGACCATTCATAAGTATGAGGGTAACACCTCACTAACCACTAATTAGCATTAACATGTTGAGTTTCATGTAAAAAAGTTAGTAACATGAATTTAGAAAAACATCTAGCTATGGCACTATCAAAAATAAGCAGCAGTATAAAAACAATAGCAGTACCTGCAAAACGAAAGACAAATGCAATATACAGATCTCTATAATAACCTATCCTCAAGGTAGTCAGCAATCAGATCATAGCTTCATCAGGGGGACAGCAACATCAGCATCAGAACAGGAGCAAGGTAAGGGGAGTTGGTTTAGAATTTGGACCATAAGATTACTAAACCATCAGAGTATTAGTTCAGTATTAAACAGGCATAATAAACTCAGAAAATAATAAAACACCTAAATGTCAGTAGACTAACTGGCAAAGCATGTAGTAAAGTTTCTGGAAATAAATCACTCTCGCTCCAAGGCAGAATGAACAATGAACCCCTGAAGTCTGAATCTCAACATTAAATTTAACTTGCTAAACTCCTGTGATTGGCAAAAACATAAGGCGAGAAAAATAAATCCAACAAGACTGTTATTAAATATCACAATTATATAAAATGTTAGCTTTAAGAATATTCATTGGCTGCTGCTCTTCTTTTGTAGTTCAGGTTTATACTAAATGTATCTTGCATACTTCCTTCTCCAGTTCATCTATATACCCTTTTGTTTGGCACCTTCCGGATTTGCTTCTACTAGACACTGGTTACAAGTATATGAAAACAATTCTTCCGCACCATTTTCCCTTGAGAAAAATACATAAGTTAGAAACATAACTACAGACAAATATGCAAGTTCAATGAATGAAGTCTGCTAGGCAATGGACATGAGGTTATAAGAACGGAGTACACAAGAAACATTTAATAGAGATAACACTTCACAATGGCCTTGCTCTGCTTCAAGCCCAGCAGACGCCAATAAATATTATGATTATTTCAGCATTTTTTTTTGCAGGGAACATGCTCTTAAAGAGACAGAATATTTTTCATCACAATATTAATATAACATTAGAAAACATATGCAAGCCTTTCACTTTATGGCAGCCACTAAGTAGAGCACAATTTTTTAAAACATAAATTTATAGTCAAATTAATTCACATCTTAGTGCATAAGTATGATTACGTAAAGACAAAGTTATACATGATAAAATGTCTGTGCTCACAATATCAGTGATTGACCCTCGGCCCTGGGCACTTCGGGGCTTAAAACTGAAGTGCCCAGGTCCGAAGCAATTGGTGACGTTCCCCTTCATCATAAGGGAGAGGGCCTAGAAGAACCTTTGCGGGGCTGAAGAGGTCACGCCATCTAGGCAGTGACTTCTTCAGCCCAGCAAAGTTCAGCTCAAGCAGCCAGGAGACTGCGCATTTAGCGCATGTCCAACTCATGGCTGCCTGACCTGAACCAGAAGAGTATCTGTCAGTCTGACTTTTGTTCAGCCTGACAGATACTCTTCACATCTGGAAAAAGGTAGGGTGGGTGTGGGCCCTCAGCCCATATGGACGGGCTGCTGCTGCTTATACCTACTTACATGTCATCAGTCTCAAAGTTATTTCCTGTATGGTAATCAAGGCCCCAAGGCTCATCCCAATGCTCATCCCGCAGCCCCAACCTCTCCAATATTTACATGACCCATCTGGCCAGTGTCATCCATGTGCATGACATCAACATCCTCTCCTACGCCAATGACACACAACTAATATTGTCTCTATCAGACAAGACACCCCAGTAAGCTAGACTGTAGAAACAATCTGCATGCTGGAATCACTAAGCAACTCAGTAGAAGAGTATGAACCATTCAGATCTCAGCATCCAGAGTCATACTCAATACTGCATGCAGAACACACATCACACCGCATCCAAAGGTGCTCCACTGACTCCTCATACAAAAGTGCACTCACTCACACATTCAATGCACTACACAAGATGGACCCCACCTACCTGACTAGATGCATCTCCTTCCACCAACCAGCCAGGCATCTCCACTCTGATGAACTCCTACTCACACACATCTCACACATACACAAAAACAGATCCGGAGGCCAGGGCTTCTTGTACACTGCTCCTAAAGCATGATACAACCTCCCACTACACATAAGAGCCTTCTCCTCACTACCTGAGTTCCTCAGGAGGCCGAAGACCTGGTTCTTTGAATAACCTGTATCCCAAGGCAAGGCATTCTCACTTGCTCAGCACCAGGATACTGTCCCGGGCGAAAGTGGTCGTTACAAATACACATAACAGACTACTATTTATATACAGCTCTAACCATTGCATATAATCCTGCAGCTTTCAGAGTGTGAACAATTTCAGTTTTCTCTTTTGTAAGTGCAACAAATGCCAACCTGCAGCTCTAAAAACGTCTGCAAATAATATGTCAATTTCACATATTGATACCATTAGCATTCAGAATATTCATTTTCTAGACCCTAAGCCTGACACACATATGTACCCTAAAGAGTCAATGCTCTCATGTTCGCATACAATCATTCCTGGCTTGCATGCGATTCATGTTTTACCAGGAAAGTCCTGCTACCCATGACACAATGAGTTGCAGATGTGGCAACACCCTAAGGGAACTTGAACCTGTGCCTATTTTTGCCTAAACCTGACTTGCCAGGAGTGCACCACTGACATTGGGGAACACAAGAGTGCAGGAAAAAGGGCACCATAGAGGATGTAGTGATTCATTGCGAGCCCGTGGGTGAGATCATTTCGCCTTGTAGTCATATCCCTATCAAATTGTGTAGTATTCCGTTCTGCTGTGATACGAAAGTATTTTATTTCACTAAAAAGACAGGCACTGTGCTGGTCAGAGATTCATTCTATTTGTTGCTTGACTGTTTGAGTTCTGAGTCTCTGTCCCCTCCAAGCTACCTCCCTGAGAAGCCTGTGACTGCACACTCTTTCTATCGTGAGGGTGAAGTGCTGGAAGTGTGTACTTGGCCCTAAGTGCAGAGATGTCATAGGGAGCCTACTGCACCCTGTTCTGAGAGGGGAACATAAGAAAAAAGAAAGAAAGAAGTGATAAAGGTAAAAAGGAGAGGGCTACCTAACACGAAACCAGCAAAGGAAAAACTTCTGTCACTTAAGTAATATATTTTTCGTGTCTGAATGATGTGTAAGAACAGTTCTTCTACTAGCGAAGTTAATGATAAGGGCATGAAGGGTCAATGGCTCTCTACAGATATAGTGAAACATGTCGGATTGGTACAGTAACAAAACGCAATGTAGCACAAAAATGGGGATCTGGAACGCCTCTAAGACTATACGAATTGGAAATGGAAAGGGAACACTGCAGATTGATGGAAAAAGAAGTTTACAAAGACCGAGGTTGCAGAAAGAAGTTTGGGAAAATTTGGAATGGCTGGGAAATGAGTACGGACGGTGGCCCTGGGTGAACCTGAGGTCATCTCTAACAAGAATTATTGGACGGTGGCATGTGAAAATACACACTATGCATTTCAGAATGCTCCCTGAAGCAAGGCAATTGATGCCAGCTACAATACCTTGTCCATGTCCACACAGCTACACACCAGCCCAAGCGCCTACATACCCTATCGGGTGGTCAGTGAGCTGTACAAATCAATATGACATAACATAATATGTCAAGAAGGGGATATATTGATTGTTTACCTAGCTGTAAAATAGACCCTCCATGTCTGAAAATGAGCTTGATAGAGCTATGATGAGCTGTAACTCACCGGGCATGCCAGAAATAGGCAGCGCATCACACCAAGTAGTGTTTCTTACATGGCCCTTTAAGTACATCACATCAGAAACCTATTTCTAAATCTCAAGCCACAATATTGTTGGTAGATGCAATATTCAGCGCGCAAAAATATGAACGCCTCAAGCAATAAAAAAGAAGGATCGTTTCTGAAATGTAATTGGCAAAATGTGTTTGCAGATGTTTATGGCTAATATTTGCTGAGCTTGAAAACAATGGCTGCATCTTAACGGGTTACACGGCGCTATTAATTCCTGGCTTGAAATTGCCTGTCAACCCATAAATAAGTATACCGTGGCGAGAGAGCAGAGCCGAGGACCCCAAATATATATTTAATTTTCATGCGATGCTACATCATTTCGAAGCATATTGCTGAGCTCTTTCGGTTTGTATATCATTTCTGTTCGCTGCCCTTGTACTGCCTTTAATCAGTTCTCAGTAATTTACAAACCCAAATGGTATCAAAAGTCGAGACTCTAGTGCAAGGATTTTAAATCTGATGAGGAGAGAATGTGCAAGTGGTGTAAATCACGCCCTTTATCTACTCACCTTCCACGGTCATTCATCACAGAACGACAGCAGCGTCTATATCTCCCGGCCCATCATTATTTCCAGTTCACCTTGTTTAGTACTAGAGAAACCCTCTTCATAAATCAGGCTCGTGCTATTACAGGCCTCGGCTTAAGACATATCCATTTCACAAACTCATCATTCCCCGCGCTGTTCACATTCGACTTTAATGTACACGCTAATTCCTTAATTTACTTTTCTTCCGTTCCATTGAACGCGGTAGATCGCAGTACTTTGCACAAACTTTCGATCTCTCAGAAGCAAGGTACTAGGGCCCAGAAGCCAGTCGCTATATTGAGTAGAGTGCAAGGAAACTTCGCCCCCCCCCCCAAAAAAAAATACATGTACACCTCTCAATGAATTGTATTCTGGGATCTCAAGGGAACTCTGGCATCATATTTACACCACTAGAGGATACCAATGGAGCATTTGTATTTAACAAACAGAATTTTGGGTAACAACTAACTAGTTAAGAAGGGTCTGCATGGCAATTTTCAATATTGTTCCTAATATAATAAGGTAGTACACAACATGGAAATAGGTGGTCCAACCTCCTGGCTGCCAGCCCCGTGACCACCCACTGACTGTATTGCAAGCACGCAGTCGACATGGTGGTCACCCATGGTGGTCAGCCAAAAGTGGTCGGAACAATGGAGGTTCGCGGTCAGCAAACCAATACACAATTGCACATTGGTTGAATTTGAAAACAACACATCTGACACACATTGTCTCCCTGGACTCACCTGCAAAGGACACTATAAAATACATCCCTTCACAGACCACAATCCTTTGCATTTCCACTGCAACACAAAGAAGCCCAAGCACCCATTTGTAGTTGAGTACATAGATGAGGCATCCCTTTTTTTCACAATCTCATTGAGCACCATGCACACACCTTTATCCATTCACACCCTTTTGCACTCTACCTGTTTAGTAAGTCACTGTCACCTGTTTTTTTTTGTTCCACCATGTCACGTTCCAAAAATCCCAGTTTTTCTGAAGATGATTTAAGAGACATGAAATCATAAGAGTAGAGCCACAATTGTTTGGAGCACCAGTCTGGCATCCTTGTCTCAGTAGGAAAATGGAAAGAGGTGGAATGACATCAGGGGCAAGGTCCATTCTCTGATCTCTATGAACCAGCTGCAGGCCAAGAAGCCTGGTGCCTCCCCACACCTCCCTCCTCCCAGGGCCCAATTACATCTCTTTCCTGGGAGGGGAAGTTCTTGGCCTTCCTGCATACTGAGGGCTTGGCAGTAATACCTGGAGGAGTGGAGTCTGGTAAGTCACAACACAAAAAATATCATAAAATGCATGCACAAACCATATGTGAAACTGCTGATGATCACATGTTGTACAGTCATGCATGGAAGTGATGGAAATGGAATGTCATGTAGGCTATGTCTGCTCAGCCTGCCTCAGAGGTACTTAATTAAACCTGTCCATATGTGCATTTTTCATCAATGTTAATGTGTGCTTTTGACTCGTGACAGGTCCCTTACTCCCACAGCTCTATTGTCACCTTCAAACAGGTCTGATTTGTCCTGTACAGGCTTATTGCACAAATGACAGTCACATAGTGCAGACAATGGCCCTCATTCTGACCTTGGCGGTCTTTTCGCGAGACCGCCGAGTTACCGCCGCGGTGAAGACCGCCGACCGCGGCGGTATGCCGCTGTGCGCATTCTGACCGCTGGGAGCGTTCCGCCGGAAAACCGCCAGCAGCCACACTGGCGGTCGGCGGGAAAGTGGAGACTGGTCAACCTCCACCGCCACGCCAGCAGAACACCGCCCACAGAATTACGACCCACATTTCTGTGTGGCGGTCTTCTGTTGGCGGTCTTCTGTTGGCGGTCACCTCCCCATGGCTCCTGTCACCTCCCGGAGGACCAACGCACAAGGTAAGTTGTTCGTCCGTGAGGGGAGGGGGTGGGGGGGTGTTGTGTGATGTGTGCGTGCATGGGGGTGTGCGTGTGAGTGTGTAGAGGGGGTGTGTGAGTGCGTGCATGCGGGCGGGGAGTGCTGCTGTGCCTATGGGCAATGTGTGTAGTTCGGCGGGTGCGCATGTCGGCATGTATGTGTGCGGGTATGTGTCCCCGTTGTGTATGTGTGTGTGTAGGGGGTGTGTATATGTGCATGTTGGGGGTGTGTGCATGTCGGGGTGCGTGTATGTGCATGTCGGGGTGGGGTGGGGAGGGGGTTCGTACCACCTCTGGGGGGTGGCAGGGGGGTGGAGGGTGTGGGGGGAGGACTCGGGGGGGCAGTGGGGGGTGGGGGAGACCCCTATCAGTGCCAGGGAAGGAATTCCCTGGCCCCGATAGTGCCTACCGCCATGGTTCGCATGGCGGGTCCCGAACGCCAGAAACCGCGGCGGTAAGCAGGGTCATGATACCGTTGGCGGTCTTGGGTCGACCGCCGGACCGGAGTGCGCAGACTCCAGCCCCTCGGTCATGACCGCCGTGGCTGTCGGAGTGGGGAAGTGGCGGTCGGTCGCGGCGGTGACCGCCGCGGTCAGAATGCCATTTTTAATACCGCCGGTCTGTTCGCGGTCCGACCGCCGCCTCTCCGCCGACCGCCAAGGTCAGAATGAGGGCCAATGTGTTGCGTTCTGGGAGGCCATGATATGTGAGTCAGTAGCTTGGTCACATAGCAGAAATTGTACAATGCATGCCTTTTGATGTTGGGTGCCATCTCTGTAAGATAGACACAAATATCCACAAGGCTGTGTTGTGGTACATATACATACCACAGAACCCACCCCCTAAAGTGGCACGAGTCTGCATTTGGTAGGCCACATGTCCACACATGCACAAGGAAGACAGTTTATGTGCCCACCATGCCAGCCCCTTCGTTGTCACTCAAGTATAAGGGTGAAGTTTGTACTATGGCAGTGGCATGTAGAGACTGTGTGCAGAGAGTCATTCTCATAGTGTGTGAATGTGTTTGTCCATTTAGGCCTAAGGAGCTTAACCTTCAGAAGCAAAATAGGTATGTAGTGTTTCATTGTGGCTCACATCACAGTACATGTTGCTGGAGCATGAGCTACCTGATGTCAATAAGCTTGCTTAGTCATTGTAGGCCCTGAGCAGGATAGTGGGTTAGTCTGCAGATACAAATACATATGTCTGTAGTCAAGTCCATGTAGGTATGGACTTGTGTGTTTCAAACCTATGGAGTGTTAACAAATTAAAAACATTCTAGCTTTGTGTTTCTGACATGTATGTGACGCAACCATTTGTGACAATGCCTGTGATTGTAATCTCTTGATTTGTCTTTTTCATCCATGCAGGTCAAGGCCCATCAGAAAAAGGAGCTAAGGAGAGCCATCGCCAAGAAGGTGCAGACCGTGGGGGACCACAGCTAGCGGAGTACCCACTGTCGCAAGAGGTGGTAGGACCTGAGACACTAGGCCCGCAAAATCGTAGAGGTCAAGCTGGGGATGTCCTGACAACATGGGCATAGTGACTATCGGACTGTAACCCCTCTGATCACCTGCATTCTGGCGGTGGCCTAACCAGACCTTGATAGGCATTTGAGGACGGCACAGCAGCCACAAGGGGGTGAGTACAGGGCATATTCCTGCCTGTCACATTGCCAAGTTGATGTGCTAGGTTCTGACATCTTCCCCTGTTGAATAGGGATGAGCCATGTGTAACACAGTAGATGAGTGATTGTTTGTGTAGACATGTCAAGTGGTACATACTGGTCTCTAGGGACAACATATGGCTGTGTACATTGATCAATCAAGTACTGTTTGTTGTTGTAGTGGGTGTACTATCTATGCAACAGACAACTACTCCTCAGTGTTACATGCCAAAAGAAAGGTAGTGATGGTTCACTGTCCTAAGTCATGTGTCTGGTAAAATGAGTATATGGGCCTCTCCTACACAGAGGCTACTTGTCTTCAGTGTATGACAGGTGCTAGTGCCTCACTACTGTCTATAATGTGAAGATGACCATCATACATGTGATAGTGCATACTTGTTTGGGGGGTCCAGCTATAGATCACTACTTTCCTTTGGTAAGTGGGGAATGTCCATTGACATGTTTTATGTGCCAAGACTGTTGCCAACATTCCGTGTGTCTACATGTCAGCATGTGTCCCTTTCTCTTTAGAAAAGTATTTGTAATCTGCTGTTTCATGCATGGTCTACCTGTGTTGAGGGGATAATTCCTGTATTCCCTCACATATATGTGCATGCCAACCTATGTGTGGAAGAAGACACTTACATTGGGGGGATATTTCATGTTGTGTCACAGACAGCAGTGTGTCACTATTGATTATTGGCTGATATATACCCTCACCCGTAATAGCATGTAATTTGGCATGTACAACTTCAGTAGCAATGAGGGATACAATGTGCATTTCTATGCCATTGATGTAGTATCATGTATCAAAGTGCTTTGCAAATGTGAAATGGGGAAGGTTTGTATCCTGACTGCTGACATGTATCATGGAGTGACCTGCAGTTATGTTGGAAATACATGTGTTTGTGTGCAACCATTCACCCAAAGACATCTGGGTTTGCTTGACCAAAATGGAGACAATGATGTAGCTTCTGATTGGGCAACATGTTGAGGGCCTGCTACTAGTACTTACAAATCTTTGGGCATCTACAACATCCAAGGGGCTTATGGTATCTACTGATGCACTCAGAATATGTCATTGTAAGGGGTGCCAGACATTAGTGGTGACTTCCCTGGGACTTACTGATGCATTGTGTTGTGGATTTTACAGACATATATTCCTGACATTTTGCACACTTTGTCTACAGTGTACATTTTGATGCCAAATGTGTGGGTCCCGTGCTCACTGTGCCACTGGATTCAAGCTAGCCTAGCTGATGAAGGATGATACCCTGAAACCGGTCCTAGGATGCTTGTTTCCGGTCCAGGGAGGACCTGGCTTGGCAGTTCGGGCTGGACTGTTCCCATGAGGAACAGGGTCAAGACTGATTTGCATAAGGCTGGGTCCAAACAGGGGTGGCGTGGTGAGCAAAAAAACGATGGATTAAACCCAGATCTTTCTGACTTGGGGTGAATGTTTGATTTGCTCTGCATTCCATCCATCATCTGTTCTTTTTGCCAAATGTGTGGCATACCTGGGCAACATTATTTTTCCCTCCATGACTGCAGTGGGACAAATATCACTTGGTGAAGTGTGCACTGTTGATATGTTATCAGTGTGACATTAGCATTTCCATATCACCACCTCCAGGCTATTGTACTGTTGTCAGCAACATGGGATGTTATATGAGCGTCATTTATTATTGGTGTGTCATTGTGTATGTGAAAAATAGATGTGTGCATGACCTTGTGGGATTTGTGGGATTTGTGGGAAAGGAGTTGGTGTTGGCCTACTATTTTATGACAACATGTAAGTGATGTGTGCTCCATGAGGCAAAGCACTGAAGGTAATGAGGTCTACTTCTTTAATGGTTACTGTTATTGCACAACTTCAGTCATGCAATAGCAGTAGTGTGAAATGCTGATTTTCCTCTGATCAACAGACCCTATTCCTCTTTTTATTTGCAGCATCAGCCCAGAGAAGCAAAGGAGTGGGGAAGCATCTGGCCACGGGACCTCAGGTCAAGACACCACTGACACAGAGGGACCTGGTGGTCCGGAAGGTGATAGGAGTCCCACAGGGGAGACTGGATCTTCTTCATCAACATTGGATTCTTGCTCCAGTCACCTTTCTCTAGTGGTGGCAGACCCATCTGGACGTACCCCTGTACCATCTTTTTCCACCACCCCCAGTTCTATCACCACCCTCCCCTCCCTGTTGAGCCCCACCCAGTAGGCAGTGTCCACTCACCCACGACCGTGGGCATCTCCTTTGCCGCAGGCACCTCCACCCCTGCCCCTGTTACTCCTGCTGCCCTAAGTGAGGAGGCTAACGACCTACTGAGGAGTATCTCTGTGGATCAGACAAATGCATTCCTGGAAGCCATTCATAGTGCAATGTCTGGCCTACAAAGATCTTTTCAGGCTCTGGTCTCCACACTGACGGCAGCCTGTCCCCCCTTACGTTCCGCCCCCCTCCACCTCACTCCTCCCAAGCCAAATCCCCCATTCCCCTACCTATCCCAAGCACACAGACTGATCCACAAGCACCCACCTCAATGCACAAAAGCAGAATACACAAACACAAAACACACCCGCATGCAAGCACTAAACAGACACCCACACACACAACATCAGCCACCACTTCTCCAGGCACCCCCACCATCCCACATGCCACAACAAGATACCCTCAGGCACCATCACAACATTCAGTGACACACCCTCCATACCACAGCCACCACCCCAACAGACACACAGCTATGCACCACATCCACCATACCCGCACACACCACCCCACTACACACAGACACATTCACTACATCCACCATACCCGCAGACACCGCCCCAACAGACACTTAGACATCTACCACTACATGCATACCTGAAGACACCACCCCAACAGCCACACACACATTCACCACGCCCACATCACCCAGCACCTCTACCTCCCAACCCCCCTGACACACAAACACCCACACTCAAACACTCAACAGACACCACCCACACTTAAGCATACCTCACCCACACATACACACAAGACATCCACACCGGCACAGCAGAAATTCACTCCCTCAACCTCCAAATCTCCACCCCCTTCTGCTGACCGTTCCAGTGTTCCTAAGACAGTTTTTTTGTTTGGCCTTGCCCTTTTCCCTGTTACCTCCACCCTATCCCAAATCCAAGAGTCTCTGACCCACCTCCCAACCTATCCCTTCCACTTCCAAGCCCTCCCCTTGTCACACCTGCCCCCTGCAAGTACCCATACCCCCCCAAGAATAATCCCACCCCTCCTATGAAGCAGTCTACTCCTCCACAACCAAAGCCCACCCAAGGATGATCCCTGAGGTACCTGTCTGCCCACTTGATGCCCCTTCCTGTGGAGGTACCTTGGCAGTTAGGAGTAAAGTGACAGCACAATGATGTGCCTCTACAAATCTGTATGGGCTGGCCAAGGGCATTGGACCGTTCAAGTTTGGCTTACTAATAAACCAAAACTGTTGTTGTTTTAGATACATATTTGTCCTGCAATTCCTTTGTTCATGAGTAACTTGTGCTCTCTGCCTACAGTTGTGTGTGTTGACCATGCTTTCTGATCCATTTGCTGTTGTCTGCAGTATCTGCCTTTGTGGGCAGTGCTGTTGTCCCCAAGAGAAAGGTATATGTTGACTTTATGGATATGTGTTTGTTAATGCAATTGTGGTGTCATAGCATTGTGTTCTGTTTGGTATGGTAAGTATTTAATCTTATGCTGTCCTATGTGAGCATGTATGATGTTAAACTTGTCCCCCAGATATGGATTATGGATTCATCTGTTATGTGGCAGCTTGAGGTTTGTATGTGCAGACATGGAGTGTGTTGAGTTGTGCTACCTTTGTTTGCATTTGACTATGCATGTGCCCATTTAGCTGTGTGTATCTTGCAGCTACGTCATGTAGATATAGGTCCCATGCAGCTGGAGGTGTATTTGCTTTGCTGACTTGCACTTCCACATAGTGCAGATTGGCATGTCACCTGAGTCTTTTATTGTTTGCCCCTGGGATACATGAAGGGACAGTACCTCTGCAAATGTTGTTGTAGGGGCATGTGCAAAGTGATATGTGTCCCAGTGCAGCCTCCTTTTCTGAGTGCTCCTGATGCCTTCAATCCCTATTGTGCAGATATTGTTTACATAGTGAGTTTTGGGATACTTGTCTCTCAAACTATTGCACATTCCATTGTCCCTCCATTGTGTTACAATGTGGGTGATGTGTGTCCATTGCAGGGCTGGTTCATGGGAGTGGTGTTTGTCACATCCATACATATGTGTGTTGAATGTGATTGCAATCCATGGCATGTGAGGGATGTGAGGGTGTAAGCTGTATTTGTAAATGTGATGTTACTGTGTGTTGGTGTTGTGTTACCCAATGTTGTGTACACTTGACTGTCCCTGTGCCTGAGGTGAGCAATTGTTTGTTTTTGTGTGGTGTTGCAGTGCAGTGAGAGTAACCTGCCCAAAAGGGGTGTTTTGTGACTGTAAATGTGTCCTGATTTGTGTGTGGTTCAGACCCAGGACATAATCTGAGGTGTACTTGGTGCCCATTGTGTAACCCCATATCATGTGAGTGATGGCACAACGTTGTTTTGTTGAGCCGGACGACACAGATATGTGTGTGTACTTACAGTTGGTTTGCTTCACAACGGCATGGATTTTGGTCTCCTTCGATGATCAGCAGCAGGACATGTGTGATGGGCCCCTTGGCAGTAGTGGATGTGTAAGGTTAACTGCAGGTGAGTTGTTCCCTTTAGACTGTCCGTGTCCACCTGCTGAGATGTCGTAGTTGGACCCCCATGGTCACATTGGTGGTGTGGAACCCGGTAATATGTCCAGCAGAAACACAGGCTCTGCCGGCCTGAGTGTGCTGCCTCCTGACTGCAGTGGTCTGCTCTACCTGGAGATGCCAGTGGGACTGAGGCGGTCTTTGCTCCATAGGCCCCGATGACTCGGTCCAACCACCAAGCCAATGGTGGTCAGACCACCGCTATGATGGGCCATGGACCGCCAAACATGTAATGGGGCCCTTAGAATAGATCGGAAGTCAGCAACTGACTGATTGGATGTTTCTGTATACTACAATACTTATGAAATATCTTCACTCTACTCAGACTCGTGGTGGCATTTATACTATTTCACACTGTGGGGAGCGTCGCATCATGTTCTGCATCTAAGGAATGCATGTCTCTACTAGGCTATGGGGTGAGCCGCGAAACACATAAACAAAGACGTCTCCGGAACGCAGCAAAGACAACAGTATCTTCATGTGTAAACTAATTGTTAAAGCTGCCTAAGCAACCAATGCTCAACATTGCTGGAGCAGAAATCTGGTGCGTGTGTCTCTTTAGGCATGCATCTTTTCATGTGTAGACGGATTATCCAAAGTGTGGCCTTGGTTGTTTTTCTGGTTGCTGTAAAACCGAAACATGCTTCTGTAACTCAGACATTAGGATAAAACCTTTCATCAGGCGCAAGGGGTGCAAAAACACCACACTAAAACATAATAAGGGGTAAAAGGCTGCTTCAGTAGAACAGTTCTGGTAACCATAAAAAACCTTGGCATTAACCCTAACAAAACTAATCAGGTCCTCACTAACACATAAAATTCCAACCAGCTTCATCCCCACCCTCTAATAAAATCCAGTGCTCTTTCCCAGATCAACCTTGTCCAAAATCCAGTACCCCTGTACCCTAGTGTCCTCTTCCTGTTGTTCCCCTTGCCCCTCCAGCCCTTTGGTCCTTCTCAGTATTCTTGCCTTTTACTTACGGGGTTTCCGTACCCCTACCAAACCAATGTACTGTCTTTCAGATCCGCCTATACCAGACCATTCTACCAGCAGCAATGAAATAACTAGTAAAACACCGACCTGCCCTATTAAAACTCAGTAATTTAATGCGAACTACCAAAAAACTGGGGAATCAGACCTGACCTAGATGTATCCCTAAAAACAAAAAAACAAGATATCAAACAACTGAAAAAAACACCAATTTAACCAAATCAATTGGGGGATGGCTACTTGGGGTGTGACAGCGGCCACACGAGGCCACCCACACTCTGCCCTCACTATATAGACCCTTATCATGGCCCCACCCTAAATACACCTCCATCATTCCCTAAACCCAACGTCGCAGACAGCACCACCAACACCCAATAAGCCCCGGGGAGACCGGACAAGCCCTCACTCCAACCTTGCCCTTCCTGTTGTTCCCCTTGCCCCTCCATCCCTTTGGTCCTTCTCAATATCCTTGCCCTCTCCTTATGGTGTTTTCATACCCTTCCCCAACCAATGTAATTTCTTTTACATCAGCCAGCCATGAAAACCCAAAGGCGTTTTCCTGTCCCACACTAAATGTCATCTTAATAACAATAAAACATTTCATAAACATTCCCCTCAATAATTCAGAAATCCTGAGATTTAGCTCCAAAATATAGAAGTCATCCTAAAAGAAAAAGATGCACCCCATCCTGTCTATACAAGGATATATCATTGGACACAATCTCACTGTGCTGCAAAACAGAAATACCTTGCTGCCTGCAAAAAAGCCTCTCCATTTCTCTATTCACCTTTGTACCTTGGTTCTCTATACCTGAAAAACTTTGTGTACCTCTCCAAACTCACCTAGGTATCAATTTGGTCCATAAAATATGTATACCCGACCGACTAGACTTCAATCTAATCAAATCTAACTTCATAGCTTTCAACAAACCTATACCAGATAACTGAACCAAGTCAGTCTCTCCTAAGTGTAAAACTAGCAAATCCAGACAAATCCCATCTGTCAATTTCCTAGAAAGCAGACCCAACAGTTTGCCCCATCTCATCCCACTCATTCCCAACAGATCTCAACCCTAGATCCACCAAGACCCAGCTGATGACCAAAAAGCCTTGATTCAGCTTGCTTGGCTGCCCAGCTCACGAATGAGTGATCAACGATCCATACCGACGATCCATCAATTTGAGGGCCAACTATACAACCTGTAAAGAAAAAAGAAAAATTACCTGAAGAAATTACAGAAACCTGAAGCCATAAAACAACCTACTAAATCTTGGAATAACCATGACTAATATATCTCTTAGAGCATTCTGACATCCAGCGACCATGATCTATGATCAAGTTCTCTCTTTTCCCTTCTTGTCTGGCATCTGTGACAGCTCCAATATGAAAGGAATGTGTACTATAAACTTTTGGTGATATACCCAACTTACCTAATGCAGTCCTTAAAACTGCCATCAGCTGAAATAAAGTTGCTAAAAAAGAGAACGAAAATACGACCCGACAATTAAGCGGGCAATCTGGAAAGGATGTTGCTTTTAAAAGCACTTTCCTGACCTCTAAACAAGTTATCCGTTTTGGACGATCCCAACTGTTGGACCTGGCCCTTTTTTCAGGGTCATCCCCAAACTTTTTGCCTCTTTCCTCCTATTTTTCCTGACCTGTTTTTGTTGGCTTTAGAACTCTGCGCACTTTACCGCTGCTAACCAGTGCTAAAGTGCATATGTTATCTGTGTAAATTGTACTGTTAATTGGTTTATCCACGATTGGCATAATTGATTTACTGGTAAGTCCCTAGTAAGGTACACTAGAGGTGCCCAGGGCCTGTAAATCAAATGCTACTAGTGGGACTGCAGCACTGATTGTGCCACCCACATAAGTAGCCCTCTAATCCTGCCTCAGACCTGCCACTCCAGTGTCTGTGTGTGCAGTTTTAAAATGTAAATTCGACTTGGCAAGGGTACCCACTTGCCAGGCCTAACCCTTCCCTTTTCCTACATATAAGACACCCCTAAGGTAGGCCCTAGGTAGCCCCATGGGCAGGGTGCAGTGTATGATTAAGATAGGACATATACTAATGTGTTTTATATGTCCTGACAGTGAAATCCTGCCAAATTTGGTTTTCACTGTTGCAAGGCCTATCTCTCTCATAGGTTAACCTGGGGGCTGCCTTTAAACATGATTAAAGCGTAACTTCCGTTTGGGAGCAGATAGACCTGTTGAGTTTGGGACCTCTGAACTATTAAAAAATACCTCTTTTAGTAAAGTTGATTTTGATTGTGTGTTTGAAAATGCCACTTTCAGAAAGTGGCCATTTTCTTGCTTGAACCATTTTGGTGACTCTGCCTGTTTGTGGAGTCCATGTCTGGGGTTAGTTTAACAGTTGGGCTGTTTGCACCTCTCTCCAGACAGTGACACAAAGGGGGCTGGGTTGTAGCCTGCATATTCTGATGAGCCATCTGTGCTAGGTGGGAGGAGAGGACTGGTCACTCGCACCTGAAAGGGCTGTGCCTGTCCTCACACAATGCAGACTCCAACCCCCTGGTGTGTGTTTGAGGCCTTACCTGGGCAAGGCAGGATTTCACAAACACATGAGACTTTTCCTTTTAAGTAAGCCTACTTCAAAGGCCAAAATGGGTATAAGAAGAGCACCAAAAAGAGACACTTCCCGGGGTAGACACTCTACCTCACAGACACTTCTGGAAAATAAACCTGCTGGCGAAGAATCCCTGAACCAGACTTGCCAAGAGGAACTGCCTGGCTGCCCAAAGAACTCACTGGGACTGCTTTTCTGACAAGGACTGCTGCCTTGCTGTTGCCCTGCTGCCTTGCTGCTCCCTGGCTGTCCTGAGAAGTGCTCTCCAAGGGCTTGGATTGAGCTTGCTTCCTGTTCCATGTTGTATCAAGAACAAAAAGACTTCACTCCTGCAACTGGACTCCTTGTGTGGCGAAAATTAGATGCACAGCCTGCTAAAAATGACACACAGCCTACCACTCGGTGAGAAATTGACTGCACTCTGAACCGGAATGATGCAGTGCAACTTTGCAAGGAGAAGATCGACGCAGCACCGGATTGATGCACAGCTGACCCGGGACGACGCAGCACCTGCGGTGCGGGAGAAATTTCTACGCAACCCCCACTGGATCGACGCATCACTTGGGATTTCACTCCGCAAGCCCAGGATTCCGCGCTCAGTCCGTGGGGTGCCAGAAACCCCTGCAACCCAAAGAGGAACCAAGTCCACACGCCAGAAATCAACACAAAGCCTTCCCCTGCATGGAAAATAACAATGCAAGTCATTGTGCGAAGGGGCGAAACCGATTCACACCTCCCCATTTTCTATGCATCGCCTCCTCTGCGGTCCGTTGCGGAGATTTTGAACGCAAACTAGGTACTTTGTACTTGCAAGAGACCTTTATTGTTTTTAAGAGACATTTACTTGTTTTGCAAAGACTTAAGACACTTCATATCACTTTTACAGTTATATCTCAACATCTTCTTATTGCATTTTAATCATTTTGACCTGCATCTTATCAGATAAATATTATATATTTTTCTAAACACTGTGGGGTGTATTTTTGTGGTACTATATGGTGGTATTGTATGATTCATTGCACAAATACTTTACACATTGCCTTCTACGTTAAGCCCTCGGCACCGCACCGACCCCCGCAGATCACGCCCGCAACCTCGGCTTCATCTTGGACCCTCTTCTCACCATGACCAAGCAAGTCAACGCCGTGTCCTCCGCCTGCTTCCTCACTCTCCGCATGCTCCGCAAGATCTTCCGCTGGATCCCCGCCGACACCAGAAAAACCGTGACCCACGCCCTTGTCACGAGTCGCCTGGACTACGGCAACACCCTCTACGCCGGGACCACCGCCAAACTCCAAAACCGCCTGCAACGCATCCAAAACGCCTCGGCCCGCCTCATCCTCGACGTACCCCGCAACAGCCACATCTCCGCACACCTGAGACACCTGCATTGGCTCCCAGTCAGCAAAAGGATCACCTTCCGTCTTCTCACCCACGCACACAAAGCCCTCCACAACAAGGGACCGGAATACCTCAACAGACGCCTCAGCTTCTACGTCCCCACCCGCCCCCTCCGCTCCGCTGGCCTCGCACTTGCTGCCGTCCCTCGCACCCGCCGCTCCACGGCGGGTGGGAGATCCTTCTCCTTCCTGGCGGCCAAGACCTGGAACTCCCTCCCCACCAGCCTCAGGACCACCCAGGACCACTCCGCTTTCCGGAGACTCCTAAAGACTTGGCTGTTCGAGCAGCGATAACCCCCCCTTTCCCCCCTAGCGCCTTGAGACCCGCACGGGTGAGTAGCGCGCTTTATAAATGTTAATGATTTGATTTGATTTGATTTGACTGCTCAGTGCCAAGCTACCAGAGGGTGGGCATGGGATAATTTGGATTGTGTGTGACTTACCCTAACTAGAGTGAGGGTCCTTGCTTGGACAGGGGTAACCTGACTGTCAACCAAAGACTCCATTTCTAACACCAACCACAACTTAACTCCCTCCTCAACAAAACTTGCCTGGCATCACTGTAAACCGCCAAATCCTCTCATTCCCATTAACTCAGAAACTCTAAAAGTTCATGGTACAGCCAAAACATACACAGAGAAAACAGGGCCACCTCCCAAAAAGAAAAACAAACTAAATTTAAAACCCCCAAAATATCCCTCCACATTTGAATGGAAATAGGGCTCCTTCAGTCCAACCTTGACCCACCCTCCTCTTAGAAATGGGTTCTTTAGTTGGCAGTCAAGTTACCTCCTGTCCAAGCAAGGACCCTCACTCTAGTCAGGGTAAAAGAGAATCACCCTCAGCTACCCCTCTTACCCCCCTGGTAGCTTGGCACGAGCAGGCAGGCTTAACTTCAGAGTACTATGTGTAGAGTATTTGTACCAACACACACAATAACTCAATTAAAACACTACAAAATAACACAGCACAGATTTAGAAAAATAGAGATTATTTATCTAAACAAGATAAGACCAAATGACAAAAATCCACCATACACAAGTCAAGTTATTCATTAAAATGCAGAAAGAGTCTTCATGTTCTTTTAACCACAAATTGAACGTTGTTAGCGTGAAAATGTACCTGGGTTGTGTAAAAAATAACCACGCACAGGTGAGTGTGCGTTTAAAGAAGCTTGTGATCCATCGATTTCACTCATGAGCAAGACCGTGCGTCATTTCACCTTTGGACGGGTCGGTGTGCTTCACCGCCGCACTCAAAATACACACACATTTACAAAACACAATCACATTGGACAATTCAAAATACACACACCTGATACACATACACACACCACACCCACACACCAACAAAACTATAAAACACACACCCACATTACCCACAAACCCGTACAATGAACAAATTTGGAAGAAGCCCAGAGAGAGAGATTATCAAACACAACACCAGCATCCACAGCCACACAACACCATCACTCATACAACATCCACGCACCTCAAACAACACACACTAACACATCCCCCCACACATCACAACAGACAGTACCTCACATAACACCCACACCACATCATGTCACCTCAAAGGCACCCCAGGTTTTCTGAGGATAAGCTCAGGGTCATGGTGAAGGAAATCATCTGGGTAGAGCCACAGCTATTCGGATAACAGGTGCAGCACACCTCCATTGCAAAGAAGATGGGGCTATGGTGGAGAATCGTCGACACCGTCAATGCAGTGGGACAGCATCCAAGAACACAGCATGACATCAGGAAGAGGTGGAACGACCTACGGGGGATGGTGTGTTCCGTGGTATCAAGACACCAGATTGCTGTACAGAGGACTGGTGGTGGACCCTCACCTCCTTCCCCACAACTCACAACATGGGAGGAGCAGGTCTTGGCAATACTGCATCCTGAGGGCCTCGCAGGAGTAGCAGCAGGACTGGACTCTGGTAAGTCATATCTTTACTACGATATCCCCCCACCTGCATGCCATCACATACCCCCACCCTTACCCTCACTCCCATCACTCCATCATCTCACATATGTCCCCCTATCACAACCCACACATCCCAATACCAAGGCCCTGCATGCAACACCTATGCATGGACCACCATCATCAAAGCATGTCTAGTACAGATACCCACACACACCCCAAACCAACTATCACAAAAGGGCAAACACAATTATGTAAGCACAGGAGTATAGGGTACCTCACCCAATGCACAAGATGGCACACACAGATACTAGAACTATGCATTTACACTCCAACAGCACCCATACCCAATGTCACCGGACAGGAGGTGCCAGACATATCCAGTCACCCCACAGAAGAGGCCCACAGTGATGACAGCAGCTCTGCACGCCTGGATCAAGAAGACCATCTGGGACCTTGGGACAGTCGGTTCCCCTGCCACTGTCACAAGCCACCACAGACCTTCCCCCTCAGGAAACAACACCACAGGACCCACCCAGCGGGCCCATCCCTCTGTCCCCAGGACACGTCAATCAGCAGTGTGTCCACCACTACAGGGAACCCAGGCAAACCCACCAACCCAAGAAAATCAGGGACCTGGGGTCAGTGGCAGTGGGCACATGGTTCAGGGGACAGAGGCACAGGATAACAGGGAAGCTGGGAGGACTGCTGTGCAACAGGGGGAGGACAGGCCCAGGGAACGGACACTCCATGAGGCACTCTCCAACATCATGGGAGCATACCACCATTCCCAGGAGACCATGGACATGGTACTGGCCAAGTTTCAGGAGACCCAGAGGCTGCAGGAGGAACACTACCTTGGGATCAGGGAGGACTTGAAGTCCAGTAACACCACACTGGTCACCATTGCAGGGGTGCTGGCAGACCTTGTCAACACCCTGAGGGACACAGTGGTACACAAACGGGCCCCTGACACTAGCCTGGACGATGAACAGCCCTCCACCTCCGCCAGCGCTAGTGGACAGGAGGCACCACTACAGGACCAACAGGCCACCATCACCCCACCCCCTGCAAAAGGAGAACCAGCCCGCAAACAATCCCTGAGATCGAGGAGCAAGACATAGAACATTGCCAAGGCCCCCACCAGTAAATAAGACCCTCCTCGATGTAACCCTTCTGTCCCACTTTGTCACCCTGTCCACCTTAAACTGTCATTTCTCCCCTTCCTATGCCCCATTGGACAATGCACCTGTGAGACCAAGAGACTAGACTCTGCCATGGACATTCCTCCCCCATCACCCCAGCCCATTGCACACACCCTTCCACTTATGAGCACAGAAATAAACACCCTTGAATCATAAAACAATCTGGAGTCAGTCTGTGCTTTCACAAATGTGTAATTGCAACAACTCTGAAATCTAGCAATGTCAATGTACTTGTTCACATATCAATGTTACACAGCTGTAGGCCAGCAGTAAACATAGCAGAGGCACAAATGGGGACCCAGATCTGTGAAATGGAAAGCCAAAGTGACAAGTCAGGGTCCATACACAGAGGTAAAAAGGCAGATTTATGCTAGATCCTACAATAGTATGAGATGTGGGAACCAGTTCCATCCTCTTACCTGTGTCTCACTGTAAGTAATGCATGATGATGTTGTTTCGGTTGTCTAAATCTTCTTCTTCTGCCTCCTCTTCCTCACTGTCCACAGGCTCCACAGCTGCCACAAGACCACCATCAGGCCCATCCTCCTGCAGAAAAGGCACATGGTGTCGCAAAGCCAGTTGTGCAACATACAGCAGGCCACGATGATCTGGCACACATTCTTCAGTGTGTAGTATAGGGATCCACCTGTCAGATGGAGGCACCGGAATCTGGCCTTCAGGATGCCAAAGGTGTGCTCTATTATACTCCTAGTTCGCCCATGTGCCTCATTGTAGTGTTCCTCTGCCCTTGTCCTGGGATTCCTCACTGGGGTCAGTAGCCATGACAGGTTGGGGTAACCAGAGTCACCTGCAAATATCAAGAGACAACTGTTAGACATACTCCAAATATTAGGGAATCTCCCATACCCAGACACCAAATTAAACTTGTGGGGACTTTAGGCTCACCCATTAGCCACACACAGTGCCTCTGGAGTTGCCCCATCACATAAGGGATGCTGCTATTCCTCAAAATGTAAGCGCCATGCATTGGGCACAGATACTTGGCATTCACATGGGAGATGTACTGGTCTGCCAAACAATCCATCTGCACATTCATAGAATGGTAGCTTTTGAGGTTTCTGTACACCTGCTCATTCAGTGGGAACAAATGCCACATGTGTACCATCAATGGTACCAATGATGTTGGGAATATGTCCCAGGGCATAAAAGTCACCTTTCACTGTGGGCAAATCCTCCACCTGAGGGAAAACGATGTAGCTGTGCATGTGTTTCAGCAGGGGAGGTAACACTCTGGACAACACGTTAGATAACATTGGCTGGGACATCCCTGATGCCATGGCTACTGTTGTTTGAAAAGACGCACTGGCCAGTAAATGGAGTACTGACAGCACCTGCACTAGAGAGGGTATTCCTGTGGGATGGCAGATAGCTGACATCAGGTCAGGCTCCAACTGGGCACACAGTTCCTGGATTGTTGCACAATCAAGTCTGTAAGTGATAATGATGTGTCTATCTTCTATTGTCAACAGGTTTTCAAGGGGTCTGTACACCGGAGGACGCCGCCATCTCATCACCTGCCACAGCGGACGTGCCCTATGTAGGAGAACGGTGAGCAGAGGGTCATACAGCACATAGGTTTCACAAGGCTGTTTAGCACAAATGTTAACATTTCTCTATGTGCCTTTGTCTGTCCTTATTACTGGCCTAAATAGGTGTGACGCAGTTATTTGGCCTGCCATGTGGCCCGCTGAAATGGTGGCTGCCTGACCTGTAAGGTGGGACAAGGGGAAATGAGGTAACTGCGCTGGTGTTGTACCCTGTCGCAGTAGGCGGTCAAAGACCGCGGCGCAATTCAGCATTGGTTATCATTGGGTCCTATGGGTTCCAGGAACCAAGGACGATGTGCGCCAGAGGTGATGGTATGCACCGCCAACGACGTGACCGCCATTTTCTATCATTTCCCTCACTTGATACCTGACCTTCAACAGAAGAGGACCTACACTGCAAGTGCTGCTGTAACCTGTGTCTGGAAGCGACAATGGCTACAGTGTCTGGGGAAAGGGCTCCTCCCTTCACTGCGGAGGAGCTGGAGAAACTGGTGGATGGGGTCCTCCCCCAGTACACGCAACTTTACGGTCCTCCAGACAAACAGGTGAGCAAACTGTGTGCATGGTGGAAGGCACATGATTGTATGAAGTGTCGTGAATGGAAGAGACGGGGGGACAGGCCTGCATGTGAGAATGTTGTGTGTATGTATTTCTGGCCCAGGGTGGGAGGTTTGTGGCCAATGTGTGAGAAGAACTGTCCGGGAGAGTAACATCCATTTTTACTTCACTTTTCTTCTAGGTCAGCACCTACCAGAAGAAAGAGATTTGGTGTGCCATCGCCAAGGAAGTGCGGACCCTGGGGGTCTACCATAGACGGAGCACCCACTGCCGGAAAAGATGGGAGGACCCGCGCCGCTGGACCAAGAAGATGGCAGAGGCCCAGCTGGGGATGGCTTCCCAATTCGGAAGGGTTGCCCATCGCACCATGACCCCCCTGATGTACCGGATCCTGGTGGAGGCATATCCGGAGTTGGATGGGCACTTGAGGGTATCACGGGAGCCACAAGGGGTGAGTGCACTCTCATTCAGCTGACTCTGCACGCATTACGAGGTGTCTGAGTGAGGGAGATGGGCTGTGGGTTCCCCCTAGGCCAGGGCAGATGCACAAAGGTAGATCCATTGATTAGCAGCCTCATTTCCTGTCCAACACCAAAGGTGCCAAAGGTGGTAGTTGCCCTCTACAGCTAGTCAGGCTCCTATGGCTTCCAGCTGTGCATAATATGGTTCTTGACAGAGTCCCCTATGGGCATGAGCTTTTCCCCTGCCCTGTCAGTGCATGGCATAGTGCATAGGGCTGCTCCCTGTGTGTTGTGTCCGCCAACAGTAGTGGTGTTGCAGGCATTCACCATGTGTCTCTTCTGTCTTCCCCACCCTTTTTGTTTTGTCACCCTGTCCTTGCGTGCATTAGCACCATCTGGCGGAGGAGCAGTTGCACCGGAGCAGGAGGGAGCTGTAACCCACATGGCCCTGGAGGATGAAGTAACGGAGTCCGAAGGCACCAGTGGGACGGAGGGTGAGGGGGGCACCACGACGGGGATAGGAGCAGACAGCAGCAACAGTGACTCCTCCTCTGATGGGAGCTCCGTTGCGGTGGCGGGCACCTCTGTGCCCTCCGCATCAACAGGTACAGCTGCCACCCCCCGTACTAGCACCGCCCTCCCAGCAGCCTCTCATTGAGTTTCCCGTGCCCGCTCACCCAGGAAGGTGGGCATCTCCTTCGCCCCAGGCACCTCAGCCCCTGCCCTTGTCAGCCCTGCTACCCTCAGTGAGGAGGCTATTGACCTCCTGAGATCCCTCACTGTTGGGCAATCAACCATTTTGAATGCCATCCAGGGTGCTGAGAGGCATTTGCAGCAAACAAATGCATACATGGAGGGCATTCATTCTGGCGTGGCGGCCCAACAGAGAGCATTTCAAGCTCTGGCCTCAGTACTGATGGCAGCTATTGTCCCTGTGTCCAGCCTTCCTCCTCCAACTTCCTCTACCCAAACCCAATCCCCTCTACCTCAGCCTATCCCACACTCATCAACACACAAGGGTGGACATGGCAAACATAAGCACAACACATCCCACAGGCACTCACACAATCACCATCCCCATGCAGACACACCAACATCCACTGCATCCACTGTGTCCCCCTCCTCCACATCCTCATCCTCCCTCCCTGTCTCGTCTCCACTCACACCTGCATGCACTACATCTTCATCCACTACCTCCATCACCAGCACGCCCATCATCACACACCGCTCACGTGCACTCACCACCCCCACTACCATTCACACATCCCCGGTGTCCTCTCCCAGTGTATCTGTGAACACTCCTCCCAAAGTAAACAAACGCAGGCACACACCCACCCAACAGCCATCCTCCTCACAACAGCCTCCGGCCCATGCACCTTCACCCAAATTCAGCAGAGGTACACCTCCTACAACCGCTACCTCTTCCTTCACTCCCAAACCCCCTCCATCTTCCCATCCCAGTGTGTCTAAGAAACTCTTCCTCGCAAACTTTGACCTCTTCCCTATACCTCCCCCACATCCTTCCCCTAGGGCCAGGCTGTCCAGGTCCCAGCCCAGCACCTCATCCACCAAATCCCCCCGCACATTGGCCTCAGCAAGTCCAGTCACATCGCGGGCGGCACCCATCAGGGCTGCCAGTGTGCCACCTAGCGAGGCCAAGGAGCAGGCCATTCCGCCACCTGCCAAGGTGAAGAAGGTGCCCACATGCCGGAGGGAGAAGCCGCACCTACCAGCAAGCAAGGGCTCCTCCAAGCCAAAAGGGGAGAGTGGCAAGGCACCAGCAGCGACATCAAAGGTGGGGAAGGCACACAAGCCGAAGAGCAGGTCAGGACAGGGCACGGAGGATCTGGCTGAGGGACCACAGTCACCCTTTCTGTCAACCACAACATCAACCAGTACAGCGGTGGACACTGCCACCTGCACCGCCACCTGCACTGCCACCTGCACCGTCACCAGCACCGCCACCTGCACGTCTGCTGCCTCACCAACAGTCCCCAGCATCATCCCCAGTGGGCAGCCATCCGAGGCTGCAGGAGACATCCTGCTGTGTCCCTCAACAGGTGCAGACACATGCACCACCGCCAGCACCTCCGCCGCAACCACTGCCACCAGCCCCGCGACATGCTCAGGCAGTACCACCACAGCTGACATGGCAATCATCCCCAGTGGCCAGCCATCCAAGGCTGCAGGAGACATCCTGGGCCCTACCCAGCGTACATGAGGCATGACTCCCAGCACTGTTTGTACCAGCAGGTGGCAGGCGAAGTCGCAGCAGGGTGGAGTGTGTCTCCGCCTCCATGGAGTATCATGCTACCTGTTCCCAGGCAATCTCGGGGCACAGACACCCAGGTGAGGGAATGGGATCTGCCACACTGCATGTGAAGCACTCTGGGCACAAAGCCCCCTCCAGAACCAGTGGAGATTCACATCCACTACCTCAGTCCTTGGCAGGATGAAGCACTCTGGGCACAAAGCCCCCTCCAGAACCAGTGGAGATTCACATCCACTACCTCTGTCCTTGGCAGGATGAAGCACTCTGGGCACAAAGCTCCCTCCAGAACCAGTGGAGACTGTTATCCACTTGTGAGACTGTGGCTTAGCACTCCCCAGGATAAGGTAGTGGGCAAACCACCAACTTGAAAGACTTGAGAGAATGTGGCTTTGCACTCCCCAGGATAAGGCAGTTGGCAAACCATCCACTTGAGAGACTTGTGAGACTGTGGCTTTGCACTCCCCAGGATAAAGCAGTGGGCAAACCACCCACTTGAGAGACTTGAGAGACTGTGGCTTTGCACTCCCCAGGATAAGGCAGTGGGCAAACCACCCACTTGAGAGACTTGAGAGACTGTGGCTTTGCACTCCCCAGGATAAGGAGGTGGGCAAACCACCCACTTGAGACACTTGTGAGACTGTGGCTTTGCACTCCCCAGGATAAAGCAGGGGGCAAACCATCCATTTGAGAGACTTGAGAGACTGTGGCTTTGCACTCCCCAGGATAAAGCAGTGGGCAAACCACCCACTTGAGAGACTTGTGAGACTTTGGCTTTGCACTCCCCAGGATAAAGCAGTGGGCATGGAGCCCCCTCATGGAGCAGTGGCATCGTCCCTTCATCCGGCTGAGGTGACCCCCTCCCCCTTCCCCTGAGGTGCCTGTTTATTTTCCATCTGATGCCCCTGCAGTATTCTCTCCGTTTCGAGTCAGGTATCTTGTGTGGGCTCCACCCATGCATTTTGGGACACTGATCCACAGACAATCATTTAATTAATATCCGGACTTGTGTAGTTGGTGTACATATTTGTATATTTGAATTTGGCCTATCTGATATTTAATTGATTACACTCGTTACAATAATTTCTTTTTCTCCTTGCATTCTTCCAGGGGCTGACGGGGTGTATATGTAATGTTGCTGCATGTATTTGTGTGTATGGTGTTGTGGGTTAGGGTGGGGGGTGGTGGTGTTACGTATTGCGTGTGTGTATCACTCTCTTTTCCCTCCCCTCCTCCCCTGTGTGCTAGGTGCAGTACTCACTGTGGTCGTCGCCGGCGTCTTTGCTGCTCCTGATACAAGAGGAGGTAGACGAGCATGGGCAGGACCTTTAACTCAGGCTCCATGGCATCCTGGTTGTTCGTAAAGTGTTGAAAGGTGAGTGGTTTCCATTCCAAGTCCTGTTTCCGCCGTGGCGGATAGACGTGTTGTAATACAGTGGGCGGAAACTGGCATTGTGCCTGTCTGTTGGCGGTTACCGGCGTGGTGTTTGTTTATACCGCCGTGGTGGTCGGAGTGTTAAAGTGGCTGTCTATGTTGGCGGTTTCCTCCATGGTCGTGATTCCATTTTTTTTTCTGCCGGCCTGTTGGCGGTATTTACCGCTGGTTTAACACCGACCGCCAGGGTTGTAATGATGGCCTGAATGCCTCACTTTGCCATTTGTGCCTTCCTTCCACAAGCCCTTACCAACTTAATTGCCGTATCAACTGATGTGTAATGCACTATAGAGTCCTCCTGTGCAATGAAATCATTAACTGACTCACCCAAATGCCACGATAGGTGATAAATCAATCTAAACTCACCCTGTTGTTTTTTTAGGCACAACCACCAGGGGTGAAATTGCTAAGTTATGAATCGGCCAAAAATCAAATGGACCCACTATTCTGCTAATTTCCAATTCCTTCTTCAATTTCTTTGTTACCACTTCTGGATTTTCAACTGCAGATTTCAAATATTTTGCCCATCAATGCATTCTAGAACCTTGATAGCATAGCTTGAAACCCTCATGAAAACCCCAATACAGCAACTTTGCCTCCTCATGCAGCGGATAAACCAGTAACCAATAAAACAAAATATCCAACTTAATAGGAATAGGACCCTTTTCCCACCACCTGCTGCATCTGACCCCTTCCACTGTCATCACCTTTACCGAAATTGGCCTGCCATCTCCATTGTGTCCCTCCAAAGCATTGTCTCATGGGATGCTTGCCTGCGCAATGGTGCAATTGTGCCTGATCTTGCACTGGAGCCGCATACATGACCCTCTGTTAAAGGACCAACAAGAAACATTCTGTGGGAACTGACCTCTGGCAATACTACCCACCCTGGATTGTGTGGGATGCCCCTAAGAGGCTTTGTAAGGAACCAGAACACCACTAGCTGTATGTAACACTGGGGCATTCTTGGAAGTACGCAACCATCACATCTAAAGTTCCTTATCAATATCTCCCCATTCTTTATCTGGAAATAATACCATCCATGCTCTAAATTCTTTATCATATCTAAACCATCCACAACCACCATAATCCATTTGAGCCCTCCTAACAACATCTGTGTATTTGAATAGAGAAACAGATTGTTCTGGATGCCTCTCAAAATATACGCTAGCAAAAATTAAGAAGGCAGACATCCAATTCTCAATGGTAGTGGGAACTTTCAGCCTCCTAGCTAATTTCCATTCCTCCTCCTTTGACCATTCTTTATCCTGCACTTCTCTATGTAACAATTTAACAACATCAACAAACTCACCGTTCCAAATTGTTTTCCTTCATGGCGTGGGTGAGATGCACCCCCAAAGGCATCGACACCCCCATATATGGCAACTTCTTACTCTTTACACCATCATCACCTGAGGCTTCCTCATCCTTTCCTGACTCTGCCTTAGAAGCCTCCACACCACCCGCTCCTGACCTTCCATCATTGACTCCAACGTTTTTGTTCACAACTCCCATATTGACTTTGTCTGTTTCTTTCACACTTTCATTGTTTGCATCATTTTTACCACTCAATCCCCCCAAAGTCCTGATGCTAATGCACTAGGGCTAGTACCCACAGCTACAGAGATAAAGCACACTACCTTCTTGCTTAACCCTTCATGCCCCACACCCACCCCAGCCTGTTTCTCACCTTTTTGAAGGAAACCGCTTGCAGGTACCTGACTATCCTTCTCACATGCTGGACCGTCATAGGGGGCGAATCCTGAAATACCTTAAAACTACTTACTCTGTTACAACACATCTCCTCATTTTTTTGGTGTATCTCTTTGTCCATACACTCAACCCCATCCTTGCAAATGTCCCCCTCTCCTGAATCTCTTGGACTTCATCGTAATCCATCAAGTCATCCTACAAGGTGGGCCTTGTATCCAACAAGACAGCATCCCAGCTGGTAGATGGGAGCTTGTAGCTCCGCCTGTGTCCTGAATGAAATGATTCACCAGGCCACTCCCTCGTAGTCCGGTTAATCACTCCAGATGCAACCCTTTCTTCTGACCGGCGTTTTGAAGGTTCCCAGACCTTTGCTGGGATCTCTGCTGTCGCCCTATTTCCCATGGCATCCTTTGGCCTGTCTCTTCCTCCTGAGCTGCAAAGCCCAGAGGAGCTGTCACACCCCAAAAAATGTTCAACCGCCCCAGGCTGTGCTTTCTTAAAAAGCTGCCCTTTGCCAAAACTATGACCATCTTCCTGTAAAGGTTGTACCCTGTTTAAATTGAGCTCATTTGAATCAAAATTATGAACAGCCTCTTGTTCAGAAACAAAAACAAACTCTGTTGGAACCATGTTTGAGTTATCAACATGCCATCTCTGTACCCTATTAATGACTGGACTCTCCCATCTATGAATGATTTGTAATTCAGGGTGAGAACCTTTATTAACTTATTGATCCTGATATTACCTTCAGCATTCCACCTTGTTCTCATCTCTCCATGTCATTACTTCATCGTCCAAGTCAATAATGATGATAATATCGGTGAATTTGCTGCGGGTGGTCATCTTGGCTAGCTTTACCAATGCACTTTCCTCTAATAAGTCAGGCAGTCTATCGCCCTGTCCTGACTCGAAGGAAAAGCCCCGTAGTCCTTCTTCCATTGCAGCATTGCCATAATCGGGCGCATGCGCACCTGCAATGCGAGCCCCCAAGCGGCTCACACCCCTCTCCTCACCCTTTGCCACCACACCCCTTCCTCTTCCACCCACGCTTTGCCCCACCAGACATTCCCATGCGGCATGTAGAGCAAAGCCCCCCGCGGAACCAAGTCCTCTCCGGTGGACACAACCCCAGCCCTAGAGACACCTTCCAAACAACTGACCGCTCAGGTGAGAACGTGCGCGTCGACCTTACGCGCTTTTTTGTTTTCACTTTTTTTTTCACTACGCACCGGTGATGTGCAAGCCATAACCGCCGGAGCAACCCCTTCACATGATGCCCTCTCAGGCTGTTTTAAGCCTATCTATGCCTGCTCTAAAACTCCTGCCTGCAACAAATCCTCCATACCATCCTCAAACAATACTTTTAATGCCTTCACCACTTTGTTGCGATGAGCCATTATCGAAGCATAACTACTCCCTGAAAGTGAAACTACCTAAATCAAAACCAAAATTATTCTGGGCAAAAACCAGCTGAATAAAACTACACCCTGGCTACTTGGGGTATGACATTGGCCAAAAGAGGCCACCCACACCCCTCCCTCACTATATAGACCCTTACGATGGCCCCTCCCTGAATACACCTCCTCCCAATCCCTAAACGTCACGTCGTGAACTGCATCACCGATGCCCAAAAAGCCTAGGGGCAGACCGGGCAAGCTCTTGCTCCCCCCAAGCCTCAATGCTGCAAAATGAAGAGAGCGTACTGCCTTGTAAATGGATGATTTAGATAACGCAATGCTTCGTAAAAGATGATCAAGACACCGGATTCAACCCTTTACTTCCAGTTGCAACACCTAGAAAAACTGGACGACTAGAAGTCACTGTGTCCCGTGCAGGGAGTTTATTTGTTTTGGTTTCTTTGTTTTTAGGTTTCGCCTGTACAGCACTTGCAAAATCTATTGTATTCAATATAAATATTAAAATGGGCTTGGTCTCCGCTTCTTTGGTTCCTGTTCTTGCCATTTGTTTTTTCTCTGTTTTTATTGGCTGCAGCATACTATTTCATGCATTTATCAAAGCTTTTTCATCATTCCTCTTATGTTTGCTCAGTGTCTCAAGGACCAAGTACCACTTTGGTGGCACTTCTTTCTAGTTAGCAAGCATGTCAGCACCCTTGCTTGTTTCCTGTGTGAGCAAGCTTGTTTGGCAGCTGCATTTGATTTGCTTTTTATATAGCGCCACAGCGCTTTACATGACCAACAGTTACATCACAGAAGAACAGGGTAATTTTTGGTAGGTATAGAATTACAAGATGTTGAGCAGAGGCCGAGACTAGAACATGGCTTCCAGTTCCAAAATCAGCAGTTCTGGCCATTACGCCACATCCTCTGTCTTGTTCCTTCTCTTGGTATTTTCGGTATGTCTTGTGTTCTGTTCCAGTGTTGCATTCCAGTTCATGGCTTGCCATCCCTCCCATCACCTCACTTCCTTCGCTGCATGCCTCTTCGTTCATTGCTTCTTCTTGTTGCAGATCTTACAATGTCTTTCAGGGTGGCTTTTTAATCACTTGACAGTAAAAAGGGAGCTTTGAGGCCAGATCGAGGACTTGATTCGCACCCCCAATAAAGTTCAAGAAATGTGCATTTCTAAAGATATCATCCGTTGAGGATGTGTTGAGGCAGCTGGGCAGCCTGGAGCTCGGTTTCTGCTTTGTAAAAAGATGCGCTGGGATCCTTGGCCATTCAGAGGTGAGAGAGACGAGGCAGCACCTGTCTGACCTTAAACGGGGGTAGCATTGGGTAATCAGTCAGACAGTTCAGGGGCTAATGCATGTGCTGCAGAGGCCAGAGCAAACACCAGCTCAACAAGCTCAGGCCTAAACCGATTCGACTCGGCCTGTGTGGGTGCGTCCTACATTATATTTGTTTTTATAATTTATTTTAGAAGGAGACACGTAAAGTTAACCAACCATCTATCCTTATGAGGTAGAATAAACCTTTGGACTCAGATAGGTGTGAGTGTTTGATTCTGAACAGAATGAAGTCAACAATAAACCAAACCAAACAATACCATCATTAATCAACATTAGAGTCAGTAATTTACATGCACCATGACCTATTTGGCCATAAATCACCACACCAGTTTAGTAAATTTCAAACATTTACTGCCCTTTAGATTAACAATGCTAAGATCATGTACACCAAGTTCAAAACCAATGTATAAAGATACATAAATAACACAGGTTGACCAAACCTTCTAAAGAATCTCAGCTTTGACAGAATATGAATCTTTAGGCACTCAAGAATCAACATACAGAATGACAGCAATATCAGATGCACAGTTGAGATTGAATACATTGAGCTAACACAGATGTATTATTCACAATCAGTTATTTTGCCCAGTCAAATTCAGAATGTGACATTGTAAATATTACCCTAATTAGATTAAGCATGCTGGTTCTTCATGGAAAAAGAAAAAGAAGACAAAAACAAATTTGAAAAACATCTATCTATGGCGCTGCAAAAATAGCAGTTGGATTTCTAGAAGAGAAAAACATGAGAACCTACAAGAAAGACAAATGCAAACTATGTAATACTTCTCCTTAATGGGTTCAGCAGGCAACAAAGTCTTCTTCAGTGAAGCATCTTCATGGTCAGCTTCAGTGGACAGTGACATATATGGGAATAGTTCAGTAATATTTGGCCTTAATGCATCTGAAATGTAAGTGGCAGATAGCACATTGTTTCACTAACAGAAATAAAAGCACATCTGAACACAGCAAAGGACAAAGGAAAATCCCCCTCAAGTCTGAGCTAACATCACAATATTAAAGTCCAAAATAATAACTAGATACTCTACCATTGGTTTAGACTATAGGTGGGTTTGGACAAAAATAATTAAAAATAAAGCACGTTTTTTCATGTTGCAATTCTTGTGTTATTTTCTCCCTCATTGGTTCAGCTTCTTTCACTGCCATCACCAGTTTTCTGTTGCAGAAATAAATTGTTTCAAACTACAAAGAACTACTGAAAGCCATTCAGGCACCAGCATGCCAGGGAAGAGGTACTGAAACCGGGGGATTTATGGCAGCATTCCCAGCACCCCGCAAATATGTTCTCTGCTGATGGAGGGACTAACCCAGAAACACATGTGTCCAGAGATGCACAGTAAAGGCTGTACCTACTTAAAGGTGAAATATTTAAAAATTAATGGAGTTCGTTTTTTGAAGATACTACATCTACCATGATGCAATGGGGCAGATTAATTGCTGGGATGTCAGGCAGGTGCGCTCCTAACTGTTTGTGACTTTAAAGGCTCCCTTGAGCTACTGGGCTGACGAGCTCTGGAGCAGGCACCAGCATGCCAGGGAAGAGGTACTGAAACCGGGGGATTTATGGCAGCATTCCCAGCACCCCGCAAATATGTTCTCTGCTGAAGAAGGGACTAACCCAGAAACACATGTGTCCAGAGATGCACAGTAAAGGCTGTACCTACTTAAAGGTGAAATATTTAAAAATTAATGGAGTTCGTTTTTTGAAGATACTACATCTACCATGATGCAATGGGGCAGATTAATTGCTGGGATGTCAGGCAGGTGCACTCCTAACTGTTTGTGACTTTAAAGGCTCCCTTGAGCTACTGGGCTGACGAGCTCTGGAGCAGGCACCAGCATGCCAGGGAAGAGGTACTGAAACCGGGGGATTTATGGCAGCATTCCCAGCACCCCGCAAATATGATCTATGCTGAAGAAGGGACTAACCCAGAAACACATGTGTCCAGAGATGCACAGTAAAGGCTGTACCTACTTAAAGGTGAAATATTTAAAAATTAATGGAGTTCGTTTTTTGAAGATACTACATCTACCATGATGCAATGGGGCAGATTAATTGCTGGGATGTCAGGCAGGTGCGCTCCTAACTGTTTGTGACTTTAAAGGCTCCCTTGAGCTACTGGGCTGACGAGCTCTGGAGCAGGCACCAGCATGCCAGGGAAGAGGTACTGAAACCGGGGGATTTATGGCAGCATTCCCAGCACCCCGCAAATATGTTCTCTGCTGAAGAAGGGACTAACCCAGAAACACATGTGTCCAGAGATGCACAGTAAAGGCTGTACCTACTTAAAGGTGAAATATTTAAAAATTAATGGAGTTCGTTTTTTGAAGATACTACATCTACCATGATGCAATGGGGCAGATTAATTGCTGGGATGTCAGGCAGGTGCGCTCCTAACTGTTTGTGACTTTAAAGGCTCCCTTGAGCTACTGGGCTGACGAGCTCTGGAGCAGGCACCAGCATGCCAGGGAAGTGGTACTGAAACCGGGGGATTTATGGCAGCATTCCCAGCACCCCGCAAATATGTTCTCTGCTGAAGAAGGGACTAACCCAGAAACACATGTGTCCAGAGATGCACAGTAAAGGCTGTACCTACTTAAAGGTGAAATATTTAAAAATTAATGGAGTTCGTTTTTTGAAGATACTACATCTACCATGATGCAATGGGGCAGATTAATTGCTGGGATGTCAGGCAGGTGCGCTCCTAACTGTTTGTGACTTTAAAGGCTCCCTTGAGCTACTGGGCTGACGAGCTCTGGAGCAGGCACCAGCATGCCAGGGAAGAGGTACTGAAACCGGGGGATTTATGGCAGCATTCCCAGCACCCCGCAAATATGTTCTCTGCTGAAGAAGGGACTAACCCAGAAACACATGTGTCCAGAGATGCACAGTAAAGGCTGTACCTACTTAAAGGTGAAATATTTAAAAATTAATGGAGTTCGTTTTTTGAAGATACTACATCTACCATGATGCAATGGGGCAGATTAATTGCTGGGATGTCAGGCAGGTGCGCTCCTAACTGTTTGTGACTTTAAAGGCTCCCTTGAGCTACTGGGCTGACGAGCTCTGGAGCAGGCACCAGCATGCCAGGGAAGAGGTACTGAAACCGGGGGATTTATGGCAGCATTCCCAGCACCCCGCAAATATGTTCTCTGCTGAAGAAGGGACTAACCCAGAAACACATGTGTCCAGAGATGCACAGTAAAGGCTGTACCTACTTAAAGGTGAAATATTTAAAAATTAATGGAGTTCGTTTTTTGAAGATACTACATCTACCATGATGCAATGGGGCAGATTAATTGCTGGGATGTCAGGCAGGTGCGCTCCTAACTGTTTGTGACTTTAAAGGCTCCCTTGAGCTACTGGGCTGACGAGCTCTGGAGCAGGCACCAGCATGCCAGGGAAGAGGTACTGAAACCGGGGGATTTATGGCAGCATTCCCAGCACCCCGCAAATATGTTCTCTGCTGAAGAAGGGACTAACCCAGAAACACATGTGTCCAGAGATGCACAGTAAAGGCTGTACCTACTTAAAGGTGAAATATTTAAAAATTAATGGAGTTCGTTTTTTGAAGATACTACATCTACCATGATGCAATGGGGCAGATTAATTGCTGGGATGTCAGGCAGGTGCGCTCCTAACTGTTTGTAAATAAATGTATCAACATATACAGCATGAAAACATTTCCCTCGGATATTAGATCATCACACAGGATGTTTCAGAAAGAACAGAAAACTTTCCACTGCCATCAGCATTTTCTAAGCTTCACATTTATTTCCTTCTGAATTAGCTTAACATAGGCCTGTTTAAAAATGCAGTAAAATGTGCAGTGTACAACATTTCATAAAACTCAAACTATTTATTTTCTGAACATATAATTATTATTTTTCCATTACTCTTAGTTAGTAAAACATAAAATACATTTAATTAGAAAGTGATTTATTTTCATTTTCAAAATATCTGTGCCAATTATCGGTGTAGGCCTCATTTTCATTTCAGCCTTGCACTTTTAAATGCACTTTTGTCTTTCAGTTAATCACGCACTTTTATTAGTAATTTTCACACTCTAACAATCCCTCCTCAGATGACTAAATATGTCATCACAAAACTATATTAATTAGTTTATCAATTCATGTATGTTAGCCTAAAAGTTAGTCTCTCTAATACATCTATTTTTTCTTGTATAGCTCCAATTTTCAGTTTGTCTTAAATCATAAAATTGTTTGCTTCTCAGTTTCTTAAGTCTCAATTCTTCCCTCCTCTGATCATTTTTCATTCTTTTTCTCTTAATCAGTTTGTACAGTTTGTAAAATCCAATAGTACAAATGACACAAGTAATTACGATCCATAATGGTCTTAGAAATTATTCCACAATCACTTTACCAAGATTACCCAGACAATTTCTCACATTTGTCACACTTTTGCTAACATTTTCCCATAAACATGGCTCTTTCAGATCTTTTAAGTCTGAATTTGAACCTGCAAGGTTCTTAATAACATTTTGAATTCCTTTACTATTGTCAGGAATGTATGCACAACAATGTTCTGATTTCAGCATCCTGCAGACTCCGCCTTCTTTTGCTAAAATGATGTCTAACGCAAGACAGTTCTGAAGAACCATTGAACTGACCAAAGCCATTGTATTAAACTTTTCTAACTTTGAAAGTGTAGTAGTCTCTACAGAACTAATATAACTATTTTCAGGTGTGTGATGAATATTTATGATCACAATCAACAACAAACACACTAACACACATACTCTTCCCAAATCAATGCACAGACCCTTGCAAAACCTATTAGCTTTCACTCTATTGTGATTGTTATCCATTCTATAAAGAATCAGAAGGTAGAAGAAAAGAAAAATATTTAACTATGCAGCCAAAAATAAAAAACTAAAATAATTTTCTTTGCAGTTATTTACAGATTTCGAACACTTCGCCACAACTGTTGACAAAATAATTGGTTTAGCAGCTTGTCAAAATCGGTTCAGTTTGTAAAAAATTGGTTTCAAAGTCTCTTTCAGTATATCACAGTCTGTTAAACAACAATTTTAATTTGCACTTTTAGCATGTAATGTTCTTCTTGTTCAACTGGCACAGTAGTTTCAAATTTCAATTAAAAAACAAATTCAAGTTTCAGAATCTTGATTTTGAAATTTAAGATCAAAACAAAAAAACAAAAAATCTTGTTGCCACTCATCTGTTGCACAGAATGCCCATTCAGGACCCGAGTATCTTCGACTTGCAACTCTTTTTCTTTTCGGTCATCGATTTGCACTTATTTGTCCTTCACTCAGATCTTCATCTCTGTTTCCTATTGTTGTTGTGTCTGGCTCTTCATTTATTGTCTGCAGTACATCTGGAACTTTTTCATTTGTCTGTAATTCAAACCACTTGTCTCCTTTCACAGTTGTCTTTGACAGCATCTTTTGCGAAACTGACTCTTCTTGCTTCAGCAGGATTTTCATTTTGATGTGATGCACCTGCACTGTTCAGCAATTCAGGAGGAGTCTAATCTGTATGACTTTGATCCAACTTAATTCCCTCATCAGCTGCTTCTTCAGGAAATATAATTCATTTCAACTGATCTTCCCACTCATCTGCTTCTGGGAGAGTTCTCCTCTGACTTAACTCTCCTGCTTCATTTGCTGATCTAGTTCATCTCTCAGAGGTATACTTGGATCTTCAACAGTTTTTGCACTGTCTCTATTTCTGTTTCCACAGTCTCTCTTCTTGCTTCTTGAGACTGCTCAATAGTTATTGGTACTCTCCACAACTCATTTTCGTCTTCTAGTGGATAGGGCACTTTCCTCATGTACCTGGCATGAATCCAGTTCGGCATCCCAGTGCACCTCACAGCAGTCGTAGTCACAAGTACGACTTGATAAGGACCCTTCCACTTAGGTTCCACACAAGTTTTTCTCACGTGCTTCTTGACCACCACCCAGTCGCCAGCCTGCAGACTCTAACACTGGTCCTGTGGTGGTTGCACGCTCATGGCTTCCACCTGATGAGAGAAAGATCAAACCACATCAGCTTCATTCTTGCAGTAATCCAGCACCATATCATCTGTCATATTCACAAGAGCATTTGCAGGAACAGCTGGCAACCTCATTGTTCCACCCATGATGATTTCATGGTAAGACAGTCCTGTCTTCCTATCAGGTGTATTTCTCATGCTCATCAAAACCAAAGGCAACGCATCTGGCCATTTTAGATTCATAGATGCACACATCTTTGCAAGTCATGCTTTCAGTGTACCATTCATTTGCTCTACAAATCCAGATGCTTCAGGTCTATAGCTACAGTGCAACTTCTGCTCAATGTTTTAGGCTGAACATAGCAATTTTATCACTTTGTTATTGAAGTTGCTTTCTCGATCAGATTCTAAAGAGGCTAGAAATCCAAACCTTGGTATCAATTCTTCAAGCAAAAGCTTTGCTACGGAAAGACTATCATTTCTACGTGTATGGTAAGTTTCAATCCAGTGACTAAAAATACAAACAATCATCAACACGTATTTCAAACCACCACACACAGTTATCTCAATGAAATCCACTTGAATTCAGTTAAATGGCCCTCCTGCTCTTCCAATGTGATTCAAATTGGCAACTGTTCTTTTTCCCACGTTATTCTGCTGGCAGGTGGCACACCTGTGACAAATTGCTTCAGCAACCAGTCTAAACTTCGGATTAAACCAGAACTTTTTAAAAGTTCCAATCATTGCATCCCTTCCAATATGTGCTTGACCATGATTGTCTTGCCATTTGTGTCAGTAGACAGCTTGGCATAACTACCTGTTCTTCAATTGAGACCCAAAGATTGTCTGAATCTCTTTGAACACATTTTAATTTGATCCATTCTCTCTTCCCTTCATCAGACACATTTTCATAGAGAGATTTAATTTCATTCCACATATCAATTGTGGTTAACTGTTTCATCATTTTCAAATTTCTGACATTCTTCATTAACTGAAATACAATTCAAGGCACAACATCTTTTTTTTTTTAAATTTGTTTTATTTTTCCAAATGAAAAATTACAGACCAACATAAAAATCAACACAGTGCAGGTTCAGCAGAGCAAGATCACAGACACATAATGATGCCCAAAGGGGCACACACAGCATTGCATCATCAGTGAAGACATCACCAGCCTCCCCCCATCCGGTCCTCAATCTCAGGAACCATCCCCACAACTTAATGAGATCAGGCCGTTGATAACATAAACAAGTCAAGATAGATCAACTCCACATTTGGTCATCACAAGTGCTAAGAGGGAGAGTGTGTTTCCCCGTCCCCCACCGCCACGTTGCTGCCCACAGTGCAGACGGCCTCTTCATCAGTGAACGTTCTAGAAGTGCACTCCAAGCAACCACATCAGCAAGCGCCCTCTCATCGCTACATGTTATGTGCATGTACTGCTCCTCCGCCGCCCCCCACTCCAGTAGATCCCGCAGCCAGTCAGTGACCGCAGGGGTCCTTGTGCTCATCCAGCCAATCGCCACTCTACGCTTGGCTAGTACTAAAGCCAACTGTACCATCCAGTAGACAATCCCTCTAACCCGCAGCCAGCGCACCACACCCAGGAGACACGACAACGGAGTGACCTCCAATTCAAGCTCAGTAACCTCAGTGATCACCACCGTCACCTCCTGCCAGAAAACATGTACAACTCTACAGGACCATACCATATGTAGGAAAGAAGCACCAAGCTGAGCACATCGAGGACAACAGGCCCCTCTACCTGGGTCTATTTTATTTAGTTTCCTAGGAGTGATATATGTCCTGTGCACAAAGTTGAAATGAAGCAATCTATGATTACATGAGACCGTTTGGACCAATGATAATGCCGCATCCCAGTCAGCATCCTCAATAGGCAGCCCCAAATCAGCTTCCAATGCCTTACGTCCCGTGCTAATCAAGGCCGGTTGATCCTCCCGTAGTGCCCTGTAAAACTGAGCAATCAAGTGCGCATCCTCGCCCCAATTAAGAAGACCGTTCGAAATCGAGGAGGGCCTCGGGGCCAACGGAAAACCATCCCAGATCTCGCGGGTTACACTCTCAAGTTTTGCATATTGCAGAAACTGGCCAGGGCCCACCTCAAAGAATTCCTGAGCCTCAGAAAATGAAAGAAATTTACCATTAGGGTACATATCACCGACCACCTCACAACCACCTAATCACCAGTCCTCCATTGACATCGTCCTTGCCATATCCCGAAATGGAGACAGATCCCATATCCTTAATTCCCTATCAAAGGGAGCCAGCCGGAGCACCCACCTCACCACCTGTTCCCAAATCTCAGCCGTAGTCCTCACCAGATAAGGCGCAGCGGGGTCTGATCTGCCCCAGGACATGAGAATATGCGCCAAAGATCGCCCATCGCACACACCAGCATACAATCTCTTTTCCCAATTATCAACCTCTGACAACCATTTCGCTGCACATTATAGCTACGCTGCATAATAATAATGTCTGATGTTGGAGATCGCCAGCCCCCCCAATCTAGGTCATTCTGCAGCACAGACAGCTCCACCCTGCTTCGCCTGCCTGCCCATACTAGGGAAATCAACAGGCTATCCAAGCGTTGAAAAAGCCGAGCAGGCAGCGGGTACAAGGAGTTCTGTACCAGATAAAGGCACTGGGGTAAAACATCATCTTCGCTACTGAGGCCTGACCCATAACAGAGAGGGGCAACTTATTCCAAAAAGTAACTGAGTGCTCAAGGCCTGCCACTACCCGCTCTGTATTGTGAGTGTTATACACATCCACCGAGTTAGCGACCCAAATACCCAGGTACCGAAAACACTCCACCTCCCAGCGCAACCCCACTTCAGGGAGCCCGACTGGAGGAACTCCAACAAGAAACCCAAGAGGGAACAGAAGTGATTTTTTCATATTGATCTTGTGACCGGAAACAGCCCCAAATACTGCCATCCTCTGCAACAACTCCGGCACCGACACACAAGGATCCCGCACATAGACCAATGCATCATCAGCCTACATAGAAATTACGTGTACGGCTCGACCCACCAGGATCCACCACTGCACCATCTCTTCCCGAAGCTAAATCACCAAGGGCTCCACTGCCAGGGCAAACAGGAGCAGCGAGAGTGGGCACCCCAGTCGTGTACCCCTGCCAATCTCCCAGACAGCCCAGGTCTCTCCCCCTACGCGCACATGCACTGTCGGGCAGTGTACAATGTTGAACCCATGCACAAAAGCCGGAGCCAAACCCATGCCCTGCAACACCTCCAATAAATAGTCCCAATCCACTGTGTCAAACGCCTTCTCCAGGTCGAGAGACACCAGTGCCAATTCCAACTTCTTTCCCTTAGTCTCATGCAGAACATGCGCTAAGCGACGCAGATTAAAGGACATACCGTGCCTCGGCATAAACCCACATTGGTCTTCATGCACCAGACCCCGAATCAGTCCTCTAAGTCGAGTGGCCAGGATCTTACAGAGTATCTTAACATCACAGTTCAACATGGTTAGAGGGTGATACGAAGAGGGATCCGCAGCATCCCCCCCCGACTTGAGCAATAAACACACTATACCTTCTCAGATGGTTTCCGGAAACCTACTACACCCCGCGCCTCCTCAAATACTTCCAACAGTCTCTCCCCAAGTGTGGAGGAAAAAGCCTGATACAGCTCCACAGGAAAACCATCACCATCAGGGGATTTGGATCTTGCCAAAGCCTTCACTGCCTCTCCCACCTCTTCTGCAGTGATCGGGTGGTCAAGTGCATCCCTACTCTCCGGGTCCTATCTAGGCAATCGCAACTGCCGCAGAAACTGCTCTACATCCCCTGCTGATGACTTAGTGCCAGCTCTAGATACCCCTTTGAAAGTGGGACCCCAATTCCCGTAGAATATCACCACGCCCCGTTAGAAGCACTCCCTCAGTATCCCTTATGCCCAGTATTGACGGAGCCTCCACCTCCCGTTTCAGGATCCATGCTAAGAGTTTGCCTGTTTTGTTGCCTTCTCGATGCAAACGCTGCCTATACCCTCTCAGAGTTGTTCTGCTTAGTGTGTCCCAACAAGTGTTCACCTCCTTGTACAACCTAAGCTCCTGCCACCTAGCGGTGCTCAAGTCAGGAGGCAGCCGCTGTACCTCCCCCAATTTCACCTCTAGGGCCGTAAGATCCTGTTCCAGTTGTCTGCACACCCCACCCACCATGCTTATACACTCTCCCCGAATGACTGCCTTCATAGCCTCTCATTCCAAGCCACAGGAAAGTCGTGTTCCAGTTTATGTCCAGATACTGTTTTATGGCATCCCTCACCCATTCCCGACATCCCTGATCAGTCAGCAAATCCGAGGGCATTCGATAACCTCAAGCCGAATGTGGGGCTGTCTCTCCCCACTTCAACTGAAGCCCAACCGGCGCGTGATCTGACAAAAACCGACCCAGATGAGTAATCTCCAGAACCTGAGAGCTGTCGAGACCACCCAACAGAAACCTGTCCAATCGAGAGTGTGTATCATGTGTCCTAGAATGACAGGTATATTCCCGACCGTCAGAGTGTCGTTCCCTCCAACCGTCCCAGAAACCCAAGTGCACCATCACATCTCTAAGGGATGGTATCATTAATGGTTTGGTTCCCAGCTGTGGCGATCCAATTCCCCATTGATCACACAGTTATAGTCCCCCGCCCAGACCAAGGGCTTATCCACACTGTCCCCCAAAATCTCAGGTATTCTGGGGTAGAAGGAGGGATCGGCCGTGTTGGGGGCATCTACATTAAGGATCACAATGGGTAGACCATCCAGCATGCCCTCCACCAAGACTTAGCGACCCTCAACATCCACCTCGCTGTACACATGGGTAAAGGGGCCCCCAGGGGCCACCCAAACAGATACCCCCATGCATATGAAGAAAAGGAGGATGAAAACATCTGCGCCCCCCCCCCCCCACTTCTTGGCCAGTTTAAGCGCTTCCTCGTCGGTCATATGAGTCTCCTGGAGACAAGCAATATGTATCTTATGCCTACGAAGGAACGAGTGCACCCTATAGCGTTTTGTATAACTTTTCAGGCCCGAACATTCCAAGTCAGCATATTAATGAGGCGATCCATGGCAGTAGTAGTGGATGCCCCCACCCAACGGACACAACCTGCTGTATGCTACCCCCCCAAGATGAAACAGAAAAAGGCAGCCCGCACATCCCGCTCCAACACCCACATTGTAGAATAAACTGTAAACATAAACATACCCCCCCACCAACCCTGTCCCACCCCGGAAATACAGTAAAACAACCAGAACAAACCATACTGTAAGACCAACCCGTAGATTCTGCCAGGACCACAGCCTAAGACCCACCCTACCACAATAAATGGCCTACCACAATTGTGAAGTGACCTCTCCCTCCCACGGCATCAAACACAAAACACTCAGCACCCCCCTGAACCTGAGACCCAAGCACCAATAGCCCTGAGGGTCAGCCCCCACCCAGTCCTGCATTCCCCCCACAGAACCAACGAGAAACAACACACAACAGAATTAACAGTAAGGTCATCTCGGCATCCCCGCCTGCCTCCAAGTTCTGCTTTGAAGCTGTGCACCCATCCGGGTGAGCAGACACCACCGCCATTGTGCCATCCCACAGTATCTCCACCCTGTGGCAGGACTCTGCAAGGCGCCCAGAACCATGTAATCTCCAATCCGGTCCCTCCAGACCAGATGCCCACCGGGCGGCGCCTCCAAGCCTCTCCGTCTACCGGGGGCATCCTTGTCCCACATCTCCAGCCAACGCCCACCTCCTCAGGACGATCAAAAAAGTGTGCCTTGCCACCCAACAAGACCTTCAAATGTGCCAGATACAGGAGCATGTATCTGATGCTCATGGCTCGGAGTTTCGACTTGGCCTCCATAAATCCTTTACAAGAGTTCTGCACTTATTGGTGTAATTAGGATAGTTTGAGATCTTACAGTTCTCGTACAACGCCTTATCCGACTCCCATGCAGCTTGTAGAATACAGACCCAGTCCTTGTAATTAGGAAAACGTGCAATGATTGCCCTGGACGGGGCACCAGGCCACGGAGGCGCAACAAGGGCTCGATGGGCACGCTCCACCACAAAGACTCTAGATAGCCAAGCCAGCTGCAACATGTCCTTGATACAGTTCTCCACAAAGGATTCTGTGGCAGACCCTTCCGCATGCTCTGGAAAGCCCAGCAACCTGATGTTGTTCCGCCGGGACCTCCCTTCCACGTCTTCCAGCCACACCTCAAGCCGTCCCACCGTAGATGTGGCCTGTGCCATCTGCATCCGCAGTATCCCCACCTCTGACTGAAGCTCCATAATGGAGCCCTCTGCCGCCTTCTCCTTGTCGGATACCTTCCGCAGGTCCGCTCGCAACAAATTTACCTCCACCGCAACTGTGTCTATCTTTCCCTCCAGTGCCACCCGGGAGCCCTGGTTAGCCGCAAGTAGCACCGCTCGCGACAGCTCACCAGCACTCAATGGCATATCGGCCACATCTCCACTCACCTCCGATCTAGCCAGTTGCTGCGGGAGAGCCACAGCGGTGGTATACTGTTCCATGGTGTTACCCTGTGAGGCCTCCGTCCGCCTCTGACGTCCCATGCTGCTCCGCATAGGCAGAGCGACTGGCCGCCCGCTCACATTCCAGACAGCGAAGCTCCACCAAAACGGTATTCGCAGCACTCCACTTCTTGAAAGTTCAGTGCTCAGCGAAGCAAGAAAATCAAATGAGTGCCAGACTCTCCAGCAGTTGAGAGGCAAACAGATAACTCTGCACAGCAGAGTCAGAACAGGGACCAAAACACAGCAGAAGCCAAGTATAAAGTAGAAACGGAGACGTCAAGACTTCTCTGTCAGGATGACCAGGAGGACCTGCTGGTACCTTCACCGCGTCTCTAGCCGTCCATCAGCATGGCTCCGCAGGCCCAAACACACAGGCCGAAGGCCCGTCACTCCAGGGCCCCAGGGGGGAACACAGCAGCACACCTCCCAGCACGGAAGGTGGCCCCCGAGCCCGCAGCCACTCAAATCCAATAGGTGCAGCAGCACCGTGATCCTCCTGGCTCACAGGCCAACCCAGAATCAAGGCCAGAGGGCGGGCCCCTCGTCCTGGCCCCGTCCCTCACACCACAAACCAGGTTGTAGGCCGCTCCTAGCCCCTTCAGTACAGGCCGCAGAACATAACCCCTCATGTGCCCAGAAAGGGGGCATTGATATCCCTCCTGCCCCCCCAGGACCTCTCTGGACGATCCTAGGTAGGATTAAGGCCACACGGAACACACCGCTCCAGCGCAGCCTAGCAGGACTGCACGAGCGCTGGCAGAGCCTGAAACTGGGTCCCGAACATGTCCGCGAACTCCAGACGTCCTCCCGATCCAGACACTCGGTTCCCCCAGCCCCGGGGGCCTCAGGATCGTGGCAGGATTTCACCGGGGACGGGAGCGCACTAGAAGCGCGTCTCGTCTGCCATGTTCCTTGGCCACGCCCCCAAGGCACAATATCTAGCAAACTGATCTCCATAAGAATTTCCTTTTGAAAAAAAACATTAGATTTCTGATGTGCACTGTAGTTGACCACAGCAATCTTCTCAGGTAATTGTAGGGCTTGTCCTTCAATTGAGACCCAAAGATTGTCTGTATCTCTTTGAACATATTTTAGTTTGATCCACTCTCTCTTCTCTTCATCAGACACATTTTATTGGAGAGATTTAATTTCACCCCACGTATCAATTTGTCGTCAACAGGTTTTTCATCATTTGCAAATTTCTGACAATCTTTATTAATGGAGGTCTGGGTTTTTTACACAATTCAGTAACCTCCAGATAATCATGTCCAACTTCTTTTAGATTCTCAATTTCAGCATTGTCAATTGGGAGTAAGGTTGCTGGGTAAAGCACTGTACATCTTTTCAAAGTAACATTTAGAGAGCCCAATATTATCTGCTCATACTCAGTAACTATTGCATTTGTCTGGTACTGTGTTTTCGTACGGGTCAGCAAAGTTTCAACAGAGTGAGGGACCAAAACTGTTAAAAGATGTCCCATCACAATAGCTTTACATTGTGATATAGAAGTGCCAACTGCTGCCACAGCTCGCAAACAGACTTGTAAAGCTGCTGCGACTGGATCCAAGGTAGCAAGAAAATATGATACAGGGCAATTAACACCACCACGTACCTGTATGAGGATAAAAAAGGCACATAAATCTTTCTCATGACAAAACAATATAAATGGTTTTGTGTAGTCAGGCATTCCCAAAGCTGGTGCTCTGCACAAACTCTCTCTAAACTCAGTAAACTTTTTCATATGAGCTTTATCAAAAGGAACCAACATCCTGACATCTCTTTGTGTAACTGGAGGATTCATTTGCAAATTAGGACTACATGGACTGTTCAGCACTTATTTTAGAACTCCCTGCTTCACAAAATCGTCAATTACAGGAATAACTCCTTCAGTTGCATCTGGTGCCATATGATATTGTGGTATCTGTGGAAAAACTACATTAGATTTGACTGTGACTTTAAGTGGTTCAACTCCTTTGATCAGACCAATATCTTTTTCAGGAAAATCCCAAACTTTTAAATTAACTGTATCCTGTAAATCAGTTGAAAGTCTTTCACTGTGAATGGAGGATAGAAACTAATCAGTGGACACTCTTCATTCACTGAATCACATTCACTTTGCATAAATGAATCATCATCACTATTAATCTGACTAGCAAGTCCATCATTTGAACAGTTAATGAAACATTTTGTTTTGCACAATACATCTCTTCCTAACAAGGAAGCTGGACTCGAGTTGCAAACTACAAATTTGTGTAGTCCTTCAAAGTTTCCAGTTTTAACAGGGACTGGTTCAGTAATTGGGTTTGTCAGATACTGATTTGCAACTCCTACAATCTGGATTGTTTTTCCAGAAAGTGGCACATTAGGAACTTCTGCTGTTCTCACTGTAGAGCGTGTAGCTCCTGTACCAACTAGGAATGATACATCATGACCCATTACCTTTCCATTTACATAAGGACCCTTTTGATCCACTTCTAATGAAGCTGCTAACACGCATTCTTCTTCACCCGAACTTTCACTCTCACCCATCATTCCATCACTCATTATTTCGTCATTCAATTCATCCTCACTGTGAAGTGTGAACTGTTGAACTGCATGATTACTGTGATTTAACTTTTGACCTGTGTTCTGCTGAGGAAGCATCATCTGCTGCTGAACCATTGGAGCTTGAGGTATTTGCATTTGATACTTTGGTACCATTTGCACCTGAGACTGAAGTAACTGCGACTGTGGCACCTGAAAATGTGGCATTTGTATTTGCTGCATTGGTTGAAAACTTTGCATTTGCTGAGGAATCTGCATTTGATTATTTTGGACATTTGAATTAGGACCCCTCATTCTTGGACCTCTCAAATTTGGAAACTGATTGATTTCATTCATCTGTTTAACCATGCCTTTTTGTACCAACATTGGACGCTCACGCTTCCAATGCCCCCAAAAAACGCAACTTTGACAAGTAAACATCCTTTTCACTGCCAGCCTATCACCTGAATTGACCATCACATTTGAATCAAGGCTATTACCACCTCCATTTCCACCAGGACCTCTACTTCTTGCTTGATTCTGAAACAACATGTTTCCCTGTTGCTGAGGATAGATTCCCCGCTGCTGTGGATAATTTCCCTGCATCCTTGATTGTGCTGCCTTATTCTGCATCACCATCGCCTTTTCCTTCAATTTCTTCTGCTTCATTTCAATCTCATCACTACAGTATTTTGCAGACTATACCACTTTATCAACCAGTTTTTCTTGCCAACAAATCAAATGACTCTTAAGCATCTGTCCAATTTCAGGTCTCCAACCTTCAACAAATCTAAACACAAAGGGGGTCATTCTAACTTCGGCGGGCGGCGGAGGCCGCCCGCCAAAGTTCCCCCACCAGAATACCGCAGCGCGGTCAAATGACGCCGCGGTAATTCTGACTTTCCCGCTGGGCGGGCAGGCGACCGCCAAAAGGACGCCCGCCCGCCCAGCGGGAAAGCACCAGCAACGAGGAAGCCGGCTCCGAATGGAGCCGGCAGAGTTGCTGGTGTGCGACGGGTGCAGTTGCACCCGGCGCGATTTTCAGTGTCTGCTAGGCAGACACTGAAAATCAATGTGGGGCCCTGTTAGGGGGCCCCTGCAGTGCCCATGCCATTGGCATGGGCACTGCAGGGGCCCCCAGGGGCCCCACGACACCCGTTACCGCCATCCTGTTCCTGGCGGTGAAAACCGGCAGGAACAGGATGGCGGTAAGGGGGTCGGAATCCCCATGGCGGCCCTGCAAGCAGCGCCGCCGTGGAGGATTCCCTGGGGCAGCGGGAAACCGGCGGGACACCGCCGGTTTCCCCTTTCTGACCGCGGCTGTACCGCCGCGGTCAGAATGCCCACGGAAGCACCGCCAGCCTGTTGGCGGTGCTTCCTCCAACCCCGGCCCTGGCGGTCCATGACCGCCAGGGTCGGAATGACCCCCAAAATGAATTTGCCCTGTGACTCAATTGTTTCTGTACCAGTGTAATGTTTAAACACTTGCAGCAATCTCTCATAGTATGTATGTATTGACGTTTTCACTTCCTGTGCTGAACTATCAATTTTCTGCCAATCAATACTTTTGGGTGAAATTCTCATTTTAAAAAATTCTATAACTTTGTAATAGTACTTCATTACATCAGGTGATGGTGCTCCTGTAACTGGATCTAGTGGAGGCTCTCTTGTTGGCCAGTCTACACTTCTCTTGCATTCAACCTATAAATCAGCTGGAACCACTATTTCTAACAGGGTATTCAAGTCTTCCCACGGGCATTTTGCAAGTTTCACAAAATACACTTCTCTTACACTCGATCAACAAGTCAGGTGAAACAACTATCTACAAAAGAGTATTTAAATCCTCCCACAGGCATTTCACAAGTTTCACAAACCTATCTGTTTGCTGGTACCATCCACTGGTTTGTCTCTCAATCTTGGGTAGTCATTGTAAATGGCAAAATATCACTTCTGCTCCAAGGGACATGTACAAATTTCCCTCCTGGAATTTCCCTAATTGGAAATACTTTTACTATATTATCAGTCTGCTGTGCATTAGTATTCAAACTCACAGACTCCTTTTTCTTCTGATCTCTTTTCTTCACCCATCTGCCTTCCTAGTTATCTGATGCGCCCCTTAATTGGATATTCTGAATTTATTCTTGAATTCTTGAATTCTCAAATTCTCAAAATCTTTTGAATCAAATTCTAATCTGTAACTTCTTCTCAGTTGCTTTGTTTTCTCAAGATCTATGTCATATTTATCTGCAAGGTCTGCTAATTTCTGGTATACCAGTCCTGCTCTGTGTGTAACAATTGTACATGTGAAGCGTAACTTATCCTCATTATATGAATCTATTCTGTTTACACCAATTGTTCCCTCAATTATTTCATTTATTTCTAATTTAAACATTGCTAGGTTCAATAAATTTTACCTCTCAGTATTTGCCTTTGTTCCACCCATCTTTTCTAGCCAGTCTGTTAACTGCTTAACTGTCAAACCTCGTAATGAAACATTATTTATTATTTGCATTGGGTATGCCCTGTACAGTAATACATGAAATCTCTGGAATCTGTGAAGTTCTGGAATAACTCAAATCAATTAGTGGACCTGTCTTGTCAAACTTCTGGTTCATTGGAGTCATGACTCCCCTATAGACATTTAGGGGGTCATTCTGACCTCGGCAGTAAAAGGCACTTACCGCCGGTCAGAAGGCCGCCACAACACCGCCGCGGTCGCGGTAAACCGCCACGGTCATTCTGACCCTCAAGAGGCAAACCGCCAAAAACCCGACATCAACAAAAGTCCGCCACACCAACGGCCAGCGTTAAACTGGCGAAGACCAAACCTCCACCATCACGCCAACAGAAAAACGCCCATGCCATTACGACCCACGAATCCACGCGGCGGTCTTTCAACCGCGGTATTCCACTGGCGGTACACACCGCTGCGCTCAAAATACACATACAGCTCCAAAACACAGCCACATTGGACAATTTGAAATACACACACCTGAGACACATACACACAACACTCCCACACACCCAATTAACTATAAAACACACACCCACATCACCCACAAACCCCTACGACCACAAATCAGAGAAGAAGCCCAGAAAGAGACAGCACAGAATAGAGAACACCATCACACAGAGGCACTCTACACCATCACCCACACAACAACCACGCACAAAACACCACACACCACTACACTCACCACACTCATCACCGCAAACACCACCCCACACCTCATCCACACCACCCCATGGCACCCCAAAGACACCCCAGGTTCTCAGACGCAGAACTCAGGGTCATGGTGGAGGAAATAGTTCGGGTAGAGCCCCAGTTCTTCGGGACACAGGTGCAGCACACCACCATTGCCAGGAAGATGGAGCTATGGCAAAGAATAGTGGACAGGGTCAACGCTGTGGGGCAGCATCCACGAAATCGGGGCGACATCAGGAAGCGGTGGAACGACCTACGGGGGAAGGTGTGTTCCATGGTAACCAGGCACAACATTGCGGTGCAGCGGACTGGCGGAGGACCCCCACCTCAACCCCCAGAATTTACAACAGGTCTTGAACATCCTGCATCCTGAGGGCCTCGCAGGAGTAGGCGGAGGAATGGACTCTGGTAAGTCTCATCTTCACTACTTCATCCCCCCCACCCCACCAGCATGCCAACTCAGACCCCCACCCTTCCCCCCCACCACCATCAAACATCCTCATTGCTAATGTCTCACCATCACAACCCACCCATCCCAACACCAAACCCTGCATGCCACCACAAACCATCGACAGCCATCACCTAAGCATGCCCACTGCACATACCCATCTCCCCCACAAACCGCCATCACAACAGCCCCCACAAAGGAATGCCAGCACTGGGGTACACGGGCACCCACCCATTGCACGCTATGGCACACACAGAAGCAATAACCATACTCTTATACCCCTGCAGGACCCGAACGCCACCACACCGCCCAGGAGGGTCCAGAAATGTCCATCCCACCCCCAGAAGAGGCCCCCAGTGATGACAGCAGCTCTGTCTCCCTGGACCCAGATGACCAGCCCGGCCCATCGGGGACCTCGGGACAGTCGGTTCCCCTCAAACAGCCACAGGCTACAGCAGACCTACCCCTCTCTGGGAACACCAGCACAGCACCCACCCAGCGGGCCCATGCCTCTGTCTCCAGGACACGTCAATCAGCGGTGTGTCCACCACTACAGGGCACCCAGGTTAACCCACCACCCCAACAACAACAGGGACCTGGAGGCAGTGGGCACACGGTCCAGGGGACAGAGGCCCAGGGAAACAGGGGAACTGGGAGGGCTGCTGTGCGACAGGGGGGGGGACAGGCCCAGGGAACCCACTCTCCACGAGGCCCTCACCTCCATCATGGGAGCATACCACCACTCCCAGGAGACGATGGCGACGGTCCTGGCCAGGTTCCAGGAGATCCAGGTACTGCAGGAGGAACAGTTTATGGGGTTCAGGGAAGAACTGAGAAACATTAGTTCCGCAATGGGCACCATCGTTGTGGCTCTCAACCAGAGGGCCCCTGTCACTATCATGGACCAGGAACAGGCTACCACCTCCACCGGCGCTAGTGGACAGGAGGCCCCGACACAGCAACAACCGGCCACCAGAACCCCACCCCCTGCAGAAGAAGAACCACCCGCAAGCGGGGCCTGAGATCTAGGAAGAAGACAGAGTAGGATGCCAAGACCCCTGCCAGGAAAGGATACCCCCTGATGTCATCCCACTGTCCCACAATGTCACCCTGTCCAACCTTAACCTGCCCCTGCTCCACCTTCCACAGGCATATGGACAATGCACCTGTGAGACTGAGAATCTGGACTCTGCCATGGACATTCCTCCACCATCACCCATCACCGATTTTCAACCATGTCCCAAAATTGAGCACTTTAATAAACACACTTATTACACACAAAAAATCTGGAGTCTGCCTGTATTTTTGAAAATATGTATTACACAAAAACATGCCAAAATGACCAGTTACATTGTGATGACAACATACAACTGTCACACAGCTGTAGTCCATGGGCAAACAAAGCAGAGGTCACGCAGTGGGGCCCACATCTCTGAAATTGGAAGGGAAAGTCACAACTCTATTAGCATACACTGGGTGAAAAGGACAGACAGTAGAGAGGCAGGAGACTGTAAGTAAATGTAAAATGCCGGTGTTGATTCTTACCTGTGTGTTATTGAAAATACTGCTGTATCACTGTGTCCCTGTTGTCTGTGTCGTCCTCTTCGTCTTCCTCCTCCTCACTCTCCGCAGGCTCCACAGCTGCTACAACACCACCATCTGGACCATCCTCCTGCAGAAAAGGCACCTGGCGTCGCAAAGCCAGGTTGTGAAGCATACAGCAGGCCACGATGATCTGGCACACCTTCTTTGGTGAGTACATTAGGGATCCACCTGTCGTATGCAGGCACCTAAACCTGGCCTTCAGGAGACCGAAGGTTCTTTCTATAATCCTCCTAGTTCGCCCATGGGCCTCATTGTAGCGTTCCTCTGCCCTAGTCCTGGGATTCCTCACTGGGGTCAGTAACCACGACAGGTTGGGGTAACCTGAGTCACCAATTAGCCACACACGGTGTCTGTGTAGTTGTTCCATCACATAAGGGATGCTGCTATTTCGCATGATGTACGCGTCATGCACTGACCCAGGGAACTTGGCATTTACATGGGAGATGTACTGGTCAGCCAAACAGACTACCTGGACATTCATGGAATGATAACTTTTTCTGTTCCTGTACACCTGTTCACTTTCACTGGGGGGTACCAAAGCCACATGTGTCCCATCAATGGCACCAATGATTTTGGGAATATGTCCAAGGGTATAGAAATCACCATTCACTGTAGGCAAATCCCCCACCTCAGGGAAAATGATGTATCTCCGCATGTGTTTGAGCAGGGCAGACAACACTCTGGACAACACCTTGGAAAACATAGGCTGAGACATCCCTGATGAAAAGGCCACTGTTGTTTGAAATGACCTACTTGCTAAGAAATGGAGTACTGACAGCACCTGCACTAGAGGGGGATCCCTGTGGGTTGGCAGATGGGTGACATCAGGTCTGCCTCCAGCTGGGCACACAGTTCATGTATAGTGGCTCGGTCAAGCTTGTATGTCAGAATGACATGTCGTTCCTCCATTGTCGACAGGTCCACCAGCGGTCTGTACACGGGAACATTCCTCCATCTCCTCGCAAGTCCCAGCGGACGGTGCCTAGGAAGGACAACAGCGAGCACAGAGTCAATCAACCCACAGGTATGTTCCCACAGCTTGCACAGTACACGATTCTCTATGCATTGAATGGCTTGTATGAGTGTCGATGCAAGGCCTAGGCATGTGTGACGCAGTAGAAATTAAGCCATGTGGGCCCTTGAAATGGCGGATGCCTCACCTGTGAAGTGCGACAATGGGATGTGAGGTCAATGCGCTGGCGTGGCACACCGTGGCGGTAGGGGGTCGAAGACCGCGGCGTAAAGCCGCATTGGTTAACATTGAACCCTATGCGTTTCAGGAGCCAATGACGAAGTGCGCCGGCGGTCGTGGTACGCACCGCCGTGGTACGCACCGCCGCGGACGTGACCGCCATTTTCTATCTGCTTAATCACTCGAGACCTGATCATCCACAGGAGAGGACCTATACTGCAAGTGCTGCTGTGACCTCGTTCTGGAAGATACAATGGCTGCTGCGACTGGGGAAAGGGCCCCTGCCTTCACTTCTGAAGAATTGGAGAAACTCGTGGATGGGGTCCTCCCCCAGTATGCGCTAGTCTACGGTCCTCCAGACCAACAGGTAAGTACACTGGGAGCATGCTTTGGGGGCAATGCGTGTGTTGAGTCGGGTGGATGAAAGATGGTGGGGAGGGGAGCGATTGAGGCATGCATCAAACGACGGATGAGAGCATGTGCCACATGGCAAGGGTGGGGATGGGGGGCCACTCACACCGAGCATGCAGAAAATTATAATAATGTTATTTCTCCCCCTGTACATGTCACATAGGTCAGCGCCCATCATAAAATTGACATTTGGCGTGCCATCGCCAAGGACGTCCGGACCCTGGGGGTCCACAACAGACGGGGCACCCACTGCCGCAAGAGGTGGGAGGACATCCGCTGCGGGAGCAGGAAGACTGCGGAGGCTCTGCTGGGGATGGCCTCCCAACGTAGGAGGGGTGCCACTCGTCAATTGACCCCCCCTGATGTCTCGGAACCTGGCGGTGGCCTACACAGATTTAGATGGGCGCGTGAGGACATCACAGCAGACACAAGGGGGTGAGTACCAGCACATTCTGCTATCTTAGCGCGCAGTGGAGGTGTCTGGGTGGGGGAGGAGGGCTGTGGGTATCCCTAGGCCAGGGCGATTTCTGTAGGCTACGCCCCTCCGTAAGGCATGGCCCTGTGCCCCCGCCCCCCACCTCTGTAGGGTGCCAAGTACAGCTATCCATGGCCCTGTGTCACCTATGTGTGCAGTTGTCGTCCATAGGCTTGTAGGCCAAGTCCCAATGATTGAGTAGTGTACCCCAAGTGCGCGGCGTAGTGCAGGGGGCTTCTGTGTCTGTCCTCTCCGCCAACTGTGTTGCCAATGGATGCACTCAACCTGTCTTCATTTCCCCCCCCCCTTTTTTGCTGCTCTTCCTGTTCAAGTGTGCATTAGCATCATCAGGCGGAGGAGAAGTGGCATCGAAGCACGAGGGAGCTGCATCTCACATGGCCCTGGAGGGACATGCAACCGACTCGGAGTTCACCAGTGAGACGGAGGGCGAGGGGAGCTCCACAACGGGGACACGTGGAGACATCAGCAACACAGACACGTCCTCGGAAGGGAGCTCCCTTGTGGTGGCGGCAACATCCGTGCCCACCGCAGCAACAGGTACAGCCGCCACCCAGCGCACCAGCTCCGCCCTCCCAGCAGCCCCTCTGCGATCGCCCCGTGCCCGCTCGCACACGAAGGCGGGCATCTCCTTCGCCCCGGCACCTCAGGCCCTGCCCCAGTTACCCCTGCTGCCCTCAGTGAGGAGGTCATTGACCTCCTCAGGACGCTCACTGTTGGGCAGTCTACCCTTTTGAATGCCATCCAGTGGGTAGAAAGGGAGGTGCACCGGAGCAATGCATACCTGGAGGGCATTCATTCGGGTCAGGCTGCCCATCAGCGATCGTTCAACGCTCTGGCCTCAGCACTGACGGCAGCCATTGTCCCTGTCTCCTGCCTCCCTCCTCCAACTTCCTCCACCCAGTCCCTCTCCCCTGTTCCTCTGCCTATCCCAAACACACCTACAGACCAGCCTGCACACACCTCAACACCCAAGGGCAGCTCATCCAGACATAAGCACCACACATCACACAAGCATTCACACAAGCAACAGCCACATGCAGACATATCAACAGCCACTACCTTCTCTGTGTCCCCCTCCTCCTCGTCTCCCTCCTCCCTCCCTGTGACGTCTCCACTCACACTTGCATGCACAACATCATCAGCCACTATGTCCATCACCAGCACACCCACCAGAACACTCCGCACACGTGCAGTCACCACCCCCACTGCCATTTACACGTCCCCTGTGTCCTCTCCCAGTGTGTCTGTCACCCCCTCTTCCAAACCACACAAACGCAGGCAGCCACCCACCCAACAGCCATCCACCTCATGACAGCCTCCGTCACAAGCACCTGCACCCAAAGACACCACACTTGACTCTCCTACAACCACATCCTCTTCTTCCACTCCCATACCCACTGCACCTACCCTTCCCACTGCTCCTAAAAAGTTTTTCCTGTCCAAAATTAACCTCTTTCCATCACCTGACCCACCCCCTCCATCTCGTAAGAGTCCAATCAGCACCTCAGCCACCACAACCCCTGGACCTACAAGGTCCATAGTACAGGGATATTGGAGTCCACCACCTTTAAGGGCAGCAACATCGGCCAGCAGTAAAGGGACAGCCAGCCCACCCCCTGGGAAGAAAACCAAGAAAGGCAAGGCCCGGCACGAGAGGCCAGAGACGGCAGCCTCCAAAGGCACTACCCTGGCACCGTCAGGAAGTGGGGTGCCACCTGGCACATCTACAAAGGGAGGCAAGGGCCACAGAGAATCACAGAAGGATGGCAAGGGCAGCACGGCTGACAAGTCCGGCAGCAGGCGAGCTTCCCAGGAAGGCCCCACCAGCCCCATTCCGGGTGTGAAGGAGGACACCCACAGGCCCGGGACTCCAGCACAGGAGGGCCCCGGAAGAGAGAAGTCGGATGGCGAGTGAACTCCATATATTGGCCGGATATGGTGCCCTGGAGACACATGTCAAGAACCGCTGAACAGGGCCCTTCAAGACAAGCCTTGCTGAACAAGGCCCTTCAAGACAAGCCTTGCTGAACAGGGCCCTTCAAGACAAGCACCGCTGAACAGGGCACCGCCGTCTCAAGAACCGCTGAACAGGGCCCTTCAAGACAAGCACCGCTGAACAGGGCCCTTCAAGACAAGCACCGCTGAACTGGGCCCTTCAAGACAAGCACCGCTGAACAGGGCCCTTCAAAACAAGCACCGCTGAACAGGGCCCTTCAAAACAAGCACCGCTGAACAGGGCACCGCCGTCTCAAGAACCGCTGAACAGGGCCCTTCAAGACAAGAACCGCTGAACAGGGCCCTTCAAGACAAGCACCGCTGAACAGGGCCCTTCAAAACAAGCAACGCTGAACAGGGCACCGCCGTCTCAAGAACCGCTGAACAGGGCCCTTCAAGACAAGCACCGCTGAACAGGGCCCTTCAAGACAAGCACCGCTGAACAGGGCACCGCCGTCTCAAGAACCGCTGAACAGGGCCCTTCAAGACAAGCACCGCTGAACAGGGCCCTTCAAGACAAGCACCGCTGAACAGGGCCCTTCAAAACAAGCACCGCTGAACAGGGCACCGCCTTCTCAAGAACCGCTGAACAGGGCCCTTCAAGACAAGCACCGCTGAACAGGGCCCTTCAAGACAAGCACCACTGAACAGGGCACCGTCGTCTCAAGAACCGATGAACAGGGCCCTTCAAGACAAGCACCGCTGAACAGGGCCCTTCAAGACAAGCACCGCTGAACAGGGCACCGCCGTCTCAAGAACCGCTGAACAGGGCCCTTCAAGACAAGCACTGCTGAACAGGGCCCTTCAAGGCAAGCTCCGCTGAACAGGGCCCTTCAAGACAAGCACCGCTCCGCTGGGCCCTTCATCTCAAGCACCGCTCCGCTGGGCCCTTCATCTCAAACACCGCTCCGCTGGGCCCTTCATCTCAAGCACCGCTCCGCTGGGCCCTTCAAGACAAGCACCGCTCCGCTGGGCCCTTCATCTCTGCACCGCTCCACTGGGCCCTTTATCTCAAGCACCGTTCCGCTGGGCCCTTCAAGACAAGCACCGCTCAGCTGGGCCCTTCATCTGTGCACCGCTTCGCTGGGCCCTTCATCTCAAGCACCGCTCCACTGGGCCCTTCATCTCTGCACCGCTCCGCTGGGCCCTTCATCTCAAGCACCGCTCCGCTGGGTCCTTCATCTCAAGCACCGCTCCGCTGAGCACCGCCGTCTCAAGCACCGCTCCGCTGGGCCCTTCATCTCTGCACCGCTCAGCTGGGCCCTTCATCTCAAGCACCGCTCCGCTGGGCCCTTCATCTCAAGCACCGCTCTGCTGGGCCCTTCATCTCATGCACCACTCCGCTGGGCACCGCCGTCTCAAGCACCGCTCTGCTGGGCCATTCATCTCAAGCACCGCTGGCCCATTGGCAGAAGGGGCAGGCCCGGATCTGTGTCGGGCAGGGCTGCACGATGCACTCTGGGCACCATGCCTCCTCCAGTACCAGTGGAGTCTGTAATCCACTTGAGAGACTGTGGCTTTGCACTCCCCAGGATTGCACAGTGGGCAAGCCACCCACTGTAGAGACTTGTGAGGCTGTGGCTTTGCACTCCCCAGGATGGCACAGTGGGCAAACCACCCACTGTAGAGACTTGTGAGGCTGTGGCTTTGCACTCCCCAGGATGGCACAGTGGGCAAGCCACCCACTGTAGAGACTTGTGAGACTGTGGCTTTGCACTCCCCAGGATGGGACAGTGGGCATGGAGGCCCCTCGTGGATCTGGCGTCGTGGACTCATGTGGCTGAGGTGCCTCCCCTTCCCTTCCCCCTGAGGTGCCTGTAGTTTTTCTATCTGATGCCCCTGCAGTGTTCTCTCCAATGGCTTTGGGTCTCCTGTGTGGGCTTTGCCCATGTGTTGAGGCCCATCGGCCCACGTACAATGACTGAAACCCAATTTGGACAGGACAATTTACATATGTGTATATAGTTATAGATGTATGAAAAAAAAATTTAGGTAGCCTTCCAATATATTTGAATTTCATGATCATTTTATTTTGTCTTTGCATTCTTCCGGGGGGTTTGGGAGGTGTCACTCTGAGTTGTTGCTCTGCATTGATGTGTAGGTAGTTGTGGGTGAGGGTGGGTGTGTCGCGTATGTGTGTGCCCGTAATCTTTTCTCCTTCCCCCTCCCCTGTGTTGTAGGTGCAGTACTCACCATTGTCTTCTGCGCCGGCGTTCGTGCTCCTGGTAGAGGAGCAGGTAGACAATAGCTGGTAGGATGTGTAGTTCTGGTTCCATGCTGTCCAGATTCCTCGTGGAGTGTGTAGAGGTGAGCGTTTTCCCGTTCGTAGTCTGTTTCCGCCATGTTTTTATCGGCGGGGGTACCGCCCCGGAAAAGGTGGCGGATTGGTGAGTTGTGATAGGGTGGGCGGTACATTGTCTCCCGCCTGTCTGTTGGTGGTCACCGCCACGCTGTTTGTTTGTCCCACCGTGGCGGTCGGAGTGTTAAAGTGGCGGTCTGTGTTGGCGGTTTCCGCCAGGGTCAGAATTCAATTTTTTTGACCGCCTGCCTGTTTGCGGGTTGGCCGCCGCTTTAACACCGACCGCCAGGGTTGGAATGACCCCCTTAATCTCTCCATTTCTGCATTTGAATTGAAAACATTCAGTACATTATTATTATAATTTCCCTGAGTAAACAATGGTACTACAGGCCCAATAGAAACAGGTACTGTCAATGCTTCTGGACCTGTCTGAAAATTCTGATTTCTTAAGTATATTACTCCTGAATTCTGACCTGTCAAAATTGAGGAACTCATCTGTGAACTTACAACAGGGATGTACCCCTGAAAATTCTAAACCTGTACTGGAGACAGTAAGCTAGGTGTAGACTCCATCTGGACCATCACTGGTTTCAGGCAAGCTTGTGAAATCTGTGATGACTGTACAGTAGTGTAGGAAGTTGGCTCTGTATGCACTATTTCAAAGTAAGGAATAGTATGCACAGAGTCCAAGGGTTCCCCTTAGAGGTAAGATAGTGGCAAAAAGAGATAATACTAATGCTCTATTTTGTGGTAGTGTGGTCGAGCAGTAGGTTTATCAAAGGAGTAGTGTTAAGCATTTGTTGTACATACACACAGGCAATAAATGAGGAACACACACTCAGAGACAATTCCAGGCCAATAGGTTTTTGTTATAGAAAAATATATTTTCTTAGTTTATTTTAAGAACCACAGGTTCAAATTCTACATGTAATATCTCATTTGAAAGGTATTGCAGGTAAGTACTTTAGGAACTTTGAATAATCACAATAGCATATATACTTTTTACATAAAACACATATAGCTATTTTAAAAGTGGACACAGTGCAATTTTCACAGTTCCTGGGGGAGGTAAAGTAATGTTAGTTCTTGCAGGTAAGTAAACCACCTACGGGGTTCAATTTGGGGTCCAAGGTAGCCCACCGTTGGGGGTTCAGAGCAACCCCAAAGTTACCACACCAGCAGCTCAGGGCCGGTCAGGTGCAGAGTTCAAAGTAGTGCCCAAAACGCATAGGCTTCAATCGAGAAGGGGGTGCCCCGGTTCCAGTCTGCCAGCAGGTAAGTACCCGCGTCTTCGGAGGGCAGACCAGGGGGGTTTTGTGGGGCACAGGGGGGGGGACACAAGTCAGCACAGAAAGTACACCCTCAGCGGCACTGGGGCGGCCGGGTGCAGTGTGCAAACATGCGTCGGGTTTTCAATAGGTTTCAATGGGAGACCAAGGGGTCTTTCTAGCGATGCAGGCAGGCAAGGGGGGGCTCCTCGGGGTAGCCACCACCTGGGCAAGGGAGAGGGCCTCCTGGGGGTCACTCCTGCACTGGAGTTCCGATCCTTCAGGTCCTGGGGGCTGCGGGTGCAGGGTCTTTTCCAGGCGTCGGGATTTTGGATTCAGACAGTCGCGGTTAGGGGGAGCCTCGGGATTCCCTCTGCAGGCATCGCTGCAGGGGCTCAGGGGGGACAACTTTGGTTACTCACAGTCTCGGAGTCGCCAGGGGGTCCTCCCTGTAGCGTTGTTTCGGTTATTCCCTCTGGGGAACTGACCCACTTCCACAGTGATAGGACCTAATCTGAACTGCTGCTTGTCTGTGCTTTTAATGTCTTCACCCATTCTCTCTATTTTGGGGTTAGAGGTATCCACCTCTGCTAATCTTATCTTAGCCAGGGTCACCCCTAGCTTACCCAAAGAGGTTACCCAGAGCTGGAGTAACCCCACCATGACCAACAGGGTCAGGGGGCCTAACTTGCTATTTGGCATGGGGTCTGACCACCATGCCAAGGATAGTGCAGCCATAAAGGCTAACACCCAGCAGAGGCCACTGACAGCTGTCAGTGCCCAGAACCACACCTTTAGCTCTTCACTTACAAGGGAAGGGGCTAAGTTACAGGCTTCTTTGGGTTCAGGGTGCCTGTCTGCTGTATTAGAGTGGGGGGTTACCACATCTTGTAGTAAACACCCTTCTTCCACTCTTTCTTCTGTTAGCTGAGGAGCCACCTACTCAGGCTCAACAGTTGCCTGACTAGCCAGGACTTCTTGTGGGTCAAGTTGGACTGTACCAGTGCCACTTTTGGAGTTCTCCCCTACTGGAGCAGAATCTCCTTGGCTTGCTGGAACCTTGGCTAAAGGTTGTCCACCTTTCCTACTCTGTTTTCTTTTATTTTTCTTCTGGGGCCTACTTGCAATTACTGCAGGGGTAGCACCTTCAGAATCCTTGGGAGAGGACTGGCACTGGACCAGTTCCTCTCTTGGGCTCTGACTAACCTCTGGGTAGTCATTTCCAAGGAGACAATCAAGGGGGAGGTCTGTACTGACTACCACCCTTCTCCAGCTAAAAGTCCCACCCACTTCTATGGGCACAAAAGCCACAGGCCTATCAGTGACCCTGTCTGGGCTAACTCTTACTCTGGCCATCTCACCTGGGATGTACTGGTTTGAGAACACCAGCCTGTCATGCACAATAGTGTGACTGGCACAAGTGTCTCTCAGGGCAGTGGCTGGGATTCCATTCACCAGTAGGTGGTGGAAGTGTCTACTTCCCTCTGGAATCTCCAACTCACCTGTTGGGCCCTTTTTCCAGTTGAAGGCTATGAAGACCTCATCTGAGGAGTCATCCCCAATGGCTACACTGGTCACCCCTGGGATTTTGCTAGGGGGTTTGTTTTTGGGACAAGAAGTGTCCTTGGTGTGGTGCCCTGTCTGTCTACAGTTTTGGCACCATACCTAAGTGGCATCCCAATTCTTACCCTGGTACCCACCTTTGTTTTGGGTTGTGTCTTGGGGCCCACCCACCTGGTCTGGTTTTTGGGGGCCTACAGAGGACTCTTTTTCTTTGTTTCTAGTGTCACCCACTTTCTCCTGGGGAGGCTTTGTAACCCCTTTCTTTTGGTCACCCCCAGTGGACATTTTGGTTACCCTAGTCTTGACCCAGTGGTCTGCCTTCTTTCCCAATTCTTGGGGAGAAATTGGACCTAGGTCTACCAGATACTGATGCAACTTTTCATTGAAGCAGTTGCTTAAAATGTGTTCTTTCATAAACAAATTATAAAGCCCAACATAGTCATGCACTTCATTTCCAGTTACCCAACCATCCAGTGTTTTCACTGAGTAGTCCACAAAATCAACCCAGGTCTGGCTCGAGGTTTTTTGAGCCCCCCTGAATCTAATTCTATACTCCTCAGTGGAGAATCCAAAGCCCTCAATCAGGGTTCCCTTCATGAGGTCATAAGATTCTGCATCTTTTCCAGAGAGTGTGAGGAGTCTATCCCTACACTTTCCAGTGAACATTTCCCAAAGGAGAGCACCCCAGTGAGATCTGTTTACTTTTCTGGTTGCACAAGCCCTCTCAAAAGCTGTGAACCATTTGGTGATGTCATCACCATCTTCATATTTAGTCACAATCCCTTTAGAGATTTTCAACATGTCAGGAGAATCTCTGACCCTATTTAAGTTGTTGCCACCATTGATGGGACCTAGGCCCATCTCTTGTCTTTCCCTTTCTATGGCTAGGAGCTGTCTCTCCAAAGCCAATCTTTTGGCCATCCTGGCTAACAGGAGGTCATCTTCACTGAGGCTATCCTCAGTGATTCCAGAGGTGCTGGCCCCTCCTGTGAGGGAAGAAGCATCTCTGACTATTATTTTTGCAGTCAGGGATTGAGGGTCCCTGATTTCCCTAAGTAGGACTGGAAGGGGGGAATTCTCCTCCAAGTCATTATCATCATCCTCTGGGTTGTCATCCTCAGAGGGGTTGGCTTTTTCAAACCTTGCCAAAAGCTCCTGGAGCTGTTGTTTGGAGGGTCTTAAGCCAATTGGGATGGGTGGGAGGTAAAGTAATGTTAGTTCTTGCAGGTAAGTAAACCACCTACGGGGTTCAGATTGGGGTCCAAGGTAGCCCACTGTTGGGGGTTCAGAGCAACCCCAAAGTTACCACACCAGCAGCTCAGGGCCGGTCAGGTGCAGAGTTCAAAGTGGTGCCCAAAACGCATAGGCTTCAATGGAGAAGGGGGTGCCCCGGTTCCAGTCTGCCAGCAGGTAAGTACCCGCATCTTCGGAGAGCAGACCAGGGGGGTTTTGTAGGGCACCGGGGGGGACACAAGTCAGCACAGAAAGTACACCTTCAGCGGCACTGGGGCGGCCGGTTGCAGTGTGCAAACACGCGTCGGGTTTTCAATAGGTTTCAATGGGAGACCAAGGGGTCTTTCTAGCGATGCAGGCATGCAAGGGGGGGATCCTCGGGGTAGCCACCACCTGGGCAAGGGAGAGGGCCTCCTGGGGGTCACTCCTGCACTGGAGTTCCGATCCTTCAGGTCCTGGGGGCTGCGGGTACAGGGTCTTTTCCAGGCGTCGGGATTTTGGATTCAGACAGTCATGGTCAGGGGGAGGCTCGGGATTCCCTCTGCAGTCGTCGCTGTGGGGGCTTAGGGGGGACAACTTTGGTTACTCACAGTCTCGTAGTCGCCGGGGGGTCCTCCCTGTAGCGTTGTTTCTCCACCAGTCGAGTCGGGGTCGCCAGGTGCAGTGTTGCAAGTCTCATGCTTCTTGCGGGGATTGCAGGGGTCTTTAAATCTGCTCCTCTGGAAACAAAGTTGCAGTCTTTGTTGAACAGGGCCGCTGTTCTCAGGAGTTTCTTGGTCTTTTGGAAGCAGGGCAGTCCTCTGAGGATTCAGAGGTCGCTGGTCCTGGGGAAAGCATCGCTGGAGCAGTCCTCTGAGGATTCAGAGTTCGCTGGTCCTGGGGAAAGCGTCGCTGGAGCAGTTTGGAGACAGGCCGGTAGGGCTGGGGCCAAAGCAGTTGGTGTCTCTGTCTTCTTTGCAGGGGTTTTTCAGCTCAGCAGTCCTCTTCTTCGTAAGTTGCAGGAATCTGATTTCCTAGGTTCTGGGGAACCCCTAAATACTGAATTCAGGGGTGTGTTTAGGTCTGGGAGGGCAGTAGCCAATGGCTACTGTCCTTGAGGGTGGGTACACCCTCTTTGTGCCTCCTCCCTGAGGGGAGGGGGGCACATCCCTTTTCCTATTGGGGGAATCCTCTTTCTACAAGATGGAGGATTTCTAAAAGTCAGAGTCACCTCAGCTCAGGACACCTTAGGGGCTGTCCTGACTGGCCAGTGACTCCTCCTTGTTTTTCTCATTATCTCCTCTGGACTTGCCGCCAAAAGTGGGGGCTGTGTCCAGGGGGCGGGCATCTCCACTAGCTGGAGTGCCCTGGGGCATTGTAACACGAAGCTTGAGCCTTTGAAGCTCACTGCTAGGTGTTACAGTTCCTGCAGGGGGGAGGTGTGAAGCACCTCCACCCAGAGCAGGCTTTGTTTCTGTCCTCAGAGAGCACAAAGGCTCTCACCGCATGGGGTCAGAAACTCGTCTCTCAGCAGCAGGCTGGCAGAGACCAGTCAGTCCTGCACTGAACAATTGGGTAAAATACAGGGGGCATCTCTAAGATGCCCTCTGTGTGCATTGTTTTAATAAATCCAACACTGTGGGTTTATTATTCTGAGAAGTTTGATACTAAACTTCCCAGTATTCAGTGTAGCCATTATGGAGCTGTGGAGTTCGTTTTTTGACAGACTCCCAGACCATATACTCTTATGGCTACCCTGCACTTACAATGTCTAAGGTTTTGCTTAGACACTGTAGGGGCATAGTGCTCATGCACCTATGCCCTCACCTGTGGTATAGTGAACCCTGCCTTAGGGCTGTAAGGCCTGCTAGAGGGGTGATTTACCTATGCCATAGGCAGTGTGAGGTTGGCATGGCACCCTGAGGGGAGTGCCATGTCGACTTAGTCTTTTTCTCCCCACCAGCACACACAAGCTGGCAAGCAGTGTGTCTGTGCTGGGTGAGGGGTCCCTAGGGTGGCATAAGTCATGCTGCAGCCCTTAGAGACCTTCCCTGGCATCAGGGCCCTTGGTACCAGGGGTACCAGTTACAAGGGACTTACCTGGGTGCCAGGGTTGTGCCAATTGTGGAGACAATAGTACATTTTAGGTGAAAGAACACTGGTGCTGGGGCCTGGTTAGCAGGGTCCCAGCACACTTCTCAGTCAAGTCAGCATCAGTATCAGGCAAAAAGTGGGGGGTAACTGCAACAGGGAGCCATTTCTTTACAAGTAGGCCCTGTTATACTCAGCGCGGAACTCACAACAAGAGCAGTAGGATAGACTACAGGTGGGACAATCTGAATCACAGGTGGCTGAGTAACAGGAAGAGCAGGAACATTATTTGCGACCTGTACTTGACTCTGTGTTACTACAACTGGAACTGGAGCACTTGGATCAGTAGTAGCACTTGGACTTATCTCTTGTGCTGCATATGGTGGAGAATGACTTCTCAGTAACTGGATTATAAATACCTCATCATCTGATTCATCATCGTAAGTCGATGATTTTCTTGCCTTAACTGAATTCGACTCATCTTCTAAAGAAGAGTCTTTATTTTTCTTTTTACTCTTTTGTTTTTCACTGCTCTTTTTTTTTTTTTTTTTTTTTAAGGACACGCAGCGTGTTACATGTTTGCAATAATAAAGAAAAAAAAGGAAGCGTAAATACATCAATATTGTCGTACAGGTGAAGCAAACATTCTAAGCAAGAGTCAATGATAATAGTTTCTACTCTTAGGGATCTCATAAATTTACTTATTTAGTCGGCACATTCTCGGGGCCCAAGAGCCATACGGAGGAAGGTGCCCAAACTTTAGTGAATCTTTTACAGGCCGCTGCTCCTTTTAGTTCATACAGGCTATTCTCCAAGTGATACATAGATAAGAGTTGTGAAAACCATTGATTGAACCGTGGGGGATCAACATCACGCCACAGAGATGCTATGCAGTTGCGAAATACTGACATTGCTATGAACAGAAAGTATCTATCTCGACTATTGCAGACTGAATGATCAACTCCCAGTAAAACCATTTGAGGTGTCAGATAGATAGTCTGTTTCAAGATTTTCTTCAATATATCGGATATCCCGGTAATCAAACTTCCCAATTTTACACATTGAAAGAACATATAACAGAGATCTGCTTTCGGGCAACCGCATCCTGGACACATAATTCCCGCCGTTTTGCCCCAGCTCGCAATCTTAGCAGATGTATAATATAAATTGTACAATACCATAAAATGTTGAGCTTGCAGGCCAGCAGACACTAAAACAGTCCGTGCCATTTTGATAGACTCACAAACCTCTGTCTCTTTAGCTCCAACCCGTACTTCCCATTTTTTAACCAGTGACGCCAGGTCATCTTGTATAGCATTTAAAAGCAATGGATACAGGTTTTTAATACCGCAGCTAGTGGGGTGTCGTGAGACTTCCATTAGCTTAATCTTGTCGTGTGCCAACCTTGGGTCATACTAGTTAGTAAAAAGGCTCTAATCTGTAAATATTTTAAAAAGTCTATTTCTTCCAGCGCAAATTCCGCACACAGTTCCTCAAATGATTTGAGGTGGCTGCCAGAGTGATACAAGTCCCCGACTTTGTGAATACCCCGATTACTCCACCTCAAGCAATAGTGGTCTTTAAATATTGCTGGAAGCGTGGGGGTAATCCACAAGGGAGTGTAGTAGCAGATTTGTCCTATACCTATCTTACGCTTAACCTGAGTCCATACCTTAAATGCAGCATAAATTACCTTAAATTTAACCTTTTTGTAGTAGCTGGGTTCCAGAATCCGCAGGAAGACTGCGTCTGCTTCTTTGCCCAGAATCAGGGTATATATCGAAGGGAGAGCATCTTGCCCGGGTCTATCTGTAACATAAAGTATCTGTGCATACTGAAGCACTGCTGCCAGATAATAAAGTTTAAAATTGGGAAGTGCCCACCCCCCTTGCTCTCTTGGGAGAGTCATATAATGGAAAGCCCGGCACGGCTTTGTATAGGACCAAATGAAGCTATTAACCAATCCCTCTATTAATTTGAACCAGTCTTGCCCAATCTCTAGAGGGATTGTTCTAAAGAGATAGAGTACTTTGGGTAGAAACACCATTTTTATCACATTACAGCGTCCCATGAGTGACAAGTGTAGATTGTTAATGCAAGCGAGATCTTTCCTAGTCTTTGTTAAAATTGGGCCCATGTTTATTTTCACCACTTCGTCAAGGTTTACTGTAAGATTAACACCTAAATATTGTACCTGTGTCAGCACCCGCTCGTCCTTAAAATCTACTGATTCATTCACCAATATTTGGCATTTACTCTTGTTCAGCAAATAACCAGATCTTTTCCCAAACTGCAGGGCTTCCTGCTCTATTTCCAATATAGCAGTCCTGGGGTCCGTGGTCACCACCGCAATATCGTCTGCATATGCTAAAATCTTAGTACACCCTTCTTTCAATGAGACTGGCATGATCCGACCATTCCGGATCATTTTCCTGATCAAGGGGTCAATATATAGCGCAAAAAGCAGTGGTGAACAAGGGCACCCTTGTCGCGTACCTCTCTGAATATTGATTGAGGACGACTTTAGCCCGGCAACTTGTATCGTAGCCGTTGGGTTTTGGTAGAGCTGTTGAATTGCCTTGACAAACCCGGGACCGATGTTGTTTTTACGCAGGACAGACCATAAAAAGGGCCAATGGACCCGAAAAAAGGCTTTTTCCGCGTCTAACAAGATTCCTGCCCTGGGGAGCCTGGCTGTTGCACTAACATCAAGTAGCGTAATAACTCGTCTTATATGATCTGCCGTGCTTTTCCCCGGGATGAAGCCATGCTGCCATGGAGATACTAAACCTGAGATTACCAAACTCAAGCGGCTAGCAAGTATTTTAGCGTAGATTTTGGCATTGCTGTTAATTAAAGAGATTGGGCGATATGAACCAGGCTGAGTGGGTTCCTTGTCCTTTTTCAAAAAAACTACTATCTTAGCCTCCCCCCAGGAGGCCGGTTGAGGAGCCCCTGCTTGTACTTCAATAAATAAGTTAAGTAGCTGTTTACATATCTCCACAAAAAAAACTTTATAGAATTCTAGTGGAATTAGATCCCCCCCTGCCGCCTTCCCGCTTGCCAAGGCACGAGTTGCTATATCCAATTCTTCCAATGTCATAGGTGCTTCCAAAGCTGCCTTATCTTCCTCTCTTAACTGACCTGATATCTCATTGCCCGCGGCATCGATCCCTTCCTCTTCTTGGGGCTGTTCTTCCTGGGTATATAATTTTTGATAGAATTGTCTAAAGACTTCCATAATCTCAGGACCGTTGTGTACCATCCGCCCTTCTTCATTCACTAAGCTTTTAATGCTCCCAAATACCTGCTTTTGTCTTATACTTAAGGCCAGCTGTTGGCCCACTTTCCCGCTATACTCATAGCATTTCTGACGATATACTAAACATTTTGCAGCAGCCTTATCCATAAAAATCTTGGCGGCTTCTGCCTTAATGATATTCACCTCACACAGAATGTCTGAAATATCTACTCCACTGCAGATCACTTCCCCTAGTCGCTGCTCAGCTTTAACCAGCTTTGTCTGAACTAATTTTAGCTGGTCCGTGCGTATTTTCTCCTTTCTTAACCCATAACTCAGGGTTTCTCCTCTGACAGCAGCTTTAAAAGTATCCCAAACTATCTGGCAAGAAGCAGAGCCCTGATTTATCTTAAAAAATTCCGGGATCAATTCCTTCATTTTATGAATATACCCTGGATCAGCTAATAGTGTCCTATCAAATGTCCAAGATCTAGGCTGCGGGCCCTTTCTCCCAGTCTCCAAAGCCAAAACCAATGGGTTGTGGTCTGATATGATTCTAGGAAGTCTATTGACCCCTATTTGGTTTTGTAGAGAGGCTGTCACAAAAAAGTAGTCTAACTTGACTAATTTCTTATGCAGAGCAGAGAAAAAGGTGGACCCTGAATCCTGCGGGCAACACAACTGCCAGACGTCGATCAAGCCATGATTAATGGTCAATGACTGAAGTGCCCTAAAAACTTTGTTTTTTCTACCCAGGTAGAGTGTTTGTTCCTGAATGGGTTCTTTACTATCTAAATGTATATTGAAATCTCCACACATTATGATAGGTGTTGCCCAAGTCGTAAGTTCTAAATTAAGCCACTCCAATATCTCTGGATCATCTGTGTTAGATCCATAAATAGAACATAGCGTGAACCTTAGTCCCTTAACCGAGCATTCCAACAGAGTCAGTCTGCCAAGATTATCAGCAAATTGTTTATGTATAACCAAAGTACTGATCCGAGTTAATATCGCTACCCCTCTAGTGGTTGTGTGTTATCGTGTAAAAACCGCTAGCTTCCACCAATAAAACTCCATTAGCTGCTTTTGTGTACCTGGAATATGTGTTTCCTGCATACAAATAATATCGACATTCCATGACTTGAAAACCTCTCCTACAAACTGCCGCTTCTTGTTATTATTGAGCCCACAAACGTTCACTGTGGCAATACGTATTTCACTTTGCTGTCCCATTTTTATGGATGCTGGTCCTTCTATTTCCCCTGTATGCCTCGTTAGACTTTGCTGCTTTCAAACCCTGACACCTTTTCCACTGATAAGAGCCATCGCCACTCCCCCTGCTGCGTGTCCCATTGTCCTTTTTGTCCCTGTGACCCCCCACCCTCCTCTAACCCACCCCCCAACCCTTACCCCTACAAATTGAATCGCCAGGCTCCTGAGCCTGTAAGATGGTATTTGCCAGTCCTGTTAGCCCGCCCATACGTAAAACACCTTCACACACTTATGGCTTGCCAATCCATACACGCGGCCCCTCATCTTCACCCTCCCGATCAAAACCCTTAACCAATAAATGTTAAAAAAAAAAACACCCCAATCAGTATCACATACATTTACATATAAACAACTATTCACGGCAGTCCCTCCCCCCCTTCTCCCGTACCCCCTGCACTTGACCGGTTTTCAGCTGCTGTACATATTCCCCCGCCTTAATTTCTGAAAGAAAAAATCTTGTAGTTGTTTTGTAGACAACTTTTAGACGCGCAGGGCTTAGCAAGTAGGCTTCCGCCCCCAACTCTTGAAATTGAGCAATCATCTGCCTAAGTCGCCACCGTCTTTCTACAGTGGCATGTGCGAAGTCTGGCCTACTAAAGAATGATACACCTTCCACCGTCACCTTTGAGTTGGGGCGAGCTTTTTCAAACACAGCCTGTCTCAGTAAAAAATTACCAAAATACACTATAATAGCCCGTGGGTAACTCTGGTCTCTATTAGTAGCAGTCAAAGCTTGTTTTTTCTTCATTAACGGAAAACGGTGTGCTCTCTGAATCTCCTTTTCCCAATCCCACCCATTCAAGTCTGGGAATGCTTTCTTAAAAAGTGAAGCTATATAGGCCCTAGTATCCTGCCCCTCGAGGTCCTCTGCTATACCCAAAATCCTCAAGTTATTCCGCCGCTGACGGTCTTCAGCATCTTCCAGTTTCCATTGAATATCCGAGATCTGCTGCCCTTGTGTCGTCGTCTGTGCTGTTGCTGCTTCAACTTCGATTTCCAGCTCCTCCGTTCGAGTCTCCGTGGTGGCGATGCGTACACCAATATCCTGGCAGGATTTGACCACTTTTTTAATACAGTAGATAGTTGTAGCTGTCTGCTTGCTGCTTTCATTTTCCTGCTCTCCCTCTGAGTCTGTTCATGATTCTGAACCATTGTCCTGTAAATAAGATCCAAAGAAGGAGGTTCTGCAAGGTCGCCCGTGGGGAGGGGGCACCAGAGTACTACAGGCCGAATCCCTTTTCGAAAAGGCCTGTTGGGTGGCCGTATAATCCCACTGCATTTCACCATCCTCCTCTTGAGGCTTAATCGGGTCTCTCCTAAGCTTGGCCCCTGAACTGCTCCTGGCTTCAGTTTGCTCAACTGATTTTCTTCTGCATGTTAAGTAGTTCGATACCCAGATACTTGCAGCAGAGCTACTCTCAATATCTGAATCTGTTAAAGGAATTTCTTCATCCAAATCTGAGTCTTTAGACTGATCGGAGAGAGAAAATAAATTTTCTGCTGTATCGAATGGCCCCTGATCAGTGTTTGTTGGTTTCGCCTCTTTTCCCCTCTGGGCTGGAGCTGGGGGGGTAGTCTCATATATCATTGAGGACTTGGCCATATCCTCAATTTGTTGCCAATGTAACTTGCAGCTTGATGGACTAGATTGTACTACACATTTCTCTGGAATGGATTCCCGAGACCTCTGATTTGACTCCTTAAGTTCCTGCTCAGATAGCTTTGCACACCCCATTGGGGGAGGGCCACCCCCTCCCCGCTATTTCCTGGACTTGTACTGGCAGTCTCTTAACAGGGTGGCTCCCTCCCCCCTGCATCGAACATAGGAGTGAATGCTTCAGGAGATGTAAATGCAACAGGTACATGCTCATCGTTGACTCCTAACACGTTTGATTGCGCATCACAAGCTGCCTTTTCCGTGGACCTTTGCTTAAGCGGCATCATGCTAGAAAACATTGTTGGAACAGAGTACCTTGCGTCTTTTTCCATGTCGGTTGTTTTATGCGGGCCCCCTTTCAAATGAAGATTGCTGTGCTCCTTTGATCCGGGGACCGGTAGCTTTTTGTCCTTTCTGGTTCCTCCTGGGTCTTGGTTCTGCCGTGCCCGTAAGGAGCGAGGGGTCCTGATTATCTTCGGCGCCATCCGAGCGTCCCACACGCCCCAAACACCAACTAATATTGCCAGGAAGCGGCGGGAATCGCGCTTATCCGAGAGGGACAAGCGCAGGGCCCTCCGGTGCCTGCCGTTGCGGCCCCGATCCTGGCACAGCGTCCGCAGCATCCGCGGGTGAGTGAGAGCCGCGTGTAGTCAGGGGATGGGCTAGAGCGGTAGTGGCGATCAGCCGGGAAATCCGGCCGCCATATTGGATTCCCCAGAACTCGCTCTTTTTTTCTTATGTAATTGCAGGAAACATTTTAATTCCTTGTAAAGTCTCAGTTCTCCAAACTTTTAGCTCATTGTCCCATCGAGCTTCTGCTAATGTCGTCTCCGCTTTTCTCACTGTTCTCTCAAATTTTAATTTCTCTTGTTTTCTGGCCACTAATTCGCAGGTAGCTAAAGCTTCAAATTGTGCTGGTCTCGGAGGAGGTTTTAAATCATACAGCACTTTTCTCAAATTTTGTAAAATTCTGATATTAAAAGTTCCATGGACAGAAAATGCTAAACTCCCTTCCTTCTCTGTAATTTTGCACCAATGTTTTAACCAAAGACGTGCTCCTGTACCTTTCTCCTCAATTACGATGTATGCTGGAGTACCTTTTGGTGGGTAAATTTCTCCTACTCTAGTTGGATATTCAGCTCCTCTTAGCGCACACTTTAAAGTTTTGAAAAATGTAATTTTTACTCATATTTGACTCAAAACTACAATTTAAATTCAGGAAGTAATTCAATCCCAAAATCCTTTTCGCTCGCCTCTCTCAACCAATAGCCCTTCACGGTTGTCTACCAATCCGTTCACAAGCTCCTTTTCCACCAATTGACCTATCCCAGCGCGGGCCTATGCAATGTAACTCTTATGTACATGAGCTGATAAAGTCTTGAGGCTTGTCCACCCGAAACTCAAATCTCACTAAACTAATGCAAAATATTGCAAGCATTATTAAAAAATCAACACCAACTTGGCTGCTTGCTACAGGTAGATGACACACTTTGGAAGCTTCACAGAATTTTCGATTGCAGCTTTTAGCTCTAACAACTACTCATTCAACTTCAGTTTTCTCTGACTCACAAGTATAACTCAACCATCAAATTCTACCATTGACCAATACTAGATCTTCACTGTGCACTCAGGAATCATCTATATTGGTCGAACTAACAATCCCTTTTAACACGCACTCTAGGAATTTTGTCAATCATGCCCGATCCACCTACTAAAACAGACAAGTTACAACATAAACTCAAGTATCTCATATACTTATATCAGTACTCTGTGGTCTTAGACCACACATGGTCCGTACATCAACAACTACGTGGGCAATGTTTTAGCACAAACTGCCACACACAATTGAAGTTCGACGACTTCCCTACATGCACCCTTTGGAGTACGCACACTCCCTAATAAACTACATTGGAGTTTGCCAATTCCCTAATTCTCACAAACATCACAGGTCACCTGCAATTTTCTTAAGCAGTGCAAGAGCAAAACCCTAACTCAATCACAAATCACACTAGGAACGCTGAGAACATCTTCATACAAGCATTGGCAAAATCAAATTCCATCTAAACAAGCATTGGCAAAAGCACATTTAATCTTTTTTTTTTTTTTTTCAAACAAACATTGGTAACCAAATTTCCATATTTTTGAAATTACATATAATCAATCTCATCCTATTGGGACATAGCCAAACCTCTCCTTATTGAGACATAACCATTCTCAGCGACTACCAAATTCTGTGGGCACGTCCTACCTTATATTTGTTTGGATAATTTATTTTATAAGGAGACACATAAAAGTAACTAACCATCTACCCTCATGAGGTCGAATTAACCTTTTGACTCAGACAGGTGTGCATTTGGCTCTGAACAAAACAAAGTCAACAATAAACAAAAACAAACAATACCATCAGCATTCAACATTAGAGTCAGTAATTTATATGCACCATGACCTATTTGGCCATGAATCACCACACCAGTTTGGCAAAGTTCAAACATTTATTGCTCTTTAGATTAACAATGCTAAGATCATGTAAACCAAGTGCAAAACCAAATTATAAAGATGCATGAATAACACAGGTTGAACAAACCTTCTAAAGAATCGCAGCTTAGACAGAATATGAATTATTAGGCACTCAAGAATCACCATAAAGAATAATAGCAATATCAGATGCACAGTTGAGATTGAATACATTGAGTTAATAAAGGTTTGTTATTCACAATCAGTTATTTTGTGCAGCCAAATTCAGAATGTGACATTCTAACTATTACCCTAATTAGATTAAGCATGTTGGACTTCATGCAAAAGAAAAAGAAGACAAAAACTAATTTGGAAATCATCTATCTATGGCTCTAGCAAAAATAGCTGTTGGGTTTCTAGAAGAGAAAAACATGAAAATTTGCAAGAAAGACAAATGCGAACTGTGTTATACCTCTCCCTAATGGGTTCAGCAGGCAAGGGAAGTCTTCTTCAGTGAAGCTTCTTCATGGTCAGCTTCAGTGGATATTGACATATATGGGAACAGTTCAGTAATATTTGACCTTAATGCATCTGAACTGTAAGTGGCACATAGCACATTATTTCACATTATTTCACTAACAGAAATGAAAGCACATCTGAACATAACAAAGGACAAAGCAAAATATCCTTTGAGTCTGAGCTTACATCACAATATTAAAATCCCAAAAAATGACTAGGTACTCTACCATTGGTTTAGACTATAGGTGGGTTTGGACAAACCCAATTAAAACCAAAGCACATTTCTGCATGTTGCAATTCTTGTGCTCTTTTCTCCGTCATTGGTTCAGCTCCTTTCACTGCCATCACCAGTTTTCCATTGCAGATATAAAATGTTTCAAACTACATAAAAATATTGAAAGCCATTGTTTTCTGTGGAACAATATCTAACAGGAACTAAATAGATGTATCAAAATAAACAGCATGAGAACATTTCCCTTGAACATTAGATCATCACGCAGGATGTTTCAGAAAGAACAGAAAACTTTCCACTGCCATCAGCATTTTCTAAGCATCACATTTATTTCATTCTCAATTAGCTTAACTCCCCAGGTTCCCTGTTCGCAACAGTTACATCCTGGGCAGGACCGCTCAGGTGCCCAGGATGTAACCGTTACGTCCAGACAGGGGCCCTTGGGGGAAGCGTTAGCGCTCCCCCCGGGGGCCTTGCACCCCCCCGGGCAGGGATGGAAGGGGAATCGCTTCTCCTTCCATCCCTGCCCCTCACCCCTGTGGCGTCTGATGAAGCTCCGCTTCCAGCGCCAATCAGAGGAGAAATGCTTTTGCATTTCTCCTCTGATCACGTGGAGGGGCCGAGAGAGGCATCAAAGGAAAGGAAAGACCTTTCCTTTCCTTTGATGTCTTTTCAGCATTTCTGCTGCCCGATCTTGGGGGCAGAAACTGCTAGACACCAGAGATATATATATTTTTTTGTTTTACTTTTTTTATATGTGGGAATCGACCCCCTAGGCAAGGGTCGCTCCCTGGGGGGCAAAATTGCTTTTAGGCCATTTCTGCCGGCCTATTTTTATTAGCCCAATCTGCCCCCAAGGGGGGCAGAAACCACTAGACACCAGGGTTTTTTTTTATATATACTTACGCATAGGGGAGCTGCCCCTTGGACAAGGGCCACTCCCCAGGGGGGCAAAATATTTTTAGGCCTTTTCTGCCCCCCTGGGGGCAGATCGGCCTATTATAATTAGGACAATATGCCCCCGGGGGACAGAAACCCCTCGACACCAGAGATATATATATTTTTTGTTTACTTAATTTTTTTATGTAGGGGGAGTGACCCCGTAGGCAAGGGTCGCTCCCCTGGGGGTAAATTATAGATCAGCCTATTTTTTATTACGCCAATATGCCCCCAAGGGGTGCAGAAACTACTAGACAACAGGGATTTTTAATGTTTTGCGTCAATTTTACAGAAAGGGAGTGACCCCTTAGGCAAGGGTCGCTCCCCTGAGGGGGGCAAATTTATTTTAGGCCATTTCTGCTCCCCTTGGGGGCAGATCTGCCTATTTCTATTAGGCCGATCTGCACCCGGAGGGGGCAGAAACCACTTAATCACCAGAGATTGGTGTGTGTGTATGTGTGTTTTTTGTTTGTGGGGACAGCCCCTTCGGCAAGGGTCCGTCCTCATGGGGCACATTACTGTTAGCCATATCTGCCCCCCTGGGGGTAGATTGGCCTATTTTTGTAAGGCTCATCTACCCTCAAGGGGGGGCAGAAAGCCCACCAGAGACCAGGGAAGATTTATGTTTCAAAATAAGAGGGTGGGGGTACCCACCCCACCCCCACCCCAAATAAATTGGGCCAAAGTTGTTCTGCCCACCAGTGGGCAGATGGGGCAATTACCCCGATCCACACACCATGGGGCAGAAAGTCTACTAGATGCCAGGGAATAAAAAAATAGTGTGGTGATGGCTAGCAACCAGTATGGGCATGGCTATGCCCCCACCCCAACTGAAGGGGATAACAGTCTTTCAGCTCTTGCCCTGCACACTAAAACATCTTATCACACGGCAAGCAAGAGGACATTTGATTATTTTGTGCTTTGGTTTTACATTTGGGCCATGATAGCTTTGCTAACTCTCAAAATCGTCCCACTTGAAATGGTGAGGATTGCACTTTTTGGACTTTGGGATGCTGCCATATAGAAAAATCCACAAGACATAGACACATCTGAAAACTAAACATCTGGGTTAGTCCAGGGTGGTGTGCTTCACATGCACCCTTCACCATTTTCTTACCCACAATGCCCTGCAAACCTCCAACTTTGCTGAAAATCACACATTTTTCCCATATTTGTGTGATGGAACCTTCCGGAATCTGCAGGAATCCACAAAAGTCCTACTACCCAGTATTGTCTCATCTATACCGATAACAATGTTGCTCTACTTGTCAGCCTAAAACTGTTTTTTTTCAAACTGCCCTTTTAGACCCGCTTTGGTTCCCCCTCAATTGTGACATGTTTTTGGCTCTTCCCTGTCACAGGCACTTGACCCACCTACACAAGTGAAGTATCCTTTGTTACTGGGAGACTGAGTGGAATGTTGGGTGGTAGGAAATTTGTCACAGTGCAGTGATCCCACACAGAAATGTGGGGAAAATGTGTTTTTTTAGCTAAATTTGAGGTTTGCTGAGGATTTTGGGTAAGAAAAGATTGAGGGATCCACACAAGTCATACCTCCCTGGATTCCATCAGGTGTCTAGTTTTCAGACATGTTTGGGTTTAGTAGTTTTCCCTATATGGCTGCTGAGCCCAGGACCAAAAACGCAGATCCCCCGTAAAAACAGGTAGTTTAGTATTTGATAATTTTGATGTGTCCACATAGTGTTTTGGGACATTTCCTTTTGCAGGCACTAGGCCTACCCACATAAGTGAGGCACCATTTTTATCTGGAGACTTGGAGGACCGCTGGGTGGAAGGAAATTTGTGACTCCTCTCAGATTCCAGAACTTCCTGTCATCAAAATGTGAGGGAAAAGTATTGTTTTGGCCAAATTTTGAGGTTTGCAAAGGATTCTGGGTAACACAACCTGGTGAGAGCCCTGAAAGTCACCCCATCTTAGATTCCCCTAGGTGTCTAGTTTTCAAGAATGCACAGGTTTGGTAGGTTTCCCTAGGTGCCAGCTGAGCTAGAGGCCAAAATCCACAGCTTGGCACTTTGCAAAAAACAGGTCTGTTTTCTTAGGGAAAATGTGATGTGTCCACATTGTGTTTTGGGGCATTTCCTGTCACGGGCACTAGGCCTACCCACACAAGTGAGCTACCATTTTTATTGGGAGACTTGGGGGAACGCTGGGTGGAAGGAAATGTGTGGCTTTTCTCAGATTCCAGAACTTTCTGTCACCGAAATGTGAGGAAAAAGTGTTTTTTGGCCACATTTTAAGGTTTGCAAAGGATTCAAGGTAACAGAACCTGGTGGGAGCCCCACAAGTCACCCCATCTTGTATTCCCCTAGGTGTTTAATTTTAAAAAATGCACAGTTTTTGTAGGTTTCCCCAGGTGCCGGCTGAGCTACAGGCCAAAATCCACAACTAGACACTTTCCAAAAAACAAATCAGTTTTCAATGTAAAAATGTGATGTGTTGATGTTGCGTTTCCTGTCGCAGGCATTAGGCCTACCCATGCAAGTGAGGTACCATTTTTATCAGGAGACTCAGAGGAATACAAAATATCAAAACAAGTGCCCATTGTGTTTCTCTACATTTGTTCCTTCAAAATGTAAGACAAATGTAAAAAATACATCTATTTGAGAAATGCCCTGTAATTCACATGCTAGTATGGGGACCCCAGAATTCAGAGATGTGCAAATAACCACTTCTTTTCAACACCTTATCTTGTGTCCATTTAAAAAGTACAAAGGTTTTCCTGATACCTATTTTTCACTCTTTATATTTCACCAAATGAATTGCTGTGTACCCGGTGCAGAATGAAAACCCATTGCAAGGTGCAGCTCATTTACTGGTTCTAGATATCTAGGGTTCTTGATGAACCTAGAAGCCCTATAAATCCCTGCACCCAGAAGAGTCCAGCAGACATAACAATATATTGCTTTAAAGCATCTGGCATCGCAGGAAAAAGTTACAGAGTAAAACATGGAGAAAAATTGCTGTTATTTCACCTCAATTTCAATTTTATTTTTATTTCAGCTGTTATTTTCTGTAGGAAACCCTTGTAGGATCTACACAAATTACCCCTTGCTGAATTCAGAATGTTGTCTACTTTACAGAAATGTTTAGCTTTCTAGGATCCAGCATTGACTTCACCCCCATTTCTGTCACTAGCAGGAAGGAGGATGAAAGCACAAAAAATAGTAAAAATGGGGTATGTCCCAGTAAAATGCCAACATTGTGATGAAAAATGTGGTTTTCTGATTCAAGTCTGCCTGTTCCTGCAAGCTGAGAAGATGGTGATTTTAGCACCGCAAACCCTTTGTTGATGCCATTCTTAGGGGAAAAAAACACAAACCTTGTTTTTTGAAAAAAACAAAATGTTCGCTGTATTTTGGCTAATTTCTTGGTCTCCTTCATGGGAACCCACAAACTCTGGGTACCTCTCCAACTCCTAGGATGTTGGAACAATAGGACACAAATTTGGCATGGTTAGCTTATGTGGACAAAACGTTACGAGGGCCTATGCACGAACTCCCACAAAGGCCTGGCACCTGAGGGAAAAAGGGGTTAACATAGGCCTGTTTAAAAACACAGTAAAATGTGCAGTGTACAGCATTTCATAAAACTGAACATGTAATTATTATTTTTCCATTACTCTCAGTTAGTAAAACCTAAAATACATTTAATTAGAATATGTTGGAAATGGCCTCTCTGCAGGGTCACCCACAATCTTTTTTGCCTTCCTTCTTCTCTCTTTGTGACCTCATTTTTGCTGGCTTTTGGACTCTGCACACTTTACCACTGCCGATCAGTGCTAAAGTGCATATGCTCTCTCTCTAAAAACATGGTAACATTGGCACATACCCCCAATTGGCATATATAATTTACTTGTTAGGCCCTAGTAAAGTCCACTACATGGGCCAAGTGCCTGTAAACTAAATACTACTAGTGGGCCTTTAGCACTGATTGTTCCACCCACATAAGTAGCCCCTTAACCATGTCTCAGGCATGCAATTGCAAGGCCTGTGTGTGCAGTTTCACTGCCACTTTGACTTATATTTGAAAGTACTTGCAAGACTTAAACTCCCATTTGTCTACATATAAGTCACCCCTAAGGTAGGCCTGGTAATCCATAGGGCAGGGTGCTATATAGGTAAAAGGCAGGACATATACCTATGTGTTTTATATTTCCTGGTAGTGGAAAACTCCTAGATGTGCTTCCCACTACTGTGAGGCCTGCTCCTTTCAGAGGCTAACATTAGGGCTACCCTCATATACTGTTTGAGTGGTAGATTCTGATCAGAAAGGGGTAAACAGGTCATATTTAGTATGGCCATCATGGTAATAGAAAATCATGCATATTGGTGTATTTTGATTATATATTGCTATTTTAGAAATGCCACTTTTATAAAGTGAGCATTTCCCTGCACTTAAAATCCATCTGTGCCTTACAGTCTGTCTCCAATCCATGTCTGGCTAGGCTGGTTGACAGCTCCCTTGTGCACTTCACCCAGACAACCACAAACACAGGATACTCAGTCAAACCTGCACTCATCTACATGCTGAATGGGTCTTCCTGGGCTGGAAGGGTGGAGGGGCCTGACACTTACATTTCAAAGGCTAGCGGCCTGACCTCACACAAAGGACTGCCAAACCCCCTACTGGGGCCCTGGCAGACAGACGTACTGAAAGGGGATGTGCACCTTAAAACCACTCTCTGAAGTCTCTCCCACTTCAAAGGCACTTTTGGGTATATAACCTGGACCCTGACCCCACCAACTCAGACACTTCCTGGGACAGGAACTCTGAACCTGCCAAGAGGAGCTGCCTGGCTGCTCAAAGGACTTACCTGGACTGTTTCGCTGTGGAGGACTGCTGCCTTGCTGTTGCCCTGCTGCCTTGCTGGCCTCTGGCTCTGCTGAGAAGTGCTCTCCAAGGGCTTGGATTGAGCTTGCCTCCTGTTCCTAAAGTCTCAGGGCCAAAAAGAGCTCCTCTTCAAGGAAACTCCTTGTGTGGGAAAAATCGACGCACAGGCTGCCTGAAACTACACACAGCCTGCCCAGTGGTGGAAGAATGCCCAGCCGTGAAAGAATCATCACACAGCCTAACCAGAACGACACAGCCTGGCTCCCTGAGTGGATATTGATGCAGCGCCTGCATTGCAACCAGAACTTCGATGCAGAGCCATACTGGGTTGACGCATCGCAAGCCAGAATGACGCAGCCCGACTTCCTGCACAAGGAATTGACGCAGTGCCTGCCATGCGACAGAAACTCAGTGATTTATTTTCATTTTTTAAATCTGTGTCAATTATCAGTGTGGGCCTCATTTTCATTTCAGCCTTGCACTTTTAAAGGCATGTTTTTCTTTCAGTTAATCTAGCAATTTTATTAGTAATTTTCGCACTTAACACCTGTCATCTTTCCAACATCAATAAAACGAGCACTACTGGTTTTAAATGACACTAAAAGCACCTACTGTTTAGGGCATTAAAACACTAATGCTGCAAACCATTTGCAACAAATGCCATGTCAAAAGTAAAACAATTACACCGCACACAGTCACCAGTGCATCAAAACACTTGACCGCATTTACTAAGGGAAGGGGCCGCTGGAGATGTCCCACACTCTCCTCTACCCCAGTACTAAAACCACATTGCAGGTTTAAATGAAAAGTAGCTACAGGAAGAGGGAAGGTGTTGGATCCGGTAGTCTCACCTCCCTATGGCCAGCTGTCAGGTTGTAGCTGTTCAGACACATTAAAAAAGATATTGCACAAAGAATTGTACCACAAGAAGCAGCGCTCACCTCATTTGTGAACTTACTGTGCTTCAGAAGATTTATCTGAACTCATATGCCGTTGTGAGGACAAGGGCTTGTGGTGAAAGGCGTCTTTGTTAGTGCTATTTATAACACCTTGATTGTATTCCATTGGTTACAAAAAATATAGATTTGTGACTTAGAATACCATTCAAACTTTTACAGCTGCTGAACGTATTCACACACAACAAAAGATTTTTATTTGGAGAAAACATTGCTTTAACCTATTTAGGGCCGCTCTGACTGCACCATCTCACTGGATAAAATATGTGCTGCATCTGAATTTGTAATACATTTATTTTTTCCAAAGAGGCAAATTACTTATCTGTAATGACACAGTTCCACTCCAAATGCTAGATGGCAATGCACAGTATGTGGTTCAAAAACAGATATCTATTTGTGCATGTTTACATGTAAGTAATCAGTTTCTCGGCAGCTATTGTCAAAGCTGATTCACAAAACTGCTATCTCTAGCAGCCTAGGGAGATTTTTCCAGAAGGCTAATAGGTGAAAAAGGCGCGTGTGCTGCATTTCCCGGTAGAGGGGTGTGGTGGATATGTAGAAGAATTTCTGAAGTGCCCTTGCATTCTGGCTAGAGCCCGTGCACAACAGGTGCCTCATGATGCCTAAACATACTTTGTTAGAGGAGAAAATAAAATCATTGTAACTGGTGGGCAGATATATGTGTAGTGTCGGTGCACTACGGTTGATTGCGCGGCTGCTTGGGCATGTAAAAAGACACGGACACCTGCTGAAACGTATGGTGTGCCAGCGGCCGTTTTATACACCACCGTCTCCGCTCTACTACCCCTCCCGCTGGCTCACCGTTTATTTTATAACCTGACAGACATGACCAGGAGGTTGACAGCACTCAACACACAAACACAGGGGAGGCGGGGTGGCTCCCCTCCATTTGCAACATATCTGTAATAGTAGTGCCCGCGACCAGTTACATCACTGGCGCGTCACTATATTCCTCCCAAAAATAAACAATGCAACAAACATAGAGTTACAAAACATGCCTGGCATTGGCTCAAACCAGATGGTCTCGCAGTCGCTGAGATGGTGCAGGATTTCTGTGTAAAATATACATGATCCGAGTGGATCTCTCCATAATAGGATCAGACTTTGAACATTAACAGGTGTCAAACTGGTTGCAGCTGGTTCGGGACTCAAACTGGGGATGGACAGAGAAGTTGGCAGTCATCTGACTCTGGCATTGCCATCTGGTCAATGTCAGACAACTGAGGGTCAGGCTTAACACGCTTCCCCCTGCCCCTTCAAGCCTTCGGTCCGCCACAAAAACATTAAAAAAGTCAAATAGCACTTGCAGAAAATTTTTTAGGCATATTACACAGCAGCAAGGACTGCTGTGCAACACGGCTTAAGGAAAAAAAAGCGCTCTGAAGCAATCAGCGCTTACACTGGCATATGGCTTTTTTCCCGCTTTACTCTAAACCAATGTTTGTTTCGATTGCAATTTCAGGAAATTATCGTGTGTGGAGCTTGCACACCAGCATTTCCTGCCATGTTCTTCTTGACTTCAGGGTACACACTGGGGTTGCAATTTTCAGTCTTTGGGTTTGATCTTCTGTTTAAAACTCTGATATTATTCTGTTATCAATGATCAGGTGGTCTAAATAGAAGAACGATTTCTTAACACTATGCCCGTGTCTGGGGGGTTTCAATAAGTGCAGAGAGTAAGACCTCTTTCCTTTTTCATTGTTTGAAGCCAAAAGGTCAGGAAGTTTTCAAGCACCTCCCTGAACTGGAAGAGAATGAATCTGAAGACTTGAATGAGTTTGAAGTGTTGTTTAAAAAGGCTAGACAAAAAATATTTTCCGAAAGTGAATACTATTTTAGAACTATATCACTTTGGAAGAAGAATTTAAAGACTGCAGGAAACTGTTGAGACGTACATCACTGACCTACGTAAGTTAGGTGCCACTTGCAAGTTCGAAGGTACCTTGAAAGAACGTGTACGTGACCAATATATGCTGGGCTGTAATATTGAACACATTTAGGAGGAGTTGAGGCAGAAGGATAATACAAAGTTGGACGAAGTGGTGCTATAATGAAAAGGATTGAACTTTCCCTTGCTTGTGTAGAGGTGATAAAAAGGATAGCAGTCCAGGTTTAGAGAAAGTATATAGCATAAGCAAAGCGCCTACAAAACACAGAGACAATATCACTTTTAATCCTTCTAATTCCAACTCCAGGAATACATTCAAGTTGCAATAACTTTAGATGTGGTAGGTGGGACACCAAGCAAACATTAAATCGTGCTCTACAATGCTGGCCAAATGTCATAGTTGCAGCAGGGTGGGACACTTTGCAAACGATTGTAGGTCTCAACAGAAAAACAAGCTGGTGAAAGAAAGTATGTTAGAAATAGAAAGTGATTCTATGATGAGTTAAATTGTAGTGAGGTTGTATACAAGATTGTGCAAAACAAAGGTAAAACCAGTTGATGACGTTAAAGTGAATGGTGAAGTAATAAATATACTATTGGACTCGGGTGCAAAGATTTCTCAAGTACCAAATGAGTTTTATATCAAAAACTTAAAAGAGAAGGCTAAAGTGTTTGAACTTGACATTAAACCATTGGCTTATGGCGGTTAAACAATAAAGTTACATGGATATTTTCTAGGTGATATTGAGTATATCTCATGTAAGGGTGACAGCATCATTATTTGGTTCCACCAGAGAGATCTAAATATAATGTTGGACCCCAACAGTAAGCCATGTATCATTCCGAAAGACACATTTCCTGGTAGAGTGTTAGTACTTGATGAGAAAGTAGCAGTTGAAACAAGCACCTTAAACAAGGAGGAGGATAGCAATGTGCTCAAACTACCCCATGAGTTTAAACAGGTTTTTAATTAAAATGAAGACTGCCTCTCAAACTATACTCACAAGATTATATTCCTGTTGCGTCTAAACTGCATGGTGTGCCGTCGGCCCAAAGAGAGTAGAGTACATTCCAGGGACAGAAAACACGGCTGCTGATTGACATTGACGTTTAGTTTTGGCACAGATAGAAACAGAAGCTATAGTAAAAGATTATCTGTGGGACTTGGAAAAATGTAAGGTGTGTGACTGCACCAAAGGTGTTGTCAGTGAAGAAGAATGGAAGAATCTGTTAGAAAGTGAAAATTTGTTGCATGAAGTGGTCATGTGGCTGGTATGTAAAAAGTAGTAAGTGAAGAAATCCTCAAATATTGGAATGTAAAAGAAGACTTATCTGTGATTAGTGACTAAGGGCCAGATGTAGCAAACTTGGAAATTGCGACTTGCAATTTGCGAGTCGGAGCGACTCGCAAATTGCAAGTCGCAATTTCCATTGCAGAACGGTGTCTCAGACACCGTCTGCGAGTCGGTATGGGGTCGCAAAGACCCACCTCATTAATATTAATGAGGTGGGTCGCAAATTGCGGCCCCATACCGACTATGGGCACTCGCAAACATGGAGGCCTGCTGCAGTCAGCAGACCTCCATGTTCGTGACTGCTTTTAAATAAAGCAGTTTTTTTTTTTTTTTAATTGTATCCCGTTTTCCTTAAAGGAAAACGAGCTGCACTTAAAAAAAAAACCGAAACCTTTAGTTTCGGTATTTTTTCAGGGCAGGTAGTGGTCCCTTGGACCACTACCTACCCTGAAAAAATAATTTGTGGTCCATTCACAAAGGGGAAGGGGTCCCATGGGGACCCCTTCCAATTTGCGAGTGGGTTACCATCCACTTGAAGTGGATGGTAACTGCGACACCATGCGGTCGCAAATGGTATTGCATACCACTCCGAATCGCAAATAGGAAGGGAACACCCCTTCCTATTTGCGATTCTGAAATGCATTTTGCGAATCTGTCCCGACTCGCAAAATGCATTTCTGCATTGGAAACTGGAATTTGCGACTCGCAAACGGCATTTTTTGCCGTTTGCGACTCGCAAATAGTTTCCTGCATCTGGCCCAAAATCTAGAGTGGTATGAAACTGATTCTTCCTGTTTTAGTCAGGGAGAGACTAATTAATTTAAGTCATCAGGGTCACCAAAGAATTTCAGAAAGCACAAAGAGGATCAGGTTACATTTCTGGTGTCGTGGGATTGATGTTCAGGTAGGACAGATTGTGAGAGACTTTGTGGAATGTAATACAAGCGATAAAATATGTAAAACTAGAGTACAAACCATGGTTGTAGGTAGGGCTAGATGTTTTAGGACCTGTCACTAGCAGAACCGTCATTCGTATGTACTGGTGTTAATAGACATGCTTTCCAGGTGGCCAGAGATACATGTTACACAAGGCATAGATACCAACAATGTCATTGGGTTAGTTGATGACATTTGAAGTAGAGAAGGGCCTCCTGAGTGCCTTTTAATGAACAATGGATTACAAATAGTCTCTAAGGAGATGGAAGATTTCTTATCTAAAAAGGGAATTAAACACAAACAGCATGGTAGAGAGGTTCAACAGGGTGTTGAAAGAGTCCACCCAAACTGAAAAATCCAAGAACAGAGATTGGAAGACAGAGATAGTAGAGAAAGTTAGATTATTTAAATTTACACCGTATTCAGTCATAGGAGAAGTATCTTTTGACAGGAAGCCCAACACGCTAATCTATCATACTTGGATGATGTAAAAAAAGTGTGTAAAAGTTCAGATAATGTGAGGTGGAAAGAGACAAAGGATATAATGATAATGAAAAAGGAAACATAACTTTGATGTAAGACATTCCGCTCCAAAAACTGAAGTAACAATGGGTGAGAGTGAGATATCCCCAGGAGTATGGGTCTTCTACATTTTCTACTCAATTTCAATTGTCAGGTTATTTCAGAACTTGGTGAAGCTGAATGACAGTTGAATCAGTTTTTTTTAATAGAATTGCTGTAGTTTATTCTAATTTACTTGGGGCCTGATTTAGATGTTGGTGGTAGCAGTCCTGCTGTCGCCTTTCGGACTGAAAACCTGTGTGCCGCTGTGATGGTCCACACGCTGTATTTAGATGTTGATGGTCCCATAGATGAAGCCCGCCCGAGCCTCGCCGACTCCATCAAGAAACTCCACCCACTTCAACGGCACTATAGGATATACTGGCTGATGGCGGCACCCCAGATACACTTACCACCAAGCAGATTTGGATCTGCCTTACTGCCAAGGAAAAAGTGGCAGTCCCCTCCTGTCTTCAACTGGACTCGACTGGACAAGACCTGCCCTTACTGCTGCCACTCACCCACAGAGACAACACGCCCCATACCCCCTTGATAGACTCAAAGGTAGGTATGCTGCATTGCCAGGTTACGTTAGATGGGCACTGCACGGGAGGTGGGGTCCACTGCAGGCATATACATGTCACAGTCATTTTTTTTAATTACTGTGACATGCATATGTGGAGCACACAATGGTATCACACATGGCTGGGAACACACTCGCACAACACGCATGTCCTGTATCCAATCCACGCTCCATCACAGCCCGCCTGAACTTTCAGGTTTGACTCAGTATAGCATGACCAGGTAGCCCTGGTTGGCACTTTATGCTTTTAAGCACTACGTTTTGATTTATTCTTTAAAAATCATAATTTCGGGTCTACTTTTTGGATTTTTGTTGTTTTTGTCTTGTTTTGCTTATTAACCTAAGACCTACTTTTCTAATCAGGCATGGTATCTTTTTGGGTGGTGTTTTCACTGTTTTACTGTTTGAAGTGTTGCATAAATTCTTAACACATTGCCTCTTAAGCTAAGCCTGTTCTCCACCAAGTTACCATAGGGTGAACACAGGTTAACCTAGAGTGTGTTTGTGACTTACCCTGACTAGGATTGTGGGTTCTGCTTGGACAAGGTGCATTCCTCTGCCAACCAGAAACCCAATGTTTAACAACCATCCATATCAAAAGTATATAAAACAGAACAGTGTTTTCTATCATTTGAAGATGTGCATCACATTGTGAGGTGCAATATAGGGTGTTTCATTAGAACACGTCACGCATTGTGGCAACCATCTAGAACGTATGGAAAACAATGTGCCTATTTTTGGCCCCAATTCGATCCTGCTTGTCACTGCCCCCTATAGGGACCTATTCCAAATGCTTCCAGGTGCTGGTGTTTTTCCCTACCAGTGACGGAAAAGGAGGACAAAAAGAAGGTCAATGAGTACAACAGATGCACAGTACCCCAATGTTACACCGCATCCCTTCGGATAGACTGACTAATGATGTTGCTCCTTTTTTGATTTAAGCTGGATATATCTTCATAACTGCGATATTGCTAGTTATGCACTGCAGGAAAAAGAAGGGCTCTGGAGGTTTCATTCAACATCAAATTTGAAGGAACCTCTATTAAAGATGAGGAGGCATTGTTTGAACAGCTGTAAATGATCATTCAGTATCAAATGAAAAGTCTTGACATATCACAACTTTTCAAGAAGCGTGGAAGTGTATGACATGTATTAGCAGTCATTTATTTATTTAAAAGATAATGGGAGTCATTATGACCCCGGCGGTGAGTGTTAATGTGGCAGTAGTACCGCCAACAGGCTGGCGGTACATACCACCACATTATGAGAATGCAGCCAACCCGCCACTTCTCCACTCATGCCACCATGGCGGTATCAGCCGCTGGGTCGGAGATATCAATCTCAAGCCCGGCTGCCGGCACAGTACCGCCAGCGGCGTTATGAGCCTGCCTACCACTATGGTTTTTGTGGCATTAGACCCTACTGGTAAAAGGGAATTCCTTCCCTGTCACTGGTAGGCAGCTCCCCCACCCACCCCCAACACACACCAGACGCCTCCTGCCCCCCCCCTCCATCCAGAGCCCCCCACCCCCTCATAAACACTCTAACCCCCACCCCCTGACATTCAAATACACCTCCACCCCTGATCCAAACACCCCCACCCCCTTATCCAAACACACACACACACACACACACCTCCAATCCAAACAAACACATCCCCACCCCTTCCGATCTTATCACTCGCCCCTCCACCCCATACACGCACACACCTGCAGACACACACCACGCATACACCCAATCACTGACAATGGCATACACGCATTCATACATGCAAAGTTCTAGACATGCACATTTTTACACACAATCACTCACACGCATACAACCACGCAAACAACACAACACACACAGATGCATTCACAGACTTACTCATACATTCATGCACACACTCAGACACATACACTCACCACTCCCCACCCCCCTTCCCTGTTGGAAGCCCGACTTACCTTGCACAAGTTGGTCTTCCAGCAGGGAATGGGAAGGGGCATTGCTACTGCCAGCAGTGCTCCAACAGCAAAACAGAACAAGGCCATATTACTTGTCATAATACAGCTGGCAGCGTTCTACTGGCTTGGCGGTGCTAGTGGTAGCAGCACCACCTTACCGCCACCAGCCACCATGAACACTGCCGGATTTCTGCCCTTCTTGTGGTGGAAGTCCGGCAGTGCTCATAATGTGGCAGAAGATGGTAGCCGCGGTGGCGGTATTGTGGCGCCCGTCACTGCGGCGGTAGGTGGCTTTTACTGCCAATTTCAAAATGACCACCAATATTTTAAAACGGTTGAAGGTCTCGTCCAAGAGCAGTCTCTGGGGTGCACATGGCATGGATTATAATTAACATTTAACTGTGAGTACAGCCTAAAAGCTGCAGTAATACGGGTGTAATAAAAAAAACATGATGTGGTGCTCATAAACACAATTGGTGCGGGATTTTAACAGTATTTTGCTTTGATTTCCTTTACCTCACGTTGAATTTACTTTGACAGATTAAAGTGTGGTATAGTCATTTTAGAGTTTGACAAATGAAGGATGTGTTTACAATCTTCTCATAGCAGTGTGACATTCTGACTAATAGAGACCTCCAGTGAAACATCAATCTGGAGTCAGAGAAAACTGCTGTTAAAACAGCCACAACTCAGTTCATCAAAGGCACAAAATATGCAAAGGATATAGTGACGTCTGCCTCCTCTTCGTCTTTGCCCTGCATGCGGTACTCCACACACTAGATCATGACATTCTAATACGTTTCTCTAAGACTTGCATGAGCAATAGTGACCGAGTCCAGGGTTGGGTCACATCATGCAAAACAGATCTTAGTTTGGCAAAATCACGAAACAGAACTTACTTCGGCAAAATCAAATTGTTTACTTGTGCCTATGTATTTTGGAGAGCTGTAGATATTTTTCCTCGTGATTTTGAAAATCTTCTTAGAACACCGAAGACATTTTAACACTTACCTCGGTTTCACAATGCGGTAATACGAGGGCAGCATTAAAGGGTAATAGGTAAAATTTAATCTCACTGAAAGCCTGGTGATAATGGATAATCTTATCATATGACCTGAAGTTACATCATCAGAAAACAGATTGTTTTCCTACTCTCAACCACCTTGTCCACACATTCCATCATCAAGCATACTCTGAAAGAATAAGAATTAGAGCTAAAACTACAATGTAAGTTATGAACATGCTTCCACAACCAGTGATCAAGAGACTGAATAAAGGAAAGGCAAACACTGGTGGTGCTCCCTGAGAACAAACTAGCATCACTCAAAGACATTAAACACAAGGCTGTACACCTATTTGCTCAATGTACATTCTGCACTGGCAATCCATGGAAGTCTGTTTTTTATTTGCAGGACATTCTATCTAACGTAAATTCCATACATCCGATACTAGAAGCTGTTTGCAAATAAACTCAGTGTCTTAGGTGGGCGTGCTCAGAAAGCTCGGAATGCTCTGTCTAACTTTGAAACATACTGCCGCAAAAAACGGAGACAAGGATTACATTCTACCCTCTTTATAAAAATTAAAATCATTCCTAAAGATTGTTGAATATCAAACTCTGCTTAAAGATCAGGACCTCTCCACAAGCAACGATAGCCAATGCCAGGTATATGCATTGGCTTCCATTGCATGCACATGCATGCATACAGACAAAGATATGGCTGTATGTGGCCTTTGGACATGCCCTGGGTTCAGCACCCCTTGCCTGATATCTAAATCTTTGGCTATGACCCATAGACTCTGGGTCATAGCAATATATATTCAAAAGCACAGGCAGGCCCTATATTCAACAACACATTCACATAAGTCTACAGGGTTCAAGGTTTAGTCTTCCCCAACAGGTTCTGGGTGCAACTGGCTTCTGGTTTTGGCATGTTAAATTTTGACACTAGTGCAGCAAAGTGCAAAGAGGCCCATTGATTTAAATAGGTGCATCACTTGAATGCCTGCTTTGAGCAGTTGTTAAAAATGATGACAAAAACGGCGCAGTGAAATCTTGTAGATTTCACTGCGCCATTTTTGCGGGCCTCCTAACGTCGGAACAACCCCCTGGCATACATAATGCCTGATGCAGGCATGATGTGGCACGGGGTCGCAAAGTGGCACAATGCATGGATTGCATCACTTTGTAAATATGGCAAAGCAAAAATTGCCTCCTAGAGCCACATTAACGTAAAATAAATTACGTTAGTGTGGCGCAAGGAGACACTAGGGCCTTGTAAATCTGGTCCATGAAGTTTAGTAGTGGAACCCAATGCAAATTGCAAGAGTAAGACAGTGGTAGAAGTTTGCATAGTAGATAAAATGAATTGCAAGGTATACTGGAGACACATAGGAAGACATTCCGCAAAGTCACAATTAGACACCCTCAGCATTTAATCTACTTGTGCTATACATACCAAGTGGCCGCACTTTATGAGTGTCACCCTTTCCATTTACTGCTTTTTAGCCAGCACACTATTGCATGCTTAGATTTTCTAGTTACAACAGTGAGAGCAAAACTTCAAATCCCAAAAGTCCAGGCCTGCCTGACCATATCACATAAACTATTGGGAACCTTGGCAGCCATCCCCCTAGTAATAAGATAAACTAGGTTAATAAAAAGATTTCTCACCTGGATGCCGAAACACACAGTCCAAACATAAAACAAAGGACCAAAATATGCCACAGTTATTTTTATGTACTTGTCCTAATAATGTGTCCCACTATTTGAATTGCTCAAAACAAAATACTCTTGCACTATGAAACAGGGGTGAAAATATCGTTGCCTGCCTCATACTGATTCAATGCCTCCTGCAAATGTGACTGGCTGCCACTTTATTTATAATTTTTACATAAAAAATGTATTTTGGATTATTTCACTTTAGCACCTTAAACTATATCACTGCTCTAAATGGTCTTTATTAAAATTAGTGACCACGCCCTTCCTGCTGTGACAAATTATGAATGACTCAAGTTATCTTTCTTTTATATAAGCCTTTATTTTTTTTTATTTTTTTTTAATGGAGCAACATTGTGGTTTATTAATAATTGTATAGAGAACATCCTGAACTGGCAAGTAATTTCCTAGGGTCACCCTGTTTGCTCAAGCTTGGAAGCTGGGATTGAAAGCAGGTTTCCTGAATAGACATTGTGCAATTCGGATTCTGGACGATATCACATTCTTTCACTGTTAAGGCCTTATGACAATTTTATTAGTGACCCAAGAGGCATATCTATTGTCCAGTGCCTCCTGTACAAGGCCTGCATTGTTGGTATAATAAACTATCTGCATAATGATTTTTGTACAGTACACATCTTGAACTGAATCATGTCAAGGTGCTTTCAAATGTGATGATGACTGAAAAGGAAGCCTGAGGAAGAAAATTAATTGCCCTGGGTTGCATATTTTGGTCAAGCTGGGAAGCTTTGATTGAAACCAGGGTTTTTTGGTCCATGTTACTAGTTGCCCTGGGTCCAATAAAAGCTTTTGACTGACCCGGGAAGGTAATGTGAGTGTATTAAAAACACACTTTGGCCCTTATTACGATCCTGGTGGAGGGTGATAAAGTGGTGGTAATACCGCAAACAGGCTGGTGGTAAGTACCGTCAAATTATGACCATGGTGGTGATAACTCCCATAGACAGCCAATGTACCACACCAACCGCCATGGCGGAAACAACAGCCACCACGGCGGAAGCCGCCAACAGCCAGTGGGAAGACAAAGTACCACCCACCATAGTATAACACAGCACACCGCCACCTTTTCCGGGGTGGTACCAACGCCAACAAAAGCCTGGCAGAAACAGAGCTCAGAAGTGAAGGGACTCACCATTGGAGTCACTGGGAAGAACCACGCTGCCATGGAACTCAAACTGCAAGTTTTCACGATGATCTTCTCCATTATGCTCCATCTGGAACACAAACTCCGATGAAGATGATGACGGTGAGTACAACCGCCTAGCACACAAGGGAGGGAGGGAGGAAAATGAGAGTGACAAACACACGCACAACACACACCCGACGGACACACACCATACACGCAACAAGCTGCACATGTAAACCAAATGCATAAGACACATGGCAGAATAATACACTGAACACAATGCTGGAGTAACGACAATGTATTAGCATAGCAAAATCCACCCAACAAACCAAATATATGCAAATGCCCATAAAGAGCCAATGCCCAGTCCAAAGTCATGAGGGAACACAAGGCCATAGGGCACATTTCAAGGCCCAACATGACACAGCCGGAGAGAACACTGCAGGGGCATCATTTTGTAAGTGCGAAAGCACCTCATCGGGGGGGCACCTCAGCTGAATATGGGAATGTTCCCACTGGTTCTGGATGGGTCAACATGCCCATTGCTGTGTCCTGGGGAGTACAAGGCCACAGTCTCTCAAGTGGGAGACTTGCCCACTGGATCTAGAGGGGGCAACATGCCAATTGCTTTGTCCTGGGTAGAGCAAGGCTACAGTCTCTCAAGTGGGTGACTTGCCACTGGTTCTGGAGGGGACAACATGCCCATTGCTTTGTCCTGGGGAGTGCATGGCCACAGTCTCTCATGTGGGTGACTTGCCCACTCATTCTGGAGGGGGCAACATGCCCATTGCTTCGTCCTGGGGAGAGCAAGGCGACAGTCTCTCAAGTGAGTGACTCCCCCACTGGTTCTGGAGGGGGCAGCCCGCATAGTAGCCCACTACATAGCGTCCGCCGGCGGTGATGGCTGCACTATGGTGGTGGTTTGAGGAGGCTCCTGGGCAGCCCCTGCACTCACTGATGGCTGCATTGTGGTGGTGGTTGGAGGAGGCTCCTGGGCAGCCCCTGCACTCTGTGATGGCTGCACATCCACATCTGGTGGTGGGGGCCCCTTCACAGCTGGTGCTGGTGGCGGTGTTAGCCTGACAGTTTCCGCTGGCATAGAGGGCCTAGTCTCCTCCTGTTTATAGGTCGGGATCCCTTACCCTTCCTGGCAAGGGTGGATGGGCTCTTCCCCTCTCTGCCTGCTAGTGCAGGCTCCTTGGTTCCTTGGCTACTTCCCTTTCTTCAAAGCTGGTGCAGGCTCATTCCCCTTCTTCACAGCTGGTGCAGGCTTGTTTCCCTTCTTCACAGTTGGTGCAAGCTCCTTCCCCTTCTTCACAGCTGGTGCAGGGCACGTCCCTTTCTTCCTTGGTGGTGCTGGCCCCTTACCCTTCAGTGTTGTCGGCCTGGTATCCTTACCACCATGAGTAGGTGGTGCTACCAATGTCCCTGTGGACTGCTTGGCTGAGGTGCTGGGCTGTCTCCTTGGTACCCTGCCCATACATGCAGGACAGGGGGAGGGGTAGGGAAGAGGTCAAATTGGGAGAGGAAAAGCTTTTCAGGTACGGTGGGGTGGGAGGAGGGAGGAATAATGGGAGTGGAGGATGAGGGAGTGGTTGTTGGAGGTGTATGTCTGCTGGATTTGGGTGCAGGTGCATGGGCTGTATGCTGATGTGAGGTGGATGGCTGTTGGGTGTCTGAGTGCTTGCGTTTGCGTCCTTTAGGAGGGGGACGGACACGGTGGGAGAGGACACAGGGGACGGGTGCATGGCTGTTGTGGAGGTGTCTGCCAGTGAGGTGTGTGTTCTGCTTGGTGTGGTGATGCTGATAGTGGATGTAGATGTAGTGCATGCAGGTGTGAGTGTGGACGTGACTGGGAGGGAGGAGGAGGAGATAGTTGAGGCTGCAATGGTATGGTGTTTGTTTGAGTGCCTGTGGGATTAAGTGTGGTGCTTGTGTTTGCCTGTGCCACTCTTATGTGTTGCCTTGTGTGCAAGATCGTCTGTCTGTGTGCTTGGGATGGGTTGGGGTGGAGGAGAATGGGACTGGGAAGTGGAAGTTGAAGGGGGGACGGTAGAAACAGGGACAATGGCTGCCATGAGAGAGGAGGCCAGAGCCTGAATCGATCTCTGTCAGGCCACCAATCCACCATGAATGTCCTCCAGGAATGAATTACATTGCTGCATCTGGGATGCCAGCCCCTGGATGGCATTCACAATGGTTGACTGCCCTACAGAGATGGATCTCAGGAGGTCAATAGCCTCCTCACACAGGGCAGCAGCGCTCACTCGGGCAGAGCCTGAGGTGCCTGGGGCGAAGGAGATGCCCACCCTCCTGGGTGAGCAGGCATGGGCAACTCGCTGAGGGGCTACTGGGAGGGCGGTGCTGGTAGGGAGGTGACGGCTGTACCTGCAGTGTTGGTGGTTGCAGGGGTGTCCACCACCACCAGGGAGCTCCCATCGGAGGAGGTATCAGAGTCTGGGATGTCCCCTTCAAACTCCGCTGTGGTGCCCCCCTCGCGCTCCGTCCCACTTGTTTCCTCAACACTGGTGGAGTCTGCCTCCAGGATCCTGTGGGATGCACCTCCCTCTGTCACCGGTGCCCCTGCTCCTCCACCAGAATATGCTTATGCACACAAGGACAGAATGACAAAACAAGAAAGGGGGGAGAGAGAGAGACAAATGATACACTGAGTCCATGACTGCACCAACACCACCGTTGGCATACACAGCACCCTCACACATAGGGAACAGGCCTACACACTATGCATTGCACTACCAGTGAAATGGCTAGTCACCATGAGGAGGAGCACACACCGCCAACTGCATCACACCTGGGACCCACTCAGCCCTGCCTAACAGTGACTACTAACAAGCTAGGTTACCTGTATTTGCCATGCAACCATCGCCCTTCAGAGGACCCACGCTGCAATGTCTGGTCTGGCCTGGCCTTAGGGGCACCCACTAACACACAACCACCACCTGGATACCACCCCACCATCCATAAGTTGTAATGATACCCACTGTACTCACCCCCTTGTGGCTGCTGTGATTTCCTCAAGCACCCATCCAGCTCAGGGTAGGCCACCGCCAGTATGCGGGCCATTGGGGGGTCAGTGTCCGATGGGCACCCCTTCCTCGTTTGGAGGCTGTCCCCAGCTGGGCCTCTGCGGTCTTCCGTGCCCAGCGTCTCAGGTCCTCCCACCGTTTTTGACAGTGGGTGCTCGGCCTGCCATAGACCCCCAGGGTCCTCACCTCCATGGCGATAGCACGCCATATTCCCTTCTTTTGATGGGCGCTGACCTGCAGAAGCAATAAAGACAGTTAAAACACTATTAAACTAACATTCCAAGCTGTCACACACATGGCCCACCACCATTGGCACACATAATTCCCAGTGCACGACAGGTACACCATCAACAGATAATACCCCCCTACACAATGCCTTCACACACATCCCCATGTATCCATGCCACATGCATCGTGCACACAGTGTACTCACCTGTTGGTCTGGAGGCCCATACAGAAGTCCGTACTGGGGTAAGACCCCATCCTCCAGTTGCTCCAACTCCTCCGAAGTGAATGCTGGGGCCCTTTCCCCAGTCACACGGGCCATGTTAGGTTCCAGACACAGGTCAGAGCAGCACATGCAGTGTAGGTCTTCTCCTGTGGAAGGTCAGGAAACAAGTGAGGAATGATTGAGAAAATGGCGGTCACGTCCGAGGCAGTGTACACCGTCACCGCCGGCTTATATCCCCATAGGGCCCAATATTATCCAATGAGGAATTGCACGGCGGTTCACAACCGCCACCACGCACAATTTTGGCGGAATTACCTCACTTCCACCTGTCCCCCCACACAGGAAAGGCGGTCACCATTTCGGAGGGTAAACAGGCCTATCGATAATTGCTGCGTCACAGGATAAATAGGCACATACTTTGAAAATTACACTCTCCAAATACATGATTGCACGATGTGGACTGCTGTTGTGGTATAGTTTTTCAATTTGTGACAGCCTACTCACTCTTGTGCCCCTTAGATACCTAGCACTGTGGATGAATAGGAGATGGAGACATACCCCTGTGTACAGAACCCTGTGCACTGTGGATGAATAGGAGATGGAGACATACCCCTGTGTACAGAACCCTAGTGGTCTTAGTGACACAGGAGGACAGGCACATAATACTCACCTACAGACTGGACAGGGTTACAATCACAGAGCTGTGTCCCCAGTTGGAGCCTGACCTGATCTCAGCTATCCGTCATCCGACTGGGATCCCCCTCTTGTGGAGGTTCTATCAGTGCTCAATCTCCTGGCAACAGGTTCTTTCCAAGTGACAGTGGACTTGGCAGCAGGAATGTCACAGCCAATGTTCTCAATCGTGCTGGCAAGAGTCTTGTCTGCCCTGGTGAAATACATGTGCAGCTACATAGCTTTCCCCAGGTGTAAGATTTGGCCACAGTGAAGGCTGGATTCTATGCAACTCCCGGCAGAATGAACAGGTGTACAGGAATAGTAAGAGTTTCCACTCCATGAATGTGCAGATGGTGTGCCTGGCGGACCAGTACATCTCCAACATCAATGCTATATATCCTGGGTCAGTACATGATGCCTTTGTTCTGAGGAAAAGCAGCATCCCAAATGTGATGGGCCAACTACAGAGGCACAAGGTGTGGCTTATAGGTCAGCCTTGGTCCACACCCAGTGTACGTTAGTGTATGCCTGTGGTGTTAACCTCAGAGGATATTGTGTGGCTAAATGTTGTCCCTCAATACTTGCAGGTGACTCTGGCTACCCAAACCTATTGTGGCTGCTGACCCCTGTGAAGAATGCCAAGACAAGGGCTGAAGAACATTATAATGAGGCACATGGGGGAACCAGAAGGATCATTAAGAAGACCTTTGGCCTCCTGAAGGCCAGGTTCAGGTGATTCCATCTGTCAGGTGGATCCCTGTGCTACTCACCCGAGGAGGTCTGCCAGATAGTAGTGGCATGCTGCATGTTACACAACCTAGCCCTCAGACGCCATGTACCTTTTCTGCAGGAGGAGGAGACTGTAGATGCCCCTGTGGCAGTAGTGGACCCTGAGGACAGTGAGGATGAGGAGGCAGAGGATGAGGATGTGGACAACAGAACATTGGTGATCCATCAGTACTTCCAATGACACACAGGTGAGACAGTGCAACTTCACATTTCTATGACTAATGTTGTATTCGGTGTGGCAGTGGCATGCTGGCATTACCCACTTGTTACCTCTACTTACTGACACCTATGGATTATCATTTTACAGATGCTGGTGATATGACAACAATGTCCTGATGTGATTACTACAGCCAGCAACAGGTCATTCATTCTATGGTCTCACTATGTACAGTTCATTTGCAATGGATGTAGCTGTTTCAATCAATACAAAGTTGTGATACATGAAATACTAGTAGTCGAGTTTTATCCAAATGTGTTTATTGTAGTGCTATGAAATTGAGGGTAAAGTGAAATGGAATGGGGTGATGATGGAGGAAAGCTAGGGTATTGTTCCAGTCTGTTTGTAGCACAGGTACAGTGTCCAAAGGGACATAAGAGGGGAGCAATGGCAGTTCAAGGTGAACAAGGTGACTGTGTGGGACACAACGGGGACAATCACGAGAGTCTCGTTTCCTGGGGGTGGTCTTGGCAATTGTCTCTGGCTTCTGTCTGGGTCGCAGGGAACATTTGCGGGGTGGTTTACCTTCTGCAGGGGGAGGGATGCTGGTGGCCTGTGGGTCCTGTGGCAGGGCCTCCTGGCCAATAGAGGCAGCGGAAGTGGAAGGATGTTCAGTTGACTGCCTAGTGGTAGGGGCCTGCTGATGTGCTGGTGCCTCCCTCATGATCTTGGCCATGTCTGCCAGCACCCCTGCTATGGAGGTCAGGGTGTTGTTAATGGTCTGCAAGTCCCCCCTGATCCCCTGATACTGTCCCTCCTGCAGCTGCCTGTTCTCCTGCACATTGTCTAGGATCTGGCCCATCTATCCTGGGAATGTTGGTAGGCTCCCAGGATCTTGGAGTGTGCATCCTGGAGAGTCGGTTCCCTGCTCCTGTCCTCCCGGTGGCGCACAGCAGTCCTCCCAGTGTCCCTGTTGGCCTGTGCCTCTGTCCCCTGAATGGTATGCCCACTCCCACAGATTGTCTTGTGGGCGATGTGCGGACTGGGGTCCCTGAACAGGTGGGCCTACTGATTATTGACGTGTCCTGGGACAGAGGTGTGGGAAAGCTGGGTGGGTGCTGTGGTGTTGGTTCCTGATGGGGGAGGCTCTATGGTGGTCTGTGAGTGGGCTTGGGTGACCGGCTGTCCAGTGGTCCCTGAAGGGCCAGGTAGGTGCTCCAGATCCTAAAGTCCAGAGTTAATGTCATCACTGGCAGCATCTTCTGTTGGGGGACTGGATAGTGGTGGCACCTCCTCTCTACTGACATTGGATGGGGTACCTGTGGGGATGTAAATGATGTATTATGCTTCAAGAGTCTGACATCTGTACTTCCCTAGCTTCCCCTCTATGGTTGGTGTTGCCCTGCCAGCTTTTGCTTGTGTATGGTGATGTATTGTGGTTATGTTAGTTTCCCTATGCTGTCCATGCTTTAGTGATGGGTGTCTATGCAGTGGTGGGAGGGGTGTCCATGCATTGGTTTGGCATGCATGGCTTGGTATTGGGGTTAGTGAAATGTGTAGGTACAGTGTGTTGGATGGAGTGGAGTGATGGAAGTGAGGGTGTGGGAGTGATAGGTAGTAAATATTGACTTACCAGTGTCCAGTCCTTCGGCAGCTCCATTGAGTCCCTCAGGATGCAGTATTGCCAGCACCTTCTCCTCCCATGCTGTGAGCTGTGGGGGAGGAGGTGGGGGTCCACCGCCATCCCTCTGTATGGCGAGCTGGTATCTTGCTGCTATGGAATGTACCTTCCCCTGTAGATTGTTCCACCTCTTCCTGATGTTGTCCCTTGTTCTTGGGTACTGTCCCATGGTGTTGACCCTGTCCATGAATCTCCGCCATAGCTCCATCTTCATTGCTATAGATATCTGCTGTGCCTGTACTCCAAAGAGCTGAAAATTTCCTCCACCATGACCCTTAACTCCTCCTCAGTGAAACGGGGGTGCCTTTGTGGTGCCATGGTGTTGTGTGATGTGGGTTGGTGAGGGTGTGGTGGGGTGTGTGATGTGGAGTGCGTGAGGGGTGTATGGGTGTAAGTGGTGTGTGTCTAGTTGTCTCTGTGCTCTTCTTCTCAGTTTCCTGATGGCAATTGTTGTTGGTAAAGGGCTGTGGGTAATGTGGGTGTGTGTTTTATAGTGGTGTGGGTGTGTGGGTGTGGCGTGTATATGGGTGTCAGGTGTGTGTTTTTAGTGTTGGCCAATGTGGTGTTGTTTTGTATGTGGGGGTCCATTCTGAGCGTGGTGGTATGTACCACCAAAGGTTTACCGCCGTTGATTGTCCGCCATGGTGATTCATGGTTCATAATGTGATGGGCGTTGTTTTGTTGGCGTAACAGTATGGGTTTTGGGACCGCCAGTTTATCACTGACCTTTGATCTGGCAGATTTTTGTATGTGGCTGTTTTCTGTCAGATTGGCGTGTGTGTGTCATAATATGGTGAACGGATATCCGCCACCGCGGCGGTAGGTTGGCGGCCGTCAGCGTGGCGGCAAGCAGAATTTACTGCCAGTGTCATAATGAGGGCCTTTGTTTTTTATGAGATGGGGCAACAGCAGTGTGAAAATCCTCTTCATAGAACAGCTTCACCTTGGACAGAAACAGTGCACGTTTCCCTCCTTCATAGGACAGGAACAGGTAGGGTAGCATCAGTACACCATTTTCCCCTCACAGGACAGGTACAAATCAGGCCGCAGCAGTGCAGGCTTCATTGCCTCACACAAAAAGGACAGCATGGTAATACAAAGCAAGCTTGCCTGTCACACAGAATGCAGTAAGTGCAATCTTCCCTTTCACACAGAACAGATCCAGAAGGGCAGAGTTTAACAACGTTCATCACCCACAAAACATGTACAATTAAGGTGTGATAGACATGTAGCTTAAATAGAGATCCAGGGATAATGCTTAACTCACTGAGAGGAATGTGTAAGAGGATGAGTGAGTGAATATATACAAGGTCTGACACCATTCTCATAGGTGATATTCCACATCAACAACCTGGAAATCTGGCTGCTCACACTCAGCGACCGAGGGCCTCATTCCGACTTTGGCGGTCTTTTCTTCCCCCACCATATCATGAGTACTGAAGGAGTTTCGCCTCATTTTGGATGGAAATCCTCCAGTAGTCATGCTGGCGGTCGGAGGCGCAGGGGCAGTTCCACCACCGGCCCCGCTCTGCCAAAAGGACTCCACCAGTCATATCACGACCTGTAAGCCGCCGTAGCGGTGTCCTCATGGTGGGGTGCTGCCAGCAGTGGAAGCGCCTGTCTCCTGCCGGACGACCTCGTAGCCGGACAAGGTAAGTCGATCGTCCAACAGTGGGGGGTGGGAGGGTGGGGGGTGTTATGTGTGCATGTGTGAATGGGTGTTCTCTGCGAGTGTGAATGTAAGTGTTTATGCATGTTTGTATGCTTGTGTGTATGCATGTTTGTATGTGTTTGTGAATGCATGTTTGTATGGGTGTGTGTATGAGTGTGTGTATGCGTGATTGAATGCATGTATGAATGTTGACCTGAATGTGTGTGTGGATGCATGTGAGTGAATGCGTGTATGTATGTTGAAGTGAGTGTGTGTATAGATCCATGTGAGTGGATGCTTGTATGAATGTTGAAGTGAGTATGTGCATGGATGCATGTGAGTGAATGCGTGTATGTCAGTGTTGGTGAATGAGTGTTTGCGGGGTGCATGAATGAGTGTATGGGGGTGCGTGTGGGTGTCTGTGTGCGTGTAAGTGGGGAGAGGGAGTAGGGGTGCTGCACTAGGAGGGATGGTGGGGGCGCTGTTCTGGTAGGGTGTGGGTGCTGTTCTGGTGGAGGCAATGGTCTGGTAGGGGTTGCTGTTCTGGTAGGGTGGGTGGGGGGAGGAGTGTGCTGTACTAGAATGGGGTGGGGAGAGAGGAGTTTCTGGTATGGAGGGGGTGTGGGAGGGTATTGAACTTGCAGGGTGGGGTGGGAGAGTCATCTGCCGGCGACAGGAAAGACATTTCCTGTCACTGGTAGCCTTTCCACCAGGGTTTCTGTGGCAGTGCTATTGCCGCGGAAATCCTGGTGGAAAGCCAACTCCTAATACCGCTAGCGGTCTTCATTGTGCTGCGTGGTCAGAGATGCTAACTTCTGGCCCAGCGGGTCCAACCACCCTGGTGGTACAGGCAGGATGTGGGGGTTGGCAGAGGCCAACCTGTCACACTCATAATGTGGTGGTCTTCACCGCCAGCCCATCAGCGGTGAAGCTGCCACCGTGGCCCTGGCAGTCAGAAGAACGCCATAATGAGGGCCCTAGTGTTTGTATTATTTCTTTACTTTTCCATGTATTTTAAAATTGGAGTGGCCTAGTAGGTCAGTGTTATTTGGAGCGGCCTCACCACAACCTCAGTAACACTGCTTTAAACAGGCACACAGGTGTCAATCTCTTCAAAATAGTTTTAAGTGTGTGCGGCAGACTCTGTGCAATTCTAGCCTCTATGCTGCACCTGTTCAAAATGTTAAGGGGTGCCAGCGGAAGCAGAAGTACTCTGTGCTCCTGGCTGACATCTATCAGTAATTCCCTGGTTTCATAGGTCTGGCATTAGCTAAGACCTTTTGATTTTACTAAATTATTATGTATAATTTGCTTACTTAAAGTGGCTTTCAGGCATATCTCTTCACTCATTGGCCATTTTGTTTCCATCCACTGCAGCATACAGCATGGGGCACTGGTTAAGGCTACTTAAGCCTCTGGTTAGCATCACTTTGAGTGACTGCATTTTTCTCTTTCACAAGGTGCACATCAGCGCACAAGGAATTCCCTTTAGTGGCAGTTTTGCCTGATGTGATAATAAGATGCATCTGAAATGAGCAGGGCACATTCCGATTTAATTAGCTAGTATCTCCTACCAATGCTGTTGTAAATTCCTTTTAAAGTGGACTGCTGCTATTTCACAGCATACCATATTTTGTCCCTGTACTTCGTTTCACCAATTGTTTGTTGATAAACTTTGCCCAGAAGAAAACCAACATTTATGGTATTTAATTTCCAGCAACTTGTAACTGTTTTCTGTAAAAATAGATGCTGTTTAATTTGGGTTTTAGTATCCAATATTTTATACTTTCTTTCCTTTTTTCATTCCTTTTTCTTTCCTTCTTTATTTCCTTCCCTTCCTTTTTGCATTTCCTTTTTCCTTCTTTCTTTCTTTTCTTCTTTTTTGCCTTCTTCCCTTTTAATTTTCTTCTTTCTTTCTTTTCTTTTGTTCTTCTATTCCTTTTTACATTCTTGCTTTCCTTATTTCTTTTTCTTTCTTTTTTGCTTTCTTTCCTTTTACTTTCCTTCACTCTCGTTCTTATTTCCATGTTTATTACTTCATTCCTTAGTTCTTTTTGCCATCTGTCTGTTTTGCCTACTTTCCTTTTTTCTTTACTACCTTCTTTCATTTTGTCTTTCTTTCTTTCCTTTCTTTCTTTTTTGCCTTAATTCCTTTTTGTTTCCTTCATTCCTTCCATTTTTCACATCCTTATTTATTGCCTTCTTTACCTTATTCCTTTTTCTTTTCTTTGTTCTTTCTTTTTTGCCTTCTTTCCATCTTAATTTCTTTCGTTTCACCTATTTTTCTTTCTTTCTTACTTTCATTCCTTTGTGCTCTTTTCGTCTTTCTTTTCTTCTAACCTTATTTTTTTTCCTTTTTCTTTCCCTCTTTCTTTTTGCATTCTTTCCTTTTTTCTTTCATTTTGCCTTATTTCCTTTTTGACTTATTTCATTGTCTTATTTCATTGTTTCTTACCTGCTTCCATCTTTCTTTCTTTCTTTCCTTCCTTTTTCCTTCTTTCTTTTTTACATTTTTTTCATTTTTCTTTCCTCCTTTCTTGATGTTTGGCCATCTTTCCTTTTTTTGCTTTCATAATTCCTTTCTTCTTTCTTTCTGCTTTTTTCTGTTTATTCTGTCCTTCTACCTTCATTTTGCCTTGTCTCCTTTCTTCCTTTTTGACTTCCTTCCCTTTTTGCCGCCTTCACTTCCTCTTTCCCACCCCCTTTCCCTTTTTGCCTTCCTTCCTCCACTCCCTTCCCTTGTTTTCCCTCCCGTTCCTCCTTTTCATCCTCCCTTCACTTCCTTCCTTCATTCTTCTTTCATTCCGCGTTTTAAGGTCTGAGTTACCAAGTCTTTCAGAATTTAGTAAAAATATATATGACATAGTTACCTACTGCAGGTTTCAGCCAGACCTCATTGGTTAGTCTGTGATTATGTCATTCGCATTTTTCTTCCTCCTACTCCAGACTGCGTCAAGGGACAATGTTAGCACACTTCAGCCATTGACTGACTTCACTAGGAGTTATAGCATGCTGCCTTTTCTGAAGAAGGGATAAATGCAAAAAGAACACCTGATGGACAAAATGCTATAGTCACTCTAAGTAGGAAGGGTATGTCTAGACGAGGGCCCCATGCGCACTGTGGCACTGAATTCAAGCTAGCCCCGAAACCAGTCACAGGATGCTTGTTTACGGTCCAGGGAGGACCTTGCCTGGTGGTTTCGGGCTGGACTGTTCTAATGGGGAGCAGGGTCTAGAATGATTTGCATGTGACTGGGTCCAAACTGGGATGGCATGGTGAGCAAAACAATGATGGATTTAACTCAGATCTGTGACTGCGTGTGAATGTTTGATATTGTTCAGCATTCTGCCCATCATATTTTTGTGTTGCTATAGTTGCCCTAACTGAGAAGGGTATGCACAGACACGGGTTTTGTGCTCACTGTGCCACTGTATTCAAGTTAGCCTGGCTGATGAGAGGTGATATCCCGAAACTGGTCACAAGATGCTTGCATCCAGTCCAGGGAGGACCTGGCTGGTGATTCAGGCTGGATTGTTCCCATGTGGAGCAGGGTCAAGACTGATTTTCAAATGGGTCCAAACTAGGGTGGCATGGTGGGCAAATAAACTATTAATTTAATCCAGATCTGTGATTGGGGTGAATGCTTGACAATTTTCAGCATCCCATCCATAAACATTTTGTGTTTCTGTACTCATCCTAAGTGGGAAGGGTATGTCCACACATGAGTCCTGGGCTCATTATGGCAGGATTCAAGCTAGTCTGGCTGATGAGAGTTGATACCCTGAAACTGGTCACAAAATACTTGTTTCCAGTCCAGGGAGTATCTGGCCTGGAGGTTCAGGCTGGACTGTTCCCATGGGGAGAAGGGTCAAGACTGATTTGCATATGGCTGGGTCCAAACTAGGGTGGCCGGGTGACATTGTGGGCAAAAAAAAAACAATGGATTTATCCTAGATCAGCAAACTAGGGGTGAATGTTTGACAATGTTTAGCATTTCATCCATCATCTTTTTGTGTTGCTTTTTTTCAGAATGAACAAATCCACACACAATATAGTTTTAATCAGTGCTGGGTGTACCATGGTAATATTCACTGTTTTGAGACAAGCAAAACACCTTTGCCTTTAACGATTGTTTTATTTTATTGATTTAATGAGGGGTCGGCACATAAACATTCACAAAAACCATGACAAAAAAGGAATTGCCAAAAGGATGGTGGGCAACACCAGAGCTATTTACTCAGATAGTCCAGTTTTTGTGTTTTTGTATGTGCTTGTGCGTGCCCTGATTCCCTGTCTGTGGCACAAGAAAGGAGGCTCCATGGGCACTCAGGTGCACATGTTAGCAGGAATCTAAATATTCTGTTGCAACGCTATCATCTTTAAATGTTGGCAAACTGGCTACAGAAAGAATACTAAAGGGGAGAGGATATGGCATAATACTAGAGCCGTAGTGTGCCCATACATCCCGGATTTCCGCAGACAGCCCTGGTTTACAGACAACTGTCTCTGCATCCCAACAATTTACTTAGGGCCATATGTACGAACACATTTTCCCATAAGGGCAGAATGGGTAAAACCCTTTGCTACATCTGGCCCTTAATGTTTAATACATGTCCTTGTTTTTGGGACAAGTATGAGCTCATCCTGAAAAGCAGAATTGCAACTTATTATTTGCGCCTCTGAAGAGTGAAATAGCTCACATAATTTATCTTTTTGTTTCAGGCACCACAAGAGGAGGTCAGCTGCATATATACATCAGAGAGAAGATAGGGTGTGGGGAGGAGAGCAGGAGTGTTTTGTAAATGTAGCCTTGCAAATGTGTGGCCATATATAGATATATTAGGACACATTCCCAAGACTATGTTTAGTTCCGACTTCTCCCTGCTCTACCTCAAAGACAAAATCTAAATTACATAAGTTCATTTCAGACTTTAGACCTTTAGAGGGGCTTGAAATTATGCCTTGCAGAATGAACAGGGCCATTAAGCAGCGTATTGCCCAAGCATTAAGCAGCTTAATGACCCTGTATGCTATGCTATCTCTAACAATTCCGAGATTACTGATTCTAACCGTAAATACTCTGGTGATTTTGGGGTCCTGGAAAGATCACGGTCTCCTTGAGTGGGAGGAATTTCTATTCCTAAAGTGTGACCATCCACCAATTCCAATTCTATGCATATTTCCCAATCTCCACAAGCATGCCCAGAGACTGCTGGGCAGACCTACTGTCTCTGCAAATGGGTCACTTTTGGAGAATACTTCCAAGTATATAGATCACGATTTGAGAACCTTTGCTACAGCATTACCAACTTATGTTAAGGACACCACACATTTCTGCACATTGATCGGAAACATACATTGGGAGGATGACTATTTAGTTATGACCTTAGATGTATGCAGCCTATACACCTCCATCAGACACAAGTTAGGCATTGCTGCCCCTAGTTACTTTTTGAGATCCCAATGGATCTCACATTTACTCCATACAGAGATGATGCTTGACATGATGCAATATTGTTGGAACAACAACTTTTTCGTGTTTGATAACAAAATCTATAGACAACTACAGGGTAGTGCGATGGGCACCTGCTTCGTCCCCAGCTACCCACATTTATTCATTGGCTGATGGGAGGAGCAGGTGTCCACACAAGTGGCTGTCTTTGAGAACCAGGTAATTGTGCGGGTCAGATACATTCATGATATTTTTGTTATCTGGAAAGGTAATGAGATCATGGCTAACAGGTTTATTTCCATTCTCAATGATAATACCTACAATATTCAACTTACTGGGCATGTGAATAAGACATCTACTGTGTTTTGGGATATTGAATAAACAGCCAGCAATGGTCAGCTTAATACCAAGTTGCACTGTTAGCCTACTGCTGGCAACAGTCTGTTCTACGGTACAAGTGCACATCCATCCAGCTTACTTTACAGCATTCTCTAGGGAGAGTTTCTTCGTGCTAAGAGCAACTGCAGTACACAGGAATCTTTCAAAGCTGAGGAGAGGACTATGAGAGAGAGATTTAAAGAGAGAGGCTACAGTAACAAAGTGATAGACCATGCAAGCAAAAAGTTAGAGAATGTCTCTCGCTCACAATTGCTCCTCATGAAGAGGAGTCCCAATAAGGGTGATTCGGAAAAAGTAAGATTCATTACTACATTCTCTAATTGTGCCTTTCATATTAGAAAGATTTTCAACAGCAAATGGCACATACTCAAAACTGATGCATTCTTAATAAATATCCTCATGACACTCCTCAGATCAAGAGTAGGTCACTAAGGGACAATCTGAAAGACACAATATGGTTATGCAGGACTCTCGTAGGAAGAGGACCGCTACCAAAGGCTTTGTTTGTTGCATAAGGTGTAAAGCGTGCAACAATAGTTCCAGTTGTTCCACACTGAGGATACCTAATAGTTCACGTGAACATACAATCCAGGGGACCTTTAACTGTTGTACTGAGTATTGTGTATACTGCCTCATCTGCATGAGTCATAAGCTCTATAGAGGGAGTACTATCCATAATGCCAAGAAAGGTGTATTGGAGCACAAGAGAGCGAGCAGGCACAACAGCCCAAAATACCCAGTAAACAGGCACTTCACTGAAGTACATTTTCAAAATGAGAAACTATTGAAGTTTGTAGTAATTGATGCTGTAGCATTGGATGTCAGGGGTGGGAACAGAAATTGTAAGCTCTGGAATCCAGGTATATAATGGATTGCGATACCATGAACCCATCAGGCCTAAATTCAAGTGAGGAGCTATCCATTCATTTGGGTTAATTTGCTATCAATGTATTTCCTTCCTTTCTAGTTTGTATTTTGGAACTGTTCTGATGTTGGAACTGATTTTATATCACCTGTTTTGATCTGTCTTCTCTTCACAGGTTGATGTTTTGAGTCAGGTCGGTGACCCCCAGTCAAGCACTACCTGGTGTTTTCACTTCACCTTTTGCCTGAGTTGCTTGAGCACGAGTATTGTATGTTGGGGACAGGTGTGAAGGAAACAGAGGTGTTGTTTTGCTCACTTGGGCTGTAATTGACTCAATTGTTTATTCTCTTACATGGGAGTGTGCCTTTTACATTTATTTTCTATTTGTTGAGGCATTATTATGGCCTTGCTTTAGACTTTTTCCACTGGGGCAGTATGTGCTATAAGCTTTTTGAGATATCAATGTTGATTTTGAACTCCTTTTTTGGATTACCAGTCTATACATCCACAGAACCAATCTCAGTATGCGGAAGCACGTGTGAGTGTGGTATGATCTCGCTCACTTGTATGACCCTGTGATATTTGCCTGGCTTGTGTTCAGACATGATCTGTCTGAGTTTGCACTTCTCCCTTTGTATATCGCATGTGCCTTTTGTCTGATCCTCACTGGATTGGAGCACACCCCCTGCGCAGTGTGGAACTTGTGCACGTCACATGTACTGTTAGTCATTGGCTTCAGACTGAGCCATATAGCGTGCATTACTCATTGTCTATCTAGTTGACCTTGAGGTATCGATCTGCAAGTATTTCAATTTCATATATTTGGACGGGGCATATACTGGGGAGGTACTCATTAAGAACAGTGACTGTGTGTATTTCTAGTGTCTCATGATCATGCCATAATGATTTGTTTACAGTGATTAATATTCATGTTTGACCTTTTAGGCAAATGTATGTAGCATTTTGTAAAATGAGTGTACTGATATATGCATCTCAGTCATTTCTATGGTACTGAGAACCTTAACAATATAGCGGCCATGTCGGACCCTAGCACTGTTTGGAGATTAGTTATTGTCCTTTGTTTATGTTTTCACATTGGTAGTGTTTAAAGAGCCTTTGTTATTTTCCGATCCCAACTGTGATCAAGGCTATGGCCAAAAGACGTTGAGTGAGGAGGCGCATGTTGGATTAAAATGCGTGTGCAATCTTTAATTCCAGGAGAGTCCGTGTTTTCCCTGTATTGTGGGGAATCTTTTTTGTATAAATATGTATATATATATATATATATATATATATATATATATATATATACTGTATATATATCCCAATTTAACATTCCACACCAAAAGAGGGTGCTACAAAACAAATGATAATGCAGATTTGTTCATAATAGTTAGCATGGCATGAACACATATCAAGTGGACATAATCATGCATAAATGACAATCCATTCAAACATATTCTAGCCCAAGTGGGCAAACTTGCTATGCTGAGCAAAAAGTAATCATATCTCACTGACAGCAGGTCTGATCCATTGCCGTGGTCATACTCCAGCCCAAGTGGGCATACTGAACAACATACATCCCAAAGATTAATCTTGCACATCCAAAGCACTATGCACTGACGTAAATAAAACCATAAAATAAAACTAGATTAAAAACAATGCATACTGAACAACCTAGAAGTAAAAAAAGAGAGAAACCTCCCACTACACCCTATTATGATAGGTGTACTGCAATTTCCTCATCTAAGTTCAAACCTTGGGGTTTGAGGGTCTCAAAATCCAAAATATACCTGGATTCTCATTTGTGTAATTCTTTCTTCCAATCTCCTCCCCGCTGTTGGGTGCAACATTGTCAATCACCATAAATTAAAGTAGGCTTTAATGATCAAAGTGAACCTCTGCAAAATGTTTAGCCACAGGATATGAAGTGTCATCATGTCCTTTGGTCCTCATGTATTCCAATACAATAACTCGTGCCCTCGCCATGGACTGCTAATTACCCAAATTATTACGGCACTCGTGACAAACTTTATGTCAATAAAAATATCAATGAAACATTTGAAGTAAAAACTGTGCACAGCAGGGCCGCAAGCTGTAGTTAACTTAGGCTGCTAGTTATGGTTACTTGAAATAATTCTAATTATACCTCTTGGATTTCTCTGGTTTTGTTCGAGTAAATTCAGAACCTAACTATATACTGTATATACACACACACCTGTCCGGCCCTGGTATTTGTGTAGCCCTGACAAATACCAGGACAGGACAGGGTTACCTTGATAACTGGCAGCCTGTAGTCCTACTTCTGTGTCCTACCTGTTCTAGTTTTTGTTTCTCAAAATCTGGTTGCCTTGCAGAGCTCCCAACTTTGGAGATAGAGAACCAGTTACGAGTTTGGCGTAGGCTCACCATCCCGTGATTCTGAGCAAATCACTTAACATCCCTGTGCCTACGCTCCAATACCATGGGGTCGAGTTTGCACTATATGTAAGTGTAAATGAGGAATCAGTGCAGTTGCATAGATGCCGTTACAAGTTATAAATCTTTCTGCTGGATGCAGTCGCTGTTGTACAGGTCTTTGGTAGCAGTGCCTGAAATTTACAAAACTATTTTTTGCGAACTCTGAGGAAATTGTTGTTTCAAACATCATCTGACTGTGAAACAGATGACTTTTTTTGTTCTTTTAAAAAGTGAGCACAGGTTTGCAAACATGACTTCTTCATGTTTGAAAACATTCAGGGGAAGAGCAGTCCACAAAGCGGACCAGTTAGGGGTCTGCACTTAACGCCTCCCTTGGGTGGGACAGAAGCCCGGGGAGGGTAGTAAGCCTGTGAAAATGGTGCACCCGGATTGGCGGGTATCCCTTAAATCAGCCAATCCGGGAGCACCATGGTAGGATAAAAGGGAGGGGTCACGGAACGCACCCTTACATTCAACCCCAGGAGTGTTGGAGTGCTGGAGGACAAGGCTGTCAGTTGTCTCAGTCTTGGTGGAGTTTTGAGAGCCTTGATGCAGAGGACAGTCATTGCGGGGACCGGACGGACAATGGGGACTCTCTTTAACCTCCACTGTGGTCTGAAGATGTCGAGAGGAAATGGAAAACAGCCAGGCCGGCGTATCCTGCAACATCGTGACAATTGAGGTGCAGGCGTCCGGCAGCACGACGAGAGTGTTAACGGCACCAACGTGCCCATCTGTGACCATGCAGTACAGGAGATGGCGGGGGAGAGGCGGACAACAGCCAAGCCCGCCGATCCCACAACATCACTGCAAGTAAGAATAGGAAAGTAAATAGGCACTCACATCTGCGGAGCTGAACTAGCGGGCAGCGTGCACAGCGCCTGAGACTGTTAGGGCATGTCGTCAGAGCTCCCGGCCCTGAAACCAGTGAATCTCAGAATAACCTGGCCTAAAAGAGGCTTCCTCCAAAATGGTCCTAGGGATACCTCACGTGAGGACAATGAGAGCAGGCAAATGTGGCCTCAAGGGGTCAGCAGTGGGTGGCCATGGCACTTGGAGGGTCTAAGGAGTAAATTCATTAGACTTGAGAAGTTAAAGAAGTTAAAGTTAAAGAAGAGTGAACTTTCCAAATGGTGGGATGGGGCGACTTTGAAATAATATAAGAAGCTCAATCGTATCCCCCATGGATTGAGATCAAAAAATTTCCCTACTTATGATGACCTGGACGCCGACCTTTTGACTTTATGGGACAATGAATTGACTGCTAGTTCGATGAGACTTATGGATATTTTGATCATTAATGCAGAAAGGAAAGTTGACCGTTTACAGTCTGATATAGGTATTCTTGAGAAAGAGATTGAGGATCTAAATCTGAAAGAGGCTACTGACAAAAACTATAACATTTTAGAGGAGGTATTGCTTAAATTTCAAGAGGAAATCACTCAGAGAAAAGCAAGGAAACTCAAACGAGACGAAAGGGACTATTTGACCGGTAGGGTTTTTACTTTTGCCAGCAAATATGATAATTTGGTACATAGCAATCAAGATCTAAGAGGATCCAGTGTGTCAAATGTTTCGGATTCAACATTAGCGAGTACTTCAATTACAAGTGATAGTGAGGCTGAAAATGGGATGGGCAAGAACGTTTTTTTACAGGAGTTGATGAGAATCAAACAGGGCAAATACAATCAAAACAGAAAAACATCATCCACAGGAAGACCAGGAGGGGTGGAAGAGGATCAGGTGGTAAGACCAAAAGATTCAAATGGAATAAGGACGAGGTCTTGGGACAAAAAATGTAATGTTATCAACTTTTCTAAATTAGAGCTCTCTTCAGGAGCCATAAATTTGTTAGCGAAGGGTCTTAATTTCTGCCCTAGTACTTTTGGGGATCCTTGTAGATCCAAGATAGACCTGTATAAATTTGTTCGTAGACTTAAATTGAAAAAATATTTTCTATCAAACTCTGGCGAAGATTTGACTACAGTTGTTCACCCACCGAGGTTACCGTTGAGTGCGTTATCTATAGAAGAGGTTCAAGGTACAGCACTTTTACTATCCATTGCGGAGCAAGAAGAGGATCCTGACATTATGTCACGAGTCTTACAGGACTTAGATGTGGCTTCTAATATTAGCATTTCCAGCAAATCACGTTGGACACCTAGAATGTTGGGTATTAATTCTTTGGATAGATTTTTTGATTTGGTTTGTAAATATTTTGATAATTATTTATTGAAAAAAAGTAGATTTTTACATTTCTCTAAAAATCTAAGTTCTGATGAATTGGTTGCATTGGAATCACTTAAACAAGAAAAGGAGGTAATCATTAAACAAGCAGATAAGGGTGGCAATGTAGTCATTATGAATAAACTGGACTATGACAATGAGGTTTTGTCACAGTTGAATGATGTGATGTGTTACGAACGTGTGAGTGGCAATCCTATTCCCACTCTTACTTTCAAGATCAACGGTAAGTTACTCGCCTCACAAAAACAGCGGCTACTTAACAAGGATGAAAGTCTATATCTTAAGGTGGATCATCCTAGATTTCCTTGCCTATATACATTACCCAAAGTACATAAAAAATTACCTTTTCCACCAGGTAGACCAATTGTGTCTGGTATACTTGGCCCGACAGAGAGACTTTCCGAATATGTTGATTTCTTTTTACAACCACTGGTATACAATCTTCCGTCTTTTATTAAGAATACTATACATATTCTTAGTATTCTGAGTGATATAGATTGGGAAAGTAGCATGCTGCTGTTTACTTTGGATGTTACCTCTCTCTATACCTGTATTAATCATGACTTAGGACGTTTGGCTTTCCAATACTTTTTTAACAGGAGATCGGCAAGCCTATGGGAACATACAGGTATGCTAATTGAAATGATGGATTTGATTCTCACGAATATTTTTTTTCTGTTCAATGGCAACTGGTTTAGACAGAAACAAGGTGTAGCGATGGGCTCCAAATTCTCCCCCTCATATGCAAATCTTTTCATGGGGTGGTTTGAGGATAAGTTGGTTTAGGGCCCTGGATCTACTCAATGGCAGACTTATATACTGTACTGGGGTCGCTACATAGAAGATTGTCTTTTAATTTGGACGGGTGGTACAGATAAACTGATTGAATTTTGTGAATTCTTATACTCAAATACCATGAATGTAAGGTTTACTCATCACTTTAGTTCTGAGAATATCGAATTTCTGGATGTTGAGCTTTTCATCGTCAACAACAAAATACAGAGTAGGCTTTTTCGTAAGACAACAGCTTGCAACTCTATCCTACACGCTAACCAAAGAGATTTGCCACACAGGGTTACCCTAATAATGTGATCAAGAGGGCACAACAACGGGCAAGATAACTCAAGAGAAGTGATACCTTAAAAGCAAAGGATGATACTAGTGACACTAAGAAATCCAACAAGGTTAGATTTGTTACAGATTACAATAACTCATCGATGATTTTGAGGAAATTTATGTTGAAACATTGGGATATGTTACTCCAGGATGAAACATTGAAAAATGTGGTACCTACAAGAGTGCCCACATCATATCGCAGAGGTAGAACCTTGAGGAATATTCTGAGCCCAAGCTTTACTGTCACCATGCCTACTAGAACATGGCTATCACAACAGGGGGGGGGTTTCTTTAGATGTGGGCAATGTGGTGTGTGCCGTTGGGCCTGCCAAAATATAAATGAGTTCTCCACATGTAGACAACAGACTTACAAGATTAACTCAATGATTGACTGCAATACTTCATTTGTTATCTATGTGATACGCTGTAAATGTCTTCGTATATATGTGGGAAGTACTATTCGTCCATTGAGAATCAGAATTAGTGAACATGTCAGAGCACTTAAGAACTGCGATGTGAGATATCCTGTTGTGGCACATATCATGACTTGTAATTCGCAAGATACTCATAAAAGCTTTCAATTCTTTGGTTTTGAACAGGTTCACAGAAATCCTAGAGGAGGTAACAGGGAATTGGCCTTACGTAGAAAAGAAGCACTATGGATAATGAGATTGAGAGCGGTGGAGCTGGGACTTATTTCTGATAGGGAACTAGAATATTTCTTGGGAGACTAATAAGCGACTCCATTACATATAATATCATGAAGGCTGATGTCATTTATAATCATAATGTGTAGATGTGGTGTGTTAACCGCTCTATTCCACTGATTTGTACTTGTCCATCTCCTACAAATATGTAATTAAGTAACTGTGATCGATTTGTGCACATATATGATACTAGTTGTGTTGTTATTCTATTGGTTCTGTAACACACACCAATCATTTATTATTGCTTATAACACTTGAGGTGACAGCCAAAGTTCTCTTACATAGTTGCAGATGCAGGGTACTTGCTTGTTTTTACTTTTGAATTTGTGCATCTTACTATATTCTAGTAAAGTTTTTGTTTAATTCATTTATCTATTTAAGTTATATCCGTCTATTTATATCTAATCTGACTTATTATTTCCCTTTTCTTTCTGTTCTGCTTTTCTTAATACGTTACACTTCGTTATTTGGGTCTATTTCCATTTCTGGGTCTCTTTGTGTGATAATGAGCATGTAGTATCGATTTGTGCAGACCTTGTATGCATTTAGCAGCTGTAACGCGTTTACATGAGCCACGGTTATACGCGAGGTGTTCGTTCTTCTTTTTTCTATTTCTATGACGTTAGTCCTCTTTTTGTTTTTGTCCTGTGGATGATACACATAAAGACTTCCGGATTCAGCGACCGCGGCCAGCGTACTCGCGGTCTTGATGGCGATGTGAACCGGGACGCCGGTTTAGGTGTTTTTGGAATATGGGTGAGTCAGGTTTGTTTGTGCATATAATGCATGCTGTAGCTATGCATTTGCGGTTGACCAAATGGTTGAAGCTGTTCCTTGTTGAACGAGCTATTTGGGATTATTTTCTTTACAGCGCTTCTAAGATTAAGTTGTGCGATACACTTGAACACGTCGAGATTACAACACGGATATCTTGGCATTTTTACGAGAAGTCCTATTAAGGTATTTTTGGTGTATGAATTACCCGTGTTTTATATGTGGTGGGCTTGGTAACGGATAATTAATTTGTACACGGGTTGTTGCCATCATTAATATACGCCTATATATTTTTCAGTTAGACCCGGACCGTGGCAGTGCTATATTACAGATATTTATGGAAGATTGTCACACCACGATTATTCTACATTTGAGGTAACTTTGACTGATGTAGACACTCCACTTTTGATGAGATCACGTTATTAATACATAATTTGATATCCTGCATGGCTTTGTGGTGGATATATCCATCTGCATGTTTCACTAGCACTTTACACTAATAACTTGCTCGAGGTTTTCAGGTTGTTTAAACGCAGTTTTAGCTTTTGGGACCACAAATTTCCGTGCACAATTCTCACTCGGCTTTAGCGACTCTTGGTTACATGATATTGCTTCTTATTTAAGGTATTTTGTGGTCCATTATGTTTATGGGGTATAGCTCACATTTGGAGTTTTTTGTTTTTAATTTTGTGGCGTTCAGGTGTATTCTCTGGCTGTACCCGGTTTTGTCTTTTCTTGGTTTTCTCTTTTTTTCTCTGTTCATACTTACTAAGATTGGGTGTTTGCCACCCGTTTCAATACATGAGCATTTTGTTTCTCCACTGAAGTGTTGTGTTTGTGCAATTTTCAGCCCTGAAGAAGTCGTTGGGGGTTATTTCCCCGTGACGAAACACGTGTTGGCTGTGTTGCGTTTCAAATCATTCTGTGAAGTTTCAATGATTGGACACGTTGGAATTCCATCTTTGGGAGAATTTTTCCTGCATTAAAAGTATGAAAAACTCGACCACATATCTATGGACTGATCGTATTAATCTGATTGGATTGTTGAATTACTTCATTATATTACTCTATGTGCATGTATATGCTTTTGTTGTAATTTATTTGAGTGCCTCACATAGGTAGTTATTGTGCTTTGTTTACTTGGTAAACGACTTGAGGGATGGGTGTGGTCCCTTGTGAGGGCACCATATAGCGACTGTGCGGCCTTTTTTTGTCCTTGAGCGCCCCTTTTTCTCACTCATGCACCCCTGTATTGAATGGCCATAGCACTTGTAGCATGGGAGGTCAGATTACCCACCCATCTGTAACAAGGGGGGGGAGCTGAGTAGCCGCCAAATGCTGTGTAGCATGCCTCAAAAGCCATTATGAAGGAGGCTGTGCTGGAGTAGCGCCATTAGCAGAGTGAACGACAGACAGAAGATCTTGCAATTAGAAGGGGATGCATGGGGCATGTTGATGCTATGTTTATGCACCATGTGATTCACTGCCATTGTGTTACTAAACTGCGAGCAATTGTTATCCCAAAAAATTGTCTCCCTCATATTTATGTACAGAGCAATTTGGGAATCTCGGGAGTCACTGTTGGGGTCTGGAGTTCTTGCCCAAATGGGTGGGGTTTCTGGCATAATAGTAATATTAGGTATGCCTCCATTTTGAACAGCTAACAGCCTATCATCAAGAACATTTCATTTGATTGCAGTTTAAGTTTGTAAAATGACTCCATATGGTCTGGGATATCAAGTTCCAATATTGGATTTTCTCTTTACAGATAATGGTGATCAGGTGTGTTAGTCCATCTGATTTTATTGAAACAAACCAAGACTATAACTTTCACAATACATCAGATCGCTATGGCAGCTCGTTTCTGGTGAACTTATTCCAGCATCTGGTTATTGGCGTCTATCAGGTAGTATTGCATACTTGCCACCACTATCGGGTGCTAGGCTACTGCTTTTTCACCAAAACATATTTTTCTGAGTCATCATAATTGACTTTTACATGTGCTTTCACAATGGCGGCATCCTGTGACTAGGTAGATAAGGTTCTCTTGTTAGAAGTGAGATGTGACAGAAACAGCATGTAATTTGAGCTGGTGGGGGGCGTTGGCATTTATTTTTCCCTGACAGATATTTCTCAAAAGCTAGAGAGGTGAAAACATAAACATGGAAAAGAAGGAGGAAGAGACAATTGGAAAAAACATGACCTAGGGAAAAAGCAAGAACCTGCAAGAGAGATAAAAGGGCAGGGAGTGTCTGGTGTTGGATTAAAAAGGTGTACAGTGTATTTCAGAGTATGCGTCCCTGGTATTTGATGCACTAACAACTAATAGCAGTGGCCGCGGTTTCTGGGCAGCACTGTGGGCACCGGCACTCATTATTTTACAAATTAAGCACTAGGCCGAAGGTTCTAAAAATGTTCTTCATAGGTACATTTAGAATAGATTTTGAACAGCAAGCTTTGTCATTTTCCCAGAAAGACAACATCAGCGATGTAATTAAAAACAAAACCTCCAAGAATATTCAACTAAAGGCTTTGTTATTCAATTGCTGAACAACCAACTTCACTTCTCTCAGCTTCACTCTAAGGTACGATTGGCCAGGTGATATTTCAGTACTCACCAGAGGGCTCGCACTGAAGCCTAAAGTGCCACATACTTCCATTTGCCTGGGCTAGGGTGACCATATTTGCTGAACCAAAAACCAGGACACCCACACACATAGGAGTAGGACTAATTGTTGACACCCACCATGAGCACTGAAAGCCTACAATGCGGCACCCATCAGCACAGACGAAGGTCTGCACTGCCACATACAACAAACCTATAAAAAAGCTGTGTATACAAAAGATCAGCATTTCAGATGCTGTGAACTTCTATTTCACAACGAATGGACACCCGAAGAAAAAGTGTGAAGATTTAAAGTTGTCAGTTACCACACATGAAAAACATAGGCCACTTTGCTTTGGATTCTGGATCTTGCAAATCCTGTATTTATAATGATACAACACGACTACAAGTACCAGAAGACAAAACAATTAAAAAAAAGAAATTAATACGTTTCAATGTGTTTTTTCACTGGGAATAAAAACAATCTGGTCCCCTTTTCTGACTTTAGTGAAAACCTCTGAAACCTAGATGAAAACGCTATATATCATGCTTTGTTGAGACATAGGACAAACTTGGCCTTTGTTAGTACGCTCATGTGATACTTATTCCCCCCTCTTTAAAAACATGCTGGGCTGCATGCATGAAGCAATGCAGTAGGCGTCGCTTTAAAAAATATAACTTCTGTTCCTGGTGTGGGCAGAAGCCCGGTGAAAACGTGAGCATGCACTAACCAGTAATTAATGAGTGAACTCATTAGATCGTACTAGCACAGGTGTCTTAATAAAAATTATTAATGAGTGTTTATGTATTTTGAATAATGAGTTTATGTAGAAAAAGTAATAACATAGAAAAATAATGCACACATTTGAAAATGTGATCACGAAGAAAGCCATCAATGTTAACGAAATGTGCTAATCAATGATTAAATATTATGAAATGTCAAATATATGTTAGACTAATGTAGTAATATGTCATATTGAGGGTTATGCAGTAAGCATTAACTTTATTAATTGTAGGCCTCAACTTAGCGAGTGTCTTGGCCTACTTGCCAAGCCTTGTGTAAAAGCTGTATTTCTTAGCGTTTAATGAATTGCTGACCAGAGAAGGTAAACTAGGAGTGTCTATTGTATTGTTTGAATGTGCTCATAACGGAAGCTTTTCGTGAGAACCGACTGCTAGGAGGTGATGTTCTTGCTAATGCAACATTTTATGTGTAATGTGTGTGAGACTGACTTTCCCAGGACAAGAACAATGAAGATACTGACTAGAGTAGAAGCTGCAACAACATTGTTACCTGACAAGCCGAATGATGAGGATATCGTAAGACGAACCAATCAACAATATGAGAACGGAGAAATATTAGAATTCACAGATTTGGGATATTAGTTTTATTGGACAGAGTGTGAACATACGATTAACTGACCAATAGGGAATTGGGGGATAGTTTAGGTGACTTTAACTTAACGACACTGCACAATGAGAAGAGAGACATTCTGCCCTTGCCTTAATGCAGTCATTTTGACCATATTTTTCCTGACCAAGAGGTTACTACTTTCTTAAGCGTCTTGATTAGAGACATGCTTAACTTTAATGCTTAAAGACTTTGCCCTTTTAAATTCTGATGCTGAAGCCTGATGTCTTACTGATCGACTGATGTCCTGAGGACGAAGACTGATTCTGCTTTGCTGATCCACCATGCAGATTGGTATATCCAGAATGTGATTATTATGCATATTTGCTTTTTCTTTCTAGGTATTAACTGCACTGATTATCTATGGCCCTACCATAGTTAGATGTTTTTCCAAATTTGTGTTACTAAATTGTTTTGCATGAAGTCCAAGATGCTGATGCTAATCTAATGTTAGTTAAGGATTCTCACTAATGAATTACGATAACAGGGACTAATGCTTGACGAATTTCTCTGCTGAATTTCATGTATGTGATAACGTTGACGCATTTGACTTTTGCTATTGATTTGCACCATAACTTTAGAATGTGTTGTAGTTCAAGCTTTGATTAGATCGAGTTTCTTCCACTGCTTCGGACAATCAGTGTTGTTTCTGTATGTGTTTCATATGATTTTGAGATTAATTGACATGACCTTAGCATTGTTAATACAGGGAAATAAACATTCTAAACTTTTACTAAAGGTGTGGTTATTCATGACTGAAAGGTCATGGTGTGTGACAATTACTGACTTCATTGATAATTGATGTTATTGATTACTAATTGATTATTGATTATTGACTATTGTGTATTGATTATGTACTGAATCTATGGTAAGAACATCTTAATTGAGAGTCAAAAGATTCATCGACCTATTAGCGTCCCCTTGTAATTTTACTTATTATGGACAGACACGCTAATAATCGTTCTCAGATACTGGGATATGTATTCATTTAAACTATATGTGTGTGGACAACAGGACAGTCCATGAAAAACCGGGTCTGTCTTGGCAAATCTGGGACTTCTGGTCACTGTAGCCCGGCACATAGTGATGTAACAGATGTTTGGAATTTAGGTCTGTGCAGTTTCCAGCAGCTTCATTCGCACAGTACTGGTCAGTGCACCTTTAAGGGTACACTTTGTGAAGGCAGAAAATGGTGTACATCCTGCCCGGGCCCTGTGATAGGATGGCAGACGGTGCCTACAGCCTAACCCAGAAGGGTTTGCCAATATTCGATTTATCAATTCTCATCATTTTCTAACCTCACTGAGGGGAGAAGGGTTTGATTTATTGTAGCTGCCATATGATTTCTTGTTTTGTATGATATCTGTAACCTCATCGGTCTTTTTAACCCATCTTGTAGTTCCACCATTTCCATTTGTACAAATGTACCTGCACACAAAGTGAACAGAAACTGAAAAAGTTAGTTTTGTCCATGCCTCACACTCCTTTTCACCTCACTCCTTTCTCCACCATGTCCACCTTCCTCAACCACCTCTTCTCTTTCATCTGCCCTCTTACTTTCCCCTCCTTCGCCTCTTCTCTCTCGTCTTCACTCCTATTCTGACTCTCCCCTCACAGCATCAGAAGACCACATGACATGTTAACATGCACATTTACAATGCTGTTCTACATGGTGCATGTTAGACTTTTCATCCTTGGCGTGGTCTCTCCTAACTTTTTGCCTCTGTTTCCCAGGTTGTTGATGTGTGCTGGACTCTGATTTTGCTGTTTTTGTTACTCTGGGCACTTTACCACTGCTAACCAGTGCTAAAGTGCAAGTGCCCCTTTACAAATTATGTATGTCATTGGTTTATCCATGATTGGCATATTTGATTTATTAGTAAGTCCCTAGTACAGTGCACTAGAGGTGCCCAGGGCCTGTAACTCAAATGCTACTAGTGGGCCTGCAGCACTGGATGTGCCACCCACATAAGTATCTCTGTAATCATGTGTCAGACCTGCCACTGTAGTGTCTGGTGTGCAGTTTTATCTGTAAATTTAACTTGGTAAGTGTACCCACTTGCCAGACTGAAACCTTCCCTTTTCTTACATGTAAGGCACCCCTAAGGTAGGCCCTAGGTAGCCCCAAGGGCAGGGTGCAGTGTATGGTTAAGATAGGACATATAGTAATGTGTTTTATATGTCCTGACAGTGAAATATTGCTAAATTCGTTTTTCACTGTTGAAAGGCCTGTCCCTCTAAAAGGTTAACATGGGGGCTACCTTTAACTCTGATTAAAGTGTAGATTCCCTTAGGGAGCGGATGGACATGTGGAGTTTGGGGTCTCTGAGCTCACAATTTAAAAAAACAACTTTTAGTAAAGTTGATTTTAAGATTGTGTGTTTGAAAATGACACTTATAGAAAGTGTGCATTTTCTTGCTTATACCATTTCTGTGACTCTGCCTGTTTGTGGATTCCCTGTCTGGGTCAGTTTGACAGTTGGGCTGGTTGCACCTCACACTAGACAGTGACACAAAGGGAGCTGGGGTGTAGTCTGCATTTCCTGATGAGCCATCTGTGCTACGAGGGAGGGGAGGAGTGGTCACTTACACCTGAAAGGGCTGTGCCTGCCCTCACACAATGCAGTCTCCAACCCCCTGGTGAGTGTCTGGGGCCTGGCCTGGGCAAGGCAGGATTTCACATTAAAGAGAGACTTTGCTTTGAAGTAGGCCTACTTCAAAGGATAAATTGGGTATAAGAAGGGCACCCAAAACCACAAACTTTAGAACACTTCTGCTAACCAAGAGGAACCTCTGCCTGGAGAAGAGCTGAAGAGCTGCCCTGCCTGTGACTGTGCTTTGTGGAGGTATCCTGCAGTTGCTGCTTCTGCCAGAGTATGAGGGCAAAGACTGGACTTTGTGAACCTTCCATCTTGTGAAGATCTCCAAGGGCTTAATTTAGAGCTTGCAAAAGACTTCTCTCTGCCAGCACCTGGAGCCTCTGGAGAGATTCCTACTCTGCCCTGTGGTGCCCATCCAGTTCCTGGGACCCTGAAAGGAGAAGCTGGCAGCCTAAGAGGAAGAAATCCACGCACAGAACACCATGCAGGGAAAAGATCAACATGACTCCGATCTACGTCTGGGAAATCGACGCACCGCCGGCTTCGCACCTGAAAATCGACACTCGCCTGTAACGCGATCGAAGAATCGACGCACGGAGCTGGAAAAACGACGCCCAGCATCGTTGACAGAGGCTGGGAGATCGCAACCCACGCTGTGTGGTTTGTGGATCATCGTGCGGCTGGATTTCCGACGCAAACACCGCTGGGCATGTAAAAACAACGCAAGGCCTGCTCAGACCCAAGAGTGCTGACCGGATCGATGCATCGCTCTCCTGCTGAGAGAAGAAACAACGCTCCCTGACCCAACGAAAGGAGAAACGAAGCAAGGTCTCACTCGTGAATTAAATTGATGCATCGCAAGCCCTTTTGGACGCACACTCACCCGTGCTGGGTTATTTTTGATGCACCCAAGGTACATTTTCATGCTAACAGTGTTTTTAAAACTACATGAAGACTCTTTTTGCTTTTTAATTGATAACTTGACTTGTGTATTGTGGATTTTTGTCATTTTGGTCTTGTTTTGTTTAGAGAAATATTCTCTATTTTTCTAAACCTGTGTTGTGCCATTTTGTAGTGTTTTCCTTAAGTTACTGTGTGTGTTGGAACACATACTTTACACCTAGCACTCTGAAGTTAAGCCTACTGCTCGTGCCAAGCTACCAAGAGAGTAAGCAGGGGTTAGCTGAGGTTGATTCTCTTTTACCCTGAATAGAGTGAGGGTCCTTGCTTGAACAGGGGGTAACCTGACTGCTAACCAAAGACCCCATTTCTAACAGTGCACATTGGCTATATTTGAGGAATAATGCATTGTGCTGTAACGGTTTTGCATTTGTGAGGGAAGGGGTTCCTCCTGCTGGATGTGCCCCCTGAATCCCGACTCATCAATATCGATGTTACAGAATATCGAAAATGAAATATCGACAGGGAAATGTAGATTTTAAATACCTAACTCTACCTTGATGAAACTACATCAATATTCTATGTACATAACACTTCAAGGTACATAGATGTGGAGTTAGGAACAGTAAAACATGTCCCTACATGCACACACCAATCGATTTGGTCCCTCCATATTCTGTACTCGATATTAGTATGACTCGATATTATTGGAGTCGATATTCCACTGTTGTTGTTACCCCCAACTGCCCTGTTATTTGTTTTCAGGATGCTCGCGCTGCTGCTGCCCAGGCAGTTTCTTTGTTGTGTTAGTAAAACTTCATGAAATCCTTTCCACTGTACAAGAGCCAAACTGATTGGCATTTCCAGTGCTTGCTTTATGATGTTTGCAAACTACACGTGCCTTTTTAACGGAACAATGGTTGCTTTGCTCGTGAGGACGTACAGTAAAGTGTATATCACGAACAGACTCAATCTGAGCTCGTGCTAAGTAGAAAATACAGATATATGTCATTGGAAATTAGATACTCTTGCCTTTTGCAGCTGTGTACCAAAAACAGGAAAAGCCTTCATGTATGAGAGTGACCTAGTACCATCATTTGCTGAAGAAACAAGGCATGGTGACAGGTCCTTCCCAGGAGCAACAAAATTCAGTTTAGCAAACTTTGGAGTAATTTATCTGAGTTTTGTGGAAATGCTATTTTACTGTCAAAAAAAGAGTAGTCCTGTCGCATTAGATTCGTTTTTGATAGATATCAACCGCGCGGTGCGGGATTTACTGAAGGACACGTTTAAAGTATCTATAAACAACCGAGTTCCAACAAATATAAAGATTCCAAAATATATTTTTGTGCTTGTGAAGCATGTGGCAGCACAGGAACAATGTCATGGGGAGAGGAAGAGGGTTCACACAACTTTCAGTTTACTAAAATAAAAATCTCAGTTTATTTAAACTTCTAGTTTTATTCCTTTATGGAAAATGGTGTATTTACGTTTAGGAACAAAATAACACCAAATTAACTGTATCTCTTCAGTCAGTGGCCCATTTTCTGAGCATTTACACACAAAAAAATGGTTATGATCTTACCTTTTAGTAAGTTTGTCAATGTATCTTTCTAACATATGCCTTCAAAGTTTTTGAGAGAAAATTGTGCACCTTAATGACAATTCACTACAGTGAAATAAAATATTTGGCATGTTTTGTGCTGCTGATCCACATAGTCAGCAGTACCTAGGATCTCATCGTCTGCAATGCTATGTCCCCTATGTTACGAAGACTAGTTAACACCCAGAGCACAGCAGCGTGAATTCCAGTCGTAGTATGTGTGTTTTTTAACAGATTCAAAAATATATAATTTGTGGGTGGGTGGGCGTGCAGTAAAAATTACATTTTAACAGTATTGAAGGTCAGACACTTACCAAGATAAATACACGGCTAGTTCAATTTTACGTTCTTCCCCATGTCCAGCAACCACATGGCACCCACATATGAGATCAGTACCCCATAAAGCAGTCTAAGTACAACATTTCTCAAAGTAATGGCCCAGGCTTGCAAATATTTTGCTATGACTTACTTACTCTTGTAGTATAGCTAGGGGAAAGCCAGCATTAGTCTTGGTTCAGTCCTGAAGCTAATGAGTGCAACAAGAGTACTACAGTAGTAAGTTATACTTACTCATACACTAATTCTTATGATGCGGCCCCAGAGAAGTTTGTTTTTTTGATTGACTTGTTTTGATGGTATACTAGTTGCAATAATTTTTCACAGATGCCAGAGCCCTTTAGAGCCCAGTAGAAATGTATACTATTAAAAGGTATTATCAAGGCCACTGGAATTATTCAGCAGGGGAGGACCAAATTATGTTGCAGAGTTGACTAAATTAAGAGGCAAAAAAAGCAAATTATGTTGCATAATGCAGCACATTTTGTGATAGTAGCAAGTAATTATTTTGCCAGTTTTGCACATTAATATTGTCTGGGCAAAGATTTCCATCTCATAAGCATCAGCTTAACACACAAATGTAGCAATAAGCAACAAAAAGGTGACCAGGCAACCTTTGCAATGGGCCGTCCACTGAGATGCAATAAGTTTTGCTGAGTGTTTAATATCGTTTGATCAGTTTGGGCCAGAATCAAAATGTAGTTTTTGTTAACATCTGCAGATTATACAGTATATGAAGGATTATGTGACAAATGCAGCAAAGCCATAAATATGCAAGAAATGTTGCAGCCACAAAATCGCATAATTCCATTGGCCCTAGGGATTGTCCATGTATGAAAGTACTGAAACATGCTCCACAATCTTTTAGTTTCCTGAATGAGATTGTGTCAAACGTTGTGGAGAAATCTAAGAATGCACCATCAAAATAATGCTGATCTCTCCTTTGTGACATTTCTTACAATCAGTGCAAGCAGCTCTGTCTGAAACCATTGAAGGGTGGCTGTCCTCTTAATTAGATGAGCTAGCTACCCAAGCCCTCGTAAGCAGCAAACTGGACTACAGCAATGCCCTCTATGCAGGAACCACAGCCAAACTCCAGAAGAGGCTGCAGTGCATCCAGAACGCCTCCGCACGCCTCATCCTGGACATCCCCCACCACTGCCACATCACCGACCACCTGAGAAACCTACACTGGCTCCCAGTCAACAATAGAATCACCTTCATACTTCTCACCCATTCTCACATAGCACTGCACACACCGGACCAGAATACCTCAACCGACGGCTTTCCTTCTACTCCCTGACCCGGCATCTCCACTCCACAGACCTCGCCCTCGCACCGTACCACGCATCTGCAGAACTACAACCGGCGGTATATAATTCTCGCAACTCGCCGCCAAAACCTGGAACACTCCTACCACCCAACTGCGCCAGACCAAAGACCTCCTTACCTTCAGGAAACTTCTCAAGACCTGGCTGTTCGAGCAGTAGCATCACCTCCCAGTTCTTCTCCCCACCCTGGGCCTTGAGACACTCACGGGTGAGTAGTCCTCTTTACAAATTCCTGATTGATTGAGCTTCATTCATTTTTCAAATCAAAAGTAAACCAATGGTCTTTTGAGATGTTTGGCCCACCTTTACATTGGCAAATTTAAGTGTTATGCGTCTTAATTTGAGCCTGTACAGTTTATCCAAAGCATTTTCTAATTGGGACTTCAAATGAACAATGGATATGGATTTTGTATTGAAGAGATAATATTTGATTGAACATACTCCTATTTTTTCAAAGCCTCAATTAAATACTATGAAAAAGATTGCATGCAGGAATGCTACCTTTTTAGGATAGGCTTGATAGCACAGTTTTCACCAAATTTTATGTGATCAACAGGAAAGAGCTTTAAGAAGCACTACTGCATTAAGAAGGATTGCAGAGAAAGGAGCTTTACACACTTGTCACACTTGTCCACAAGTTGGTATCCCTCCCTAATAGATTTGATTGAATAATAGTTGTGTACTTCTGCTGAAAAGTGTGCTTGTATAACATAGGCCTGAAATGGGTATAGTAACAAGTAAGTAAGACAAAATAGAAAAGAATGAAATCTCTCAAATAGCATGGATACAATTAAGACTGTTTATCACTTATAATCTTTTGAAATGAGTCATGGTCTGGTCTTTTAATTCATATGTACTTTTAAACAAAATTGGTTAGGGATAATGTAATTATTATGCATTTTAATCATATTTATATATTGATTTGGATTTAAGTAACTCAGTGCAATTTATATATAGAACTGCCCTAGATATTATAATAATAACTATATATAAATATAATAATAATAATAATAATAACAATAATAACCACAACAACAGATATTGCAGTGCATAATCACAAAAAGGCTAGTATCAGTACGAGAGTTGAACCACTTCAACTGTAACAAGAAGGGCAGAAGAGAGGAGAGGGAAGGTCACCCATGTATGTGGTTCTTACTCAGATAGCTTGGCACATGAGTCCTATCATTACGCATTTATCAAAGGATAGTGTTTGTCCTTCGCAGGTGTAGCCTAGATATCTATACCAGTGTCACTCCCTCTCTCCGCCATGCTCCACTCGCTCGGGAACAGCTCCAGGTGGGACCATATCTCTCTTGGAAGTGATTTAGCAGGCATTAATTCTGAATAGGCAGTCAGCTGCTCTTATCAGTAAGCCACATCTTAAAGCCACTTACTATGAAAAATAATGACAAAGGCAGGTGGCCTGAATTATGGATTGTGACATGATCCTTTTGATTGTGAGAAGCCTCACATTTTCCAACAGGCACAAATATGACTATAAGAGCCTCCTGGTAGGCTAATTGCCCCATGGTACCTCACAGGTAATGGGAATATACTACATTTACAGGGTTAGCTGATTTGTGTGACATATTTTTACAATATGTGATTTGTATACTGGTTAATCTGTTAAAACAAACACCACGGTTAGTTTGTAATTATTTGTTATTTTGATGTTCATATTTAGTGGTGTGTGCATTTTTATTTTTTATTTTTTTATTTTTTCATTTTTGAAGAAAACTCACTGGCTGGATATTGATTATGTTGTGTTATTTTGTGTGTTACTCAGCTGTGAGTTTCTAGACCACAACAACTGTAAGTCAGCATTAGTCTGCTCTGCGTCATATTTACATTGTGAGCTCTTTGACAATTGTACTAAGAGAGGGGTCTCAATTTTGAACTTTCTGAGGAATATAAGAGGGAAGGGTATTACATTAAGATCTCTATGACAACTTCAATAGGCAGAACTTTCCTTAAATGACTATTTAACAATAACATACCTCCTGTCTGACAGAGATCTCCAATTCAGGTAGTGTTATAGAGTTCTCACTGTCATTTAGCAAAAAAAATTGTTTACTATTTAGTTGTTTGTAAATTAAAGTACGTTACACTAAACACTGTTTAATGTAAAATAATTTCACACTTTGTGTAATTCTTGAACTATTATTTAACATCTTAAGTTGCTTTAGTAAATTATTTTGGCTAACTGATGTTGATATTCAGTTTCTGATTCAAGAAAGTGGCAGTAAATCTGGCATTCCCCTTATACTTCTTAGAATTTCTCCCTTCATTTGCTGGTTTAATGACCAATAATCTTTCGAATTTGAATGCTGATAAAACTCAGGTGTTGGCTCTAGGGAATCATTCTCAGACCTGGACCTCTATTTGATAGTCCTGGCTCTCGACCCACTCACAGCCATGTTACTATGGCCAAAAATGTTGGCATTACTATCAAAGCTGATTTTACCTTCTGCCCGCATGCCAACAAGATTGCTGGCACATGTTAGTTATTTTTGAAAAATTTAAGAAAGATACATATTTGCCTCTGGGCTGTCGGGAAAAAGATGGTGATTCTGCAAGCTTTCTCATCCTCTTTGAGTTATAGGCATGCAGTCTTGCTTAGTTTACCTATTTTATCAGTAGTCTTCAGATTGTGTAAATTGATTTACTTCAATTCCCTTCTGTTAAATCCCAGAATGGACTTTCTCTTTGGAGATCTCAAATGGAGTTTCTTGAATCTAAATCTCATTTTTAGACACCTTGCATGGTGCACTGGGCACTTTTTGGTGCTTGTTCTCAACATCTCATTTCTTGTTTTCAGCCCTATGTGCTGTCTCACATTCATTGTTCCTCTTTTGTGCACTCTTTGTTTTGCTTATGTTCTAATAGGATAAATCAGGCTGACTCTCTATCTTACTTCTTGCTCCCATTCCCAGTACACCAAAGGTAAAACACTTTGCCCATTTGGGTGCAGGATGAGCAGGGTGCTTGTGAGGAGTCAGAAAAATAAAGCCAGACCTGATACCAATGCCAGGGTTTGTTGTTCTTGTGGGTCTTGAAGCTTTCACCCTGGAGGTGCAGCATGAGCACTATCATAGCTGAGATGAGGCTTTATCACTGCCTCATCGTGGACACCTTCATTGCTGCCTTAGAGGCCCCTTCACTACCACCTCAGTACTGGTTCTTTGATCATTCAACATTCATCAGAACACAGCTTCTTTGTGGACTTTAGGATTGTACAAAACTTGGGTGTGGTGAGTCATAAAAAGGGCTCTTCTAGTTGAATTCAGCTTACACAGATACTTGAAAAGGAGCAGCTACAATCTACATGAAAAAACTAAACCCAGGAGTTCTGCAAGCTGATATTAAGTGAACACTGGTAAACACTGAGCATGCTTAGCAGTAACTCATCAAAAGTCTAGGTGAGATTACAGTTGTACCAAAGTACACTTTTTAGTAGTTGGCTTGCTTTTCTATAGCAATAATTTGTGAAGCCTACAATAATTGAATATGAACAAGTCTCTTACTTTCTTATAATGTAAGTTGTAACATTACTAATCACTTGAAACAAGAAAGGATGCCACTATTCAATCGTAATAAGTTATTAAAGATGACCTGTGACATGAAAAACCCTCTTCTACCAGACTGAGTGGATCCCGAATGTTTCAGCTCCCTCCTTTTTATTTTCTCTGAAAATAGACCATGATTGGCATGCAAGTAAACATTCATATATCATCCTGAAGAGAAATGTATATGATGGTTACCATACATTTAAATCACAAAGCTACTGTGGGTATGTGAGAAATTGGGTTATTATTTACCTGGGGTGTGAGCCCTGGTCAAGCAGCACCCATAATCCCTGTCAGGGTAAGGCACAAGCAACTCCCAAGTTAACCTATCCTCAACCCCCTGGTAACTTGGCACAGAGGAGTAAGGCTTAACTCGGAAACAAATGGAAAGTATTTGTGCAACACTTCAAACAGTAAAACTGTGAAAACACCACACAAAAAGATGCACACCAAGTTAGAAAAAATACCGCAACATATAACCAATAAAACAAGATAAAAACAACAAAAATCTATTCAGTAGAACCGGAGTTCTACAATGTTAGATAATAAAGTGTAAAATAGCACCTAAAAGTACAAAGCTCCACCTAGGGATACCTAGTCATGTTGGACCAGGTCTAATTACAATATTTTATGCCACCTGTAATGGAGCGAGGTTCAGATAAAGTCCCAGGTTAGCTCAGGTTCATGCCAAGAGTCCCTTTCGTGTTACAGAGGGCGATGAGGAGCAAAGAGGGCATCATGGGATGCTGTTAGCAAAGGACGAGGGGGTGGTAGGCGTCATGGGCAGGCATTGCTGGAGCTTTATGTTGATGGTCCCAGTGAGAGGTCATTGCTACAGTGCTAAGAGTCGGGCTGACAGAGCTTCTCACTGATTTGCAGTGCATGCCACAAGATATCAGTGTGAACAGACTCATTCACAGTCGTGAACAGCCTAAAAGCTTGATTTGAGCACCTGTGAGTCATACTAAGGATCCAGGCCCTGAGAGGCATCATTTTGGGGTCAGGAACTCACTGCAGCTGGATTCAGGGGCTGATTCAGGATGTTGGGCCGCATTTGATGTCCATGAGGCTCAGATCTGGAGGCCAGCAACTAGCCATTGGAGTCACTCTGGGGTCCTTCATTCAAGACAAAGTTGCAGGTTCAGTTCTCCTTTCCCAGGCAAGGTGGCAACAGGCAACAGGTCAACACATCAGGGCAGCAGTTCCTTTAGAGCAGCAGCCCAGCAGGGTTTCAGTCCCTGTAGCAGGTCAGACTACTACAAGGACTGCTTGCGGTCAGAGTATATACAGGTCCAGAAGTGAATTGAAGTCCAGTATTAATAATCAGCTTTGCCTTTGAAGTGGGTAGAAGCCTCTCAAGGCTCCTTTGAAGTGCACACGTTCCCTGCCTCCCTGGCTCCAGACTAAATACAGGGGGTATGCAGCCCTTTGTGTGGAGACAGGACAAAGCCTATTCAAGTGGAAGTGAGGCTGAGCCAAGCTCCTCCCGCCCATTATGCCAGTAATGGCCCATCCTGTCCCACCTAAGCTCACCAATGTGTATTGCTGTGTAGGAGGAATATACAAAGGACAGCTGCCAGCTACACCCAGTAATATGACCCAAAGACAGGCTGAAGGCACCAAATGTTTAAGGCAAGAAAATGCCAACTTTCTAAAAGTGGTATTTTCAGAATTACAATTCAAAATCCAACTTCACTGTAAGTTAGGATGTTAAATTGTGACTCCAGAGACACCAAACATGAAGTGGTCCCCTGTTCGCATGTGGAAATTACACTTATAAATTGTATTATGGTAACTCCAATCCTGAGGGAGAAGTAGGTCTTGCAGTAGTGAAAAACAAATGTAATAGTTTTTCACTACCAGGTTATGCAAAACTAAAAAGCACATGCCCTACTTTTTCAATACATCGCACCGTTCCCTATGGGCTGCCAAGGGCTTAAGCTAGGGGTGAATTATATGTTTTAAAAAGGAAGGTTTGGGCCTGGAAAAGGTTTACTTTGCCAGGATGGAATAGCAGTTTAGAAATGCACACAGGCTCAATGGCAGGCCTGGGACATGTTTTAAAGGGCTACTTAAGTGGATGGCACAATCAGTGCTGCCGTCCCACTAGTAGCATTTAATTTACAAGCCCTGGGCACATGTAGTGGCATTTTCCTAAATACTTATGACTTAAATATGTCTGTGGGTATAAGCCAATGTTACCATGTGTTAAGGAGAGAGCACAAGCACTTTGGCACTGGTTAGCAGTGGTAAAGTGTGCAGAGTCCTAAGGCCAGCAGAAATGAATTCAGCAACAACAGGAGGTTTGAAGGCAAAATGTTAGGCAAAACCATGTCAAGGATGCCAGGTCTAACAGGGTATGATTTACATCAAAGTGATGAAAGTATTTTGCATTTGCAAGCTGAATATTAGTGTGTTAATACAAGCAATATAGAGTTTGTGTAGCCTAAGTTTATGCAAACATAAGAATTACCTCAGGAAAAGGAGAGACCAAAGATATAGTGCCAGACTGGTGAAGACTGATCGTGTAAATATGTATAATAATAAGGAATGGTTGACTGGATAGTTAACCAAGTGTATTGGTGTATGAGCTGATGAGTAAGTGTTTGGGAACACATTTGAATATATGACTGAGGGGGTAAGTGGCTGCATGAAAAGATAAATGTATGTGTGTTTGTGAACGGACGGCTGGTGGGGGAGTGATTTCATAGATGGATGAATAGGTGGGTGAATAAAGATGCGGGAGACTTAAGCACTCCTGCTGCAGTCCAATTTGTACCTTCCGCAGGATGCCCAGCAACCTCAACCTGATGCAGACTGCATTCAAATTGCTTGTTAGAAGTGGTCCTCGTCTTTGAGGATATTTTATTTTGGAATATTCCCTTTGAGCTAAACCTCAGGACTGTCATCTTGCTCCAGGGATTGTTGGTTGGGAGAAGAAGATTTCCTGGTTGTGTATTAAGGGTCTGGTGAAAGGGAGGAGTGTACCCTGACAGGAGTAAGGGCTCACCTTTAGATAACTTGTGGTACATGCTGTGCTACAGAAGTGTATCTGGTTCTTCTACCAACTCCTCCCCCTGCAGCCTCTTGCTGGTATTCGCTATCTCCCCAGGCCATGCTTCTCAGTCATTAGCTCTGGCTCTGTCTGTAGCGATTATACTGAGGTGGTCATTCTGAGTTAGGCGGCCGCCCACCAAACTCAATCCGCCACCTGACTGCTAGTGCCGCCAGGACACTGCCGGCCCCATTCCAAGTTCACCGCAGGGCCGGCGGGTGGACACAGTGTTTCCGCTTGACGGCCCTGTGGTGAAGAGGGCCTTAAAGTCAGCACCAATGTGGCAGTGCAGCAGGTGCAGCAGCAACCGTCGCGCATTTCACTGCCCGTAATTCGGGCAGTGAAATGCGTGACGGGCTGTGCATGGGGGGCCCCTGCACTGCTCACTCCAAGTGTAAGGGCATTGCAGGGGCCCCAAGGGGGCCCCAGCACCCCCATTCCTCCAGCTTTTCTACAGCGGTGTGTCGGTGGTTTGACTGCGGCGGCTCAGTCTTGGTCAGAATGTGGCAGATTGGACCACCACTACCGCGGCAGTCCAACAGCCACCCTGAGTCTGGCGGTCTCAAGACCACCAGACTCGGAATGAACACCTGAGTGTGTTTGTGCTTCGAAAAGAAGCATTAGGAGTGGCAAGCACTATGTAACTAGAAGCATATGTGGAACTACAGATATAACATTTACAGCTCACAATAGATGGTCAATAGTATTTTTTAACAACAATAATACTAAAATTCAGCTCCCCTTGAATATAAACCTGTTTTTAACTTTCCTATTACACCAGATTGCAACAGCAATACTCACCTGTATTAAAAAAATGGTGTGACTACTCTAAGGTAACTAAATCCTTCTGTGAACCATTAACAAATTCAATAGTTTACATTTTTGTAGTAAAAGTCCTCTGGGTTCCGCTTTGAATGGGTGGTTGGTAAAAGAGGAGGGGGAATTGCACTCTTTGGTACATACATGTTTGTTGGCAAAGACATTCACAGTCCCTACAAAGCCTGTGTGGTCAGGAAGATGGAGAAACACACAACATTGCTTAATGATTGCAGTGAGACCGTTCTCCAGAACAGGAACTAGAAGAGACAGGGACACCTGCAAGACGGATTTATTTTGTGCATTGCTTATTTAAGCTTGTTTTTCCATATAAAAAATGCATTGCTAACAACTGCAGGTAGAACAAAATTAAGGTTACCACACTATCAACCTCTTTAATATGTACTTCTACTTAGAAACCCAATGTGTTTCTAACACCCTGTCAGTTATTTGTACTGCACATACAAGACTCCCAAACAAGGCAACAAACAACTTAGCGGAGCAAAGGAGAACATGCTTATATGTATAGAGTAAGCTCTATATGTATAACGAATCATGTCATGGACACTTTAAGCAGGCATCTGTGTTCATATACACAACCTATTCAATCCCAGTCTGAATCTTGTGTCTTTCCAATTAACACAATGGCCCTCATTCTGACCCTGGCGGTTTCTAACCGCCAGGGCAGAGGGCAGAGGAAGCACCGCCAACAGGCTGGCGGTGCTTCCGGGGTATTCTGACCGTGGCGTCAAAGCCGCGGTCAGAAAAGGGGAACCGGCGGTTTCCCGCCGGTTTTCCCCTGCCCAAGGGAATCCTCCATGGTGGCGCTGCATGCAGCGCCGCCATGGGGATTCCGACCCCCTTCCCGCCAGCCTCTTCCTGGCAGTTTACACCGCCAGGAAGAGGCTGGCGGGAATGAGTGTCGTGGGGCCCCTGGGGGCCCCTGCAGTGCCCATGCCACTGGCATGGGCACTGCAGGGGCCCCCTAACAGGGCCCCATTAAGATTTTCAGTGTCTGCTTGGCAGACACTGAAAATCGTGACGGGTGCAACTGCACCCGTCGCACCCCAGCAAATCCGCCGCCTCCATTCGGAGCCGGCTTCATCTTTGCTGGGGCTTTCCCGCTGGGCCAGCGGGCGATCTTTTGAAGATCGCCCGCTGGCCCAGCGGGAAAGTTGGAATGCTCCCCGCGGTCATTTGACTGCGGGCGGTGTTTGGGCGGTTTCCTCCCGGCGGGCGGCGCCGGCCGGCCGCCGGGGTCGGAATGACCCCCAATGTGTTGAATAGTACCGAAAGTGACCCCAGATCCGTTTAAGCCTTGTTCTACCTCATTGGTGAGGTGCAACCAGACTCCTAGGCTGGGCAATGACATGTCTTTTGGGGGCAACTGTTGCATATTAATGGTCCCCATGCATAATGGGAGAGAGGACCTCAAACACGATGGGCTGGAAATGCTACTCAGAGTGCGTAGCAGCATCTGAGATCCTTTCAAGCATTTCTCCCATTATTTTGTATGGGTTGTATGATGGAACCACGCATGCTGGAACAATGCATGCCTTAAGAACACGGTCGAAACCACGACCGCATTGTTTCCTCGTATGCCTTCACTACATATGCCTTCACAACGAATTTCATTGTAAAAGCATGCCTAGTATAGGCATGTGTGGAAACGGCATGCAAAACGGCATGCATGGTTCTTTCATGAAACCCGCCCTGAGGCCTGAAACTACCCCAACCCAAATACCTAAACTACCCTGACCCCCACCCACCCTGTGCCCTTAAATAGAAAACTATCCTAACCTCCAACCCCACCCCAAAAAAATAAAGTACCCCGAGAACCCTAAAAAACCTACTCCAACCCCCACCCCATAAAACTAAACTACCCCAACACCTCCACCCACCCTAAGCCCTAAGGAAAAAAAACTATCCTGACACCCCACCTCTGCCCCTAAAAACTAAATTATCCCCAACCCTCCACCTGCCCTGAACCCTAAAAAAACAACTTACACAACCCCCCACCCCTGGTCCTAAAAACTAAAGTACCTGGACACCCCTCACCCACCTTAAGCCCTAAATCCACCCGCACCACTAAAAACTACTACCAACCCTGCCCCAACCCCACTTATCTCACCGTGTCCTCTCCCAATCCTCCCTCTTCTCTCCTCCCTACTCCCGCCCTTCAATAAACCTTCCCCACCCTTTAAAAATAAACTATCCCGCCCTAAGCCCTAAAAAAAACCAAACCCCCATCCCCGCCCCTTAAAGAAAAATAGCCCAATCCCCCCACCCTAAGCCCTACAAAAAATACCCAAACCCCCACCCCTGCCCCTTAAAAAAAAATAGAACACCCAACCCCCCCACCCACCCCAAATATAAACCCAATTCCTTAATCCACCCCCACCCTTCCCCAGTGCTACATACCTCACTGCGTCCTCTGCATCCTCTCCTGAACAACAAATGGCTTATTCTGTGCCTTAACCATGCCTATGCATAGTTTAGCACATGTGTGGTTAAGGCACGGAAAAAGCCATGCATTGTTCCGGCACGCGTGGGTATTCTTGCGTGGGAAACATCTGTGTTGTTCACAACGCGTTGGTAAAGAAGTTTCCCCTTTGTGTGCTGTAGCGAAAAGTAGAATTGCTTGTCTCACCACCACCAGCTGTAGGGTGACTATCTAACCTTTTGAATTGCTCCTTGGGTTCAGTACCTGTAGCACTAGGACCCATTTAGGTAAATGAGTACCCAATAAATTAATACATAAATAAATATTATACAAATACAAATGTAGCTGCACTTCCATCACTATACACTACTGCCTCTAGGGAGAAGACAGACTATACTATACTATACAGCTGACTCTGGGGAACAAGGCACATTGCTGTTTGCTTCAATGTTTCCTTCATTCTCTGATCCACCCTATAACAGGACAAGACAGTGAACTGTGTTGGAAGGATGTTATGTGAACAGATGCTCATGCCAACACCTGCAGTCCCACCAACTGTAGCCATTTGTTAGGTATACCAAATCTGTTTCCACTAGCTAATTAGAGCTTGCACAAGTGTCTACCCAATCATGGCTGCCTCATGAATACTCCCTTTTAATCCGCTGCACTAATGAAAATAATACACCTCAAAAGAGCATGTGCAGTGGCTCAGCTCCATGCGTCATGAATTACAGTTACTGTCAACCAATGACTGATGAAAGGGCTGAGTCATACATAAACGCCATATAGAAGAGACAGTAACTGAGGGAGGATGATCCTTTTTCCTTCTGGTGTACATTCTGTTAGCTCTTCAAGCCCCTAAATCTCTATATCTAGACATAACTATGCAGAATTTCTACATTGAATGAAAGTCTGCCTACAAATCATTGAATATTTACTCAATTGAAAACCTATTATAATTTGTTATGCTCCACCCTGTTTTAGAAATAAAAAAATGGTGTGCACAGCCCCAATATGCGAGACAGCTCAGTAAAATGGCTTAATTGTTTGTTTACCTGATGGTTTTATTAAACCTCAATAAACCTCAGTGTGAACGTGCACTCTGAAAAGTGAGAACACTGCAAAAGTTCAGATCGGGCCAGTTCAGGTTTAGGAGCACTTACACATCACGGGCAGGTAGACAATTTCATGGTATTTTTTTTAGTTGAAAAATTGATTTTTATTTGTTTCTGACGTGGATGAGGCCTAAGGTTATACACAGAGTGGATAGTGCAGTAAAACAATTAAGGTGAAAAAATTGTAGCTGGAGAATGACTAATAAAATGGTTGTTGCTTTCTGAATGTCATCATTTACAGATAAAGAGTGGAGGAACCGCACTGCACAAGCATGTTTCCTGATATAGCCAGGCTGTTTACCAGAAAGTTATGAGGCGCTTTGGAGTTTTGACAACCTTCTTTACAAAGACTGCAGCTTCAATGGAGAGGGGAAGCGGAGAGAACTTTCTATTTGGTTAACATGCCTGTTTTGCTTAATGGACAGCGGTATTGAGATGAAAAATGCCAGTGAGGTCTTGGGAAGGCTAGTCAAAACGGTGCTTTATTGTGATTAGGGCCAGCACACATCCCTTCCCCAGCTCATGAAAGTCATCATCAGGGTGTATATTTTGAGCCTGCTTAACTATTTCTGGTGGAATGGTGCTGATCTCTTAGAGTGCAAAGAACCTTTTATGTGTAGTTCTAGGCAGAGCTTGGAAGCAAGTAACAAACCTGTTTTTGCAAGCTGGAAGACTAGGAGAAAATACATTGCTGTGGATTAGGAACCAGGAACTGCAATGACAATCAACCTTCGATTTCTGCCAACTAATCGCTAGGTAGGTAATGTCTCGATACACTGCCATAGTGTGGGACAGCTGTGTGCTAAGTACGCGTTCAGGGAAAGTGATGCAGAGTTGTTGATCGATGCTTTCAAAGGGTTCAGTGTATAAAATGAAGTCTGCAGGAGAGAAATTGACCCTGGACGCCTGACCACAGATACAAGTAATCATTTTTCACTACATGGGAGCAGTGTTGAACGAATGAACATAAGATGAGTGTTGGACTTTTGGCCATACGCATGGTCATCCCTAGTCTTTTTGCCTCCTTCCTCCTGGTTTTTCTGACCTCTCGCTGTTGGCTCTAGGACTCCTAGCACTTTATCACTGCTGACCAGTGCTAAAGTGCAGGTGCTCTCCCATCTAAAGTTGGTATGATTGTCTTATACCAAATTGGCATATTTAATTTACCTATAAGTCCCTTGTACAGTGGTATCTCTATACCCAGGGCCTGTAAATTAAATACTACTAGTGTGCCTGCAGCGCTGCTTGCGCCACCCACTGAAGTAGACTTTCAAACCTGTCTCAGGCCTGCTAGCGCAGGGCCTGTGTGCACAGTTTTCTGCCACAGGGACCTGGCATCTAAATTTACTTGCCAGGCCCAGAACTCCCCTTTTACTACATGTAAGTCACCCCTAAAGTACGCCCTAGCTAGCCCTATGGGCAGGGTGCCATGTATGTAGAAAGGCAGGACATGTGCCATATTGCATGGCCTGTCCTAGTAGTGACAAACAGCCTAACTTGGTGTCTCACTGCTGTGAGTGCTGCCTTCTCATAGGATTGCATTAGAAATGCCCTGCCTTATGTGTAAGGGGTATTGTCTGATTTATGAGGGGTAGCGTAGGCGTGTTTGGTATGGTTGTGATGGTGATAATTAATACTGCTTACTGGTGTGGGTGTATTTTTTATTACTATCACAGAAATGCCACTTCTAGAAAGTGCGCATTTATCTGTGCTTATAATTCTGGTGTTTTGCAGCTTGACTCCAATCCACGTCTGGGCAGAGTGACAGTTGGGGCTTTGTGCATACTTTTCAGACAGCCTGTACACAGGGAGGGTGGAGGTGTCACCGAGGTGCATCTACATACTGAATAGTCTTCCTGGGCTGAGAGAAGGGAGAGGTGGGGCACACCTACATTTGTAAAGGCTGTGCCCTGGCCTCACACAATAGGGTCGTTAACCCCCCACTGATGTTTGGAGCCTGTGCTGAAAGGAGAGAGGGGGCACTCCCAGAACCAGTTGTAACTGGCTAGAACCTCCTCTCCCTATCATTGTAAAACACTGTAAAAATGGACTATAAGTACAGGGGAATTTTCCCCACAACTTGAACATTCTTGGAACTTGAAACTGGACACAGGACACTGATGAATGGACTCACCAGGAAACCGCCATGGACTGCTGCTGCTGTGCTGACCTGTGACCTGCCTGGTCACTAGGAGGAACTGCCACCATCTGCACCCCTTGTGCTGGCCTGTAGCTTGGCCCACCAGCCCTATGCTCCTTCTTGTGTAGTTGTTCCCAGGGGCAGGGTGCTGTGGCCCCTGACCCCTGCAACGATCTTTGACATCTTTGCCCAGGATGCTTGAAGAGAAAAAAAAAGGCATTCTTTTAATGGTGGAAGCTGCTGCTGAGGTCCTAGCGCTTTGAAAGCGCTTTTCTTTTGCCAAGGAAATCACCGCCGCAGCCCGGGTTTTAATTATGCCCTCGCGCTTCCTGGAGCGCGTCTCTACCAAAAAGAAATCACCGCCGCAGCCCAGGTTGCATAATTTCCCTAAGCGCTGTGAAATGCGCTTCTTGACGAAAATCACCGCCGCAGCCCGGGGATGTAAATTCTGTTCAGCGCGAGGATCGCGCTCCACTCCGTGCCCTGGGGCGCAAGGAAACCCCTTTCAAAGTACCGAGGAGTAAGCCTGCTCCTAGCGGTGCCCCCGGGGTAGGGATCGCTCCAAGGAGCGCCCCCGGGGCACCGGCCGGCCCGACCTGGTGCCGGCGTTGTTTTCAAGCAGGAGGGAGAGGAGGACGCCTCTCCCTCACCTGCTCCAGCCCCGGAGGGCTCTCCCTGTGCGCGAGGGCGGGGCAGCAGCCTCATCGGAGGCTCGCCTGTGCCGCAGGCACTCTGGTGGGCCCCCTCGTGGGCCTGAAGCAATTGGGAAGGGGTCTCCCTTCGAGGACAGGCCACGGAGGCCCAGGGAGACCCCAGGAGTTAGCGGGCCCCCGGAGTGGCCCGTTTTGCAACCCGGAGGGGGTGCGTGGCGCCCCACCTCCCCCGCCAGAGATTTCTCTGACCTGGGCCCCCCTCGAGAGGGCCGGTGGAGCCCTAGGGGCGCCCCCAATATTTACGGTCCCCGGAGGGGCCCATTTTTGGTATCAAGGAGGTGCGTGCCGCCCTCCCCTGACCACAAGAACTCAGGGAGGCCCCCGTTTTGCGCAGAAGAGCGCCGGGGGCCCCATTTATTCGTTTTAGGCACTAGAAGTGCCTCTGCATCAGAACAGGTACTTTTAAATGGACAAATATAATCATGATTTAAAGTTCTTTCTATAGACTTTCTTAATTGGGTTATATTACCTGCCTGTACTATGATGCTTTTACATATGTGTGCACATGTTCCTTTTATGGGCATGACTTGCTAATATGTTTCCCTAACTTGCCATAGGTTTTCTAATGTTCCTACTATGGGCGTTTTATGATATTCTTATGACAAGTGTCCTAATGTGATAACGTGTTCCTGACTACTACTTATGTTGCAGAATACTGAGTAACCTGTGTGTTATGTGTGACTACTGCTAGTTTGCAGAGTAACTAATGTGTAACGTTCTGACAACTGCTAAGGTAGCAGGATAGTACTGTTATGTGATGTTGGTCTAATAATTACGTTGTGTACAATACAGTATATTTTCATATAATCTGGTGTTGTGTTTCCTTTGTGGTGGGGGTATTGCGTCACATGTGTGTGTGTGTTGTGCAAACGCTTTACACATTTCCTCCGGGTTAAGCCTGACTGCTCGTGCCAAGCTACCAAGGGGGTGAGCAGGGGTTATCTTGGACGTGTAACTCCCTTGCCCTGACTAGAGTGGGTAAGTTCTGCCTGGCTGAGGTGCATACCCTAGCCAACCAGAAACCCCATTTCTAACAATGAGTATTGATGTGTGCCGTATTATCTGAGTTTGTCTGTGGTATCACAGACACAATGTCGTGGTGACAAAAATATTGTGACAAAAATATTACCACAATATTGTGTTCCTATACTTAAAATGGTAAGAACAAAAGAATCAGAAAAAAACATCGTTGACACTAATATGGACCAAAATATCAATTTTCGAATATAAATAGAGTTTAAAGTAGTAAATAATAAATTATGTATTATATAATGTTAATATATTGTAAATTAAATGTATTCCACTAAATGTAATACTATATACAAATATATATTTATATACTTACAAGCACATATATGTTTGTATTTGTATAAATATATGTATGTATAGTGTAACATAATTCATCAAAATAATTATTTTTCATTATCTCAATAACCTTCATTTCAGCATACTGCCATAAAAGTACAAGTAAAAACAATATTAACAGAGGTAGACTTTTTAACATCACATAATAAAATACCATTCATACATAAAAACGTTTTGCTAAAAATAACATTGCAATATAGGGCACAATTAATACACAAATCAGGTAAAAAGTTCTATGTTCTGAACTTCTCAGCTGACTAAAGTACTATGATCTAAAAAAGGAAATGTTCAGTACTACTGTTCCCCTCAACCAAATAAAGTGCAGTATTTTTTAAAAGCGGTGGGATCAGAAGCAGGACACTACCACAAAGATACCTGGTTCAGTTAGCTATACGATATATCTATTCCCCTCATCTTAAGAAAGTGCAATATTCTACAAAAAGGGAGGGATCAATAGGGTTACATTACCTCAGTAATACCTGGGTCAGTTAATTGTGAGCTCATTTTTTGGCCTTTACACCACATCAATAGCAGGAACCGCAAGACAGCAAAAACTATGGGCCTCATTACAATTGGGCGGTCGGACTTCCAGACTCCCATGTTGGCGGTCCTTAAAAGACCACCATGTTTGCGGTCTTTCAGACCACCCTATTACAAGTCCTACAGGCAGGACTGCTGACAGCCAACCAATAAAAAGAGAACTGCAGGGGCATGGTGGTCCGGAAATAGGTGGTCCAATCTCCAGCCCCAACAGCACTGTGACCAACCACTGACCGTATTACAAGCCCAAAATTGCAGTGGCTGGCAGGCACGCACCCATGGCGATATGAACCACAACAGTCTGCGGTCACAAAAGTAATGCACAATGGCACATTGGAAGGATTTGAAAACAACACAGCTGACATACATTGAACACTGGATACACCTGCACATGACACTATAAAACACACCACTTCACACACCACAATCCTCTGCAAAGCCAACAAAACATACAGAAGCCAGAGCTAATAATTCAACACAGCAGCACAGACACTAGGCACTACTTTTTTTCACCATCTCTTTTCACACCCAGCACACACTTATATCCAGTCACACCCTTTTGCACAACCCCTCTTTAGTAAGTCACTGTCACATTTTTTTTATCCCACCATGTCATGTTCTAAAAATCCACGTTTTTCTGAGGAGGAGTTGAGAGTAATGGTGGATGAAATCATAAGAGTGGAGCCACAATTGTTTGGAGCACAAGTCCAGCACACTCCTCTCAGTAGGAAAATAGAAATGTGGAACAGGATAGTCGACAGAGTCAATGTTCACAAGGGAAGACATAAGGAAGCGGTGGAACAACATCCGGGGCAAGGTCTGTTTCCTGGTCTCCAGGTAGAGCTGCAGGCCAGGAAGACTGGCGGTGGCCCTCCCACTCCCCAATTACAACTCTATCACTGGGAGGAAAAGGTCTTGGCCATCCTGCATCCTGAGGGCATAAATAGAATGGGGGAGTGGTGTCTGGTAAATCACAGCACAAAAAATGTCACTAAAATGCTATGTCATGCATGCGCACTGCTCACCTTTTGCCACTGTTACTGTCACCCCACTGACCAGCCCAGTGTTCACTTGTCCAAAGACCCCTGTTTGGCAACTCACAATTGAATTGTATTCACCTGGGGGTAGAACATTTGCGTATATTGTGTGTATGTTCGAAATGGGGTTGGCAGAGGAGTACACCCTTGTCCAAGTAGGGACCACAATCCTAGTCAGGGTAAGTCACACACAATCCAAATTATCCAGTGCCCACCCTCTGGTAGCTTGGCACTGAGCAGTCAGACTTAACTTAGAAAGCAATGTGTAAAGTATTCGTGCAATAAATTGAGTGTCTTACGTCTTTTGAAATCAACAAATGTCTCTTGTCTGCACAAATTACCTGGTTTGCGTCAAAAATACACGCACAAAGACTGCAGAGGAGGAGTTGCGTCAAAAAAGGAAAGTATGCATCGGATTTCCTGACATGCATAGACGATGTGTCAATTCGTTCCACGCTGCAAGGGATTTGTGTCGATTTCTGGTGCACAGTCTTGGGTCCTCACTGCGATGGTGGTCTTTTGACACCCAAGGATGATGTGTAGAAATTCTGGGCGTGCAGGATGAAGTCACAGGTGCTGCGTCAATCCGGTATGGTGATGCATCGGAGTTTCTGTCACACGGCAGGCGCTGTGTCAATTCTTCATGCAGGAAGTCAGGCTGCGTCGTTCTGGCTCGGCAATGTGTCGACCTGGTGTGGCTGTGCGTCGGATTTCCAGTTGCAATGCACGCGCTGTGTCGATCTTCACTCGGGGGGCCGGGCTGCATTGTTCCGGTTTGGTGATGCGGTGATTCTTTTACCACTGGGCAGGCTGTGCATTGATTCTGGCAGGCTATGCATTGATTTTTACCGCACAAGGAGATTCCTTGAAGAGTAGAAGTCTTTTTAACCCTGAGGCTTCAGGAACAGGAGGCAAGCTCAGTCCAAGCCCTTGGAGAGCACTTCTAAGCAAAGCCAGCGGCCAGCAAGGCAGCAGGGCAACAGCTAGGCAGTAGTCCTTCACAGCAAAGCAGTCCAGGTGAGTCCTTTGGGCAGCCAGGCAGATACTCTTGACAAGTTGCAGGACCTGGTTCAGAGTGTCTGTCCCAGGACGTGTCTGGGTTGGTGGGGTCTGGGACCCAGCTTATATACCCAAAAATGCCTTTGAAGTGGGGGAGACTTCATAGAGTGGTTTTGAAGTGCACAAGGTCCCCTTTCAGTACAGGTCTGTCTGCCAGGGTCCCCGTAAGGGGGTTGGCAGTCCATTGTGTGAGGGCAGGCCACTAGCTTTTGAAATGTAAGTGTCGGGTCCTCCACCCTCCCTGCCCAGTAACACCCATTCAGAATGCAGATGAGTGCTGGTGTGACTGAGTATCCTGTGTTTCTTGTTGTGTGGGTGAAATGCACAAGGAATTTGTCAACCAGCCCATCCCAGACAGTGATTGGAGACAGGCTGTAAGGCACAGATGGATTTTAAGTGCAGAGAAATGCTCACTTTCTAAAAGTGGCATTTCTAAAATAGTAATATAAAATCATATGCAGGATTTTGTATTACCATTCTGGCCATACTAAACATGACCTATTTACCCCTTTCTGATCAGAATCTACCACTCAAACAGTGTATGAGCGTAGCCCTAATGTTAGCCTCTGAAAGGAGCAGGCGTCACAGCAGTGGAAAACAAATTTAGGAGTTTTCCACAACCAGGACATATAAAACACACAGGTATATGTCCTGCCTTTTGCCTGCACAGCACCCCTCCCCATGGGTTACCCTGGGCCTACTTTAGGGGTGACATATGTAGAAAAAGGGGAGTTTAAGGCTTGGTAAGTATATTAAAACGCCAAGTCAAACTAACAGTGTAACTCACACACAGGCCTTGCAATGGCAGGCCTGAGACATGGTTAAGGGGCTACTTATGTGGGTGGCACAACCAGTCCTGCAGGCCCACTAGTAGCATTAAATCTAAAGGCCCTGGGGACAGGTAGTACACTTTACTAGGGACTTTACAAGTAGATCAAATATGCCAATTGGGTATGAACTAATGTTACCATGTTTTAAAGTAGAGACATATGCACTTTAGCACTGGTAAGCAGTGGTACAGTGCACAAAGTCCTCAAACCAGTGCAAACAGTGTCAGAAAAGTAGAGGGAGGCAGGCAAAAAGTTGGGGGGTGACCACCCTACGTCTGTCAGGTCTAACAGTGTACTACAGGGAGTTACATGACTAAAGCTCCCAGCAGGCACTTTTCTAGGACTCCAAATACCCAATCAGTGTTTCCTTCTCCAAATACCCTTGTTTGTTAACTCCCATTTGAAGTGTACTCAACTGGGAGGATAATATTTGTATAGTGTGTATAATACAGGGACTGACATGACTACAGCTCACAGCAGGTAATGTTACCGTTACTCAAACCACCAGAACAGTCTTTCCGTCTCCAAATGCCCTTGTTTGTTAACTCCCAATTGAAGTGTACAGACCTGGGAGGATAACATTCACATAGTGTGTGTAATACAGAGACTGACATGACTGAAACTCACAGGAGACCCTGTATCTGTAACTCTAAACACAAGCACAGTGGTTCCTTATCTAAATACCCTTGCTTGTTAACTTCCAACTGAAGTGTACTAACCTGGGAGAATAGCATGTGTAGAGTGTGTATAGTACAGGGACAAACATGACTTCAACTCCCAGCAGGCACTGCTACTGTAACAGACCACCAGCACAGTGTTTCCTTCTCCAAATACTCTTGTTTGTTAACTCCCAATTGAAGTGTACTCACCTGGAAGGATCACATCTGCATAGTGTGTGTACTAGAGAGGGTGACATGACTGTAACTCACAGGAGACCCTGTATCTGTAACTCCAAAAACTAGCACAGTGGTGACTTGCCCATACACCCATTTGAGGCAACTCACAAATGAGTATCCCCACCTGAGAGGACAACATTGGTATACTGTGTGTTGTACAGGAAGTTACATGACTGCTAAGACCTGGAGGGACTGTTACGGTTACTCCACTTAGCCAGTTCAGTGTCCTCTTCTACAAAGTGCCCAGTGTGGTAACTCACACATGAAGTATTCCCACCTGGGGGGTAATGTATAGTGTATAGTGTGTGTACTAGAGAGAGTGGCATGTAACTCACAGGAAACTTGTTTGGTAGCTCACAAATGAAGTGTGCTCACATGGGAGATAATAGTTATTAAGTGTGTGAAGTAGAGGGAGTGACATGACTGCTAAGGTCAGGAGGCACTGTTTCAGTAACTCCAAACACCAGCACAGTGTTCCCTTGTCCAATAACCCATGTTTGTCAACTCACAAATGAAGTTTACTCACCTGGGGGGATACCATTTGTAAGATATTGGGGAGTAGTGAGAGGGATCTGACTACAACTCTCAGGAGGCACTTTTTCACTAACTCCAAACAACAGTGCAGTGTTCAGTTCTCCAAATATCATTCTTTATGAACTCACAAATGAAGTGTACTCACCCTTGGGGATGACAGTTATCAAGTGTATGAAGTAGAGGGAGTGACATGACTACTAAGGCCAAGAGGCTCTTTCTCTCCAACTCAAAACACAAGCCCAGTGTTATCATGCCATACCCTGTGTCTTAACTTTCAAATGAATCTTACTCATCGGGGAGCATAACATTTATATGGTAGGGGAACTAGAGAGAGTGACCGAAATGCAAAACCCAATAGGCCCTGCGCCCCTAACACCAATCTAAAAAACTATGTTCACTTGCCCAATTCCATCTATCTATAAAATCTCAATTGAAGTTCACTCTCCTGGAAGGATACCATCTGTCAGGTGTGAGTAGTATGGAGAGTGACATGACTGCAACTCCCAGGAAGCACTGTTGAGTAACTCCAAACACCAGTCACTTGTCCAAATACCCTTGCCTGCTAGCTCTCAATTGAAGTTTACTTCAAGATATACATCATGCTCCAATCTGAGATGTGGCTGGCTACCTAGCTCCATCTTAACCTGCTAACCCAATATGAAACTATTGATGACAAGAATGACACCTTACCCAGTGTGCAAAACAATGATCCCAAAGGCCTCAAGATGCATCATCGGAATGGTATTGGCAGCAGGCACATTCACAATGCACTAACCACATGATGATGTCAATCAAATATACAACAAAGTCCTGTGTCTGCCTGCATAACAATCAACCAGGCCTAAAAATGGCCAAAGACATATATTGTCTAGCCACTGTTTTGCCTGCACTGGTGGCAAGATCACATTCTTGGGCCATCCTCCCAAGGGCTAAACTGCACATTTCAGCAGCTGCTTTGTTTAAATGGAATTGGCATGCTTCACAAATATCATGTCAGTACAATCAATACCATGGGTACCTGTCAAAATAGGATAACCTGCAAATAAACTATGCACAAGGTCTTTCTGAAATGTCACTGTCAACTTTTGGGGTAGATTTCACAATACAACAAGTAACATTGTATGTTTCACATCAACAGGTCGAGCTGCCACTGGCCACACAGAGCCCACAGAAGAGACTGCCACTACCCCCTTAGATGAAGCAATCTAGGCAACCTGGTCAGACACCAACAATGAGTCTTACTGTGGCCACTACATCACCTCCCAGCCCAGTTGCCTCTACATCAAAGACAGCTCTTCACCCCCCAACCTATATCCCTAGGACAGTGGCAACCATCTTGTGCCCCCAGTACAGCATCCTGTGTCACAGCACATTTCTGACAATGATGGTCCTGGAGCCAGTGGGAGGGGGAACCCTGTAGCAAGGGCACAGGGCTGTGGGTGTAGGGTGCATGAGAGGGATGCTGTCAGCCAGCGGGCAGAGGCCACTGGGGATACTCCTGGCCAGGACACCATCAGCCATGTCTTGGGGGTCTATCAAGAGTCCAAAGGCATGATGTGCCAGGTACTTTCAGACCTCTGAGAAACAAACCAACTGCAGAGGAAGTTTCATTGTGGAATGTGTGAAGAGTGGGAGGCTCACAATACCAGCATGGCCTCCCTAACAGGGGTGCTGAGGGACATTAACACCACCCTGAGCAGGGATCAACAGCAACACACTACCCCTTCGCCAGGCCCTTCATCAGTGCCAGCCACTGGAAGGAAGGCCCTTCCATGGGAAGAACCTACCCCAGACACCACTGCCTCTGAAGCAAGAGATCCCCCCCCACCACGGAGAGCAGGGGCATCCAACAAGAATCCAGGAGGAATGGATGGCAAGATACCCACCACTGCCAGCAAGTGACATCTTCCAAAATGACCTCCTTTGTGTGTCACACATTCACTCTGTTGACTGTTCTACTACCACCTTCCATTTCCGAAGGGAGGAGTACACTGGACTTTGGACCTCCAATGGTGCGGCATCTACTCCAATGATTTCATGCACCATGACGGAACCCTAAAGTTTTCTTTTCCATCATGCCCCACTTTTTTTCAATCATGCACACATTTTCAATAAATCCACCTATCGCAAAGTCATTGTCTGCTTGCTTCTGTTACATATTTTGCTATGTAGAAATGTAGGGCCATGTGAAGCAAATGAGGAAGACACTAGATACTAATGCAAGGAGGGATATGTTCAGATACAGAGTCCTGCAAAGGATTACTATCAACACCTGCAAACACATTGCAACACGTGTCTGGTCACACCAAAGATTTATTGCACTGGACAGCACAGAGGCTGTTGGAATGTCTGGACTGTCATAGCCAAGAATGGCTGACTCATACTGAGCCAAGGTACACATACAAAGGCACAGGGAAGGAAGAGCCCTGTCAGACATTGTCTTGTAGACTAAGCAAACAGAAAAGTGGATGGTGTCACCAGCTTGAGCCTTCTCACATACCACACCAGTGTAATCCACCATCACATAAGCCAAGGTACAGACAGAGGGCAGTATAGCATTCCATGACCACAGGCCCATCATTATCCAATGACCATGCATCTGAGGCAACTGGTGGGATAACACAAACATATGTTAGTATTGTGGGACAGGCTCTGTGGCTTGCAAGGATGAAACACATCTACAGCTACAAACAGGTCATACAAGAAGAGTGTTTAGCCAATGAGAAGGGTGAATGCCTTGATCACAATTGAAGACTACAGATTTCATGGCCACATGCTGACACACAATGCAATTGGCCCAATAAAGCACACTTAACAAGTACAATGTGCACTTCAAACCTTACACCTAAACACTGTCCAAGCTGCCTTGGCAAACATCTTATACACTTCAAATCTGTGACCTACCTTACCTGGAACAAGCCATGTCCACTTCTTATGTCAGAACAGCATCAGATACCTGCCAATGTCACAACTCTGAAATGCCCATATGAGGATGTCATGGTAAAGGTACCTGTGCAAAGACAAAACAAGGAGTATGGACTTGAGAACATACCTATTACACAAATCACATTGAAAGCATCTGGAAATGGAATACCATGGTAATGAAACCATCACAAACAAAGCATCATCATCAAGGTGGGGATATGTCAAAGGCTAAATCATCAAGCACCCTTTGGCTGAATATTGCAGATTATCAGCTCCCTATTTGTTGCCAAAACACTCAACTCCACACATTCTCAGACCTACAGTACATTGTACATTCACAGTCATGACATCACATGACATACTTACACTCATGAAAAGTAACTGTTGATGAGATCTTCCCGCAGCTCCTTCCTCTTCACCACTGTCATCCTCAGTTGGCATTTCAGGAGTCTCACCCGGTGGCACAGCAGGCTGCCCCTCTTATGGGATGTAGGGGATATTCCTCCATAGGGCGATGTTGCGATCTGACACTCTTTTCTGGGTGAGTAGAGAAGGACTCTACCAGTCTGGTCAAGACGGCAGAATCTGGCCTTCAGGAGCTCAAAAGCCCGCTCCACTACCCGCTTTGTTCTTCCATGTTCTTCCATATGCCTCATTGCCCTCATTGAATTGGTCTACCACTGGCATAGTTGGATTCCTTATTGGCGTCAACAACCAAGGACAGTTTAGATGTGTGGAGTCTCCTATGTGCAACAATAAGTCACTCACTTTATGATTGTAGCACCAGACATTGAACACACACACTCAGGAAATATGTGACTTACCAAGCAGCCAGGCCCTCTCTGGGTACAGTTGTGACATCAGCTGGGGTATGGTGCTATTCTGCCTTATGAAGTGAACCCAGAAAACAGTCACAGACCTGTGAAATGTAGAGATCCGTCAAACATGCAACTTGAACATTGATGGAATGGAAGTTCTTTCTGTTGCAGTATACTTGTTCATTGGCCTGCGGTGGGATCAAGCCAACATGTGTGCCATCAATGGCCCCCACCACATGTGGGATGCGTGCAAAACCATAAAAATCAGTCTTCACGTGCTAAAATCTCACGGGGGGAACTGGAAATAGCTGTCCAGGTGTTTCAACATTGCTGAGAGGACATCCTTCAACACCAGACTGAACATAGGGTGGGACATGCCAGCTGATAGGGCCACTGTATGTTGGAAGGACCCTGTGGCCAGGAAGTGCAATACTGACATGACTTGCATAATGGGTGGTATATTGGTTGGAACTAATAGCTGGCATCAAATCTGGCCCAAATTGACAACATAAGTCCACTATTGTTTACCTATTCAAACAGTAAAGAAGGATAATGTGGGGTTCTTCCATGGTCAGAAGGTGGACAGTAGACAGGAGGTAGTCACATCCTCCCTCTCCCTGGGTACCTGTGTATGACAAGACATGATTTCTAACATTAGCCAGTGTGTCCACAACAACATACATTAGGCATGTCAATATCAAGTGGCAAGGCATTTCTGATTGGATTGACATGGCACCCCATGGTTTTTCACACATGTCCACAACATGTATATGGACCAAACCCAAAGATGTGCTATACAATTTCCCCTCAAAATATGACTCTATATCCCTATCGCCAAAATGATCTGTGCCCTGCAACATACTACAATGGTGTTTGTAGGACCTACACGACAAGACAAGATAAGCAAGTCTGTGTGGTAAAAAATAAATTTTCAGAGGTGTGATGCAGTTTATAAAGCACAATACAGCATTTCAAGCTGCCAAAATGGCAGCTGCTTGACCTATTCCACTGGACATTAGGAACCACCCACAACCGCCAGGGGAAGTCGTCATGGCGGTAGGTGGTTGCAACCATGGCGGACACAGTCATAGAATAATGTTGTTGCCAGTGGTGGTCGAAGGCCAATGACTATGTCCGCATGTGGTGACAACCGTGTATGTCGTAGATGTGACCGCCATGTTCTGCAAATTCATTCACTTGACTCCTGACACTGCGGCCAGCAAGTCCTCCACAACTTGAGCTGCTGTGTACCGCCTCTGGGAATAATCATGCCACATCTAGCAGGTGAAAGGGTCCCTGCATTCTCTCCAGAGGAGCTAGAAAGGCTAGTGACTGAGGTCCTACCCCAGTATGTACAGGTCTATGGTTCACCAGTGGAACAGGTTAGTACCTCATGTGCACAATTTTCTCTGTACTTAATCATCCTTTCCCTCCTCACAAGGGTAAAATGCTCCATGTGTGCCAGTTTGAGTACACATGTGCCTGTTGTTGCAGTCTGTGTAGCATCAATGGGGGGGACAATGTGCAGGTATTGGTGGCCAGTGCCATATGTTGAGGTCAGTCACATTGTGTTGTGTGAGGATTTTGGGCTCCTAGATCTTCCTTGTGGTGGATACACATGACTAGGTGAGGATACATTATTGACAACCACTGACATCTCTTACCAAATGAATGTTTTAAATGTCCAACAACATTTAAGTGCAGGACAGCATGAGCTGAGTATGCATGTTGTATGAGTCAGTTGAGAGTAATGTGAGCAATGTGTATGGTGCCACAGATTTCTTAACACATCTGCCCTTGCTAAACTGTTGTGTGGAAGGCATTTCATGAGTCACTCTGCCCTTCAGGTTGCCACACACACCACATTGCTGATGGGCAAGTGATGTACTATAATGCGTGGAAGTGATGGGAATGGAGTGTCATGTAGGTTATGTATGCTCAGCCTACAGAGACCAGGGCCTGTCACATGTATCTCCCAGAATGGACCTTGTCTAGGCTGTGATAAAGTCATTGTGGCTAAGTAACTGCGATACTGTGCCCACTCCCTGTACCCCATCAGCTTCTGTCAGGTGGCAAATATGCGGCTCTAGTGGCACACCCTGCCCACAATACCTCATTCCTTTGAAAAGATTAGGAATGGGTACAGAGGTAAATCATTAATCTAAGCCATATATACACTTAACATCATTGACAATGTGTGTCTCTGACTCATGACAAGTCCCTTACTCCCACAGCTCTATTGTCACCTTCCCACAGGCCATATTTGTCCTGTACAGGCTTACTGCACAAAAGCCAGTCCCACAGTGCAGACAGTGTGTTGATTCCTGGAAAGCAATGATATGTGTAGCTTGGTCACATAGTAGAAACTGTACAGCGCATGCCTATGTTTGCTGAATGTCATCTCTGTAGGATGGACACATATGACCAAAGGAGTGTTCCATGGTACAGGTACATGGCACAGAACCCACCCCATGAAGAGGCTTGAGTCTGCATCTGTTATTCCACATGTCCACACATAGACAGGGAAGACACTTTTTGTATACAACATGCTGGTCACTTCATTGTTTAATGTTTGAGTTTGTACTTTGGCAGTTGCCTGTAGGGACTGTATGCAGTGAGTGATTCTCACAGAGTGTGAATGTGTTGGTCCATTCATCCCTAAGGAGTTTACCCTTCAGAAGCCACATGTGTGATGTGTTTCACTGTGGCTCACATCATAGTACAGGTTGCTAGAGCGTTGGCTACCTGATGTCAGTAAGCTTGCCTAGTCATTGTAGGCCATAAGCAGGGTAGTGGGTTAGTCTGCAGATGGAAAAATGTATGACTGTAGCCATGTCCCTGTACACATTGTCTTGCATGTGTCACACTTGGGGAGTATTGACAAATAGGAAAGTCCTAGCTTTATGTTACTGACATGTATGTGACTCAACCATTTGTGATGAAACTTGTAATCATGATCTCTTGATTCCTATTTTGCATCCATGGTCAACACCCATCACAAGAAGGGATTATGAAGAGCCATCCCCAAGAAGGTGCAGACCTTGGGGGTTCACAGCTGGCAGAGTGCCCACTGCAGGAAGAGCTGGGAGGACCTGAGACGCTGGGCCCAAAATATAGCAGAGGCCCAGCTGATAATGTCCTCCCAGTGTGGGTGGGTGCCCGTCAGACCATGACCCCCCTAATGGCCCACATTCTGGTGGTGGCCTATCCGGAGCTTACTGGGCATTTGAGGCCAGCAAAGCAGCCACAAGGGGGTGAGTACAGAGTATATTCCTGCCTGTCACATTGCCAAGTGAATAAGTTAGGTTCTGACAGCTCCCCTTGAAAATTAGAGATGAGCCCTGTGTCATATGGTAGATGAGTGACTGTGTAGACATGTCATGTGGCGCATACTGATGTGCCTTACCTGTTGGCCTTGGGACCTAGGACACAACTAGGTAAACTCCACAAACCACTTGTCTCCATGGATGACATTTGGCTGGGTACATTGATCTTCCAAGTACTGTTTGTTGTTATAGTGTGTGTTAATTCCAATCAAAAGACCACTGCTCCTCAACGTTACAGGCCAAAGATAAGTAAGTGGTGGATCACTAACCTCAGGCATGTGTCTGGTTAAATAGGTATATTGTCATCTGCTACCCAGAGGCTAGTTGTCACCAGTGTGTGATGGGTGCTGGTGTCTCACTGCAGTCTGTAATGTGAAGATGGCCATCACACATGTGACAGAGCCTACATTGTACTTTGGGTACAGCTACTGATTAATACTTTCCCTTGGTAAGTGGGTAATGTCTATTGACATGATTTATGTGCCATCACTGTAGCCAACAATCATTGTGCCTACATGTCAGCATGTGTCCCTTTCTCTTCTGAGAAACATTTGTATGCTGCTGTTTCATGCATGGTCTACCTGTGTTGATGGGATGATATCTGTATACCCTCATATATATGTCCATGGCAAAATGTGTGTGGACTAAGACATTCACAATGGGGGTACATTTCATGTTGTACCACATACAGGAGTGTGTCACCATTGTTTATTGACTGACACTTTCCCTCATGCTCATAGCATGTCATTTGGCATGTACAACTGCAGTAGCAATGAGGAACATGACAGGTAGACCTAGAGGTGTGAGAAACAATGTACATTTCTATGCCCTTTATGTGACAGCATGTAGGCAAAGTGCACTGCATATGTGTAATGGGTAAGGTTTATGACCTGACTGTTGGCTGACATCATGGAGTGACTTCCAGTTATGTTGAAATCACATGTGTGTGTGTGTACATGCATTCATCTACAGACAGATTTCTGGGTCTGTATGATCATAATGGGGACAATGATGTTTCCTCCAATTAAGCAACATGTTGAGGGCCTTCTACTAGTACTTGCAAATCACTGGGCCTCACCAACATCCAAGAGACTAATGGCGTCCACTGATGTACTCTGAATATGTCATTATAAGGGTGCCAGACGTTAGTGGTGATTGTCCTGGGGCTTGCTGATTCGTTGTGTTGAGGATTTTGGTTACATCTCTCCTTGTCATATTGCATATGATGTCTACAGTGTCCATTTCCATGCCACATGTGGAGCCTACCTGAACAATATTAACACTACCTCAATGACTCTATGACTCTATTGGGACAAATATCAATTTGTGAAGTGTGCATTGTGGAACTGCTTCCAGTGTGACATGAGTATTTCCATGACACCTTCTCCAGGCTATTGTACTTTTGTCAGCAACATGGCAGAATTTTGGAGCATCATTTCTTAATGTGGGTCATTATGCATTTTTCAACTAGATGTGTGCATGACCCTGTGTGGGACCTGTAGAAATGCATTTAGCATTGGCCTACTATTGTATGGCAACAGGTAACTGAGGTATACTCCATGGGGCAAAGCTGTGAGGGAGATGGGGTCTCCTATTTGTTGAATGGTTATTGTGTTTGCACAACTTCAGCCATGCAATTGTGGTTGTGAAAGGTCTTGATTTTCCTGTGGGCAACTGTTGACAGTTCAGATGGTTCAGCAGGCATATGGTATGGCACATGTATGGTCCACGTAGGTTGAGTTTGTTGCTTGGGCCTACTTCATTTCATTGTAATGTTTGCTACTCAGAGCTGTTGTTCAAGTGTGATCATGGGTATGCAATGACCCTATTTATTTTCATTATTTTCATCACCAGCAAGTGAATGAGACAGGGCACAGCCGAGTGGGAAAGGTTCTGGCCAAAGGGACCTCGAGTAAAGAGACAACTGACACAGAGGGACCCAGTGGCCTAGAGGATGAGGGGAGTGCCACAGGGGAGACTGGAACATCCTCTTCATCATCGGATTCTTCCTCCAGTGGCCACTCCCTAGTGGTGGCAGACCCATCAGGGCATTTTCCTTGTAGGAAAGTGCCCTTTCTGGCATGGTTACCTGCTATTGATGCTAAATTGACTTCACTGCTAACCAGCCCCAGGCACCAGTGGTCTTTCCCTAAACTGTGCCATTGTCTCCACAATTGGCACACCCCTGACACACAGCGAAGTCCCTTGTAAAAGGAACCAATGGTACCAAGGGCTCTGTGGCCAGGGAGGGTCCCTAAGGGTTGCAGAATGTTTTGTGCCACCCTAAGGGACCCCTCACCAAGCACATGCACACTGCCATTGCAGATTATGTGTGCTGGTAGGGAGAAAAAGGTAAAGTGACATAGCACTTCTTCCAGGGTACCATTCCCACAAACCATTGCTTGTGGCATAGGTAAGTCAACCCTTTAGCACGCCTTGTACCACAGGTGAGGGCAAAGCTGCATGAGCAGTATGCCCCTACAGTGTCTAAATCCATTCTTAGACATTGTAAGCGCAGTGTGGCCATATTCAGTACACTGGCTGGGAGTTTGTCATTACGAACTCCACAGCTCCATGATGGCTTTCCTGAAGGGTGGGAAGTGTTGCATCAAACTTCTCAGCACAATAAACCCTCACTGAGGCCAGTGTTGGATCTATTGTACAATGCACACAAACGGCATCTTATAGCTGCACCCTGTATTTTACCCAACCCTTTACTGCAGGACTGACCAGTCTGTGCCAGTCTGCCACTACCAGACATGTTTCTGGCCCCATAGGTTGAGAGCCTTTGTGCTCTCTTGGGCCCAGAAACAAAGGCCCTGATTCACCGCCGGCCAAGCGGGAACCGCCAGAAGACCGTACCGCGTTCAAAAGACCGCGGCGGTCATTCTGGGTTTCCCACTGGGCTGGCGGGCGACCGCCGAAAGTCCGCCCGCCAGCCCAGCGGGAAACACCCTTCCCACGAGGAAGCCGGCTCAGAATGGAGCCGGCGGAGTGGGAAGGTGCGACTTTCAGTGTCTGCAAAGCAGACACTGAAATTCTTTGTGGGGCCCTCTTACGGCATGGGCCCCACGACACCCCATACCGCCATCCTGTTCCTGGCGGGCGAACCGCCAGGAACAGGATGACGGTATGGGGTGTCAGAATCCCCATGGCGGCGCAGCAAGCTGCGCCGCCATGGCGGATTCCCATGGGCAGCGGAAAGTCGGCGGTACACCGCCGGCTTTCCGCTTCTGGCCGCTTCTGGTCAGAATGCCCGGCGGAGCACCGCCAGCCTGTTGGCGGTGCTACCGCCAACCTCCGCCCTGGCGGTATTTACCGCCAGGGTCAGAATGACCCCCAAAGTCTGCTCTGGGGGAAGGTGCTTCACACCTCCCCCCTACAGGAACTGTCACACTTGATGATGAGACTCAAAGGCTCAGGACTCCTGTTACAGTGTCCCAGGGCACTTCAGCTAGTGCAGAGGCCCGCCCCCCGGACCAAGCCCCACTTTTGGCAGCTGGTCTGGTGGGAAAATTCTGAAAAATAAGAAGGAGTGAAACCCCCAGCTGGGTGTCCAGAGCTGAAGTGACCCCCTCCTTGTAGAACCCTCCATCTTGGTTTGGAGGAGAGGGACCAATAGCGATAGGAATATAGGTAATACGAAAACTTAGGAGGTTGATGCTTAGTGTTCGCACATCTGAACACAAAGGAACAGTGTTCAGTAATGTATGCAATGAGTCCTTGAATGGGTGCCAACCTGGTAGAAATACCCAACCACCCAGGGTATTAGTTGCACTATATCAAAAGAAGAAGAGAAGGCGACTTCCTTTGACACGTGCTAGAAAATGAATTTCAAAACAGAGATACCAGGGCACTCCAGATAGCAGTCCACAATGAATAAAAGTACAACGTTCCAGAGAGTAGTTTTCACATGAGAAAGCACTTTAATTCCTTATGTTCACACATATCAAATGTATATGTAGAAAGCAGCCAACACGTGTTTCGTCCAACAGGACTTTTTCAAGGCGGAATTATAAACAAATGAGGACGTATCCATAGAGAAACCATGAGAATGGATTAGTTCCTGAAGTAATTAGTGGGGTTTCCTGATTGCAGGAAACGTGAGTTTTGTATGACATTAGGGCCATATAAGTAGGCACTCGATGAGTCTTACGTGTGGTATACAATGGAGGGCCCTGATAAGCCCATTTTCTTGTACTCTCCAAGTCTCTGAGAGTCGGAAAGGCCGATGTCGGCGTGCGTGCACTGGCCTTTCTCTATGGATACGTCCTCATTTGTTTATAATACTTCCTTGAAAAAGTCCTGTTGGACGAAACACGTGTTGGCTGCTTTCTACATATACATTTTATATGTGTGAACATAAGGAATTAAAGTGCTTTCTCATGTGAAAACTACTCTCTGGAACGTTGGACTTTTATTCATTGTGGACTGCTATCTGGAGTGCCCTGGTATCTCTGTTTTGAAAGGGATAGGAATATGCCTCTCTCTCCAAAGGGTGAGGGCACCGGAAGGGTGTAGCCACCCTCAGGGACATTAGCCATTGGCTGCTGCCCTCTGGCCCCTTTAGTGCCCCTAAGTCTAGTATTTAGGGGGACCCGTGAACCTTACTTACAAGATTTCTGGTGACCTCAAGAAGAAAGAAGAACAAAGAAAGAAGAAAGACTGCCAAGTCGACCCCAGCAGTGAAGACTCTAGATGACAACTGACTTGGCTCCAGCCCTACGAGGTAGTCTGCAGCTTCAAGACTCCTGCGCCAAAAAGGCGACACATCCTGCAGGACAGGGACCTCTACAAACCCCCAGAGGACTGCCTGCCCAGCAGAGGACCAAGAACTCCAGAAGACAACAGCCCTGTCCTGAAGAAACCTCCAAAGAGGATTCCAGAACCACCCGGGGTCTGAGAGCCGAGCCCACTCTGCACCCGACACCCACAACTTGAGTCCAGATGGCCCACCGGTCCAGAGAAGATCCCCAGGCAATACCGACCTCCAGTCCACCCTGGGTTGACCCCCCCTGACCGCAACCAGATCCGACGAAGATACCCGACTCCCAAGGGGACCCCTGCACCCCCTGCCTCCTAGCCTTGGAGAATCTGATCAATGGTCCAGAAACATCCAGAGGGTGTCTTCCCTACCTGTCCAGCCTTTGGTTTCCCGGAACCAACCCCCTGGACCCAGCCTGCACTATCTTTTGTGACCCCCAGGGTCCCCCTATTGAAAAGAATTTAGTGCCAAGCTCTATTTTTGCACCCTGCACACAGCCACCCCTGAGCCGCTGGGTGTGTGTTTGGTGTTAACCTGTGCCCCCCCCCCTGCTGCTGACCTAAACCCTCCAGGCCTGTGTCCTGGAACTGCAGGTAGTTACCTACAATCTGCTTTCTACCGAGCACCCCCAGTCCTCATAGAATTCCATTGTAAATCCGACTCCAACTTTGACCCCTGCACCCAGCCGGCCCGTGTTGCTTGTGGTGCACTTTTGGGGTCAGCCTAAACTTTGACCTGTGCACATCCTAACCCCGAAGACTGGAATCGTAAGTCGTGTACTCACCTGTTAACTGTGCTAATACTTGTTACCCCTAGGACTCTATTGACTCCTATAAAAAATTGCACAGTGTCAATGTTTGAAATAGAAAAGTGTTCCTTACTTGTAAACTTCTTTACCTGAAAAAAACAAACTTAGTAGATTTGATACATATGCTTGATACCTATTGACAACTGTACTTACCTGCAACAACGACCTTCTGGTTCTAGAAATAAAGTAGCACAATATATTTTTGCTATCTAAAACAATTGACCTTGAATTATTCACTGAGTGTGTGTCTCATTTCTTGAATGTGTGTGTACAACGATTGCTTTGCACTACCCTTTGATAAGCTTAACTGCTTAACGACACTACCACAAAGAGAGCATTGGTATTCTCTATTTCAGCCTCTGGGGATCCCCTGGACTCTGTGTACACTACACCTCCAAACAAAGCCAGCTTCCTACACCCCTATACCATCTTTGGCTACCACTCCTCATTCTATCACCTCCCTGACAGTTGTTTTCCTCCCTGTTTGTCATGCCCGCTCGCCCAAGAGGGTGGGCATCTCCTTTGCCGCAGGCACCTCCACGCCAGCCCCTGTTACCTTTGCTGCCCTCAGTGAGGAGGCTTTGACCTCCTGAGAAGTATCTCTTGGGTCAGTTAGACATTGTGAATGCCACCCAAGGATTGGCAACCAAACTTGAACAAACACATGCATTCCTGGAAGGCATTCATGGGGCAATGGCTGGCCTACTGAGATGTTTTCAGGCTCTGGCCTCGTCACTGATGGCAGCTAGTCACTCCTCACCTTCTGCCCCCCCTCCACCTTCCTCTCCCCACTCCAAATCCTCCCTTCTCCTACCTATCCAAAGCACACAGACAGAGCAGCACACACAGACACAAGCACCATAAAACACATTGGCACGTAAGCAAACAACAGACATCCACAGACACAACAACAGTCACCACTTACACAGACACCCCCACTAACCCCAGCATTTCACACATAACATTTATCATACCCGCAGGCACCACCACACAGTCAGTGACACACCCACCACATCCAGCATACCCGCAGACCACCCCAACAGATACCTGGACATCCACCACAAGTACCATACTTGCAGCCACCACACAAACAGACACACGTATACCCACCACATCCAGCATACCCATAATCACCACCCTATCACACACACACATCTGCCACTCCATTCCCCAGCACCTCCACCTCCACCTCCCAGACCCCAAGACATACAATCGCACTCACTCACCCACCCAACAGACACTTACCAAACACAAGCATACCTCCCAGAAGCGTGCACCCACAACATCCACACTTACTCAGCAGACAACAACTCCCTTAACCTCCAAATCCCCACTCTCTCTTGCTGTCCATCGCTGTGTCCCTAAGAAAGTTTTTATGTTTGACCTTAACCTTTCCACTGTTACCTCCACCCATTCCCAAATCCAAGAGGCCCCCACCTACTCCTAGGCCCTCCCTTTCACCTCCAAGGTCTCCCCTAACTCCTTGCAAGCACCAATACCTCTCCCCGCAAGAAGAACACATCTCCCAAAAAAACACCGCCCCTCCCAGATCCAAGACCAAACTCCCCCTCCCAAATCCGATCACCTCCCCTCAAGGATGATACCTGGGGTGCCTGCCTGCCCACTTGATACCCCTTCCTGTGGAGATTCCCTGGCAGTTAGGAGTTAACAGAGGGCACAATTATGTGACTGTGCACCTAGCTATGGAGTGGCCTATGGCATTGGACTTTGAAAAGTTTCAATTTAATAAACCCAAAGAGTTGGGCTTCTTTGGGTATACATTTGCCCTACAGTTTCTTTTCTACCTTTATGTTGTTCCTGAGTAACTTGTGCTGTGTGCCTGCAGTTGTGTGTCTTTCAGCCTGTTTGCTGATCCATTTGCTGTTGTTTGCAGCATCACAGTTTGTGGGCAGTGCTGGTGTCCCCCAAGACAAGGGTATATGTTGAGTGTATGGATATGTGGGTGTTAATTGTATTGGTGGTGTCATGGCATTGTGCACTGTTTGGTATAGTAAGTATTTCCTCTTGTGTTGTCCAATATGAGGATGTGTGGTGTTAGGCTTATCCCCTTGATATGGATTATGTCTGCATCTAGTGTGTGGCAGCTTTGTTAGTGCAGACATGGAGTGTGTAGAATTGTGCTACATTTGTTTGCATTTGCCTGTGCATGTGTTCATTTAGCTGTGTGTACCTTGCAGCAAGTTCATGAAGATATACGTCCCATGCAGTTGGAGTGACTTGTATGTGCTATGTTGACATGCACTCCCACATTGTGCAGATAGGTATGTCATTTGGGTCCAGGATTTTTTGTCCCAGAGATACCTAAAGGGCCATTTCCCAGAGATACCTGAAGGACCAGTTCCTGAGCAATAGTTGTTTTATGCGCAGTTGTAGGGTGATATGTGTCCCAGTTCAGCCTCCTTCCCTGGGTGTTCCTGCTGGCCCCACCCCTAATGTCCAGGCATTGTTTGCATAGTGGTCTTTGTACATTGACTATTGTGCATCCCTTTGCCCTTTCATTGTGTTTGAATGTGTGTGATGAGTGTGTCCATTGCAGGGCTGTTTAATGGTAGTGGTGTTTGTGTTCCGTGTCATATCCATACATATATGTATTGAATGTGATGACAATCCATTGCATTGAGTGTGTGAGTTGTATTTGTGGCTGTGATGTTGGTATGTAGTTGGTTGTGTGTGAGACAATGTTGTGTACACTGTCTCTGTGCCTGAGACGAGTAGACAAGTTTTTGTGAAGTGTTATTGTGCAGTGTGAGTGAACTGCCCAAAGGGGGCATATTGTGACTGTGAATGTGTCCTTCTTTGTGTATAATTCCGACACAGGCCACAATGAGACATGTACTTGGTGCCCATAGTGTGACCCCATCTCATGTGGATGCGGAGCAATGATCTGTTGGTGCAGTTAATAACACAGTTAGGTGTGTGTACTTATAGTCGTTTGCGGCCACAGTGGTGTTGATTTTGTGCATCTTGAATGATCAGCAGCAGCTGTAGGACATGCGTGATGGGCTCCATGGTGCTACCAGAAGTGTAAGGCTGCCTTCAGGTGAGTGTCTCTCTTTATAGTCCCTATTTCCGCCTTTATGAAAGGTGGTGATTGGACCGCCACAGTCACATCGGCAGTGTGCGACCTCATAATGTGTCTGCCAGAAACACTGTTGTTGCATAGCTTCTCATTATGCTAATGAGGCTACTGGATTCCGGAGACAGGATCACATGGATTGTGGCTACTAAGTAGAATTCCACACCACATGATGCCTGTCGGCCTAATCCGGGTTCTCCGGCTAACTAGCAGTGCCTCATCTCTGGCCGAGATGATTATGGCAACCGGGCGCATGACAAGAAGACTCCTCAGGGGAATCGTGGTCGATCAGATCCCATCCCGTTCTCTCAGTTACCAAAAAGTCTCATGCAGGCAAAGACAGAGGTAGAATATAGTTCAATAAGGATTTATTGAAGTAACTGCATCTTAGATAAAAAGGCATTTATTGTGTTAACTAGGATGATAAAACACAATAAAAGTAGGCAAGTGACGAACAGAGTAAAACACAAGAATAGTCCTACCATACTGTCACCAGGAGTGATGTATATATTTCTCCTACCTACACTATGGCCCTCATTACGACCCTGGTGGTCAGAGTTAAAGTGGTTGTAACACCGCCAACAGGCCGGCGGTAAAAAAAATGGGATCGAACCACGGCGGAAACTGCCAACATAGACAGCCACTTCAACACTCCGACCGCCAGGGCGGTAGCAACAAACACCGCAGCGGTCACCGCCAATAGACAGGCGGAAGACAATGTACCACTCACAGTATTATGACAGGCCAATCTGCCAGCTTTTCTGGGGCGGTACCAACGACATCAAAAGCACGGCAGGAACAGTACACTGAAGGGGAACCACTCACCTTTCGACACTCAACGAAGAACCAGGACACCATGGACCCCGAGCTGCAGGTCCTGCCGATGCTGGTCTACCTCCTCATCTACCAGGAACACCAAAGAAGGTGGCGACGAGGACGGTGAGTACTGCACCTAGCACACAGGGGAGGGGGGAGGTAAAAGAGAGTGACACACACACGTGACAAGCAACACCCCACCCCCACCTTCACCCACAACACCATATACAACAACACATCCAACAACATTACAGATACACCTCACAACCCCCTGGAAGAATGCAAGGACAAATGGAATTGAGTTCAATCAGTGATATTTTGGAACATGCAGATATAACAAACGAGTATAAAAAAATCAGTATATACAAATATTTACATTATGTACAGAAGATTGTACACTGTCCCTTGAAAATGTCCGTGGACCAGTGGGCCCAAAAACCATGGGCAAAGCCCACACTTGACTCCTGCCTCAAAACGGAGAGAACACTGCAGGGGCATCAGATTAAAAACACACAGGCACCTCAAGGGGAAGGGGAGGAGGGGGCACTTCAGCTGGAAGATGTTACTACGCCACTGCTCCTCGAGGGGACAACATGCCCACAGCGATGTCCTGGGTAGTGCAAAGCCACAGTCTCTCAAGTGGGTGGTTTGCCCACGCATTAGTCCTAGGGAGTGCAAAGCCACAGTCTCTCAAGTAGGTGGTCTGCCCACTGCTTGCTCCTGGGGAGTGCAAACCCATAGTCTCTCAAGTGGGTGGTTTGCCCACTGCTTGGTCCTGGGGAGTGCAAAGCCATAGTCTTTTAAATGGATGCCTTTCTCCACTGGTTCTGGAGGGGGTTTTGTGCCCAGTGTGCTTCATCCTGCCAAGAATTGGGTGAGTGGATGCCTTTCTCCACTGGTTCTGTAGGGGGCTTTGTGCCCAGTGTGCTTCATCCTGTCAAGGATTGGGAGAGTGGATGCATCTCTTCACTGGTTCTGGAGGGGGCTTGGTGCCCAGTGTGCTTCATCCTGTCAAGGATTGGGTTACCCCAACCTGTCATGGCTACTGACCCCAGTGAGGAATCCCAGGTCAAGGGCAGAGGAACGTAACAATGAGGCACATGGGCAAACAAGGAGGATAATTGAGCGGACCTTTGGACTCCTGAAGGCCAGGTTCCGGTGCCTCCATCTAACAGGTGGATCCCTGTACTACTCACCGAAGAAGGTGTGCCAGATCATCGTGGCATGCTGTATGTTGCACAACCTGGCATTGTGATGCCAGGTGCCTTTCCTGCTGGAGGATGAGCCTGGTGATTGTCTTGTGGCAGCGAGGAAGAGGAGGCAGATGAAGAAAATGTGGACAACAGATCAAACATTATCCAGCAGTACTTCCAGTGACAAGAGAATACAAGAACTAGCGGAGCACACCATAAACTTAAGTACAAAAAAAACTCATTTCATAGGAAATAAAATCATTCCCTTAATACAATTAGATTAGTTACAAAGCATTCACAGAGGTGGTGATAGTGGTCATTTTCCTAACTTAGTATGTAATTGAAACAAATATTGGACAAAACTATATTTATTCAAAACACATGACACAACCTCTACGAACATATCTTATATACATATGACAAAAAATACAAACAATCCAAACATTTTAGATTGTATAGCCCACTAAAGAATAATTAGATTTTTTTTTCAGATGATCCAATGTGCATAGAAATAAGCCAAAGGATGTACACTTTGGCTCATATGTTGGAGCTTCAGCCGACACATGTTTCGTCCTGAATGCAGACTTTTTCAAGGCTTATTGACAGATATTGTCATCAATTTAGTACATGATGAACTTGTCCATTATAACCGCCATCACTACTCCAAAGTATTCATAATGGTCACAATCAAGCTTCAAGTATCTCTGTGATCCCAATTTTTTTTTCCGAATCTTAAACGAACGGAATCGGCATATGTTATGGTCCACATTGACCGTAAAGCAGAGACAGCAACAAAGTAACTTTTTCTATGTCGTGTATCCTCCGTCTCAAATTGTAGGTTCCTTTTCCAACCTTACCCTTCCGTACTTCCAGTGACACACAGGTAAGAGACTGTAACTTCTCTTCACTTTTCAGTATACTTTAGGACATTGTACATGGCATCCTCTTACTCTCTGTGTATGGCCACTGACTGTTCCCTTTGGGTTTCCTTTTTTCAAATCTGTGTACCCCATTCTGGCTTCTGCTATGTTTACTGCTGCCCACCAACTTTGATACATTGCTATGATTCAATGAACATGGACGTTGCAATTTGAGAATGTTGTAAGAATACATCTTTCCAATCATTAAACTGACTCCAGTATGGTTTATATTTCCATGGTGTTTATTTTGTGTGCTAAATAGTATGGGGGTACGGACAAGGGGCTGGGGTGACGGTGGAGGATAGTCCATGGTAGAGTCCATTCTCTTGGTATCACAGGTGCATTGTCCAATGGGGCATATGAAGGGGAGTAATGTCAGTTCAAGGTGGACAGGGGAACAGAGTGGAACAGAAGGGTCCTATTTCCTGGCGGGAGTCTTAGCAATGTTCTCTGTCTTCTGCCTGGATCACAGGGACCGTTTGCGGGGTGGTTCTCCTTCTGCATGGGGGTGGGATGCTGGTGGCCTGTTGGTCCTGTGGCAGGGCCTCCCGCCCACTAGCGCCGGCAGAGGTGGAAGGCTGTTCCTCGGTTTGGCTAATGTCAGGGGCCCTTTGTTGTGCCACTGCCTCCCTCATGATCTTGCCCAGCCAGCACCCCTGCTATGTTGACCAGGATGGTGTAGATGTTTTTTAGGTCATCCCTGATCCCCAGGTACTGTCCCTCCTGCAACTTGGCCAGTACTGTGCCCATGGTCTTCTGGGAGTGGTGGTATGCTCCCATGATCTTTGACAGTGCCTCATTGAGTGTTGGTTCTCTGGGCCTGTCCTTCCCTTGTCACACAAAAGTCCTCCCAGCTTCCCTGTCATCCTGTGCCTCTGTCCCCTGAACCGTGTGCCCACTGCCACTGACCCCAAGTCCCCGCTCGTCCTGTGTTTGTGGGGTTGCCTGGAGTCCCTGTAGTGGTGGACACACTGCTGATTGATGTGTCCTGGGAACAGTGGCATGGGCCTGCTGGGTGGGTGCTGTGCTGGTGTTTCCTGAAGGGGGAGGCTCTGTGTGTGGTGGTATGGGACTGTGGCAGGGAACCAACTGTCCAGAGGTCCCTTATGGGCCAGGTTGATCATCGTGATCCAGGCGTGTAGAGCTGCTGTCATCACTGTGGGCCTCTTCTGGGGGGACTAGATGAAGCTGGCACCTCTTCTCTGCATCCTGTTGGGATGCAAATGCATTGTTATTGTACCTGTGTGTGCCATCTTGTGTGATGGTTGTGTTTCCCTTATATAATAGTGGTTTCCCTGTCGCATTGGCCTTGTGTGATTGCTGATTGTGTGGGCTGGGTGAGTCTCTCTACTGGCCATGCTGGGGTGATGGGTGTCCATGTATTGGTGTTGCATGCAGAGCTTGGTATTGGGATGTGTGGGTTGTGATGGTGGGGTACATGTGAGGAGATGGAGTGATGGGAGTGAGGGTGAGGGTGGGGGATGAAGTAGTTAAGGCTTGACTTACCAGAATCCAGTCCTCCTGCTACTCCAGCCAGGCCCTCAGGATGCATGATCGCCAAGATACCACGGAACGCACCTTCCCCTGTAGGTCGTTCCCCCTCTTCCTGATGTCATCCCTGGTTCTTGGATGCTGTCCCAGGGCTTTGAGCTTGCCGACGATTCTCCGTCATAACTCCATCTTCCTTGCAATGGACGTCTGCTGCACCTGTGATCCGAATAGCTGTGGCTCTACCCGGATGATTTCCTCCACCATGACCCCTAGCTCCTCCTCAGAAAACCTGGGTTGTCTTTGAGGTGCCATGGATGTGCTGTGAGTGATATGTGTGAGGGGGTGTGTGGGGTGATGTGTTGGGGTGTATACTGTGATGTGCGTGGATGGTGTATGAGTAATGGTGTTCTGTGCCTCTGTTGGGTGAGTGCTGTTTGCTTGCCTCTCTGTGCTTGGTCTCTTTTCTTTTCATTGAAAGGGTTGTGGGTAATGTGGGTCTGATTTTTATAGTGGTGTGGTGTAGTGTGTGTATGTGTGTCAGGTGTGTGTAGTTTGAATTGTCCAATGTGGTGGTGTTTTGTAAGTGTGTGTGTATTTTGAGCGCGGTGGTATGTACCACCAATGGTTTAGTGCATTTGAAAGACCGCCGTGTTGATTCATGGGACATGAGACTGTGGGCATATTCCTGTTGGCGTAACAGTGTGGGTTTTGGTACCACCAGTTTATCACTAACCTTTGGTCTGGCGGACTTGTGTGTCTGTATTGTGGCGGTGTTCTCAGTGTGGGTCATAATACCCGTGGTAGATTACCGCTGCGGTCACGATATGTTGGTGGCCGTCGGCACGCGGTAAGCAGGATTTACCGCCAGGGTGGTAATGAGGGCCTATGTCTGAGCACAACGTAATAAGCCTAATCTGCCTTTGAGTTTTCCCTCTGAGTTACACCGTCCCTCATACCTGGAGAAAAAAGCCTATGGTCTAGAGAGACACCGTCCCTTTATGGATCAGGGGTCTAGCCGTCTAGGCAAGTAGTTGCAGTGAAGCAATAAGCATAAAGTTGTGGTCATCTGGCTGGAATCTTCCTCTAACGTGTCTGGGACACAGTGGGGTTTTTATAATAAAACAGTTGACATTCTAAGAAATGGTCCCACGTATGAGTGTGTGTTTTCTGTGAATGTTGGAGACACAGCATACCACTTTTGTCGGCAACCCTATCAGACTGTGGCCTTGGAGAAACCACAGACTGAAATAAATGTCCTACTAAGAACATAGGACCAGATGTAGGAAAATCCTGAATTGTGACTCGCAAATTGCAAGTCAGGGAGACGCAATTCTGCATGCAGGATGGTGTCCCTAACACCATCTGCGATTCGCAAGGGGGTTGCGAAGGCCCACCTCATTAATACTAATGAGATGGGTCGCTATTTGCGAGCCCTTTGCGACTCGCAGCACTCACTGGGATGGTGGCCTGCTGGAGACAGCAGACCACCATGTCTGTGACTGGCTTTAAATAAAGCAATTTTTTTTTGTAATGCAGCCAGGAAAACAAGATGCATTACAAAATGAAAAAATTTAACGTTTTTGTTTCATTTTTTCAGAGCAGGCAGTGGTCCATAGGACCACTGCCTGCTCTGAAATTTTTTTTTCCATGCCATTCACAAAGGGGAAGGGGTCCCATGGGGACCCCTTACCTTTTGCGAATAGGTTACCACCAGTTACCCCTTCCTAATTACGACTCGCAGTCCTGTTTTGCGAGTTGGTAACCAGGTTACCAACTCGCAAAATGGGAATTGGGCATCGCAATGTGGGTTTTGCATGTCGCAAACAGCGAAATTCACTGTTTGCGACATTCAAAACCTTTCCTACATCTGGGCCATAATGCTTTCCTAGGCGAAAGTACAATGAGATAAAGAAAATAAAACAGCACCGCAAATATTGCCATTGCTAGTAAAATGAAGCAATGCTGAATAAAATGTAACAATGTTAAAGTGCACCGCAGCAGGCCTAGTTCACATAAAACATTGCTAAAATAACTATTGATCACTGTCTCCCTAAGGTAACCATAACTCGTGCCCCCACCATGCACAGTTTTCTCATCAATAATTTTACTGCAAATGTTACAGTGATATTATCAATGATGTCAAAGAAGATGTCATAAGTGATGTAATATCTCAGGTAATTAGCAGTCCCTGGTGGGGATGTGAGTTATATTTACCCAAGGGCACAACTCATAGTTACTTGAAATAACTCTAACAGCTGAATTTCTATGTTTGTTTGTGTGAAACATCTGAACCCAGATTTAACGTCCCTGTAACCTTTGTTTTTTTAGTGAATTTCTAAGTTTAAAAAAAAAGTTAAGTAAGATGCACATCGCAATGCATTGTGAGGTGTGGGGGGGGGCTTGGGCGCAGGCCTGGCTCCCTAATTTCCTTAATTACTGCAGTATCCTAAGTAGAAAATCCTTTCAGGTTTCCACATTGATTCCATCAAGAATACATTCAGATGTGCCACACTTTTGGCATAAATTAAGAATGTTAGCACGCTAGTTGCTCTTTGGAATACTGTAATCTGCTGATCACCAGGGGATTAACTGGCAGTCTGCTGGTGGTGTTGAAAGTGCATTTTTCAGTCTGCATGTCAGAATATTTTAATGAATTAGAAGAGAAAGATATTTGAGAACTCACTTAAAATATGTGCTACAGCGCTAACCATAATTTCTTTGACAAAATCAAGCCCCTCATTTTGTTCCTTTCTAAATCAAGGGGGTCATTCCGACCCCGGCGGGCGGCGGGCACCGCCCGCCAGAAGACCGCACCGCGGTCAAATGACCGCGGCGGTCATTCTGACTTTCCCGCTGGGCGGGCGGGCGACCCCCAAAAGGCCGCCCGCCCGCCCAGCGGGAAAGCCCCAGCAACGATGAAGCCGGCTCCGAATGGAGCCGGCGCAGTTGCTGGTGTGCGACGGGTGCAGTGGCACCCGTCGCGATTTTCAGTGTCTGCTAGGCAGACACTGAAAATCATTATGGGGCCCTGTTAGGGCTTATCGTTTCCATAGATGAAGTTGCTAGAGATTTTAATAAAATAAAATGCATTAAAACAATAACTCTTATGAGTGGATTACAGGCCTAAGTAAAAGCTGTATTTAAAACATGAATTTTCCTTCCAAACTCGGTGTGACCTGCACTTGCTTGACTTACTAACGTTAACAAATTCCCAACTGCGATAGCTCAGCTGAAATGTTTATTTTGTTGCTTTTTGCATGACTTTACATGAACACAAAGTTCCTATTCTAATAAAGAAGTTAGATTTTCTGTTCTATTTAACCGCTTGACTTGCATTGGAATCTCTAACTTGGTAAACTAATTTTAAATATTTGTTTCTTTATGAAAAGGCTTCTAGTTTGAGGATGAGCGAGAACGAAGACAACATAATGTGATCATACCTAAAACTTACATGGCTGTTCTCTCTTTCAGAGATTCAGATGAATTAGAAAATGTTTGACTGTTGCAACGTAGTTAAAAATATATAATAAAGTATCACATATTTAGAACACTCTTTGATAGAGCTTACCATCTCGATGGAAACTGTGGATATCTCACGGAGTCTTTGTCTTCCTGTTGGCCGAATGAACATTTTATCTGTGAAATTGTTTAAACTTTTGTATCATTGTATAAAAATGTCCCAGGGAAAGAATAGCTGTCTCTGCCTGGCAGATAGTCTGACGCGCTCTCATGAACTCACTCTCTTCAGCTTACACCTTGCATTCGCAATTGAACAGCCTCAGTAGATAGACAGACTCTCTGACACTTGTTCCTTTTTGCTATTTTTTATTTTATTCCTGATAATGTTCTGACTCAGATTATTCTCTATTACTGAAGATTTTTGGGACTGTTAGTGAAAGAACTCTTTATGGGTTATTCAACTATATAATTCTCTTCTTTGAAGAAATTAGACTAGGGATTAGATTTATGGGGCATGCCTTATGGTCTGTTCTATAATTCACAATTGATTTAATCAAGAAAATAATTTCAAAACTAATGATTAATAAAACGTTAAAATTAAGTTACCACTCTCATTACTGACTCTGATATGAAATTTGACTGAAAAATAATAATAATTGAGTTCTATAAAGGTGCAGGTTCTTATTACCTCACTCATTTTAAAGATAAAAAAATTGAGTGTCTCAAGAGTTGGGGAGATTTTAGGAATCTAGGACTCTCCACACTCCCAATCTTGATCACTACTTTTAATTACCTCTTATTTCAATGTGAAGTTTTTCACGTCTATGGTGACTTTAACTTCTTTTCTTATCTTAATCTGCCCTTTGTCCTCAAACTAAAAGTCATACAATACTGTAAATATTTCTAGTTGTTTTATGCAAGGCCATGAGACAGTTCTTTCTTTCATCTATGAATTGGTAAAAAGTGCAACTTCAGCTTCTGTCTGTCTATTTGTTTCAATCCTGTCTCTATTTTGTCATGCACTACCCTTTCTCACAGACTCAGTGGGTCATTCTGAGTCTGGCGGTCTTGAGACCACAAACCCGGGGTGGATGTCGGACTGCAGCGGTAGTGGCGGTCCGATCTGCCACATTCTGACCGAGGCTGCAGCCTTGCGGTCCCGGTGGATGTAATCCGCCGGGCCGGATTACGAGTCCCATTCTACCAGCCTTTCCATGGTAGTTTACACCACTGTGGAAAAGCTGGTGGAATGGGGGTGTCTGGGGCCCCCTGCACTGCCCATGAACTTGGCATGGGCAGTGCAGGGGCCCCCATGCACAGCCCGTCATGCATTTCACTGACCGAATTATGGGCAGTGAAATGCGCAATGGGTGCTGCTGCACCTGCTGCACCGCCACATTGGTGCCGGCTCAATTCTGAGCAGGCATCAATGTTAAGGCCCTCTCCACCGCAGGACCGACAGGCGAAAGCACTGTAATAGGGCCGGCAGTGTCTGGCGGCACTAGAGGTCAAATGGCAGGTTGAGTTTGGCGGGTGGCCACCTCAGTGTCTACAATGTATTTTTTTTTTTTTCCTTCAATGACCATGAATTTGAGCTCAAATAGGTTGATTTCCTCTCCTTCTATCAGAGCGTGCCCACATTTCCCTAAGATATTAATCCCCTCCAGCCTTTCCATGAATGTTGTTGTATAATACAAACTCCACATAGCTAAAGATCTCCCTGAAACTCCTGTATCTTTCCAATAATTCTGTTCCTACAGAGTTTCTTTAAAAACTGGTCTTCTACTCGTCACAAACAACATCCCTCTATGGTAAGAGGTATTTTCAACTCGCAAATGGTCTCTAGGAAACCCAAAATTCTAATCGGCATAAATGATTAATTTATCCTCCTTTGTTTTAACTAAGGTCTACATCATTCTTAAACAATGGAAAAAATACAAAATCATGAGTCAGACATTGGATGAGTCATCAAATGTTTAGACTCCACCTTCTTGATTCTGCATCTTAATATGAACTTTATGAAATCTTCATTCTCTGCTCTTCCCCTTTCAAACCAAAATAATATAAAGCAACTTCTCTCTCCAGTTGATACGTTGCAGCCTGTCACTCACAAAGATCTATTCAACACCCCAAATCTCGGTCAGTTACTCCCAGCCTACACTCTGGCTCCCAACTCAATGAGAGATCTTCCTTTCTTTTATAAACCGATTTCTCAATGGTCCTCACAGGAGAATAGTCTCTATACACTCCACCTAACCCACTCTGCTAACTCTCTGGAAAAGCTCAATTCCAGGTCAATACCTCATACCTCACTATAACAAACAGCCACACACGAAAAGAACCATAGACAAGCTCTGTATATTTAAATGTTCCCCTCCTCGCTTACCTTTAAAATACTAATCATCACAAACATTAGAAGATCAGAGTCTCAACTCATCGTAAGTGTATCTCATTCAAAAACATATTGTGATACTAACCTCATCAACACTTACAATTACTGACAAGTCCCCCCCCCAGACACACACACCAAGGCAGTCAGTAGTAAAGTGGGTCCTTGTGTGAAAAACCAATAATAATATCTGGATGCTAGCCACAAACCTAGGTGATCTACAACAGCAAAGGGAAGTCGGAGGAATAAAACATCTATGGCCTGTACAAACTGGATAGCTGAAAAATGGCAAGAATTAAATGAGCTAGTTTTAGGTCTGAGGGAACTCATCGCAGACTCTAACCCCATAAAACTTAAATGCCCCCATGTATACCTTTAGCTGATCATGTTTGTTGAAAGTCAGGCCTACCAACTTTTTGTCACGGTGTTAACAATACAATCAATGATAAAGCAGTAAAACTTTTATTATCAATAAACATTTCAATGCCATTACAAAAATATGAATGCATTTCACCTTTCACTATTGCATATCCTTACCTGTGGGCTTAAACACACTCTCTGTAATTACTATTACAAAGCAATGAACATTTCAATAAAAAGCTATATTTCTCCCTTTGTATGAGCCTCTCTGGGAATCTCCTAGGCCCCAGACCAGAATCCAATAATGCCCACAAATCCTGAGAGCACACCAAAAGGTCAGCAACAGGAGCATCTGAATTTGCCACTTATTTGTTTCACAGTCACTGATTTTCCACCCAGGAGAACTATAAAGGCTCCTGCACTTCCTATCAACCCTCAGGAATAAAGTAACACTTTTGGTTGTGCTCCTGCTGTTCCGGGGCACCACAAGACACAATATGCTAAGGCATTGTGGGGTGTTTATTTCTCCCACATCAATGGGACTCATTATGAGTTTGGCCGCCCTGTAATCGCCATGTTTGTGTTGGCGGTCAGACCGTCAACAGGCTGGCAGAGAAGACCGCCAAATTATGACTATGGCAGTGATCCCAACAGCACCGCCAATGCGGTCAGATCATCACAGATGATTGGAACCACCAGCAGGGCGGTGGAGACCATGTTTCTGTCAGACCTATTACAAGCCAAGATTTCTGCGGAGTTCGGATACCACAGAAATGAACTGCATAAATGAGACACTCACCTTCAGGAACCCACACTCGTCTGGAGCAGCCATGGAACCAGAACTAGACGCTATGCTGCTTCTCCTGCTCGCCGAAAGAAAACGGGATCTCTGCCACCGTCGACGACAACAACCATAAGTACACACACTCACCTGTAGCATTTGTACATTGTTAAATTTTGTACAGTTACATAACATACCAGAGGAAAGAGAGTGCAATGGCAACACTCAAACGTAACAGTACACTAACACACACTCACATACAACCACAAAACAGCCACACATTCACAGCACACGCACAGCAGCCACCACACAAATACACCACATGTCAAAAACACACACTTAAGCACAGGCCCAGTCTCACACAAGACCACTCAACATAACAACACATCACAACAACACCACAACTGCAACATCACAAACACATTGGCAAGCACTCACAACCGACACTAGCCAGTGACTCGTCACACATACAACACAATGGACAAGCAACAGGGAATGAACACACACAATTACACAATCATACAACTTACCAATCGACACACACATCACACACACATACCTATCAAACCATGCACAAGACACGCTGACTCATACAGTCAAAGCACACAAAGCCACACAACACAGCAACAAACACATGTAAGCACAAACACAATACCATCACAACAACATCTCTGCTACATACACATGCCCATCACACAACACACACCCTATCCTTGGGGACAAAAGCACTGCACACATCCTCACATACTGCCCACACAAAACATGAAGCACAACCACCACACACACAGAAATACTCGCACACAACAAATGTCAGCTAGGAACAACTCAAACCTATGCAAGAAAGTGCAGGCCAAAGATGTAACCAGATAACCAACAACTGGTTGGTCAGAATGTATATTATAAATAAATAAGATGGAAGTCAAAGGCCATAGGCCAGTCCATAGTCCTCAGATGCACCAAAGGCATATAATCGTACCCCAACTGGACTCCTGACTGCCATGTAACCTACAGAGGTAAAACATCAACGGGGGAGGCAGGCACCTTGATGCCTTGCCTCTATAGCACAATTATAAGGGCCTAATTCTCTCAGAGCATTCATGCTCACACATTCACAGGTAGAGTAACTACTCTTTCAGTACAATGGGCACCTGTCATGTGCATAAAGGTGACATATAGTGAAACGTATCATGCTAATATTCCATCAAGAGTCTAATGACTGAGAGGCAACATCACTATCCACGCATCAGATATGACTGGCCCTACAGCTGTTTGGGGAAAAACCTGAGAGACACAAGCCACATCTGAGGCTACCATGGCAGGGACATACACCTTGATGCAAGCCAAATGCCTTATTACATATACCTTTCCACTCACATGTTTATGTGAACTTCCACAGCTGCACCACAATGTAGTCTGTGCAAACAATAGGTTTCCATACATCAAGGACTCAAAACATATCCAAAATAGCACTAGAAAAATATGGTTTATACTCATTACAATGTGGATTGATGACTGAACCTTACAATGTACACATGGTATTGGCAAAAGCCAGTTAAGATTTTAACTCATCATCAGTGAAGCATGGATGTTTTTGTGGGGACATGGTAGTGTTGGTTGAGACGGTGAGACGGTGAAGTAGAAGAAATGGAAAGGAAAATAAATTGGTGATGAGGTGTGGGTGCTGTGATATGAGTGGGTAACAATTGGTGTTTATTGTGGGGGGGATACTAGTTTGTGTGTTGTGCAGGTGTGGGATGAGTGGTAGGTGAAATGTGTAGGTGTGCCTATTGTATGCTTTTTTTTCCACTGGCTTCTATCTGGCTGTGTTTGGAGTTTTTGCTGCAAAGGATTGTGGGATGTGAAGGGATGTGTTTTATAGTGCAATGTGTAGGTGTGTTGGGTGTGTGGATGTCTGTCAGGTGTGGGGTTTTCAAACTGTCCAACGTGGTGTGGGGTGTTACTGCCATGGAAGAACTGCCATTGTGATTTGTGGATCATAATATGATAGGAGTTTATTGGGCGGGGTGGCAGTGCTGTAAATTTGACTGGATTTTGGCAGGCTTTGCTGTGTGACTCTTAATACAGCTGTCAGATTACCGCCAACATAGTGGTCTTTTAGCCGCTGCCTCTGCGGTGGTCTTGCCAAAAAAACACCAAACTCATAATGAGGCCCTATATCTTTGATGCAGCCATTGATCACCAAAGAGTTTATTTTTTTTAAATTGTTGATGTGCCCACAGGCATTTGTCACGATGTGGGTGCTCTTCCCCTCCTGGGTAAACGTGCATGCTTGTGCACACACACACTGCAGGCCAGAGGAGCTGATCAGTCTTGGTGACAAACTATTTCTCGTTCCTCCATGTGCCCTGCTCTGACCTTCAGGTGCATGGAAAGAGGTGAGCACAAGTTGCACTCTTCATGCTCAGGGGGCCATCTTTACAGGGCAGCCAGGTCCAAGCACATATTCCAAAGACAAAGGCATTGCTTTTCCCGAGTCCTTCAACTCTAAGAGAAAATTGGCCCAAGCGGTATCTGCTGCAAATGTGTCCAGATAGTAAAAAACGGTTATGATCTTTACTATCTTTACTATGTCAGTTGCAACAAACTGTTTCCAGTGGCATGCCTCATGGTAGTGTGTGCACCCTGCTTTTGTTGAACATGGGTACGAAGCCACTGTTTCCTTCTAGCAGAGTGGCAGTTTGCAGTTGCTCTTTAGCTGGAAGGTTAGGGTCACACCTGGTGAGGAAGTGTGTGACCTCATTGTTGAGGCAAACATAAGAATGACTATCTGAGGTCCCAGGCCACACGCCATTTGTCCACGTTATTCAGTGTTCCTCATGGTAAGTTGCGGACTATGGGGGTTATTCTAACTTTGGAGGAGGTGTTAATCCGTCCCAAAAGTGACGGAAAAGTGACGGATTTACCACCAGCCGTATTACGAGTCCATTATATCCTACGGAACTCGTAATACGGCTGGTGGTATATCCGTCACTTTACCGTCACTTTTGGGACGGATTAACACTCCTCCAAAGTTAGAATAACCCCCTATATCTCCTTTTTACCTGCACAGAACTTTTCCAAAGTACGCTCATACATTGGAGTTTGGGCTGTATATGTTATGGGCTGGCTTGTGGGACACATGCAGCATATTTCTATTAAGCATTTGTTATTAGGTTTGTGTTGTGCATAAATCGTGGTCAGGCTATGTGGCTGCATGAATATTGGTTGGGTAAGTCATGTTCAAGCTATGTGGTTGCATGCTTCATATCATGCATGTGTATGAGTCATGGAAAGGCTAGGGCCTCATTACAAGTTTGGTGGAGGGGAGTAATCCATCACAAACGTGATGGATATCTCGTCCGCTGTATTACAAGATCCATAAGATCTCCTATTCCAAACTCGTAATGAGGCCCTATGTGTCTGTGTGCTTTACATTTCGGTTGTGTTTTGTTTATGTTCTACGCTCCATACCATAGTTCACTTTATGTGTATTGGCTTGTTATCTGTCAAGGATGTTTTACTTGTTTGTGAAGAAAGGAAGTGTGTTGGATCCTATCTTATGCGCAGGCCCCAGACAGATGTCAACATTCCCAGTATCAGTGATATATTGCAGGATTTGTGTGCATACAGTATTTTGCCGACTCAGTTGTAGAACTCATTAGTATTAGGGTTATGCTGATACAAGCAAGCTCCTGGTGGGTATTTCCACTTTTGTTAATACTTGTAACTGAGGGCCAGATGTACTGATCTATTTTTTGATTGCAGGTACTCCGATTTGAAAATCATGAGGTTTTGTGACCACAAAATAGGCTTTCTCATGTCAAAATCCCATTTTAGGCGTTCGTAAACATTTACAGAGTCCTAAGATAGTGCTCTGAATAGTTACCAAATCACGTTTTGGAAGAGGTGTGTTGAGGGCATCCCTTCCAAAATAGTTTCAGGGGCAGGCAGTAGTCCGTGGGGACACAATCAATTCTCAATGAAACAAAAAAAAGTATTTAAAAAATAAAAGAGCAGGCCTGTTTCCGTGTTTTTAAAATGTACTTAAAAAGAAAATCACAGACCTGGTGGTCTGCTGACCCATGCAATTTGCAGCCTACTTAATGAATCTTAATTAGGTAGGTCAGATTGTGACTCAATCCAAATCCATATTTTGTGCAGTGATGTACTAGTATATAGGTCAGTTGACAAAATAATTTTCAGGCAGCAAAAAGACTGGTCACACATTGCTTCTGCTTTTTGTGACCAGAGCCTTTGTACATCTGGCCATTACTTAAGTAACCATTCTTAAACAGACTCCCAAACGTTTATTAGCTGTAAAATCTATCACCTTAAAATGATGCCAGGAGTATATTTAAATTGGCTTATGTAATCCCGAAAATCTTGCTTTTTGAGCAGTGCACAGCTTGTACAGTGACCATCTCATATACATCTCAATGTCATGTGAGCTCCAACAACCTCCTCCTTGAAATCACAACCTTCACACATTTATAGAGAGCGCACCCAAGGTTTTAATCTTCAGCCGTATATCCCTGGTACTCATATTAAATCCCCATATGGTACTTTATTTATCTTAATTATTTATGGAGTTTTAAATAGCTCTGACATGTCACTCTGTGGCCTTTTCAAAGCACTATATGCGAATGGAAATAACAAACCAGGGCTAAAAAAGAGCAGAAATGCTTTCTATTTCTGTTGCTCAGTCTCTTTACTGCCTAATACTGCAACACCTTACACTGAATAAATAATCACAATTGTAACAAGCATTTGCAATGCAATGGGTCTCGCATTTGCTCGAGGTAGAGCTATTAACGTTGTAAACTCCTAATCAGCCTTTTCTTGCCACATAAATTGAAAACTAAAAGTAAAACAGTTTCACACCAGCGAGCCGATTCACAGGGCCATGGCCGCCATAAGCATCAGCGTGAAGAGAGACACAAAAGGAAAAAGAAGTTTGCCCGCAGACAAACTTAGCGAGAAAAGTGCATAACAGGGGTGATGGTGAAGGCGGTAACAAAGCCTCCCCAAGGACGGACAAACGTAAGCCGGACAAACCCAAAGGATTTCTGAAGGGCAAGCCCACGAACAAGTGGTAGTGATGGGCGTGATGTGGGCATTGTTAAAAGCCCAGAAACATACCAACGGGTTGGAAAAGCAGCACTTGTGCTTGTGCGCTGCTATGCTCGAACTAAAAATGGTTTTGTCAATTTCAAACCCCTCAACATCGGTAATACGTTAAACAGTGTCCTTGGCACCAAAATTACGGTGTAATTATTATTGTTATTATTAGCCCAATTACATCTGATTTAAATATATTTTGGAAAGTGTCATTTTTCTCCAAATATCAGTTTATGAGATGAAAATACGCACATTTTAGCCTTGAACACACACTCAATTTTATTATGCATATATTAATTCAGTAAAGTGAAAAAATGCTGATTTAGTATACTGGACTACACACAGGAGAACTACTACAGGTAGGTTGAGAGCTACCAGTAGCTAACTAGCTGGTTGTTGGAGAAGTCTGTTCTATACCCATAGTTGGATACCTGAAAAACTTCAGTGCAGGGGAAGTTATGTATGCAATCCAAGACTAATGAAATTCTGCAGGTATGGTCACCAGAGCACCTACACCTTCACTCGTTCCACCTCTGGCCTCACACAACATCAGAGACATCACCACTCAGATAATCAGGGAGGTTAGTGTAAACAGGTAACACAGGATGCTGCCCCATTTGCAATACAAGCAGGCTGTGCTCTGTGCATAGTACCAGATTGTATAGTCAAACTGTGCTCTGCAGCCTTACATACCATCATATTATGTACCACCAGCCTCTGCAGAGCCTACGTATGCCATCTCACCACTTCTGTGATTAGAGTTTGGTCTGTGAAACTATCTATGAAGTCCTGATAATATTTTGGAATATAAACACAACAGCCCTTAAACTGAAGTCTTTTCGGCAAGTGTTCACCTTTTCAAATACTATAGGTTACTATGTAACCTACGTAGTAAACCATAACTTCCCCTTATAAAAGCGAAACCATTGACGCCAGACAGTTTACACAATTCTAATCTTTATTTTAGCATTTGAAGAGTGATGTCTAAAAACAGGACTGCCTGTATCTACTCTAAGAAGGCAGGGCGGTGTGAGGAATGTGCATTTCCATTGCTACCTCTGGAGAATGTACGCAGTTGTCAAAACTAAGTCAGTCACTTTCCCCTAAATGTGGGCCGTACACAAGTCACTCAAATTATGTCTTGTGTAGGAAATGAAAAGATAAACGTTTGAGAAAATGTTCCACCGGGCCTGGACCAAGCACTGCAAGGTGTTTAATGTAAATAGCAAAAAAGATGTTTAAACAAATAGTTTCAAAAGGGTGCTCAATGTTTTTTGATGAACGGTTGAATAATTTTAAACAAGATTTATTATTCCCTGGCATTTGAACGCTCAAGTGGTCCTAAAAAGACATTTAAATAATGAAACTTATCTGCAAAAGTGCAATTATGTATGTAACTGTCAAAAGTGCAATTAACTGTGTAACGGGGTCGATATTATGCAAGGTGCTCGACTTTTGCCAAAGGAGATCGTGCTACGAAAATAGAGAAAAAGTAGTCCACAAACCTGACGGGAAACAGCGAGCCTCGCATGTTTTCTGTACTTAGTCGCTGCGTTCGAGGAGGCTTAACCACCGGAAAAGGCATGACGTATGCGTGCCTTCCACTAATGAAAGCAAGCAGATTCTAACAGGCAAGCCCACGAACCAATGAAAGACACTGACGTGACCTGGATGGGTCTCCGAGCCCTTTTCTTATTCCTAAAGCGTCTCGCTAGCGATACGCATGCGCCAGCGCATGTGGCGCAGGCTCGACCCTAAACACATATACACATTATTTTTTCAGTCCCATTCTGCTCAAATCGCCCTTTTTCTTTGCCGCTAAATTTAAATTTGGTGAATAATCAGGTTTTCTTGTTATTTCACCCTTACTGATGTACTTTTCTTAAGTGTTCAGTTAGTCCGCATGTTCTGCGTGACTAAAAAGCACAAGCAAATAAATGAGATAGTTGAGGACTCTGTTTTTAAAGATCATTGAGCTGGATAACAATAATAACGGATACTATTAAAAAGGAGCGAGAGGTTTTAGTATGTGGTATGCTCTATGTAAATGGTGACATAAAATCAATGCCTCTTGATGCCTGGAGGGCTTCATTCAGAGGAGGGAAATTGGCAGCAGAAACTGTAAAACGTCAAGTTTAATGGAGATTGAAGATGAAAAAGACATCACAGAGTATGTAAATAAGGTGCAGCAGGAAATCATTATTGGAAAGCGAGGAGGAAACTGACTTGCAGGTCACTAACGGACGAGTACCAACATCAGGCAACGTCCACACAATTGAGAAGGGAACTGCTTAGCGCCTCTGTGTAGTTGTAACGTAGCACATAGCACTTCGTAAAATGTATACAATAACCAAAACTGCCAGATTCTGTAAATGATTACTGATGAACACTAATTCAAGAAAATGCAGCTGGGTTGTGACAAATTAGTGTTTTTATTTTTTAGATTATTGATGTTTTTTGTATATATATATATACATAAAATACTCTAAAATATATTGTTTAATAAACACTAACAGGGCATGCACTTCATAATGTGCAGTTTACAACAGATATGTAGATAACACCCTCAAACTGTACACTGCATAGGCATTAATGCTTATTTCATATTGCTCACGTTACTAAAGGCACTGCCTTCTTTCTCAATACATTTGTATGCTAAATTGACCTCTCTCTGTTACAGGTAATGGAGACAATGAATGAATGAATGTTCTTTGTATCAGCTATTTTGCCATGTACTGCTCCCCAAGACTGCAGGTTTACTTTAGAAGAGCCACAATGCATAATCCATGCATGTTCGTATCTATTCTATAATGTAAAATTATGTGCTAGACATGTATTCCCAGCAATTTAAAGGGCAACATCTGATATATAGCAATTGTTTCAAATTCTTTGAATCGTTTCCTGCATTAATGTTAAAGGGCACCGGAGACAAACCTTGATTGGTGTGAAGAAATGTTATGGCGATTTTTGCCTCTATTTTAGGCGTGCAAAAAATTCAAAGAGATCAGGATTTGCAAGTACATTCATTATTGAAGGGAAGACCCCAAATTGGAAGTCAGCATTATACATTTGAATGACCCGACCAATGGCTCAAAAGGAGGCAACACACAGCAGGGAATGACGAAGGCGTCATGAACCGCTTGGGTGTTCTTAGAATGGAGCATGCCATTACGTGGCGCCAATCTCATTGTAAAGCCATTTGATCGAGGACATTTCTTTGTGGACTACAATTTAATTACAGTTCATCTCACTGTCTGTCATTGCATTTTTCCTGCCTCTTTGTTAAACCCATTTGCTACAGGGGCAAGTGTCAAATACTGGATGTTAGACCTGACAGCCTTAGGGTGGTCACCCCTAACTTTTTGCCTGCCTTCCTCCACTTTTTAGATACTGTTTTTGCTGGTTTTAAGACTCTGCACACTTTACCACTGCTAACCAGTGCTAAAGTGCATGTGTTCTCTCCCTTTAAACATGGTAACATTGGATCATACCCAATTGGACTATTTAATTTACTTATAAGTCCCTAGTAAAGTGCACTATATGTGCCCAGGGCCTGTTGATGAAATGCTACTAGTGGGCCTGAGGCACTGATCGTGCCACCCACTTAAGTAGCTCCTTAACCTTGTCTCAGGCCTGCCATTGCAAGGCCTGTGTGTGCAGTTTCACTGCCAATAAGACTTGCCAAGCCTTAAACTACCCTTTTCTATATATAAGTCACCCCTAAGGTATGCCCTAGGTAACCCATAGGGCAGGGTGCTGTGTAGGCAAAAGGCAGGACATGTGCCTGTGTAGTTTACATGTCCTGGTAGTGTAAAACTCTTAAATTCATTTTTACACTGCTGTGAGGCCTGCTCCCTTCATAGCCTAACATTGGGGCTACCCTCATATACTGATTGAGTGGTAGATGCTGATCTGAAAGGAGTAGGAAGGTCATATTTGGTATGGTCAGAATGGTAATACAAAATCCTGCTGATTTGTGAAGCTGGATTTAATATTACTATTTTAGAGATGTCACTTTTACAAAGTGAGCATTTCTCTACACTTAAATCCATCTGTGCCTTACAATCCACATCTGTCTGGGTTCAGTCGACAGCTCCCTTGTGCATTCACTCAGGCACACCCCAAACACAGGATAGTCAGCCTCACTTGCATGCATCTGCATTTTAAATGGGTATTCCTGGGCTGGGAGGGTGGAGGGCCTGACACTTACATGTCAAACGACAGTAGCCTGCCCTCACACAAAGGGCTGCCACACCCACCACTGGGACCCTGGCAGACAGGATTGAACTAAAAGAGGACCTTGTGCACTTCTAAGCCACTCCTTGAAGTCTCCCCCACTTCAAAGGCACATTCGGGTATTTAAACAGGGCATCTGCCCCTACCAACTTACACACTTCCTGGAGAAGAGAACCTGAACCAGAACCTGCATACTGCCAAGAAGACCTAAATGACACATCGCCGTGTGCGGCCCAAGAAACACACCACCCTGTTTTCCACGCATCTCCTCCTCTGTGCTTCTTTGCAGAGATTTTCAACGCAAACCAGGTACTTTGTGCTTGAAAGAGACATTTATGGCTTTTAAAAGACTAAAGATACTTTGGCCCTCATGATGACATTGGTGGTAAGTTCTGCTTACCGCCATGCCGACTGCCACCAATAATGCCGCCGCAGCGGTTTACCGCTACCCATATTATGACCCACACATAGCAATCCGCCACTATACACCCACACACACAAGTCTGCCAGACCCAAGGTCAGTGATAAACTGGTGGTACCAAAACCCACACCGTTACGCCAACAGAACTACCCCCACAGCATTATGACCCACGAATCACTGCAGTGGACATTCAACTGCAGTAAACCTTGGCGGTACAAACAACACCACATTGGACAATTTGAATAACACACACCTGACACACATACACACACCACACCCACACACCCACACCACTATAAAACACACACCCACACTACCCATAACCCTTTACAACTAAAAATAATTGACAACAGATAGAGAGACACCAAGAGCACCCACAGAACCAGAGCCACAGAACACCATCACCTATACACCATCCACACACCTGACAGCACACACCCCAACACATCATCCCACATACCCTCACACACACCACACACACTACACCCATGGCACCACAAAGACACCCCAGGTTTTCAGAGGGGGAGCTAAGGGTCATGGTGGAGGAAATCATCCGGGTAGAGCCACAGTTATGCGGATCACAGGTGCAGCATATATCTATTGCCAGGAAGATGGAGCTATGGCAGAGAATCGTGGACAGGGTCAACGCCATGGGACAGCACCCCAGAGCAAGGGATGACATCAGGAAGAGGTGGAATGACCTACGGGGGAAGGTACATTCCATGGTAGCAAGACACCAGATACCTTTACAGAGGACTGGAGGTGGAGCCCTACCTCTTCCCCCCACAACGAACAACATGGGAGGAGCAAGTCTTGGCAATCCTGCATCCTGAGGGCCTGGCAGGAGTAGCAGGAGGACTGGACTCTGGTAAGTCAACTCTTTACTACTTTCACGCCCCCTACCTGCATGCCATCACATATCCCAACCCCTACCCTCACCCCCATCACCCCACCACCTCACATACACCCCACCATAACATCCCACCCATCCTAATACCAAACCCTGCATGTACCACCAATGTATGGACATCACTTACAGTCCTGCATGGACACCCATCACTAAAACATGCACATTAGAGAGAATCACCTAGCCTACAAAATCACTACTCACACAAGGCAAAGCTGACAGGACAATCACAACCATACAGGGCAACACACCCATGCACAAGATGTCACACGCAGAAACAATAACAATGCATTTACATCCCCACAGGTCTCCCACCTAACGTCACCGGAGAGGAGGTGCCAGCAACATCCAGTTCCCCCACACAAGGCCCACAGTGATGACAGCAGCTCTGGACACCTGGATCTGGATGACCAACCTGGCCCATCAGGGATCTCCATACAGTCTATTACCCAGGCACAGTCCCATACCACCACAGAGCCTCCCCCCTGAGGAAATACCAGCACAGCACCCACCCAGGGGGCCAATACATCTGTCCACAGGACATGTCAATCAGCAGTGTGTCCACCACTAGAGGGACCCCAGGCAACCCCACAAGCACAGGCCAATCAGGGACCTGGGGTCAGTGGCAGTAGGCGCATGGATCAGGGGACAGAGGCACAGGACAACAGGGAAGCTGGGAGGACTGCTGTGCGACAGGGGGAGGACAGGCCCATGGAACCAACTCTCCAGGAGGCACTCACCAGCATCCTGGGAGCATACCACCATTCCCAGGAGACGATGGGCCAGATGCTGGATAAGTTGCAGGAGACCCAGAGGCTGCAGGAGGGACAGTACCTGGGGATCAGGAAGGACCTGAAGGACATCCACACCACTCTGGTCACCATTGCAGGGGTGTTGGCAGACATGGCCAACACCATGAGGGAGGCAGTGGCACACCACCGGGCCCCTGACACTAGCCACACTGATGAACAGCCCTCCACCTCCGCTGCCGCTAGTGGACAGGAGACCCCTCTGCAGGAACAACAAGCCACAGGCACCCCTCTCCCTGCAGAAGGAGAACCACCCTGCAAACGGTCCCTGTGATCCAGGCAGAAGCCAGAGAACATTTCCAAGACCCCCACCAGGAAATAGGACTTTCATGATTGTCACACTTGTGTCCCATTCTGTTACACTGTCCACCTTGAACTGCCATTGCTCCCCTTCCTATGCCCCCTTGAACAATGCACCTGTGATGCAAATAGACTGGACTCTATCCTGGACTTTCCTCCACCATCACCCCAGCCCATTGCACATACCCCTGTACTTATTAGCATTTAAATATACACCAGTTGAACAAATAAAAATATGGAGTCTGTCAAATGATTTATGTATGTATTAACACAGTTTAAACAATGCAGTACAACTGTACAGTAACGTATACATAGGAATGACCTGTGGTTGGCTGCAGTCAACACACCAGGTGCCAGAGTGGGGCACAGATATCTGAAAATAGAGATGCAAAGGGTACAGTAAGTGGCCATAGAATTGGGAGAATCTCCCTGCCATGTACAATGTCAAATACAAAACTGTCAATGAAAAGTGAAGGTACAGTGTCTTACCTATGTGTCACTGGAAGTACTGCCGTATAATAGCTGTTCTGTTGTCCTCATCCTGTGCCTCCTCATCTTCACTGTCCACAGTGTCCACTGCTGCCACACACACATCTCCAGCCTCATCCTCCTGCGGAAAAGGCACCTGGCGTCTCAAGGCAAGGTTATGCAACATGCAGCATGCCACGATTATCTGGCAGACCTTCTTGGGTGAGTAGCACAGGGATCCACTAGTTACATGGAAGCAACGAAACCTGGCCTTCAGGAGGCTGAATGTCCTTTCTATGATTCCTCTTGTTCGCCCATGTGCCTCATCTGTGCTTGTCCTGGGATTCCTCACAGGGGTCAGTAGCCATGAGAAGATGGGGTAACCAGAGTCACCTGCAAATATCAAGGGATATCTGTTAGCCAAACAATAACCCTTATGGCCAACACCATACCCATACACCAACACCAACTGAGTGGGAACCATGGGCTCAACTAATAGCCACACCCGGTGCCTCTGGAGTTGAGCCATCACATATGGGATGCTGCTATTCCTCAGGATATAAGCATCATGCACAGACCCAGGATACTTAGCATTGACATGGGAGATGTACTGGTCCGTCAGACACACTATCTGCACATTCATCGAGTGAAAGCTCTTTCGATTTCTGAATACCTGGTCATTTCTCCAGGGGGGGACAAATGCAATATGTGTACCATCAATAGCCCCAATAATGTTGGGGATATGTCCCATTGCACAGAAGTCAGCTTTCATTGTGGCCAAATCCTCCACCTGGGGGAAAACAATGTAGCTGCGCATGTGTTTAATCAGGGCAGCCAACACTCTGGTCAGCATTATTGAGAACATTGGCAGAGACATTCCTGCTGCCAAGCCCACTGCCACTTGGAAGGAGCCAGCTGCCAGGAAATGGAGCACAGATAGGACTTGCACAAGAGGGGGTATCCCAGTGGGGTGACGGATAGCAGATATCAGGTCTGGCTCCAACTGGCACACAGCTCTGTGACTGTGGCCCTGTCCAGTCTATAGGTGAGGATAATGTGCCTGTCCTCCATTGTTGCCAAGTCCTCCAGGGGTCTGTACACGGGGGGGTGTCTCCATCTCCTATTCATCGTCAGCGGTTTTAATCTAGGGGGCAAAACGGTGAGCAGCTGGTGAGTATTCCACATTTCCAAACACTATACTGCATTGCATGTTGTGACAGTAACAGTATATTGTTGGATAGGCCCAAATGGTGCCTATGTGTACTGTGACGCAGTTAGGTGCCATGGCCTGCCCCCCTGAAATGGCATCCACCTGTCCTGTGTGGATGGACATGTGGAAATGAGGTAATGCCACTGACGTTGTGCGCTATTGCGGGAGGCGGTCGAGTACCGCCGTGCAAATCCTCATTGGTTGTCATTGGGCCCTATGGGTTACAGTGGCCAATGGTGATGTACGCTGGCGGTGGCGGTCTTCACCGCCGCGGACATGACCGCCATTTTCTATCTGTTCACTCACTTGCTACCTGACCTTCAACTGGAGAGGACCTACACTGCAAGTGCTGCTGTGACCTGTGTCTGAAACTGACCATGGCTCGTGTCACTGGGGAAAGGGCCCCTGCCTTCACCGCTGCAGAGTTGGAGAGACTGGTGGATGGTCCTACCCCAGTACCGAATGCTGTATGGGCCTCCAGACCAACAGGTGAGTACACTGTGAGCATGATGCAAGGGGCATGAATGCATGGAGTGCTGTGTGTGAGGGCCTCGTGTGGGGGGTTGGTGGAAGGGTTCTGGACAGCGTGCTGCATGTATGGTGGCCACTGTCTGCGTGTAAGGAGATGTGAGGGCTATGGTGGGCCAGGAGTGTAACAGGCCAGACGGTATTACTGATACCTTTTTCTTTTTCTTTTCATGCAGGTCAGCGCCCATCAGAAAAAGGCTATGTGGCGTGCCATTGCCAAGGACGTGAGGACCCTGGGATCTACGGCAGGCAGAGCACCCACTGTCACAAACAGTGGGAGTACCTAAGCAAGGAAGACAACGGAGGCCCAGCTGGGGATGGCCTCCCAATGAGGATGGGGTGCACATTGAACCCTGACCCCCATGATGGCCAGCATACTGGTGGTGGCCTATCCGGAGCTAGATAGGTGCTTGAGGGCATCACAGCAGCCACAAGGGGGTGAGTACAGTTTCCCAATATACTACTTGCACGTGGTGGGGTGGTCTCCGGGTGGGGGATGTGGGCCTGGGGGTGTCCCTAGGCCAGGCCGGACATTGCAGGGTAGGTCCCATGTTGGGCAGGGGCTGATGAACACCACCTCCTACCAAGCTAGTTGGCATCCACTACTGGGCAGGGGTCTGTGGGTGTCAGGTATGCTACAATTGGCATTAGGTATTCCTGTCCATGGCTGGTGACTAGCATTGTTACTGGTAGTGCTTTGCCTAGTGCGTAGGTCTGTTCCCTCTGTGTGTGTGGTGTACACCAACGGTGGTGTTGTTAATGCCATTGACCAAGTGTATCCTTTGTCTATCCCTCTCCTTTTTGTTTTGTCATCCTGTCCTTATGTGCATTAGCATCATCTGGCAGAGAAGCAGAGGCACCGGTGACGGAGGGAGCTGCATCTCACAGGGCCCAGGAGGCCGAATCCACAGACGGTGAGGGCACAAGTGGGTCGGAGGGCGAGGGGAGCACCACGGTGGAGACTGGAGGGTATAGTTCTGACAGTGATACCTCCTCTGATGGAAGCTCCCTGGTGGTGGCAGACACCTCTGTGCCCACCCCAACTACAGGTATAGCCGCCACCCCCACACCAGCACCGCCCTCCCAGCAGCCCCTCAGCGTGTTTCCTGTGCCCGCTCACCCAGGAGGGTGGGCATCTCCTTTGCCCCAGGCATCTCAGGCCCTGCCCCAGTCAGCCCTGCTGCCCTGAGTGAGGAGGCTATTGACCTCCTGCTATCCATCTCTGTTGAGCAGTCAACCATGGTGAATGCCATCCAGGGGCTGGCAGGCCATTTGCAACAAACAAATGCATTCCTGGAGGGCATTCACGCTGGCATGGCGGCCCAACAGAGATCAATCCAGGCTGTGGCCTCCTCCCTGATAGCAGCCATTGTCCCTGTCTCTAGCCTCCCCCCTCCAACTTTCTATGCCCAGTCCCATTCCCCTCAACCCCAACCTACACCAAGCACACATTCAGACCAGCATGCACCCAAGACTACACACAGTCAAACACAAGCACCACACATCATCCCACAGGCACTCCCACAAACACCATCCAGATCCAGACATAGCAACACCCACTGCCTCCACTGTGTCCCCTCCTCCTCTTCGTCCACCACCCTCCCAGTTGCGTCTACACTCACACATGCATGCACTACATCCTCATCCTCTACCCCCATCATCATCACACCTATCACTACACACTCTTCACTGGCAGTCACCAGCCCCACATCCATGCACATGTCCCCTGTGTCCTCTCCCACTGTGTCTGTGCCCCCTCCTCCCAAAGTACACAAACACAATCACTCAGACACCCAACAGCCATCCACCTCACAACAGCATCCAGTCCATGCACCTGCACCCAAACACAGCAGACAGACACCTCCTACAACCACTTCTTCGTCCACTCCCAAACCTTCTCCCTCTTCCCACCCCAGTGTCCCTAAGAAGCTTTTCCTCTCCACCATTGACCTCTTCCCTACCCCTCCCCACGTCCTTCACGTCGGGCCAGGGTGGTCAGAACCCAGGCGATCACCTCAGCTACCCAGTCCACCGCCACAGTAGTGTCGGCAGCTACTGCAGGTGGGAGAGGCTCCAGGGAACCAGCCATCAGCACTGAATGTGTGCCTGCACCAGCTGCCAAAGGGAAGGGCAAGGAGGTACCACCAGCTGCCAAGGGGAAGGGCAAGGAGGCACCACCAGCTGCAAAGGGGAAGGGCAAGGAGGCACCACCAGCTGCAAAAGGGAAGGGCAAGGAGCCTGCACCTGCAGGCAGGAAAGACAGGAGGCCTGGTGCTGGGACTGATTCTGAGCCCCCAACCATGGTGGTTCAGCCATCCGAGGCTGCAGGTGAAGGGCTGGAGCCTCCCCCCACCACTGCCTGCACCACCACCAGCACCACCACTAGCAGCAGCAGCCTCAGTGGGCAGCTGTCCAAGGCTGCAAGGGAAGAGCTTGAGACTCCCCCCACCATTGGCATCCCTGACACCTGCACCGTCACCAGCACTGCCACCAGCAGCTGCAGCCCCAGTGGGCAGCCATCCGAGGTTGCAGGGGAAGGGCTGGAGCCTCCCCCCACCACTGCCATCCCCCCTACCAGCACCACCACCAGCAGCAGGAGCACCAGTGGGCAGCCGTCCGAGGCTGCGGGGGAAGGGCTGTAGCCTCCCCCCACCACTGGCATCCCGACACCACCACTGCCATTACTGAGCAGCCGTCACCGCCGGTGGGCAGTGTGTAGTCCTACCTCCATGGGCTGTACTGCATCCTGGACCCTGCAAATCCTGTAGGTGTGACATCCAGTTGAGAGACTATGACCTTGCACTCCCCAAGTGCTGCATCACAGGGCACAAGGCCCCCTCCAGAAACAGTGGAAGAAGCCATCCACTCACCCCCTCCTTGCCAGGATGAAGCACACTGGGCACAAGGCCCCCTCCAGAACCAGTGGAAGAAGCCATCCACTCACCCCCTCCTTGCCAGGATGAAGCACACTGAGCACACGGCCCTCTCCAGAACCAGTGGAAGAAGCCATCCACGCACCCCCTCCTTGCCAGGATGAAGCATACTGGGCACAATGCCCCCTCCTAAACCAGTGGGCAAACCACCCTCTAGGGAGACTGTGGCCTTGCACTCCCAAGGACCAAGCTGTGGACAAACCACCCACTTGAGAGACTGTGGCCTTGCACTCCCCAGGACCAAGCAGTGGGCAAACCACCCACTAGGGAGACTGTGGCCTTACACTCCCCAGGACTAAGCAGTGGGCAAACCACCCACTTGAGACACTGTGGTCTTGCACTCCCCAGGACAGTGCACAGGTTATGTTGCCCCCTCCAGGACCAGTGGTGTTACACCATCTTCCCGGTGAGGGCCCCCCCATTGCCCGTCCCCCTGAGGTGCATGTGTATTTTCGACCTGATGCTTCTGCAGTATTCTCTCCCTGTTGTTGCAGGAGTGAGGTGGGGCCTTGGCCTATGTGTTGTGGCCCTGTGGCCCACGGACATTGAGGACTGGGCAGTGTCCCTCCATTTGCATATATGTATATACTGTTTTGATTTTGAAGCACATATTTCTACTTATTTATCATATTTCACTCACTTTAATCAATTCCTTTTGTCCTTGCATTAGTCCTGAGTGGTACAGGGTATATATGTGATGTTATTGCATCTGTTTGTGTGTATGGTGTTGGGGGTGTTGCGTGTGTGTGTTACTCTCTTTTTCCTCCCCCTCCCTTGTGTACTAGGCGGCAGTACTCACCGTAGTCGTCTTCGCCGGCGTTGATGTTCGTAATGCATGAAGAGGTATAGCAGCATGGGGAACAATATCGTGCAACAAAAATACTGTGTCAAAAATATTAATTACATAAATATCGTATTCCTACACTTGTAATGGTAAGTACAAAAATATATAGAAACATATTTTCATGGTAATATCGTTCAAAAACATACACACATATTGTTTATAATATATATATAGTTGAAAATGTAAATATAAAAATTTCAACATATAACATTATTAAAATGTAAAGTAACTAAATGTAAATGATATTTAATACTATATATAAATATACACATATATAATGTGTGTACCTATTTATATATACATATATAGAATGTAAAACTATTATTTAAAATATATATATTGCATTATATTTTTTTAGTTTTTTTAAACTTACTACTATAAAACCATATGTATAAAAGAATTGAAGTCTGGGAATAATAGATGAACTATTCCTACTCCAGCTTATGCAACAGTAGTGAAAGTGTAAGCTGTCAGAGAGGTTAAATTTACTATTCCCACTCCTGTCTGTGCAACAGTAGGTAAAGTATTGGGCTTTGGAGAGGTAGGATTTACTATTCCTACTCCAGTCTGTGCAACAGTAGGGAAAGCACTGGACTATCGAGGGCTAACAGTTACTATTCCCACTCCAGCCTGTGCAACGGTTGGGAAAGCGTTAGACTTAGGAGGGGTAAAACTTACTATTTCCATTCCAATCTTGCAACAGTAGGGAAACCGTTGGACTTTGGAGGAGTAATATTTACTATTCCCACTTCAGTTTTTGCTGCAGTAGGCAAACCACTGGACTTTGAGGGGGTTAAATTGACTATTCCCACCCAGTCTGTGCAACAGTAGGAAAAGTGCATCACTTCAAATGCTTAACATATTTGAATAAGCCTATTAATTTACAAAAAGTATAAACTCTTGATATGAATATTATTAATCAACCCCAATAATTATATATCTAAATATAAAAAAAACATGATTATTAAACAATTTATTAATTAATTATCATTTTTGTATTCATTTATTTGTCACTTAATTAACTTCCCACACTATACCCCTACAAATCTAGCAGCCCACGCTTCAATATAACTAAAATAAGTACGTGTAACACATTTAACATAATTACAAATCAATTAGATAAATACTAAATTGATAAATAATTGTTAATTAATTATTACTTAACTTCCCTCCCTATAACCCTAAAAACTCAGCAACCAGCATCTAACATGTAACAAACTTATAATTATTACACAACTTACATAATTATTAATCAATTGGATACTTAATTAATTAATAATAGGTTAATTATTAAATGTTATAATTGATTGTTAATTATTTATACTTAATTAACGTCCCACCCTATACCCCTACAAACTTAGCTACTCACTATAACACTACAAATTACTATTAGCAAATAAATTAAAAATCATAAATCACTTAAAATTACAAACTATGGCCCTCATTACAACCCTGGCAGTAATCTCGCTTTCCGCCGTGCTGAAGACCGCCAACATACCGTTGCGGCGGCGGAATTCCGCTACAGGTATTATGACCCACATCTCGGAATCCGCCACAATTCACACACCCACACAAGTCCGCCACACCAAAGGTCAGTGATAAACTGACGATACCAAAACCGACACCGTCACGCCAGACATATCCAGTCCGCCCACCGAAGAGGCCCACAGTGACGACAGTAGCTCTGCACGCCTGGATCAAGATGACCAGCCCGGCCCATCAGGGCCTCTGGACAGTCGGTTCCCCTGCCACAGTCATTAGCCACGACACAGCCTCCCCCTCAGGAAACACCGCCATAGCACCCACGCAGCGGGCCCATCCCTCTGTCCCCAGGACACGTCAATCAGCAGTGTGTCCACCACTACAGGGAACCCAGGCAAACCCACCAAACCAAGACAATCAGGGACCTGGGGGTCAGTGGCAGTGGACACACGGTTCAGGGGACAGAGGCACAGGATAACAGGGAAGCTGGGAGGACTGCTGTGCGACAGGGGGCGGACAGGCCCAGGGAACCGACATACCACGAGGCACTCTCCAACATCATGGGAGCTTACCACCATTCCCAGGAGACCATGGGCACAGTACTGCCCAAGTTTCAGGAGACCCAGCGGCTGCAGGAGGAACTCTACCTGGGGATCAGGGAGGACTTGAAGTCCATTAACAACACTCTGGTCACCATTGCAGGGGTGCTGGCAGACCTTGTCAAAACCATGAGGGACCCAGTGGCACACAAATTGGCCCCTGACACTAGCCTGGACGATGAACAACCCTCTACCTCCGCCGGCGCCAGTGGACAGGCAGCACCGCCACAGGACCAACAGGCCACCAGCACCCCACCCCCTGCAGAAGGAAAACCACCACGCGAAAGGTCCATGAGATCCAGGAACAAGACAGAAAACATTGACAAGACCCCGCCAGGATATAAGACCCTCCTGAATGTCACCCTTCTGTCCCACTCTGTCACCCTGTCCACATTAATCTGCCATAGCTCCACTTCCTATGCCCCATTGGACAATGCACCTGTGAGACCAAGAGTCTGGACTCTGCCATGGACATTCCTCCACCATCACCCCAGCACATTTCACAACCCCCTCCACTTATTTGTACAGAAATAAACACCCTGGAATCACAATACAATCTGGAGTCAGTCTGTGCTTTCACAAATGTGTAATTGCAAATTCACTGGAATATAGCAATGTCAATGTACTTGTTCACATACCAATGTCACACAGCTGTAGGCCAGGAGTAAACATAGCAGAAGGCACAAATTAGGACCCAGATCTGGAAATGGAAAGCCAAAGTGACAAGTCAGGGCCCATACACAGAGGTAAAAAGGCAGACATTTGCTAGGTCCTACAATAGTATGAGATGTGGGAAGCAGTTCCATCTTCTTACCTGTGTCTCACTGGAAGTACTGCATGATGATGTTGTTTCGGTTGTCTACATCTTCTTCTTCTCCCTCCTCTTCTTCACTGTCCACAGGCTCCACAGCTGCCACAAGACCAGCTTCAGGCCCATCCTCCTACAGAAAAGGCACCTGGTGTCGCAAAGCCAGGTTGTGCAACATATAGCAGGCCATGATGATCTGGCACACCTTCTTCGGTGAGTGGTATAGGGATCAGATGGAGGCACTAGAATCTGGCCTTCAGGAGGCCAAAGGTGTGCTCTATTATCCTCCTAGTTCACCCATGTGCCTCATTGTAGCGTTCCTCTGCCCTTGCCCTGGGATTCCTCACTGGGGTCAATAGCCATGACAGGTTTGGGTAACCAGAGTCACCTGCAAATATCGAGGGACAACTGTTAGACATACTCCAAACATTAGCGAATCTCCCATACCCTGACAGCAAATGAAACTGTGTGGGAACTTTAGCCTCACTTATAAGCCACACCCGGTGCCTCTGGAGTTGCCCCATCACATAAGGGATGCTGCCATTCCTCAATATGTAAGTGTCATGCACTGAGCCAGGATACTTGGCATTCACATGGGAGATGTACTGGTCTGCCAAACACACCATCTGCACATTCATAGAATGGTAGCTTTTGCGGTTTCTGTACACCTGTTCATTCCTGCGGGGGAGGGACAAATGCCACATGTGGACCATCAATGGCACCAATTATGTTGGGGATATGTCCCAGGGCATAGAAGTCACCTTTCACAGTGGGCAAATCCTCCACTTGAGGGAAAACTATGTAGTTGCGCATATGTTTCAGCAGGGCAGACAACACTCTGGACAACACGTTAGAGAACATTGTCTGGGACATCCCTGATGCCATGGCCACTGTTGTTTGAAAAGACCCACTGGCCAGGAAATGGAATACAGACAGTACCCGCACTAGAGGGGGGATTCCTGTGGGATGGCCGATAGCTGGCATCAGATCTGGCTCCAACTGGGCACACAGTTCCTGGATTTTTGCACGATCAAGTCTGTAAGTGATAATGATGTGTCTCTCTTCCATTGTCGAAAAGGTCCACCAGGGGTCTGTACACCAGAGGATGCAGCCATCTCCTCACCTGCCCCAGCGGACGTGCCCTACGGAGGAGAACGGTGAGCAGAGGGTCATACAACACTTAGGTATCACAATTTAATTTTGCAAAAATGTAACAATTTCTCTATGTGCCTTTGTCTGTCCTTATTCGTGGCCTAAATAGGTGTGAAGCAGTTATTTGGCCTGCCATGTGGCCCCAAGAAATGGCGGCTGCCTGACCTGTAAGGTGTGACATGGGGAAATGAGGTAACTGCGCTGGCGTTGTACACCGTCGCGGAATGCGGTCAAAGACCGCAGCGCAATTCAGCATTGGTTAACATTGGGCCCTATGGGTTTCAGGAGTCAATGACGATGTAGGCCGGCGGTGACGGTACACACCGCCGCAGACATGACCGCCATTTTCTAACTGTTCACTCACTTGATACCTGACCTTCAACAGGAGAGGACCCACACTGCAAGTGCTCCTGTGACCTGTGTCTGGAAGCGGCAATGGCTACAGTGTCTGGGGAGAGGGCCCCTGCCTTCACTTCGGAGGAGTTGGAGAAACTAGTGGGTGGGGTCCTCCCCCAGTACACGCAACTGTACGGTCCTCCAGACAAACAGGTGAGTACACTGTGAGCATGGTGGATGGCACATGGTTGTATGGAGTGTCGTGGATGGAAGAGGGAGGGGGGACAGGCCAGCATGTGAGGATAGTGTGTGTGTATGTATGTCTGTGTATGTCTGGGCCAGGGTGGGAGGTATTTAGGCAATGGTTGGGAAGAACTGTATGGGATAGGAACATCCATTATCACTTCACTTTTCCTCTAGGTCAGCGCCCACCAGAAGAAGGGATTTGGCATGCCATCGCCAAAGAAGTGCGGAACCTGGGGGTCTACCATCGACGGAGCACCCACTGCCGGAAAAGATGGGAGGACCTGCGCCGCTGGAGCAAGAAGACGGCGGAGGCCCAGATGGGGATGACCTCCCAACGTGGAAGGTGTGCCGTCACACCATGACCCCCCTGATGTACCGGATCCTGGCAGTGGCATATCCGGAGTTGGATGGGCGCTTGAGGGCATCACAGCACCCACAAGGGGGTGAGTACAGTGTCATTCAGCTGACTATGCGCGCTTTATGAGGTGTCTGGGTGGGGGTGGTGGCCTCTGGGTTCCCCTAGGCAAGGGCAGACGCGTCAAGGCAGATCCATTGTTTAGCAGCCTCACTCCCAGTCCAACCCCAAAGGTGGTATTTGTCCTCTACACCTAGTCAGGCTCCCATGGGTTCCAGCTGTGCATGAAATGGGTCTAGACAGAGTCCCCCTTGGGCATGTGCTTTTCCCCTGCACTGTTAGTGCATGGCTTAGTGCATAGGGCTACTCCCTGTGTGTTGTGTCCGCCAACGGTAGTGGTGTTGCATGCACTGACCATGTGTCTCTTCTGTCTCCCCCCCTGTGTCTTGCGTGCATTAGCATCATCTGGCGGAGGAGCAGTGGCACCAGAGGAGGAGGAGCTGCATCCCACATTGCCCTGGAGGGTGAAGTAATGGAGTCTGAAGTCACCAGTAGGACGGAGGGCGAGGGGAGTTCCACGACTGGGACAGGAGCATACACCATCGACAGCGACTCCTCCTCTGATGGGAGCTCCCTTGCGGTGGCGGGCACCTCTGTGTCCACAGTATCAACAGGTACAGCCACCACCCCCCTACCAGCACCGCCCTCCCAGCAGCCCCTCAGTGTGTTTTTTCCCGTGCCCGCTCACCCAGGAGGTTGGGCATCTCCTTTGCACCAGGCACCTCTGGCCCTGCCCCTGTCAGCCCTGCTGCCCTCAGTGAGGAGGCTATTAGCCTCCTGAGATCCCTCACTGTTGGGAAATCAACCATTTTGAATGCCATCCAGGGTGTTGAGAGGCATTTGCAGCAAACAAATGCATACCTGGAGGGCATTCATTCTGGGCAGGCTGCCCAACAGAGAGCATTTCCGGCTCTGGCCTCAGCACTGATGGCAGCCATTGTCCCTGTGTCCAGCCTCCCCCCTCCACCTTCCTCCACCGCGACCCAATCCCCTGTACCTCAGTCTATCTCAAGCACACCATCAGACCAGCATGCACACTCATCAACACACAAGAGTGGACATGGCAAACATAAGCACCACACATCCCACTGGCACTCACACAAGCACCATCCCCATGCAGACACAGCAACATCCACTGCCTCCACTGTGTCCCCGTCCTCCACGTCCTCCTCCTCCCTCCCTGTCTCATCTCCACTCACACCTGCATGCACTACATCCTCAGCCACTACCTCCATCACCAGCACGCCCATCACCACACACCGCTCACGTGCAATCACCACACCCGCTACCATTCACACATCCCCTGTGTCCTCTACCAGTGTGTCTGTGAGCCCTCCTCCAAAAGTACACAAATGCAGGCACCCACCCACCCAACAGCCTCCCACCTCACAACAGCCTCCGGCCCATGCACCTTCATCCAAAGTCAGCAAACTTACACCTCCTACAACCACTACCTCTTCCTCCACTCCCAAACCCCCTCCATCTTCCCATCCCAGTGTGTCTAAGAAACTTTTCCTGGCTAACATTGACCTCTTCCCTACACCTCCCCTACTCGACCTTCCCCTAGGGCCAGGCTGTCCAGGTCCCAGCCCAGCACCTCAGCCACCAAATCCCCAAGCACAGTGGTCACAGCAACACCGGTCTCATCGCGGGAGCCACCCATCAGGGCTGCCTGTGTGCCACCTAGCCAGGCCAAGGAGCAGGCCATTCCGCCACCTGCCAAGGTGAAGAAGGTGCCCACATGCCGGACGGAGAAGCCGCACCTACCAGCAAGCAAGGGCTCTTCCAAACCAAAAGGGGACAGTGGCAAGACACCAGCAGCAACATCAAAGGTGGGGAAGGGACACAAGCCGAAGAGCAGGTCAGGAAAGGGCATGGTGGCTCCGGCTGAGGGACCAGAGTCACCCCTTCTGTCAACCAGTACATCAACCTGTACGGCGGTGGACACTGCCACCTGCACCACCACCTGCACCGCCACCTGCACCGCCTCCTGCACCGGCACCGCCACTGGCACCGCCACCTGCACGTCTGCTGCCTCCCCAACAGTCCCCAGCATCATCCCCAGTGGGCAGCCATCCGAGGCTGCAGGAGATGTCCTGCTGTGTCCCTCAACAGGTGCAGACACATGCACCACCGCCAGCACCTCCGCCACAGACACTGCGCAAAACCACCACCACCAGCCCCGCGACTTGCGCAGACAGCTGACACGGCTATCATCCCCATTGGCCTGCTGTCTGAGGTTGCAGAAGACGTCCTGGATCCTGCCCAGCGTCCATGAGGCATGACTCCCAGCACTGTTTGTACCAGCAGGTGGCAGGCGAAGTCGCAGCAGGGTGGAGTGTGTCTCTGCCTCCATGGAGTATCATGCTACCTGTTCCCAGGTAATCTCATGGCACACACACTCAGGTGAGGGAATGAGACCTGGTACACTGCATGTGAAGCACTCTGGGCACAAAACCCCCTCCAGAACCAGTGGAGAGATACATCCACTCCCTCAGTCCTTGGCAGGATGAAGCACTCTGGGCACAATGCCCCCTCCAGAACCAGTGGAGATTCACATTCACTACCTCAGTCCTTGGCAGGATGAAGCACTCTGGGCAAAATGCCCCCTCCAGAACCAGTGGAGATTCACATCCACTTCCTCCGTCCTTGGCAGGATGAAGAACTCTGGGCACAATGACCCCTCCAGAACTAGTGGAGACTGACATCCACTTGATAGACTGTGGCTTTGTACTTCCCAGGATAAAGCAGTGGGCAAACCACCCACTGGAAAGACGCAAGAGACTGTGGCTTTGCACTCCCCAGGATAAAGCAGTGGCCACACCACCCACTGGAAAGACTTGAGAGACTGTGGCTTTGCACTCCCCAGGATACAGCAGTGGGCATGGAGCCCCCTCTTGGAGCAGTGGCGTCGTGCGTTCATCCGGCTGAGGTGCCCCCCCTCCCCATGAGGTGCCTGTTTCATTTTAATCTGATGCCCCTGCAGTGTTCTCTCCATTTCGAGTCAGGTATCTTCTGTGGGCTTCGCTCATGCATTTTGGGACACTGATCCACGGACAATGTTTGATTCATATCCAGACTTGTGTAGTTAGTGTACATATTTGTATATACTGATTTTTGAAATTGCCCTATCTGATTTTTATTGATTACACTCGTTACAACCATTTCCTTTTGTCCTTGCGTTCTTCCAGGGGGTGAGGAGGTGTATATGTAATGTTTCTGCATGCATTTGTGTGGATGATGTTGTGGGTGAGGGTGGGGGCAGAGGAATTTTGTGTTGCGTATGTGTGTCACTCTCTCTTTCCTCCACCCTCCCCTGTGTTGTAGGTGCAGTACTCACCGTTGTTGTCGACGGCGTCTTTCCTGCTCATGATACAAGAGGAGGAAGACCAGCATGGGCAGGACGTGTAGTTCGGGCTCCTTGGTGTCCTGGTTCCTCGTTTGGTATCAAGAGGTGAGTGGTTTCCGTTCCAAAGACTGTTTCCACCATGCTTTTGATAGCGTTGGTACAGCCCCGGAAAAGCTGGTGGATTGGTGCCTTGTAATACAGTGGGCAGTACATTGTGTTCCGCCAGTCTGTTGGTGATTACTGCTGCGGTGTTTGTTTCTACCGCCGTGGCGGTCGGAGTGTTAAAGTGGCTATCTATGTTGGCGGTTTCCGCTATGGTCGTGATTCCATTTTTTGACCACCGGGCTGTTGGCGGTATTACCGCTGCTTTAACACCGACTTCTAGGGTTGTAATGAGGGCCTATATTTCAAAATATTATTTAACAATTATACAAAAAATAAAGCATAAAATTAATAGATGACCTAAAATACATAGAGATAATTTAAAAACTAGGGGCCTTATTATGACCCTGGTGGTCAGACCGCCATACCGCCAAAGCAGCAGTTGGGAGGATGCCTCCAACCAGCGACCTTTCGACCACTGCATTACGATGTTCCCGCTAGTTGGCACTGCAGTCAGTGTGGCGCCATTGGCTTCGGCTCTAAGGGAGAGCTGAGGCCAATGCCATCTGCACTGACTGCGCCTCCAGCACAGGTACTATGCGCACTGTTGCCATGACAGACAGTGCAAATACAATGCTGTGCTGGCAGGGGGGCCAGTGCACTGCCCACAGCATGGGCAATATTGGTACAGGGGCCTCCCTGTGGCCCCTGTTTTTGCCTTTCCGCCAACCTTTTCATGCCGGTGTCCCCGCATTAAAAAGGTGGGAGGAAAGGCAGATTGTAATATGGACGTCGGTGCCACTATAGGCACTGCTTCCATATTCTGCCACCACTGCGGCAATGTGCTTAGAAATTGCTAATTTAGTATCTGGTTAGTGGGTTTGTAGGGGATTAGGATGGGAAGTTTTTAAAATGAAAATTAATATTTTTCATTCATAATTCATTTTTGTGAATTGGTAATTATATCAAATAATTGTTGATTAATTTATTTATATTGTTTCTAATTAATTGTTCATTGGTAGATTAATGATTAATTTCTTGAATTGTCTCAATTTTATATAATTTTACTTGTATTAGTTTAAGTGATTTAATTAATAATGTAATAATAATAGCTTTCATTGTTTTTTCATTTTTATTTTTATTGTTTGCCAATGTTTATTTTCTGTGGCAGTCGAACAGCGAGTGTTTTCGCTGTTTTTCATTTCTCATATAATATTTGTGATTTTGTAATTTAATTTGAATCATTTCATATTTAATTTAGGTGTGTGATTAGTAAATTGGATCCCTCCAAAGTCTCAATACTTTCCCTACTTTTGCTTATGCTGGAGAGGGAATGGTAAATCCAAACCCTCTATATCCCAGCACATTCCCTACTGTTGCTTAGATTAGAGTGGGGATAGTAAATCTCATATTTCCAAAGTGCAACATTTTTCCTGTTGATTTTAAGATTTGAGTGAGAATAATAAATCTGACCTGTCTAAAGTCAACACTTTCCATATAATTTCTCAGGATGGAGTGGGAATAGTAAATTTAACAATTCCAAAGTCCAAAGCTTTCCCCTTCGTTGCTTAGCTGAAATGGGAATTTTAAATCTCACCATTCCAAAGTTCAACACTTTCATTACTGTTGCTAATGCTGGAGTCGGATTAGCAAATCCGAATCTTCCAAAGTTCAGCACTTTCCCTACTGTTGCTAAGGTTGGGGTGGCAATAGTAAATCCAGCCCACCAAAGTTCAACTCTTTTCCAAATTTTGTTTATAATAGAGTGTGAATAGTAAATCCGATCCCTCCAAAGTCTTAATGTTGCCATTGCTTAGTTAGGAGTGGTGATATTTTTAAAATCATTTTTTGTTTTAGGTTTTCATTTTTTTTAAAATTGTGTTTTCATTTTTTTAAATAATTGGCTATATGTTTTTGTCATATATGCATTTATTATTTTTTGTTATTGTTATTAATGAAATATTTAACCCCTCGGGTGCCCAGGATGAGGCCGTCTCGGCCACGGTTGCCGTGTGCCGAGGATGAGACCACATCATCCTGGTACCAGCTCTCCTGGGAAGAGCTAGCGCTCGCCCAAGGGACTTGCACCCCCTTTCTTAGGGAGGGATGGAAGTGGAATTGCTTCCCCTTCCACTCCCACCCTCCCTCCTGATGCCCCCAGTGACATCTGATGACATCAGCACACAATCGTGCGCTGACTTCATCAGAGGCCACCCCGTTGCGCAGATGCATTTCTCTTCCGATCACAAGCTGGGAGTGGGAGCAGCATCCTTTCCTTTGATGGCTCTATGAGCATTTCTGCAGCCCGATCGTGAAGCGATCAGGCTTTAAAATTGCCTACTAGACACCAGGGAGTTTGTGTTTATGTATAAGGGAAGCTACTCCTCGAGCAAGGGTTGCTCCCAGCGGGGGGAATTTTTTATATAGCCTTTTCTGCCCCACCTGGGAGCAGATTGGCCTATTTTAATTAGGCCAAGCCAATACACACCACAGAGTTTTTATTTATTTATGTAAACAATGAAAGGAAGTGACCCCTTGGGCAAGGGTCTCTCCCCTGGTGGGCAACTATTTTTGGGGGCAGATTGGCCTATTTTAGTTTTTTTTTTTTAAATTTATTTATTACAGATGGGGCAACTTCTTAGGCAAGTGTCACTTCCCTGGGGGGCAAAGTTATTTTAGGCCATCTCTGCCCCCCTTGGGGAAGATCAGCCTATTTCTTTTAGGCAGATCTGCCCCAAGGGTGGGGGCAGAAACCACTTAGGCACCAGGGATTGGTGTGTGTGTGTGTGTGTTTTGTTTGGGGAGGCAGCCCCTTGGGCAAGGGTCACTCCCCATGGGGGCACATTACTGTTGGCCATTTCTGCCCCCTTTGGGGGAAGATCAGCATATTTTTGTAAAGCCCACGGTGGGCAGCTGGGGCAATTACCTCCGATCCACTCCCTGGGGTGGCAGAAAGCCTACTAGATGCCAGGGAATTATAAAAAAATAATAGTGAGGTGGTGGCTACCAGCCAGTATGGGCATGGTTATGCCCCCAACCCTCTGAAGGGGGTAACAGTCTTTCAACTCCGCACACTAAAACATCTTATCCCACAGCAAGCAAGAGAACATTTGATTATTTTGGGTTTTGGTTTTACATGTGGGCCATGAGAGCTTGGCTAACTCTCAAAATCGTCCCACTTGGAACTGCGAGGGCTGCACTTTTTGGACTTTGGGACAGTGCCATGTAGAAAAGTATATGAAACCTAGACACATCTAAAAACTAAACAGCTGGGTGAGTCCAGGATGGTGTGCTTCACATGCACCCCACATCATTTTCTTACCCACAATGCCCTGCAAACCTCCAACTTAGCTTGAAATCACACATGTTTCCCACATTTTTGTGATGGAACCTCCCGGAATCTGCAGGAATCCACAAAATTCCTACCACCCAGCATTGTCGCATCTATACCGATAAAAACTCTGCCCCATTTGTCAGCCTAAAAACGTTTTTTTTCAAACTCCCCTTTTGGACCCTCTTTGGTTCCCCCTCATTTTTTACATGGTTTTGGCTCTTGCCTGTCACAGGTACTTGGCCCACCTACACAAGTGAGGTATCATTTTTACCGGAAGACTTAGTTGAACAGTGGGTGGTAGAAATTTGTGCCGGTGCGGTGACCCCACAAGAAAATGTGGAAAAAATTTGATTTTTTTAGCTAAACCCGAGGTTTCCTGAGGATTCTGGGTAAGACAACACATGGGGATCCACGCAAGTCACACCTTCCTGGACTCCCTCGAGTGTCTAGTTTTCAGAAATGTTTGGGTTTGGTAGGTTTTCCTAGATGGCGGATGAGACCAGGACCAAAAATGCAGGTGCCCACCCCCCACAAAAACAGGTAGTTTTGTATTTGATAATTTTGATGTGTCCACATAGGGGGTCATTCTGACCTCGGCGGTAAAATGCCCTTACCGCCGGTCATAAGACCGCCATAACACCGCCGCGGCCGCGGTCAACCTCCACGGTCATTCTGACCCACAACGGCCAAACCTCCAAAAATCCGTCCTCCACTGCAGCCCGCCACATCTGCGGGCAGCGATAAACTGGAGATGACAAACCTCCACCGTCACGCCAACAGAAATACGCCCATGCCATTACGACCCACGAATCCACACGGCGGTCATTCAAACGCGGTATTCCATTGGCGCTACACACCGCCGCGGTCAGAATACACACACATCACCAAAACACAGCCACATTGGACAATTTGAAATACACACACCTGATACACATACACACACCACTCCCACACAATCAACCAACTATAAAACACACACCCACATCACCCACAAACCCCTGCGACCATAATTACTGAGAGAAGGAGAGAGAGACACAGCAGACAATCCATAGCAAGACACACTGAGGCACACTACACCATCACACACACCACATAGTAGCACAAAGCACCACTCACCAACATACTCCTCATCACATACACCACCCCACACCTCACCCACACCACCCCATGGCACCCCAAAGGCACCCACGCTTTTCGGACCAAGAACTCCAGGTCATGGTGGAGGAAATCCTAAGAGTGGAACCCCAGCTCTTCGGCTCGCAGGTGCAGCACACCAGTATAGCCAGGAAGGCGGAGCTATGGCAGCGGATCGTGGACAGGGTCAACGCGGTGGGACAGCATCCCAGGAATAGGGAGGACATCCGCAAAAGATGGAACGACCTACGGGGGAAGGTCCGATCGATGGTCTCCAGGCACAACATCGCGGTCCAGAAGACTGGCGGCGGACCCCCACCCACCCCTCCCGAATTTACATCGTGGGAGCAAGAGGTCTTGAACATCCTGCATCCTCAGGGCCTCGCTGGAGTAGCCGGAGGAATGGACTCTGGTAAGTCCCATCTCAACTACTATATCCCCCCCACCCCACCAGCATGCCAACCCACACCCCCACCCTCACCCCCAACCCCCCAGCACATATCCTCCCTGACAATGTCTCACCAGCACAACCCACCCATCCCAACACCAACTCCTGCATGCCAACACAAATCATGGGCACCCATCACCTAAGCATGACCACTGCACTAACCCCCCCCCCACTAACTACCCTCACAACACCTCCCTCAAGGGAATGCCTGCACTGGGGGACAAGGGCACCCATAACACGCACGCTATTGCACACACAGAAACAATAACCAAACTCTCTTACCCCATGCAGGACCCGAACGACAACACACCAGCCAGGAGAGTCCAGAAGTGTCCATCCCACCACCGGAACAGGCCCACACTGAGGATAGCAGCTCTGTCGACAGTGAACCTGATGACCAGCCCGGACCATCGGGGACCTCTGGGCAGTCGGTTCCCCTCAGGCAGCCACAGGCCACACCAGACCCGACCCCCTCTGCCAACACCAGCACAGCTCCCACCCAGCGGGCCCATGCCTCTGTCTCTAGGACAGCTCAATCAGCGGTGTGTCTGCCACTACAGGGCACCCAGGCTAACCCAACACCCCAACAACAACAGGGACCTGGGGGCAGTGGTAGCGGGCACACCGTCCAGGGGACAGAGGCCGGGGGAAACCGGGCAGCTCGGAGGGCTGCTGTGCGACAGGTGGGGCTAGGAGAGGCCCAGGGAACCCACTCTCCAAGAGGCCCTCACCACCATCATGGGGGCCTACCACCACTCCCAAGAGACGATGGCGACGGTACTGGCCAGGTTCACGGAGATCCAGGCACAGCAGGAGGAACGCTACATGGGGTTCAGGGAGGAGCTGAGAATCATCGGGACCGCAATGGGGACCATCGTCCTGGCCCTCAACAGGATAGAAGACGCGTTGCGGGACCATGTGGCACCACACAGGGCCCCTGTCACTAGCCTGGACCAGGAACAGCCTACCACCTCCGCCGGCGCTAGTGGACAGGAGGCCCCAACACCACGGCAGGCCACCAGAACCCCACCTCCTGCTGAAGAACAACCACCCCGTAAGAGGAGCCTGAGATCCAAAAAAAAGACAGAGTGTTATGTCAAGACCCCCGCCAGCAGGACATACCCCCTGAACTCTTCCCACTGTCCCACATTGCCACCCTGTCCAACCATGAACTGCCTCTGCTCCATCCTTCCACAGGCAAAAGGACAATGCACCTGTGAGACTGAGAACTGGACTCTGCCATGGACATTACTCCACCCCCACCCATCACCCTTAGAATCACATGTACCAATATCTAGCCCTGTAAATAAATCACATATTGCACACAAATCAGTTTGGAGTCATGCTGTATTATTAGCAAATGTATTACATATTACTGTTCAATATCTGTTCTGTCAATTAGTGATGACAACATACCAATGTCAATACGCTGTAGTTCATGGGCAAACCAAGCAGAAGTCAGGCACTGCGTCATACAGCACTGAGAAGGGAAGGGAAAATCAAAAATTACCCAAAAATATCTGGTGGGAACTACAGAAAGTACAGATGCAGGAGGCTAGAAGCAATTGGGAAATGGCGTGGGTGATTCTTACCTGGGTGTTACTGGAAATACTGTTGTATCACTCTGTCCCTATTGTCTGTGTCGTCCTCTGAGTCTTCCTCCTCTTCACTCTCCACAGGCTCCACGGCTTCTACAACACCACCATCTGGACCATCCTCCTGCAGGAAAGGCACCTGGCGTCGCAAAGCCAGGTTGTGAAGCATACAGCACGCCACGATGATATGGCACACCTTCTTTGGTGAGTACATTAGGGATCCACCTGTCATATGCAGGCACCTAAACCTGGCCTTCAGGAGGCCAAAGGTTCGCTCAATCACCCTCCTAGTACGCCCATGGGCCTCATTGTAGCGTTCCTCTGCCCTTGTCCGGGGATTCCTCACTGGGGTCAGTAGCCACGGCAGGTTGGGGTAACCAGAGTCACCTATTAGCCACACACGTTGTCTCTGTAGCTGCTCCATCACATAGGGGATGCTGCTATTTCGCATCACATACGCGTCATGCACTGACCCTGGGAACTTAGCATTTACATGGGAGATGTACTGGTCAGCCAAACAGACCACCTGGACATTCATCGAATGATAATTTTTTCTGTTTCGGTACACCTGCTCATCGTCTTTTGGGGTTACCAAAGCCACATGGGTCCCATCAATGGCACCAATGATGTTGGGGATATGTCCAAGGGCATAGAAATCACCCTTCACTGTAGGCAAGTCACCCTCCTCGGGGAAAATGATGTAGCTCCGCATGAGTTTCATCAGGGCAGACAACACTCTGCTCAAAATCTTAGAAAACATAGGCTGAGACATTCCAGATGACATGGCCACTGTGGTCTGGAATGACCCACTGGCCAAAAAATGGAGGACTGACAAAACCTGCACCAGAGGGGGAATCCCTGTGGGTTGGCGGATGGGGGACATCAGGGCTGGCTCCAGCTGGGCACACAGTTCATGGATAGTGGCACGGTCAAGTCTGTATCGAAGTATTATATGGCGTTCTTCCATTGTCGACAGGTCCACCAGCGGTCGGTACACGCGAGGATTCCTCCTTCTCATCGCAAGTCCCAGCGGACGGTGCCTAGGAAGGACAACATGGAGCACAGAGTCAGCCAAACCACAGGTACGTACAGACAGCTTGCACAGTTAAAGAATGGCAATGGGTTGAAAGGCGTGTATGTGTGGCAATGCAAGGCCTAGGCCTGTGTGTCGCAGTCAAAATTAAGCCATGTAGGCCCTTGAAATGGCGGCTGCCTGACCTGTGAAGTGGGACAATGGGATGTGAGGTCAATGCGCTGGCGGGGCACACCGTGGCGGTAGGCGGTCGAAGACCGCGGCGCAAAGCCGCATTGGTTAACATTGAAGCCTATGGGTTTCAGGAGCCAATGACGAAGTGCGCCGGCGGTCGCGGTACGCACCGCCGCGGTACGCACCGCCGCGGTACGCACCGCCGCGGGCGTGACCGCCATTTTCTATCTGCTTAATCACTCGAGACCTGATCATCCACAGGAGAGGACCTATACTGCAAGTGCTGCTGTGACCTCGGTCTGGAAGATACAATGGCTGCTGCGACTGGGGAAAGGGCCCCTGCCTTCACGTCTGAAGAGTTGGAGAAGCTCGTGGATGGGGTCCTCCCCCAGTATGCGCTACTCTACGGTCCTCCAGACCAACAAGTGAGTACACCGGGTGCACATGGAATGGGCTATGCCTGTGTGGATTGGGGTGGATGTAAGTTTGTGGGGTGGGGGGCGAATGAGGAGTGCAACGCCCGACAGATGAGAGCATGTGCCATATGGCAAAGTGGGTGGGGGGGGCCAATTACATCTAACATGCAGGTCATTGATGATTTCCTCCTTTCCACCCTGTACATGTCAAATAGGTCAGCGCCCATCAGAAGATCGAGATTTGGCGTGCCATCGCCAAGGAAGTCCGGAACTTGGGGGTCCACAACATACGGGGCACCCACTGCCGCAAGAGGTGGGAGGACATCCGCGCGGAACAAGGAAGACCGCAGAAACACTGCTGGGGATGGCCTCCCAACCTAGGAGGGGTGCCAGTCGCACCATGACCCCCCTGATGTCCCGGATCCTGGCGGTGGCCTACCCTGAATTGGATGGGCGCTTTAAGACATCACAGCAGACACAAGGGGGTGAGTATCAGCACATTCTCCTATCTTTCTGCGCAGTGGAGGCCAGGGCGCTTTCTGTAGTGTAGTCCTCTCCCTTAGGCATGGCCCTGTGCCCCCGGCCCCCACCTCGGTAGGGTGACAAGTACAGCCATTGAAGGTCCAGCATCTCCCATGTGCACGTTTGACGTCTCTTGGCCTGTTGTCTTAGTCAGTAGTACTGAGTAGTGTACCCCGAATGCGCGGCTTAGTGCATTAGGCACCTGTGTCTGTCCTCTCCGCCAACGGTGTTGACATTGCATGCACTCAACCTGGTCTTCTTTTTTCTCCCCCCACCCTTTCTCTTCATCTTCTTGTGCATGTGTGCATTAGCATCATCAGGCGGAGGAGATTTGGCATCGGAGCACGAGGGAGCTGCAGGACACAAGGCCCCGGTGGGCCCAGGAACAGACACCGAGGGCACCAGTGATCCGGAGGGCGAGGGTAGCACCACGACGGGGACCGCTGGTGAGAGCAGCGAAAGAGACACGTCCTCGGATGGGAGCTCCCTAGGGGTGGCGGCAACATCCGTGCCCCCCGCCTCTACAGGTACAGCCGCCACCCAGCGCACCAGCCCCGCCCTCCCAGCAGCCCCTCAGTCTTCGCTCCGTGCCGGTTCGCCCAGGAAGGCGCGCGTCTCCTTCGCCCCAGGCACCTCAGCCCCTGCCCCTGTTGCCCCTGCTGCCCTCAGTGCGGAGCTCATTGACCTGGTAAGGACGCTCATTGTTGGGCAGACGACCCTTTTGAATGCCATCCAGGGTGTGCAAAGGGAGGTGCAACAGAGCAATGCGTACCTGGAGGGCATTCATTTGGGTCAGGCTGCCCATCAACGAGCGTTCACTGCTCTGGCCTCAGCACTGACGGCAGCCATTGTCCCTGTTTCCAGCCTCCCTCTTCTTACGGCCTCCAGCCTTTCTCTGTCTCCTGTTCCTCAGCCTATCCCTTCCACACCATCAGACCAGCCTGCACACACCTCAACACCCAAGAGCAGCTCATCCAAACACAAGCACCACAGATCCCACTAACACTCACCCAAGCAACACCCAGATGCAGACATGCCAACAGCCACTGCCACCCCTGTGTCCCCCTCCTCCTCGTCTCCCTCCTCCCTCCCTGTGACGTCTACACTCACACCTGCATGCACCCCAACATCAGCCAGTGCTTCCATCACCACCTCACCCTCCAGGACAGTCCACACTCGTGCAGTCACCACCCCCACTGCCATTTACACGTCCCCTGTGTCCTCTCCCACTGTGTCTGTCACCCCCTCTTCCAAGACACACAAACGCAGGCAGACACCCACCCAACAGCCATCCACCTCACGACAGCCTACAGCACCAGCACCTTCACCCAATGACAGCACACCTGACTCTCCTACAACCACCTCCTCTACCTCCACTTCCATCTCCACTTCTCCTACCCTTTACCTTGGCCCTAAAAAACTTTTCCTGGCTAACCTTAACCTCTTTCCCCCCGATGAGCTCCCCCATCCATCTTCAAAGAGTCCCAAGAGCACCGCAGCCACCACCAGCCCAGCTTCGGGTGTCACTGTTGTGCCTGGGTTCTGGAGCCCACCCTTTGCCAGCAGTGACACATCGATCAGCAGCAAGGACACGTCCAGCCCCCCCCCCCGGCAAGAGGACCCGCAAAAACAAGGGCCACTGTGCGAGGACCGACAGGGCTGCCCCCAAGGAGCAATGTGCGGCCACTTCACCACCCACACCATGTAGGGGAGGCAAGGGCCCGAGAGCCCCATCAAAGGAGCGGAAGGGCAGCAGGAGCGCGGAGAAGGTGGACCCCACATGCCACATCCCAGCTGGGAAGGAGGACACTAAGGAGGCCAGGAGTCCGTCCCCGAAGGGTCCAGAAACGTCACGGTCCGAGGGCGACTGAGCAGGGGGTCCAGGCCAGGTCTGGCTCCCTTGACCTGCTGGATGAGCACCGCTGAACAGGGCCCGCGGTGCAGAAGAGCACCGCTGAACAGGGCCCCGCCGTGGAGGAGAGCACCGCTGAACAGGGCCCGCGGTGCAGAAGAGCACCGCTGAACAGGGCCCGCGGTGCAGAAGAGCACCGCTGAACAGGGCCCCGCCGTGGAGAAGAGCACCGCTGAACAGGGCCCCGCCGTGGAGAAGAGCACCGCTGAACAGGGCCCCGCCGTGGAGAAGAGCACCGCTGAACAGGGCCCGCGGTGCAGAAGAGCACCACTGAACAGGGCCCGCCGTGGAGAAGAGCACCGCTGAACAGGGCCCGCGGTGCAGAAGAGCACCGCTGAACAGGGCCCGCCGTGGAGATAGGCACCGCTGAACAGGGCCCCGCCGTGGAGAAGAGCACCGCTGAACAGGGCCCCGCCGTGGAGAAGAGCACCGCTGAACAGGGCCCCGCCATGGAGAAGAGCACCGCTGAACAGGGCCCGCGGTGCAGAAGAGCACCGCTGAACAGGGCCCGCCGTGGAGATAGGCACCGCTGAACAGGGCCCCGCCGTGCAGAAGAGCACCGCTGAACAGGGCCCGCCGTGGAGATAGGCACCGCTGAACAGGGCCCCGCCGTGGAGAAGAGCACCGCTGAACAGGGCCCGCGGTGCAGAAGAGCACCGCTGAACAGGGCCCCGCCGTGGAGAAGAGCACCGCTGAACAGGGCCCGCGGTGCAGAAGAGCACCGCTGAACAGGGCCCGCCATGGAGATAGGCACCGCTGAACAGGGCCCCGCCGTGGAGAAGAGCACCGCTGAACAGGGCCCGCGGTGCAGAAGAGCACCGCTGAACAGGGCCCCGCCGTGGAGAAGAGCACCGCTGAACAGGGCCCGCGGTGCAGAAGAGCACCGCTGAACAGGGCCCGCCGTGGAGATAGGCACCGCTGAACAGGGCCCCGCCGTGCAGAAGAGCACCGCTGAACAGCGCCCGCCGTGGAGATAGGCACCGCTGAACAGGGCCCCGCCGTGGAGAAGAGCACCGCTGAACAGGGCCCGCGGTGCAGAAGAGCACCGCTGAACAGGGCCCCGCCGTGGAGAAGAGCACCGCTGAACAGGGCCCACGGTGCAGAAGAGCACCGCTGAACAGGGCCCGCCATGGAGATAGGCACCGCTGAACAGGGCCCCGCCGTGGAGAAGAGCACCGCTGAACAGGGCCCGCGGTGCAGAAGAGCACCGCTGAACAGGGCCCGCCGTGGAGAAGAGCACCGCTGAACAGGGCCCGCGGTGCAGAAGAGCACCGCTGAACAGGGCCGGCCGTGGAGATAGGCACCGCTGAACAGGGCCCCGCCATGGAGAAGAGCACCGCTGAACAGGGCCCGCGGTGCAGAAGAGCACCGCTGAACAGGGCCCCGCCGTGGAGAAGAGCACCGCTGAACAGGGCCCGCGGTGCAGAAGAGCACCGCTGAACAGGGCCCGCCGTGGAGATAGGCACCGCTGAACAGGGCCCCGCGGTGCAGAAGAGCACCGCTGAACAGGGCCTGCCGTGGAGATAGGCACCGCTGAACAGGGCCCCGCCGTGGAGAAGAGCACCGCTGAACAGGGCCCGCGGTGCACAAGAGCACCGCTGAACAGGGCCCCGCCGTCTCAAGCACCGCTCCGCTGGGCACCGCCGTCTCACCGGCGTCTCAAGCACCGCTCCGCTGGGCCCTTCCTCTCAAGCACCGCTCCGCTGGGCCCTTCCTCTCAAGCACCGCTCCGCTGGGCACTGCCGTCTCAAGCACCGTTTATGGTTCACTGTGCCCACCATGCCTCCTCCTTGACCAGTGGAGACTGTCATCCACCTGATGGACTGTGGCTTTGCACTCCCCAGGATGGTCCAGTGGGCAGCCCACCCACTGTAGAGACATTGAGAGACTGTGGCTTTGCACTCCCCAGGATGGTCCAGTGGGCAGCCCACCCACTGTAGAGACATTGAGAGACTGTGGCTTTGCACTCCCCAGGATGGTCCAGTGGGCAGCCCACACACTGTAGAGACATTGAGAGACTGTGGCTTTGCACTCCCCAGGATGGTCCAGTGGGCAGCCCACCCACTGTAGAGACATTGAGAGACTGTGGCTTTGCACTCCCCAGGATGGTCCAGTGGGCAGCCCACCCACTGTAGAGACATTGAGAGACTGTGGCTTTGCACTCCCCAGGATGGTCCAGTGGGCAGCCCACCCACTGTAGAGACATTGAGAGAGCATGGTGGCTCCTCGTGGATCTGGCGTCGTGGACTCATGTGGCTGTGGTGCCCCCCCTTTCCCTTCCCCCTGAGGTGCCTGTAGTTTTTACATCTGATGCCCCTGCAGTGTTCTCTCCAAAGGACTCAGGTCTCCTGTGTGGGCTTTGCCCTTATTTCTCAAGACTTTGGCCCACGGACATGCTGAATTCGTAGGATGTGCAGGACTTGGTACTTCAGTTATACACTGATGTGTATGTCATTAGTTTTGTTGTGAATATCTTTCATGGTTGTACGATAATTTTCTGGAGCTTTTTGGTACATAAATATTTATTCCAAATATGATTATGTCCTAGCATTTTTCAGGGGTGTTTGGGTGGTGTCACTGTGACTTGGTGCTCTGCATTGGTGAGTACATAGTTGGGGGGGGGGGGGTCGCATATGTGTGTGCCCGTAACCTTTCGTCCTCCCCCTCCCGTGTGTCGTAGGTGCAGTACTCACCGTTGTCGTCTGCGCCGGACTTCGTACTCGTGGTAGATGAGAAGGTAGACGAGAGCAGGTAGGATGTTTAATTCGGGTTCCATGCTGTCCTCCTTCCTCCTGGAGTGCGTAGTGGTGAGCGTTTTCCCGTCCGTAGTCTGTTTCCGCCGTGTTTTTATCGGCGGTGCTCCCGCCCCGGAAAAGGTGGCGTATTGGTGAGTTGGAATAGTGTGGGCGGTACATTGTCTGCCGCCTGTCTGTTGGCGGTGACCGCCACGCTGTTTGTTTGTACCGCCGTGGCGGTCGGAGTGTTAAGGTGGCTGTCTGTGTTGGCGGTTCCCGCCAGGCTCAGAATCCCATTTTTTTTACCGCCAGCCTGTTGGCGGGTTGGCCGCCGCTTTAACACCGACCGCCAGGGTTAGAATCACCCCCATAGTGTTTTGAGGCTTTTCCTGTTGTGGACACTAGACCTACCCACACAAGTGAGGTACCATTTTTATCTGGAGACCTGGGGGAATGCAGGGTGGATGTAAGTTTGTGGCTCCCCTCAGATTCAAGAACTTTGCAGCACCAAAATGTGAGGGAAAAGTGTTTTTTTGCCAAATGTTGAAGTTTGCTATGGACTCTGAGTAGCAGAAGCTGGTGAGAGCACCACAAGTTACCCCATCCTGGATTCCCCTAGGTGTCTAGTTTCCAGAAATACCCAGGTTTGCTAGGTTTTCCTAGGTGGCAGATTAGCTAGAGGCCAAAATCCACAGCAAAAAAAAGGGTCAGTTTACTTTGGGAAAATGTGATGTGTCCATCTTGTGTTTTGGTGCATTTCCTGTCGCAGGCACTAGGCCTACCCACACGAGTGAGGTACCATTTTTACCGGGATACTCGAGGGAATGCTGGGTAGAAGGAAATTTGTGGCTCCTCTCAGATTCTTTCTATCACCGAAATTTTAGGAAAAATCGTTTTTTTGGCCACATTTTGAGGTTTGCAAAGGATTCTGGGTAACAGAACCTAGTGAGAGCCCCACAATTCACCCCATCCTGGATTCCCCTACATGACTAGTTTTAAAAAATGCACAGCTTTGCTAGGGTTTTTTAGGTGCCGGCTGACCTAGAGGCGAAAATCCACAACTAGGCACTTTCCAGAAAACACCTCAGATTTCAATGTAAAAATGTAAAGTGTCCATGTTGCGTTTTCTGTCGCAGGCATTAGGCCTACCCATGCAAGTGAGGTACCATTTTTATCAGGAGACTTAGGGGAATACACAATAGAAGAACAAGTGTTATTGCCCCTTTTCTTTCTCTACAGTTTTTCCTTCCAAATGTAAGACAGTGTATAAAAAGGACATCTTATTGAGAAATGCCCTAGTATGGGGACCCCGGAATTCAGAGATGTGCAAATAACCACTGCTTTTCAACACCTTATCTTGTGCCCATTTTGGAAATAGAAAGGTTTCCTTGATACCTATTTTTCGCTCTTTATATTTCAGCAAATGAATTGCTCTATACCCGGTATACAATGAAAAAACCATTGCAAAGTGCAGCTCGTTTATTGGCCCTGGGTACGTAGGAGTCTTGATGAAGATACAAGCCCTATATATCCCCGCAACCAGAAGAGTCCAGCAGACCTAACGGTATATAGCTTTTGAAAATCTGACATTACAGTTAAAAGTTACAGAGTAAAACGTGAAGAGAACTCGCTGTTTTCTTACTTCAATTTCAATATTGTTTATTTCAGCTGTTATTTTCTTTAGGAAAACCTTGTAAGATCTTCACAAAAGACCCCTTGCTGAATTCAGAATTTTACCTCCTTTTCAGAAATATTTAGCTGTCCATGAGCCAACATTGGTTTCACTCCCATTTCTGTCACTAACTGGAAGGAGGCTGAAAGCACAAACAATAGTAAAAATGAGGTATGTCCCAGTAAAATGCCAAAATTGTGTTGAAAAAGGAGGTTTTCTGACTCAAGTTTCTGTCTCAAAGCTGGGAAGATGGTGATTTTAGCACCGCAAACCCTTTGCTGGTGCTATTTTCAGGGAAAAAAACACAACCCTTCTTCTGCAGCCTTTTTTCCCATGTTCTAAAAAAACCCAAAGTTTTTGCTTTATATTGGCTACTGTCTTGGTCTCCTCCGGGGAACCCACAAAATATGGGTACCTCTAAAATCCCTAGGATGTTGGAAAAGAAGGACGCAAATTTGGCGTGGGTAGCTTATGTGGACAAAAAGTTATGAGGGCCTAAGCACAAACTGCCCGAAAAAAGACCTGGCACCCAAGGGGGGGAAAGGCCTGGCAAAGAAGGGGTTAATGTAATTTTTTGTACTACTTGTTCAAATAATGTTTTCATTTTTTGTAAAATATTTATTTTATGTTTTTAAGTTGATACTTTCTACACGTGTGTATTTATTTTATTATATTACTAATTTAAACTTTAATATCTAATTCAATATGCTTACCAGTATTTTCGCGATATTCTAGACCAAGTTATTTTTGTCTCAATACTTTTGTAGTTTACACACAAAGCATTTGCAGAGAGTGGGAATTGGCATGTCTGCAGTTCCATAAAGTTAAATTTACTTTGATTGCCTGGGGTGCAAGACCAGTACTTATGGATGACATTGGGGCCTCCTCCCTTCTTATGTGCACCATTCACACAATAGATGCTGTAATCTGTGGGAGGAAGAATGTCTAGGCTGTGTGAGCGTGAGCCATGTTTCTGTGATGAAGAGAGCATCAAACTTGTGATGGGTTGTAAGATCTGAGATGTCTTATGTGTGGAGTACTGTAGAGCAATTAATGAACATGAGATGGAGTGTCAGGTCTGTAGTTTGAGCAGTTGTGGTAGTTAGTGGATGTGTATAAATTGGATCTGTGTGTTGTGCAAATTTTATGTGAGTGTCTGTGTCTTCTAGATCTGGGTGTGATTGCGCAGGTTGGGAGCATGGGCTGGTGGGTGATGCACATGATTTTATCGTACCATACAAGTTTCATTGGAACAGGGGTTCTTGCCCAAGAGCATTCCTGGCCCTTTCGGCACAAACAGGTGATAGATAGCTCTGTTTGTATCAGCCCTTAAAAGGTTCAAACAGGCAATGCCCTTGCCTGGATCTGTCCTGAGAAGGGGGGGAGAAGGTAGGAAGTGGTCACTTCCTGTACAGATGGGGGATGGGTAATGCAGTTATGTCACTTCCTGCACAGATGAACATAAGGAAATCCTGATGTAATTTATTGTACAAATGGGTGATCGGACATGAAGTTATCTTGCTTGGCTTTAGTTTTAAAGATAATTTTGGTGGAAAACCAGTGATTTCACTTTCTCTGCAGATGAATAGTGGGAAATGATTGAAGCCCCCACAAAATCTTTCTGAAAAACAATAGCTATGCAACAAAGCCTGTAATTGAGGAACAGTCAAGCACAATCCGGCCAGACAACTTGAGAGCCATTCATACAGGAGCCCAGGGAAAAAATCTGTCCAGACCCATTGTTATCAAAAAGTACCATTCACAAGAATCCTGAATTAAAACCTGGCTACACTCTCCATTACTAAAAGACAACATACACATGAGTCCTGAACCAATACACTGGACTGACTAAAAGTTATCTAAAGTCCACACCCTGCGGGTCAAGCACAATTTAGCTAGACACAAATTTTGATAACATGACCCTCACAAGCAGACAAAGGTTCACAAGATTCAGAACAGTTTTGGTCTTATGTGCATGTGTATCCAGCTCTGAGGCACATATGCACATAAGAGTGGGCTCCTAGAGAGGGCTCAAATATGTGATACCACTTTACAGATGGCAGTTGATGCTGGTTTCTCACTTTAGAGTTCTATATCTTGGGAACAGCTGGTCATAGCCAACATTTGTTTTGTTTTAGGCAACCAGTGACCTGGATGCACCTACTAAGTCTTATGATGCCCACCAGGAACAAACACACCGTAGACTAGCTTTGTGTTGCCATTACAATTGTTAACTTTTAACTACAATCAGTAAGAACATGTTAATCAAAGGAAGATCGATCCACTATTCTGAAAGCAGTACAGCCAGCCTATTATGATGAAAATCATCACATTGGGCCTGCAAGTTTGGCGGTACCTGGACTGCCATGTTGGGGGTGGCGGTCGTGCCGCCGACGGCCTGACGGTGAAGACCGCCAAATTATGACCATGGTGGTCTTGCCAAAAGTTTACAGGCAATACACCACCAGTACTGCTAGTGCGGTCAGGCCATCGTGGATGGCGGTAGGCACTTTTCAACTGGCGGGAACCATGGTACCACCAGACACATTACGATGCTGCACACTGCCAAATTTTCCGCTGTGGTCGCAAATCCACCAAAACCCTGGTGGAAACGAACTCAATAAAAGGAGACACTCACCTTCAGGAACACAGACACGTTCGGAGCCGCCATGGAACCAGAATTCAAAGTCATCCTCCTGCTCACACTATGACTCCGGAACCAGCAATGAAGATGATGAAGACAACAACCATAAGTACACCCACCTAGCACACACTGGAGGGAAATCCATTAGAACACATGCACACACAACATGCACAGCTGGGATGGCCAGCGACAGCCACACACTCACACTCAACCACACACCCATACCAACACACAGACACACACAGCTACATACACACATGAACACACAAACCACGCACACTAAAAATACACACACCATGGTCAACACATATGTGCCAACCACACACCATCTGCACACACACATCACTGCGACTGGCTAACACACACAAACACAACACCACTGAGTCACACAACGACATCACAACCGCAACTACACAAACGCGTAGGCAAGCCTATGTACACCTACACATGGCAACACATACTGACACCAATATGGAACGACAACTCACAACCAATCAACACCATCACACACCCATACAACATACCATATGTCACACCACGCCTACACAACACACAACGTATATGACTTGGCCATCACTACACACACGGATGCACACACAACAATCACACAATGGCTTACAACACCATCACAACACATCACACCACGAACAATACACAATATAGCTACACACATGCATGTAACTACACAATCATATCCCACACATAATACTCACCAATCACACACACACCTGCAGGACATTTACAACAGCAGACACAACCAACACACACATGTCACACACACACAGACTAAGGAGCACAAACACAAATACGACATGGCGAAAGACAGGTGACAAGTACTCTTCAATGGATGCCAACATCTTGTTCACCCAGATCTATTAAATTATGAAATTCAATAAATAAATTATAACTATGTACAATACAAGGCCATAGGCCAGTCCAATGTCAGAGGTGCCAATGGCACATTAGGCACCTCACTGTGCCCCAACTTGACTCCTGGCTGCAAAATGACCGCCACAGGGTAGGGCCAGGCAGGCACCTCTGTGGCGAGAGGGACGGGTTGGAGGGGGGTTTGGGCTTGGGAGAGGAGATCCTTGGGTTTGGGTGGGGGGTCCTTGGGTCTGGGCTTGGGAGGGGTGTCTTTGGCCTTGGGGGGCATCGACTTTTTGGCAAGGGTGGGACATGGGCACTAGCAGGGGTGGTAGGGGAGAACTTGTAGGTGGAAGGGCTGGACTTGGGGAGGGACACAAAGTGCTCCGGCACAGCCAACTGGGTGGTGAGCCACACGGAGGGTGGTGGTAATAACGGTGGTGGCGGACAAAGATGGTGTTGGGGTAGTCCCCGTTGGGTCCGGCACCACCAGGAAGTGTCCACCGAAGGAGGATTCCAAAGATGAGATGTTGGAGCTGGTGTTCTCAGTGCACCGCACTCGCTCTCCGTCCCACTGGGTCCCTTGGTGTCAGTGGTGCCACCTTCCTGGGACCTGTGGGCTGCTACTTCCCCGCTCTCCTGTGCTCCTGTGCCCTTGCTCCTTCACCAGACGAAGCTGATGCCTACAATGAGAGAGAAAGAGAGGGAGGGAGGGAGAGAGAGAGATGGGGCAAAATTGTTAACATACACCTCCCATTGACACAGCTAAACATGTACATCTGTCACAATACATATCATGGCTAGGCAATCTCATTTGCAAAGAGACATTACCTATATCATGTCATGACATGTCTCTACTACCCGCACCTGTCTGCCAACCCTCACACCTACAGCAAAATCTATGTTGGACTGCGTTACTAGACTCATACCCATGATGCCAACTAATGCCATCTTAAGCTTCCACAGCATGCCATAGATGCACTATCAATATTATGCCTGAATACACATCTTACCTCCCCATTCACCTATCACCCATTGGGTGTGTAGCTGACACAACAGAGCACTGATTAGTCCATGTCCTCTGGAATATGTCCATGACAGTGAAGATAACTCCACTCACTGAGCACACACCACCTACCTATCCTTACACATGGCTGGCCACTCAGTATGTTGCTGCCATTATGGAGTACATGTGTAGTTTACCCATGTGAGTAGTCAGATTCCATCACAGTCAGAGCTGCTGACATAAAACACATATATCACCACTAGACAAACTGCTAAGTGTATCCACAGTGGGCCATGTACCACATGCTAAACAAACTAACACATCCACTGAGTGCAATGTCACTATAGATGTACCTCTGGAACACACATACCACATCATGGACCACTTCCCATGCCACCACACATGCAGTTACACCAACCTGAGTATGCACCATGACAACTCCACCCTCACTCACCATACAACAATTGGCAAACCCTGTCACTGAGGCCAGACAACACACATCTCAGGTGGCAATTCTTTTGCATACATGAGGCACACATGGGCAAACACCACCGTCAGTACACCTGAGGCACATCCTTCTACCACATAAGAAGCCTCAGGAGACTAATCGCAACAGTTCAGTCACATCAACACCCCATGTGTCATGCAATACCCAAACCACTCCTAATTTGCCTTAACCTAATAGCCAAGCTAAACTGTGAGAGTCACGGGCCATCTGAAGTGCCCCCCAACTATCCATGTTACATGATCTAGACAGTCAGTCAGCACTGTAGCAAAGGACAAGCTTTGTCATACATGCCATATACACACCATAGTGACACATCAGGGCTCTCATAGGGCACTTACCACCTCCAGTACCAACCCATAGTTAGGAAGGCCACATCCCCACAATATTGCTTCTAGGAATGCAACATCTGTGCAATCACACCTCATCAAATCTAGATGTCTCAGTATTCCAGGTTGCCTACCTACATATACCCTACAGTCAGCAGATCATCTATACATGCCTAGTCAGTTCCCAGGCCAGTACTCCTGTCCCATGAAGGCCAGTTCTGCAGTGGAACAGTAATGCCAGCCCCACAATCTGTCCATTCCAAAAACAGTAAATGATTTACATAGTCCCAGTGATGAAAGGACAGTCACATATACAGGTAGCCTACACAGATGACAGTGGACTGACACCTCAGAGCCACAAATGCAGATGGAGGGAGCTCCTCATACACAACGCTTGGGTGCTACTGACACTCACATTCATCGTACGGGCAGGATGGAGCCACACATGTGCCCATGTCATTAGTGCTTGTCCACATTACAGATGTGGAGAGGTATGGAACCGAGAGATGTTAATCCACTGACAGTAAGCAGGGGGACACATCTACAAAATATACTCTGGCAGGGTGCCTATAGCCAATTTCCAAATGTTGATGCACACGTAGCATTAACTACAATGGCACTTTGCCAACATTGAGGCACCTAATCGCAATTAAGGCCAGGCAAGTCCCAGGATCCAGTCAGTACTCACCCCCTTGTGGCTGATGTGCTACCCTCAAAAACCCAGCCACATCAGTGAAGGCCACCGTAATGCGGGCCATTAGTAGAAGTCAGGGGCCGATGGGCACCACTTCCTCATTGGGAGGACATCCCCAGCTGGGCCTCTGTGGTTTTCCAGCGCCAGTGTCCCACTGCTTGGGGCAATGGGTGCTTCAACGGCATGGACCCCCGAGGGCCCGTACTTGCTTGTCGATGGTACGCCAGATCCCCTTCTTCTGACATGCATGCATGACACAGACAGGGTGACTAGGTGGGAGGTGTTGTGGGGGATGGGCTGGCTTGGGGAGTGTTTGGGTGGTGAGGATGCATGCTGGACAGGATGAACTAGTAACAGGGGAGTGTTAGTTACTCACTAGAGTCCAGTCCTCTGGGTATTCCATTCAGGCCCTCGGGATCCAGGATGTCCAAGATCTTCTCCTCCCATGATGTGAATTCTTGGGGAGGAGCAGGGGGCCCACCGCCAGTCTTCAGTACTGCCAGCTGGTAGCTGAACGCCATGGAATGCACTTTCCCCGTAGGTTGGGCCACCTCTTCTTGATGTCTTCCTTGTGCGTGGATGGTTGCCAACTGAGTTGACTCTGTCAACTATTCTCTGCCATAACTCAATTTTCCTGGATATGGAGGCTTGCTGTACCTGTACTCCTAAGAGTTGTGGCTCTACCCTGATGATTTCATCGACCATAACTCTCAAATCGTCATCAGTGAAGCATGGATGTTTTTGACATGACATGGTGATTGTATTGTGGGCGGGGTGGGTGTTGTGTGTGTAGGGTGCAGTATAGGGTGCTTGGTGGTGTAGGGGTGTCTGTGAGTGCTGGTAGGTTGTGGTGTTTGTGTGTAGTTGTGATGTGTGTATAGTGTTGGTGGTGCAGTTTTGTGGTGTGTGGTGAGGGTGAAGTGTATATGTGCCTCTAGCGTGTAGGCGCTAGCTTAGTGATTGTGGCTGCTCTCATCTCTCGATCAGTGGTTTCGGTTGCAAAGGTTTGTGGGTTGTGTGTGGTTGTGTTATATAGTGCTGTGATTGGGTGTGTCTGGTGTGTGTATGTGTGTCAGATGTGGGGTCTTCAAACAGTCTAATGTGGCATTTTGTTCTGACAGGAGTGTGTTCTGTCCACAGCGGTTCGGCCACCAATGGTTTTCCACCATGGAAGGACCACTGTGCTGATTTGTGGATCATAAAATGTGGGCGGAAAGTTTTCAGTGTGGTGGTGCTAGAACCGCATCTTTTCCACCCGCCAGTGTCCTGACGGTGTTGAATTTGTGGCTGTTTTTTGGAAGCCTTCATTGTGGCATCTTAATACGATGGGCGGGATACCGCCAACACTGGAGGTCTTGTGGCTGCCACCGTAGCAGTCTCGCTAAAAGACCACCAAACTCGTAATGAGGGCCATAGTTCTTGGGTGCAAACAGGAAATGCCCTAGTATTCTTCAAAAATGAAAAAAGCCTATTCCCTCAGAAATAGAAACTTTGTTTTATTCACCTCCTCAAGGCCACACACCCTGTCCATCAATAGTTCACTGGCCGTGGTTCTTACTGCCAAATTACAGGCTAGGGGAATGAGGGAAAACATAAGGCAGCACTATGGCTCTTTAACAGACACAATCATATAGAATCACTAGAATCAGAAGGCTGTTATACCTATAATGATGCAGATGATACATTGCTTAATTTGCCATCTTTGGTGTGCTGGGCTTCAACTCATTTAGCTGCTGAACAGGCTCTCTCCTTTACTCATCTGAAGGACGGGATGTAAGTTATCTAACTGAATCTCAATGTGCTTTGCCAGCGGTATAGTTGACATATCCATGGGCCACAGTTTATTCATATGGATTGATTAAATTTGCGAGAGCTAGTTTTGGCAAAGATACATCCAATTTCTGGTGGAAAAAGCCTCCCAGCAGATAATAATCTTCACTAGGTATGCTGACAATGGTTGAGACTGAATATGAACACAGGGCAAGAGCAAAGCTACCAAAAGAGACATACATTTAAGGCTGAAGGGGCAATGAACAAGCTGAAAAATACTACAGCTGCATTTTGTTGCAGCTAATAAAGACAACCTCCTTACTTAGTGGAAAACAGTTACAGGAAGGCAATGTGTTCACATGGTACAATGCACCATCTTGGGTAGGGTTATTGCTTTACAGAAGTCATACAATCTGCTATGTTGCATTGGTCCAGAAAGTAGGAAGAAAATCCTGGACTGGTTCTGTATGGATAAAAATGGGGGAAAAAAATGCCCCCACGTTCCTCACCACACATATTGTTGACAAGAAACACTCACTGAGTGCATCATTTGGGAACTCGAAAAGGCACACTGGCAGTCCCAGCAAGACCCTGTAGGGCAAGCAGAAAGACACCTCCCATCACCAGCATGCATTTTCTCACCCGCCTCGCAAGCCCAAGAGACATCATGCACACACAGTGCCACCATCTCCTCAAATCAGGAGCCACCCTTTCTGAGGGAAGATGCCTAACAACAGGTATAAAAAGCAATCCTTTACATTGTTTTCATTCAGTTGGACTTTGAACCTGGCATAAACTGTATTATGATCACACACATTCTCTCAGCGAGTTCTTAAACAGGGGCATAAATGTGGCCCTTGTTGACTGGTCAACAAGGACCTTAGTTCAAACCAGTCTTTGTGAATACCAACAAGCAGTTGTCTCTCCAAGCTTTTGCCACAGAATGTCCCAATCAAGCAGGGCTGGCTTTAGCTCTGTTGGCGTCCAGTTTGACAATATTTTTGGCACCCTCCACCTGCCCCCCATGATCTCTTCCTTGGATTTCATCACTACCACCTGACAAAAGTGCCCCTCATCTCTCCAAAGCCCCTTTCTCACATACATTTCATTTGTTTTAATGAGCTGGTAAAGGCTGGCTTTACTTAATCTTCTCAGCTATCCACATAAAATACTGATCTGTTCTAAAGGCATATTAACGCTCTGCGCTACTTTATGGCAGGTCAGAACTGCTAGTAGGCAAAACTTAATTTCTCTCTCTCTCTCTCTCTCTCGCTCTCTTTCTCTCTTTCTAGAAGGAACATTAAACACAAGGGTTATCTTGACATTGTTTTGCTGCCTGAAAGCTGGAGGCACAAGGAACTATGCAGCAGGTGTTTTTAAATAATAAGTTATTGCTAAACACAGAGCTCCCCCTGAGGTCAATGCCCCCATCCAGGTCAGTGCCAGTGGGGCTCACCAGTCACTCCATCCAGCAATCAAGTCCAATCAAGTGAAAGGAACTGGCTCCAGATTGTCAGCACTTCTGGAAAATTGCAGGTCTTTGTTTTAGATGCCAGGGCCAAATCAAAAAGGATGCCACCTTGCAATTCAATTTCCCTGGTCGACTAAAGCAGGAACCATCTTCACACACTCCTTTCCACATTTTCTACACTAAGCGAAGTAGATTTCAGCAATTGTCAGATCAATTAGTAAAGGAAATCCACATATTAGATATCATGACAAATCAGAGTTGGGCCCAATTCTGCTGGCCGAACAAGGCTTGTTCGACCGAAGCAGATCTCTGGATTGAATTTATTGCAAAATAAAGAAAATGACATTCGCAAAATTATTACAGGGTCTTTGAGGTGCATGCTCCAGTGGCCGCTCTAAGGACAAGAAAGCCAGAATGTCCTTAACCTTACTGTAGAAAAGCTTCATCTACTACTGTATATAACCTGTTTTCAGAGAGGATTTGATTAATATATCACTATAAGGGGCATATTTATACTCCGTTTGCGACGATTGTGCGTCCAAAAATTTGACGCACAATCAGCGCAAAGGTTGCCCCGTATTTAAACTCTGATGCCCGAGCCCGCGGACGACAAAATTCCGCTGTGTGCGTCATTTCTTGGATGCGGCAACCCGCCCTGCATTATTATATGCAGGGTAGGCGTTCCCGTCCCAAAAATGACGCAAACGGCCATGCGTCGTATTTATGCTTCCGGGCAAAAATGACGCACGGCCGGGAGGCGGAGCCAGAAAATGGCACACAGCCGATTTGCATCAAAATTTAACGCCTGGGTCAGGGCAGGCATTAAAATGGGGCAAACACACCTGTATTTAATCAGAACACACAGAACAAACAGCAGAGCAGCAGAGCAGCAACAGGGAGCCATGGAGGTGATTCTTATCCAGCATGCACGCAGACGCAGAGCCCAGCAGCAACAACAGCAGCTACCACAACACCAGCAGGGACCCCAAAGGCAGCGCAGAAGGCAGGAGAGGATATTCCGTCCAAGAACAACCCTTCAGGGCCCCAGGGAACACGACATCAAACAGAGGTACCGGTTGAACTGGCAGGTCATTCAGCAGCTGCTGCAAAACATTGAACAGCAGTTGGCCCCCACTTTGGTGACACCCCACACCATACCAACAGAAACAAAGCTGCTTGCCGTACTTCACATGCTAGCAAGTGGCTCATTTCAAACAACTGGTGCCCTGGTTGGCGGAATATCACAACCATCATACTCCGCATTTCTGCCCAAAGTACTGGATGCCATCATTCGCCTGACACCCCACCATATCTGCTTCCCTAACACACTGCAGAAGCAGCAGGAAACTAAACAGGGGTTATACTCCATCAGTGGCTTCCCACACGTCCTTGGTGCAATCAGCTGCACACATGTACGCCTTGTGCCACCTGCTGCGACTGAACACCTCTACCGCAACAGGAAGCACACACATTCAATCAACGTGCAGGCCATAGTTGATCACCAAGGAATGTTCACAAACATCGTGGCTAAATATCCTGGGAGTGTCCATGACTCATTCATCTTCTGTCACTGCACCATCAACCAACACTTCCAGGATGGACGGTATGGCAATGGACTACTTGTTGGTAAGTACTAAAACCTACTTATTCACACACTGCACAGCAACCCTCTAGGACACACAACACATACACCACAACAGCAATGTCTAGACAGGAACACACTGAGGTCCTGACATCACTAGCCATGTTTCGTAAGTCACCATTGAACTTGTCACACATTGGAATTTACTGTACAGCCTAATGTGAACACATTAATGAGTGTGTAGCCAAAATGTCACCTTGCAAATTGTAAGTGTCACAATGAGCTTTACATTAATACACTGCCTAAGTCTAAAGGTATGGGATGTCCAGGGTACTTTCATATAAACGTGCTAACAACACTTATAAATAAAACTCTACATTGAACTATCTACTCATCCCAAGTGAAGGCACAAGGACACCTGTATCACAAGTCACAATGTTAGGGAGGGCACACTGCACTGAAAATCACAAAACATACTGATGACAAACTGTTAGCAGACAAACACGTGCTCAGCCAAGGTAAAAACACAATGCAGATGGTATAGCCTACAAGTATAAGATGTCACATGAGTACACAAAAGAGTCACAGACAATACAAGACAACTACTGCCATGAACGGTCTTTTCAATAATGCAAGCTACATCAACATGATCCCATTGTTTTTTTCTTTCAGCTGATCAGGGGCATGACATCCAGCCATGGCTAATGACACCATTTGGCAACCCGAGTACTGCTGCAGAGCAGGCATACATCGACGCCCATAAGAGGACACGCAGCATTGTCGAGTGGACCTTCGGCATCCTCAAGTCAAGGTTCCGCTGCCTCGACATCACTGGTGGTAGCCTACTATATTCCCCGAGATGGTCTGTAGGATCATACTAACATGTGCAATATTGCACAACATTTATGTCAAAAGGAACATTCCCCTCCTCGAACCAGACCCATACATGCCTGAAGACGAGGAAGAGGAGGATGCTGCCCTGCAACAGGAGGGGGAACAACCAAACACGGCTGCTGGAGTGCGTAGGCGCCAACAGATTGTAAATAATTTATTTTCATAATTAGCAACATCACCACGTAGTGCACTATTGTAAATAAACACTGATAACAAACACCACATCATGGTCTGGCCTATTCATTTCTGCACACCTTTAGCTTTAAATATCAGAAGAAGAATGTTGTCTCATGGAGCAATAATGATATGACAATCAGGACACAGAAAAACACACAACAAATGTAATGCCTATCATACAATGGTCACATACACACACAATGTAAATGACTGACATCCTGTACAGTTCACCTTTGAAGGGCAATAGCTGAGGACCACACATATGACACACATACATGCAGGAAACATGGTTCATCGCAGCAGATGGCACACAATTAAAACACCATCACTAAACTAGGGGAAAACAGGCCTTATACATCAGGCAGTTGACATGCTTATGCTTCAGGAACAGGAATGTATTACCAGACTCTTGGCAGCAGTAATTCCAACTACTTACAATCTTAGCAATGACTATCTGTCACTAGAGTTACACATAAGCAGAACATACACAGCACAAGTGCCACACATATGACAAGCATCCAGCACATCACATCCCATCTACATGTCAGGCCTTATCTAAAAACATTACACACACATGCAGCTGGTCACACCCCACCTGTCTGAAGAGGTCCCTGGAATGCTGATATGTGTACACTGAGCTTCCCTCATCTACATACGCACACTCACAAGAGTCATCCAGTGTGCCACACCCTTTCCTATGCCTACCATTGTCATAGTACCATCTCACTGCATGGAACTCAGCTCATATAATACACTGGCTTGGAGTTTTTAAGGCCTGGTATCACCTGTAGATTGATTCTCATGTGAAATGTACTGTAGGCTATTTTTCAGCAAATCTCATCCGACAGGACTAGTGAGACACTGATGGAGGCCACACCAGTGATCCCCTCCATGAACACCACCCAAATTTACATGCCCCGTCCATGCTGATGCCTCCTACAGCATAGATGTTGGCATTTGGGCAATTACATCATTAAGCATTGCTACGAATGTTGCCGTTTAACACTTTATCAGGGTTCATGCGTCACCTTCAAGACAACACAGGACATACACAGTGTGACATGTCAACTGTCTACTCCTCCCTCTGACCAGTCCTACTCAGACCACTGATCATGTAATTTGTAAAAGAGCTGGCTCCTGATTGACCCAGCATCCTGTCAGCCTGACTGGCACCTGTCCGTGGGTCACCCTAAAGATACCTGGGGACAACTTATGGACCACACTTGCTGTCCAAAACCTCTTGTACCTCAGAGAATAATTTGTCATTTGCCTCATCAATGTATACTCAAATACATTGTATAGCATCATCTGACTGTTATTTGTATCATATTTGTGACAGTGCCCTTGAATAGCTAAATCATGGCCCTTCCGTTGTCTGGGCGTCATTTATGCCTAAACTACAAAGTGTGACAGTGTACCTGGACCATAGCATTTGATGGTGTACGTGGCCTCCAGCAGAACCAGCAACCTCAGATAATGTCCATGAAAAGTCAACACATATGAGGACCCTGACAGTTCACACGCTGAGTTACATTGTTCAAATAATAGAGATGAGTCGTGTGTGCTGAATACCAGCCATTTACTTCTGCACAGAGGCTATGATGTGTCCTGATACATTACCATCCACAGAGGCCAACTTCAGTACAAATGTTGCAATGACACATGCCGGATCCAGACACCTGAGACATTCTCTCACTCAGCACACCAAGGTTGCCCAGTTGAAAGTCTCATTACACGTCTTCAGTGACAGGGTGGGACCATCCACGTGTAGGTTACCCTGTCCTCAATTACTTTACTCACATTTAGCTACAAATGATACTCATTAGATACACGATTAGCTGCCACTAACTCATGATGAGACATGGACGTTACAGTGACAACATACACCTTAACAGTTGATACTGGATCAATATTGGACCACACACATGTACATGTACCATCCAATCAACAAAATGGTTGCAAGCAGCCTATCACAGTAGTGTCCCAGTTGTAACCTAGCAGGAAGAATGAAACATGCCACTAAACCAGGTAATGCATAAAGGGCCACATACATCAACAACCTATTTGCTATCATGACATAAGGAACGTTGAGAATTTGCTATTAAATCAATGCTAAATGGTATGGCAGAATTCTCCAAAGAATCAATAGGGCAAACGTAAAATGGGCAAAGGGGATTACAGATTAGCAAACAGGGAATCATACCCAATTTGCTTCCATGGGCCTGCTGCCAATGGTTTCGCATTACTGAATTTGGGAAAACCTTGGACAAAGTTGCAAGTCAGGAACAGCAAACCCCAGGGTGCTGGGGGCCTAAGTCCCCCTCTGCTGCATCCCAAATATACATTTTTTATGCACATGTGAAGCACACACATGCATAAGGCGCATGTGTGCCCTACATGTCAATAGTGAAACACATTTTAGATACATTAACTCGTAATTAGGACATGGTTACCCCCAAAAAATGTTTAGGCGACAATTGCACTACCTAATTGGCCTTTATGCAATTTGGAATAGCTTGATGCATGTGGACACAATATTGCTAAGGAATACATCCTGGTATCTCTTTCATATTTTGAAATTAGCAATCAGCAAATACCTACATATGTGCACAATTATGAGTAATATCCATTCTGGCCAATCATTACTATTGCACTGTGAATACCTTCTATACATCCTATAAGGGACATTTGCTATAGCTAACCCCAAAGTTTATCACTTAGCACCGTTTGGTCATGCCAAAATCCATTTCTCATTTGGACAAATGAAATACATATTTGTCATAATGCATCATATTTCCACGCATACAGCTTGTGTGTCATAATTTTTGACGCACAGGAGTGCAGATAATGCAGAGTCAAAAATATATTTCATAAATAGATATCATAATATCCTGCATAACATGGCCGCCGTTTGTTTCCATTATGCGTCATATTTCCACGCATACAGCTTGTGCGTCATATTTTTTGACGCACAGGAGTGCAGATAATGCAGAGTCAAATATATTTGTCATAAATAGATATCATAATTTGCTGCGGCTTAATTTTCACCTCTAGAACTGTAAAATATGCCGCAAACAAATACTATATCCCAATTATGAAAAATATATTGACTCTGCATTATCTGCACTCCTGTGCATCAAAAAATATGACGCACAAGCTGTATGCGTGAAAATATGACGCATGATGGAAACAAACGGCGGCCATTTTATGCAGGATGTGATATAATAGGATATCCTGTTTACAGAATCTGTACAGTGGGTGTACTTTCACTTTCACTTTGCAGTCTCTGATTATTCTAGACTGTGTGGCTGTGTGCAAAGTGTTGTCCTGTGTATTAGTGCTTTTGTGTCCAGTTTGCCATCTCACTTTTTCTTTTGTCATCATTATCTTGTTGTAAAATACTGTCTGAGTCTGTGTTGTATACATTTGTCAAGTCCAGTGTTGTATATATTGTCTGTGGGAGTCTGTTGTGGGTACTGTGATATAGGGGATAGTTGGGCTCTTCTTTTTGTTAAGGTTTCTTTGTATTTCACCACTCTAACTTTCCCCATTTCCCCCTTTTCTTTTTTTCTACTACTTTTTCCCCTTTTTCAGTGCTTCAATGTCTGGTAGGCCACGGCTTTCCAGGATGGGTGAGGAGGAATCGGGGGGGTTTATATGGCTTGTTTGCCATTTCCTCCCACTTATGCTGGAGGCTGGGGGTAGTGTGATGCAGGGGTATCACACGGAGGCCCGAAAAGTCCGGTGGGGGAAGGTGCGCCATCACTTGGTGCATCTATATGGTAGCCAACGGAATGACCATCAATTGAAGCACCGCTGGGCTATTCTGATCTCCAGGGAGCAAGATCTGCTGGACCACCTGGGAATCAGGATTGGTGGCCATGTTGGTGAGTACATATCATGTAAATGTGCACAATTCAAAGCTGTGTTGTGACATGTGATGATTGTTACCCAATCTGCCAGATAAGTAGCTGACTGTGTGTAATGGTAGGGAAACATACAGGGTAATTGATGCACTATGTGAAGGATGATAAATGCTAGCAGACAGGTAGCTCATGTTTTCCACACATACAGGTTGCTTGTAGCAGAATATAATGTAGTGCCGCCTTTGTGTCAGACAAGCGACACATTAATGACGCAATCAGGACTCTACAGGTCACAATAGCCAGTGAAGTATGGATGTAGAAACATCATACCTACATATGTTGACGCTATAGCTAGACTGACATTTTTAAACCCTACATGATGCTGAAAATGAGTGCTGCCTTCACGTCAATTGAAGTTAGCAATGTGGCCCAGACATATGTCACATGTGTGTCTGGTTGGTGTGTAGGGAAAATGTTCAAGGAAGTGCCATACCTTGTCGTGATAAATGTGCTCCTTCACATTTAATTGTTACAATGCCAGATCTGAGCATGAACCATATTTGTAAAGGTCTCAGGTGCCCTCAGCTAACTTATTAGACAGGTATTTATTGTCACTTGTGCCCAAATCAGAATAGGGATGGCAGTCCAAAGGTATGGACTAGGGTACAAACATCTATGTTTGGTGCCAATCACCATTGTTTGGACACATCAATGTATGAAACTGTAACAACATGAGGTATTGCCAAAGTACCTGGCCCTCTGTACCATGTACCTATCTGTCACATATGTGTCATGACCACGTAGGCTGTTTGACAGGTCAGGCAGTCCTCAAGTAACCAGCTTTTGGATGTCTCTCTTGGATGCACATGATGAGATGAATGCACACCTATATTGTTGCTGCATACTAATGTAGGTGCATCTTTGCCACCACATGACAGTCCGGGCCACTGCATGTGTGTAGAAGTGTGTGTAACTGTAGCAGGAGACTCATCCTATGTAAATGTTGCGCACAAATAATTCCATGCACTATGAGCATGTGTGAAAGTGTTTCATTACTCATGTCATATTATCACATTGTGTTTGTATTTGAAATTGTTTGTCAGTGCACGGATTCTGAGTATATTCTTCCTTCCATGCTTTACAGGTGGACCTGCACCGTACACAGTGGGAGAGGTCGCTCGTTTTGAGGACCCCGAAACCTACAGTGAGTGTTGCATGTGTGTTATGTTTTGTGTTTGCTGGTGATGTGTGATGGACTACTGTGTGTTGAACACATTGCAAGGTTTGATGCGCTGCCCAATCATTAGTCTTGTTCCATTATTGGGATTTCAGTTATCACTTCATTTTGAGTTGACCTATGCTTATCCATTTGTCTGATTTTGGGTCTGCAGGCCATTCCTGTAGGGCCCGCTATGGGAAATGGGGTGAGTCATGTGGAATACACTAGTTAATGTAAGAGTTGCACTGGGACTCGTCTCGGACTGAGTCTGCATGTCAGACTGACATTCTCCCAGATAGCTTCTGCAAATGGCTTGTCTGAAATCTGCTGCTTCTCTAGTAACCGATGTACTGAGTACACTGTAGGTTGGATCTTCCGGGGGCATGTACTTCCACAAGTTGTACTAGAAGTGTGTGGGACTAGAGTGCAACAGCCTAGGTGTGCATGCTATTCATGATCATGGGTGTTCTTGCTCCTCTGTGTCTGTAGAAAAATATGCCTCACTGGAAGTATGTGATGTTGGCCTAGGTCAGTACATTTTGACATGTGCGGACCTTGGATAGGACAAGGTTTAGCTGACTCCAATTTGTTGATAGCCCTTCACTGGTGGTGTGTGTGTGGAGGCAAAAACATGTTTAGGTTTCTATCCACTCCTGGGTGTGCATCTATTTTGGGATTGTTGGTTGTTCTTCCCACCCTCCCCCCCTCAAAGACAGGCATGTGTTTGGAAATAGGGTACCTAGGACTGAAGCAACCAGTATGTTACACATACTTGTGACCATTTGAAACTTTGTTTTGAACCTAGTGTACACACTCGGTTATGGCACATGAGTTCTATACTAGCGAATCCCATTACAAATTGCAGATCTTGAGGTTTGTGATTGTTATCACATACATTGACATATATAGTCCAGGCAATAGGCGGAGGAGGTGCAGCATGATTGTTGGCTGCATTTGTAATTTTTATGATGACATGTTTTGGCTGATGTTACCCATCATGTAGATTATTGTATATGCTATGTGTGAGATGACCTTTGTATGCAGGCTTCCCATGTACTTCCTCTGAGACTTTCAATTATCTATATGGTGATATGAGCTGTTACAACTACAGTAAATGTATTTTCCGATTGACCACTTGTGCTATTCCACACAATGCAGTTCCTATGGTAAATAGTTGCCCTTTCTCTTCACAGCTGCAAACATGAGTGCCACACAGAGGCATGAATTTGAGAGGCGGGCCATGAGGTACCGACACATCCTGCAGGTGCAGTGGGGGTTCGGACGGATGGCCTGAAAATACCAGTCAGATCGGGCCTCCGGAGCATGGTGGGCTTCACCACAGGGTGGCCCAACGTTGCCCACTACAGCCACCACCACCACAACCACTGGTTCTCCCCAAGTGGCCCCAGCCACGGCGGGGACAGTTTCCCTGCCTCTGCAGCACAACTAGGACCCGGCATTACGACAGCTGCAGGACAGTCCAGTGGGCTAGGCTCAACACCCACACAGAGCACCTCTGCCAGGACCCAGACAGCAGCAGCACCTCCAATTGACCCTGCAGCATTCCAGGCTTTGGAACGCAAAATGGACAAATTTATGAGGAAGGTGGACAAGCTGAGCCAGGATGTGGCCTACATCAAGAAGCAGGTCAGGTCTATCAGGCGGACCCTCCGGAGGGCAAACCTCTAGGACTGATATGGTCAATTTACATTATTCCCTCCCCTCCCTCATCTTTCCTTATTATCATGATTAGTGGGCTTGGGGGATTAGTGTTAGGTTAGTATAGGTTGTTAGCTTAGTTAGTGTTAGGGAGGAGGGTGGGGGGTCCTCATTCTTTCTACTTTTCATTATTAAGTGTGTGGGTGGGTGGGGGTCAATGTTGGGGTTCCTGTGTGTTTAGAAAAAAAGAAAAAAGAAAAATATTTATAAAAAAAAAATATATACTAAAAAAGATATGATTGTTTAGGATAGTATAGTATGTGTGTAGGTTAGTATGTGTTGTCCTGCATGTGTCCTGTCTCATAATGGTGGGTGGGGGGTTGATGTTTAGATCGATTCGTTATATGTGTAGAGTAAGTTTAGCTTAGGTTAGTTAGGGACAGTTGTGGGTAAGGAGTAGTCAGGTTAGATTAGTGTAGGTATGACTTTTCCCTTAGTTGCCTCTGGTGTGATTACTTACGAATAAATATATAGATAACCCTTTGCATTATGTGTTAACTGCTACTTGATCATGGCCTTGCCATCAGTGTAGGTGATTGTTGTTCTATGACATTTGTGTCCTATGCTACAAACCAAAGAAAACAGAGGTTTAAAATGGCAGCTACCCCTGTGCTAACTTGGTAAGTATCCACCATTTGATAGAACCACCATTTGGAGTTTACATGGATCACAAAGGATTTGTGTCGATGAGTATGTTTTCTACATCACAAAGTGTGCTTCCAGACTTGGTATTGTGGGGAATTTTTTAGGTCGGACTGCAGTGTGATGTTCAGGGACATCTTTGAAGATGAGGTCTTGTTAACACTCTTGTCTTCTTGTCTTCATTACTGACATAGATCATTGGTGCAAAAAATCAGCATGATTACCTATTTGGAAGTTTACTCAGAAAGGTTGATTGATGCTGTGTTTAGTTGTGTTTGCTTAGATTAGACTGCATAATTCAATGTATTAGCATTGCATGGTGACAACATTTATCAGCCACCATTAGTTGACTTGGATTTCTCTTGATGAAGCATTATTCTGTCCAACACAGCATGATTGTGTGTGGTTTCTCCCTTCATCAGTTATTCTCCTCAGGATGGGCAGGCTATGATGCAATCCTGGCCACTGCACAGATGTATCTGACTACATGATGTCAGGACAGTTGTATTGACAAGCTACATGGTTGTCACACAGGCACTTTTGTGTTATCTACTGCACAGTTGATGTGTCAAATTACACAGAGACATATTTGGTGTGCAAGTGCTATTTATTGATAGGTGCTGTAGTGCAATATGTACATTGTCCATGTTTGCTGAGTCCATTCTAGTGAAATCTTACATGGTGATCCTACAGAAGGGGTGTGGATAATGCTCCTGACATGCTGGGGTGATGTAACCGACAGTGCAGAGGGACAGGATTTGCCAATTAGTAGGAGAGAGACATTCACTGGCAATGCTGACAAGTTATACAGTGGTTAGCAGAACAGTCATTGAGTATAGTTGTAGTGAGACTGGCATTTGACAATACGTAGGACCTTGGTCGAAGTAGGCCATGGTACAGGAACTAGTGCTTCCGGGTACTCTTCCTTGTGAATGTGATCTGTTCCATGTCTTCATCTTCTGATGTGTGTGTTGCCTGCTTCGTCTTTGTTGTTGTTGGTTGTGAAGGGGCAACACACACCTCAGTGTTAGAAGACGTGGAGTCAGACATCCCGTGGCTGCTCCATGTGAAGTTCTTAAGGGCAGTACTGCAGCAAGGAGGTCCTGCTGGTTTTTGAGAATAGCAGCCACATCATGATGTTAGGCAGCCAGGTTGGCCCTGAGGGAGTCATGATTGCATTCGTGCATGCAGTGGAAAGTTTGGGGTGTGAGGTGTTGTGGCAACTCCCTTACTGCAGTGGTGAATTCCTTTACAGTTTCTTGTAGTCCTTGCAGTATGGATGTTAGGGCTTGCATAGCTGCTGCCTGATCTGCAGATGACATCATGCACGAACGCAACCCCTCAAGGCTGGCTGCCATATTTTGCATCCCCACCTGCACCTCCTTGGCCAGCTCCCGTTGTACTCCAACTACAGTTCTTTCAAAGCTGGTGCCAGTGTCGTTAGAGTCCTCAGCTGTATAGGAGCTGGCAGGTCTTGCAATTGGGGTGGTGGGTGGTTCTTCTGTGATGGCTGCTTGTTCTGTGCTCCTCCTTGTGACTGAAGGTGGGGTCTGGAGGGTTTCTAGGACCTTTTGGATGGTCTCCTGGGGAATGTTTATGGACTCGTCATCCATGTCGTCAGGGAAATCTGGGACAGGCATATCGGCAGGAGATCCATCTTCCTCTGCAATGAAACAGGGTACAATTAGTGTGTCTGTGTTGTGACAATTTTGACGTAACATGCCTGCCTTTTGATGAATTCACTTTGTGATCTTGTTTGGTATTGGTATCTGCTGTCCTTCATATGGGCATTGTTATAGGCCTATGGCCCACCTGTGTGTCACATGTATGATATTGAGTTATCAGACTTGTCTGCCTAATTGCCTCTAGGTGTTGCTTTATACCAAATAGAGAATAGCTACCTTTTTGTCCTACTTGACCCTCCGTGTATATCCATTCTCATGGTGAGACCTTTCACTGGCTGTGGGTGTTCTGATGGTCCTGGCAGCACAATTGCCTCTCAGGACCTGCCCCAATCCCTGATTGCTCACATTGACTTATAGTTAATTGACATGTAGCATATCCTATGCATGGCAATGTTATGATGTGATATGGATGGTGATATTGTTAATGTGTCCTGCTGATGTTGGGTAATGTGTGTTACATTGGATTGCCCTGATTATCGTGTCAGTGTCCTATTTCCCCCTCTGACTGTGCAGGTGTATTTCAGTGACCAGTTCCATGTGTCCCCTCCTCAATGCTGTTGTCTGAGCAGTATGACGTTTGTGATGTTGCCTTGTTTGCCAGGCACAGGATGGACCCTGACATATGCAGCATGGGTGTGTCCTTAGTGCTGTGTCGCTCCTATTGCTGTTTACATTGGCTGATGTTTGCGGCAACTATGGGCATTGACATTTGAGTGTATTGGGGGCTTTGTCTTGTTTCAGGAGATTGTTGCAGATGTAATCCTCACCCCCTAATTTAGGTATGTATGTTCCATGGGGAGGTTACTGCCATTGGCTACTATAGCTGCACACAGATCAGAGGTGGTAGTGGCAACTGTTGTTGCAGTTACATTGCAGTTGTTGTTTTGGCTAGAGGATTGCTGATAGGGCCCTAGTTAATGTAGGAGATATGTTGGCTGACGAGTGCCAGGATGTAAGTTTGACGTAGTGGCCTTCCCTCCTGTCGAGGCTCTCCCTTTGCTCCAGTGTTGGCATGACAGCATGCCCCCATGGGACTGTTGTTGGTGTAGTGTAATGTTGTGCCCCAGCTTCTGTTTGTGCAGGCCATGTCCCCCTGCAGTACCCCTTTACCCATGCCACTCCATGTATATGATGACTTACATGCAATGTGTAGTAGGTATTTCCCCCCCCTGCTCACAGTTGACATTATTGCATTTTAATTCCCCATGCGACTTACCCTGCATGTGCGTTGTCTCGTGGTAGTCTGCGCTGTCCTGTCCTTGAATCCCTGTGACGATCTCCTCAGGGATGACGGCTGCGACCATCTCCTCCATGTGGTCCAGGGCCTCCTGGTGTACTGGACTCCCACCTCCAGTCTGCAGTGCAGCCTTCCTGTTCCTGCCCATTTTTTCCTTTGTCCTACGTTTGCAGTCATGCCAGCGTTTCTTACACTCGGTGACTGTCCTGCGTACTTCTGCCACACTGTTGATCTTGTCAACAATTTGTTGCCATATGGCCTCTCTCCTACTGATTGGCAACTTAGAGGTGATAAACAGTTGGTGCTGGTGTTCCGTCACCTCTTTAACCAGGATTTCCTGCTCCTCTGCACTGAAGCGACACTTTCTTTTTTTTCTATATATGTCCTGGTTCTTGTATGGATCGTCCTGGCTGGTTCCTGGTCTGTTGTCATCTTCCTGGGGTCTGTAGTGGCATCTGGGATCCATTTTGGCTCTCCTCTGCTGAAATGGCAGTGTTCGCAGGTATTTTGGACGCTATTGCATCAAAAAAACGGCGCATATCCTGGTTGCGGTGTCGTAAATCGACCCACAGTCATTTACGCCGCGTTAACGTTGTTTTCCTTTACGACTTGACGCCGCGATGTGCGTAAAAAAAAATGACTCCCACCTGTTGATTGCGCCGCCGTGCGTCAAAGTATAAATTTGACGCCCGCACACATACTTTCGTAGTGTTCTAGCAGCTTAGGCTGATAGAGGAAGCTGTAGCAGAGCATCTTAGGCTGAACTAGAAGAAATGCAAGGCTCCTGCAATACCACTATAGTTACACAGTACTTATGCACAATAAAAGACAATACTCAGTGTTACCAAAAATAAAGGTGCTTTATTTTAGTGACACAAGGCCAAAAATGTCTTAGAGGCAATACTCCTTCTGGAGGTAAGTATTATACCCAATATATACACCAGACACCAAAATAAGGTAAGTAAATAGTCATAGATTAGTGCAAACAATAGAAAATACCATAGAATGCAATAGGAAGAAATAGGTGTAGTGGCAAAACCAACCATATATTAAGAAAGTGGAATGCAAATCACAAATTCCCCCCTAGACAAGTGTAGTATGTAGAGAATCGCTTGATGAGTAAAGTACCCCACTCAGAGTCCAGGAAAGTAGAAGTAAAGTAAACGAGCCCTTTGTGTGAGGCCAGGACACAGCCTTTACAGATGCATGTGTGTCACGCCTACCCTTCTCTCAGCCCAGGACGACCATTCAAAATGCAGAGGCACCACTGTGACACCTCCACCCTCCATGTGTACAGGCTGTCTGAAAAGTATGCACAAAGCCCAACTCTCACCCTGCCCAGACGTGGATTGGAGTGAAGCTTCAAAACACCAGAGTCATGAGCACAGTGAAATGCTCACTAGAAGTGGCATTTCTATAACAGTAATAAAAAATCCATCTACACCAATAAGCAGCATTTCTCACTACCATTACAACCATACCAAACATGCCTACACAACCCCTCATAAATCAGACAATACCCCCTAGAGATAAGTCAGGGCACTTCCAATGCAATCATATGAGAAGGCAGTGCTCACAGCAAATAGAAACCAAATAGGCTGTTTGTCACTACCAGGACAGGCCACGCAACCAGGCACATGTCCTGTCTTCTACATACCTAACACCCTCCCAGTAGGGCTAGCTAGGGCCTACCTTAGAGGTGACTTACGTGTAGTAAAAGGGGAGTTCTGGGCCTGGCAAGTAAATTTGGATGCCAGGTCCCTGTGGCAGTACACTGCACATGCAGGCCCTGTGCTGGCAGGCCTGAGATAGGTCTGAAAGGCTACTTATGTGGGTGGCACAAGCAGCACTGCAGGCCCACTAGTAGCACTTAATTAAAGGCCCTGGGTATAGGGATACCACTGTACAAGGGACTTACAGGTAAATTAAATGTGCCAATTAGGTGTAAGCCAATCATATCATAAGGGAGAGCACCTGCATTTTAGCACTGATCAGCACTGGTAAAGTGCTCAGAGTCCTAGAGCCAACAGCAAGAGGAAAAAATAGGAGGAAGGAGGCAAAAACTCTGGGGATGAACCTGCATAAAGGGCCAGGTCCATCAAGCAGTGTTGCAGGAAGACTAGTAGCATTTGATTTACAGTCCCTGGGCACACAACGTGCACTTTACTAGGGACCTACTAGTAAATCAAATATGCCAAGCATGGAGAAACTAATCACCAATACATTGTACATAGAGACCATATACACTTTAGCACTGGTTAGCAGTGGTAAAGTGCCCAGAGTCCTAAAGCCAACAAAACAGGACAAAAAAAATAGGAGGTAGAAGGCAAATAAGCTTGGGGATAACCCTTCAAAAAGGACCAGGTCCAACAACAGCGCTGCTATCACGTGGTTCTATTTTTAAGATCTCTCAGCAACCTGAGCCTTCTAAATCTCTGCCACCTCGAGTACAGCTCTGATATCAGATGCCTGATATCATAAGAGTGTAATCCAGTACTCCTGAAACAGAAGCCTGAATCATATCTGTACATCAAGGGGCATGTTCACCCTTCAAATCCTCAGTGTCTAAAATGTATGTATTGTTGCTGTCAGGTCCTGAGCATCTTAGACTCCTGAAAGATGGGGGGTATCACTGATGAAGTTTAAGCCTGTAATAGCTCATTAACCTGGGGGATTATTCTGCACTCAGAATTCACTAGTGTGTGAGTAACCTGAGGGACAGCTTTGCTTTGATGTCAGATGCTTGAGCCTGTGGGCTTGCAGTAACCTGGTAAAAGTCTCTGCAGTTCATTGCCTGAGGTTGTGAGCCCTGTACCATAGCAGTTAGGTAGATGACTCCAAACACTGGAACCATGAATATAGTTCTGTTGTCACTGGCTTGCAATATCTGTATGAAATTAGGACAGCTTTACTGCCAATGTTTGAGAATATATAAATTAAATAAACCACAGGATTGAGCTACAGCCATATGCCGAAATCTGCATGTCCTGTGTAACCCGAGTGCCATATTTGACATCAGATGCCTGAGCAAGTGATATCTCATTAACCTAATGATATCTTTGTTATCACAGGTATAAGCCCTTACAGTCTGTGAAAGTTGACATGTTGACTTGCTGTAAAATGACTGAGCCATGAGAAATAGGTCTGTTATCACAGGTCTTAATCTTTAAAATTTGTGCAACCTAAGTGAAGGGAAAGCTTAGCTACTCAAAGCGTGAGCCTTTGACACCTGTGTAATGATGGATATTAACTTTATAATATACCGTAGCTTGTAATATCTCTGTGCTCTGAGGGATAGACTTTGCCACCCAAAGGCTGCTATAGCTGTGTAACACAAGGACCAGTTGTTCTATCTGATGCATAATATGAGTCACATCTGTCCAGTCTGAACCCATCAAATCTCGGTAGCTTTGCTGCCCCAAATCTCCATTAATAATGCAATAGATAGCTCATCAGACTTAGACCTTAGCCTGTAAGATCTTTAGTCTAAGGGACAGATTGGCTGTCAGGAGTGGGGTGATCTTTCTCACACAGTGGATACCTTTTCTGCTCAAGGTCTGGATGTGTACATCCTTTATATCCAAGGATCAGCCCTGTAAACCAAGACTATAAAATCTCTGTAATATGAGGGAGGTTTCCTGAGCTATAATATGTGTATTATAAGGTATAGTTGTTTTACTAGGGGCTTGACCCTATAAATCTGTGGAACCCTACTTGTCTCTGCTCTCTAAAAATTAGATATGTATGATTCCTGTAACATTGGCTCTGTTCTCTGACCTCAGCTCTTATGACATCCTGCTAGACTTGGCGTCATTGGCATGGTCTCCCCTAAACTTGTTGCCTCTACTTCCCAGGTTGTTTCTGTGTGCTGGACTCTGATTTTGCTGTTTTGTTTGCTCTGGACACTTTACCACTGCTGACCAGTGCTAAGGTGTAAGTGTTCCCTGTATAAACTATATGTGTACATTGGCTTATCCATGATTGGCATGTTTGATTTACTAATAAATCCCTAGTAAAGTGCACTGGAAGTGCCCAGGGCCTGTAAATCAAATGCTACTAGTGGGCCTGCAGCAGTGGTTGTGCCACCCACATTAGTAGCCCTGTAAACATGGTTCGGACCTGCCACTGCAGAGTCTGTGAGTGTAGTTTTAAACTTCCAATTCGACTTGGCAAGTGTACCCACTTGCCAGGCCTGAACTTTCCCTTTTTATACATGTAAGGCACCCCTAAGGTAGGCCCTTGGTAGCCCCATGGGCATGGTGCAGTGTATGTTAAAGGTGGGATATGTGCTTATGTGTTTTACATGTCCTGACAGGGAAGTACTGCCAAATTATTTTTTCACTGTTGCAAGGCCAATCTCTTTCATAGGTTAACATCGGGCTGCCTTTAAATATTATTAAAGCACAGATTCCCTTTGGGAGCAGACAGACATGTGGAGTTTGGGGTTTCTGAACTCACAATTTAAAAATACATCTTTTAGTGAAGTTGGTTTTTAGATTGTGTGTTTGAAAATGCCACTTTTAGAAAGTAGGCATTTTCTTGCTTAAACCATTTTGTGACTCTGCTTGTTTGTGGATTCCCTGTCTGGGTCAGTTTGACAGTTGGGCTGTTTGCCCCTCTCCTCTAGACAGTGACACAAAGGGAGCTGGGGTGTAGCCTGCATATCCTGATGGGCCATCTGGGCTGACGGGAGGGGAGGGGAGGAGAGGTCACTTACACCTGAAAGGGATGTGCCTGCCCTCACGCAATGCAGTCTCCAACCCCCTGATGTGTGTCTGGGGCCTGGTCTGGGCAAGGCAGGATCTTGAAAAAAAACAGAGACTTCCCTTTAAAGTAGGCCTACTTCAAAGGCAGAAAGGGGTATAGGAAGGGCACCCAAAACCCCTGAAAATCAGATTACTTCTGGAACCAAAAGGGACCTCTGCCAAGAAGAAGAGCTGGAGAAGCTGGAGGAGGAGTACTGCCCCTTTGCCTGTGACTGTGCTTTGCTAGGTTGGCCTGCAGTAGCTGCTTCTACCTGAAAGAGGACAAAGACTGATTTTTGTGTGACTTCCCACTGGTGAAGAATCTCCAAGGGCTTGAACTGAGCTTGCATCCTGTTGTTGAAGTCATAGGGACAACAAAGACTTCTCTCTGCCAGCACTTGGACTTTCTGCTGAGAGTCCTGCCTGCCAAGTGGTGCCCAAACCTGCCTCTGGGCCCTTGAAAGGTGCAGCTGGTGGAAAAGGTCAGAAATTCAGGCAAAGACCACCATGCAGGGAAGCTTTTCCACCTTGTGGCTGAAAAATGACACGCCACTAGCCTCGCGGCTAACACTGATGCTCCACCTGCATCACAGCTGGAAGATCGACACAACACGGCTGGAGAACTGACGAGAAACACCCGCAGCGGCTGCTGTTAATGACGCAAGCCTCCACACAGCGCGGTTCCTTGACACCTTGCAAATAGATTTCAACGGAACATCGCTGGGTGCCGAAAATCAACTCAAAGCCTGCCCGGACCCAAGGTGCCTGTTAGGATCGATGTATCACTGTCTTGCAGGAGAGAAGAAAAGACGCACACCGACCCGACTGGAGGAGGAACAACACATGTTCTCGCTTGCGAGTGAGAAATCGACACATTGCTGGCCTTTTCAGACGCACACTCATCAGTGCTGAATATTGCTGAAAGTCAGTGCAGCGCCATACATGTCCCCCCCACAAGAAGGAGAATGCATTTCTTTTGCTTTGGTTTATGATTAATAGTCACTGTTATTACAGTGCCAGGCCATTTGTCTTTTTATTAATTCTTACTGGGTTAGCCTGGACTTTGTCAGTCATCCAGGTACTTGGGACTTTTCTATGACTATACCATAGTAAAGCACTAGCAGTTGCCACACATGATTATAATGAGCCATCCGGCACCATCATGATAATGATGACTTCAACACCATACAGCTCGACTGGATTCAGCCAAGCTGATAAATAAAGGGGATTTGACTGCCCTTGGTTCAGTCCTGTAATTGTTATATCCAAGTGTGTGCCTCTCATTGAATAAGCGATGCGTGCCTCACCCCAGGCACATTGGGCGAGGTACAGCTTACTGGCAAAGAGGGTGGAGACGACGAGGACAGCGCGGCCACCAAGTGCCAAGTCTCTGCACACCCCTGTGCCATCACTCCAGACCGGGTCAAGCACCCGCCCATGTGGCTAAAGCCTAAGCAGGCACACTTCGAAGTCCACCGCACTGATGGTTTTCCAGTCTTTGGCAGAAAGCAAGCACAGTGCCACCTGCTGAGGTAACAAAAGGGGGTGCAGAGGACTGGGTCGATGACCAACAACCAGAGCCCCCCGACAGCTATCGCTCACTGACAGACCCACCACCATCACACAAAGTCAAGAGTATTACCCCGACGGTGTGGCCAGTGATGACCCAGAAGCAGTACTTATCACTATACCTTGACCTGCCTCTCACCCCAACATGGACTTGGAGATATGCGTATGGAGATGGAGGTAAAGAACCACTGATCCTAGTGGGAGTCGTGGAAGCATTAGTGCAACAGAGAGATCTAGACGTGAAGGCAAAATATCTTGTCACAGAAGGAGAAGGCACACTGATAGGATGCCACACATTCGAAGACCTGGGCCTTGTATTCTTTGTAAGGGAAGTCCACGCCCTGCAATTGGACAACATACTTGGACATACTTGGACAATTCCCAGAACTATTTACAAGACAAGGGAACCAGAAGGGCCCTCCTGTCAAGCTGCATATACAAGACAATCAAATCAACCATGCTAAGACATAGCCACATACAGTTTCATCTGTGCCAGCAACTAGAGGCAGGGCTAGAGAAATTGGAAAAAATTGACATAACTGAGAAGGTATTGGGACCACCCCACCCAAACAGCCAGGAGTAATCAGGCTGTGCACAGACATGAGGCTACTCAATAAGGCAATTCGCAGAGAGATTCACATAACACAGATGAAGGGCAACATCATTGCAGACCTCAACAGGGCCAAATGATTCTCCAAATTAGACCATAACGCAGAGTATCATCAACTGGTACTCCACCCGATAGTTGATACATAACCACCTTTTTGATACACATGGAGCTGTGCCGCTACAAAAGACTGAATTTTGGTATTTTATCAGTGGCCAAAGTCTTCCAGAATGCTATGGGGGAGACGCTCTCTGGCCTGGAGGGAGTGTTACATATCAGCAATTCTATTTTGGTCATCTCATCCACTCTGGAGAACCACCACAAACAATTGAAGTCCACATTACAGCGACTAAAGGAGAGTGGGTTAACTCTGAACAAAGAGATATGTTCGTTCTTTGAACCAAATTTAGAATTCTTCTGATTTATCTTCTCCCAACAGGCCCTACAAGTGCATCCCCAAAAATCGATTGCCATCAAGCAAGCCTCAGGCTTGAAGAACCCGAATGAGGTCCATAGTTTCTTGGGCATGGCAACATGCTGCGCCTGACTTCTATCAAATCTGGCCAGCTTGTCTGAGCCTTTGAGGGCACTCACCAAGGCTGAGGCCAAGTGGTTATGGGGACAGGTGGAACAGGAAGCTTTCAATAACATCAAGAACGCCCTCCTAGCTAACACCACAGTGGCGTACCTTTACCCAAACAAGGCCACTGAACTGGTGGTTGATGCCAGCCCCTTGGGACAAGGCTCTGTTCTGATGCAGGAACAAGAAGCAGGAGTTTGGGCCACCCTTGCGTTTGCGAGTCAAGTGCTCACAGCCACAGAAGGCCGCTATGCACAACTCAAGCGGAAGACCCTATTTATAAAATGGGTGTGCCACCATTTTTGCCTATATGTGTATGGCAATGAATTCAAAGTTATCACTGACCACAAGCCAGTGGTGTTTGCAGGGACCGCTTTTAACCCCCTACTCCCAATCGAGCATTGAGCGGTGCAACTGTTACCATACCGCCTCACAGTAATCAACAGGCCATGAGTGGGCAACCCCATGGATTTTCTATCAAGACACCTGGTAGTGGAGCGAGAGGGCATGGAAGATAGTGATGTTGGGTGGGAAGAGTTTGTCAACATGGTAACCACTGTAGCCTGTCCAAAGGCACTGATGATCAAAGAAATGAAATGAAATGAAACAAGCTGTGTGTCAGGGACGACAGACTGTAACGTGTGGAGGAATCCCAGATGAACAATGCGTGGAGGTAATTCCTGAAGGACGCAGATCAGTGGCACCAGGACAAAAAAGCCTGACTTTCTGAACTCAGGAAGGTGAGGAACAAGCTCAGTCTGGTGACAGAAGGATTATGAGGGGCTAACAGATTGTCATCCCCTGAGAGCTAAAAGATCACACCATGGCCCTGGTTCATGAATGGCACCAAGGAGTGGAGAAAACCAAAGATTGAATCCGGAGCAAGATTTGGTTTCCCTTAGTGGACAATAAAGCAGAGGAGGCTTTGCTTGCCTGCCCACCATGTCAGCTCCTTGGAAGCGCAGTAACACTGGCCCCCATCTCGACAGAAGCAATACCAAGGACCATGTGGGGCAGACTGAGGATGGACGTTGGCAGTTTCCCGGATGGGAGACTGGCCCTGGTGACTGTTTATGATCTATCCAAGTATCTGATAGTGTAGCTAGTAGCCACCACCACATTCACACATGTGAAGCCACTATTGGAAAATAATTTAGCGGCCTATGGGCTACCTACCACTATCAAAACTGACAATGGACCCCCTTGGGGCTGAGTTTGGCCAGTACCTGACGACACTAGGCACCAAACATCAAAAGATAACACCGCAATGGCCCCAGGCCAATGGCACTGCAGAGAGGCTCATGAGGATTCTGAACAAGGCGCTGGGAGTCGCAGTTGGTAGAGGTCAGGACTGTGAGTGAGAGCTGCACTGCTTCCTCTGAGCATATGGTAATACACCAAACTGCATGGCAAAATGCACCCGATGCACCTGATGTTCCTAAGACCCTCCCGGGACAGCATCCTGACAGATCGCAACCCCCACCCCTCAATGAGGAAGAAGTGTAGGGTAAAAGAAAGAAAAACAACGACCGGGCCGGCAAGACCAGGAAAGCCGCCAATCGCAACCTGACAGTTGGTGACCAGGTACTTATACATGATCAACACCCCGGGTGGAAATTTCACACCCCATATAAGAGAGGCCCATGGGCTGTAAGAGCTGTGAAAGGGATCATGACCACTGCCCGAAAAGGCCAGCAGGAGGTGATGAGGAACTTCTCCTCGTTCCAGCACACACAATGCATGGGTCACCAGGAGGAAGCAAATGAAGAAAGAGAGATGGAAACACCCTCCATGCTACTGTCCCGGGTGGTGACAGTACAGACGCTCCAGTGAAACGCAGGCAAGAGTGTGGACCATCCAGCCAGGAGCATGATCAAGCTTCTAGAAAGCCCTCACTTCAAGAGGGGAGTCACAATGAGACCATGGTATTCCAATGGCATACAGGACAGAGGTATCAGCTGTGACCCACCCCAGCGCCCAGCCAGAGACTGCATGATTTTTCATGTGCCCAGCTAAAACTGTTCCCAAGTATTTAAGGTTGGATGGGATGTAATGAACCATCCAGCACCATTGTGATAATGATGATGTCAGCATGACACAGCTCGGCCTGGCACAGCTGAGCTGATAAATAAAGGGAATTTGACCACTCGTGGTTTAGTCCCATAATGGTTATATCCAAGTGTACGTCTCTCATTGAATAGGCACTGCACACCACATGTAGAGCCAGGCCTCACTCCAGGCACATCAGCCGAGGTGCAGCACATTGATGGTGCTCTGATTCATCTGTGCTCTCTCTGTTAAGTTGGGTCATAGGTAAAGGATTTCCAGATGGTGTGGATGGTGGAATAGGGCAACAATGTGTTCCACGCCTCTTGGCCACTCACTTTACAACATCCATCAGACTTCACTCACTCGCTGGCCCTCCTCCACCCATCCAATATTGCTTTTCCTTCCTCCATTTTCTCCTCTTTCCCCTGATTCTTAACTTCTTAATTTGTGGTTTAGATAAATCAGTGACATCCAATCCTTTAATTGTGACATATAACATGGCACTGCAATGTAATGTACGACATTTCTTCCTTTAACTTTTCCGGCTCTAAAGTGATGTCTATTTTGATAGTAAACCCTAAATGTCATTTTTTGGTCGTTGCACCATTTTGATACAGTATTGCACATTGTCTTTGTCATTGTTGAAAAAATGCAAATAAAGATGGTTTAAAAAAGATAATGACTACATGGAAACGGGGGATTGTCCATATACGCACCTGCTTGAATTACAGATAGTGTTTCTGGTGCTAGATGTGGCCATGATCCTTCTAGATATTTTTGGCTATGTGGCTTATATTTTTTTAGCAAGTTTGTTTTTACCTGCTCCGTCTTTCCTATAGATTGCGGCAAGATTCATGCTTTCATGGTGTGGAAATTAATCAATGTGGCAGTGGAAGGTGGTGTAGCAAGGTACATGACGTGATTCTCTGTCCTTTTGTAATAGTGAGCATCAAGTAATTTCTGTTCCATTAACCTCACATTGTGCAAATGTAGTAGTTGTTAAATATTCAACCTAAGAGGCGTGGTCCTGCTGCGCTGCTAGCCAACTATTTTCTGATATTGAAGCAGACCCTGCGTGACTGAGTGCTATCCTCGGCTCACTTCGGATAACCTGACATCTGCCCAGTGGTGCACGAGGTGTAACAGAGGTGCACCTTTGGGTGCATCAGTGCATTGGGTTCTGCACACCTGATTTGACTGTGCTTGTATAGATAATGTGGCCAGAAGGAAAGCCAATCACCAGGCTAGCTTTATTCACTTCCTTCTAGTTGTATTAGCGTTGGTCTTAAGTAAATATTCAATACCTGTGGATATCACTTTATTCAAAGTTATAACAACCAATATTTTAGGAGTTTGTGAAATATGTTTTGCTGCATCCTTCCATTCTATGGTACCAGGGCACTTTAAATTGAATGCATTTCTTTACAGGTAGTCAATGAAATACAGGGTGTAGAGGAGAGACTGATTGTATTTCTGCAGCTTGCCCTTAAGATGGTCCACCATTGTCTGCAGTTCTAGCTTGCCAATCAAGGCTCTTGAAGGCAAGGATATACAACATTGCCATGGTTGCAGAAGGAAAGGATCAGTACCTCAGCAATATCAGTGTGCTCCTCCAAGAGAAGAAATGAAAGTAGCACTTTTAACAGGTAGGGGATCAGGAAGCAAGAGGAGCAAACTATATGGGCCTGGCATCAAAAGGCAGATGTGATCATTTGATTATGTTGAGGGTGTTGACAAGGAGGACCTGATCTAGTGTCCAAAAACTATAGAAAATGACAAGAATAAAAGAACGTTCATTTAGGAGACTGAAGATGAAATAGCACTAAGCTTCCTAACTACATAAATAAAAAAATGGGGCAATACACAATGTAAATGAAATTCTCAAATTGGATTGCAAGACCGGCACCTAGTTTCAGTATTTAGTAGATAAAAGATCAAGAAAGTAGGAACGTAAATGTGATAGGTTTGTTTGATATTGACTGCAGAGAAAGACCTGAAGGACAGTGTGAAGCATGGAGCAAAGAGAATAACAAAGAAACTAGGAAGCAGTTCAAAGAATTTGTAATTGCAAACATCAATAATGAAGAATAGTAGGAGAAATTGAGTTGTTGGTTGAGGGGTGTGTGGTCCTGGTCAAGGAACAGCCACAATCCCTTACAGGGTGAATCACAAAAAGTCCCTAATTTAACATGTGTTTAAGTCTGGGTAGCTTGGCACAAAAAACAGTCAGGCTAAACTTAGAGGCAATGTGTTAAGTATTTATGCAGTACACAAACAATACAGGGTAAACAAAACACAATAAAAATTACAAACCAATTTAGAAAAATATAGAAAATGTTAATACATTATTTGACATCAAAACCATCCAAATCCAATTCGTAGAACTGGAGTTATGAATGTTTAAAGTTTAAGGTTCTTAATAGCAAGTCCTCAGTTTTAGAAAATGGTCACATGGGCACCTTAAGCACCACAACCAAGGGACCAGGTGCAGGTTTAAGATGGTGGAAGTCTGTTATGTCCCTATGGCTCAGAACAGGAGACCAGTTAAACTAGCCCTTAGGATCCCTTCTGAAGTCCTGGGTGCAGGATTGGATACAAAGCTCTAAAGCAGAGCTGGCCTCTGAAAGTTCCAAGCAGGATCCAGGCAGCACAGCAGTCCTTCCAGGTATAACAGAAGTCTGGCAGAGTGTACAGCAGGTTACAGCAGCATGCAGTCCTCTGAGAGTCCTTCCGCAGGTCCAGTAGTGAAATGTAGTGAGTCTGAGAGCCCTATTTTTATTCCCTGGCACCCTGCCACTAGACGATGGGAGAAGTTTTCAGGAGGGTTCTCTGAAGTTCCAGGAGTTTCCTGCCTCCCCTGCCATGGCTCCTAGCTGGCTGCACTAACAATACAGGGCTATTAAGCTTATTGTGAGGTGGCAGAGCTCAGTCTATTCAGCTGCAAGTGAGTCTGTGCTTAGCTCCACCCCCTTCCTCCCCCGGCCCACTTAGGCTCTGCTATCCCCCCTAGTATGTGACTTTCTGGGGTAAATTCACCAGGTCCCAACTGTCAGTCACACCCAGTCATGACCTAAGGCAGGTTACAGGTACAGAGGGCTAAGGGCAGGAAAATGTCAACTTTTTAAAAGTGGCATTTTCAAACTTGTGATGATAAATCCGACTTTACCATTAAAGAGGGTGACTCATTACAAGTTCATAGGTACCACATATCTACCACCTCTGGTTTAGAAACTACAACTTATTAATTTTAATAAGGAATCCCCAATGTTCCCCCTGTGGGAGGAGTAGGCCTCTCCGTAGTGAGAAAACTAATTTGGTAGTTTTTCTCGACTAGGACATGTAAAACTAACAAGTACATGTCCTACTTTTTAATTACACAGAGCCCTGGCCTATGGGCTACTTAGGGCCTACCATAGGGGTGCCTTATATGTAATAAAAGGGAAGTTTAAGACTTGGCAAGGGGTTTTAAATGCCAAGTCGACATGACAGTGAGTCACTGCCTCAGGTTGTAATGGCAAGCTTGGGACAAGTTTTAAGATGCAACTTAAGCGCCTGCACTATAAGGGGTGCAGGCCCACTGGTAAAATTTAATTTACAAGCCCTGGGTATAGGTTATACCACTATATAAGGGACTTACATGTGAATTAAATATGTCAAACTGGTATATGCTAATCAAACTACATTTATGGAGTGAGCACATGCACTTTAGCAGCAGTGGTAAAGTGCACAGAGTCCTAGGGCCAGCAGAGCAAATTTACAGAAAAGATGGACGCAAACAGGCAAAACAAAAAGCCTGGGGGAAGACCACCCTAAGGCTGACAGGTCTAACAAATAGCTTCATGAATGTTGCTGGAATTCTAAAAAGCAAATCAATGATTCTACAACAATTACTGTTTGACAACCTTAATAGAAAATCTTGGTTTGGATAACAATTCCCCTTTTCAGCCAAAATCAGCAGCAAGCATAGTCCCAAACAGTTACCAAAATAGACCACACAAGATCAAAAGAGTGAAACCTAAGCCTGGCTCACACCCAAGATGATAGAACAGTCAACGAGCAGGCATAAAAATAAGATCCTATGAAAATAGAGTTTAGAAAACTGACCTACAATGACGACTTCTGATCCAACAAATTTCTTCTGAAAGAGTTCGGATGAAAAACTCTTCCCAAACGCCTGGCTCAGAAAGGATATAGACACCCATTTAGAAAAAGGAAACAAAGAGGACCCAAGGTCATACAGACAAAAAAGCCTAACAGATATGAAAGCCAACAAACTATTCAGCTAAATAGGTAAGCAAATAATAAATTGGTAGCCTCAGTGTGAGAATTCTAAGTTTCTGGAAATACAAAATACTCAGCAAAAGTGAAGAAGCACCACAAATCTTAATAAACCCTGGTAAGAAGGGAGGTTGTACAAACAATTCCTCATATAAAACTGCCTAAAAGGCCAAGGGCGAGTGGAAAACTCCAGCTATACCATAGGACACCCAAGTCACAAATCACTTACAAAAATAACAAATACCACCAACATGCTTCCTGACACACGCTTCCTCAGCAACGCATCAGGTTGCAGACCCATTCATATCATCATTCATCTCCATTTTGCATGTGTCACTATCTGCTGCATTGTACTCACCCTTTCAAAGTTTGCTATGCTCTGACAGGAATGTCCAGGTCACACCCAAAATTTTACAATGTACCATATAAAAGGTACTTTTTTAAAACTGTCACCTTGTAAATCATTCCTTCAGCCAAATTAATTTAATTCACTATAAAATGTTAGTTAGGCCTCCCAAAAGCAGATCACTTTAGAAGTAGGTGCAAAATGCTGGCCAGATTCTCCAAAGGTTGTTTGACCAGCATTTTATTCTCAGTTTTATTAAAAAGGGCAAATCTCCTCCCATCTCTAGACTCAATCACCTACCACGTGGCTCCTTACCACTGTTCCCAGTAGATAAGGGCAAGTGTTCGAGGAGGGTAGATGACCAGGTTAGCAAAGAGTACCTTCGTGCTTCCCTCCCACAATGCAGTATTCTGGTCCACAGGAGCCATAACATCCCCAATGGGCGAAAGTCCCAAACTAAACGTGGACTATACATGAACAGGGGTAGGTTTTTTCGTTTTGGTAGCCCGTCAGTAGAGTTACTTCTCCTTTTAATGTAGTCATCTATCTCCGTAAATGGAACATATACCTACTCAGCTCTGTGGAAGACTACAGGTGATGGTCAAATGCATCAGCTGGTAAGCTAGGCGAGTGGATTAACATATTTCTGCAGAGTTTTGTGGGTATTCAGCAGGTCCCAGCTTCCAAAACTGCCAATGAAGCACAACCAGTTAATGTATTTGATTTAATGCACAATGATCAATCTGCAGTTTGCAATTTTGAATCATAATGAAAAGGCTGAGCGGGTTCATGCATATGTTGCAGAGATTCAGATGTAACCTACAGGTAAAACTTTTCAGTCATTATAAAACACGACACCAGACCATGCACTTGCTGCTAATACTTGCGTGTAATGTGAAGAGGATTTGTTAGAATCCTACAGAGTTAGCTTAAATATATTACAGTGAGAGTGATAATTAAGACCTAGTATTACCCATCAACAAGCAATTCTGTTTGTATTGTCTTCTATATAAACGGTCAGTATTAGTGTTTTATTTGCTTATACTCACAACGCATGACATACATTGTCCATTCAGGAGATATTTTTGTCCTTGACTACCTTGAAGACAGGACGCAGAGCATCTTGCACTAATTTCTGTAGTCTTTTGTTGTTGTGTTTGGATTTCAGGAAGGTTGAAAAAGTATCTCTGTGATATCTGTTCACTTCTTTAGTCTCATTGTGAATGGTGCTGCCGTGTATCGTGGGAAGATTGTGACGACACCAAGCTGTTCTCCAGCCCACGGGCCTAGCTATCCACGGAGTAGAGGAGCCCCTGCCTCCCATTATTTACTGCATCTTACTACCCAACCAGGTTAAGAATACAGGCGACTCACTAGACTTGCAGGCATTAGGCCCATGGCACCTTCTGCCTCAGCTCCTCTGAACTCTTACATGAATGCACAGGGCACTAAACAACCAAAGGTACCAACATAAAACTGACAAAGTGTGTTAACCGACTGTTATTAATTTAAGTCACTGAATAGAGGGTTGTATGTCCTCTCCCTTTTCTTTCAATCTTTACTCCATGTTGAAAATTTGAAATGATGGGAATCTTACCTCGGATGATATGTATAACGCCTACTCGACCTATGCCAGGTTAAAACCCTGAAAACAACCAAATGCCTCAGTGTTATATTTCCATAATCCTCACGAATTGCTCACTCCACTGCAACAATAACAACCAGGTATGGACCTCAATTGGGGGTCGCCAGGGGTCGCCACTGTGACCCCTAAGACACCTGTTTCGACCCCTGCCACTTTGTTTGTGACCCCCGGCTGTTTGTCAGCCTTGGTACGTGCTCTGGTGGCATAAAATCAGCTGCAGTGTGAGCGGTGCTTGATTGCACTGCAGCGCTGAAGCTCTGCCTGCAGAGACATCATTATGGCCTGCAAGCTGGGTGGGGGAAATAACTCGTCTAACTCCTTGCTATGGTGACCCTGGGATGGTAGGCGCAGACCTTGATCTGATAAAGTGTTTGTGTCTGCTGGGGGCCTGGGCCAGGAAACTAAGCAAATGAGCACATAGGAGGCGCAGCATTACTGGGCATAATTAGACAGTGACTAACTACATGTGCAGCACCCTCCCTTAGCTGAGGACGTGGTGCCTGGTTTGGTATGTGTACCTCCATGTTTGAGGCCACCAATGGGGTCCTATGGCCGTCAATCTGGTAGTGCTACCAATGATGATTGCCCTGGTAAAAATTGCTGGCCAGCCTCCGCATGGCAGTAAAATCCACGCTGACACTGCGCGACTTCGGAGTCAGAGTCAAGTCGGGCTCGTGTCTGCTGTATGGGAGCTAGGTGTCACAACTCTATAGTGATTGAGTAAGCATGAGGAGTAGTCCATTAATTTATATTAATTTTCAGCTGCTATTGGTAACTTGTTATTGCTTTATTATAAACACAGTTTGAAAACTAGAGCTTACCTCTCAGTTTACCCTGAATACGAGGGAGTCCCCATCATTTGCCTCTTCCTCCATTTCAAAACATGACACATCCCACTGAAAGACTCAATTGTATCTGATCTGAAAAAAGTACGTGTCTTAGTTCAGAATCAACGCCACTTTGTATCTCCATTGGTTTCACTGGTGTTGTGCCCCAAAATAAGGAAATTACACCCTTAGACACTTAAAAAGTCGAGGTATGCTACAGTAACCAATGGCAGTCGGCATGGTTGTGTAAACAGTAATATACAATGTTAACGTACAGAAAATAATATATGCAATAAAACATCCCGTCTATAATGTTTATTAACAAAATGGCAGTTGAAAAAAATACATGCATGTGTGTGAAAGGCTCTATGTGTTTCCTCACTGTTATGTGCAGTGTTCCATACCATGTCGTGATCCTTTTTTCTGTATTTTTTACATTTTTGCAGTAGAATTGCTGAGTGCATCTGCTAACAAAGGAACAAACTACTACTACAAAACCCAAAGATCCAAAACAAAAATCAATATTGGCTTTGTGCCCTAAAAAAAGGATTACCAGTACTGAACATCCTCCTACAGATTCTAATGGAGGAAGGAGAACAAAAGAGTTGTCTGATGCTGCTCTATCTAGCGATTAAGGCATATGTTCATATTCTTATGACATCCCTGAAACATCATCTGCTCCCATTGCAGCTGCTCTTACCTGTTCTGAGGTCGAAGATTCTTCTTATGTTGGCAGTTTAGACAGTACTTCCCCAGATGGCCTTGCTGACTGTTCATCATCCTGTAAGGGCAATACAGTCCGCTCTTTTTTGGGGAGTGACTTAATAGAGGCACCTCGAATCAAAGAAACTAGTCAGACACCAACATCAAAATCCCACACAGCAAGTGAATTCTTTGCAGATGACTTGACCTAGTGCAACCAAAACTTCAAACATTCCCCTTAACTGCATGCCATGGGTTTAATGGAGATTACGAAACCCATCCTTGGGTAGAGTATTCAGTGTTTAAAGATGCTGCTTATTGTTTTACATGCAAGCAATTTAGTGCTGTTACTGTGTGAGGAGGAGGACATGAACCTGGCAATGTTGCATTCATTGATATTGGCTTCAGTAAATGTGAAACATTTACTCCTTCTTTGTCCAAACATTCACCGTCAGAGAAGCATAAATTGTCATTTATTGCATAGACTAGCTTCAAAAGATTACAGCAGCATACAAACCGTCAGCAGTCAGTTTCTTCAATACTAGTAAGAGGAGTAGAGAGGGAAATTGAGGAGAATAAACAACAGGTGGAGTAGTTGCTTAGGGTAGTATGTTTCCTAGGTTGTCAAGGGCTTGCATTCCTTGCCACAGATGAAACTGAGAAAATCTCACAATAAGGGAAATTCAAAAGCAAAAATGTCCAGAAGGTATGGCAAATTACCGTAGCTGATTACCAAAATTACATGATATCTGTGGTGGAAGCTCTTGTCCATGAGCACAGTGTCTAAAAAGTGACAAAATATTTTGCGGTGCCAGTTGATGAAACCAAAGATGTTTCACATCAAGACCAGCTGAATTTTATTACCTACCTTATTGATGGTGATGGAAATGTTTAGGAGAATGCACTAGGGTGTTACCATATAGAGAGGTTAGATGCCTCCGGTCTTGTTGCAGCCATTGTTAAACCATTACAGAAAGCTGGACTTGAGTGGAAGAAATCAATCCATCAATCAAGAATTTATAGGGTGCATTTATCACCCATGAGGTTATCCAGGTGCCGTGTCTATCGCATGAGTCTAAGTCAGAGCATGTATTTGAAGATCCAGGTCTTGAGCTGCTTTCTCAAACCCTGGATGGAGGGAGAGGTCCTTAGGTGGATATCAATCAATCGATCAATCAGTTTTTGTAAGGCGCAACTACTCATCCGTAAGGGTCCCAAGGTGCTGGTGGTGGGTGTGGGCCTCATTCGATGAGCCATCTCTTGGGGTACTTCCTGAAGAGGGCGTGTGATGGGCTTTGTCTGAGATGCGTGGGCTGGTTTTCCAGTTCTTAGCTGCAAGGTAGGCAAAAGATCTTTCTCCAGCAGTGGTTTTGTGGATGCGTGGGATGGTAGCTAGCGCCTGATGGGTTTAGAGGAGGGGTCTGGTGGGGTTATGGAAAGAACTGTGATGATTCAGGTAGGCTGGTCCAATGTTGTTAATGGCCTTGTAGATGTGAGGTTGAAATTGATTCACTTCTCCACTGGGAGCCAATGGAGGATCCTCAGGTGTTGGGAAATATGTTCCTGGCGGTGGCGTTTTGAATGCGTTGTATTTTCCTGATGTTCTTTGTTGTGGTGCTGGCGTAGAGTGCATTGCCATAGTCGAGCTTCCTTGTGACTAAGACGTGGGTGACTGTCTTGCGGCAGTCGACCTGGATCCATTTGAAGATTTTGCAGAGCGGAGGGCGTGCCAGCAGGAAGAGGTGACTGAATTTACTTGTCAGGGAGATTTCATGCAGGATTTTGCTGGTAGGTAGGAGAAGACACATCCACCGTAGCTGCCTCTGCAAATATGGGGTGTGTGGGCGAGGTAGAGTGAGGTGGAGCACAGGGGTCCGGAGAGGTGGTGAAAGTTCAGTTGGGGGTTGAGGCAGGCTAGTCCTTGGTTATGTAGGGAACTGTAGGTGAATGTCAGCAGCTTGAATTGGCATCGTTTGTGAATAGGGAATGAGTGAAGGTTCCTGAGGTGTGGTGATATGTGGGTCCACCTTGGGAGGTCGAGGATGAGCCTAGCTGCTGTGTTCTGAATGATTTGAAGTCTTTTTGTGAGGTGTGTGGTGAGTCCAACGTTGAGAGTGTTCCCGTAGTCCAGGCAGCTGGTGACAAGTTACTCCCCATTGACACCAGCTGGTGTCAATGGGGAGTAACTTGAAGATCTTACATAGCATTCGGAGGGTGGGAAGCAAAGCAGGATGAGTTATATTGCATTGACCAGGTTCTTTATGTTTAATTTGTTGTAGATGATGACACCTTGGTTATGAGCATGGTCTTTGGGGGGGGGGGGGCCCCTAGGCCCATGGGCCACTGGGGGTTGCATCAAGGTGAGTTGGCGTTTCTGAACAGCAGGGCTTCGATTTTGTCGGTGTTGAGTTTGAGACAATTGTCCCTTATCCAGTCAGTGATGCTGTTCATGCAGAGATGGAAACTGGTCTTTGCCATGGAGTGATTTTTGGATAGCGAGCGAATTAGTTTAGTCTGTGGTCTCGTAGGACATTGGCCGAGGGGTCATGTAGGTGCAGAAGAAGGTGGGGCTGAGGGAGGATCCTTGGGGGACCTCACAGATAATGGGCTTGGGTTGCGAGGTGAATTCTCTGTGTTCATCTGGAGAGAAACAAATCAATCCATTTCAGGGCATTGCCTCGGATGCTGATATGATGGAGTCACTTGAGCAGGTTGTGGCGGGAGAGACGGTGTCCAAGAATGCAGAAAAGGTTGAGGAGAATGAAGGCAGCCAAGTCTCCTTGGTCTAGGAAGGTTCTGATATTGTCCATTGCGGTGATCAGGCGGCTTGGATGCGAGTGGCTATGGCCTGTTGGTTGGCTTTATTTACGAATTTGTGGTACTGGTTGAGTGTGTTCTTGAATGCAGTTCAGTCGTTGGGGAGTGTAGAGCTGTGCCATTTCCTTTCTAGTTGCTATCAGTAGCATTTTGACGTATGATTATACCAGCATGTACCTACCAGCTGGCTTGCTTGGAGGGTTTGTTGGATTTGGTGGTTTTGATGGGGGCAACAAGGTCCACACAGTTTGCTTTCCATGAGGTGCTGTTTTCAACGACTCTGTTAATGTCAATGTCTGAGTGCAGGTGGTCTGGGTTGTGGTGTCCGGGAGGTGGGAGTTGAGGGCATTTGGGTTTTCGGATTAATGTGTTGACAGTGCTATGATGGATCATCCATTATGACTGGCTGTTTTAATAGTGTTGAAGCAAAAATAAGAGTGATCACATCACAAGCAATTTATATACATAACCATCCCCATTGCGTAAACCTCACGTTTGTGAAAACAGTAACTTACAGCAAGCAGTTTATGTTTTTCTTTCACAAAGTTGACCAAGACATGAGCTCTTTGTGAAAGTTCATAAAGAGAGTAGGCTGTATGTAATAGAGGTAGAAAGACTCTAAGGTACAAAGTGGTTTTACTGGTACTCCTCTGTTAGATAAGTACAGATGCGATTTGAGTCTATTATTGTTTGTTCTCCGTGTAATGGAATCACAACAACATGACAAGGAGGATAATTCAGAAGCTAAGGGAATTCTTAAGAACACTGAAAACTTTGGTTTCTTACTTACATTGCAGTGTATGGAACTCATTCTCCAACAGATTCACAGTCTATCCGAAGAAAAACAGAGAAAGGACCTTGACTTGCCGAGACCATATGACCTAACTAAGGGCCAGATGTAGGTAGAAAACATTTTGCGAGGTGCAAATTGCGAGTCCCAGCGACTCGCAATTTGCACCTCGCAAAATGTTATGCAGAAAGGTGTCTCAGACACCTTCTGCGACTCGCTATGGGGTTGAAAAACCCCACCTCATAAATATTTATGAGGTGGGTCGCAGTTTGCGACCCCATAGCGAGTCTAGGCACTCACGGGGATGGTGGTCTGCTGGAGACAGCAGACCTCCATGTTCGTGACTGCTTTGCAATAAAGCAGTTTTTTTTGTTTCTCTTTGCAGCCCGTTTTCCTTTCGCAAATAGGTAGGGAACACTCCTTCCTATTTGCGAGTCTGAAACACATTTTGCGAGTCGGTACTGACTCGCAAAATGTGTTACAGCATCGCGCAGGGGCTTTTGCGCTTCGCAAACGGCATTTTTCCCCGTTTGCGAGGCACAAAAGCCTTATTACATCTGGCCCTAAGTCAGCGAGAAGTGATTTCATGAAACTCCATCAAGACAGTCAGTGGACGAATTGTTAAGTCAGGGTAAGTAGCAGTTTGGAGTTGAGATTAAAAAAAATTCAATTCAAGAGCTCTTCCTATGAGACACCATACATTGAGTAACAAATTTACAGATTATTTTGTCAGTACAACTGAAGGGAAAAGATCCAGCCATTTTGATGTCTCAGAAAGTCAAACTCCACTGTCTGAGTGCTTAAAGCAGGAAGTTTTTTCTATATGTTGCATATATTTGTAAATTCGTTTGATGTTCGATTTACAGACTTGGTCTCATGTCTGCTGTTGGAATGTTCAATCAAACAGCTGAACATTTTTTGGACTTTTTCTTTGCACTTGTTATTTTTGACAAATATCCAGAGGCTGCAGTAGACTGAAGTCTTCTACAATCCCAACTGGAAACTGAAAAATGGTATCTTTCAGACAATAATGTTCCTGGTATTCACTCTCTTAGGCAGTATCTCATGTATCTACTAGGAGTGTTTCCTCAGGTTGGGATTTTGCATTACCTATTACTACTGGCTCAGATGAGAGATTCTTCTCCTGTATAATAAGGGTACAAAATGATTTGCTCAATAAATGTGGAGACAAGAGATGCAGTGATTTACTGATAATGGCTTGTGAACGTTAAGCAGCTACATTTGAATGGATCCATTGACAGATTTGTTGACATCGGCCACCGAAAGTATCCTCTTAAAAATGAGCTGGTCCTTTCCCTCATTCAAAGAAGCAGGCTCACAATTTGCATTCTATTTAACCTTCTCATGAAGGCAATCAAGCAGCGTCAGTACTGCTGCAACCAGTGCAGATCCAGATAAATATTTAAACCACATGTCATAACGTATGAGCCACTATTATCTCCTTTGATTTCCAGACTTGCAACATTTGCTTTTGAATCAGTTTCCTCTCACATTGAAGCATATGCCACCTAAAGACATCTGCCAGTGATCACAGAAGCCAATACCCTATGCAGGAGCACAAATACAGCATCTACCATGCTGCCATGCAGTATCGGCCTTCTCCTAATGGGCAGGCAAACAACAATCACTCCTCAGTCAGTCTGTAATCCCCTTGAGGCCTGCGCCACACGATGAAATCTGCCAGCAAAATCTCAGAAGCCAGTACCCTATGCAGGGTCAAGAAGACAGAAGCTATCATGAGGCCAAAAAGTAGCATCCTTCTCCTGATGACTAGGCAAGCAATAGCTATTTCCCAGTCAGTCTCTTCTTCTCGCCTTGAAGCATATGCCACCTGAAGATATCAGCCAGTGATACCAAAAGTCAGTAGCAGATTCAGGGGCATGTAGACAGCAGTTGCCATGCTGCCAAGCATATCTACCTCCTTAATATGGCCAGGAAAGCAACTGCTGCTCTCCAGTCAGAAGTCATTAACCTATGAAGGGGCAGGAAAAGAGCAGCCACTATGCTTCCAAGCACTATTGACAAAGCACCAACTTGCTGTTCATTTAATTTCTTTCCATTTCAGTGTCAGCTTATTCTGGATTTAATATCAGCAGAGCATCAACTTACCCTCAAGACTGTCTCTACGTAAGAGGATGGCACAATCATCCCTAAAACCAGCTGCTGCTCAAACCAGCAGACAGAATTCTAGATGGAGATATGTAAACTGTTGGCCTCTTTCTATTCGCCCAGTCAGCACCTTCTTCTTTTCAAGGAAGCTAAGCATCAGCATCTCTTCTTATCAGTAATGCGGTATCAACATGACAGTCAGAATCTACGTCCATGTGAGTAAATTCTGCCCAAATTACATGCTAATGCAGGAAAAGCATATTATTGATCAGCAGAAGTACTGTACCTGTGATGTGCATTTTTCTGTAGGAGAAATTAATGGTAGTAAACTATGTTAGATGTATGCTATGTCATGCAATGGAAGGTTGCTAGGAGAACTTGACCTGCATTAAATAGCACTGTTATCTGTGTTCCAAGAGTGAGATTTAATTACATACTACTATTAGTTTCTAAAACAAATGATAAAGTGTACTTGTTTTGAACATTATAGGCCCATCAACATTCCTATTTTATAAGTTATTTGATAATGCTGATTTCAACTTGACTAGCATATTTTCCATTGTTGTGCACTGTTTGATATGTTCTTAACGCCATGTTATCTTAATTGTATATCTGAATATATTGCCTGAAACAATGTATGTATCTGAATTTTCTGTAGGATTTGAAGTCTGTTTGTTTATAGGGTGCATCTTTTGTATCTGTAGACATTTTCCAGCCTCTGTGTGTAATGTAAGTAACCAAAAGTTAGATGCATCACTTCCTGTGATAACCCCAATCCCAAGCTCATGCAATGTCCTTCCTTTTACTTCATGGAGTCCAAAGGTCATGTGATGTCACTTCATGTGATGTCGTCAGTCAAATGCCTTGTGATGTCACTTCCTGTGACACCATTAGGGTGGGTAAAAGGGCAGGTGATGTCACTTTCTGTGATGTCACTAGGTCAAAATCCATGTGATGTCACTTTCTGTGACAGCAGGCAGTGATGTCATTTCTGCTACCCCTGGCATTTTGATGAATCAACATCTGTAAAAGAAAGGAACATACTCCATAAGCCCGCAAATGTGGTAGGGGCAGAGTCACGATGAAGGGTAGAAACATGAATAGGAGCAGAGATACACAACCTCAGCCTATAGTTTCCCAGTACACATGCACTAATGGAATAGCCTTTTTACAAACTCTATTCCAGAGGAAAATACAACAGAGTCAGGTTAGTAAAGCTGCTCTGGCTTTATATATTAATTTGAAACAATAAAGATAGCAAGGAACGTAAAGCATTTAAAGCACATGCTGAAGTGATGTAGGAGTATTGAGCAAGCCTGAGGGTATAAGAGTGGTAGGCTATATTAGACAGTTAATGCATGTGCTGTAGAGATCTGTGAGCAATCTCTGTAAAACAGCTTAAAAGGTTAATGGACATTCTACATAGCATTGTGTGGAACACACAGGTCGCAGATTTGTATTTTATGGCATACTTACTAAGATTGTTGAAAGGATCCTATGTAACCTAGAGGTCACAAATTACAATTGTAGTAAAGTAACTCAATGCATTATGCACCAGCTGAAAACTGCGGAATGTAACCTGCAATTCATAATTTTGAATCCTTATTTGTTTGAGGCTAATCTTACTTTACTCACAGGGTTGTAAAAATGTTTTCTATCAGCTAGTAATAAACACTTGTTACTGCCCCAAAAGTATCCAGGGGCATATTTACAAGCACTGTGCACTGACGGTGCATCACCTTGTGGCGCACACCGGCAGCGCACAGTGCAGGCCTATATCTACAAGGCCAGGCAAAGCCACTTTGCGTGACTTTTCACAGCTGTGTACATATGGTGTAAGGCAAAGTAGCGCAAGTCACTGTGTTCCCTCACACTGCATCAGGGAGGCATACCATGGAAGTTGCAGTGGGTCTTCACACGCAACCCACATGGTTTTTGACCCATTCCCAGTTTTACAAGAATATGTAAACCTGAGAAAGAGTCAAGACTGTACACCTTCCCAGGGCAGGCGCAATGAGGGGATATATCTTTGTTTCTCCTCAGTGTTTCCTCTTTCTATGTATGCTTCATTTTGCAGCATACATTGAAAGAGGAAAAATCATCTCTGAATTGGTTTTGTGCAGGAAAGTGTCCCTTTCCGTGCCAAAACAATCCCTGTTGACAATGTAGACACCCTTGTACCATGGTGCAAGGGTCCCTGTGTTGGTGCTAGGCAACAATTTGTACACCAGCACAGGGGGAAAGGACAGAAATGCATTGCATCTTGTAACTACAGTGCATTTATACCCTTTCAAATTGGCATGGGGTAGAGCAACGGAAGGGCTTGCGATGCCGGCCTACGCCAATTCTTTGTAAATATGCCCTCCAGTTTTTATTTTGCGTTACATAAATGATTGTGGTTAGTGTAATTACAGCTGATATATCCATAGGACAAACAGAGATCATACATGGATACTCAGCTTGAGAAAGTCTACAGCACTTTCAGGTTGCTGTTTATCTCTCCAAAATGGCATGCAGAGTTTCTCTTTGTTTGCCCATGGGTGTCGATTCACCGAAATGACAGGGACAGCAGAAGTGACATCACATATCCTTTGAAATTAATACAACCACAGGAAGTGACCCTGATTGTTTTCAAGAAGACAAGTCACATAACTCTAACAATTGAAATCACAGAAGTTTCACAATAAAAGCAGCATGATTAGTATTATAGCATAACACAAACAAATATCAATGTTAGATAAAACCTATATTATGGTGCTGACGTGATCTTTGATTTTGTAGTGAGTGAGCAAATTGTAGTGAGTGAGCAAAGCAAGTAAGACATACCTCTTGTAGGGGGAGTTCTCCTCCCTAGAAAAATAGGAAAACAATGGAATGAAACTGTGCATTTTAAAGAACACATTTCACATACAGTTTTACATCTGCCACAAGCTCTGAAAAGGCACTGATTAAACATTCAAATGCTTTCATGGTGTGCAAAGCAAATTATGCCTGATGTTCCCCAGAAGTTGACTCAATTTTTCTCTAATTGTTTTATAGGTACACCCTATATGTAAAAAATTACCTCATTATATCAGTGGCAGCATTTTATCATGGTTGCCACCTTTCTATGTGCCAGGTTGTGCAACATTTTGCCAAAAATTACTTCCTTCGTGCTAGCAACAGCATTCTGCCACTGGTGTCCAAATGTGAAGAATTTCCTCAAGTATGCCAGTATCCTTTCATGGGTTCCCTGTATGTGATGACATTCTTCTAGTATGCCAGTATCACTACTTTAGCAATGGTGCCTTTTTGCCAAGAATTACCCCAATGTGCCAGTGCCAATATTTTGTCACAGGTGTCTGTCTTGCACAGAGGTGTGCCAAGTATGCTAATGCCAGTATTTTGCCCTAGGTATCTCTATGAGACAGTAATTACCTTCAGCATGTCAGGGCCAACAACAAACTTGCAAGCATCACATTTTTACTGACACTCGCAATCACTCACTCGCACTCATTCTCCCACTCAAATGCTCTTACACATTCCTTACACTCACTCATCCACTTGCATTCACTCTAGATCTCATTCACTCATACTATATTGACACTCAGACCCAGGGTTACTAATGTTTTGCACAGAGTGTGTCACCTTTTTGATGCAAATCCAGCATAAATGTTAGTCTGGATTTTACTATCCAAACCAAACCAGGATTTATGTTGGATACTATCCCAAAGTGACAGAAAGATCCACTATGCTCTGCTTTGCATTATTTTGCATCAAAGGGGTAGTTCCAAGGGTGGTGCAGAGGCATTCTTATGCAACCACCCATTGGTTTTGACACAAACTATTGGTAGACAGTAACTTACACCAAAATTGTATGCTTCCTCGAGGCAGTCATCACATAGAGAAATATTTTCATTTCTCCTTGTTTTTCCAACTTTACATTTGTTGTGCATTGTGTAGCACACATATAGCATGAGAAAAGCCTTAGAGCATAGTTTTCGTACTGAAAGGGACCCCTTCCTTTACAAAACCTATGCTTTAGAGAAAGCACACACCCTTGAGCTATGGCACAAGAGTGTGTGCTTTAGTCCATGGCTGCCAAAAGTGGGCCAGCACACAGGTAGAGAAAAAATGCACACTATTTTAGTAGATGTGACACTTTCTTTCTCTCTCCTGTTTGATGCAAGACAGCAACTTTGGTGCAACTTTGGGCCTCAATCTTACACAATCTCACTTACGTTGACTGACACTCACTTATTTTCACTCACACACACATGCTTACACATACAGGCATTCTTGCTCACACATACAGAAGAACTTTCAACTTAAGCACACTCTTACCTGCACTCTTGCACACAACATACATTTAAGTTAATCTTTATCTACCACACCTGGTAACAAAGAGCCTATTCCAGCAGTGTGCTCCATTTTTTTATTACACTAATAGTGAATAATAGAAAATTATTCACTATTACTATAAGGAAAAAAAGGAAATAAATGATCGTGGAGCTGCCCTGTGTCCTTGGGACTGATTTTGCTACCTCTGAGGCCAGGGACCTCACAGGCAGTGCCACGAGTCACTAGGGGAAGGCCAGGTGTCGCAGCTGGGACACCTGGTGACCCCTAAAAGATGTGGCTTCTGGCTTCTAATGGCCTCATGATGAGTGGGTCGGTTAATTCTGACCCACGTGAAAACCCCTGTTTACACAAGGAACATAATTATACATTTGAAAGTATTTAGTGCAACCCATAATTATTGAATGCGTTAAGTACCTTAAGCTTTGTTCAATTTCAGCAGGTCAAACACGCTGAAATTTAAAGGGGGGAAATGTGTACAATATTTGCAGTACCATGTGGATTTTGGTGTGTGGAACTTCATAATTCACATGTTAGTCCCCACAAACTCGAATTATGTGCTATTTATCGCACCTGGGGCCAGATGTAGGTAGTTATGATTTTGCGACTCGGAAATTGCAAGTCAGAGTGACTCGCAATTTGCGAGTCGCAAAATCATATGCAGAATGGTGTCCATGACACCATCTGCGAATCGCAAGAGGGTCGCAAAGACCCACCTCATTAATATTAACGAGGTGCGTCGCAATTTACGACCCCCTTGAGATTCCCTGCGCTCACAGGGATGGTGGCCTGCTGGAGACAGCAGACCTCCATGTCTGTGACTGCTTTTTTAATAAAGCAGGTTTTTTTTTTGTATTGCAGCCCGTTTTCCTTAAAGGAAAACGAGTTTCAATACAAAACAAGACAAAACAAGACAAAACAAAAAATGAAACCATTTGGTTTAATTTTTTCAGAGTAGGCAGTGGTCCATTGGACCACTGCCTGCTCTGAAAAAATAGTTTTGGTGACATTCACAAAGGGGAAGGGGTCTCATGGAGACCCTTTCCCTTTTGCGAATGAGTTAGCACCCACTTGACATGGGTGCTAACTGCGAATTGCTTTGCGACTGCGTTCGCGGTCACAATGCAATTCTGCATGGCGGTGCGAATCGCAAATAGGAAGGGAACACCCCTTCCTATTTGCAAGTCGCATTCCCATTTTGTGAGTCGGTACCGACTCGCAAAATGGGAATGTGCATTGCAATGCCTGTTTTGCATGACGCAAACTGCGAATTTCGCAGTTTGCGCCATGCAAAACGGTTGCTACATCTGGCATCTGATGAGTGAAGTACCCTGTGGTATCACTATTTATCAGGTTTGCTAAATAGCACCTTTGCTTGTAACCAGAACTGGAGTGTGAGTTTTCAGATCCATTTGAAATTGGTTTCAGTTTTGGTGACATTCACAAAGGGGAAGGGGTCTCATGGAGACCCTTTCCCTTTTGGGAATGAGTTAGCACCCACTTGACATGGGTGCTAACTGCGAATTGCTTTGCGACCGCGTTTGCGGTCACAATGCAATTCTGCATGGTGGTGCGAATCGTAAATAGGAAGGGAACACCCCTTCCTATTTGCGAGTCACATTCCCATTTTGTGAGTCGGTACCGACTCGCAAAATGGGAATGTGCATTGCAATGCCTGTTTTGCATGGCGCAAACTGCGAATTTCGCAGTTTGCGCCATGCAAAACGGTTGCTACATCTGGCCCCTGATGAGTGAAGTACCCTGTGGTATCACTATTTATCAGGTTTGCTAAATAGCACCTTTGCTTGTAACCAGAACTGGAGTGTGAGTTTTCAGATCCATTTGAAATTGGTTTCAGTCAGGGCAAGTCAAACAAAAAAATCCTGATTGTCCATTAAGTGAGCTATTAGCAGTGAGGCAGCAAGGTGAAGAGAGTTTTACATTCCCCTTGCCTTGCTGGTTGATGATCTGATACATATCGAATATTAGTGGACGCCACAGTATATGTCTGGGGTTAACACTTTGCAAAAGATACTTGGGGGTATATTTACAATAAAGTGGTGCAGCATGGTGCTGCGCTACACCGAAATTGACACTACCACACTGTGTCACTCCAGAAATGCTGGGATGCACAGTATTTATAAAATAAATATGGCGTACCCCTTTGTTTCCTCTAGTGCTGATACTTTACCTACCTTGCACCAACGCAGGCACCCTTGCACTATAGGGCACAGCGCCACCAGAGCGTCACAAAAAGTGACGCTCAAGTGGCACTAGGGGCTTGTAAATATGCCACTTGGTTTGGCAAGCCCTAAATACACTTACAGCTCAAGAATAGCTGCAGATAATGGAATCCATCTCTTTCTTGCTTCATTCGAGCACTAAATGCAACCACAGATAGAGACAAAATTAAAAGCCCAAAAAAATTCACATGAGGATGTAGTAAAGTCCTCCTTTTTGCCCTGGTCACCCTGCACTTTTTGGACAGGTACTGGTGGTTACTGACTCTTGGCTGTGCCCTGGGTACTGCTTACCAGTCCCAGGGACAGTGCCCTGTGTAAAGTGGATATGCAAATTAGGCTCATCACAATTGGCTAAGTTAACCTACCTATAAGTCCCTAGTATATGGTGGGGCATGTAGGTTTAGGGACCACAGCATAGGTAGTGCACACATAGGTGCACTGCTGAGGTGCCCAGTGTCATTTTAAAGGTAGGCCTGCCTTGCTGGCTGCTTTTAAACTAAAGTTATATGCAAATTCGACTTTGGAATTAAAAGTAGTTCCAAAGTCTTAAACTACCTTATTTTTACATATAAGTCACCCCTAAGGTGTGCCCTATGTGCCCCTAGGGTTGGGTGCCATGTAACTATAAGCAGGGACCTTATAGAAATAGTTTTATAAGCCCTGGTGAGGTAAAAACAGCCAAATTCGTTTTTCCCTCATTGTAATGAATGGCCTCCTTAGGCTAGAATGGGGAGACTTCATTTTAATTTTAAAAGTCCCCTTAAGTAATGGATACCAAGAGTTTGGTATCAAATTAATTGTTATAATAAATCCCACAACTTCCAGTTGTGGGATTTAATATAACTTGTTCAGGTAAAGAGTTTTAAACTTTACCTGAAAAGTTGCCAATTTCAACCCTGCATTGTTTTTGCTGCTGTGCCCTGATTGGCCTGCCTCTGGCAGCCTGGCCTGGCTGCCTGGATGAGGTGTGAAGTGGCCTGGCTTCACACAAAGAGATGTGCCTATGGGAGGGAATTTCACCTCAGCAGATGGGGAGGCAGGAAGGGGGAGGGCTGCCAAACTGGTCTTCAAAGGCAGAGAAGGACATTTGGAAGAACCCAGCAATACCCCCACATCCTGCAACCCCGACAACTAGGTGCCCCCTTGATTAGATTAGGAGAGGGCAGGAGAGGGGTGTGTTTATGATTTTTAGCCACACCAGTGGGTGGGCTTAGCCAGATGTAACCTCCAAAAACCTGATTCAGCCATGATGGATTTTTGAAGAATGTTGCCTCCTGGGATTGATTGATTTTTGCCACACTTCACATTACAGGGGGAAGGACCCTGCACCTGATTGGAGAATCAGGACCCCCCTGTTTTTCACCAAGGAGCAAGGATAAAACTGGCAGACCTGCACCCACACCTCAGATCCCCATCATATTCCAACAAGGAAGAACCAAAGGAGAAGGACTGCCCTGCTGGACCCCTGGCCTGCACCTGGAAACTGCACTCAGAAGGACTGCACCATCTGCACACTTGGGCTTCACCACAAGAAGGACTTTGCCTGGCTTCAACTGGTTCAAGGAGGGACTCCCTGTTTGCTACAGGTGAAAAATTGCTAACCAGAGTCCCCTGCACCAACTACTGAAGAAACCAACCAGCTGACCACTGGCCAGTGGCCAAAAAGGACTTGTGCCAAGTGCATTCTGGGAGTTGTAGTCCGCACCCCCAAGGATCATCTCAGAGCTTCTGGACCCTTGGGGTGAGCTGTGGACCCCAAAAGAACCTTAAAGGAACATCTGGGAGAAGTCCCAGAAGTTTGGAGAACTTTTGAAAAAAAGCTCCATAGAGGGACCGACCCACCGCTGCAACTCTAGTCAGCTTGCCTCAACCGTGACCCGGCCTGATTTGCAGTTTCATCCTGGTAAAGAAAATGTCCAAAAAAGAGACTAAGGTGGTCATTACAACATTGGCGGTAAAAGCCACTTACCACCATGCAGAAGACCGTCAACACACCGCCGCCGCCACGGAATTCCGCCACAGCTATTATGACCCACATCTCGGAAACCGACAAAACTCACACAAGTCCGCCACACCAAAGGTCAGTGATAAACTGGCGGAAAAAAAAACTCCACCTTCACGCCAACAGAAATACGCCCACAGTATCACAACACACGAATCCACGCGGCGGTATTCCATTGGTGGTACACACCGCTGCGCTCAAAATACACACCCATATACAAAACACCACCACATTGGACAATTCGAAATACACACACCTGATACACATACACACACCACTCCCACACACCCAATACAATATAAAACACACACCCACATCACCCACAAACCCCTACGACCACAAATACAGAGAGAAGGCCAGAGAGAGACACCACCATCAACAAACTAGCATCCACAGGCGCACAACACCATCACCCACACAACTTCCACGCACAAAACACCACACACCACTACATATCACCAAACACACCACCCCACACATCACCTACACCACCCCATGGCACCGCAAATACACCCCAGGTTCTCGGAGGAGGAGCTCAGGGTCATGGTGGAGGAAATCGTCCGGGTAGAGCCACAGCTATTTGGATCCCAGGTGCAGCACACCTCAATTGCAAGGAAGATGGAGTTATGGCGAAGAATAGTCGACAGGGTCAACGCATTGGGACAACACCCAAGAAATCGGAAGGACATCAGGAAGAGGTCAAACGACCTACGGGGGAAGTTGCGTTCTGTGGTCTCAAGACACCACCAGGCGGTTCAGAGGACTGGCGGCGGACCCCTACCTCCTCCCCCACAACTAACAACATGAGAGGAGCAGGTCTTGGCGATTCTGCATCCTGAGGGCCTCACAGGAGTCGGTGGAGGAATGGACTCTGGTAAGTCAAATCTTAACTATTACATCCCCCACCCTACCTGCATGCTATCACATACCCCCACCCTCGCCCCCACCCCTATCACTCCAACTCCTCACAAATGTACCAATATCACAAACCACACATCCCAACACCAAGCCCTGCATGCAACAACAACGCATGGACACCCATCACTAAAGCATGCCCACTGCATATACCCATACACCCCCCTAAACCATCATCACACAAGCCCACACACTGGAATGCCAGCACTGGGGTACACGGTCACCCACCCATTGCACACCATGACACACACAGATCTAAAAATCATGCCTTTCCACCCCTGCAGGACCACTACCCAACGTCACCAGACAGGAGGGGACAGACATGTCCACTCCACCCACAGAAGAGGCCCACAGTGATGACAGCACCTCTGTCCTCCTGGATCTAGATGACCAGCCCGGACCATCGGGGGCCTCGGGACAGGCGGTTCCCCTCACACTGGCACAAGCCACAACAGAGCTTCCCCCCTCTGGAAACACCAGCACAGCACCCACCCAGCGGGCCCATACCTCTAGCCCCAGGACACGTCAAGCAGCTACAGGGAACCCAGGCTAACCCACCACCCCAACAACAACAGGGACCTGGGAGCAGTGGGCACACGGTTCAGGGGACAGAGGCCCAGGAACACAGGGGAACTGGGAGGGCTGCTGTGCGACAGGGGGAGGACAGGCCCAGGGAACCCACTCTCCACGAGGCCCTCTCCAACATCATGGGAGCCAACAACCATTCCTAGGAGACGATGGTAACGGTACTGGCCAAGTTTCAGGAGACCCAGCGGCTGCAGGAGGAACAGTATTTGGGCTTCAGGGAGGAACTCAAATCCATCAATACCACCCTGGGCACCATTGTAGGGGTGTTGAAGGAACTCGTGAACACCAGGAGGGACACTGTGGCACAACAAGGGGCCCCTGACACTAGCCTGGACGATGAACTGCCCACCACCTCCGCCGGCGCTAGTGGACAGGAGGCACCGCCACAGGACCACCACACTAGCACCCCACCCCTGCAGAGGGAGAACCACCCTGCAAACGGTCCCTGAGATCCAGGACAACGACAGAGAACAATGCCAAGACCCCCGCCAAGAAATGAGACCCTCCTGATTGTCATCTTTTTGTCCCACCTTGTCACCCTGTCCATCCTTAAACTGCCCCAGCTCCATTTCCTATGCCCCTTTGGACAATGCACCTGTGAGACTAATAGACTGGACTCTGCCATGGACATTCCTCCACCATCACCCCTCACCATTTTACAACCCCCTCTAATATTGAGCACTTAAATAAATGCCCTTAAAGCACAAAACAATCAGGAGTCTCTCTGTGATTTCGAAAATGTGTATTAGCAATTACAGTGGCAAAATGCTCTTTCAAATGTAATGTCAACATACCTATGTCACACAGCTCTAGTCGATGAGGAAACAAAGCAGATGTCACACAGTGTCACATAGTGGGACCCACATCTGTGAAATCGTAAGGGAAAGTCACAACTCAGTGACCATACATTGGGTGAAAATGACAGACAGTAGAGAGGTAGTAGATTTAAATCAGATGTAGCAGGCAGTGTTGTCTTCTTACCTGTGTCTCACTGGAAGTATTGCAGGATCACCGTGTTCCGGTTGTCTATGTCCTTTTCTTCTGCTTCCTCGTCTTCACTGTCCACAGGGTCCACAGCTGCCACAAGACCTCCATCTGGACCATCCTCCGGCAGAAAAGGCACCTGTTGTCACAAAGCCAAGTTTTGAAGCATATAGCAGGCCACGTTGATCTGGCATACCTTCTTTGGTGAGTAGAATAGGGAACCACCTGTCATATGGAGGCACCGGAACCTGGCCTTCAGGAGGCCGAAGGTCCGCTCTATAATCCTCCTAGTTCACCATTGTAGCGTTCCTATGCCCTTGTCCTGGGATTCCTCACTGGGGTCAGTAGCCATGTCAGGTTGGGGTAACCAGAGTCACCTGCAAATGGCGAGGGACAACTGTTAGACACACACTAACTCATAGGGACATCCACTGACCCAGACAACTATTCCCACTGTATTGGGTCCATGTCCTCACCTAATAGCCACACACAGTGCCTCTGGAGTTGCCCCATCACATAAGGGATTCTGCTATTCCGCAGGATGTAAGCATCATGCACTGACCCAGGGAATTTTGCATTAACAGGGGAGATGTACTGGTCTGCCAAACACACCATCTGCACATTCATGGAATGATAACTCTTCCGGTTTCTGTACACCTGTTCACTCCTGCGAGGGGGGGGACCAAGGCCACATGTTTCCCATCAATGGCACCTATGATGTTGGGGATATGTCCCAGGGCATAGAAATCACCTTTCACTGTAGGCAAATCCTCCACCTGAGGGAAAACGATGTAGCTCTGCATGTGTTTCAGCAGGGCAGACAACTCTCTGGACAACACGTTGGAAAACATAGGCTGGGACATCCCTGATGCTATGGCCACTGTAGTTTGAAAAGACCCACTTGCTAGGAAATGGAGTACTGACAGCACCTGCAGTTGAGGGGGGGATTCCTGTGGGATGGTGGATAGCTGACAACAGGTCTGGCTCCAACTGGGCACACAGTTCCTGGATTGTGGCACGATCAAGCCTGTAGGTGATGATCACATGTCGCTCCTCCATTGTCGACAGGTCCACCAGCGGTCTGTACACCGGAGGATGCCGCCATCTCCTCACATGCCCCAGCGGACGGTGCCTATGAAGGAGAACAGCGAGCAGAGAGTCAATCAACTCTGAGGTACGTAAACACAGCTTACTCTGAAAGTATTAGCAAATCGAAATTTGCCTGTTTGAGTGTTTAGGCAAGGCCTAGATACGTGTGACACAGTCCAAAATAATGCCATGTGGGCCCATTAAATGGCGGCTGCCTGACCTGTAAAGTGGGACAGGGGGATATGAGGTAACTGCCCTGGTGTTGTACACCGTCGCGGTAGGCGGTCGAAGACCGCAGTGCAATCCTGCATTGGTTAACATTGGACCCTATGGGTCCCAGGAGCCAATGACGATGTACGCCGGCAGTGACAGTACGCACCGCCGCAGACCTGACCACCATTTTCTCTCTGTTCAATCACTTGATACCTGATCTTCTACAGGAGAGGACCTACACTGCAAGTGCTGCTGTGACCTCAGTCTGGAAGAGACAATGACTCGTGTGTCTGGGGAAAGGGCCCCTGCCTTCAGCACGGAGGAGTTGGAGAAACTCGTGGATGGGGTCCTCCCCAGTACACGCTACTCTACGGTCCTCCAGACAAACAGGTAAGTACACTGTGAGCATGGTGTATGGGCAATGTCTGTGTGGAGTGGGGTGGATGAAAGATAGGGGGGGTGATAATGAGGCGCGCATGAAACGACGGTGAGTGAATGTGCATCATGGCAAGGGTAGGGATGCCGGCCAATGACTGTGACGGTGCAGATGGTAATTACTTCTCTTTTTCCCCTGTACGATTCCTGTAGGTCAGCGCCCAACAGAAGAAGAACATTTGGCGTGCCATCGCCAAGGAAGTCTGGACCCTGGGGGTGTACCATAGATGGAACACCCACAGCCGGAAAAGATGGGAGGACATTCGCCGCTGGAGCAAGAAGACGGCAGAGGCCCAGCTGGGGATGGCCTCCCAGCGTGGGAGGGATGCCCGTCGCACCATAACCCCCTGATATTCAGGATCCTGGCAGTGGCGTACCCGGAGTTGGATGGGTGCTTGAGGGTATCACAGCAGCCACAAGGGGGTGAGTACACTCTCATTCTGCTGATTCAGCATGCATTGTAGGTGTCTGGGGGGGGAGGTGGGCTGTGGGTTCCCCGAGGCCAGGGCGAGTCTAATAGGCAAGGACCCTTCTTCAGGCAGGCCCTGTGGCACCCCACCCCATCTGTGTACAGTGCCAACTACACCTAGTCAGGCCCCTGTGACATCCATGTGTGCAGAAATCGGGCGTAGCCTTGTAACCCATGTCCCTGGGATTGAATAGTGAAATCCAAGTGCGCAAGGTAGAGTAGGGGACTTCTGTGTCTGTAGTGTCCGCCAATGGTAGCGGTATTGCATGCACTCAACATGTCTTTCTTCTGTCTTAATCCCCCTTTTTGTGGTCTCCCTGTTCTTGTGTGCATTAGCATCATCAGGCGGAGGAGCAGTGGCACCAGAGCAGGAGGGAGCTGCATCCCACATGGCCCTGGGGGGCGACACTACAGAGTCAGAATTCACCAGTGGGACGGAGGGCGAGGGGAGCTCCACAGGGGGGACAGGATCTGACACCTCCTCCTCTGATGGGAGCTCCCTTTCAGTGGCGGGCCCATCTGTGCAACCCCAGCAATTACAGGTACAGCCGCCACCCCCCCTGCCAGCACCGCCCTCCCAGCAGCCCCTCAGCGTTTGTCCCGTGCCCGCTCACCCAGGGGGGTGGGCATCACCTCAGCCCAAGGCACCTCAGCCCCTGCCCCAGTCACCCCTTCTGCCCTCAGTGAGGAGGCCATTGACCTCCTCAGGTCCCTCACTGTTGGGCAGTCTACCATTTTGAATGCCATCCAGGGTGTAGAGAGGCATTTGCAACAAACCAATGCATACCTGGAGGGCATTCACTCTGGTCAGGCAGCCCTTCAGCGAGCTTTTCAGACTCTGGCATCAGCACTGATGGCAGCCATTGTCCCTGTCTCTAGCCTCCCCCCTCCAACTTCCTCCACCCAGACCCACACCCCTGTACCTCAGCCTACCCCAAGCACACCATCAGACCAGCATGCACACACCTCAACACACAAGGGAAGCTCTGGCAAACATAAGCACCACAAATCCCACAGGCACTCACGCAATCATCAGACACATGCAGACACACCAACATCCACTGCCTCCACTGTGTCCCCCTCCTCCTCGTCTCCCTCCTCCCTCCCTGTCTTGTCTCCACTCACACCTGCATGCACTACATCCTCAGCCACTACGTCCATCACCAGCACACCCTCCACCACACCCCACTCACGTGCAGTCACCACCCCAACTACCATTCACACGTCCCCTGTGTCCTCTCCCAGTGTGTCTGTGAGGCCACCTCCCAAGGTACACAAACGCAGCCAAACACCCACCCAATAGCCATCCACCTCACGACAGCCTCCAGCCCATGCACCTTCACCCAAAGTCACCAAACGTAAACCTCCTCCAACCACTACCTCTTCCTCCACTCCCAAACCCCCTCCAGCTACCAGTCCCAGTGTTCCTAAGAAACTTTTCCTGTCCATCCTTGACCTCTTTCCCTCACCTCCCCCACCCCTTCAGTCTCCTAGGGCCCGACTCTCCAGGTCCCAACCTAGCACCTCAGCCACAACATCGGCGGGACCAGTGGTGCCAGTAGTCACCGGATTCTGGAGTTCAGCAGACAGCAGGACAGTCAGTGTGACAAGGAACCAGAGCACGGACAGTCCCCTACCTGTAAAGCATAAAACGTTTGCCAGTGCCTGGCGGGAGATGGAAAAGAAATCAGCCACCACAGCCGCTCCCAGGGGGACAGTTGGGAGTGTGGAGACAGCTGCGACACCATCCAAGGTGGGGAAGGGGCACAGTAAAACCAGCAAGTCTGGGAAGATCAGCACGGTGGACAAGACTGCCACCAGCACCGCTGCCCAGGATAAGACCGCTAGCAGCACTGCTGCCCAGGATAAGACCGCCACCAGCCCCGCTGCCCAGGACCCCGCCACCAGCAACACCGCTGCCCAGGACAAGACCGCCATCAGCCCCGCCGCCGCCAGCAGCCCCGCTGCCCAGTACCCCACCGCCAGCAGCCCCACTGCCCAGGACCCAGCCGCCAGCAGCAACGCTGCCCAGGACAAGACCGCCACCAGCCCCGCTGCCCAGGACAAGACCGCCAGCAGCCCCGCTGCCCAGGACCCCGCCGCCAGCAGCCCTGCTGCCCAGGACAAGACTACCACCAGCCCCGATGCCCAGGACAAGACCGCCAGCAGCACCGCAGGACAGTGAGCGCCAATGAATACAACGCTACTGAGGCTGCCAAGGGCAGGATGAAGCACTCTGGGCACCAAGCCCCCTCCAGAACCAGTGAAGAGTTACATCCACTACCTCAGTCCTTGGCAGGATGAAGCAATCTGGGCGCCAAGCCCCCTCCAGAACCAGTGGAGATTCACATCCACTACCTCTGTCCTTGGCAGGATGAAGCACTCTGGGCACCAAGCCCCCTCCAGAACCAGTGGAGAAATGCATCCACTACCTCAGTCCTTGGCAGGATGAAGCATTCTGGGCACCAAGCCCCCTCCAGAACCAGTGGAGAGTTACATCCACCACCTCAGTCCTTGGCAGGATGAAGCACTCTGGGCACCAAGCCCCCTCAAGAACCAGTGGAGGTTCACATCCACTACCTCTGTCCTTGGCAGGATGAAGCACTCTGGTCACCAAGCCCCCTCCAGAACCAGTGGAGAAAGGCATCCACTACCTCTGTCCTTGGCAGGATGAAGCACTCTGGGCACCAAGCCCCCTCTAGAACCAGTGGAGAGTTACATCCATTACCTCAGTCCTTGGCAGGATGAAGCACTCTGGGCACCAAGCCCCCTCCAAAACCAGTGGAGAGTTACATCCACTACCTCTGTCCTTGGCAGGATGAAGCACTCTGGGCACCAAGCCCCCTCCAGAACCAGTGGAGATTCACATCCACTACCTTTGTCCTTGGCAGGATGAAGCACTCTGGGCACCAAGCCCCCTCCCGAACCAGTGGAGAAAGGCATCCACTACCTCAATCCTTGGCAGGATGAAGCACACTGGGCAGCAAGCCCCCTCCAGAACCAGTGGAGAAAGGCATCCACTACCTCAGTCCTTGGCAGGATGAAGCGCTATGGGCACAAAGCCCCCTCCAGAACCAGTGGAGACTGTTATCCACTTGAGAGACTGTGGCCTTGCACTCCCCAGGATGAAGCAGTGGGTAACCCACCCACTGTAGAGACTTGAGAGACTGTGGCTTTGCACTACCCAGGATTGAACAGTGGGCAACCCACCCACTGTAGAGACTTGAGAGTCCATGACTTTGAACTCCCCAGGATTGAACAGTGGGCAACCCACCCACTGTAGAGACTTGAGAGACTGTGGCTTTGCACTCCCCAGGATTGGACAGTGGGCATGGATCCCCCTCGTGGATCAGGCTTCGTGCACTTATCCGGCTGAGGTGCCCCCCCTTCCCTTCCCCCTGAGGTGCCTGTTTTAGTTCTATCTGATGCCCCAGCAGTGTTCTCTCCGTCTTGTTCAGGTAATGAGTGTGGGCCTCGCCCATGCCTTTTGGGCCCAGTGGTTCACGGACTATGATGGTGGAATCCCTTGGACTTGTGTTCTTGGTGTATATAATTGTTTATAGTGTAAATGTATATATATATATATATATATATATATGCAAATATTTTGGATTTATGCAATTGAATATATTCCAATTGTTCAACTAATTTCCTTTTGTCCTTGCATTCTTCCGGGGGGGTTGGGGGGTGTAACTGTAATGTATCATGCTGTATTTGTGTGTGTGTATTGTAGTGGGTGAGGGTGGGGATGGGGGTGTAGGGTGTTGCATGTGTGTGTGTCACTGTTTTTTCCCTCCCCCCTCCCCTGTGTCGTAGGTGCAGTACTCACCGTGGTCTTCGCCACCGGCGTTCGTGCTCCTGGTAGAGGAGCAGGAAGATAAAGGCTGGAAGAATCTGAAGTTCCGGTTCCATGGCGTCCTGTTTCCTCGTGGGATGTGTAGAGGTGAGCTTTTTCCCTTCCAAGTCCTGTTTCCGCTGTGTTTTGTTTGCGGTGAATCCGCCCCGGAAAAGGTGGCGGATTGGCTTGTTGCCTGTCTGTTGGCGGTTACCGCTGCAGTGTTTGTTTGTACCGCCTTGGCAGTCGGAGTATTAAAGTGGCTGTCTATGTTGGCGGTTTCTGCCACAGTCGTAATTCCATTTCTTTTACCGCCGGCCTGTTGGCGGTTTTACCGCTGCTTTAACACCGACCACCAGGGTTGCAACCAGGTGACCCGATTGGCGCTTTTTGTTTCTAGGCGCTAAAAAATCAATAATTCTTTAAAAATTCATAACTCCGGTTCCCCTTATCCGATTTTATTCATTTTTGTGTCACTTTAAAGTAAAAAATGTAATAGATTTTTATTAATTGGTTTTGGATTTTCAAACTGTTTCCTGTGTTTTATTTAAATACTGTTTTGTGATATTTGAATGCTTTACACTCTGTCTCCTAAGTTAAGCCTTGTTGCTCGTTGCCAAGCTACCAAGGGTTGAGGTGGGTTTAATTTACTGAGACCTAAATGGACCTAAGTGGAGGTTAGTGGCCTAATGCTAAGTGTAGGTACTTACCTGCCCTTACCAATAACCCATTTTCCAACATTTTTGGTGCGCAGTGGTGGGATCCTGTACTTGTGTTCAGTATCACATTACAGTTTAAGTAAAACAAATTAAAAATCCTTTAAATTGTCCTAGTGCAAAAAAAAATTTAATTTTTAATTTGGATTAATTTCAATTATTTAATTTTTGTGATTTTTCTAAATTCTTGTTTCCAATTTTTGCAAAATGTTTTTGTTGACACAAAACTGGGGAACATTGGAGCTTGATCTGGCTAGCCTACCCACACTGACAGTAATCCAGCTTAGGCGGTTGTGTACTGAAAGAGGGTTGCCTGCAACCACTGACCTCAGGAAGCATGTCCTGATCAAATCCCTGACAGCATGGGCTGAGGCCCAAGAGGTAGACTCAGAGGAAGCTCCAGAGGAGGAAGAAGTAGGGGAGGATGCTATCTCCAACCACTCAGGGGAGGGAGGACATCTGAGCCTAAGTGAGGAGGAGGAAGACCAGTTCTCCCTACACACAGTCACTAGGGTCATACTCAAAGCTAATTGGGGGAAGGGGCTCCCTGCAGGAGGAGAGAACCTGCCCCTCAGGGAAAGAGAGCTGGAGGCCCAGCAAGCAGTTATAGCTTTGGAAGCCAAGAAGCTGGCCCTAGAAGAGAAAAAGTGGGCAAGGGAAGAGAAAAAAGATGGTGGCAGCGACAAAGAAGCTAAGGTGTCCATGGGTGGGGGGTTTTGCCCCAGATTACCCAAGGGGGTGATTCCTGCCTTTGTAGAGGGGGATGATATAGATAAGTGGCTGGGGGCCTTTGAGAGGGCCCTCCAGATGAGGAGAGTCAAGCCTCAGTACTGGGGTTCACTTCTTTGGGAGTTGATCCCCAACTCTTCGAGGGAGAGGCTCCTAACCTTGAAGGGGGAGGAGGCAGACTCATACCCCAGTATGAAGAGATGCTTGACTAAAAAGTTTGGTCTGACCCCAGAACAGTATAGGCTCAAGTTTAGGGACACCCAAAAGATAAGCACCCAGTCCTGGATGGACTTTTTGGACATCTCAGTAAAAGCAATAGAGGGCTGGATACAGGGCAACAAGGTAAGTACCTTTGAGGGGCTGTACAATTTGATTATGACGGAGCACCTTCTAACCAATTGTGTCCAACAGAAGCTCCGCCAGTATCTAGTTGACTCTAAGTTGACCATCCCCAGAGAGCTGGGGGAGGCAGCAGATGACTGGTTAAGAACTAGGGTTAACCAGAAACCCCCAGGGGGTGATCAGAAAAAGGGAGGACGTGGCTCTTCTGAGGGGAAGAACCAAGGGAAAGATGATAAAAAGCCCAAACAGTCCTCACAAGAGTCCCCAAAAACATCTCAGGGTGGGGGAGCCCGAGCCATTCCACTTCTAAGGGGAAAGGGTATCAGGGGAAGAATTATGATCCTGTTAAAGCAGGAAAGTTTCAGGAGTTTGCCAAGGCCGGTAAGTGTTTTGAGTGTCATCAACCTGGACAAAAAAGAGGAGATGCTATCTGCTCCAAGAAGCCCCCCACTGGTGGGCAATCCCAGGGTATTGCTAGTGTAGGGTTGGGGGTGGAGGTTGGCCCAGGGCTGGGATCAGGGTACACAGAGGTCACCTTAGTATCCGTGGGTGGGGTGGACATTGCAACTATGGACACCTTACCTCCCAGCATGGACAGGTATAGGCAGAGGCCTAAAGTCAATGGGACTAAGGTGAAGCTCTGAGAGATAAGGAGCCAGTGTGGCAATGGTCACAGAGAAGCTGGTTTCTCCAGAACAGGTCTTACCTGGTGTCTTCCGCCAAGTGACTTATGCAGATAGCAAAACCAAACTCCATCCCATGGCGAGCCTGGAATGGGGAGCTGTGTCTGGCCCTAAGAAGGTAGCTGTAGCTCCTGCCCTCCCAGTAGAGTGTCTGCTGGGAAATGATCTTGAAGCATCTAAATGGTCAGAGGTGGAGAGAAGGGTCCATGCACAGATGCTGGACCTCCCTGAATGGGTGTGTGCTGTGATCAGGTCACAGGCAGCACAACAGGGAAGTGCTGGACACTTGGACCCTGGAACAATGGGCCAAGCCTCCAAGAAGAAGAGAAAGGGCACTGGGTCTGGCTTGCCATCCTCTACAAGTACAGTGGATCAGGAGGAATCCAACCCTGAGGGGGAGGATCTAACCTCTGAGGGAGGGCCACTTCCCTTGCAAGCTCTGCCTGACTTGGCAGAACTGCAAGGGGCAGGTGGGCCCACCAGAGAAGAGTTGTGCCAGGGACAAAGAGAGTGTCCCACTCTTGAGGGCCTGAGACAGACTGCTGCCATGCAAGAACAAGGGGATACCAGTGGGTACCACAAGGTTTACTGGGAGGATGGAGTTCTCTACACCGAACAAGGGACTCCAAACCAGGGGCAACCAGGAGAGTAGTGGTCCCCCAGAAGTATAGAGAATTCCTCCTTACCTTAAGCCATGATATTCCCTTAACTAAACATTTGAGACAGACCAAGACCTGGAACAGGCTGGTAAAACAATTGGCCCCAAATTTTGGAAAAAGTCAAGGAGTTTTGCTGCTCCTGTGTCACCTGCCAAGCCAGTGGCAAGGCATGGGGCAAGCCAAAGGCTCCCTTGATACCACTGCCAGTGGTTGGGACTCCCTTTGAGAGGGTGGGGATTGACATTGTTGGTCCCCTAGACCCACCAACTGCCTCAGGTAACAGGTACATTTTGGTGGCTGTGAACCATGCCACCAGGTACCCTGAGGGAATACCCCTCCGGACAGTCACTGCTCCCACAGTGGCTAGGGCCCTACTTGGGGTGTTCACCAGAGTGGGGTTCCCAAAGGAGGTGGTCTCAGATAGGGGCACAAATTTTATGTCTGCCTATCTGAAATCCATGTGGGATGAGTGTGGTGTTACTTATAAGTTCACCACCCCCTATCATCCACAGACCAATGGTCTGGTGGAAAGATTTAATAAGACGCTGAGGGGCATGATCATGGGTTTGTCTGACAAACTCAGGAGGAGATGGCATATTCTCCTCCCATGCCTGCTGTTTGCCTACAGAGAGGTGCCACAGAAGGGGGTTGGATTCAGCCCCTTTGAGTTACTGTTTGGGCACCCTGTAAGAGGCCCATAGTGCTTGGTGAGAGAGTCTTGGGAGAAGCCTCTCAAAGAGTCCAAGGAGATTGTGCTAGATTATGTGCTGAGCCTGCTGTCACGCATGGCTGAGTACATGAAGAAGGCAACCAGAAACCTGGAGGCCAGCCAAGAGTTCATGAAGCTCTGGTATGATCAGAAGGCTACCATGCCTGAGTATCGCCCAGGACAGCTGGTGTGGGTTTTGGAGCCCATGGCTCCTAGGGTACTTCAGGCCAAATGGACTGGGCCCTATACAATTGTGGAGAAAAAGGGTGAGGTCACCTACTTGGTGGACCTTGGCACCCCCAGGAATCCTCATAAGATCCTGCATGTTAATAGGTTGACATCTCACCAGGACAGGGCAGACATGACCATGCTGATGGTCATTGATGAAGGGAAGGCGGAGGAGAGTGAACCTCTGCCAGACCTCCTGTCCTCAAATGAGCAAGATGGGTCAGTGGAGGGAGTGGTGCTCTCTCCTAAGTTGACAGACCCGCAGCAAAAGACTGCAGACAAGTTTTTGAGCAGTTGCTAGTCTGTTCCCCCTGATCCCTGGACTCACCAATTGGTGTGTCCATGACATTGACACTGGTGACAGCTTACATGTCAAGAACAAGCTGTACAGGCTGTCTGACCAGGTCAAGGTCAACATCAAAGCTGAAGTGGCTAAGATGTTGGAGCTCAAGGTAATTGAGCCCTCTGACAGTCCTTGGTCCAGTCCAGTGGTACTGGTGCCCAAACCTAATCCCCAAGGTGGGAAGAAGGAATTGAGATTCTGTGTGGACTACAGAGGTCTAAATGCAGTCACTAGGACTGATGCATACCCCATGCCTAGAGCTGATGAGCTCATTGATAGGTTTGGGGCTGCCAAATTCCTGAGCACCTTTGATCTGACCTCAGGATACTGTCAGCTTGCCTTAAGTCCAGGAGCTAAGGAGAGGTCAGCATTTTCCACACCAGAGGGCCACTTTCAGTTCTTATCCGACCTCAGGATACTGTCAGATTGCCTTAAATCCAGGAGCTAAGGAGAGGTCAGCATTTTCCACACCAGAGGGCCACTTTCAGTTCAAGGTGATGCCCTTTGGCCTGAAAAATGCTCCTGCCACCTTCCAACGGTTGGTGAATAGAGTCCTGTCTGGGTTGGAATCTTTCAGTGCAGCTTATCTGGATGATATAGCTGTATTCAGTTCCACCTGAGAGGACCACCTGGCTCACCTGAAGGAAGTGCTTCAGGCCCTGCTTCAAGCAGGCCTGACTATCAAGTAAAGCAAGTGCCAGATAGGGCAAAGCTCAGTTGTGTACCTGGGCCACCTTGTTGGTAGAGGCCTTGTATAACCTCTCCAGCCCAAGATCCAGACTATCCTGGATTGGGAGTCTCCTAAAACCCAGACTCAGGTCAGGGCCTTTCTTGGCCTGACTGGGTACTACAGGAGGTTTGTTCAGAATTATGGGACCATAGTGGCCCCTCTGACTGGGCTCACCTCCAAGAAACAACCCAAGAAGGTCATTTGGACCCCAGAGTGTCAGAAAGCTTTTGACCCCCTAAAACAGGCTATGTGTTCAGCACCAGTGTTACTGGCTCCTGACTACAGCAAGGAGTTTATAGTGCAAACAGATGCTTCAGAGGAAGGGATTGGGGCAGTGCTAGCACAAGTTAATGAAGAGGGCTAAGATCAACCAGTTGCCTTCATCAGCAGACGACTACTTCCCAGAGAGAAAATATGGAGTGCAATTGAGAGGGAGGCCTTTGCTGTGGTCTGGTCCCTGAAGAAGTTGAGGCCATACCTGTTTGGCACTCACTTCCATGTACAAACTGACCACAGACCTCTCAGATGGTTGATGCAAATGAGGGGGGAGAACCCAAAACTGTTAAGGTGGTCCATTTTCCTACAGGGGATGCACTTCACAGTGGAGCACAGACCTGGGACTGCCCATGCCAATGCAGATAGCCTTTCCAGGTTTTTCCACTTAGCTGATGAGGACTACCAGGGTGTAGGTTAGTACCCATCACCTTTCATCTGGGGGGGTGGTGTAGGAAAGTCCTCCTTTTTGCCCTGGTCACCCCACACTTTTTGGACAGGTACTGGTGGTTACTGACTCTTGGCTGTGCCCTGGGTACTGCTTACCAGTCCAAGGGCCATTGCCCTGTGTAAAGTGGATATGCAAATTAGGCTAATTATAATTGGCTAAGTTAACCTACCTATAAGTCCCTAGTATATGGTAGGGCATGTAGGTGTAGGGACCACAGCATAGGTAGTGCACCCATAAGTGCACTACTGAGGTGCCCAGTGTCATTTTAAAGGCAGGCCTGCCTTGCTGGCTGCTTTTAAATCAAAGTTATATGCAAATTCGACTTTGGAATTAAAAGTAGTTTGAAAGTCTTAAACTACCTTATTTCTACATATAATTCCCCCCTAAGGTGTGCCCTATGTGCCCCTAGGGCTGGGTGCCATGTAACTATAAGCAGGGACCTTATAAAAATAGTTTTATAAGCCCTGGTGAAGTAAAAACTGCCAAATTCGTTTTTCCCTCATTGTAGTGAATGGCCTCCATAGGCTAGAATGGGGAGGCTTTATTTTAATTTTAAAAGTCCCCTTAAGTAATGGATACCAAGACTTTGGTATCAAATTAATTGTAATAATAAAACCCACAACTTCCAGTTGTTGGATTTAATATAACTTGTTCAGGTAAAGAGTTTTAAACTTTACCTGAAAAGTTGCCAATTTCAGCCCTGCATTGTTTTGCTGCTGTGCCCTGAGTGGCCAGCCTCTGGCAGTCTGGCTGCCTGGATGAGGTGTGAAGTGGCCTGGCTTCACACAAAGAGATGTGCCTGTGGGAAGGAATTTCCCCTCAGCAGATGGTGAGGCAGGAAGGGGGAGGGCTGCCAAACTGGTCTTCAAAGGCAGAGAAGGACATTTAGAACAACCCAGCAACACCCCCACATCCTGCAACCCCAGACAACTAGGTGCCCCCTTGATTAGATTGGAGAGGGCAGTAGAGGGGTGTATTTATGATTTTTAGCCACACCAGTGGATGGGCTCAGCCAGATGTAACCTCCAAAAATCAGATTCAGCCATGATGGATTTTTGAAGAATGTTGCCTCCTGGGATTGATTTTTGCCACACTTCCCAGGAAGTGGTCATCACAGAGGGAAGGACCCTGCACCTGATTGGAGAATCAGGACCCCCCTGTTTTTCACCAAGGAGCAACGATAAAACTGGCAGACCTGCACCCACACCTCAGAACCCCATTAGATTCCAACAAGGAAGAACCAAAGGAGAGGAAGGACTGCCCTGCTGGACCCCTGGCCTGCACCTGGAACCTGCACTCAGAAGGACTGCACCAGCTGCACACTTGGGCTTCACCACAAGAAGGACTTTGCTTGGCTTCAACTGGTTCAAGGAGGGACTCCCTGTTTGCTACAGGTGAAAAATTGCTAACCAGAGTCCCCTGCACCAACTCCTGAAGAAATCAACCAGCTTACCGCTGCCCAGTGGCCAAAAAGGAGTTTGCGCCGGGTGCATTCTGGGAGTTGTAGTCTGCACCCCCAAGGATTATCTCAGGGCTTCTGGACCCTTGGGGTGAGCTGTGGACCCCAGAAGAACCTTAAAGGAACATCTGGGAGAAGCCCCAGAAGTTTGGAGAAGTTTTGAAAAAAAGCTACATAGAGGGACCGACCTGCCATGGCAACTCTAGCCGGCTTGCCTCAACCTGGACCCGGCCTGATTTGCAGGTTTGTCCCGGTAAAGAAAATCTCCAAAAAAGAGACTTAGGGGGTCATTACGACCCTGGCCACCAGCGGTAAGTTGGCAGTAACACCGCCAACAGGCTGGCGGTGTTCCGCCAGCAATTGTGACCGTGGCGGAAAAGCCACGGCCATACCGCCAGCCCCTCCACTTTCCCGCCAGGATTCCGCCTGGCGGTCAGAATCCCCAGGGCAGCGGTGCATACACCGCTGCCCTGGGGATTGTGAGTCCCCGACCGCCAGCCTGTCCGTGGCGGTACACACCGCCATTGAAAGGCTGGCGGTAAGGGGACTTGGGGTGCCCCTGGGGGCCCCTGCACTGCCCATGCACTTGGCATGTGCAATGCAGGGGCCCCCAGGCATAGCCACGTCGCGCATTTCACTGCCTGAATTTGGGGCAGTGAAAGGTGCGACGGGTGCTACTGCACCCGCTGCACATCAGCATTGCCACCGGCTCTATTATGAGCCGGCAGCAATGTTGATGTGACATTTCCGCTGGGCCAGCGGAAATGTCATAATAGGGAGCCAGGAATACCGCCGGCAATGGCGGTATTCTGTCTCCCGCTTCCTCTGCGATCTTTTGAAAAGACCGCCGAGGTCGTAATGACCCCCTAAGTCCGAAGGTAAAAAGTTGACCGGGACCTCACAGCCAGCGTATCCGACGAGGGCTCCAGGGACGTCGGATCAAGATCCAGGTTTACCCCAGTCGAAGGATTTTCACCTCTAAAAGACGACTAAGTCTGAAGGTAAAAATCTCCACCGAGGATTCCCATGACGCGTATCTGGAGAAGGGCTCCAGGAGGTCGGATTGGACTGGCAGGTTCGTCCCGCTGAATAAAATCTTCAGAAAAGAGACTAAGGTGGTCCTTACAACCTCGGCGGTCCTTTTACAAGACCGCCGAGGAACCGCCGTGCGGAAGACGGCCAGTAGTGGCGGTTTGCCACTCGGCGTATTATGACTGTTGGCTGCTCTCCTTCCTTTTTCGGACAGAGAGCCGCCAACAGCCAGTTGCTCCACCTCCACCGCCACGCCAACAGAACACAGCCCAGTGAATCACGTCCTGTGATTCGGCGCGGCGGTGTTCTGTTGGTGGTGTGGTGTCGGCAGAGCAGCCCCCATGGCTCCCGTTCCCTCCTGGAGGATCGACGGAACGGGTAAGTCGATCGTCCGTTAGGGAGGGGGATAGGGGGTGTTGTGTGTTGTGTGGGTGCATGGGGCTGTGCGTCTGTGTATGTAGAGGGTGTGTGTGAGTGCGTGTATGCTTGCGGGTGTGTTGCGTGTTTTGGGAATGTGTGCGTGTATGTATGTCTGTATGGATGTGATTGTGTATGCAGGGGGTGGGGGAGACCCCTATCAGTGCCAGGGAAGGAATTCCCTGGCACTGATAGTGCTTACCGCAATGGATTTCATGGCGGTTCCTACCGCTGGAAATCCGCGGCGGTAAGCCGGGTCGAAATACCGGCGGCGGTATTGTGGCAGCCGCTGGGCTCTAGACCCATGGTCATAATACTAAAAAAAAGACCGCCAGCCTGTTGGGTGTCTTACCGCCGCTTCTCCGCCTTCCGCCAGGGTCATAATGACCCCCTAAGTGTGAAGGTAAACTTTTAACCGAGGCCTCCCGCGGCCTGTAGCCGAGCAGGGCTCCATCGTGGTCAGCCTTAAACTTTGACTTTGCCCCGGTCGAGGTGCAACCAGATGACCCCATTGGCGCTTTTTGTTTCTAGGGGCTAAAAAACAATAATTCTTTAAAAATTCATAACTCCGGTTCCCCTTATAAGATTTTATTCATGTTTGTGTCATTTTAAAGATAAAAATATAATCTATTGTTATAAATTGGTTTTGGAGTTTCAAATTGTTTCCTGTGTTTTATTTAATTACTGTTTTGTGATATTTGAATGCTTTACACTCTGGGGGTCATTCCGACCCTGGCGGTCATGGACCGTCAGGGCCAGGGACGAAGGAAGCACCGCCAACAGGCTGGCGGTGCTTCAGGGGCAATTCTGACCGCGGCTTTACCGCCGGTTTTCCCCTGCCCCAGGGAATCCTCCACGGCGGCGCTGCAAGCAGCGCTGCCATGGGGATTCCGACCCCCTTCCCGCCAGCCTGTTCCTGGCGGTTTACACCGCCAGGAAGAGGCTGGCGGGAACGGGTGTCGTGGGGCCCCTGGGGGCCCCTGCAGTGCCCATGCCACTGGCATGGGCACTGCAGGGGCCCCCTAACAGGGCCCCATTAAGATTTTCAGTGTCTGCAAAGCAGACACTGAAAATCGCGATGGGTGCCACTGCACCCGTGGCACACCAGCAACTCCGCCGGCTCCATTCGGAGCCGGCTTCATCGTTGCTGGGGCTTTCCCGCTGGGCGGGCGGGCGGCCTTTTGGCGGTCGCCCGCCCGCCCAGCGGGAAAGTCAGAATGACCGCCGCGGTCATTTGACCGCGGTACGGTCTTCTGGCGGGGGAACTTTGGCGGGCGGCCACCGCCGCCCGCCGAAGTTGGAATGACCCCTTCTGTCTCCTAAGTTCAGCCTTGTCGCTCATTGCCAAACTACCAAGGGTTGAGCTGGGTTTAATTTACTGAGACCTAACTGGACCTAGGTGGAGGTTAGTGGCCTTTTCCTAAATGTAGGTACTTGCCTGCCCTTACCAATAACCCATTTTCCAACAGAGGAGAATAACATAAATTTGACTCCAACCTAAAGATAAACTGTAGGAAACTACCATCTTGCCTGGCATGTTACCCCCATTTTTCACTGTATATATGTTAGTTGTATGTGTCACTGGGACCCTGGTAAACCCAGGGCCCCAGTGCTCATAAGTGTGCCTGAATGTGTTACCTGTGTAGTGACTAACTGTCTCACTGAGGCTCTGCTAATCAGAACCTCAGTGGTTATGCTCTCTCATTTCTTTCCAAATTGTCACTAACAGGCTAGTGACCATTTTTACCAATTTACATTGGCTTACTGGAACACCCTTATAATTCCCTAGTATATGGTACTGAGGTACCCAGGGTATTGGGGTTCCAGGAGATCCCTATGGGCTGCAGCATTTCTTTTGCCACCCATAGGGAGCTCTGACAATTCTTACACAGGCCTGCCACTGCAGCCTGAGTGAAATAACGTCCACGTTATTTCACAGCCATTTTACACTGCACTTAAGTAACTTATAAGTCACCTATATGTCTAACCTTTACCTGGTAAAGGTTAGGTGCAAAGTTACTTAGTGTGAGGGCACCCTGGCACTAGCCAAGGTGCCCCCACATTGTTCAGAGCCAATTCCCTGAACTTTGTGAGTGCGGGGACACCATTACACACGTGCACTACATATAGGTCACTACCTATATGTAGCTTCACAATGGTAACTCCGAATATGGCCATGTAACATGCCTATGATCATGGAATTGCCCCCTCTATGCCATCCTGGCATAGTTGGCACAATCCCATGATCCCAGTGGTCTGTAGCACAGACACTGGTACTGCCAAACTGCCCTTCCTGGGGTTTCACTGCAGCTGCTGCTGCTGCCAACCCCTCAGACAGGCATCTGCCCTCCTGGGGTCCAGCCAGGCCTGGCCCAGGATGGCAGAACAAAGAACTTCCTCTGAGAGAGGGTGTGACACCCTCTCCCTTTGGAAAATGGTGTGAAGGCAGGGGAGGAGTAGCCTCCCCCAGCCTCTGGAAATGCTTTGTTGGGCACAGATGTGCCCAATTCTGCATAAGCCAGTCTACACCGGTTCAGGGGACCCCTTAGCCCTGCTCTGGCGCGAAACTGGACAAAGGAAAGGGGAGTGACCACTCCCCTGACCTGCACCTCCCCTGGGAGGTGTCCAGAGCTCCTCCAGTGTGCTCCAGACCTCTGCCATCTTGGAAACAGAGGTGCTGCTGGCACACTGGACTGCTCTGAGTGGCCAGTGCCACCAGGTGACGTCAGAGACTCCTTCTGATAGGCTCCTTCAGGTGTTAGTAGCCTATCCTCTCTCCTAGGTAGCCAAACCCTCTTTTCTGGCTATTTAGGGTCTCTGTCTCTGGGGAAACTTTAGATAACGAATGCAAGAGCTCATCCGAGTTCCTCTGCATCTCTCTCTTCACCTTCTGCCAAGGAATCGACTACTGACCGCGCTGGAAGCCTGCAAACCTGCAACATAGTAGCAAAGACGACTACTGCAACTCTGTAACGCTGATCCTGCCGCCTTCTCAACTGTTTTCCTGCTTGTGCATGCTGTGGGGGTAGTCTGCCTCCTCTCTGCACCAGAAGCTCCGAAGAAATCTCCCGTGGGTCGACGGAATCTTCCCCCTGCAACCGCAGGCACCAAAAAGCTGCATTACCGGTCCCTTGGGTCTCCTCTCAGCACGACGAGCGAGGTCCCTCGAATCCAGCGACTCTGTCCAAATGACCCCCACAGTCCAGTGACTCTTCAGTCCAAGTTTGGTGGAGGTAAGTCCTTGCCTCACCTCACTGGGCTGCATTGCTGGGAACCGCAACTTTTGCAGCTACTCCGGCCCCTGTGCACTTCCGGTGGAAATCCTTTGTGCACAGCCAAGCCTGGGTCCACGGCACTCTAACCTGCATTGCACGACTTTCTAAGTTGGTCTCCGGTGACGTGGGACTCCTTTGTGTGACTTCGGGTGAGCACTGTTTCATGCATCCTTGTAGTGCCTGTTTCTGGCACTTTTCCAGGTGCTACCTGCTTCAGAGAGGGCTCCTTGTCTTGCTCGACGTCCCCTCTCTCTGCTGGTCCAATTTGCGACCTCCTGGTCCCTCCTGGGCCTCAGCAGCGTCCAAAAATGCTAACCGCACGATTTGCAGCTAGCAAGGCTTGTTGGCGTTCTTTTGGCGGGAAAACACTTTTGCACAACTCTCCACGGCGAGAGAGATCCGTCCACCAAAGGGGAAGTCTCTAGCCCTTCTCGTTCCTGCAGAAACCGCAGCTTCTTCTGTCCAGTAGAAGCTTCTTTGCACCCGCAGCTGGCATTTCCTGGGCATTTGCCCATCTCCGACTTGCTTGTGACTTTTGGACTTGGTCCCCTTGTTCCACAGGTACCCTAGATTGGAAATCCACAGTTGTTGCATTGTTGGTTTGTGTCTTTCCTGCATTATTCCTCTAACACGACTTCTTTGTCCTTAGGGGAACTTTAGTGCACTTTGCACTCACTTTTTCAGGGTCTTGGGGAGGGTTATTTTGCTAACTCTCACTATTTTCTAATAGTCCCAGCGACCCTCTACAAGGTCACATAGGTTTGGGGTCCATTCGTGGTTCGCATTCCACTTTTGGAGTATATGGTTTGTGTTGCCCCTATCCCTATGTTTCCCCATTGCATCCTATTGTAACTATACATTGTTTGCACTGTTTTCTAAGACTATACTGCATATTTTTGCTATTGTGTATATATATCTTGTGTATATTTCCTATCCTCTCACTGAGGGTACACTCTAAGATACTTTGGCATATTGTCATAAAAATAAAGTACCTTTATTTTTAGTATAACTGTGTATTGTGTTTTCTTATGATATTGTGCATATGACACTAGGTGGTACTGTAGTAGCTTCACACGTCTCCTAGTTCAGCCTAAGCTGCTCTGCTAAGCTACCATTATCTATCAGCCTAAGCTGCTAGACACCCTATACACTAATAAGGGATAACTGGGCCTGGTGCAAGGTGCAAGTACCCCTTGGTACTCACTACAAGCCAGTCCAGCCTCCTACATTGGTTGTGCAGCGGTGGGATAAGTGCTTTGAGACTACTTACCACTCTTGTCATTGTACTTTTCATAAGAGAAAAATATACAAAACAAGGTCAGTGTATATACACATAGCCAAAAAGTTTTGCATTTCCTCTTTTCACTCTTTTCTAAGTGCTGAAAAGTACTTCTAACTTTCTAAAAAGTTCAAAAAAGTTTAAAAGTTATTTTCTCTGTCTTTCTAAAAGCTCTGACAAACTTTTTATCTTTACTATCACTTTAACTCTCTCTAAAAATGTCTGGCACAGGCCAAAATGTTGATCTGTCCAAACTTGCATATGATCACCTTAGCTGGAAAGGAGCAAGGAGTCTCTGCATAGAGAGAGGTTTGAGTGTAGGGAAGAATCCTTCCTTAGAACTGTTAATTAACATGCTTAGAGTACAGGATAAGGCCATAAGTGCCCAATCTGTTGAAAAAGTAGCTAATGGTTCTCAATCTGATCCAGGGACTCCTCCAGGAAAAGATTCAGGAAAGAAACTTCCTAGCCTGCCCATTACTAGACAGTCTAGCATAGTTGGTAATGATGATGAGCCACACCATATAAATAGTGTTGTCTCACATCATAGCAAAAGCATTTATTCTCACCATACTGGTAGTGATGTTTCTGTTAACCAAGCTGTTAGGGTGGCTTCTGTAAGGGACAGGTCTCCTTCTCTCCATTCTCACCATACTTCTGTTTCAAGGCATGTCCCTCCCACCCACCCTGATGACAGATTGTTAGAAAGGGAGCTTAATAGATTGAGAGTGGAACAAACCAGACTGAAGCTCAAGAAGCAACAGCTGGATTTGGATAGACAGACTTTAGAAGTAGAGAAGGAGAGACAGAAACTGGGTTTAGAAACCCATGGTGGCAGCAGCAGTATTCCCCATAGTCATCCTGCAAAAGAGCATGATTCCAGGAATCTGCACAAGATAGTTCCCCCTTACAAGGAGGGGGATGACATTAACAAGTGGTTTGCTGCACTTGAGAGGGCCTGTGTTGTACAGGATATCCCTGAAAGGCAGTGGGCTGCTATCCTATGGCTATCATTTAGTGGAAAAGGTAGGGATAGGCTCCTTACTGTGAAAGAAAATGATGCTAATAATTTCCAAGTTCTTAAGAATGCACTCCTGGATGGTTATGGCTTAACCACTGAACAATACAGGATAAAGTTCAGAGAGACCAAAAAGGAGTCTTCACAAGACTGGGTTGATTTCATTGACCTTTCAGTGAAGGCCTTGGAGGGGTGGTTACATGGCAGTAAAGTTACTGATTATGACAGCCTGTATAACTTGATCCTGAGAGAGCATATTCTTAATAATTGTGTGTCTGATTTGTTGCACCAGTCCTTGGTGGACTCTGATCTGACCTCTCCCCAAGAATTGAGAAAGAAGGCAGACAAATGGGTCAGAACAAGGGTGAACAGAAAAGTTCATACAGGGGGTGACAAAGATGGCAACAAAAAGAAGGATGGTAAGTCTTCTGACAAGGGTGGGGACAAATCTAAAAATGAGTCTTCATCAGGCCCACAAAAACACTCTGGTGGGGGTGGTGGGCCCAAATCCTCTTTTAATCAGAACAAGGAAAAGAAACCATGGTGCTATTTATGTAAAATAAAAGGCCATTGGACAACAGATCCCAGTTGTCCAAAGAAAGGCACCAAGCCTCCTACCACTACAACCCCTACTGCTACACCTAGTGTCCCTACTAATAGCAGTGGTGGTGGGAGCAAACCTACTAATAGCCAATCCAAGGGAGTAGCTGGGCTCACTATTGGTAACTTAGTTGGGGTTGGCCTTATTAGGGAGGCCACAGAGGCTGTGTTAGTCTCTGAGGGGGCTATTGATTTAGCCACCTTAGTTGCTTGTCCCCTTAATATGGATAAGTACAAGCAGCTACCCCTAATAAATGGTGTTGAGGTTCAGGCCTACAGGGACACTGGTGCCAGTGTGACTATGGTCATAGAGAAACTGGTCCACCCTGAACAACACCTACTTGGTCACCAGTACCAAGTAACCGATGCTCACAACAACACACTTAGCCACCCCATGGCTGTTGTAAATCTCAACTGGGGGGGGGTTACTGGTCCAAAGAAAGTTGTGGTAGCTTCAGATTTACCTGTAGACTGTCTATTAGGGAATGATTTGGAGACATCAGCTTGGTCAGATGTGGAGTTGGAGGCCCATGCAGCAATGCTGGGCATTCCAGGGCATATTTTTGCTTTGACAAGGGCTCAGGCCAAAAAGCAAAAAGGACAGGGAAGCTTGGATCCTGGAACAATGGACCAAGTGCTCCCTAAAGCTAGGGCTAGTAGAAGCAAACCACTTCCTACTATCCCTCCCTCTACAGTGGATTCTACTTCTGAGGAAGAAGAATTCCCTCCCTGTGCAGAACCTACACCAGAGGAGCTGGAAGCAGACACTGCTGAGCTTTTGGGTGAAGGGGGGCCTGCCAGAGAGGAGCTGAGTGTGGCACAGCAAACCTGTCCCACATTAGAGGGTCTCAGACAGCAAGCTGTCAAACAGGCTAATGGGGATGTCAGTGACTCTCACAGAGTTTACTGGGAGGACAACCCCTTGTACACTGAGCATAGGGATCCTAAACCTGCAGCTGCCAGGAGATTAGTGATTCCTCAGGAGTACAGAAAGTTCCTCCTAACCCTGGCACATGACATTCCCCTAGCTGGGCACCTGGGTCAAATGAAAACTTGGGACAGACTGGTTCCATTGTTTCATTGGCCTAGGATGTCTGAGGACACAAAGGAATTTTGTAAGTCCTGTGAAACCTGTCAAGCCAGTGGCAAGACAGGTGGCACCCCAAAGGCACCCCTTATTCCGCTGCCTGTGGTTGGGGTTCCCTTTGAAAGGGTAGGGGTTGACATAGTTGGCCCCCTTGACCCTCCTACTGCTTCAGGCAATAGATTTATCTTGGTGGTAGTGGACCATGCCACAAGATATCCTGAAGCTATTCCTTTAAGGACCACTACAGCACCTGCAGTGGCAAAGGCCCTCCTGGGAATATTTTCCAGGGTGGGCTTCCCAAAGGAAGTGGTATCAGACAGGGGAAGCAATTTCATGTCTGCATACTTAAAGGCCATGTGGAAGGAGTGTGGTGTAACGTACAAGTTCACAACACCCTATCATCCACAAACAAATGGACTGGTGGAGAGATTTAATAAAACTCTCAAAGGCATGATTATGGGTCTCCCTGAAAAACTCCGCAGGAGATGGGATATCCTTCTACCATGCCTCCTTTTTGCCTACAGGGAGGTACCCCAGAAAGGAGTGGGCTTCAGTCCCTTTGAAATTCTTTTTGGACACCCTGTTAGGGGTCCACTCACACTTGTAAAGGAGGGTTGGGAACAACCTTTAAAAGCTCCTAAGCAGGATATTGTGGATTATGTACTTGGCCTCAGATCAAGGATGGCTGAGTACATGAAAAAGGCCAGTAAAAACCTTCAGGCCAGCCAAGAGCTCCAGAAGCAATGGCATGATCAGAAGGCTGTTTTGGTTCAGTACCAACCAGGGCAGAAAGTGTGGGTCTTGGAGCCTGTGGCCCCAAGAGTACTCCAAGATAAATGGAGTGGACCCCACACAATTGTTGAAAAGAAGGGAGAAGTCACCTATTTAGTTGACTTAGGCACTGCCAGGAGTCCCCTTAGGGTGCTCCATGTCAACCGCCTGAAACCCTACTATGACAGGGCTGATCTCACCCTGCTCATGGCAACTGATGAGGGACAGGAAGAAGACAGTGATCCTCTACCTGATCTCTTCTCTTCCACAGAACAAGATGCTCTTGTGGAAGGTATAGTTTTGGCTGATTGTCTTACTGCTGAGCAGAAAGATAATTGCATAAATCTCCTAGATCAATTCTCTGAACTCTTCTCTACTGTGCCAGGTACCACTTCTTGGTGTGAGCACACTATAGATACTGGAGACAGCTTGCCTGTCAAAAGTAAGATCTATAGGCAGCCTGACCATGTCAGGGACTGCATAAAGCAAGAGGTCCAGAAAATGTTAGAACTAGGAGTGGTTGAGCACTCTGACAGTCCATGGGCTTTTCCTGTGGTACTGGTACCAAAACCCCATTCCAAAGATGGAAAGAAGGAAATGCGGTTTTGTGTAGACTATAGAGGTCTCAACTTGGTAACCAAAACTGATGCTCACCCTATACCCAGAGCAGATGAGCTCATAGATACACTGGCATCTGCCAAGTATCTAAGCACTTTTGATTTGACTGCAGGGTATTGGCAGATCAAATTGTCAGAAGATGCTAAACCTAAGACTGCATTTTCTACCATTGGAGGACATTACCAGTTTACTGTAATGCCTTTTGATTTGAAAAATGCACCTGCCACTTTTCAGAGGTTGGTGAACACAGTCCTGCAAGGGCTGGAAGCTTTCAGTGCAGCATATTTGGACGATATAGCTGTCTTTAGCTCCAGCTGGGATGATCACCTGGTCCACTTATGGAAAGTTTTGGAGGCCCTGCAAAAGGCAGGCCTCACTATCAAGGCTTCAAAGTGCCAGATAGGGCAGGGTAAGGTGGTTTATCTGGGACACCTTGTTGGTGGGGAACAGATTGCACCACTTCAGGGGAAAATCCAAACAATTATTGATTGGGTTCCCCCTACCACTCAGACTCAGGTGAGGGCCTTCCTTGGCCTCACTGGGTATTACAGGAGGTTCATTAAGAACTATGGCTCCATTGCAGCCCCTCTTAATGACCTCACATCCAAGAAAATGCCTAAAAAGGTATTATGGACAGCAAACTGTCAGAAAGCTTTTGAGGATCTGAAGCAGGCCATGTGCTCTGCACCTGTCCTGAAAAGCCCTTGTTACTCTAAAAAATTCTATGTCCAAACTGATGCATCTGAATTAGGAGTAGGGGCAGTCCTATCACAACTTAATTCTGAGGGCCAGGATCAACCTGTTGCTTTTATTAGTAGGAGGTTGACCCCTAGAGAAAAGCGTTGGTCTGCCATTGAGAGGGAGGCCTTTGCTGTGGTCTGGGCACTGAAGAAGTTGAGGCCATACCTGTTTGGCACTCACTTCATTGTTCAGACAGACCACAAACCTCTACTTTGGCTAAAACAAATGAAAGGTGAAAATCCTAAATTGTTGAGGTGGTCCATATCCCTACAGGGAATGGACTATACAGTGGAACATAGACCTGGGAGTAGCCACTCCAATGCAGATGGACTCTCCAGATATTTCCACTTAGACAATGAAGACTCATCAGGTCATGGCTAGTCTTATTGTCCTTCTTTTTGGGGGGGGTTGTGTAGGAAAGTACCATCTTGCCTGGCATGTTACCCCCATTTTTCACTGTATATATGTTGTTTTAGTTGTATGTGTCACTGGGACCCTGGTAAACCCAGGGCCCCAGTGCTCATAAGTGTGCCTGAATGTGTTACTTGTGTAGTGACTAACTGTCTCACTGAGGCTCTGCTAATCAGAACCTCAGTGGTTATGCTCTCTCATTTCTTTCCAAATTGTCACTAACAGGCTAGTGACCATTTTTACCAATTTACATTGGCTTACTGGAACACCCTTATAATTCCCTAGTATATGGTACTGAGGTACCCAGGGTATTGGGGTTCCAGGAGATCCCTATGGGCTGCAGCATTTCTTTTGCCACCCATAGGGAGCTCTGACAATTCTTACACAGGCCTGCCACTGCAGCCTGAGTGAAATAACGTCCACGTTATTTCACAGCCATTTTACACTGCACTTAAGTAACTTATAAGTCACCTATATGTCTAACCTTTACCTGGTAAAGGTTAGGTGCAAAGTTACTTAGTGTGAGGGCACCCTGGCACTAGCCAAGGTGCCCCCACATTGTTCAGAGCCAATTCCCTGAACTTTGTGAGTGCGGGGACACCATTACACGCGTGCACTACATATAGGTCACTACCTATATGTAGCTTCACAATGGTAACTCCGAATATGGCCATGTAACATGTCTATGATCATGGAATTGCCCCCTCTATGCCATCCTGGCATAGTTGGCACAATCCCATGATCCCAGTGGTCTGTAGCACAGACACTGGTACTGCCAAACTGCCCTTCCTGGGGTTTCACTGCAGCTGCTGCTGCTGCCAACCCCTCAGACAGGCATCTGCCCTCCTGGGGTCCAGCCAGGCCTGGCCCAGGATGGCAGAACAAAGAACTTCCTCTGAGAGAGGGTGTGACACCCTCTCCCTTTGGAAAATGGTGTGAAGGCAGGGGAGGAGTAGCCTCCCCCAGCCTCTGGAAATGCTTTGTTGGGCACAGATGTGCCCAATTCTGCATAAGCCAGTCTACACCGGTTCAGGGGACCCCTTAGCCCTGCTCTGGTGCGAAACTGGACAAAGGAAAGGGGAGTGACCACTCCCCTGACCTGCACCTCCCCTGGGAGGTGTCCAGAGCTCCTCCAGTGTGCTCCAGACCTCTGCCATCTTGGAAACAGAGGTGCTGCTGGCACACTGGACTGCTCTGAGTGGCCAGTGCCACCAGGTGACGTCAGAGACTCCTTCTGATAGGCTCCTTCAGGTGTTAGTAGCCTATCCTCTCTCCTAGGTAGCCAAACCCTCTTTTCTGGCTATTTAGGGTCTCTGTCTCTGGGGAAACTTTAGATAACGAATGCAAGAGCTCATCCGAGTTCCTCTGCATCTCTCTCTTCACCTTCTGCCAAGGAATCGACTGCTGACCGCGCTGGAAGCCTGCAAACCTGCAACATAGTAGCAAAGACGACTACTGCAACTCTGTAACGCTGATCCTGCCGCCTTCTCGACTGTTTTCCTGCTTGTGCATGCTGTGGGGGTAGTCTGCCTCCTCTCTGCACCAGAAGCTCCGAAGAAATCTCCCGTGGGTCGACAGAATCTTCCCCCTGCAACCGCAGGCACCAAAAAGCTGCATTACCGGTCCCTTGGGTCTCCTCTCAGCACGACGAGCGAGGTCCCTCGAATCCAGCGACTCTGTCCAAGTGACCCCCACAGTCCAGTGACTCTTCAGTCCAAGTTTGGTGGAGGTAAGTCCTTGCCTCACCTCGCTGGGCTGCATTGCTGGGAACCGTGACTTTTGCAGCTACTCCGGCCCCTGTGCACTTCCGGTGGAAATCCTTTGTGCACAGCCAAGCCTGGGTCCACGGCACTCTAACCTGCATTGCACGACTTTCTAAGTTGGTCTCCGGCGACGTGGGACTCCTTTGTGCGACTTCGGGTGAGCACCGTTTCATGCATCCTCGTAGTGCCTGTTTCTGGCACTTCTCCAGGTGCTACCTGCTTCAGAGAGGGCTCCTTGTCTTGCTCGACGTCCCCTCTCTCTGCTGGTCCAATTTGCGACCTCCTGGTCCCTCCTGGGCCTCAGCAGCGTCCAAAAATGCTAACCGCACGATTTGCAGCTAGCAAGGTTTGTTGGCGTTCTTTTGGTGGGAAAACACTTTTGCACAACTCTCCACGGCGAGAGAGATCCGTCCACCAAAGGGGAAGTCTCTAGCCCTTCTCGTTCCTGCAGAAACCGCAGCTTCTTCTGTCCAGTAGAAGCTTCTTTGCACCCGCAGCTGGCATTTCCTGGGCATTTGCCCATCTCCGACTTGCTTGTGACTTTTGGACTTAGTCCCCTTGTTCCACAGGTACCCTAGATTGGAAATCCACAGTTGTTGCATTCTTGGTTTGTGTCTTTCCTGCATTATTCCTCTAACACGACTTCTTTGTCCTTAGGGGAACTTTAGTGCACTTTGCACTCACTTTTTCAGGGTCTTGGGGAGGGTTATTTTGCTAACTCTCACTATTTTCTAATAGTCCCAGCGACCCTCTACAAGGTCACATAGGTTTGGGGTCCATTCGTGGTTCGCATTCCACTTTTGGAGTATATGGTTTGTGTTGCCCCTATCCCTATGTTTCCCCATTGCATCCTATTGTAACTATACATTGTTTGCACTGTTTTCTAAGACTATACTGCATATTTTTGCTATTGTGTATATATATCTTGTGTATATTTCCTATCCTCTCACTGAGGGTACACTCTAAGATACTTTGGCATATTGTCATAAAAATAAAGTACCTTTATTTTTAGTATAACTGTGTATTGTGTTTTCTTATGATATTGTGCATATGACACTAGGTGGTACTGTAGTAGCTTCACACGTCTCCTAGTTCAGCCTAAGCTGCTCTGCTAAGCTACCATTATCTATCAGCCTAAGCTGCTAGACACCCTATACACTAATAAGGGATAACTGGGCCTGGTGCAAGGTGCAAGTACCCCTTGGTACTCACTACAAGCCAGTCCAGCCTCCTACATTGGTTGTGCAGCGGTGGGATAAGTGCTTTGAGACTACTTACCACTCTTGTCATTGTACTTTTCATAAGAGAAAAATATACAAAACAAGGTCAGTGTATATACACATAGCCAAAAAGTTTTGCATTTCCTCTTTTCACTCTTTTCTAAGTGCTGAAAAGTACTTCTAACTTTCTAAAAAGTTCAAAAAAGTTTTAAAAGTTATTTTCTCTGTCTTTCTAAAAGCTCTGACAAACTTTGTATCTTTACTATCACTTTAACTCTCTCTAAAAATGTCTGGCACAGGCCAAAATGTTGATCTGTCCAAACTTGGATATGATCACCTTAGCTGGAAAGGAGCAAGGAGTCTCTGCATAGAGAGAGGTTTGAGTGTAGGGAAGAATCCTTCCTTAGAACTGTTAATTAACATGCTTAGAGTACAGGATAAGGCCATAAGTGCCCAATCTGTTGAAAAAGTAGCTAATGGTTCTCAATCTGATCCAGGGACTCCTCCAGGAAAAGATTCAGGAAAGAAACTTCCTAGCCTGCCCATTACTAGACAGTCTAGCATAGTTGGTAATGATGATGAGCCACACCATATAAATAGTGTTGTCTCACATCATAGCAAAAGCATTTATTCTCACCATACTGGTAGTGATGTTTCTGTTAACCAAGCTGTTAGGGTGGCTTCTGTAAGGGACAGGTCTCCTTCTCTCCATTCTCACCATACTTCTGTTTCAAGGCATGTCCCTCCCACCCACCCTGATGACAGATTGTTAGAAAGGGAGCTTAATAGATTGAGAGTGGAACAAACCAGACTGAAGCTCAAGAAGCAACAGCTGGATTTGGATAGACAGACTTTAGAAGTAGAGAAGGAGAGACAGAAACTGGGTTTAGAAACCCATGGTGGCAGCAGCAGTATTCCCCATAGTCATCCTGCAAAAGAGCATGATTCCAGGAATCTGCACAAGATAGTTCCCCCTTACAAGGAGGGGGATGACATTAACAAGTGGTTTGCTGCACTTGAGAGGGCCTGTGTTGTACAGGATGTCCCTGAAAGGCAGTGGGCTGCTATCCTATGGCTATCATTTAGTGGAAAAGGTAGGGATAGGCTCCTTACTGTGAAAGAAAATGATGCTAATAATTTCCAAGTTCTTAAGAATGCACTCCTGGATGGTTATGGCTTAACCACTGAACAATACAGGATAAAGTTCAGAGAGACCAAAAAGGAGTCTTCACAAGACTGGGTTGATTTCATTGACCATTCAGTGAAGGCCTTGGAGGGGTGGTTACATGGCAGTAAAGTTACTGATTATGACAGCCTGTATAACTTGATCCTGAGAGAGCATATTCTTAATAATTGTGTGTCTGATTTGTTGCACCAGTACTTGGTGGACTCTGATCTGACCTCTCCCCAAGAATTGGGAAAGAAGGCAGACAAATGGGTCAGAACAAGGGTGAACAGAAAAGTTCATACAGGGGGTGACAAAGATGGCAACAAAAAGAAGGATGGTAAGTCTTCTGACAAGGGTGGGGACAAATCTAAAAATGAGTCTTCATCAGGCCCACAAAAACACTCTGGTGGGGGTGGTGGGCCCAAATCCTCTTTTAATCAGAACAAGGAAAAGAAATCATGGTGCTATTTATGTAAAATAAAAGGCCATTGGACAACAGATCCCAGTTGTCCAAAGAAAGGCACCAAGCCTCCTACCACTACAACCCCTACTGCTACACTTAGTGTCCCTACTAATAGCAGTGGTGGTGGGAGCAAACCTACTAATAGCCAATCCAAGGGAGTAGCTGGGCTCACTATTGGTAACTTAGTTGGGGTTGGCCTTATTAGGGAGGCCACAGAGGCTGTGTTAGTCTCTGAGGGGGCTATAGATGTAGCCACCTTAGTTGCTTGTCCCCTTAATATGGATAAGTACAAGCAGCTACCCCTAATAAATGGTGTTGAGGTTCAGGCCTACAGGGACACTGGTGCCAGTGTGACTATGGTCATAGAGAAACTGGTCCACCCTGAACAACACCTACTTGGTCACCAGTACCAAGTAACCGATGCTCACAACAACACACTTAGCCACCCCATGGCTGTTGTAAATCTCAACTGGGGGGGGTTACTGGTCCAAAGAAAGTTGTGGTAGCTTCAGATTTACCTGTAGACTGTCTATTAGGGAATGATTTGGAGACATCAGCTTGGTCAGATGTGGAGTTGGAGGCCCATGCAGCAATGCTGGGCATTCCAGGGCATATTTTTGCTTTGACAAGGGCTCAGGCCAAAAAGCAAAAAGGACAGGGAAGCTTGGATCCTGGAACAATGGACCAAGTGCTCCCTAAAGCTAGGGCTAGTAGAAACAAACCACTTCCTACTATCCCTCCCTCTACAGTGGATTCTACTTCTGAGGAAGAAGAATTCCCTCCCTGTGCAGAACCTACACCAGAGGAGCTGGAAGCAGACACTGCTGAGCTTTTGGGTGAAGGGGGGCCTGCCAGAGAGGAGCTGAGTGTGGCACAGCAAACCTGTCCCACATTAGAGGGTCTCAGACAGCAAGCTGTCAAACAGGCTAATGGGGATGTCAGTGACTCTCACAGAGTTTACTGGGAGGACAACCCCTTGTACACTGAGCATAGGGATCCTAAACCTGGAGCTGCCAGGAGATTAGTGATTCCTCAGGAGTACAGAAAGTTCCTCCTAACCCTGGCACATGACATTCCCCTAGCTGGGCACCTGGGTCAAATGAAAACTTGGGACAGACTGGTTCCATTGTTTCATTGGCCTAGGATGTCTGAGGACACAAAGGAATTTTGTAAGTCCTGTGAAACCTGTCAAGCCAGTGGCAAGACAGGTGGCACCCCAAAGGCACCCCTTGTTCCGCTGCCTGTGGTTGGGGTTCCCTTTGAAAGGGTAGGGGTTGACATAGTTGGCCCCCTTGACCCTCCTACTGCTTCAGGCAATAGATTTATCTTGGTGGTAGTGGACCATGCCACAAGATATCCTGAAGCTATTCCTTTAAGGACCACTACAGCACCTGCAGTGGCAAAGGCCCTCCTGGGAATATTTTCCAGGGTGGGCTTCCCAAAGGAAGTGGTATCAGACAGGGGAAGCAATTTCATGTCTGCATACTTAAAGGCCATGTGGAAGGAGTGTGGTGTAACGTACAAGTTCACAACACCCTATCATCCACAAACAAATGGACTGGTGGAGAGATTTAATAAAACTCTCAAAGGCATGATTATGGGTCTCCCTGAAAAACTCCGCAGGAGATGGGATATCCTTCTACCATGCCTCCTTTTTGCCTACAGGGAGGTACCCCAGAAAGGAGTGAGCTTCAGCCCCTTTGAAATTCTTTTTGGACACCCTGTTAGGGGTCCACTCACACTTGTAAAGGAGGGTTGGGAACAACCTTTAAAAGCTCCTAAGCAGGATATTGTGGATTATGTACTTGGCCTCAGATCAAGGATGGCTGAGTACATGAAAAAGGCCAGTAAAAACCTTCAGGCCAGCCAAGAGCTCCAGAAGCAATGGCATGATCAGAAGGCTGTTTTGGTTCAGTACCAACCAGGGCAGTAAGTGTGGGTCTTGGAGCCTGTGGCCCCAAGAGTACTCCAAGATAAATGGAGTGGACCCCACACAATTGTTGAAAAGAAGGGAGAAGTCACCTATTTAGTTGACTTAGGCACTGCCAGGAGTCCCCTTAGGGTGCTCCATGTCAACCGCCTGAAACCCTACTATGACAGGGCTGATCTCACCCTGCTCATGGCAACTGATGAGGGACAGGAAGAAGACAGTGATCCTCTACCTGATCTCTTCTCTTCCACAGAACAAGATGCTCTTGTGGAAGGTATAGTTTTGGCTGATTGTCTTACTGCTGAGCAGAAAGATAATTGCATAAATCTCCTAGATCAATTCTCTGAACTCTTCTCTACTGTGCCAGGTACCACTTCTTGGTGTGAGCACACTATAGATACTGGAGACAGCTTGCCTGTCAAAAGTAAGATCTATAGGCAGCCTGACCATGTCAGGGACTGCATAAAGCAAGAGGTCCAGAAAATGTTAGAACTAGGAGTGGTTGAGCACTCTGACAGTCCATGGGCTTCTCCTGTGGTACTGGTACCAAAACCCCATTCCAAAGATGGAAAGAAGGAAATGCGGTTTTGTGTAGACTATAGAGGTCTCAACTTGGTAACCAAAACTGATGCTCACCCTATACCCAGGGCAGATGAGCTCATAGATACACTGGCATCTGCCAAGTATCTAAGCACTTTTGATTTGACTGCAGGGTATTGGCAGATCAAATTGTCAGAAGATGCTAAACCTAAGACTGCATTTTCTACCATTGGAGGACATTACCAGTTTACTGTAATGCCTTTTGATTTGAAAAATGCACATGCCACTTTTCAGAGGTTGGTGAACACAGTCCTGCAAGGGCTGGAAGCTTTCAGTGCAGCATATTTGGACGATATAGCTGTCTTTAGCTCCAGCTGGGATGATCACCTGGTCCACTTATGGAAAGTTTTGGAGGCCCTGCAAAAGGCAGGCCTCACTATCAAGGCTTCAAAGTGCCAGATAGGGCAGGGTAAGGTGGTTTATCTGGGACACCTTGTTGGTGGGGAACAGATTGCACCACTGCAGGGGAAAATCCAAATAATTATTGATTGGGTTCCCCCTACCACTCAGACTCAGGTGAGGGCCTTCCTTGGCCTCACTGGGTATTACAGGAGGTTCATTAAGAACTATGGCTCCATTGCAGCCCCTCTTAATGACCTCACATCCAAGAAAATGCCTAAAAAGGTATTATGGACAGCAAACTGTCAGAAAGCTTTTGAGGAGCTGAAGCAGGCCATGTGCTCTGCACCTGTCCTGAAAAGCCCTTGTTACTCTAAAAAATTCTATGTCCAAACTGATGCATCTGAATTAGGAGTAGGGGCAGTCCTATCACAACTTAATTCTGAGGGCCAGGATCAACCTGTTGCTTTTATTAGTAGGAGGTTGACCCCTAGAGAAAAGCGTTGGTCTGCCATTGAGAGGGAGGCCTTTGCTGTGGTCTGGGCACTGAAGAAGTTGAGGCCATACCTGTTTGGCACTCACTTCATTGTTCAGACAGACCACAAACCTCTACTTTGGCTAAAACAAATGAAAGGTGAAAATCCTAAATTGTTGAGGTGGTCCATATCCCTACAGGGAATGGACTATACAGTGGAACATAGACCTGGGAGTAGCCACTCCAATGCAGATGGACTCTCCAGATATTTCCACTTAGACAATGAAGACTCATCAGGTCATGGCTAGTCTTATTGTCCTTCGTTTGGGGGGGGGGGGTTGTGTAGGAAAGTACCATCTTGCCTGGCATGTTACCCCCATTTTTCACTGTATATATGTTGTTTTAGTTGTATGTGTCACTGGGACCCTGGTAAACCCAGGGCCCCAGTGCTCATAAGTGTGCCTGAATGTGTTACTTGTGTAGTGACTAACTGTCTCACTGAGGCTCTGCTAATCAGAACCTCAGTGGTTATGCTCTCTCATTTCTTTCCAAATTGTCACTATCAGGCTAGTGACCATTTTTACCAATTTACATTGGCTTACTGGAACACCCTTATAATTCCCAAGTATATGGTACTGAGGTACCCAGGGTATTGGGGTTCCAGGAGATCCCTATGGGCTGCAGCATTTCTTTTGCCACCCATAGGGAGCTCTGACAATTCTTACACAGGCCTGCCACTGCAGCCTGAGTGAAATAACGCCCACGTTATTTCACAGCCATTTTACACTGCACTTAAGTAACTTATAAGTCACCTATATGTCTAACCTTTACCTGGTAAAGGTTAGGTGCAAAGTTACTTAGTGTGAGGGCACCCTGGCACTAGCCAAGGTGCCCCCACATTGTTCAGAGCCAATTCCCTGAACTTTGTGAGTGCGGGGACACCATTACACGCGTGCACTACATATAGGTCACTACCTATATGTAGCTTCACAATGGTAACTCCGAATATGGCCATGTAACATGTCTATGATCATGGAATTGCCCCCTCTATGCCATCCTGGCATAGTTGGCACAATCCCATGATCCCAGTGGTCTGTAGCACAGACACTGGTACTGCCAAACTGCCCTTCCTGGGGTTTCACTGCAGCTGCTGCTGCTGCCAACCCCTCAGACAGGCATCTGCCCTCCTGGGGTCCAGCCAGGCCTGGCCCAGGATGGCAGAACAAAGAACTTCCTCTGAGAGAGGGTGTGACACCCTCTCCCTTTGGAAAATGGTGTGAAGGCAGGGGAGGAGTAGCCTCCCCCAGCCTCTGGAAATGCTTTGTTGGGCACAGATGTGCCCAATTCTGCATAAGCCAGTCTACACCAGTTCAGGGGACCCCTTAGCCCTGCTCTGGTGCGAAACTGGACAAAGGAAAGGGGAGTGACCACTCCCCTGACCTGCACCTCCCCTGGGAGGTGTCCAGAGCTCCTCCAGTGTGCTCCAGACCTCTGCCATCTTGGAAACAGAGGTGCTGCTGGCACACTGGACTGCTCTGAGTGGCCAGTGCCACCAGGTGACGTCAGAGACTCCTTCTGATAGGCTCCTTCAGGTGTTAGTAGCCTATCCTCTCTCCTAGGTAGCCAAACCCTCTTTTCTGGCTATTTAGGGTCTCTGTCTCTGGGGAAACTTTAGATAACGAATGCAAGAGCTCATCCGAGTTCCTCTGCATCTCTCTCTTCACCTTCTGCCAAGGAATCGACTGCTGACCGCGCTGGAAGCCTGCAAACCTGCAACATAGTAGCAAAGACGACTACTGCAACTCTGTAACGCTGATCCTGCCACCTTCTCGACTGTTTTCCTGCTTGTGCATGCTGTGGGGGTAGTCTGCCTCCTCTCTGCACCAGAAGCTCCGAAGAAATCTCCCGTGGGTCGACGGAATCTTCCCCCTGCAACCGCAGGCACCAAAAAGCTGCATTACCGGTCCCTTGGGTCTCCTCTCAGCACGACGAGCGAGGTCCCTCGAATCCAGCAACTCTGTCCAAGTGACCCCCACAGTCCAGTGACTCTTCAGTCCAAGTTTGGTGGAGGTAAGTCCTTGCCTCACCTCGCTGGGCTGCATTGCTGGGAACCATGACTTTTGCAGCTACTCCGGCCCATGTGCACTTCTGGCGGAAATCCTTTGTGCACAGCCAAGCCTGGGTCCACGACACTCTAACCTGCATTGCACGACTTTCTAAGTTGGTCTCCGGCGACGTGGGACTCCTTTGTGCGACTTCGGGTGAGCACCGTTTCACGCATCCTCGTAGTGCCTGTTTCTGGCACTTCTCCGGGTGCTACGTGCTTCAGAGAGGGCTCCTTGTCTTGCTCGACGTCCCCTCTCTCTGCTGGTCCAATTTGCGACCTCCTGGTCCCTCCTGGGCCTCAGCAGCGTCCAAAAACGCTAACCCCACGATTTGCAGCTAGCAAGGCTTGTTGGCGTTCTTTCGGTGGGAAAACACTTCTGCACGACTCTCCACGGCGAGAGGGATCCGTCCACCAAAGGGGAAGTCTCTAGCCCTTTTCGTTCCTGCAGAAACTGCAGCTTCTTCTGTCCAGTAGAAGCTTCTTTGCACCTGCAGCTGGCATTTCCTGGGCATTTGCCCATCTCCGACTTGCTTGTGACTTATGGACTTGGTCCCCTTGTTCCACAGGTACCCTAGATTGGAAATCCACAGTTGTTGCATTCTTGGTTTGTGTCTTTCCTGCATTATTCCTCTAACACGACTTCTTTGTCCTTAGGGGAACTTTAGTGCACTTTGCACTCACTTTTTCAGGGTCTTGGGGAGGGTTATTTTGCTAACTCTCACTATTTTCTAATAGTCCCAGCGACCCTCTACAAGGTCACATAGGTTTGGGGTCCATTCGTGGTTCGCATTCCACTTTTGGAGTATATGGTTTGTGTTGCCCCTATCCCTATGTTTCCCCATTGCATCCTATTGTAACTATACATTGTTTGCACTGTTTTCTAAGACTATACTGCATATTTTTGCTATTGTGTATATATATCTTGTGTATATTTCCTATCCTCTCACTGAGGGTACACTCTAAGATACTTTGGCATATTGCCATAAAAATAAAGTACCTTTATTTTTAGTATAACTGTGTATTGTGTTTTCTTATGATATTGTGCATATGACACTAGGTGGTACTGTAGTAGCTTCACACGTCTCCTAGTTCAGCCTAAGCTGCTCTGCTAAGCTACCATTATCTATCAGCCTAAGCTGCTAGACACCTTATACACTAATAAGGGATAACTGGGCCTGGTGCAAGGTGCAAGTACCCCTTGGTACTCACTACAAGCCAGTCCAGCCTCCTACATAAACGAAACCCAACGCTCAATGAGGCAAATTAATCTACTTCAGATTTGAATTCCCTTCCAGTTTCCCACAGTCATAACCAGTGGCATTGTGAACTCCCCACCTCTACCATATATAAACTAAAGTGGGTGTGTGGTTATGGGCTGGGAAGCGAGGTGCATTGAAATGTAGAGGTGGGTGAGCCAACAAATTAACAGGGGAAGGAAGAGCCAAGCCAGAGTCGAGGCAGGGGTATGGCTTGGCTCTTAGAGGTCATCCGTGAGCTGAATCCTGAAAATTTTTGCCGTTTAAACCCTACTACAAACAGCACAAAATGTGCATTTCTTTAATATGTGAAAGCTTTGACATTAATATGTCACATTATAGTAATGCACTGAGAAGTACTTATTAAAAGTGACAGTTTTTAAACATGAACTTCAATACCTGCCCCCACCCTGGCGACAATGCTATTAGTGAACTAAGAGGCAAGACTGTTATCATGTGAACCTTGTATATGGCCCAGATTCTTACTGATAGAGGAAAATTATAGTCTATTAAACAAATTCAATAGGTTTTACACAGTCATACGTTAAATTCACATGTTTGAAATTACTTTCATGTGCAATGAGATAAAAAGAAGGATCAGTGAAAAAAATGTTTGCCTAAGATCACACAGTTAGGTTAAGCAGGGGTGCAGTGATTAATCAAGATTTTCTTGTTTCACTTTGAACAAATCAGCCACTTAAGGGGTATCTATTTGTCTCTCCTTTTTAACACAAATGCTGATGCTTTGTTTTTACCTTTTTGTACATGAGGGTAGAGTGAGGGTGGCAGACATGCCACATGAAAGCTCGGCTCATTATGGGCTTGAGGTTCCAACAGGACCTGAAGATAAGGCAGACCCATGTGTCAGGTTGAAGCCTGGCTCAAGCTTTTAGTGGTTCGCCCACCACTAATGAAATGTTAATTATTTTTTTACAGAGCATTTTGTGCTTGTCTGTCCAGAAAAAAAGCTCATAGATTTACCATGACAGAGCTAGGAGGTGATCAGCAGAGGGCAGCCAACTGAAGCATAGCAGGGGGCCTTGTAAATTTTAAAAAAAATTGTCTAAAAACAAAACTATTTGTTGATCTCAAAAAGGGCACATTACCATAGCAGTTGCTGGCACTGAAGGGGACTGTTTTGTGAAGGGATGTGTTCCTTATGAACAGGTGAAATACAATCACTCACAGTGAAGTTAGTCAACGGCTGAAGTCGGTGACACTTTGGGGAAGATTTAAGATCCTCTAGAGCCTCATTGAACCACATTAGCATCATGTTTCCGAGGCCAAAATCTCCACGCCAAATTTACAGAGTGGCTCAATGCATGGATTGTGCCACTTTGTAACGCTTTGCTCTACATTATGCCTGAGCCAGGCATAATGTATACAAAGGGGGCGTTTCCCCATTATAGGGGCCAAGAAAATGGTGCAAAGAAATCTAGAGCAGGCATTAAAAACGGCACACCATTGTTTACAATGGGCCTCAATGGGCTTTTCAGAATTAGTGTCACAATTTGTGAAGCTAATCCTGCAAAGCTCCAAGCTAGGATAAACATTTTGATGCTAGTTCCCTAACCACTGCCATGGTGTTCAATATCTTAGATACAACGTACTCATGGTGGCATTAGGGAAGCACTACGGGGCACAAAAAAAGTGGCACTGCACAGGGTGGAGTGCCACCTTTCTTGAATCTGGCCCTTTGTCCCATGCTGTATACTGTGATGGGCAGGAGAAGAAAGTGAATGACAAAATGACAGACCAATAGATGAAGAGGGTTGGCTGTAAGTCCCCTAATGGTATATTACACATATCAGTTTTTAAGTCATAAGGTTTTGGCTAATGCCAGGCCTAAGCATGATGGAAATTGGGTAAAATGACTCATATGCATTGAAAGTGTGAGAATTCAGAAAGGAAAAATAAGGAGAAGAGAAAAGAAAGAGATGTGTAGACATAATGGAGAACAGACACAATGGAACAAAGAATTAAAGTTGACATTAAGGAAGGGTGGAGGAAGGCTGAATGAAAGAAGAAGAAAGGGTGAAAGTGTCTGTGCATAAAGTATGGGTGCACAGATGAAAGGATGGTTTGGTGGGCGCAAGGAATAGTGAAAAGATGTGTAGAAAAAGGATGGAAAAGCCAAATAACTCTTCTAATAAGTCAGGGTAACTTGTTTCACTCGCGCGGTGGGTGCTCTTAAAAGTCTGTTCTGAAGTTGGGGGAGGGCAAGAGGAGGGGTACATTTTCTGTGTAATCCTTCTGTCATCACCCTCCTCCTGACAGAGCATCTGTGCAATTCTGGCCATTCCTATTTTTGTCCACACAATTACCCAACGCTCAAAGGCCCATTTGTATACTTTTTTTGAGCCACGTTTGCGTCATGTTTTCTGATGCAAAAGCGGCGCAAACTTTGAAAATACAATTATATTTTGTAGGTTTGCACCACTTTTGCGTCCAAAAATGACACAAATGCGTCGCAAAAAAAGTGTAAATATGGGCCAAAGTACTGAAACAACAGAAACGTCAATGTTACTCTAACAGCAAAATAAATAATTTGGAGCTAAAGTAAATCTACATAAGACACTTAGGGGGTCATTCTGACCCTGGCGGTCCATGACCGCCAGGGCCGGGGACCACGGAAGCACCGCCAACAGGCTGGCGGTGCTTCCTGGGCTATTCTGACCGCGGCGGTAAAGCCGCGGTCAGAAAAGGGGAACCGGCGGTTTCCCGACGGTTTTCCCCTGGCCCAGGGAATCCTCCATGGCGGCGCTGCTTGCAGCGCCACCATGGGGATTCCAACCCCCTTCCCGCCACCCTGTTTCTGGCGGTTTACACCGCCAGGAACAGGATGGCGGGAATGGGTGTCGTGGGGCCCCTAGGGGCCCCTGCACTGCCCATGCCACTGGCATGGGCAGTGCAGGGGCCCCCTAACAGGGCCCCACAAAGATTTTCACTGTCTGCTATGCAGACAGTGAAAATCGCGACGGGTGCCACTGCACCCGTCGCACCCCTACAACTCCGCCGGCTCCATTCGGAGCCGGCTTCATTGTTGCAGGGGGTTTCCCGCTGGGCCGGCGGGCGGCCTTTTGGCAGTCGCCCGCCGGCCCAGCGGGAAAGCCAGAATGGCCGCCGCGGTCTTTTGACCGCGGTGCGGTCATTCAGCGGTTCCCGCCAGGCGGGTGGCAGGGTCAGAATGACCCTCTTAGTGTAAATGCCCATTCGAATTTTACTTTATAAATTGCGAATTAAAGTAAATGTAATTCTGAGTCTACCATTCGAAATAAACATATACAAATAGGAAGCAATTAACAAGTGCAGTTGCGTACAAAACGCTGTAAGCATCGATTGCCATGCTAAAGCGAATCTTTTTTTTCCACTAGCTCTTTATATAGTAAGAGGTTGCCATCTAGTGGGCATACGAAATATCTGACGAGGAATATAGTATATTTTGATTCACCACGCTGATTACAATCTTGCAATGGAAATATTATTATACATAGGTTAAACTATTCCCTTTCAATATATTGAGAATTTTCCAAGACAGTGATGTGGGAGTGGACATATTTAATTTTTATAACATATATGGTTGCTGCCTCACTTACTTTGTTCACTCTTCTTTCATGTTTGTTTGCCACGTGGTACTTAGTAATGTTTTACATCGCCAGCCTGCGGGATTTAGCCTAGTGTGCTATGCCTGGTAGAATCTTAGAACTAAATTGTACAATGTTATAATATAAATGAAAGGTCCCGTAATGCAAAATATTGTTGGCATTAAAATGGAGGAAAGGTTGAAAATGTCACATTTGACACGTGGCCTCTCGGCAGCTAAGGCTCTGTTGTTTCCTATTAATAGGAACGTCTGCCTTGGCCAATGTAGGATTGTTAATGGTTTAAACAAGTAATTAAATGGCTATTTTTAAAGCAACATATTTAGTTCTAACACTTTTAAGGGATCACACATTTGCCAAGTTTTTAAAGCAACATATTTATTTCTACCATTTTTAAGGGATCACAGATTTGCCAAGTGCTGCTTTGCTGAACGCTGATGTCTTGTATAAGAGATTGGAGTAATGATTGAGGGGGCGAGAACCCACCTCAAATATTAATCCCCAACCTTGTCTGGGTGAACCACAAAGTCACTAAATTAAAATGTGCTAAACTTCGGTAACTGGGCTCAAAGCTGTCCGGCTTAACTTAGGGGCGATGTGTAAAGAATTTGTCAGTACTCAAACAGCAGTATAGTGAAGACACAAGAGAAACCCCAAACAAATTTAGAAAAATACAATATATTCTAATAAATTAAACTACACCAAAACAACAATATTCCAATCAATAGAACCTGAGTAATATTTTTTTAAAGTTTAAAAATAGCACCAAAAAGTTTTAGTTGCCAATGGTGGTCTTCTGGTTGTCCTTGACTGGGACAAAGTCAAAAGTTACGGCTGGCCATGATGCAATGCAAATCGTATACAGGGACCACGTTCATCCAAGTTTAGCTTCAGACTGAGGACCTTATTTAGAGTTTGGAGAGTGTTTCAGATACCCCGTCCATCATATTATAAGTGCCAAGGGATACAATGGTCTTGTGATACGGCGCAGGGATATCTGTCACATCTGTGACAGAGTATCTGTGGTATGTGATTCTTGCTTACAGCAGGGTGTTCTAAATTCTGAGTTACATGTTCTGAGGTTCTCAGGTTGGGGGTTGAGAGAACTGGAGTAGGAAGAACGTTGGCTAGAATCTGGAGTCCTTATTCTTGAATAAAGTTCACTTATGTTCTACTATTCCACTCTAGGTTTATTAAAATCAATTTGATTGTGTAGTAATATTTTGTAACAAGTTTTCAAATGGACGGTGCAAATACGCTCTCAAGGACTTCAACTTCCTCTGTCTTGAATTTACTGTAATTGTTCCTGTTTATGCCGCAATTTGTACATACTGAGGAAAAGGAACTGTGGCCCATACTTACACTCTGTTTGTGCCGGATTTGCATCCTTTTTTGTTTTACACAAATCCAGCGCAAACTTAACTCCATATTTATGTTTTGACGCTAGCCCCGTCTAGCATCAAAAATATGGGGTTTGCCTCATTGTATGGATGCGTGAAAACGCCTTGCGTCAATGAGATGCAAGGTGGGCGTTCCCATCCAAAAAATGACTCAAGCACCGTAGCGCCATATTTATCCAACATGGCAAAAATTACGCAAGGATGGGAGGCGGACCTGAAAATCGTCATTAAGCCCAGTGTGCCCCAAATTTTAACACCTAGGTCAGGGCAGGAGTTAAAATGAGGCAAACACACCACTACTTAAGGAAAACACACACAAGCAATATTATAGCCCAACAGGCAACATGGAGGTGCTACTGATGCAGCATGCTAGATGACGCATGGCACAGGACCAACAGCAGCAGCCACCACCACCCCAACGTGGCTCCGAAAGGCAACGCAGAAGGCAGGAGAGGGTATTCAGGACCAGGACAACCCTCCATGGCCTCATGACCGGAGGTATAGACTCAACTGGGAAGCCATACAGCAGCTGCTGCGCCAAATTGAGCAACAAATAACAGCCAGCCTGTAGACACCACACAATATACCACCGGTGACAAAGCTGCTAGCTGTCCTGCATATGTTGGCAAGTGGCTTCTTCCAAACGAGTGCCGTGGTCATTGAAGTATCACAGCCCTCATTCTCTGCCTTCCTTCCCAAGGTCCTAGATGCCATCATCTCCCTCACACCCCACCACACCAGCTTCCCGAACATCCAGCAGAAGCAGCAAAAGATCAAACAGGGGTTTTATCAAATACATGGCTTCCCGCATTTGCTTGGTGCAATTGACTGCACCCATGTCCAGATTGTACCACCTGCAGCAACAGAGCATCTATTCCGGAACGGAAAGCACACCCATTCCATAAATGTGCAGGCCATAGTTGACCATAAGGAATTGTTTACCAACATTTTGGCCAAGTATCCTGGGAGTGTGCATGATTCCTTCATCTTCCGCCACAGCACGATCAATCAGCACTTCTAGGATAGACAATATGGAAATGGCCTTCTTGTTGGTAAGTCCATAAACCTAGCAATATACACACAGCACAGCAACCCTGTGGGACACACAATATGTACACCACTACATTGACACATGGGCAGGAAGACACTGAGGTGTGACACAGGTAGTTATGTTGTACACCTTGACACAATGGGATACACACCTATAGGCAAATGACGGCTGACACAAACATTAGCTGCCACTCTAGAGCTACAAGGGACCAATGTCAAAGCACACAGTGCCAATGACATGGCCTGCACTGGAAGTACAACTTGGAAGCTGAACCATTTACAATTACATTAGGCCACATAGTCAATCCGACACCCTCCCAAGCAATATGTAGCGTGGAAGGGGTGTGAAACGTGTCTTGCTGCAGGTCTAATACCATTGGACACATAGCATAATGATGCTGACTCACATGTAGGTGACACGGAAATACTGAGGCAGTCCCAACATCATACATCACTCCTGGGGTGCCATTGCCAGGTAGCAATAAGGAAGTGGACTGTGCTATGAACACATATTGATGTGCCACTAATGCAACCTGCAAACTGCTGCACACACTGAAAGATTCAATTGTCCATCAAAATAACATATGTATAGGGAGATGGCCCTTCCTGCACAGATACATCCACCTCCACAAGGCAGTTAGCCAGGTTACCCGGAGCAAGTTTGGTAGTGTAGTTGCACAGTTGCACATGAGCCACTGGAAGAGGGAAGTACAAAGATTTGCCTAGAATCAAGTCACACATGGGACAATTGTGCATTGTCAATACTGAACACCTCAGTGCTGGGAACTTATGGAGATGTGTTGTGCATTGTCACCAATCCAATTCAAAAGGCCTCAATGTTACATTTTATCTACAATGACATATGTCTATATGGATGGGATCTCCAGGCCATGTAGTGCAACCATGTTACCACCACATCGGAATCTGTTGTCTGTGTGGAAGTATCATGTCCCCTCCAGTGAAAGCACACTAAAACATGTTGGTCACTACACAACGCATGGTACATACATACTGACCAGCAGTTTGGAAACAAAATCAAAGATCCCAGGTCAATGAGCCAAACCCAAGTTGTCAAGTCAAACAACCCACTGCAGAAAAAACCTCATGGAAGCCCAGGATCTCACACAATACCACAAACACATATGAGTCACAGACGACACAAGATATCAACTGCCATGCTACATGACATTCCTGTTGCAAGCACTAACAAAATACTCACTCCTGTTTTCTTTTTTAGCTGATCAGGGTTACGGGATCCAGCCATGGATCATGATCCCAACCCAACCACAGCAGCAGAGCGTGCCTATAATGAGGCACATTGGAGGACATGCACCATTGTAGAAAGGACCTTTGGTATCCTGAAGACCAGATTCAGGTGCCTGGAAATCACAGGAGGCAGCCTCCTATATGCCCCTCACATTGTTTGCAAAATCATACTTAAATGTGATATCCTGCACAACATTTGTGTGAGGAGGAACATCCCCCTTTATGAGCCCGAGCAAGAACTGCCTAAGAAGGAGGAGGTGGAGGATGGTGCCAGGGACAATGAGGGGGAAATTCAAAACACAGCTGCAGGAATGTGCCGCAGACAGCAGATTGTTCAAAAAGCTTTTAACCAATAGTCACTCTACACACATTGTTAGGATATGTAATCAAACACCTTACTTGATCACACAATCCTGCTCTGGTTTCTTCTTTCTCCATCACATGTTCTTTAGGAATGTGAGTATTACCCCAGGGAGCATGTTAAAAAGACAAATCTGACAACTTCTGATGCAACATCACATGTGATGCGTATGATTATACAGAAAACACCACAAACATTCAAAAATAATAATCTTTTGAATTTCACATATGAAGGACAAAATCCATGGACCACAGCATATGACACATATCCACGTTGCCAACATGGAGGGTCATTCTGACCCTGGCGGCCGGTGGCCGCCAGGGCCACCGACCACGGGAGCACCGCCGACAGGCTGGCGGTGCTCCAATGAGCATTCTGACCGCGGCGGTTCAGCCGCGGTCAGAAGCGGAAAGTCAGCGGTCTCCCGCTGACTTTCCGCTGCTCTTTGGAATCCTCCATGGCTGCGGAGCGCGCTCCGCAGCCATGAGGATTCTGACCCCCCCACCGCCATCCAGTTCATGGCGGGAAAGCCGCCATGAACAGGATGGCGGTAGGGGGGGTCGCGGGGCCCCTGGGGGCCCCTGCCGTGCCCATGCCAATGTCATGGGCACGGCAGGGGCCCCCGTAAGAGGGCCCCGAACAGTATTTCAGTGTCTGCCTTGCAGACACTGAAATACGCGACGGGTGCCACTGCACCCGTAGCACCTTCCCACTCCGCCGGCTCGATTACGAGCCGGCATCCTCGTGGGAAGGTCGTTTTCCCCTGGGCTGGCGGGCGGTTTTACTGGAACTGCCCGCCAGCCCAGGGGAAAACTCGTAATACCCGCCGCGGTCTTTTGACCGCGGCGCGGTAATTTGGAGGGCGGGATCCTGGCGGGCGGCCTCCGCCGCCCGCCAGGGTCATAATGAGGCCCATGGTCTATTGTAGCACATGACACACAACTATGACATCTCCAATCATAAGGTAAATAAGTGAACCATACATGAGGCAGTGGATGTAAAATATCAGTGGAAACAGGAATGTATGAACAGACCCCTGACATTAGTAAGTGTGACATTTTCAATCTCTGCAAGGAGCTTGTGTGACAAGAGGGGCATCATTTCTGAAAATGGATAGCATGAGTGTCCCAGGTATGACAAGCAATGTTCACAACTCATGTCCTGCGCTGTCCATCCCTGGAAATAAGTCCTGCCACTGCCATGTGTTAAGTCACTGCCCTACCATCTCTAGGGTGGCACTGTAAATGGACTATCTGTACCCTGGGAATCATCAGTAACACTCACCCGGAGTCCCATTCTGACTCCTGTTTGCTTCCCTTTTCCATTTGGCATGCTAGAGAAGAACTACATTATCCTGCATGGACTTCAGGTCCCATAATGCACTGCCTGGTAGTCGATAAGACCTGTAATCTCCTGTCCATTGCTTCCTATGGGAAAAGTACAGTTGTCTCTTTATACTGGATTCTCTCCTCCAGGACTTGTGAGAGACTGAAGCTGCATACACCTGTGACCGCTCTCTTGTGCAGCCCAGACATTTGACTCTGTCCTGGCCTTGCTGCTGCCTGAAACTGCTTAGAAGCTGCCATTCCCTGAAGCTCCTCATTGTGCATTGGAACACGATTCATTTGTGTTCCATACCTCTTGTTGGATTGTGTTACAGTCCTGATCACGCCTGAACCTGTTCTCTGCTTAGCCAGTCCTGTGCCGGCTTGCTCCAGTCAGAGTCTGCTCCCTGTTTCTCAGCCTTGTTCATGTTTGTTTCTGCAAGAGCCTGTTCCAGCCTTTGCGTCAGCCTGAGCCTGTTCCCTGTGCCTGGTTTTGCCTCCTAGTTGGTTTCCTCGCTTTCTGTTTCCTCTTGGGTTATCATGTAGGGTAAGTGTCCTATCAGTCCTCACTTGACTAGAAGAGTTTTCCTTTCTATTTGGTCAGGCGCCTGGTTTCAAAGAGGCAAATCCAGCCCCCATCCTTTGTCTAGTGTTGCATGTAGTCATTAGTGTAGTCATTAGTGCCTAACAGTGACAGTGTGCTATGGCTGTATTCCAGGAATGGTTACTGTGTCTCCAGTCGGACAAACAAGGGCTAGTCTCGTGTATGTAAGTGCAATCCTTGTTTGTGTCCTAAGGGTCCAGACACAGATTCACTTCTGCTGCCTTCTTTCTATGGGGCTTGCGTGATGTCTAGCTGTAAGATTAATCTGCACAGAGGCACTGTTGTTCCCTGTTGCTGTGTCTGAGCCCTATCCTGTGTACAGTCTTAGTGATAAGCCCTGCATGTTTGTCCGTTACTGACCCGTTACATATTTGTTCACACTAAGGTTGCTCTGCCTTCACTTTTCAGTTTTTTCTGCCTTACCAAAGCTGGCCTTTCCCCTTGTATGCCTTTAGCAGCAAATCTGCTTTGGTACACTACTTCCTTGCAAAATACTATGTGAACTCAAGGGTTACCCCTAACAGACTCCGGACTAGACCAGCACGAAACCGTAACACCATGGAGCCCAATCTTGACACAGGGTATACATGCCCACACCCTTGAACTGGACACTTCTGTGGAATTCACATCTGAAATATGTGAACACATGCCCACCACAGCAACATGAGTAACATAGGTAATTCTTATGAGTCAAACTGATGTGTACATAATATTTTTATAGGTGGAATTAAGGCACAGTGTCTCAAACACTGTACGTACCAAACATGTACACATGGCCGACATATGTTTAGTTCACACACAAGTCACTATGAAGTCGTAGCCAACAATCAATTAAATATGAGGGGTAACATATCCGACCTAGCACTTATCAGCCATCTTCAATCATCCCTGAGTTTTGTTTGTCGTTTGCAATGTAATGTCCCCAAAGTCAAACAACTACACACATCAAATGAGTCAACACATATTACAACCACACATCATTTCTGTTGTACATCACTGTTTGCCATCTGATGTAGGTACCCATTTGTAACACATCCATACATGAACTTTACTTCCAATGTATTGCATGCCATTCCTTCAGAAGCATACATGTTGTTACAGATCATTCACACACAAAACACACAGTTGCATGCTCTCCCTCATGTGGCAACCACTATACCACACACTGCAGGCCATACCATCCTATCTCCATCTTGATACAGGGTGCATGCATGTTAAATAATTTAAATTCACGCAAACACAGTTTGAGTCAAAAATGTTGATGCGTCAAAAAATCATGCAAACGCTAACTAAACATAAATGGGCCCTTAGCGTTAATTCCACCAGCGTACCACAAGCATGCAGATAACCACTGAAATAGAAGTTTACTGGTAATGCGTGGTATTTTTCAGCACATGTAGGTTATGCATCAAAAATATTCACACAAACATCGTATGCATCAAAAAAATACACGCAAGATGGAAAACGGGCAGCAAAGAGGATAGTAAGTGATGTAATAGGAAATCCTGTTTACAGGCATGGTACAGTGAGTGTACTTTCACTTTCATTTTACAGTCTGTGCTTTTTCTTGACTGGGTGGCTGTGTCTCGGTGTTGCTGGTGTCTGGATTGTGTTTCTTGTATCTTGTAGTGTCTTTCTTGTGTCTTTTGTGTATTCTATTTGCATATTGTACCTGTTTATGTGCTTTTGTGTAGTTTATTGTCTTGTGGATTGTATTTGTACTGTCAGGTGTCTGTTTGGGGGTTACATTAGTTGAGTTAGTTGGGGTTCGTAGTTTGAGTTGTAAGTTTCCTTTTTTCACATTTATTTTCCTTCCTTTTCACTTTTTCTGTTTTGCATTGTTGTGCTAGGACATGTCAGGAAGGGTGAGGCTGACCTGCATGGGGGAGGAGGAGCTTGGGGGCTTTGTTTGGCTAGTGTGCCACTTTCTGCTATTGATGCTGGAGATGGGTGAACAGCAAGGTGCTCTACCACCTCAAACGGGTATTCTACACAACAAGGAATGAGCACCAGTTGAAGCATCGCTGGGCTGACCTGGTTGCCAGAGAACAGGATCTTCTGGACCACCTGGGTGTGGTGATCAGTGGCCCTGTTGTTGAGTATCACATGTGTAAGGTAGAATGCTCCGGAGTGACAGTAGCAAATGTCTTGAAGTGCTGCTTGTAATGTTTGTGGCCATGTTGAAAGCAAGTAGAACAAACTGTTAGTGTCCCAGTACTGACATGTATTCCACATGTCTATACATGTTAACAATGCATTCCTGAGCTTTGTTGAGTCATGTCCGACTATTACTTAGGGCCACATGTACCAAGCTATTTTTAATTTGCACAAAAGGCATAGTTTTCAGATTTTGTGTGTTTACGTCAGATTTGTTTTTTTATTCCAATGCACACTCCCAATTTTGCCATTCTGCTATCACATTGCCTAATCACAAAACGGGGTTTGATAGTGGCATTTAGGAAGGGGCGTTCCTTTCCTATTAGCAAGTTGCTGTCCGCTGATTGATTGTTTGGTGACCGCAAATACTGGCACTAAACAATTGCAGTTACCAGCCATTTCAAGTTGGTGCTAGCCCATTTGCAAAAGGGGAAGAGTCCCCGTGGGATCCCTTCCCTTTTGTGAATGCATGCACAAAAACTATTTTAGAGCAGGAAGTGGTCCCACGGACCAGTGACTGCTTCAAAATAATTATTAAAGTCATAATATTGATGAAATAAGGCTGCATTTAAATGAAAATATACATCTCCATTTGAAAGCAGTCACAGACATGGTGGTCTGCTGAGCCCAGCAGGCCAGCATACTTGTGAGTGCCGCCATTCCCAAGAGGTTTGCAAAATGAGACCTACCTCATCAAAATTCATGAGGTAGGTCATTTGCTACCACAATTATGAATTGCAAACATTGTCATTGACTGTGTTGTACCTCAGATCATCTTACTTGCAAATTGTGTGTTGCTAAGGCTTGCATTGTGTGACTCACAAAACCTGATCTTGGTACATGTGGCCCTTAGTAACACATTCCAGGTGCAATGACAACACCTGTTCCCATGCATCTTGTCAGTGATGATCAGTTAAGACACTGTCAGCATACCACATTTCACTGTACCAGGACAGCAAAGTGGTCAATCCATCTTCAGCGCTACATTGTCATCATTACACACACATGAACCCTGCCATTATATTGGCAAAGGGGGCTTATATACGGCTTAGGGGACACTGCCAATGGGGCATTTGTTACCTACATACAACTGTGACACATCTGTTATGGACCACTGAATGCATGATAATTGCAGACTGAAAATTGAGCCACATGTCCATCACACAGTAATTCAGTGTCCCTTGATGCACAAACCACAATAGCTGAGTAATTTGTATTGCAGTGCACCAGGGAAGTGCCATTGAAATTGTCACCCAAATACAAATCATGACATTGAGTACCATCTGAAATGGATTAGCCACAAATGTTTGTAGTCAGGTTTAGCACCACATGATTGTTAGGCCCAGTGCATGTGTGCAGATGTATGTCTATCACTCACTGGAGTGTCAGTGTCAATGTGAGTTTGAAGTGGTATGTCTGCTGGAGTGTCTACATGCAGGATCAGCAGCTCACTCATATAAAATGTTACACACTGTGATATATTGCCCACACGTTTGTATAGTGATCTGACATTGAGCATAAATGTCTTTTCCCTGTCTTACAGGGGGACAGGCTCCCTATACCATTGGGGAAATGGATTGATTTCAGGACCCAGATGTATCCAGTAAGTGTGATAATGTCTGTCCTGTGTAGTGATTGCAGCTGTTGTGTGAGTGACTCTTGTGTGTTGCACTCATTGCAAGATATGATGAGCTGGCACGTGATCTGATATATTACTTAACTGGATGTTGACATAGTGTTCCGTGCAAGAGTTAGACATTCACAGGCAGAGAGTCATATCTAAAGGTGATTAGTAGCCACAGGTAGGCCCACATGTGAATTGGAAGGGCTCCAGTGTCAGAATATTTTCACTGGGTCATACCCCTTTTCACAAGACACTGATGCATCAGTTTTCCGCACAACATTGCGCATCCCTGTATTGTATTGTACATGTAGGACTGTATGAGTAACTATTCCCCAGCATCTAGCCCCATACGTTGTACTCCATTCACATGACACTTGTGTGGCATGTAATAGGCGTGCATGCAGGTCAACGCCAGACGTGTGCTGTCATCAATGTGGGTGGTTTGGGAATTGTGATGGCAGTTCAGGTGTGGATGGTTGTCCACAACTGGACACATGAATGTAGATGTGAATGACCTATGGATACCTCATTCCTAGGTGGCAGCCCTCCCCACATGTGTTCCACTCACTAAATCCATGTACAAGTTGACATGGCCTTGTGGTTGTCCTCGACAGTTGTGATGATGTATTGCATGACCATCACCCCCGGGGGACAGGGATAGGGGAAGAACATATATGTAGGTAGATGTGATGCTCACAGTATAGATGACAGTCATCTCATTCAAGCAAGCATGTGTCCAAAACAACACTGACCCCTTATGATTAGCAACTGCATACCATCCTGACAATTACATCTACAAATCACTGGTCTTGGGTGCCTTGAGGTTGACTCAAATGACATAGATTAGTCGGCCTGGCCCATGTGAAGTAGTTGCTGCCTTTGCATTGTGACACATTGCACTATATCAATGCACAGATCACTTTATTTGGTCCATCTCTTGTTGTGCTTTGCTGTGCTGTTAAATACTTGATGGGTAGGCAGAGTTGCCATTTCATTCATCAGCACATTATATCATCTGAACTATGATTTGGACTGCATGTGCAAATTGAGGCAGAGTGTTAGATTATCATCTGTACATGGATCACATAATGATGACACTGATGGTTGCCTGTCTAATTTTTACAGCTGCCAACATGGATGCAGCCGAGATCAGGACTTTCCATAAGCGGGCAGTGAGATACAGACACATATTGGATGTTGAGCCTGGGCACCGAAGGATGGCAATACGCTATCAGAGAGAGAGAGCCACAGGAGAATGGCGAGCTTTCAGCCAAGGGGGACCAGCATTGGCCACAAAGGCGGCACCACCACCACAACTGCAGCCATTACCACAACGGCCACCATCACATCAGCCCCACCTGCTGCACTGTCAACTTCAGCACCACCAACCATCACACCTGCTGCACCTTCAACATCAGCACCACCGACCACCACACTTGCTGTATTGGACATGTCCGCAATTTCCAAACTCCAGAGAGACTTGAGGAAAGTGTTGAGAAATCTTGACACAATACAGAGGGACGTGGACAAGAATACCCGGAGGCTCAAAGCTGTTAAGAAGACACTGAGGAGGGCAGACCTGTGAACTCTTGCCTCCCCTCATCCCTAATTCAGTCCCCTCCCTCCTCATTCCTCATCCTGTTTTTAGTGGGTTTAGGGGGTTTAGTGATAGGTTAGAGTAGGGTAGTAGTTTAGATAGGATAAGTAGGTTGAGGGTTTCATATTATTACATGTTAGTTTGTGGGTGGGTGGGTTGTTGATTTTGTTTTGTTAATGTTGAGACTTTGTGTATTTAAAAACAAAAAAAGCAAAATAATATATATTTGTTTAGTATATGTTTAGGTTAGTAGATTTTGTCCTACGTGTGTTTCGTCATATAAGAGGGGTGAGGGGCAAATGTTTAGAGTGTGTTGTTAAATGTGGTAAGTAAGCTTAGCACAGGGTAGTTAGGGCCATTTGTGGGTAATATATAGTTAGGATAGATTAGGTTAGTATAAGTGTGTTACATAGTTTTAAGTTCTGTGTTGTACATAGTTATTAAAGATTAGGTACTCCCTTACTGCATGTGTCATATGCTTGGGGCTCAGGGTATTTGCATAGGGGTACATTGCCAATTGTCTGTTGGCCTGTGGATTCCGTCCTGCATCCACATCCCTCTCTTGACATGTTAATTCCCACTTCCAACTGAGCTGTCACATTGTCAGCTAGAACAAATCTAAATCTCAATGCATCTGCCATCCATTGTACCCACCGCTCAACGTGACTATGGTTCCCTTGTATTGGACAAGTAGGTGTGGTTTTAAAGTTGTCATTGTTTAGGTCCTGTGTTCGGAATGTTGGGCACTGTGGGATGTCTGCCTGCAGAATGAAGTTCATGTCAACACTGCTAAACTTAGTAGTGTCAATTTCAGATGAGGTCAAGTATACAATTTTCACAATATGGTGGTCATTACAACCCTGACGGTGTTAAAGCGGCGGTAAGACCGCCAACAGGCCGGCGGTAAAAAAACTGCAATTACAACCGTGGCGGAAACCGCCAACAAAGACAGCCACTTTAACACTCAGACCGCCATGGCGGTACAAACAAACAGCGCGGCGATCACCGCCAACAGACAGGCGGGAGACAATGTACCGCCCACACTATTATGACAGGCCAATCCGCCACCTTTTCCGGGGTGGATTCACCGCAGATAAGAACACAGCGGAAACAGGAATTTAGAAGGGAAAACACTCACCTCTATACACTCCATGAGGAACAAGGACACCATGGAACCGGAACTCCAAATTCTCCCTATGATAGTCTTCCTGCTCCTCTACCAGGAGCACGAATGCCGGGGGCGAAGACCACAGTGAGTACTGCACCTACGACACAGGGGAGGGGGGAGGCAAAAAACAGGGACACACACACAACACCCCACACCCACCCTCACCCACTACAACACACACACACACTAATGCATATCCATACATCACAGTTACACCCCCAAACCCTCCCGGAAGAATGCAAAGACCAAAGAAAATGAGTGTAAGCATCGGAATATATTACAAACAAGTAGGCAGAAATATATATATACACCATGTACAAAATAAATACCCGGCATAGTAGTCCAGGTACTGCACAAAGAAAGTCCGTGGAACACTGGGACCACACGTTATGGGCGAGGCCCACACAAAATCCCCAACCATGACGGAGAGAACACTGCAGGGGCATCAGACAGCAACTAAACAGGCACCTCAGGGGGAGGGAAGGGGGGGCACCTCAGCCGCATGAGTGCACAAAGCCAAATCCACGAGAGGGCCACATGCCCACTGTTCAATCCTGGGGAGTGCAAAGCCACAGTCTCTCAAGTCTCTACAGTGGGTGGGTTGCCCACTGTTACATCCTGGGGAGTGCAAAGCTACAGTCTCTCAAGTCTCTACAGTGGGTGGGTTGCCCACTGTTCCATCCTGGGAAGTGCAAAGCCACAGTCTCTCAAGTCTCTACAGTGGGTGGGTTATCCACTGCTTTATCCTGGGGAGTGCAAAGCCACAGTCTCTCAAGTCTCTACAGTGGGTGGGTTGCCCACTGTTCCATCATGGGGAGTGCAAAGCCACAGTCTCTCAAGTGGATAACAGTCTCCACTGGTTCTGGAGGGGGACTGGTGCCCAGAGTGATTCATCCTGTGTAGGACAGAGGTAGTGGATGGATGTCTCCACTGGTTCTGGAGGGGGACTGGTGCCCAGAGTGCTTCATCCTGTGTAGGACAGAGGTAGTGGATGGATGTCTCCACTGGTTCTGGAGGGAGACTGGTGCCCAGAGTGCTTCATCCTGTGAAGGACAGAGGTAGTGGATGGATGTCTCCACTGGTTCTGGAGGGGGACAGGTGCCCAGAGTGCTTCATCCTGTGTAGGACAGAGGTAGTGGATGGATGTCTCCACTGGTTCTGGAGGGGGACTGGTGCCCAGAATGCTTGATCCTGTGTAGGACAGAGGTAGTGGATGGATGTCTCCACTGGTTCTGGAGGGGGACTGGTGCCCAGAGTGCATCACTCACCTGTGACGGACCCAGTTGCGTCAGTGCCCCTGCCGCTCATGGGCTAGCGGTGCTTGAGTTGGCGGTGCCCTGTTCAGCGGTGCTTGAGTTGGCGATGCCCTGTGCAGCGATGGTTGAGTTGGCGGTGCCCTGTGCAGCGGTGCTTGAGTTGGCGGTGCCATGTTCAGCGAGTTGGCGGTGCCCTGGTCCGCGGTGCTTGAGTTGGCGGTGCCCTGTTCAGCGGTGCTTGAGTTGGCCGAGTGGGGCTTGTACTGGCGGTCCTTCATGGCCCAGCGGGGCATGTGCTGGCGGTCCTTCATGGCCCAGCGGGGCATGTGCTGGCGGTCCTTCATGGCCCAGCGGGGCTTGTGCTGGCGGTCCTTCATGGTCCAGCGGGGCTTGTGCTAGCGGTCTTTCATGGCCCAGCGGGGCTTGTGTTGGTGGTCCTTCATGGCTCAGCTGGGCTTGTTCTGGCGGTCCTTCATGGATCATCTGGGCTGGGGCCGGTGGTGCCCTCCTGGGCAGCTGGGCTGGGGCTGGCAGTGTCCTCCTGGGCAGCTGGGCTGGGACTGGCGGGGCCCTCCTGGGCAGCTGGGCTGGGGCTGGCGGGGCCCACCTGGGCAGCTGGGCTGGGGCTGGCCTCCTGGGCAGCTGGGCTGGGGCTGGCGGGGCCCTCCTGGGCAGCTGGGCTGGGGCTGGCCTCCTGGGCAGCTGGGCTGGGGCTGGCGGTGGCCTACTGGGCAGCTGGGCTGGGGCTGGCGGTGGCCTCCTGGGCAGCTGGGCTGGGGATGGCGGTGGCCTCCTGGGCAGCTGGGCTGGGGCTGGCGGGGCCCACCTGGGCAGCCGGGCTGGGGCTGGCCTCCTGGGCAGCTGGGCTGGGGCTGGAGGTGGCCTCCTGGGCAGCTGGGCTGGGCCTGGCGGTGCCCTCCTGCGCAGCTGGGCTGGGGCTGGCGGGCCCTCCTGGGCAGCTGGGCTGGGGCTGGCGGGCCCTCCTGGGCAGTGGGGATGATGGCGGTCTTCTCCACCATGCAGCTCTTCCCAGACTTGCCGGGTTTCTTGTGGCCCTTCCCCACCTTGGAAGGTGTCACAGCTGATTCCACACTCCCACCGGGAGCCCTGGGAGCGGCTTTGGTGGCTGGAGTCTTCCCCCTCTCCTGCCGGGCACTGGCCAACTTCTGATTCTTCACAGGTGGGGTACTGTCTGTGCTGTGGCTCCGTCCCACACTGACTGTCCTGGTGCCCTCCACATACCGGTGACTACAGGCACCACTGGTCCCGGAGATGTTGTGGCTGAGGTGCTAGTTCGGGACCTATGAGATGGACGGGGTGGGGGAGGTGTGAGAAAAAGGTCAAGGCTGGACAGGAAGAGTTTTTTGGACACACTGGGACGGGTAACTGGAGGGGGTTTGGGAGTGGAGGAAGAGGTGGTGTTAGTAGGAGGTGTACGTTTGGTGACTTTGGGTGCAGGTGCATGTGTTGGAAGCTGTCGTGAGGTGGATGCCTGTTTGGTGGGTGTGTGCCTGCGTTTGTGTATCTTGGGAGGGGGCGTCACAGACACACTTGGAGAGGGCACAGGGGATGTGTAAATGGTGGTGGGGGTGGTGACTGCACGTGAGCGGGGTGTGCTGGTGGGTGTGCTGGTGAGGGACATAGTGGTTGTAGAGGTAGTGCATGCAGGTGTGAGTGTAGACGAGACTGGGAGGGAGGAGGTAGACGAGGAGGAGGGGGACACAGTGGAGGCAGTGGATGTTGGTGTGTCTGCATCTGTGTGTTGCTTGCGTGAGTGCCTGTGGGATATGTGGTGCTTATGTTTGCCTGAGCTTAACCTTGTGTGTTGACGTGTGTGCATGCTGGTCTGTAGGTGTGCTTGGAATAGGCAGAGGTACAGGGGATTGGGTCTGGGTGGAGGAAGTTGGTAGGGGGAGGCTAGAGACGGGGACAATGGCTGCCATCAGTGCTGAGGCCAGAGTTTGAAAAGCTTGGTGAAGGGCCGCCTGACCAGAATGAATGCCCTCCAGGAATGCATTGGTTTGTTGCAACTGCCTTTCTACACCCTGGATGGCATTCAAAATGGTAGACTGCCCAACAGTGAGGGACCTGAGGAGGTCAATGGCCTCCTCACTGAGGGCAGCAGGGGTGACTGGGGCAGGGCCTGAGGTGCCTGGGGCGAAGGTGATGCCCACCCTCCGGGGTGAGCGGGCACGGGGCGAATGCTGAGGAGCTGCTGGGAGGGCGGTGCTGGTAGGGGGGGTGGCGGCTGTAGCTGTAGATGCGGGGGGCACAGATGATGCCGCCACCACAAGGGAGCTCCCATCAGAGGACGTGTCCGTGTCGCTGGTCTCAGCACCTGTCCCCGCCGTAAAGCTCCCCTCACCCTCCATCCAACTGGTGAATTCCGAGTCCGTAGTCCCACCCTCCAGGGCCATGTGGGATGCAGCTCCCTCGTGCTCCGGTGCCACTGCTCCTCCGCCTGATGATGCTAATGCACACAAGAACAGGGAGACCACAAAAAGGGGGGGGACGACAGAAGAAAAACATGTTGAGTGCATGGATTACCGCTACCGTTGGCGGACAAGACAGACACAGAAGCCCCCTGCACTATGCCGCGCTCTTGGGCTCTACAGTGCAATTCCTGGGAAATGGCCTACAGGGCTATGGATGACATCTGCACACATAGATGACACAGGGGCATGAATAGCTGTACTTGACAGTCTACAGAGATGGGCTGGGGTGCCACATGGCCTGCTTTACGGAGGGGCCTTGCCTACGGAACTCGCCCTGGCCTAGGGAAACCCACAGCCCTCCTCCCCCACCCAGACAACTCCACTGCGCGCAAAGTCAGCAGAATGAGTATGGACTCACCCCCTTGTGTCTGCTGTGATGCCCTCAAGCGGCCATCCAACTCCGGGTAGGCCACCGCCAGGATCCTGAACATCAGGGGGGTCATGGTGCGACGGGCACCCCACCCACATTGGGAGGCCATCCCCAGCTGAGCCTCCGCCGTCTTCTTGCTCCAGCGGAGAATGTCCTCCCATCTTTTCCGGCAGTGGGTGCTCCTTCTGTGGTAGACCCCCAGGGTCCAGACGTCCTTGGCGATGGCACGCCAAATATCTTTTTTCTGGTGGGCACTGACCTACATGAAATGTAAAGGGGAAAAAGAGAAGTTATTACCAGCTGCACCGTCAAAGTGATTGGCCCCCATCCCTATACTTGCCATGTGGCACATGCATTCACCGTCTTTCATGCACGCAGCACTCTACCCCCTTCCTTCTTACATCCAGCCCTCTCCACACAGGCATAGCCCAAACAACATGCTCCCTGTGTACTTACCTGTTTGTCTGGAGGACCGTAGAGTAGCGTGTACTGAGGGAGGACCCCATCGACGAGCTTCTCCAACTCCTCCAATGTGAAGGCAGGGGACCTATCCCCAGACGCACGAGCCATTGTCTCTTCCAGACCGAGGTCACAGCAGCACTGGCAGTGTAGGTCCTCTCATGTCGAAGATCAGGTATCGAGTGATTGAACAGATAGAAAATGGCAGTCACGTCCGCGGCGGTGCGTTCCGTCACCGCCGGCGTACATCGTCATTGGCTCCTGGGACCCATAGGGTCCAATGTTAACCAATGCAGCATTGCACTGCGGTCTTCGACCGCCTACTCCGGCGGTGTACAACGCCAGCGCAGTTACCTCACATCCCATTGTCCCACTTTACAGCTCAGGCAGCTGCCATTTCAGGGGCCCACATGGCTTCATTTTCAACTGCGTCACACATACCTAGGCCTAGTCTCAACACACATACAGGCCACCTTTTGTGTATGATTGGTGTTCTGGGTAAACTGTGGGTACGTACCTCTGAGTTGTTTGACTCTGTGCTTGCTGTTGTCCTTCATAGGCACTGTCTGCTGGGACATGTGAGGAGATGGCGGCATCCTCCAGTGTACTGACCGTTGGTGGACCTGTCGACAATGGAGGAGCGACATTTGATAATCACCTACAGGCTTAACCGTGCCACAATTCAGGAACTGTGTACCCAGTTGGAGCCAGACCTGATGTCAGCAATCCACCATCCCACAGGAATCCCCCCTCAAGTGCAGGTGCTGTCAATGCTCCATTTCCTTGCAAGTGGCTCTTTTCAAACAACTGTGGCCATGGCATCAGGGATGTCCCAGCCTATGTTTTCCAACATATTGTCCAGAGTGTTGTCTGCCCTTCTGAAACACATGCGGAGCTACATAATTTTCCCTCAGGTGGAGGATTTGCCTACAGTGAAAGGTGATTTCTATGCCCAGGGACATATCCCCAACATCATAGGTGCCATTGATGGGACCCATGTGGCTTTGGTCCCCCCCCACAGGAGTGGGTGAGGAGGTGGGTGTCCGCCGCCAGTCCGCTGAACCACACCATCCCCTGTAGGTCGTTCCACCTCTTCCTGATGTCCTCCTGATTTCTTGGGTGTTGTCCCACTGCGTTAACCCTGTCCACTATTTTGTGCCATAGCTCCATCTTCCTAGCTATGGAGGTGTGCTGCACCTGTGCTCCGAATAGCTGTGGCTCTACCAGGATGATTTCCTCCACCATGACCCTGAGCTCCTCCTCCGAGAACCTGGGTGTCTTTGCCATGCCATGGGGTGGTGTAGGTGATGTGTGGGGTGGAGTGGAGTGTGTGGTGATAAGTGTCGTGATATGTAGTGGTGTGTTGTGTGAGGTGCGTGGAAGTTGTGTGGGTGGTGGTGCTGTGTGCCTGTGGATGCTGTTGTTCTTGCTGGTGGTGTCTCCCTCTGGCCCTCTTTCTGAATTTTTTGTTGTGGGGGTTTGTGGGTGATGTGGGTGGGTGTTTTATATTGTAATGGGTGTGTGGGAGTGGTGTGTGTATGTGTCTCAGGTGTGTGTATTATGAATTGTCCAATGTGGTGATGTTTTGTAAGAGTGTGTGTATTTTTAGCGCGGCGGTGTGTACCTCCAATGGAACACTGCGGATGAAAGACCGCTGCGTAGATTCGTGTGTCGTGATAGTGTGGGTGTATTTCTGTTGCCGTGATGGTGGAGGTTTTGTTTTCGCCAGTTTATCACTGACCTTTGGTGTGGAGGACTTGTGTGGGTGTCTGACTTTTGGCGGATTCCGAGATGTGGGTCATAATAGCTGTGTCAGAATTCTGCGGCGGTGTGTTGGCGGTCTTCTGCACGGCGGTAAGCGGCTTTTACTGCCAATGTTGTAATGAGGGCCTATGTGTTTTACGTACCAGCTGATGTTATTGGCGAAACACTCTTACACAGCCATTCTTGCTGTATGTTGTGGGTGAGGCATGTATGTTTTAAAGCAAATGTCACATACTCAATGACTTGATTGTAGGAGATGTGGCCAGCATTGACCTTCATCTTGTAGATACCTTAGCCCTGAATTATACTATTACTGCACTGCATTGTCTCATTTTTTGACGGAAAAGCATTGCAAACTTATAATATACAATGATATTTTGTAAGTTTGTGCTGCTTTTGCTTAAAAAATGACACAAATGCAGCGCAGAAAAAGTAAAAATCAGGACCCTTGTGCGTAGATATGTGTCCACATTATTTCGGCACTCTGGTATTGACAGTCTGTGACCATAGACATGTTACATGCATCCTAAATCGCCAGCAAAGTAGATGTGTCACATTACACAGAGAAAAAGTGGGTGTGTAGGTGCTGTTTAGTGCAGTGTTTACAAAGTCCAGTTCTGTGACCCCATTAGTGTAAAGCATTCTATTGTGATGCAACACAAGTGCAAGATTTAGGGCCATGTCATTTGACATGCTGAGATGAAGTGTTGTTCAGTGCAGAGGAATATGAATTGTCAATTGAGTAGTGAGAGACAATTGCAGTCCATAGTGGTAAGGTTAACAGTGTGTCAGTAAAGAGTGCATGTCACCAACTGTAACAACACTGGCATGTCGTCAAGCACAGGACAAAGGAAAAACAGTGCCCATGTGGCATGGGCTGGTGCTACCAGGTAATCCTACGGTTGAAGATGATCTGTTCCACATCTTCATCCTCTGATGTGTGTGTTGTCTGTCCTTGATGGTGGTGCTGGTGGGTCTGAGGGGGCAACACACACTTCAGTAGTTGGAGAATTGGACACCGAATTCCCAGCAGCTGCCATGTGTGGAGCTACATATGGCATCACTACAGCAAGGAGGAGCTGCTGATTATTGAGTATGACAGCAACATCCCTGTGGTAGACAGCCATGTCTGCCCTGAGAGAGGCCAGTTCCCGGTGCATGGACTCCAGCTTGTTGTCATGCATGCAGCTGCAAGATTGGGAGGGCAGGTGTTATGGCAACTCCCTCACAGCAGTGGTGAGGTCCTTCACACACTGTTGGACTCCTTGCAGTAGGGATTGTGTGACCTGTATGGCTGCTGACTGTTCTGCGGACGTCATCATGCACATGCACATCCCCTCAAGGCTGGCTGCCATAGTTTGCATCCCCACCCGCACCTCCTTGGCCAGCTCCCACTGTACTCCCACTACTGTCCTTTCAAAGATGGTCCTTGTGTCATGAGAGTCTTCAGTTGTGTTTGAGCTGGCAGGTTGTACTATTGGGGTGGTGGGTAGGTCCTTTGGGATGGCTGCTACATGTGTGCTCCTCTTTGAGACTGGAGGTGGTGTCTGGAGGGTTTCAAGGATATCTTGGAGGGTTACCTGGCTGTCAGCTGGTCATCCAGGTCATCAAGGTAGTCCAGAACAGACAGATCCACTAGAGAGCCATTGTCTTCTGCAATGTAATATTGTACAATTAGTGTGCCTGTGTTGTGCCAGTTATAATGTGACATCACTGACTTCAATTGGTGGCACACTGTTATCTTGGTTGCCATGCATTGTTCCTGCCATTAATGTTTGCAGTCTCTCCACCCTATGCCCCACCTGCATGTCACATGTAGTGTGGGCAGTTTGGGGAATTGTCTGAGTCACATCTTCTAGGTGTGGGTTCTGTCCAAATTGTGGCTTGCCACCTTCTTGTCCTCGTCAACCCTCCCTCTGCTTCCATTTGTATGGTGAGGCCTTGCAATGATTGCTGGTGTGCTGATGCCACATGCACCACACATAACAATATGGACCTGTCCCAGACAATCTTTTTTCACATACACCTATGCAGTGCTGAGACCTAGCACCATACCATGTATTGCATTTCCATGAAACAAAACAGTTGTGTCACCATTAGTAGTTTCTCATGTTGATGGCTGCGTATGTGTGCTACATTGCATTGCATTGCACTGATGGGCCTGGCAGAGTTCCATTTCTTCTTATGACTGTGTGGGTGTGTTTGCCTACCTACACACATATGTTCTCCCCCTCAATGTAGTTGTCTTAGCACTATGATATCTGAGATGTTGCATGGTGGCATTGCACCTATTGTGACACAGGCACAGGGGTAAACCCAGGAATGGGCAGCATAGGTATGAGATTACTGCTGTGTACATCATTATGTATGTGACGTGCCTGATGGTTATTGAGTCTATGGACATGACCAGTTAACAGGAGTTGCACTTGGATAGGGAGTGATGGGGATTGATCACATAGTCATACTGAACCCTCATTTTGAGTGTGTTTGTGCCATGGGCACCTAACTGCCATTTCCTAATTGACCAGCGCACACATCACAGGTAGTAGTGGCAACTGTTGTCAGTGATAAGTACCGCTAGAGCCAATGGCCTGAGACTGGGCATTGTCCTCTAGTTTACATTCTAACAATACCAGCTGTCCTGTGACACCAGACCAGTTTTACGTTCTACCCTACCCTCCTGGTCTGCTTCAGCATTTCCAACAGACTTGGCATGGCGGTGTACCCCCATGCAAAGGTTGTCAGTGTTGTGTTGTGCTGTGCCCCTAGATGCCCCTGCACAGCCCATGCACCTGGCATGGGCAGTGCAGGGAGTCCTGAGCTGTGCCCCTTTGCCCTTTCCACTGCCTAATTTTCAGGGCTAACATGCATTGTGTAGTAGGTATGTGCCTCCCCTTCTTGCACTTGACATTTAGGCATTTTTGTCCCGCATATGTGTTGTTTCCTGGTAGTCTGCGCTGTCCTGTGATACCAGTGACAAGTTGCTCCGGGATGACGGCTGCAACCATCTCCTCTGTCTAATTTTGGGACCATCTCCTCTGTCCTCTTGTGGTACTGGACTCCCACCTCCGGTCTGCAATGCTGCCTTCCTGTTCCTTGCCATTTTCTCCTTTGTCCTGCGCTTGCAGTCATGCCAGCATTTCTTGCACTCAATGACAGTTCTCCTGACCTCTGCCACACTGTTAATCCTGTCCACAATCTGTTGCCAAGTTGCCTCTCTCCTCCCAATTGGCAATTTAGAGGTGATGAAGAGTTGATGCTGGTGCTCCGTCACCTCTCTCACTAGAATGTCATGCTCCTCTTCGCTGAAGCGACACTTCCTCTTCTTCTTGTCTCTACCCTGGGTCTTGCCTGTGTCCTCCTGGCTGGTTCCTGGTTGTGTGGGGTCTCCCTGGGCTCTCTCCTGGCTTCTGGGATCCATTTTGGGGCTCCTTAGCACTGTTTGCTCCATTTGCGTCTCTTTTTGATGCTATTGCGGTGAAAAATGACACATATCCGTTTGGCAAAATTTTTCCATGTCGCAAACCGGACAAGAGTTAATTTTCCTGTGTTAACGTCATTTTGCCTTACCACAAGGCGCAATGGTTAGCGTCAGTAAAAATGACTCCAACCTATTCTTAGCGTCACCCAGCGTCAAAGTATAAATTTGACGCAGGGGTGGCGTTAAGAAATGACACTATCCAGCGCTAAACTTTTTGCCGCAAAACTGCATTAGCGCAGTTTTGCGTCAAAAAGTATAAATCTGGCCCTGTATTTTTTATGTTACCAGTGGGTACGTCATCCTGTATACTGCCGGAGCCCCTGCACTGACTTCCCATGTAACTCATTTCCTCTTTCATTTGAGAAACTGGGAAACCTTTCCAGGCTGAGACTAACCTCAGTGCTATATTCATTTGGATCGAAAAGGATATTGGTTACTTTATTGCCTTCTCTATGTTTTCCAGTAGCATTAACTACTAGCTTTAACAGTATTTGAGTTCTGCCATGGTTTTTTTTTCTCCTCCATCGTTGGATGCTGGCTGCAACTGTATTTAGGCTTAACCATTGCCTTGCTACATGCAGGCCACGAGTGCAACTGACAATCACGCATCTCCTTCTCTGCTTGAAAGCCATGCGATCACCTGTTAATACCTGTGATTCATGTACTGTTGCAGGTCGCAAGCAAAGCTGATTGTTACGCAGTTCCTGTACTTTCACAGGCCACTGGCGGAGCTGACAGTCAAGTGGCTCCTAGTCTGAGGAAAATGAGCTATGCTGCTGCAACTGAACGCCCTTTTGGGTGAGGATCGTGCACTAGCAGTGTCTTGCCTCAGGATATAATCATTTTGGAGGACACAGGGTTGTTTACTGGGTCGTTACCCTGACAACAAGGGCAAAGTAGCTAAATTAACTTAATGATTAAGTCGTCGGAAAGCTGTCTTCTAAGGTGACATTTTGCTATCTTCTTGAGTGCAGGGTGAAGCTTTATTTCTCCACATCGCCTTTGCCAGTTGAAATCCAGTAATATACTGCCACCTACTGTTTAATTTAATGTTTGCAAATTTTACTGTTCACATTCCTGAGTGCAAGTTTTTTCTTTTTTGTCCAGTGGTTTTATATTTATTTTCATTTTAGCAAAAGTTCAAATGTGAAAACCTGAAAGACTCAAGTGTCATATTGGATACTGGTGGGGAAGATGTCATTGTTATATGTTAGGTGCTCTTTATGTTCATCGACATTTTAGTGCACTCTGGTATTGTCTAACTATGCAGAATATCTCACCTGCTCCTTTCTTTTACCAAATGCCTAGTGAACCATTGCTAAAATGGTCAAAATGGAAAAAGGTGTTTATTAATTATTTAAAAGTATGTGGTGCACATTTTTCTAAGGAAAGACAGCTTCCGTACTTCTGCATTGTCTAGGATCCGAAGGGCAGGAGATATTTGAACATCTCCCTGATTTATCTGATGAAGAAGGATGTGATGCAAATGAATATGAAATATGTATTACAAAATTGGACAGATAATACCTACCCAATGTGTATTATTTCAGAAAAGTATCATTTTGGTATGTGCAGGCAACAGCAGAATGAATCTGTAGAAGACAATGTAACTGCCCTGAGGTACTTGTAATTTTGGTGGCAATACTGAAGAGCGGATAAGGGATCAATTTATCTTGCATTGCGTGAATGATACAGTGAGACAAGAGTTGTGGTTGAAGGGAGATCTTAAACTCAGTGAAGTGTTACTTATAGCTAAAACAAATTGAATGTTCTCAGGCATGTGTTGCTGAATCGTGTAATAATGTTTCCAAGAAATCTGAGTCACATACTAAATGCTGTTCCTTTTTGGTGCAAAGTGAGAAACATATTGTATAGTGTTAGGGAAGTTGTCACACAAGAATTAGACAGGTTATGTGGTGAAGCAATAATTGAAGAGATGGAGGCAACGGATTGGTTGGCTCCCATTGTGGTTGCTTGCAAGCCCAATAATGAGATTAGGTTGTGTATTGATTAGAGGGAACTCAATGAGGGAGTGGTCGAGGACACGTTTCCTCTTCCCAACCTAACAGAAATGGTGGGATCTCTTTCTGGTGTGAGATGGTTCTTACCTCGGTTTATCACCAAGCCAAACTCACAGATCATTCTAAAGATTTTACTTAATTTCCATGCTATTTGGTACCTATATTCAATGCCTTTTGGTCTCTGTTCCGCTGCCTCAGTGTTTTAGAGGTTATTGACGAGAATGTTTGGCAGTATGGAAGGAGTCCTTATCATTCAGGATGATGTTTTGAGATTTGGAAGTGAGCAATACATGGATAGACTATAGGAAGTACTAGACATTTTGAGGGGGAATGTGTCACTCTCAAGGCTAAGCAATGTGACTTTGCCCAGGAGGAGATAGAGTACTTGGGGCATGCTTTTTCTGCTAAGAGTGTTAAACCCAAGGATGATCTTGTTATTGCTATATTGAATTTATCAAGGCTGCAAAAAATGAAGATATGCAAACATTTTTAGGTATGTCAGAATTTTACTCATGGTTTGTACCGAATTTCGAAAGTAGGACTTGTGCTTTGAGAGGATTACTGAGAAAAGGTGTGGACATTGACTAGAGTGAACAATATGAGAAAGAATATTTGGACATTAAAGTGAAGGGTGCCCAAAATGTGAGTAGCTTTATCCCAGGTTTACTGTGTTAAGGTGTTGACTCAATACTGATGCAAGTGACAAGGGGGTTAGGGCAGTGTTGAAACAAGTACAAGGTGATTCTAAGGTTATCATAGCTTTTTCCTCCAGGGAACTGGGAGGATTACAGTCAAGAGATTCACCTATTGAAAAGGAGGCGTTGAGAAGGTTTAAGAAGTTTTTATGGTGGCAGAGGTTTCATGTGTACACTGATCAGAGACCTCTACACAAGATTTGTGAGAAATAAGGATTTGAGTTTGCATCCAGTCATATTGGTAGGTAGATTGTGTTGTTGCAGGATTTTCAATTTAATGTGAGGTAAGTGCCTGTAATTTTGAATAAAGGTGTGGTTTGTCTTTCTAGGCTGGTAACATCAGCTGTTTGTAATGGTAAAGTTTAGGACTGGTAGGTGGATGAAGACATCAAGGTATGTAAGGTCACATAAGGGCATGTTTTTTTTTTTTAATTAATGGTTGAATGAATTGACTAAGGACAGTGTACTCTCTTGTGTACGAGAGAAAATCATCAAGGCAGAAGCTGGGGATGCATCCAATGAGAGTGAGATCATTGTTTGTAAAGTGTGTGATGAATTATCTGCAAACAATGGGTAATCATGGGAATCCTCAGGTCAGTACCTTCAGAAGGACTGAGGAGATGTTTTGGTGATCTTGGCATGAGTAAACCAAAATAAAGATTAAGATGTGATTACTGGTGGCCAGTCAATTTATTTGCTTGAGTCAATGAATACATTCTCTAGATGGCCTGAAGTGGCGATCATGTCAATAGTTAGCACAGCATGTGTGGTTACATTTTTCAGAGAATATTTTCAGTATTATTTTCAGTATTTTCAATAGAGAAAGCATTCCAGAGGCCATTCTCACTGAATGGAGTTCAATTTACATCAAATGCAATGGAAACATTCTTGCAGTAAAAGGGTTTAATGCAAAAGAAATGTTAACTCTGTCATCCTCAAAGCAGTAGCATAGCTGAGAAATTCAATAGAACCTTGAAAGAGAGTGTGTAACCAGCAAAGGTGTGTGGGAAAGATTGGAAAGAATAAGTGTGGAGAAAGATTGAGGCTTAAAGGTTAACTCCACATGCTACAATGCGTCAAGCTTCTCTTGAGTTGTTTCACAGGGTTCGGCCTAGTACAATATTGTGTCCCTCTTGGGTGAAATGAGATGTGGGTACGAACAAATTTGAATGGTTAGGACATAATCAAAATATTTCAGCTGATAGATAGTGAGAGGAAAAAGCAAACAAGTTCAAAAGGAGCGGACGCAAAATAGTTTCTGATGTCAAGGTGGGAATTGAGGATTCGGTTGTAATATAATGGCCTATCAATTGCTGTAACCATTTTAAGTTCACCAGGCCACTCAAAATTTTAAATTGTTAAAGAACACAGTAAAATTAGAAGATGGACGCATTTGGAATCTGAAACGTTTGCCATAGTTAACTAAAGTGATCATGTATTGTGATCATGGGGGTCATTACAACCCTGGCGGATGGCGGAGAACCGGCGGTAAGACCGCCAACAGGCTGGCGGTCTTACCTTGGTGAATTATGACCATGGCGGTTACCCCCATGGTCATCCGCCGGTTCTCCGTCCCGCCCACCAGGGCGGAGATGACCGCCGGGCTGGAGACCTGGGTCTCCAGCCCGGTGGCCGTCAGTATACCACCGGCGGTATTTGGACCCGGCTTACCGCCGTGGATTTCCAGCGATTTGAACCGCCATGAAATCCATGGCGGTAAGCACTATCAGTGCCAGGGAATTCCTTCCCTGGCACTGATAGGGGACTCCCCCACCGCCCACCCCCACCCCAACTCCCTCCCCTACACCCCCACCACCCCTGCCATCCCCCAAAGGTGGCAGGGCCCACCTCCCCACCCCGACCCCCAACATAACATTACTCACACACACCTGACACGCATGCAGGCACCACCAACATACACACACCCTGACATACATGCCTACATCCACACACACAGTCAGACACGCACACCCACATTCAAACATACACGCACACATCCATACAGACATACCCACAGCCATACACGCACTCATTCCCATACACACAACACCCCCGCAAGCATACACGCACCCACACACCCCCTCTACATAGACACACGCACACCCCCATGCACTCACACAACACACAACACCCCCCTCCCCTAACGGATGATCGACTTGCCTGGTCCGTCGATCCTCCAGGAGGGGACGGGAGCCATGGGGGCAGCTCCGCCGACACCACACCGCCAACAGAACACCGCCACGGCGAATCACAGGACGTGATTCGCTGGGCGGTGTTCTGTTGGCGTGGCGGTGGAGCAACCTCCACTTCCCCGCCACCCGCAAGTATGGTTGTTGGCGTCTCTCCATCGGAATAACGACGGAGAGCAGCCAAAGGTCATAATACGCAGAGCGGCAAACCGCAGAGGTCGTAATGACCCCCCATGTGTTTTGCTCAGTCTTCTTTATCTAAGTGTTTCTTTTTCTCCCTTCCTTTATCCTATACAGTCTTTTTACAGTTATTTGTGGGTTGTTTTCAGAGATGAGGGTATGTGTTACCTGGATGTTGCTTATGGCAGGGTGTTCTATGTTCTGAGGTTCTGTGCTTGGGGTTGAGAGAGTTGGAGTGGAGAGACATTTGGCTGGAAGCTGAAGTCCTTATTCTGGAATAAAGCTCACATATTTTCTGCTTTTCCAATCTATGGCCCTCATAACAACTCTGGTGGTCGGTGATAAAGCGGCAGTAATACCACCAACAGACGGCAGTAAAATAAATGGAATTATGACCACGGCGGAAACCGCCCACATAGACAGCCACTTTAACACACCGACCGTCATGGTGGTAGCAAAAAGCACAGTGGCGGTAACCACCAGCAGCCAGGCGGAAGACAATGTACTGCCCACTGTATTAAGACAGGCCTATCCGCCACCTTTTCCGGGGTGTTACCAACTACATCAAAAGCACAGCGGAAACAGAACACAGAAGGCAAAGGACTCACCTATGGAGACTCAAGGAAGAACCACGACGCCATGGAGCCTGAGTTGACATATTTCCCATGATTGTATACCTCCTCATTCACGACAAACAGCAACGCCGGCAAAGACGGCCACGGTGAGTACTGCTGCCTAGCACACATGGGAGGGGGAGGAAATAGAGAGTGACACACACATGCAACACCCCCAACACCATGGACACAAACAGATGCAGTAACATTTCATATACACCCCGTTCCCCTCAGGAATAATGCAAGGACAAAAGGAATTGATTAAAATTAGTGTAATAAGATAAAATAGTAGAAATTTGTGATTCAAAATCAAAACAGTATATACATATATACAAATGGAGGGCCACTGCCCAGTCCTCATTGTCCGTCATCACACATCACATAGGCCAAGGCCCCACTTGACTCCTGCAACAACACAGAGATAACACTGCAGGGGCATCAGGTCGAAAATACACAGGCACCTCAGGGGGACAGGGAATGGGGGTCACCTCAGCTGGAAGATGGTACAACACCACTGGACCTGGAGGGGGCTACATGCCATGTGCGATGTCCTGGGGAGTGCAAAGCTACAGTCTCTCAAGTGGGTGGTTTGCCCACTGCTTGGTCCTGGGGAGTGCAACGCCGCAGTCTCTCAGGTGGGTGGTTTGCCCACTGCTTGGTCGTGGGGAGTGCAAAGCCACAGTCTCTCTAGTGGGTGGTTTGCCCACTGCTTGGTCCTGGGGAGTGCAAGGCAACAGTCTCTCTAGTGGATGGCTTCTCCACTGGTTCTGGAGGGCGCATTGTGTCCTGTGATGCTGATTTTGGGGAGGGCAAGGTCACAGTATCTCACCTGGGTGTCAGACCCACAGGATTTGCAGGGTCCAGGATGCACTACAGCCCATGGAGGTGGGACTACACACTGCCCGCCGGTGGTGATTGCTGCTCAGTGGTGGCAGTGGCGGTGCTGGTGTCGGGGCTGGCAGTGTTGGGGGGAGGCTCCAGTCCTTCCACTGCAGCCTCGGACAGCTGCACACTGGGGCTGCTGTTGCTGGCAGTTGTGCTGGTGGCAGTGCAGGCATTGGTGGGGGGAGGCTCCTTGCCTTTCCCCATGGCAGCTGGTGGTGCCTCCTTGTCCTTCCCCTTGGCAGCTGGTGGTGCCTCCTTGCCCTTCCCCTTGGCAGCTGGTGGTGCCTCCTTGCCCTTCCCCTTGGCAGCTGGTGGTGCCTCCATGTCCTTCCCCTTGGCAGCTGGTGCAGGCACACTGTCAGTGCTGATGGTTGGTTCCCTGGAGCCTCTCCCACCTGCAGTAGCTGCCGACACTACTGTGGCCGTGGACTGGGTGGCTGAGGTGCTAGCCTGGGTTCTGACCACCTTGGCCCGACGTGAAGGATGGGGGAGGGCTAGGGAAGAGGTCAACGGCGGAGAGGAAAATCTTCTTAGGGACATAGGGGCGGGAAGAGGGTGAAGGTTTGGGAGTGGAGGAAGAGGGAGTGGTTGTTGGAGGAGTCTGTCTGCTGTGTTTGGGTGCAGGTGCATGGGCTGTATGCTGTTGTGAGATGGATGGCTTTTGGGTGTCTGAGTGCTTGCATTTGTGTACCTTAGGAGGGGGCACAGACACAGTGGGAGAGGACACAGGAGATGTGTGCATGGATGTGGGGGTGGTGACTGCCAGTGAGGGGTGTGTAGTGATAGGTGTGATGGTGATGGGGCGGTGGATGAGGATGTAGGTCATGCAGGTGTGAGTGGAGACGCAACTGGGAGGGTGGTGGACGAGGAGGAGGAGGTGAACACACTGGAGGCAGTGGGTGTTGTTACGTCTGCATCTGGATGGTGTTTGTGGGAGTGCCTGTGGGATGATGTGTGGTGCTTGTGTTTGACTGAGCCACTCCTGTGTGTTGTCTTGGGTGCATGCTGGTCTGAATGTGTGATTGGGATAGGTTGAGGCTGAGGGGAATGGGATTGTGCAGAGGAAGTTGGAGGGGGGAGGCTAGAGACAGGGACAATCGCTGCCATCAGAGAGGAGGCCAGAGCCAGGATTGATCTCTGTTGGGACGCCATGCCAGAGTGAATGCCCACCAGGAATGCATTTGTTTGCTGCACATGGCCTGTCAGCCCCTGGGTGGCATTCACAATGGTTGTATTGCAGTGTTTAAACCTTGTTAAACGAATGCTTTGTTCAATCATTTGACATACTCCATACTTGTATTTTTTCAAAGGGTGTTTATTTAAGTGCTAAGGGGTGGGGGGGATGATGGAGGAAAATCCAGGATAGAGTCCAGTCTATTTGTATCACTGGTGCATTGTCCAGGGGGGCATAGAAAGGGGAGCAATTGCAGTTCAAAGTGGACAGGATGACAGAGTGGGACACAAGGGTGACAATCAGGAGAGTCTTATTTCCTGGCGGGGTCTTGGCAATGTTCTCTGGCTTCTGCCCTGAAGCACCCATCCAGCTCCGTATAGGCCACCCCCAGTATGTGGGCCATCAGGGGGGTCAGGGTTCAATGGGCACCTCCTCCTCGTTGGGAGACCATCCCCAGCTGGGTCTCCGCCATCTTCCATGACCAGCGTCTCAGGTCCTCCCACCGTTTGCGACAGTGGGTGCTCCACCTATCATAGAGCCCCAGGGTCCACAAATCCTTGGTGATGTCACGCCATATTCCCTTTTTCTGATGGGTGCTGACCTGCAGAAAAAGATACCTTGAAAAAGGTATCAGTCATACCGTTCGGCCTGTTACACTAATGGCCCACTATAGCCCTCTCATCCCCTTACGCACAGACATTGCCCACCATACATGCATCATGCTGCCCAGAACCCTTCCACCAACCCCCCTACACAAGGCCCTCACACACAGCACTCCACGCATCCATGGCCCTTGCATCGTGCTCACAGTGTACTCACCTGTTGGTCTCTAGGCCCATATAGCATTCGGTACTGGGGTAGGACCCCATCCACCAGTCTCTCTAACTCCACAGCGGTGAAGGCAGGGGCCCTTTCCCCATTGACACAAGCCATGGTCGATTCTAGACACAGGTCACAGCAGTACTTGCAGTGTGGGTCCTCTCCTGTTGAAGGTCAGGTAGCAAGTGAGTGAACAGATAGAAAATGTTGGGCACGTCCGCAGCGTTGCATACCGTCACTGCCAGCGTACATCACCATTGGCCACTGTAACCCATAGGGCCAATAGACAACCAATGAGGTGTTGCATGGCGGTACTGGACCACCTCCGCAATGGCGCACAACATCAGCGGAATTACCTTATTTCCACCTGTCCCTCCAAACAGGACGGGCAGATGCCATTTTGGGGGGAGGGGGGGCAGGCCATGGCACCTAACTGCGTCACAGTACACATAGGCACCATTTGGGCCTATCCAACGACATACAGTTACAGTCACAACATGCAATGCAGTGTAGTGTTTGGAAATGTGGAATACTGACCAGCTGCTCCCCTAGATTACAACCGCTGCGGATGAATAGGAGATGGAGACATACCCCCGTGTACAGACCGTTGGTGGACTTGTCAATAATGGAGGACAGGCACATTATCCTCACCAATAGACTTGACAGGGCCACAATCACAGAGCTGTGTGCCCAATTGGAGCCTGACCTGAGATCTGCTATCCGTCACCCCACCGGGATCCAGCCTCTTGTGCAAGTCCTATCTATGCTCCATTTCTTGGCAATTGCCTCCTTCCAAGTGACAGTGGGATTGGCAGCAGGAATGTCACAGCCAATGTTCTCAATAGTGCTAACCAGAGTGTTGTCTGCCCTGATTAAACACATGTGCAGCTATATTGTTTTCCCCCAGGTGGAGGATTTGGCCACGGTTAAAGCTGACCTCTGTGCAATGGGACATATCCCCAACATTATTGGGGCAATTGATGGTACATATATTGCATTTGCCCCCCTCCCCCCGGAAAAATGAACAGGTGATCAGAAATGGAAAGAGCTTTCACTCAATGAATGTGCAGATAGTGTGCCTGGTAGACCAGTACATCTCCCATGTCAATGCAAAGTATCCTGGCTCTGTGCATGATGCCTATATCCTGAGGAATAGCAGCATTGCATATGTGATGGCTCAACTCCAGAGGCACTGGGTGTGGCTAATAGGTGAGCCCTGGTTCACACCCAGTGGATGTTGGTGTATGGGTATGGTGTGGGCCCTAAGGGTTAGTGTGTGTCTAACAGGTGTCCCTCGATATTTGCAGGTGACTCTGGTTACCCCAACCACTCATGGCTACTGATCCCTGTGAGGAATCCCAGGACAAGGGCAGAGGAACATTACAATAAGGCACGTGGGCGAACAAGGAGAATAATAGAGAGGACACTCGGCCTCCTGAAAGCCAGGTTTCGGTGCCTGCATCTAACAGGTGGATCCCTGTGCTACTCACCCAAGAAGGTGTGCCAGATAATCGTGGCATGCTGCATGTTGCATAACCTTGCCTTGAGACACCAGGGGCCAGATGTACGAAAAAAGCAATTTGCGACTTGCAAATTGCGAGTCCCTGCGACTCGCAAATTGCTATGCAGTACGGTGTCTCAGACACCGACTGCAACTCGCAATGGGGTCGCAATGACCCACCTCATGAATATTCATGAGGTGGGTCGCAAATTGCGGCCCCATTGCGAGTATAGGCACTCGCAAACATGGAGGCCTGCTGTCGTCAGCAGACCTCCATGTTTGCGACCTGCTTTTCAATAAAGCAGGTTTTTTTTTTTTAAAGTGTAGCCCGTTTTCCCTAAGGGAAAACGAGCTGCACTTTAAAAAAATCCGAAACCTTTAGTTTCGGTTTTGCAGGGCAGGGAGTGGTCCCTTGGACTCCCTGCCCTGAAAAATTAATATATGGTCCAGTCACAAAGGGGAAGGGGTCCCATGGGGACCCCTTCCCGTTTGCGACTGGGTTACCATCCACTTCAAGTGGATGGTAACTGCGAGTCCATTTGCGGCCGCTTTCGCGGCCGCAAATGGAATTGCATACCAGTGCGAGTCGCTAATAGGAAGGGAACACCCCTTCCTATTAGCGAGTCTGAAATGCATTTTGCGAGTCGGATCCGACTCGCAAAATGCATTTCTGCATAGCAAACCCACGTTTGCGAGTCGCAAACGGCGATTTTCGCCGTTTGCGACTCGCAAACGGGTTGCTACATCTGGCCCCAGGTGCCTTTTTCTTCAGGAGGAGGAGGCTGGAGATGGGCGTGTGGCAGTAGTGGACACTGTGGACAGTGAAGATGGGGAAGCAGAGGATGAGGATGAGCACAACAGAACAGCTATTAAATGACAGTACTTCCAGTGACACACAGGTAAGACACTGTAACTTCACTTTGCATTGACAGTTTTTGTATTTGACATTGTACAAGGCATGCAGATTTTCCCACTTCTATGGCCACTTACTGTACCCTTTGGCATCTCTATTTTCAGATATCTGTGTCCCACTCTGGCACCTGGTGTGTTGATTGCAACCACCTACAGGTCATTCCTATGTATACGTTACTGTACAGTTGTATTGCAGTTTTTAAACCTTGTTAAACAAATACTTTGTTTAATCATTTGACATACTCCATACTTGTATTTTTTCAAAGGGTGTTTATTTAAGTTCTAAGACGTAGAAGGGGATGTGCAATGGGCTGGAGGGAGGATGGAGGAAAATCCAGGATAGAGTCCAGTTTATTTGTATCACTGGTGCTTTGTCCAGGTGGGCCTAGAAAGGGGAGCAATTGCAGTTCAAAGTGGACAGGATGACAGAGTGGGACACAAGGGTGACAATCAGGAGAGTCTTATTTCCTGGCGGGGTCTTGGCAATGTTCTCTGGCTTCTGCCTGGATCGCAGGGACCATTTGCGGGGTGGTTCTCCTTCTGCAGGGGGAGGGGTGATGGTGACCTGTTGTTCCTGTGGCGGGGCCTCCTGTCCACTAGTGGCAGCAGAGGTGGAGGGCTGTTTATCGGTGTGGCTAGTGTCAGGGACCCGGTGGTGTGCCACTGCCTCCCCATGGTGTTGGCCATGTCTACCAGCACCCCTGTAATGGTGACCAGGATGGTGTGGATGTCCTCAAGTCCTCCCTGATCCCCAGGTATTGTCCCTCCTGCAGCCGCTGGGTCTCCTGCAACTTGTACAGTATGTAGCCCATCGTCTCCTGGGAATGGTGGTATGCTCCCAGGATGTTGGTGAGTGCCTCGTGGAGAGTCGGTTCCCTGGGACTGTCCTCTCCCTGTCACACAGCAGTCCTCCCATTTTCCCTGTTGTCCTGTGCCTCTGTCCCCTGAACCATGTGCCCACTGCCACTGACCCCAGGTCCCTGATCGTCCTGTGTTATGGGGTTGCCTGGGGTCCCTGTACTGGTGGGCACACTACTGATTGATGTGTCCTGGGGACAGAGGTATGGGCTCGCTGGGTGGGTGCTCTGGTGGTGTTTCCTGAGGGGGGAGGCTCTGTGGTGGTATGGGACTGTGCCTGGGTAACCGACTGTCCGGAGATCCCTGATGGGCCAGGTTGGTCATCCTGATCCAGGCGAGCAGCGCTGCTGTCATCACTGTAGGCCTCTTCTGAGGGGGGACTGGATGTTGCTGGTACCTCCTCTCCGATGACGTTGTGTGGGGGACCTGTAGGGATGTAAATACAGTGTTATAGTTTCTGCATGTGACATCTTGTGCATGGGTGTGTTGCCCTGTATGGTTGTGATTGCCCTGTCAGCTTTGCCTTGTGTGAGTAGTAATATTGTGGGCTAGGTGATTCTCTCTAATGGGCATGCTTTAGTGATGTGTGTCCATGCAGGTCTGTGATGGGGGCCATGCGTTGGTGTTGCATGCAGGGCTTAGTATTGGGATGGGTGGGTTGTGACGGTGGGGTATATGTGAGGTGGTGGAGTGATGGGAGTGATGGGGTGAGGGTAGGGATGGGAGTTTGTGATGGCATGCAGATAGGGGGGGTGATAGTAATAGAGATTTGACATACTAGAGTCCAGTCCTCCTGCTACTCCTGCCAGGCCCTCAGGATGCAGTATTGCCAAGACTTGCTCCTCCCATGTTGTTAGTTGTGGGGGAGGAGGTGGGGGTCCACCGCCAGTCCTCTGTACAGCTATCTGGTGTCTTGCAACCACGGAACACACCTTCCCCCATAGGTCGTTCCACCTCTTCCTGATGTCATCCCTTGTTCTGGGGTGCTGTCCCACGGCGTTGACCCTGTCCACGATTCTCCGCGATAGCTCCATCTTCCTGTCAATGGATGTCTGCTGCACCTGTGATTCGAATAGCTGTGGCTCTACCCGGATGATTTCCTCCACCATGACCCTTAGCTCCTCCTCTGAGAACCTGGGGTGTCTTGCCAGGGGTGTAGTGTGTGTGGTGTGTGTGAGGGTGTGTGGGGTGATGTGTTGGGGTGTGTGCTGTGAGGTGTGTGGATGGTGTATGGGTGATGGTGTTCTGTGGCTCCGGTTCTGTGGGTGCTCTTGGTGTGTCTCTCTCTCAGTTGTCAATTTATTTGAGTCATAAAGGGTAGTGGGCAATGTGTGTGTGTATTTTATAGTGGTGTGGGTATGTGGGTGTGGTGTGTGTATGTGTGTCAGGTGTGTGTTATTCAAATTGTCCAATGTGGTGTTGTTTTGTTTGTGTGTGTGTATTTTGAGCGCAGTGGTATGTACCACCAGTGGTTTACCGCGGTTGAATGTCTGCCACGGTGATTCGTAGGTCATAATGCTGTGGGCATAGTTCTGTTGGCGTAACACTGTGGGTTTTGGTACCGCTAGTTTATCAATGACCTTTGGGCTGGCCGACTTCTGTGTGTGTCTGTATAGTGAAGGATCGCCATGTGTGGGTCATAAGATGGGTAGCGGTAAACCGCCGCGGCAGCGGTATGTTGGCAGCAGTCGGCATGGCAGTAAGCAGGAGTTACCGCCAATGTCATAATGAGGGCCTATGTGTCTTCTTTGGAAATACAACAGTATTCCATCCACCAAATCAGGCTCTTACTCTCTGGAATGGAAGTCAAAAATTCTCAACAGTGCAAGGTAACAGGCTTGACAAGGTCTTTTTGAAGCGGTTGGCTTTTGATGGGAAATCTTTAGATGGGAGAAATGCTCATTTCAAGCTTAGAGAAGTTCCCTCACCGATTTGATTCTTTTTATGCCTTTCCACTATGAAGATTTCTACCTTTGAACTTAGTCACTTTTTGGAGCTCAGCTTCTTCCATAGGTGCAATTTTGCAGGCTGTAGCCAAAGAGACAAAGCGGGCTCCACAAAGCCAGGCACCATCCTGCGAGCTCCCTATGAATCAGATTTGCTGCTGCAGAGAACAGCGCAGCAACCTAGATCTTTGGCCTCACAGTGATGCACTCATTGGATCAATATGGCAGGTTGATCCTGGTCCCGTGCCGGTTCTCAGAGCAAAAAATTGTTTCTAAGCCCCAGATTTCAGGAAGTGTCAGGAGGCGTACACTTTTAAACCAGCCAATGGTCCTGGACTTTTGGGAAAGTACTAGAGGTCAAGACTTAGTCCAGCAGAGGCCAGCAGCAGGGCCCTGGGCAGGTCCAGTTGTAATTGGTCAGCTGGAAATGCAGGAAAAGGTTTTTTTGGGCTTGTGTCATGTAGCCCAAACAAAATGTCAGCCATATGAACCCTGGAGTCCAATTCTTTTTCCCAGGCACAAGAGGCAGAGCAGGCTGTTTTCAAAACTCTTCTCAGGTCAATAACAGCAGGTCCAGTCATCTTCTGTTCTTCTACAGGATCAGTCGACTGGAATGCTACGTCATTCCATTTGACTGAGTCACAATTTAGGAGTTGCAATGCAGGCTTTGCTTCAATTTCTGCAGGTGTTACCGTGATTTTCGATGCACAAGGAGTTTCTTGAAGAGATTAATTCTTTGTTGGTCCTGAGACTTCAGAAACAGGAGGCAAGCTCAATCCAAGCACTTGGATAGCACTTCAGGAGGAAGGCAGAGTTCTTCCAGCAGAGTCAGAGGCCATCAGGGCAGCAGTCCTTCTCAGCAAAGCAGTCTAGATGAGTCTTTTGGGCAGCCAGGCAGCTCCTCTGACAGAGTTCAGGTGTAGGTCCAGAAGTGTCTGAGTTGGTGTGCTCAGAGACCCTGTTTATATACCCCAAAATGCTTTTGAAGTGAGGGAAACTTCAAAGAGTTGTTTTGAAGTGCACAAGTTCCCCTTTCAGCCAAGTCCTGTCTGCCAGTGTCCCTGTGGGGGGCTATCAGTCCTTTGTGTAAGGCAGGCCACTGGCTTTTAAAAATGGAAGTGTCAGTCTCTCCACCCTTCTAGCCCAGGAAGACCCATTCAGTATGCAGGTGAATGCAGATGTGACTGAGTGTCCTGTGTTTGTGGTTGCCTAGGTTAAATGCACAAGGGAGCTTTCAACCAGCACAGACCAGACGTTGATTGGATACAGGCTATAAAGCATAGATGGCTTTAAGTGCAGAGAAATGCTCACTTTCTAAAAGTGGCATTTCTAAAATAGTAATTGTTAGAAATGTGGTCTTTGGTTGACAGTCAGGTTACCCCCTGTTCAAGCAAGGACCCTCACTCTAGTCAGGGTAAAAGAGAATCACCCTCAGCTAACCCCTGCTTACCCCCTTGGTAGCTTGGCAGAGCAGTAGTCTTAACTTCAGTGTTCTAGGTGTAAAGTATTTGTACCAACACACAGAGTAACTTAATGAAAACACTACAAAATGACACAACACAGATTTAGAAAAATAGAGAATATTTATTTAAACAAAACAAGATCAAAACGACAAAAAGCCACAATACACAAGTCAAATGATCAATTAAAAATCAAAAAGAGTCTTAAAGTAGTTTCAAACACACACTAACACTGTTAGCATGAAAATGTACCTTGGGTGTGTCAAAAATAACCCCGCACAGACGAGTGTGTGTCAAAAAGGACTTGCGATGCGTTGGTTCCACTCAACAGCGGGACCTTGCGTTGTTTCTCCTTTCGCCGGGTCGGGCGCGTCTTTCCTTATCTCCGCAGGAGAGCGATGCGTCGATCCGGTCACCACTCTCGGGTCCGGGTAGGCCTTGCGTTGTTTTTACACGCCCAGCGGTACTTGTGTCGGAAATCCAGCCACACCTTGATTTAAAAAACACACAGAGCGGGATTCGTCCTCCAAGTCTCCGTCAGCGATGCTGCGCGTCGTTTCTCCTGCTCCGTGCGTCGATTCTTTGCTCGCGTTTCCGGCGAGCATCGATTTTCAGCCGCAGAGCCCGCGGCACGTCGTTTCTTCAGCCGCAGATCGGAGTCGCATTGATCTTTTCCCCCTCATGGTGCTCTGTGCATGGATTTCCTTTTCTTTAGGCTGCCAGCTTCTCCTTTCAGGGTCCAGGGAACTGGATGTGCACTACCGGGCAGAGTAGGAGTCTCTCCAGAGACTCCAGGTGCTGGCAGAGAGAAGTCTTTGCTGTCCCTGAGAATTCAAACAACAGGAGGCAAGCTCTAAATCAAGCCCTTGGAGAGTTCTTCTCAAGAGGGAAGGCACACAAAGTCCAGTCTTTGCCCTCTTACTCTGGCAGAAGTAGCAACTGCAGGATAGCTTCACAAAGCACAGTCACAGGCAGGGCAGCTCTTCTTCCTCAGTTCTTCATATCATCTCCAGGCAGAGGTTCCTCTTGTTTTCAGAAGTGTTTCTAAAGTCTGGTTTTGGGTCCCCTTCTTATACCCAATTTCTCCTTTGAAGTAGGCCTACTTCAAAGCAAAGTCTCTTTTGAATGTCAAATCCTGCCTTGCCCAGGCCAGGCCCTAGACACTCACCAGGGGGTTGGAGACTGCATTGTGTGAGGGCAGGCACATCCCTTTCAGGTGTAAGTGACCAATCCTCCCCTCTCTCCTAGCACAGATGGCTCATCAGGAAATTCAGACTACACCCCAGCTCCCTTTGTGTCACTGTCTAGTGTGAGGTGCAACCAGCCCAACTGTCAAACTGACCCAGACAGGGAATCCACAAACAGGCAGAGCCACAGAAATGGTATAAGCAAGAAAATGCTCACTTTCTAAAAGTGGCATTTTCAAACACACAGTCTTAAAATCAACTTTACTAAAAGATATAGAGGGTCATTCTGACCCTGGCGGCCGGTGGCCGCCAGGGCCACCGACCACGGGAGCACCGCCGACAGGCTGGCGGTGCTCCACTGAGCATTCTGACCGCGGCGGTTCAGCCGCGGTCAGAAGCGGAAAGTCAGCGGTCTCCCGCTGACTTCCCGCTGCTCTTTGGAATCCTCCATGGCTGCGGAGCACGCTCCGCAGCCATGAGGATTCTGACCCCCCCTACCGCCATCCAGTTCATGGCGGGAAAGCCGCCATGAACAGGATGGCGGTAGGGGGGGTCGTGGGGCCCCTGGGGGCCCCTGCCGTGCCCATGCCAATGGCATGGACACGGCAGGGGCCCCCGTAAGAGGGCCCCGAAAAGTATTTCAGTGTCTGCCTTGCAGACACTGAAATACGCGACGGGTGCCACTGCACCCGTCGCACCTTCCCACTCCGCCGGCTCGATTACGAGCCGGCATCCTCGTGGGAAGGTCGTTTTCCCCTGGGCTGGCGGGCGGTTTTACTGGAACCGCCCGCCAGCCCAGGGGAAAACTCGTAATACCCGCCGCGGTCTTTTGACCGCGGCGCGGTAATTTGGAGGGCGGGATCCTGGCGGGCGGCCTCCGCCGCCCGCCAGGGTCATAATGAGGGCCATATTCTTAAATTGTGAGCTCAGAGACACCAAACTCCACATGTCTATCCACTCCCAAAGGGAATCCACACTTTAATCAGTTTTAAAGGTAGCCCCCATGTTAACCTATGAGACGGACAGGCCTTGCAACAGTGAAAAACGAACTTAGCAATATTTCACTGTCAGGGCATATATAACACATTAATCTTTGGAGGAGGTGTTAATCCGTCCCAAAAGTGACGGTAAAGTGACAGATATACCACCAGCCGTATTACGAGTCCATTATATCCTATGGAACTCGTAATACGGCTGGTGGTATATCCATCACATTTGGGACGGATTAACACCTCCTCCAAAGTCGTAATAACCCCCTATATGTCCTACCTTAACCATACACTGCACCCTGCCTTTGGGGCTACCTAGGGTCTATCCTAGGGGTGTCTGACATGTAAGAAAAGGGAAGGTTTAGGCCTGGCAAGTGAGTACAATTGCCATGTCGAACTTACAGTTAAAACTGCACACACAGACAATGCAATGGCAGGTCTCAGACATAATTACAGAGCTACTTATGTGGGTAGCACAACCAGTGCTGAAGGCCTACTAGTAGCATTTGATTTACAGGCCCTGGCACCTCTAGTCCATTTAACTAGGGACTTTCTAGTAAATCAAATATGCCAATCATGGATAAGCCAATTACATACACATTTTGTAAAGGAGCACTTGCACTTTAGCACTCGTTAGCAGTGGCAAAGTGCCCAGAGTAACAAAAACAGTAAAATCAGAGTCCAGCACACATCAACAACTGAGGCAAAAAGTTAAGGGAGACAACGCCAAGGATGAAAAGTCAAACACATGCCCCCCCCCAGCTGAAAGTGGGTAGGAACTAACCAACCTCATGGGAGTTCTCATCACTAAGGCGGAAGAACCTGGACAGACCATCAGCATTGGCGTGTTCTGTGCCAGGACGGTGTTCCACCGTAAAGTCCACCCACATTGGGAAATGGACCACCTCGTCAGTTTTGGATTCTTACCCCTCATCTGCATTAACCACCCGAGGGGCCTGTGGTTGGTCTGAACTCGGAAGTGAGTTCCAAACAAGTAAAGGCTTAGCTTCTTCAGTGCACAGACCACAGCAAATGCTTCACGTTCTATGGCACTCCACCTACATTCCCTGGGTAGTAACCTCCTGCTAATGAAGGCTACGGGTTGATCTAGGCCCTCTTCATTAAGCTGTGAGAGTACTGCTCCAATACCATGTTCTAAGGCATCTGTTTGCACAACAAACTCATTGGAGTAATCAGGTGCCTTCAGCACAGGTGCTGTGCACATGGCAGCCTTCAAGGCATCAAAAGCGTTCTGGCAAGCCTCTGTCCAGATCACTTTCCTGGGTTGCTTCTTCGAAGTCAACTCAGTTAAGGGGGTAACATTGGTACCATAGCCCTTAACAAACCTCCTGTAATATCTTGTGAGACCTAAAAAGGCTCTCACTTCAGTCTGGGTCTTGGGAGGCTCCCAAGCCAGAATTGTGTCAATCTCAGGCTGTAGGGGTGCCACCTGGCCACTACCCACCTGGTGTCCTAAGTACGCCACAGAACTATGTCCTATTTGGCACTTGCTTGCCTTAATAATGATGCCTTCCTTCTGCAGGGCCTCTATGTAGGAAAGTACCTTCTTGCCTGGCATGTTACACCTAATTTTTACTTATATGTATGTTTGTTTTTGCCTGTGTCACTGGGATCCTGCTAGCCAGGACCCGAGTGCTCATAAAGTGTGCCCTGAATGTGTTCCCTGTGTGGTGCCTAACTGTATCACTGAGGCTCTGCTAACCAGAACCTCAGTGTTTATGCTCTCTCTGCTTTTAAAATTGTCACTGCAGGCTAGTGACTAATTTTACCAATTCTCATTGGCACACTGGGACACCCTTATAATTCCCTAGTATATGGTACCTAGGTACCCAGGGTATTGGGTTTCCAGGAGATCCCTATGGGCTGCAGCATTTCTGTTGCCACCCATAGGGAGCTCAGACAATTCTTACACAGGACTGCCACTGCAGCCTGAGTGAAATAACGTCCACTTTATTTCACAGCCATTTTACACTGCACTTAAGTAACTTAGAAGTTACCTACATGTCTATCCCTCACTTAGTGAAGGTTAGGTGCAGAGTGTCCCCTGACCTGTTTTGGCCAGGTGAACACTACCCGCACGCACAGCACCACCGAGCCGTGCCCGTGTCTCCCCCTCCCCGCCCTCGCTGCTCCAAGGGATCGAGGCCCTCCTGGACCCAATCCTCCCTGGTGCCTAGTGGTAAGCGCTAGAGTGTTTTTCTATTTCTTTGTTCTTTCCTGTCTTTCTTGCATTCTTTGTTCTGGTCTCTTTGCCTTTTCACTTTTATTTCTGCCTGCTGCTCTCCTGTTTATTTCCTTTATTTCGTTATTGCGCCTTTTTTCCACTCTCTCCCTCCATTCTCCCCGCCACCGTGCCCCCATTTGCCCACGCCTCCCAGCTGCTTCTTCCTCCCCCCTCTCCTTCTTAATGGCGATCGCTGCGCGCTAAGGTGAGTGTCCCCTGACCTGTTTTGGCCAGATGAACACTCCCCACGCGCACAGCACCACCGAGCCGTGCCCGTGTCTCCCCCTCCCCGCCCTCGCTGCTCCAAGGGATCGAGGCCTTCCTGGACCCGATCCTCCCTGGTGCCTAGTGGTAAGCGCTAGAGTGCTTTTCTATTTCTTTGTTCTTTCCTGTCTTTCTTGCATTCTTTGTTCTGGTCTCTTTGCCTTTTCACTTTTATTTCTGCCTGCTGCTCTCTTGTTCATTCCCTTTATTTCGTTATTAAAGGAATAATAATGTGCTCCAGGATGCCTGCAAAACCGTAACAAAGTAGCAAGAAGACTTCCAGCAACATTGTAGCGCCTCATCCTGCTGGCTTTCTCGACTGTTTCCTGGTGGTGCATGCTCTGAGGGCTGTCTGCCTTCACCCTGCACTGGAAGCCAAGAAGAAATCTCCCGTGGGTTGAAGGAATCTTACCCCTGCCAACGCAGGCACCAAACTTCTGCATCACCGGTCCTCTGGGTCCCATCTCATCTTGACGAGCGTGGTCCCTGGAACACAGGAGCTGGATCCAAGTGACCCCAACAGTCCAGTGGGCCTTCTGTCCAAATTTGGTGGAGGTAAGTCCTTGCCTCCCCACGCCAGACAGCAATCCTGTGTACTGCGTGATCTGCAGCTGCTAGGGCCTCTGTGCACTGTTGCAAGACTTCCTTTGTACACAGCACAGCCCAGGTCCCCAGCAATTCGTCCTGCATTGCCCAGCTCGCTGAGTTGACCTCCGACTTCGTGGGACCCTCTTTTGTTGTGCTGAGATGACCGCTGTGCTCAGATCTTCTGAACGCCTGTTCAGGTGCCTCTGCTGGTGCTGCCTGTTTTTGCGTGGGCTCTCTCTGTTGCTGAGCGCCTCTTCTGTCTTCTCCTCCAAGGGGCGATCTCCTGGTCCTTCCTGGGCCCTGGCAGCACCCAAAATCCTTAACTGTGACTCTTGCAGCTAACAAGGCTTGTTTGTGGTCTTTCTGTGTGGAAACAATTCTGCATCCTCCAGCACGCCGTGGAACATCTTCTGACCAAAGGAGAAGTTCCTGGCACCTTTAGTTGTTGCAGAATCTTTGGCTTCTTCCACCTGGAGGCAGCCCTTTTGTATCTTCATCCGGGATTTAGTGGGCTCCTGCCCCCTGGACACTGGCGTGACTCTTGGACTTTGTCCCCTTCCTTTGCAGGTCCTCAGGTCCAGGAATCTGTCTTCAGTGCTTTGCAGTCAGTTGTTGCCTTTACAGAATCCCCTATCTCGTCTTTACTGTCTTTCTGGGGTAGTAGGGTAACTTTACTCCTACTTTTCAGGGTCTTAGGGTGGGGTATCTTGGACACCCTTAGTTTTTTTCTTACACTCCCAGCGACCCTCTACACACTACACTAGGCCTGGGGCCCATTCCTGGTTCGCATTCCAATTGTGAAGTATATGGTTTGTGTTGCCCCTAGGTCTATTGTCTCCTATTGCATTCTATTGTGTTCTTCAGTGTTTGCACTACTTTTCTAAGTGTTTTACTTACCTGATTTTGGTTTGTGTGTATATTTTGTGTATATTACTTACCTCCTAAGGGAGTATATCCTCTGAGATACTTTTGGCATATTGTCACTAAAATAAAGTACGTTTATTTTTAGTAAATCTGAGTATTGTGTTTTTTTATGATATAGTGCTATATGATATAAGTGGTATAGAAGGAGCTTTGCATGTCTCCTAGTTCAACCTAAGCTGATCTGCTATAGCTACCTCTATCAGCCTAAGCTGCTAGAACACTACTAATCTACTAGTAAGGGATAACTGGACCTGGCACAAGGTGTAAGTACCATCAGGTACCCACTATAAGCCAGGCCAGCCTCCTACACTCTATCACTCTCAGGTGTTGCAGGTGTTCCTCCCATGTGGAACTAAACACCGCAATGTCATCCAGGTAGGTGGCATTGAACTCATCCAGTCCAGCCAACACCTGGTTGACCAACCCCTGAAAAGTGGCAGGGGCATTCTTCATATCAAATGGCATCACATTAATCTGAAAGTGTCCATCTGGGGTAGGGAATGCTGACCTCTCCTTGGCCCCCTCAGTTAAGGCAATCTGCCAGTATCCAGATGTTAAATCAAACGTCCTGAGGTACTTGGCAGCTCCCACCTGGTCAGTGAGCTCATCAGCTCGGGGGATGGGGTGTGCATCAGTCTTGCTGACTGCACTGAGTCCCCGGTAGTCCACACAGAACCTAAGTTCTGGAGTGGCACCATGTGTAGCAGCCTTTGGGACCAATACCACTGGGCTGGCCCAAGGACTGCTGGAGTGCTCAATAACCCCTAGGGCAAGCATTTTGGATACCTAATCCTTAATGCATAACCTCACCCTGACAGTCATCCTGTAAACCTTCTGTTTATTGTGTGCACTGTCCCCAGTGTCCATATCATGTGTGCACAAGTGTGTGACTCCTGGGATCAGGGAAAACAGTGAGGAAAACTGTCCCAACACGTGGCGACAGTCACCTTGCTGCTCCTTAGTCAGGGAGGAGGAGAGGATCACTCCCTCCACTGACCCATCTTTTTCTCCTGCAGACAGGAGGTCAGGAAGAGTCTCACTCTCCTCCTCTGCCCCATCATCTGTTGCAAGGAGCATTGTCAGCTCAGTCCACCCAAAGTGTGGCTTGAGGCGGTTGACATGCAGGACACTTAAAGTAGGACCCGGAGGTAGGTGACTTCAGTCTTGCACTCCACCACCTCAAATGACCCAGTCCACTTATTTTGGAGCACCCTAGGCTCCACTGGCACCATCACCCACAATTTCTGACCAGGTTGAAACTCTACCAGATTGGCATTCCGGTCGTACCACCGTTTCATATCCTCCTGGCTTGCTTCCAGGTTCTCCTGAGTGAGACTCCTGAAGCGGGCAGCCTGGTTTCCTAAAGCCAGCATGTAGCTAAATTCATCCTGGGGTGGTTTACAAGGAGCTTTCTCCAAAGCTTCCTGCACCAGACTCAAAGGTCCCCTTACAGGGTGGCCATAGATGAGCTCAAAGGGGCTAAAGCCAAGTCCCTTTTGAGGCACCTCCCTGTAAGCGAACAGAAGGCATGGTAAGAGGACGCCCCACTTCCACCTCAAGGTCTCTGACAGGCCCTGGATCATGTCTTTCAAGGTGCGGTTGAATCTTTCAACCAGACCATTACCTTGGGGGTGGTAAGGGGTGGTGAACTTGTAGGTTACCCATCACACCTTCCACAGAGACTTCATATACGTAGATGTGACGTTGGTACTCCTATCAGATACCACTTCCTTCTGGAACCCATGTGGGTAAAAACTCCCATCAAGGCACGGCCCACCACAAGGGCAGTGACAGTCCTTGGAGGAATGGCTTCTGAGTACCGGGTGGCATGGTCCACCAAGACCAGGATGAACCTGCTACCCATTGCTGTCTTGGCATCCAGAGGCCCCACAATGTCAATACCAACCCATTCAAAGGGGGTACTAACTACAGGAAAAGGTTGGAGGGACACCTTACATTTCCCCCCCACTCTTGCCACTTGCCTGACAAGTTTGGCAAGACCTACAGTATGTATCAGAGTGTTTTTGCATTTAAATGTCCAGTTAAAGGCACATCATGAGCCGGACCCAGTAGGAAGGCCATAAAGCACTGGGGTACCACCAGCACATGGGCTGACCCAGTCTCAGGAACCTTATGCTCGCTATACAGGAGGCTGTCCTCCCAGTAGATTAGGTCTGATCCTGGCTCCTCGCCAGCTGCCTGGGCTGCAGCCTGCTGCCGCAGCCCCTCTGGACTAGGGCATACCTTCTGTGCCTCACAGAATGCTTCTCTAGTGGGCCCCCCTTCCTGCTGCCACTGTGACAGCTCAGGGACCTCCCCCAGTTCAGCCACCTGTTCCCCTGTAGGCTCAGGGGCATCACCCTCAGGCTCTGCCTCCTCCCAGACCATGGGAACTTCTGGGGCCGGTTTCCCGCACCCCCTGCCCTTCCTCTTCTTGGCGGTCCCCTTGGCCACTGTTTCAGGCTCCAAGGGCTCTTGACCACCCTGACGAGCTGCCATTGACCGGGTGGATACGCATACCCACCCAGGCAGACCCAACATCTCCAAGTGAGACCTGTGTTCCACCTCCCTCCAAGGGGATTCCTCCAGTTCACTGCCTAGCAAACAATCAACAGGCATGGTTGGATTCACAGCTACCTTCAAGGAATCTGAGACCCCCATTCAAAGGGAACATGTGCCACTATGCACAGGCGCTCTGAGTTGTCCACTGCAACTATTTGATGAAGTACCGGGGGATCAATCTGCTCTTCAGACACCAGCTGACTCTTCACTGTAGTCACGCTGGCTCCAGTGTCTCTCAGAGACTCCACCCTCTGTCCATTAATGGTCACCCACTGCCTGTACTTCTTAGTGTTTTCAGACACTAGGGTTCTCTGGACCATCTCACTATCCCATAGTGAGACAAGGGTCATCTCAACTGGTTCCCACCAACCTGAAACCAACTCCTCCCCGAGCGCTACACTGGCCAAACCGTGGGACAGCGCACAAGTGGGTGCCGGTGTACTTTTGGGGCATTTGGGGTCCCCCTCACATGACCCACCTGGTCACATGCATAGCACTTACTTGGGGGACCACCTGCCACTGGCCTCCCTTTGGAGAACCATGGCTTCTTTTCACTGGGGAGTTGGAAATCCATACCCTGGGAATCAGTTAGGGGCCCACTAGAGAACTCCCCCTGTTTACCCTTACCCCTAACTTTCTTCTGAGAGGGTCCCTGCCCACCCTTGGCGTGGTCTCCTCCGTACCTCTTCTGGACCCTGGTGCTCTTGCAGCGGGCCGCATCCTGCGCATGCTTCCTGGGGCCAGTCAGCTTGCTGTCAATAAGGTGCTGGCGCAGATCTGGAAAACATAAACTGTACAGGTGCTCCCAAGCAATCAGATTGTAAAGCCCCTCATACGTATTTACCTTACTGACCTTCACCCAACCATCCAGTGACCTGCAATAAGAATCAACACATTCCAACCATGTTTGGGATTCCTTCTTCTTGTAGGACCTAAACTTATCCTTGTACTGCTCAGGGGTAAGACCATACCTTGTAAGCAAGGTATCCTTCATGCTAGAGTAGGTGAGACTCTGAGCATCCCCTAAGGCTGTCAGTGCATCCCTCCCCTCTACCTCAAAGTGCTTGCACAGACCCGCCCCCAATGAGCTTCAGGGACCAGATTCATATGGAGAGCAGACTCATACCCCTTGAACCACAAGTATATGTCATCCTCCCTCTTGTAATCCTTCACAAGATCTTTAGGAATGTGCACCCTCCTTTCAGGCTGCACTGTGATGTGGCTGCTACCATCCCTACTAGACTGGCTCCTCCTAGACTGGCTCCTCTGATCCAGCTCTCTCAAGCTACGCTCATGAACCAACAAAATAATTTTCTCTTCTAGGGCCATCATCATTTTCTCCAACTCTCTCTGGTGTTCCCTCTCTGCCTGTCTGTCCTGCAATTCTTCAGGGGTCAGACCCGTAGATGAGACACGGCTTCCTGCCCTGGAGACCCTCCCGCTGGACATAACAGGCCCACCCACAATACCATTGTGTATGGACTGTACTTCCTCCTCCTCAACTTCCTCATCCTCTGTGTGCCCTCCAGTGCTCTTGGCTGTCACCCAGGCCATCAGTGCCTTTTGCAGCTCCTCCTTCTTGGATGAGCTCCTAATGGGACAGTCAATGCATTTACAGAACTCTTTTAACTGAGCCTTGGTATAGCTATCCAATTTCTCCAGGTCAAAAGTAGCTCCAACTGATGCATCTCCAGATTGGGACATGATGAAAAAGTCAACAAAAGTGCAAAGTTCCAAAAAGCAGAAAAGTTCCCAAATGAAGTTCAGAAGTCAAAGATAACCACAAAAATGGATGTAGGGAAAAATCCAAGTAAAAGAGGAAAATCAAGTATTACCAAACAAGTAGTATGTGGTCACGTAGTGGTCTGCACTCAAAACAGTAGTGTACAATTAATTACTGTATGTCAAGTACAAATACAAGTCCAAATCCCAACCACTGATCACCAATGTTAGAAATGGGGTCTTTGGTTGACAGTCAGGTTACCACCTGTTCATGCAAGGACCCTCACTCTAGTCAGAGTAAAAGAGAATCACCCTCAGCTAACCCCTGCTTACCCCCTTGGTAGCTTGGCAGAGCAGTAGGCTTAACTTCAGAGTGTTAGGTGTAAAGTATTTGTACCAACACACACAGTAACCTAACGAAAACACTACAAAATGACACAACACAGGTTTAGAAAAATAGAGACTAAGGGGGTTATTAAAACTTTGGAGGAGGGGTTAATCCGTCCCAAAAGTGACGGTAAAGTGACAGATATACTACCAGCCGTATTACGAGTTCCATAGGATATAATGGACTCGTAATACGGCTGATGGTATATCCGTCACTTTACCGTCACTTTTGGGACGGATTAACACCTCCTCCAAAGTTGTAATAACCCCCTATTTCTCTAAACAAAACCAAACCAAAATGACAAAAATCCACAATACACAAGTCAAGTTATCAATTAAAAATCAAAAAGAGTCTTGAAGTAGTTTCAAACACACACTAACACTGTTAGCGTGAAAATGTACCTTGGGTGCATAAAAAATAACCCCACACGGGCAAGTGTGCATCAAAAAGGGCTTGCGATGCATCGATTCCACTCACTAGCGAGACCTTGCGTCACTTCTCCTTTCGTCAGGTCGGGGCGTGTTGTTCCTTCTCTCCGCAGGAGAGCGTTACGTCGATCTGGTCAGCACTCTCGGGTCCAGGCAGCCTTTGCCTTGTTTTTACACGGCCAGTGGTTCTTGCGTCTGAAATCCAGACGCACAATGATCCAAAAACCATGCAGCTCGGGTTGCCATCTCCCAGCCTCCGTCAGCGATGCTGCGCATCGTTTCCCCTGCTCTGTGTGTCGATTATTTGGTCACTTTTTCCGGCGAGTGTCGATTTTCAACCACGGAGCTGGTGGAGCGGCATTCTTCAGCCGCAGATCAGAGGTGCGTCGATCTTTTCCCCACACAGCGCTCTGTGCGTGGATTTCCTCCTCTTAGGCTGCCAGCTTCTCCTTTCAGTGTCCCAGGAACTGGATGGGCACCACAGGGCAGAGTGGGAGTCTCTCCAGAGACTCCAGGTGCTGTCAGAGAGAAGTCTTTCCTGTCCCTGAGACTTCAAACTACAGGAGGCAAGCTCTACATCAAGCCCTTGGAGAGTTCTTCTCAAGATGGAAGGCACACAAAGTCCAGTCTTTGCCCTCTTACTCTGGCAGAAGCAACAACTGCAGGATAGCTCCACAAAGCACAATCACAGGCAGGGCATCTCTTCTTCCTCAGCTCTTCACCTCTTCTCCAGGCAGAGATTCCTCTTGTTCCCAGAAGTGTTTCTTAAGTCTGTGGTTTTGGGTGCCCTTCTTATACCCAATTTCTCTACTTCAAAGTAAAATCTCTTTTGAATGTCAAATCCTGACTTGCCCAGGCCAGGCCCCAGACACTCAACAGGGGGTTGGGGACTGCATTGTGTGAGCGCAGGCACAGCCCTTTCCGGTGTGAGTGACCACTCCTCCCCTCCCTCCTGGTGCTCATCAGGATTTGCAGGCTACACCCCAGCTCCCTTTGTGTCACTGTCTAGTGTGAGGTGCAATCAGCCCAACTGTCAAACTGACCCAGACAGGGAATCCACAAACAGGTAGTCACAGAAATGGTATAAGGAAGAAAATGTTCACTTTCTAAAAGTGGCATTTTCAAACACACAATCTTAAAATCAACTTTACTCAAAGATGTATTTTTAAATTGTGAGCTCAGAGACCCCAAACTCCACATGTCCATCCGCTCCCAAAGGGAATCCCCACTTTAATCAGATTTAAAGGTAGCCCCCCTGTTAACCTATCAGAGGGACAGGCCTTGCAACGGTGAAAACTAATTTGGCAATATTTCACTGTCAGGACATCTAAAACACATTACTATGGCCCTCATTACAACCTTGGCGGGCGGCAGAGGCCGCCCGCCAAGGTTTTACCACGAGCGGCCGCAATATGACATCCCCGCTGGGCCAGCGGACGGAAACATGCCAAGCCATGTCAAGTGCATGGGCAGTGCAGGGGCCCACAGGGGCCCTGTGACTCCTCTTCCCGCCAGCCTTTTCCATGGCGGTCTCTACTGCCATGGACAGGCTGGCTGGAAGGGGACTCGTAATCCCTCGGGCAGCGCTGCCCTGGCAGATTAAAACCACTGGGACAACCATGGTGGGAAACTGCCGGACAACCATGGTGGGAAACCGCCAGTCCCGGCGGTGTGACCGTGGCGCTACCGCCGCGGTCGTAATACGCCAGATTGTGCCAACAGCCTGTTGGCGGTACAATCGCCGAAACAGCCCTGGCGGTCTTTGTACTGGGGCCCTATATGTCCTACCTTAACCATACACTGCACCCTGCCCTTGGGGCTACCTAGGGTCTACGTTAGGGGTGTATGACATGTAAAAAAAGGGAAGGTTTAGGCCCGGCAAGTGGGTACACTTGCCAAGTCGAATTTACAGTTAAAACTGCACACACAGATACTGCAATTGCAGGTCTGAGACATGATTACAGAGCTACTTATGTGGGTGGCACAACCAGTGCTGCAGGCCCACTAGTAGCATTTGATTTACAGGCACTGGCACCTCTAGTGCACTTTACTATGGACTTACTAGTAAATCAAATATGCCAATCATAGATAAGCCAATTACATACACATTCTGTAAAGGAGCACTTGCACTTTAGCACTGGTTGGCAGTGGTAAAGTGCCCAGAGTAACAAAAACAGTAAAATCAGAGTCCAGCACACATCAACAACTTGGGGAACAGAGGCAAAAAGTTAATGGAGACCACACCAAGGATGAAAAGTCTAACAGTAATATAAAATCCAACCTCACCAGTAAGCAGGATTTTCTATTACCATTCTGGCCATACCTAATATGACCTGGTTACCCCTTTCAGATCAGAATCTACCACTCAAAATGGATATGAGGGCAGTCCTAATGCTAGTCTATGAAAGGAGCAGGCCTCACGGTAGTGGAAAAATAATTTATGAGTTTTTCACTACCAGGACATATAAAACACATATGTGTGTGTCCTGCATTTTACCTACATAGCCCCCTCCCAATGGGTTACCTAGGACCTACCTTAGGGGTGGCGTATAGGTAGAAAAAGGGGAGTTTAGGGATTGGCAAGTACTTTTAAATGTCAAGCCAAAGTGGAAGTGAAACTGCCCACACAGGCCTTGCAATGGCAGGACTGAGACAGACATGGTTAAGGGGCTACGTTTGTGGGTGGCACAATTAGTGCTGCAGGCCCACTAGTAGCATTTAATTTACAGGCCCTGGGCACCTCTAGTGCACTTTACTATGGATTTATACGTAAATTAAAATGTGGTATGAGCCAATGTTACCATGTTTAAGGGAGAGAGCATATGCACTTTAGCACTGATTAGCAGTGGTAAAGTGTGCAGAGTCCTACAAACCAGCAAAAACAATGTCAGAAAAGTGGAGGGAGGTGGGTAAAAAGCTAGGGGATGACCACCCTAAGGCTGTCAGGTCTGACACTGATCATCTTGAAAAACAGCTTGTCCTTAATAAAAACCAATCCGTTCATACCACAGTTGATATCCTGGAAGAAATACATCGACAATGTCTTCATTGTTTGGGGACGATCATAAAATTCTTTAGGGAATTTCATAGAGTATCTCAACACAATCCAAACCAACTTAAAATTCACAAGGAATTTTCATCACAACATGATACCTCTTCTTGACCTAATGATTAGGCATGAGGAGGGGAAACTGTTCACAAGTCTTTACAGAAAGCCTACGGAAAGTATTATTCTTTTGACCTACCAGAGCTTTCGTCCTAAACGACTGAAAGGGGGCTTGCCCTTTCGGGAATTTCTTAGACTGAGGCAGAACTGTAACCTTAAGGAAAACTACCTCCTTGAGGTTAACACTCACATGCTCAAATTAATAGAAAGGGGCTACCCCTGTAAGCTAGTTAGGTCAACAGTGAAAAGGGCTTGGTTTTCTCCTACAGAAGAACTCTTGAAACCAAGACCCAAGACTAAGCAAGAAAAGACCACCTTCTCCCCCATTTCAGTGAAAAATTATCAAAAAGCACTAGCCTTTTCTTAAGCTATTAACATGTCACTTGAGGTGCAGTTATTCTCCTACAAGAGAGGGGAAAACATAAGGACCATGTAGTACACTCAGCAGGGAAAGTCAATGAGCATCATTGCACCCTAGAAGACAGCTGGAGTTCCTCACCCATACTGGCCACTTCAAGTGTCTTAACTGCATTGCTTGCAAATTCACTACCAATACCAACATGTTCATACATGGTGCAATCATGAGTTAAAAACACTCACTAACTGAAACCCATAAAATAGGGATTATAATTTTAATCATCATTTCAAGTGCACCCTATAGTCTCTGATTCCCAATGTATTCTCTATGTGAGCCTTTAATGTGGCCAGAGACAGTTCCTAGAGTGCAAAGCTTTATTCTGGCAGGAGGCCATGTTCTCCACTAAAATAGCATGTCTTCCACTTGTGTTGTTATTTTCAATTGCGTACACTATAGCTTGTAAATGTAATCACCAGTCCAAGTAAACTCTAAAGTAATTTTTTCCCCAAAATATTGTCAATTTGAGCCTGCAATGTGCTCAGAGACAGTTCCTTGTGTGCCAAACTTCACTGTTTTAGGTGACCATGCTTTTTAACTGATCCTCCTCATGGCACAAACAGAGGATTTACTGCTGGATATACTGACAGTGTACTTTTCCCCCAATTCTGCCTTCAGACTGATTTTGTCATTGTCAGCCCAGATTTTGCATTGGTTTCATGCTGAATATATTCATTACTAGGAGGACATTTGTACCCTATTAACTGACCCACAGAGTCAATCAATCACTCAGTGCTTGAAAAGTGCAACTACTCACCCGTTAGGGTCTCAAGGCGCTGGGGGTAGAAAGTGTAGCGTATACCAGTGAGGTGGTTATTTAAAAAGCCATGTCTTCAGTTCTTCGTGAAGCTGAGGAGGGATGTGGTTTTTCTGATGTGGAGAGGAAGGGCATTCCAGGCGGTGGCTGCGAGGTAGGAAAAGGAGCCTCCTCCTGTTCTGGTTTTCCTGATGCGGGGTACTTCTGCAAGAGAGAGCTGTGCTGAGCGTAGGGCCCTGTGGGACACGTGGAGGTTGGGTTGCTTATTCAGGTATGCTGGTCCGGTGTTTTGGAGGGCTTTGTGTGTGTGTGGATGAGGATCTTGAAGGTGATTCTTTTTTCTATGGGAAACCAGTGCAGTGTACGCAGGTGTTGTGAGATGTGGCAGTGTAGAGGTAGGTCGAGGGCCAGTCTGGCGGCGGAGTTCTGGATGTTTTGTAGTTTGCGGTTTGTGGGTGAGTTTCTTGTTGATTCCGGAGTAGAGTGCATTGCCGTAGTCCAGTCTGCTAGTGATCAGGGCGTGTGTGATGGTCTTTCTATGTTCAAGGGGGATCCACTTGAAGGACTTGCATAGGAGGCAGAGGATGCGGAAGCAGGTGGAGGTGACTGAGTTGATTTGCTGATTCATGCTTAGGTTGGAGTCCAGGATGATTCAGAGGTTGCAGGCTTGGCTGGTGGGGGTAGGCGTGTTTCCGAGGGTGGGTGGCCACCAGGAGTCATTCCATGCGTTGGGTTGAGGGACCATGATGAGTACTTCTGTCTTGTTTGTGTTGAGTTGAAGGCAGCTGTATCTCATCCAGTTGGCGACTGCTTCCATGCCTATGTGGAAGTTGTGTCTGGCTTTGTCGGGTTCGTTGGAGAGGGAGAGATTGAATTGGGTGTCGTCGGCATAGGAGATGATATTGATTCTTTAGCTTCTGATGAGGGTGACTAGCGGGGCTATGTAGACGTTAAACAACGTGGGGCTGAGGGAGGATCCCTGAGGCACTCCCCAGGTGGGGGGTATGGGGTCTGCGAGGAAGGGGGCGAGTCTCACTCATTGTGTTCTGCCAGAGAGGAAGGATTGGATCCAGTCGAGGGCTTTGTCTCTGATGCCAGCTTCATGGAGTCTTCTTATCAGGGTGTACTGGGAGACTGTGTTTAAGGCTGCCGAGAGGTCTAGTAGATGAGTGCCGCTGTCTCTCCCTTGTCCAGCAGGGAGCGGACGTCGTCTGTTGCGGTCAGGAGGGCTGTTTCGGTGTTAGGGTTTTTCCTGAATGCGGATTGGGAGTTGTCGAGGATGTTGTGGTCTTCTATAAATGCGGCGAGTTGGCTGTTGACTGCTCTTTTTGATGACTTTCACAGGAAATGGGAGTAGGGAGATGGGCCTGATTTTTTTTAGGTCGGTTGGGTCTGCTGAGGGTTTCTTGAGGAGGGGGTTGATCTCGGCATGTTCCCAGTCGTCGGGGGAGGTGGCAGCAGCTAGTGAGTGGTTGATGGTGAGGCGGAGCTTGGGGGCGATGGTGTCTGCAGCACTGTTGAAAATGTGGAGGGGGCATGGGTCCATGGGAGCCCCGGAGTGTATGGATCTCATTGTTCTCAGCGTATCTTCAGTGGTGAGGGGGGTCCAGGTGGTGTTTGTTGGCTTGTTGGTGTCGGGTTTTGGTAGAGGGGGTTCTGTGCTTAGGATGTCCTTGCTGAAACTGTCGTAGATGGTCTTGATTTTGTAGTGGAAGTAGGTGTTGAGTCTGTCAGAGATCCTGTGGGGGTGGGGGTGGGGGTGGTGGGAAAGAGGTCAACGTTGCTCAGGAAAAGTTTCTGACGAACACTGGGATGGGTAGCTGGAGGGGGTCTGGGAGTGGAGGAAGAGGAGGTGGTTGTGTAACTTTTGACGATTTGGGTGCAGGTTCATGTTCTGGAGGCTGTCGTGAGGTGGATGGATGTTGGGTGTGTGGGTGCCCGCGTTTGTGTACTTTGGCAGGGGGCATCACAAACACACTGGGAGAGGACACAGGGGACGTGTAAATGGTAGTGGGGGTGGTGAGTGCTAGACACAGGGACAATGGCTGCCATCAGTGCTGAGACCAGAGATTGCAGGGTTCGATGAAGGGCAGCCTGGCCAGAATGAATGCCCTCCAGGAATGCATTACTGTGTTGCAACTCCCTTTCTACACCCTGGATGGCATTCACAATGGTAGACTGCACAACAATGAGTGACCTGAGGAGGTCAATGGCCTCCTCACTGAGGGCAGCAGGGGTGACAGGGGCAGGGGCTGAGGTGCCTGGGGTGAAGGTGATGCCCACCCTCCTGGGTGAGCGGGCATGGACCGAAAGCTGAGGGGCTGCTGGGAGGGCGGTGCTGGTAGGGGGGGTGGCGGCTGTACCTGTAGAAGTGGGGGGCACAGATGGTGCCGCCACCACAAGGGAGCTCCCATCGGAGGACGAGTCCATGTCGCTGTCTGCTGATCCGGTGACCGACGTGAAGCTCCCCTCGCCCACCGTCCCACTGGTGTATTCGGAGTCTGTGGTGTGGCCCTCCATGGCCATGTGGGATGCAGCTCCCTCGTGCTCCGGTGCCACTGTACCTACGCCTGATAATGCTGATGCACAAAAGAACAGGGAGAGCACAAAAAGGGGTGGGGAAACAGAAGAAAGACAGGTTGAGTGCATGGCTTACCGCTACCGTTGGTGGACAATACAGACACAGCAGCCCCCTGCACTACGCCGTGCTCTTGGCCTCTACAGATGCAGTTTCTGGGATATGGCCGACGTGGATATGAGTGTCATCTGTCCACATAGATGACACAGGGGCATGTATACCTGTACTTTGCACTCTACAGAGGTGGGGTGGCACATGGCCTGCATTCTGGAGGGGCTTAGCCCACGGAACTCGCCCTGGCCTAGGGAAACCCATAGCTCTCCTCCCCCACCCAGACCCCTCCACTGCGCGCAAAGTCATCAGAATGTGAGTGTACTCACCCCCTTGTGTCTGCTGTGATGCCTTCAAGCACCCATCCAACTCAGGGTAGGCCACCGCCAGGATCCGGAACATCAGGGGGGTCATGGTGCGACGGGCACCCCTCCCACGTTGGGAGGCCATCCCCAGCTGAGCCTCCGCCGTCTTCTTGCTCCAGCGGTGAATGTCCTCCCATCTTTTAGGGCAGTGGGTGCTCCATCTCTTGTGGACCCCCAGGGTCCGGACTTCCTTGGCGATGGCACGCCAAATATCCTTCTTCTGGTGGGCGCTGACCTACATGACATGTACAGGGGAAGAAGAGAAGTCATTAGCAACAGCACCGTTGAAGTGAGTGGCCCACATCCCTACCCTTGCCATGTGGCGCATGCATTCACACTCCTTCATGCTCGCATAACTCTGCCCCCTTCCTTCTTACATCCAGCCCTCTCCACCCAGGCATAGGCCATACAACTTGCACCCTATGTACTCACCTGTTGGTCTGGAGGACCGTAGACTGGGGGAGGACCCCGTCCACGAGCTTCTCCAACTCCTGTGCAGTGAAGGCAGGGGCCCTTTCCCCAGACGCATGTGCCATTGTCTCTTCCAGACCGAGGTCACAGCAGCACTTGCAGTGTACGTCCTCTCCTGTCGAAGATCAGGTATCGAGTGATTGAACAGATAGAAAATGGCGGTCACGTCCGCGGCGGTGACGTCCGCGGCGGTGCGTATCATCACCGCCGGCGCACTTCGTCATTGGCTCCTGGGACCCATAGGGTCCAATGTTAACCAATGCAGCATTGTGCCACGGTCTTCAACCGCCTACCGCGACGGTGTACAACGCCAGCGCGGTTACCTCACATCCAATTGTCCCAGTTTAGAGGTCAGGCAGCCGCCATTTCAGGGGCCCACATGGCTTCATTTACAACTGCGTCACACATACCTAGGCCTGGACTCAACACACTTACAGACAACTTTTTGATTGTGTTTCATGTACTGTGTAGCTGTGGGTACATACCTCTGAGTTGCTTGACTCTGTGGTCGTTGTTGTCCTTCCTAGGCACCGTCAGCTGGGACATGTGAGGAGATGGCGGAATCCTCCGGTGTACCGACCGCTGGTGGACCTGTTGACAATGGAGGAGCGACATTTAATCATCACCTACAGGTTTGACCGTGCCACAATCCAGGAACTGTGTACCCAGTTGGAGCCAGATCTGATATCACCAATCCCCCATCCCACAGGAATCCCCCCTCAAGTGCAGGTGCTGTCAGTACTCCATTTCCTTGCAAGTGGGTCATTTCAAACAACAGTGGCCATGGCATCAGGGATGTCCCAGCCTATGTTTTCCAACATGTTGTCCAGAGTGTTGTCTGCCCTGCTGAAACACATGAGGAGCTACATCGTTTTCTCTCAAGTGGAGGATTTGGCTACAGTTAAAGGTGACTTCTATGCCCTGGGACATATCCCTAATATCATAGGTGCCATTGATGGGACCCATGTGGCTTTGGTCCCCCCCCACAGGAGTGAACAGGTGTACAGGAACCGGAAGAGTTATCATTCAATGAACGTACAGATGGTATGTTTGGCAGACCAGTACATCTCGCAGGTAAATGCTATGTTCCCTGGATCAGTGCATGACGCCTACATCCTGTGGAATAGCAGCATCCCGTATGTGATGGGTCAACTCCAGAGGCACCGTCTGTGGCTATTAGGGGACTCTGGTTACCCCAACCTGTCATGGCTATTGACCCCAGTGAGGAATCCCAGGACCAGGGCAGAGGAACGCTACAATGAGGCCCATCGGCGGACTAGGAGGGTGATCGAACGCACCTTCGGCTTCCTGAAGGCCAGGTTCAGGTGCCTCCATATGACAGGTGGTTGCCTATTCTACTCACCAAAGAAGTTGTGCCAGATCATCATCGCCTGCTCTATGCTTCACAATCTTGCTTTGCGACGCCAGGTGCCTTTTCTGCAGGAGGATGGTCCAGATGATGGTGTTGTGGCAGCTGTAGAGCCTGTGGACAGTGATGAGGAGGAAGCAGAGGAAGAAGACATTGATAACAGGGACTCTGTCATACAGCAATATTTCCAGTAACACACAGGTGAGAACAATTTTTTTTACTATTACATCTACTTTCACACTTCTACCTCTATCCTGTCTGTCAATTTGAAGCAGTATATGCTAACTGAGTGGTACATTTCCATTACGGTTTCACAGGTGTGGTTACCAACGTGTGTCATCTGCTTGCATCCTTCATGGGCTTGTGATGTGTGACATAGGTATGTTGACATTACATTTTCGAATGGATTTTGTCATTGTCATAGCTAATACACATTTTATAAATCACAGACTGACTCTAGATTGTTTTGTGCTTCAAGGGTGTTTATTGTAGTGCTAAATATTGGAGGGGGTGGTAAAATGGTGAGGGGTGATGGTGGAGGAATGTCCATGGCAGAGCCCAGTCTATTAGTCTCACAGGTGCACTTCCCATTTGGGCATAGGAAGTGGAGCTGGAACAGTTCCAATCTGGACAGGGTCTCAAAGTGGGACAGTGGGATGACAATCAGGGTGGTCTCATTTCCTGGCGGGGGTCTTGCCATCTTGCTCTGTCCTGTTCCTGGATCTCAGGGACCGCTTGCAGGGTGATTCTCCGTCTGCAGGGGTTGGGGTGCTGGTGTGGTGGTCCTGTGGCGGGGCTTCCTGTCCACTAGCGCCGGCGGAGGTGGTGGGCAGTTCATCGTCCAGGCTAGTGTCAGGGGCCCCTTTGAGTGCCACGGTGTCCCTCATGGTCTTCTGTATATCCTTCAGCACCCCTACTATGGTGCCCAGGGCGGAGCTGATGGTTCTGAGCTCCTCCCTGAACCCCAAATACAGTTCGTCCTGCATGCGCTGGGTCTCCTGAAACTTGTCCAGGACCGTCGCCATCGTTTCCTGGGAGTGGTGGTATGCTCCCATGATGGAGGAGAGGGCCTCGTGGAGAGTGGGTTCCCTGGGCCTGTCCGCCCCCTGTCGCACAGCAGCCCTCCCAGTTCCCCTGTGTTCCTGTGCCTCTGTCCCCTGGACCGTGTGCCCACTGCCACTGCCCCCAGGTCCCTGTTGTTGTTGGGGTGGTGGGTTATCCTGGGTTCCCTGTAGTGGTGGACACACAGCTGATTGACGTGTCCTGGGAACGGAGGTATGGGCCCGCTGGGTGGGTGCTGTGCTGGTGTTACCAGAGGGTGGAAGGTCAGTGTTGGGCTGTGCCTGTGCGAGGGGAACCGACTGTCCCGAGGCCCACGATGGTCCGGGCTGGTCATCTTGATCCAGTTGGCCAGAGCTGCTGTCATCACTGTGGGCCTCTTCTGTGGGTGGGGTAGAGATGTCTGGACCCTCCTGTCTGGTGACGTTAGGTAGTGGTCCTGCAGTGGTATAAAAGCATGATTATTGCATCTGTGTGTGTCATGGTGTGCAATGGGTGGGTGAGCGTGTACCCCAGTGCTAGCTTTCCTGTGTGGGGGCTTGTGTGATGATGGTTAGGGGTTGTTATGGGTATGTGCAGTGGGCATGCTTTAGTGATGGGTGTCCATGCTTTGTTGTGTCATGCAGGGCTTGGTGTTGGAATGGGTGGTTTGTGTTATTAGTACATTAGTGAGGAGTTGGAGTGATAGGGGAGGGGGTGAGGGTGGGGGTGTGTGATAGCAGCAGGTAGGGTGGGGGATACGATAGTTAAGATTTGACTTACCAGTGTCCATTCCTCCACCGACTCCTCCGAGGCCCTCTGGATGCATAATGGTCAAGACCTGCTCCTCCCATGTTGTTAGTTGTGGGGGAGGAGGTGGGGGTCCGCCGCCAGTCTGCTGAATCGCGATGTTGTGCCTGGAGACCACGGAACGCACCTTCCCCCGTAGGTCGTTCCACCTCTTCCTGATGTCCTCCCGATTTCTTGGGTGCTGTCGCACTGCGTTGACCCTGTCGATGATTCTTCGCCATAGCTCAATCTTCCTAGCTATAGAGGTGTGCTGCACCTGTGATCCAAATAGCTGTGGCTCTACCCGAACGATTTCCTCCACCATAACCCTGAGCTCCTCCTCTGAAAACCTGGGGTGTCTTTGGCGTGCCATGGGGTGGTGTAGGTGATGTGTGGAGTGGTGTATGTGGTGAGGAGTGTGGTGATGTGTAGTGGTGTGTGGTGTTTTGTGCGTAGATGTTGTGTGGGTGATGGTGTTGTGTGCCTCTGTGTGGTGGAGTTGTCTATTGCTGTTCTCTCTCTGTCGCCTTCCTCTCTATTTTTTGGTCGTAGGGGTTTGTGGGTGATGTGGGGGTGTGTTTTATATTGTGTTGGGTGTGTGGGAGTGGTGTTTGTATGTGTATCAGGTGTGTGTATTTTGAATTGTCCAATGTGGCGGTGTTTTGGAGATGTGTGTGTATTTTGAGCGCGGCGGTGTGTACCGCCAATGGAATACCGCGGTTGAAAGACCGCTGCGTGGATTCGTGTGTCGCAGTAGCATGGGCGTGTTTCTTTTGGCGTGACGGTGGAGGATTTGTTTTCGCCAGTTTATCACTGACCTTTGGTGTGGCGGAGTTGTGTGGGTGTCTGAATTTTGGCGGATTCCGAGATGTGGGTCATAATAGCTGTGGCGGAATTCCACAGACGCGGCGGTGTATTGGTGGTCTTCTGCAAGGCGGTAAGCGGCTTTTACCGCCGATGTTGTAATGACCCCCATAGTGCCTTACAAGAAGGTTTTCCTAATAGTTGAACTCTTGTGCAAATGACAGTATTGTTGCACTCCCTTTATTACATAGTGAGTGTGCTTTTCCTCTATCTTGCGATTACTTGTATGTTTTTTGTGTCCCTACATTTGACTTCCGAGTTTTTAGCCTCTATTAAATGCAGAGTGTCCTGCACGGAGGCTTTCTTAATATTTGATTTCTTGTACCTTTGCCAGCATCATTATACGCCTTTAACTATGTGTTAAATCATGGTAGTGACTGCGCTTTCCCTCTGGCTTGTGATTACCATAGGGAGCCGGGTCCTAGTTGTGGGACGGTAAGCTAATGCACTTCTGTTCCGGACACTACCACTGAGCATGAAAACACCGCTTGTTCACTGTGTGCCACCTTCATTGCATGTCTGCACCTATTGTTATGACATACAGTAGATTTCAGTTATATGCCTTTTTTCTTTTCACAGGTCGACCCTTGAGATAGACTAGCCTGTCATTCAGTTTATTTTTAGTAAGTGACTGGAATCTAATTAGATTGACAGTTGATGACATATTGAGGTCTTGGAATTTAATTAATAGGAGAAGTGTTTAATTAATTGTTTTGGTCCTGATGAAGTGTCGTTGGATCCATATGGATCGTTTGAGACACGAAACATGTTGACCCTGTCCACAGGGGTTTAAGATAGTTTATCTGCCCAGCACTTCAGATCCCTGCGGAAGAAGATACTGTCTGGCTGAATCCCTGGTCTGCACCTGAAGGACTGCACCCACAAGGACTACACCAGCTGCACACCCTGGGCTTCACCAAGAAATTGACTTTACCTTGCTTCTGCAAATCCAGGAGTGGACTCCCTGTCAGCTACAGGTACAAAGAAGCTGACCAGAGACCCCTGCATCAAGTCCTGTAAGAAGAAACCCAGCTGACCAGTGTCTAGTGGCTATTTGAGGATTCTGACCTGGTGCATTCTAGGAACTGTAGTCCCAACTTCCAAGAAGCAACTCAGAGCTTCTGGAACCTTAGATCAAGTCTGTGGACACTTCAAGGACCCAAAAAGGACTTCTGGAACAAGATGCAGAAGTTTGGAGCAACTTTTGAAAAAAACTCCATAAGTGCACCGACCCGATGTTGTGAGTCAAGCTGACCACCTTCAACCATGACCCAGCCTGAATTTCAGGTTTGTCCCGCTGAACTCTCCGGAGCTCCAGGATTTGACCAGGAGCTTGCGGGAAGGCAATACAACAATGTTGCATCAAAATCGGCTTGCTGGAGAGAACCACACAACGTCAAGAAAGAAAAGCTCCAGAAAGGTTTCTAAGTGTGAAGGTAAAACTTTCACCGAGGCCTCCCACTCAGTGTATTTGGTCAGGGCTTCATTGTGGTAGGCCTCATCTTTTGACTTTACTTTGGTATAACACTACCAGATATCTTCCGTTGGCTGCAAGCACAACCATTCAACCAATGTGCCGGCCATTTGGACCACCGTGGGTTCTTCACCAACATCCTAGCAAAATATCCCAGCAGCGTCCATGGTGCCTACATATTCTGTCTATCAACGAAAGGCTCCAGGATGGGCAATATGGCAATGGTCTACTCAAAGGTAAGCCACCATACCAATCATTACACACACAACGCACCAACCATGTAAGACAAACAAGACATATGAAACACACTTTGGCTGTGGAGTGCGCTATGGGTTGTCAGACAAGTTAAGCAGCTATGGGTGCAGAATCACTATCCAAACATATGGCCCATTGTCAGGATCTAAGAATTAAATGGGGCAATGTACCACCAAATAATTGTTTGGGTGGAATGTAGGCAGAGTGAGTTACACTCCCTATGTATATAAGATGCACACTTTTCACAAACATCTGCTGTCTTGACACATGCCTACAGCAAATCCAGATAAACATGTGAAGACTGATGTACGTGTGTATCTCCTAGGTAGCAAAGGGTTTGCTAGTACCAACAATGCTTGACATGTGTCAGCATGTTTACCTAGTATGCTCTGTATAACAACATTACACAGCACATTGCAATACACATCACTCATTGTCATTCACATGACAGAACAAGCGCAAGTTAGCAATAGTAGCAAATCATCCCATACATGTTTTGGGCTCCAACATCGCAATCAGGTGTGGGATGTGCAACTATGTCCAGCAATGTTAAAAAATGTCAGAGACCCATCATAAAAATAAATGGGAGTAGGAGTAGCTTATATGTTGCATTTAACTAATGAAAAAAACAGCACAGAGATGATTTCACACCTCAACATCATTCAGCCATGGTAAGAGTTACCTAGGTTGTGGCATGCTGGAAGAAATGCATACCCATGTTCAACAGAGGATGTGGATGGACAGTTGAGAGATACCCACAGATGCTTGCAAATACAACATGGGAGGTCACTCAGAGACAACACAAGTGCTGTGGCAGGTATATTGTCATGTGTGCGTGGCACTTATTACATCTCACAAATACCGTAAATGGGACAGTAACTATCATGTAGCCAGTAATAGAAGATGTGTACATCTAAAAATTATACAAGTCACATGTTGCATCCTGTCCATGCATAACCAGACAATGTAGAAGATGTTTATAAAGTGTAAGCATCCTAAAGAATGGGAGTAATGTAGGAGACAATACATACCTTACCAGTAATCCAGAAAACATGGAGAAGGAACATACATAGATCAATACTGACTGTGCAACACATCAATGTCTACATGTCAACATTCAACATATGTACAGAGAGGGTGGCCAGGTCAGCACAAAACCCAGTCATGTTTGCCTCTACCATAACCTGGTATTTGACCATCACATGCCAACATGACAAGAGGCAGTGACAGACAACACCATCTGTGCCCTGGCCCGTTCCCAAAATAGAAGTAACAACAGATATACAACCCCTAAACAAGCTGCCCATGGAAATAACTAAGGACATCAAATGATGAGTCATGTCCTACACGTGCAAGTACCCAGTCCTCCGTACATGTGAAGAGATGGCTGAAATTAAGTAGCTCAGAGGAAAATGTGGTATTCCAGTCTGTTTGATCACAATTGTGCATGTGTCTGTCTGCAGAGGAGTGTGCATTGTTCTGCTGAGTAGCAATCATGAAGACGCTAGATCCCACTCAAAAAACTCTAACACCACTTCTCTGGCTACCTAATGTATGATATTGTCAGGGGCCTGATGCATATGCACAGGTGGCTGAGTAAAGTGGAGCTCCATAAACCTGCCCCTTCACATGCAACCATGGGTTTGTGTTGTCATACAAACTCACACAGCGGTGATGATGACTAGGCTGCCATCTATGCCAGACTTGAAAACTGCTACACAGTGGTATGCCATTGTATGCGACAGTCATAGCAAACATGATGTGGATAAATGTGAGTGAATAGTTGGTGGCATGCACATATATACTACATATCTCAGCACACATGTACCACTGAAATGGCTCAGGCATGGTAAAGTGTATGGATTCTCAACGAAAGGCAAGCTAACACAAATGTAAGGGCATAGGTATCACAAGATCAGTGACCGTAAGAAATAACCTTCACATGTGTTCCAACATAGGGAAACATAGGTGTTACTGATGTGACTACACCTGCATTTGTCAAATGCCAACATGTGTCCATGCAGGAAGATAGTAATGTGAGGTTTCACATCCAATGAACACACCACTGTGGTCATATGTTACAGAAATGACTCTACACATGCCTTTAAACACACAGATGGCATATACCAACCTTCCGTAACACATCTGTACGTACCATCTCCTGCAAATAAGATGCATGGGGAACTATACGTCACACATGTAGCAGAGCATCATGAAGTAAAAACTTAAAACACACCAGAGAGTCGACACACATCCTCACTCAAATTGCCAGGGGTAATGTGATGTCAAACCAGTCCTGGTCCTCTGCATACTTTGAATACAAATTGTCATGGTTGTCACATGCCTTACCATGTATTGGACATAGGCAATCATATATATTGTGTTGTTGGTATGTATACATTTGTATATAAGAAATAACAATGTAGTACTCCCAAAAATTAGTATTCAAACACATATGTACACTCATAGTACACATATGCCTACATTTATGTGGACACAGTGTTTCTACACATGCACATATACACAAGGTATGAGTAATTGCATGCAGCAGACTCATAAACAAACCTATAGATTCAACATACCAATGTCACCGTTATGACAAGACTGGATAGTTACACACATGTAGCCATACCATATATACAGTGCCTTGAGACCCTTTCGGGTGAGTAGTTGTGCTCTTCAAAAACTGATTGATTGATTGATATACAACATTGTTGCATAGCCCATGTGACATGGTAAGTGAATCTGGGTGCACTCAAGGCCTACATTGCAAAATTCCACGCATTCCCATCATGAGTAAAACAAAATGATGCAAACGCCTCAAATCTACACTCTGTAATGTCAGTAAAAGGATGCCTGGCCCCTGAACGTCTATCACATGTTCACAGGCCTTTTCATGCGCCATGGTGAAAAAACGCCACATGACCATCATGAGTCAAAAGTATAGACGCAAGCGCCTAAACCTCATACTTTTCTCCACAGGACTCTAAGCGGCTATCGCACGTTCAGAGTCCTTTTCATGCAGAATATGGGAAAATATGACGCATGACCATCATGTGACAAAACTTTACATGCATATGCATATAACATACTATTCTCCTAAGCTAAATGATGCCTGGCCCCTGGAGGTCTATCTCACGTCCACAGGCTTTTTTACACAAAATGGGAAAAAATTGACACACAACCGTCATGCATCAAAAAAGATGCATAGCTGAAAACTTGACAGAAAGGTCCAGGAAGTGATGAAACAGGACATCCTGCCTGCAAACATGGTACAGTGAGTCCACTTTCAGTTTCAGCGTTGGTAAAGCCACGAAAACCATGGCAGTAGGCCCTACAAGTGACAGGGAATTCCTTCCCTGCTACTCATAGGAGGCCCACCCACCCCCCTAACACTCCCCATACAACCCCCGCCCTCCCTCCACCCACGCTCCCCCTTCCAATCCTCCCCCATACAATCACACTCACTCACACAGGTATATATGCATTCATACACACATGCATCCATTCATTCACGCACACATCCGTACACACATCCAAACTTACACGCAGACACGCATTCACATTTCCATTCATTCACGCATTCTCACACATGCATACACACATGCAAGCAACACTACACACTCATTTGCATGCACTCATACACTCACATATTTATGCAAACACCCCCCCACACACAACACCCTCCACCCACCTCCACTGTCGGAAACCCGACTTACCTGAATCCAGGGGGCCTCCGGCAGGGGATAGGACGGGGCGCTGCTACTGCCAGCAGCACCCACCATCAGAACATCACAAGGCAGTATTATTTTTCATAATACGGCTGGCGGCGGTCTACTGGCGTGGCGCTGCTGGTGGAAGCAGCGCCACCTTAACACCGTCCACCAGCATGGCCACAGCTGGATATCTGTTCAATATTTATATGGAATAATCAGTAAGTTGGTTGTAGCTGACAACATCATCATTCATCTTTCTCATGTTAGGATCTTAGTGTGAGGCTTTGTGTCTGACAGTCATGCCATCCTGTACTAATATTCTGTACACATTGACATGGATTGACACAATGCAATCTTTTAGCTGAGTAGATGGATCCTGTAAACGTAGAAAGACTACATGTGTACAAGGTTCTTTATTTACTAGTGTAATTGTATTTGTGAATTCTATACAATGTCCAGTTCACAGACCCGGTCAGTCAACATGACAGAAAGGTCCAGGAAGTGATGAAACAGGACATCCTGCCTGCAAACATGGTACAGTGAGTCCACTTTCAGTTTCAGTGTTGGTGAAGCCACGAAAACCATGGAGGTAGGCCCTACCAGTGACAGGGAATTCCTTCCCTGCTACTCATAGGAGGCCCACCCACCCACCTAACATTCCCCAGACAACCCCCGCCCTCCCTCCACCCACGGTCCCCCTTCCAATCCTCCCCCATACACGAACACTCACTCACACAGGTATATATGCATTCATACACGCATGCATCCATTCATTCACACACACATCCGTACACACATCCAAACTTACACGCAGACACGCATTCAAATTTCCATTAATTCATGCATTCTCACACATGCACACACACATGCAAGCAACACTACACACTCATTTGCATGCACTCATACACTCACATATTTATGCAAACACCCCCCCACACACAACACCCTCCACCCACCTCCCCTGTCAGAAACCCGACTTACCTGAATCCAGGGGGCCTGCGGCAGGGGATAGGACGGGGCGCTGCTACCGCCAGCAGCACCCGCCATCAGAACATCACAAGGCAGTATTATTTTTCATAATACGGCTGGTGGTGGTCTACTGGCGTGGCGCTGCTGGTGGAAGCAGCGCCACCTTAACACCGTCCACCAGCATGGCCACAGCTGGATATCTGTTCAATATTTATACAGAATAATCAGTAAATTGGTTGTAGCCGACAACATCATCAGTCATCTTTCTCATGTTAGGATCTTAGTGTGAGGCTTTGTGTCTGACAGTCATGCCACCCTGTACTGATATTCTGTACACATTGACATGGATTGACACAATGCAATCTTTTAGCTGAGTAGATGGATCCTGTAAACATAGAAAGACTACATGTGTACAAGGTTCTTTATTTACTAGTGTAACTGTATTTGTGAATTCTATACAATGCCTAGTTCACAAACCTGATAAGTGAGCATTAGCCATATGTAGCACACTCTGGGGGTCATTCTGACCCCGGCGGGCAGCGGGAGCCGCCCGCCTGGAGAGAACCGCCAGAATCCCGCTGCGCGATCACAAGACCGCCGCGGGTATTCTGGGTTTCCCACTGGGCTGGCGGGCGACCGCCAAAAGGCCGCCCGCCAGCCCAGTGGGAAACAGCCCTCCATGAGGATGCCGGCTCCGAATGGAGCCGGCGGAGTGGAGGATGTGCGACGGGTGCAGTGGCACCCGTCGCGAATTCCAGTGTCTGCAAAGCAGACACTGGAATTCAAAGTGGGGCCCCCAGGGGCCCCACGACACCCCTCACCGCCATCCTGTTCCTGGCAGTCGGAACTGCCAGGAACAGGATGGCGGTGAGGGGGTCGGAATCCCCCATGGCGGCGCAGCAAGCTGCGCCGCCATGGGGGATTCCCAGGGCAGCGGAAAACCGGCGGGAGACCGCCGGTTTTCCTGGTCTGACCGCGGCCAAACCGCCGCGGTCAGAATGCCCTGCGGGGCACCGCCAGCCTGTTGGCGGTGCTCCCGCATCCCCGGCCCCGGCGGTCCTTGACCGCCGGGGTCAGAATGACCCCCTCTGAGTCCAGGGTTGATAGACAGGTCATGAGAAATGGTTAGGAGTAGTGTGCATTAAGGAGGAGTTAAAAAATTGCCAATTGGTATGAAAGAGACAATGGCAGTAAATAGCATACAAATCAACAGTGGTTGGGTGAAAAGGGCACATTTCCTTCTGTCACAGCAATGGCATGAATTTAAGCCCAGAACTAAGGATAAACTGTCCATGTGACACACACTGGTGCTACCGGGTGCTTTTCCTTGTGAATGTTATTCCTTCCATCTTCATCCTCTGATGTGTAAGGTGCCTCCTGGCCCATGCCTAGTATTGTTGTAGCGGTAAAGGGACACACACACACCTCAGGGGATAGAAATGTGGAATCAAAGGTCCCGGCAGCTGCCATTTGTGGGAACACATAAGGCATCGCTACAGCAAGGAGGAACTACTGACTTTTCAACACTGCAGCAACATCACGGTGGTAGGCAGCCATGTTTTCCCTGAAGGAGGCCACTTCCCGCTTTATTGACTCCAGGGTATTCTGCATAGCCCCCAGCCTGGTGTCTGTTATGCTGCTGCCAGTTTGGGAGAGCAATTGTTGTAGCCTCTGCTTCATGACAGCAGCTATGTCGGGCAGAGACTGCTGGTGTCCACATAGTGGGAAGTGGGTGCCTCTGATGGCAGCTGAGTTGTCCTTATTTGGACTGAGGCACATCTGCACTCCCTCTAGGCTGCCTGCCATGGTCTCCATCCCCACCCGCACCTGCTTGGTCAGCTCCCACTGGACTCCTACCACTGTCCTATGAAAGATGATCTTTGGGTCCTCGGAGTCCAGGGCAGTTAGTACTGGCTGGTGTCATGTGTTGGTAGCTGGGTGGTTCATGTGGAGACCCCACAATGCTGCGTTTCCTCGCTGCGACTGGAGGTGGTGTCTGAAGTGATCCAAGGACATCCTGGAGAGTCTGTTTATTCATGGTTGGCAGCTGGTCATCCATGTCATCTGCAAAATCCAGGGCAGGCAGTTCGGCAGGAGGTAAGCCATCATCCTCTGCAATGAGATAAAATCAATATTAGATTGCTTTGGCTGTTGACATGGGACATCATTTATTTACCACTGGAGGCTCAGTGACATGTTACTGACCCAAAGTTTTAGTTGTACTTATGTGTAGCATTGTGCATCACACATTGGTCAAGCTCACTAGGTATTTTGTGGCATATGTAGGTGCCACGAGTGCCACCTGAGTGTCACTTTTGGTGAGTCTCAGAAGGCGCAATGCCCTGCACCGTATTTACAAGGTGTCATGGAGCCACATTTTGGGGGTCATTCCAACCCCGGCGGTCGGTGTTAAACCGGCGGTCAAACCGCCAACAGGCTGGCGGTAAAAAAAATGCAATTCCGACCCTAGCGGAAACCGCCAACAGAGACCGCCACTTTAACACACCGCCCGCCACGGCGGGACAAACAAACAGCGCGGCGGTCACCGCCAACAGACAGGCGGGAGACAATGTACCGCCCACCCTATCACAACCCACCAATCTGTCACCTTTTCCGGGGCGGTAGCCCCGCCGATAAAAACACGGCGGAAACAGACATTTCAAACGGAAAACGCTCACCTCCATACACCCCACGAGGAATCTGGACAGCATGGAACCCGAACTACACATCCTACCAGCCATTGTCTTCCTGCTCCTCTACCAGGAGCACGAACGCCGGCGCAGAAGACAACGGTGAGTACTGCACCTACGACACAGGGGAGGGGGAGGCAAAAAATTACAGGGACACACATATGCGACACACCCACCCTCACCCTCAACCACTACAACACACACATCAATGCATAGCAACACATCACAGTTACACCCCCAAACCCCCCGGAAGAATGCAAAGGCAAAAGGAAATGATTATAAATATAGAATTATATTGTAAGACTGAGTATAAAATATATCACACATCTATAACTTTATATACATAAATTGTCCAGTCCGATATGTCTATCAGCCATTGTTCGTGGGCCACTGGGCCAAAACACATGGGCAAAGCCCACACAGGATACCTGCCTCCAACGGAGAGAACACTGCAGGGCATCAGATAGGAAAACTACAGGCACCTCAGGGGGAAGGGAAGGGGGGGCACCTCAGCCAGATGAGTCCACGACGCCAGATCCACGAGGGGCCTCCATGGTCACTGTGCCATCCTGGGGAGTGCAAAGCCACAGTCTCACAAGTCTCTACAGTGGGTGGGTTGCCCACTGTGCCATCCTGGGGAGTGCAAAGCCACAGTCTCTCAAGTCTCTACAGGGGGTGGCTTGCCCACTGTGCCATATCCTGGGGAGTGCAAAGCCACAGTCTCTCAAGTCTCTACAGTGGGTGGGTTGCCCACTGTGCCATCCTGGGGAGTGCAAAGCCACAGTCTCTCAAGTCTCTACAGTGGGTGGCTTGCCCACTGTGCCATCCTGGGGAGTGCAAAGCCACAGTCTCTCAAGTCTCTACAGTGGGTGGTTTGCCCACTGTTCAATCCTGGGGAGTGCAAAGCCACAGTCTCTCAAGTGGATAACAGTCTCCACTGGTACTGGAGGGGGACTAGTGCCCAGAGTGCTTCGTGCAGCCCTGCCCGACACAGATGCGGGCCTGCCCCTTCCGCCAATGGGCCAGCGGTGCTTGAGATGAAGGGCCCAGTTCAGCGGTGCTTGAGATGAAGGGCCCAGTTCAGCGGTGCTTGAGATGAAGGGCCCAGTTCAGCGGTGCTTGAGACGGCAGTGCCCAGCGGACCGGTGCTTGAGATGAAGGGCCCAGTTCAGCGGTTCTTGAGACGGCGGTGCCCAGCGGAGCGGTGCTTGAGATGAAGGGCCCAGTTCAGCGGTTCTTGAGACGGCGGTGCCCAGCGGAGCGGTGCTTGAGATGAAGGGCCCAGTTCAGTGGTGCTTGAGATGAAGGGCCCAGTTCAGCGGTTCTTGAGACGGCGGTGCCCAGTTCAGCGGTGCTTGGGATGAAGGGCCCAGTTCAGTGGTGCTTGAGATGAAGGGCCCAGTTCAGCGGTGCTTGAGATGAAGGGCCCAGTTCAGCGGTGCTTGAGATGAAGGGCACAGTTCAGCGGTGCTTGAGACGGCGGTGCCCAGTTCAGCGGTGCTTGAGATGAAGGGCCCAGTTCAGCGGTGCTTGAGATGAAGGGCCAAGTTCAGCGGTGCTTGAGATGAAGGGCCCAGTGCAGCGGTTCTTGAGACGGCGGTGCCCAGCGGAGCAGTGCTTGAGATGAAGGGCCCAGTTCAGCGGTGCTTGAGACGGCGGTGCCCAGCAGAGCGGTGCTTGAGATGAAGGGCCCAGTTCAGCGGTGCTTGAGACGGCGGTGCCCAGCGGAGCGGTGCTTGAGATGAAGGGCCCAGTTCAGCGGTGCATGAGACGCCGGTGCCCAGCGGAGCGGTGCTTGAGATGAAGGGCCCAGTTCAGCGGTTCTTGAGACGGCGGTGCCCAGCGGAGCGGTGCTTGAGATGAAGGGCCCAGTTCAGCGGTGCTTGAGATGAAGGGCCCAGTTCAGCGGTGCTTGAGATGAAGGGCCCAGTGCAGCGGTTCTTGAGACGGCGGGGCCCAGCGGAGCGGTGCTTGAGATGAAGGGCCCAGTTCAGCGGTGCTTGAGACGGCAGTGCCCAGCGGAGCGGTGCTTAAGATGAAGGGCCCAGTTCAGCGGTTCTTGAGACGGCGGTGCCCAGCGGAGCAGTGCTTGAGATGAAGGGCCCAGTTCAGAGGTGCTTGAGATGAAGGGCCCAGTTCAGCGGTGCTTGAGATGAAGGGCCCAGTTCAGCGGTGCTTGAGATGAAGGGCACAGTTCAGCGGTGCTTGAGACGGCGGTGCCCAGCGGAGCGGTGCTTGAGATGAAGGGCCCAGTTCAGCGGTGCTTGAGATGAAGGGCCCAGTTCAGCGGTGCTTGAGATGAAGGGCCCAGTGCAGCGGTTCTTAAGACGGCGGTGCCCAGCGTAGCGGTGCTTGAGATGGAGGGTCCAGTTCAGCGGTGCTTGAGACGGCGGTGCCCAGCGGAGCGGTGCTTGAGATGAAGGGCCCAGTTCAGCGGTGCTTGAGATGAAGGGCCCAGTTCAGCGGTGCTTGAGATGAAGGGCCCAGTTCAGTGGTGCTTGAGATGAAGGGCCCAGTGCAGCGGTTCTTGGGACGGCAGTGCCCAGCGGAGCGGTGCTTGAGATGAAGGGCCCAGTTCAGCGGTTCTTGAGACGGCGGTGCCCAGCGGAGCGGTGCTTGAGATGAGTGTCCTGGTCAGCGGATCCGGCCCAGGCATGGATGTCACTCGCCACCTGACATGTGGCTGGCGGGGCCTTCCTGCCCATCTGTCTGGTGGCTTGCGGGGCCCTCCTGGGCTGCAGTTCTCGGCCTGTGGGTGTCCTCCTGCCCACCTGGGACGTGGCTTGCAGGGCCCTCCTGGGCTGCAGTACCGGGCCAGTGTGTGTCCTCCTGCACACCTGGGATGGGGCTGGTGGGGCCCTCCTGGCCAGCTGGCCTGCTGCCAGACTTGTTGGGCGTGCTGCACTTCCCACCCTTCCCTGCACGCTTGTGGCCCTTTCCCACCTTTGGAGGTGTGCCAGGTGGCACCCCACTTCCTGACGGAGCCAATGTAGGGATTTTGGTCCCTGGGGTCTTTGGTCGCTCGCGCCAGGCACTGGCAATCTTAGGATGCTTTTCCGGTGGTGGGCTGGCTGTGCCTTGGCTCCTAGCTGAACTGGATGCCCTTGAGGGTGGGGGACTCCACAGTCCATGGACAACAGTCTTCACTGTTCCCGGTTTTGTGGTGGCTGAGGTGCTGATTGGAGTCTTATGAGATGGACGGGGTGGGGGAGTTGTAGGAAAGAGGTCAAGTTTGGAAAGGAAAAGCAATTTGGAAAGAGAGGGACGGGTAGGTGTAGTGGGTATGGGAGTGGAGGAAGAGGATGTGGTTGTAGGAGTGTGAAGTCTGGTGTCTTTGGGTGCAGGTGCTTGGGCTGGAGGCTGTCGTGAGGTGGATGGCTGTTGGGTGGGTAGCTGCCTGCGTTTGTGTAGTTTGGAGGAGGGGGTGACAGACACACTTGGAGAGTACACAGGGGACGTGTAAATGGTAGTGGGGGTGGTGACTGCACGTGTGTGGAGTGTTCTGGTGGGTGTGCTGGTGATGGACGTAGTGGCTGAAGCTGTTGTGCATGCAAGTGTGAGTGGATACGTCACAGGGAGGGAGGAGGGAGACGAGGAGGAGGGGGACACAGTGGAGGCAGTGGGTGTTGGTATGTCTGCATGTGGAAGTTGCTTGTGTGAATGCTTGTGTGATGTGTGGTGCTTATGTCTGGATGAGCTTCCCTTGGGTGTTGAGGTGTGTGCAGGCTGGTCTGTAGGTGTGTCTGGGATAGGCAGAGGTACAGGGGATTCGGTCTGGGTGGAGGAAGTTGTAGGGGGGAGGCTAGAGACAGGGACAATTGCTGCCGTCAGTGCTGAGGCCAGAGCGTTGAACGATCGCTGATAGGCAGCCTGACCCGAATGAATGCCCTCCAGGTATGCATTACTCTGGTGCACCTCTCATTCTACACCCTGGATGGCATTCAAAAGGGTAGACTGCCCAACAATGATGGTCCTTAGGAGGTCAATGACCTCCTCACTGAGGGCAGCAGGGGTGACAGGGGCAGGGCCTGAGGTGCCTGGGGCGAAGGAGATGCCCACATTCCTGGGTGAGCGGGCACAGGGCAAACGCTGAGGGGCTGCTGGGAGGGCGGTGCTGGTGCGCTGGGTGGCGGCTGTACCTGTTGTTGCGGGGGCACGGATGTTGCCGCCACCACAAGGGAGCTCCCTTCAGAGGACGAGTCGCCCTCACTGACATCAGCACGAGTCCCCACTGTGGAGCTCCCCTCGCCCTCCGTCTCACTGGTGAAATCTGAGTCAGTTGCATGGCCCGCCATGGCCATGTGAGATGCAGCTCCCTCGTGCTCCGATGCCACTTCTCCTCCGCCTGATGATGCTAATGCACACATGAACAGGAAGACCACAAAAAAGGGGGGGAGGAGAAATAAAGACATGTTGAGTGCATGGATTACCGCTACCGTTGGCGGACAAGACAGACACAGAAGCCCCCTGCACTACGCCGCACACTTGGGGTCCACTACGCAATCCGTGGGACATGGCCTACAAGCCTATGGATGACAACTGCACACATAGATGACACAGGGCCATGGATACCTGTACTTGGCACCCTACAGAGGTGGGGGGCGGGGGCACAGGGCCATGCCTTACGGAGGGGCCTAGCCTACAGAAATCGCCCTGGCCTAGGGATACCCACAGCCCTCCTCCCCCACCCAGACACCTCCACTGCGCGCAAAGTCAGCAGAATGTATTTGTACTCACCCCCTTGTGTCTGCTGTGATGTCCTCACACGCCCATCCAAATCGGGGTAGGCCACCGCCAGGATCCGGGACATCAGGGGGGTCAATTGACGACTGGCACCCCTCCTACGTTGGGAGGCCATCCCCAGCAGAGCTTCCGCCGTCTTCCTGCTCCCGCGTCGGATGTCCTCCCACCTCTTCCGGCAGTGGGTGCCCCGTCTGTTGTGGACCCCCAGGGTCCGGACGTCCTTGGCGATGGCACGCCAAATCGCGACTTTCTGGTGGGCGCTGACCTATGTGACATGTACAGGGAGAGAAACATTTTCATCACCTTCTGCATGCTCGATGTGAGTGGCCCCCCATCCCCACCCTTGCCATGTGGCACATGCTCTCATCTGTCATTTGATGCATGCCTCAATCGCTCCCCTCCCCACCATCTTTCATCCACCCGACTCAACCCATGCATTCCCCACTAAGCATGGTCCCAGTGTACTTACCTGTTGGTCTGGAGGACCGTAGAGTAGCGCATACTGGGGGAGGACCCCATCCACAAGTTTCTCCAACTCCTCCGCAGTGAAGGCAGGGGCTCTTTCCCCAGTCGCATGAGCCATTGTTTCTTCCAGACCGAGGTCACAGCAGCACTTGCAGTGTAGGTCCTCTCCTGTCGAAGATCAGGTATCGAGTGATTAAGCAGATAGAAAATGGCGGTCACGCCCACGGCCGTGCGTACCGCGGCGGTGCGTACCGCGACCGCCGGCGCACATCGTCATTGGCTCCTGAAACCCATAGGGTTCTATGTTAACCAATGCGGCTTAGCGCCGCGGTCTTTGACCCCCTACCGCCGCGGTGTGCCACGCCAGCACATTGACCTCACATCCCACTGTCGCACTTCACAGGTCAGGCAGCCGCCATTTCAAGGGCCCACATGGCTTAATTACCAACTGCGTCACACATACCTAGGCCATGCACCAACACTCATACAAGCCATTCAATGCATTGGGAATCGTGCTATGTGCAAGCTGTGGTTACGTTCTGTGGGTTGCTTGACTCTGTGCTCGCTGTTGTCCTTCATAGGCACCGTCCGCTGGGAAATGCAAGGAGATGGAGGAATCTTCCCGTGTACAGACCGCTGGTGGACCTGTCGACAATGGAGGAACGACATGTCATACTGACATACAGGCTTGACCGAGCCACTATACAGGAACTGTGTGCCCAGCTGGAGCCAGACCTGATGTCACCCATCCGCCAACCCACAGGGATCCCCCCTCTAGTGCAGGTGCTGTCAGTACTCCATTTCCTAGCAAGTGGGTCATTTCAAACAACAGTGGCCATATCATCAGGGATGTCCCAGCCTATGTTTTCCAAGGTGTTGTCCAGAGTGTTGTCTGCCCTGCTGAAACACATGCGGAGCTACATCGTTTTCCCTGAGGTGGGGGATTTGCCTACAGTGAAGGGTGATTTCTATGCCCTTGGACATATCCCCAACATCATAGGTGCCATTGATGGGACACATGTTGCTTTGGTCCCCCCCAGCAGGAGTGAACAGGTGTACAGGAACCGGAAGAGTTATCATTCGATGAATGTACAGATGGTGTGTTTGGCTGACCAGTACATCTCCCATGTTAATGCCAAGTTCCCTGGGTCAGTGCATGACGCCTACATCCTGCGGAATAGCAGCATCCCGTATGTGATGGGTCAACTCCAGAGGCACCGGGTGTGGCTATTAGAGGACTCTGGTTACCCCAACCTGTCCTGGCTACTGACCCCAGTGAGGAATCCCAGGACAAGGGCAGAGGAACAGTACAATGAGGCCCATGGGCGGACTAGGAGGGTGATCGAGCGAACCTTTGGCCTCCTGAAGTCCAGGTTTAGGTGCCTCCATATGACAGGTGGATCCCTAATGTACTCACCAAAGAAGGTGTGCCAGATCATCGTGGCCTGCTGTATGCTTCACAACCTCGGTTTGCGCCGCCAGGTGCCTTTTCTGCAGGAGGATGGTCCAGATGGTGTTGTTGTAGCAGCTGTGGAGCCTGTGGAGAGTGAAGAGGAGGAAGCCGAAGAGGACGACATAGAGAACAGGAACACAGTAATACAGCAGTATTTTCAGTGACACACAGGTAAGAGTAGACACCGGCATATTACATTTACTTAAAGACTCCTACCTCTCTACTGTCTGACTTTTTCCCCCAGTGTATGGTAACTGTGTTGTGACTTTCCCTTCCGTTTTCAGAGCTGTGGGCCCCACTGCGTGACATCTGCTTTGTTTCCCCATGGACTACAGCTGTGTGACAGCGGTTTGTTACCATCACAATGTGAATGAACATTTTGGCACGGTCATGTCTAATACATTTGTTCTAAATCACAGCCAGACTCCAGATTGTTTTGTGCAATAAGTGTTTTTATTCAAGTGCTCTAAATTGGATGGGTGGTTGCAAATCGGTGAGGGGTGAAGGTGGAGGATTGTCCATGGCAGAGTCCAGACTATCAGTTTCACAGGTGCATTGTCCAAATGCCTGTGGGAAGTGGAGCAGGGGCAGTTTAAGGTTGGACAGGGTGACAATGTGGGACAGTGGGTTGACAATCAGGGCGGTATCCTTTGCTGGCGGGGGTCTTGACATCTTACTCTGTCTTCTTCCTGGATCTCAGGGCCCGCTTGCGGGGTGGTTCTCCTTCTGCAGGGGGTGGGGTTCTGGTGGCCTGTTGGTCTTGTGTCGGGGCCTCCTGTCCACTAGCGCCGGTGTAGGTGGTAGGCAGTTCTTGGTGCATGCTAGTGTCAGGGGCCCTTTGATGTGCAACAGTGTCCCACAATGTCGTGACTACCTCATTCAGTGCCACTACGATGGTACCCATGGCGGAACTGATGTTTCTTAGTTCCTCCATGAACCCCATATACTGTTCCTCCTGCAGAAGCTGGATCTCCTGAAACCTGGCCAGGACCGTCGCCACCGTCTCCTGGGAGCGGTGGTATGCTCCCATGATGGAGGAGAGGGCCTCGTGGAGAGTGGGTTCCCTGGGCCTGTCCCCCCCCTGTCGCACAGCAGCCCTCCCAGTTCCCCTGTTTCCCTGGGCCTCTGTCCCCTGGACCGTGTGCCCACTACCACTGCCCCCAGGTCCCTGTTGTTGTTGGGGTGGTGGGTTAGCCTGGGTTCCCTGTAGTGGTGGACACACCGCTGATTGACGTGTCCTGGGGACAGAGGTATGGGCCCGCTGGGTGGGTGCTGTGCTGGTGTTCCCAGAGGGGGGAAGTCTACTGTGGCCTGTGGCTGTGTGAGGGGAACCGACTGTCCCGAGGTCCCCGATGGACCGGGCTGGTCATCTAGATCCAGAGAGACAGAGCTGCTGTCCTCACTGTGGGCCTCTTCTGGGGGTGGAGGGGTCATTTGTGGACCCTCCTGCGCGGTGACGTGGCGTTCGGGTCCTGCAGGGGTATAAAAGCATGGTTATTGCTTCTGTGTGTGTCATAGCGTGCAATGGGTGGGTGCCGTGTACCCCAGTGCTGGCATTCCTTTGTGGGGGCTGTTGTGACGGTGGTTGGGGGGAGGGGGGATTTGTATGTGTATGTGCAGTGGGCATGCTTAGGTGATGGGTGTCCATGCTTTGTGGACGCATGCAGGGCTAGGTGTTGGGATGGGTGGGTTGTGATGGTGAGACAGTTGCAAGGAGTAGGATGTGATGGCGGTGAGGGTGAGAGTGGGGGTATGAGTTGGCATGCAGGTGGGGTGGGGGGAGAAGTAGTTAAGATTTGCCTTACCAGAGTCCATTCCTCCGCCTACTCCTGCGAGGCCCTCAGGATGCATGATGTTCAAGACTTGCTCCTCCCATGTTGTAATTTCTGGGGGAGGAGGTGGGGGTCCGCCGCCAGTCTTCTGCACCGCGATGTTGTGCCTGGATACCATGGAACGCACCTTCCCCCGTAGGTCGTTCCACCTCTTCCTGATGTCCCGATTTCTTGGGTGCTGTCCCACAGCGTTGACCCTGTCGACTATTCTGCTCCATAGCTCCATCTTCCTGGCAATGGTGGTGTGCTGCACCTGTGCCCCGAACAGCTGTGGCTCTACCCGTACAATTTTCTCCACCATGACCCTGAGTTCATCATCAGAGAACCTGGGGTGTCTTTGCGGTGCCATGGGGTGGTGTGGGTGATGTGTAGGGTGGCTTGTGTGGTGCTAAGTGTGGTGATGTGTATTGTTGTGTTGTGTGAAGTGCGTGCAAATATTGCTGGGTGACAGTGAATTGGGCGTCTGGGTGCTCGGATGTCTTTTCTCGGTGCGTGTTCACAAATCTCTAGGAGTGGAGGTTTGTGGGTGATGTGGGTGTGTGTTTTATATTTAATTGGGTGTGTGGGAGTGGTGTGTGTATGTGTCTCAGGTGTGTGTATTTTGAATTGTCCAATGTGGTTGTATTTTGTAAGTGTGTGTCTATTTTGAGTGCGGCGGTGTGTACCGCCAATGGAATACCGCGGTTGAAAGACCGCCGCGTGGATTCGTGTGTCGTGATAGTGTGGGCGTATTTCTGTTGGCGTGACGGTGGAGGTTTGGTCATCGCCAGTTTCTCGCTGCCCTTTGGTGTGGCGGACTTTTGTGGATGTCTGTATTTTGGCGGTTTGCCTGTTGTGGGTCAGAATGACCGTGGCGGTTTGCCGCAGCGGTGTTATGGCGGTCTTCTGAACGGCGGTAAGCGCCTTTTACAGCCGAGGTTGGAATGACCCCCTTTGTGCCTTAACTCCACCTTGTATCTATGGCCCCTTCACATGCAGCACTTTGCATGGAAGGTGTGTGCAATGGGCGTTGCTGTGGGCGTGCAACAGCAACACCCATTGCGTTTGACACTGCCTCAGATTTACAACTTTGTGTAAACTGAAGCTGCGCCAAATTCTAATGCCAGCCCAGCGGTGGGATTAGCATGGCAAAACTAGGAGTAATGCTTACATTTCTACTAGATTTTTTGCTTTTTCTATGTGTGCTGCATTTTGCAGCACACATAGTAAGACCAAATCGCTCTTTAAGTTTGTTGTTGTGCAGGAAGGTGTTCCTTCCTGCACAAAAACAATTTCCCCCTCAACGCAGCAATCCTTGCACTATGGTGCAAGAGTGGCTGCGTTGGAGCACAACAGCTAATTTACCGCCTGCGCAGTCTGGCACACATGGGTGCGCAGTATTCTTATGAATATAGCGCATCCCTGCATTTTGAAAATGATGGTGCATGATGCTACCTAATTTGGCACAGCAGCATGCACCATCATTTTTAGTTTGATCGGGGCATCTATCTTTTCAGATGATGAGATTGCAGCTACCTGTACAACTGCACACATGATGTTCACAGACATGCTCCATGTGTTGTATGTGTTTTATTTTCTGGCCATTCCCATATGGGGCATATGGTTGTCTCTGAGTTGTTGTGTGTTCACCCTGTATAGGTTGTGTTTCACAGGTTGTAAGCTTTAGGACAGATTTTTCTCATGTGGCACGGCTCATGGCAGCTGCAATATGTGTTGCACTACACTGAACCACTTTAGATACGCAAGGATGTGCCATGTTTACTTGTATACAGTACAGCCCTGCAATTCAACCTACACAGATTTGTTCTCCTTCCACCAACACATGCATTGTTGCAGCATGATCAAGCCTTGCCTTGAAGAGATGATTTGTTCATGTGCAGGGAGATGTCCCTTCCTGTACATGTAGAAGCTATTTTTCCTACGAAGGCATTTCAATGAGTACTGCAAGATGCAGCATACATGAGTAAAGGCAATGTGACAAGGAGGAAGGGAAGTATTTTGGCCAGAGACACTACCCTGATACCACCCCTGGGGTGGTATCAACCTCCATCCTAGTCTCTGATGTCTACGTTGTGTTGGTACAGGGGCTTTGACGATATGCAATGGGTGTTGTAATGGCACAGGCATAGCCACACTATTTGTAGGTGCCTTCTAGGCAATGTGCTGCATATTTACATGGTGGTGTATAGCCATAGTGAGTGGCCTTTGTTGACGTTGTGTATATGTTGGAGTGCATAGCACACTCAAAGCATCAGTACATGTGTGGCTTGGGTGGGGATGGTGCGTCTTTATTCGGGGCCTTTGTGTCCCGATGCAACCCTTTAGAATACATTGAGTGTGTCCTATGTTCCTCCCCCTTCTGCCATTTGTGGAATTCCAGATATCCCCCCCTGCAACTTACCCTGTATTTGTGGTGGTTTTTGGTTGTCTGTGCTGTCCTGTGATTCCAGTTACCAGCTCCTCTGGGATGACCGCTGCAACCATCTCCTCCAGCTCATCCGGGTCCTCCTGTGGTGGGGGGACTTCCACCTCCAGTCTCCAGTGCTACCTTTCAGTTTTGCCTTCGTCCTGCACTTGCAAACATGCCAGCGCTTCTTGCAGTCGGTGACAACCCTCTTCACCGCAGTGCCGCTGTTGACATTGTCTACTATTTGCTGCCATATTGCGTCTCTCTTACCAACTGGCAATTTGGAGGTGACGAAGAGCTGGTGTTGGTGCTCAATCACCTCTCTAACTAGGATGTCATGCTCCACCTCGCTAAAGCAACACTTGCGCTTTCTCTCATCCTTCGACTTTTCTGGACCCTCCTAGCTGGTACTTGGGTGATTGAGTTCTCCCTGGGGTCTCTCCAGGACTGAAAAATCTATTTTCTCTTTAAATTGCATTTTTTCCTGCTTGTGCATTTTGTTTTGATGCTAATGCTGTAAAAAATGGCACCAACCCTTTTGTGACATATTTAAGTGCCACAAAACGATCTAGAGCCACTTTTGCAGCATTATCATAATTTTTCCTTACGGTATGTCGCAATGGTTAACGTCATTTTTTACGCTAAATATTCCTTAGTGCCATTGTACGTCATTTAAAAAAATATGGCATACGAATGGCGCTAAGGAATGATGCTAGCTTGCGTAAAAAAAAATGACTCACAACTGTGCTAGCGCAGTTGTGCTACATTTTTCTTAAATATGGGCCTAAATGCTTTACTCATGAGTCTCCTAAGTTAAGTCTAACTGCTCGTGCACCAAGTTACCAATAGCTGAGCAAAGATTATTTTATCAAGACTAGACCGGACCTAGTGGGGGATTGTGGCCTATTGCTAAGTGTAGGTACCTACCTGCCCTTATCAATAATAAACTTTCCAATGCTTTTGGTGTGCAGTGGTTGGATCCAGTACTTATGCTTAATATCACAATACAGTGTTAAGTGAAGCGAATTAAAAATCCTGTAAATTGTCCTCATGCAAAAATTGTTTTGATTTTTCATTTGGACTAATTTCAATTAATTACTTTTTTGATTTTTCTAAATTCCTGACTAAATTTTTGCAAAGTTTGTTTTTTTGTGTGACACAAAACTTAGGAATACAATGGCGCTTGATCTGAGTAGCCTACTCACACTCACTGTTGTCCTGCTTATGGAGTTGTGCACTGAGAGGGGGTTGCCAGCAGCCTCTAACCTTAGAAAGACTGATTTGGTTAAGTCCCTTGGGGCCTGGGCAGAAGCCCAGCAGGAAGGCACAGAGGAGGTTCCAGTGGGAGAGGAGAGGGAGGATGCCATTTCCAACCTCTGAGGGACGGAGAACCCTTAAACCTTAGTGATGAGGAGGAAGAGGTTCATCCCTCCACACCATGACCAGGGCCCTGCCTAGAGCTAGTTGGAGAAGTGGATTCACCTCAGAAAGAGCAAACCTGTCCCTCAGTGAAAGAGAGCTTGAGGCCCAGCTGGTCTATATAGCTCAAGAGGCAGATACGTTGGCCCTAGAAAACAAAAAGGTGGACAAGAGACAGAAAGAGAGAGAGTGGCAGCAAAGTAGAGTTTAGGATATCCATGGGTGGTGGGTTTTGACCCAGACTACCCAAGGGGATTGTCCCTAAATACCCAGAGGGTGATGACATTGACAAGTAGCTGACAAAGAGTGCTCTCAGGATGAGAAAAGTTAGACCTCAGTACTGGGTTTCACGTCTATGGGAACTGATCCCAGTATCTGGGAGGGATAGGCCCATGATCCTAGGAGAAGATGAGACAGAGTCCTCTCCCAATATGAAGAGATATCTCGTCAGGATGTTTGGTCTCACCCTAGAGCAGTATTGGATGACGTTTAAGGACACCTAGAAGGTAAATACCCAGTCTTGGGTTGACTTTGTAGATACCTCAGGTAAAGCACTAGAGGGCTGGATAGAGGGTAACAAAGTAAGTACCTATGAGGGGCTATGCAATTTGATCATGAAGGAGAACATCCTGATTAATTAAATCTCAGTTATTCCAGTACCTGGTAGAATTAAGTTTTCTGATCCCAGGGACATGGAAGAGGCAGCTGATGAGTGTTTGGGAACCAGGGTGTTCCAACAAAAACCTGGGGGTGATCAGAAGAAAGGAAGACAAGGTCCCCCTCAGGGGAAAACCCAGGAGAAGAAGATAAAAAGTCCAAACAGTCCTCACAAGAGACAAAAAAAACTGCACATGAAGGGGGAGACCCGAGCCATGCCTCTTCCAAGGAGTGGGTGTATCAGGGGAAGCATTTTGATCCTGCTAAGGCAGGAAGGTTCTATGACCTCGCAAAGATAGGGAAGTGTTTTGACTGTTACCAGCCAGGACACAAAATAGGAGATGCTGTCTGCTCTAAGAAGCCCCCTGCTGGTGAGCAGTACCATGGGATTACCAGTGTAGGTATGGGGGTGGAGGTTGGCTCAGAGAGGGGGCCTGGATACACAAAGGTCACCTTAGTGTCTGTGGCAGGGGTGGATGTGGCAGCCCTAGCCACCTTACCTCAGAGCATAGAGAAGTACAGGCAGTGGCCTAAAGTCAACAGAACTGATGCCGAGGATCTGAGAGTTACAGGAGCCAGTGTGACTATAGTCACAGAGAAACTGGTTTCTCCAGAGCAGATCCTATCTGGTGCATTCCACCAGGTGACTTATGGAGACAGCAGATCCAAGCTCCATCCCATCGTCATGGTGAGCATGGAATGGTGAGGTGTGGCTGGCCCTAAAAAGGTAATTGTGTCTCCTGCCCTCCCAGTGGTGTATCTACTGGAAAATGATCTTGAAGCATCTGAGTGGTCAGAGGTGGAGAGAATGGCCTATGTGCAGATGCTGGACATCCCTAAGTGGGTGTGTGTTGTGACCAGGTCACAGGCTGATCAACAGGGAAGTGCTGGACACTAGGGCCCTGGGACAAGAGGCCATGCCTCTCAAAGCAAGACAATGGGCACAGGGTCTGGAGAGCCAGCCCAAGGCACTCCAGAGGTGCAGGAAGAATCCAATCCTGAGGAGGAGGATCTGACCTCTGGTATAAAGACTCCACCCCTGCAGGCTCTGTCTTACTTGGCAGAATTGCAAGGAGCAGGTTGTCCAACAAGAGTTGTGCCAGGGGCAAAGAGAGTGTCCCACTCTTGAGGATCTGAGGCAGACTGCCTCCAGGTAACCTCAGGGTGATGTCAGTGGATCCCACAAGGTTTACTGGGAAGATGAAAACTTAAGCATGGTACCCCAAACCAGGGGCAACCAGGAGATTGGTGGTCCCTCAGAAGTACAGATAATTCTTCCTCACCTTAAGTCATGACACCACCTTGGCAGAACATTTGGGTCAGACCAAGACCTGGAATAGACTGATCAACCATTTCTAGTGGCCCAACATGTCGCTAAAATAGAGGAGTTCTGTAGACCCTGTGTCACATGTCAGGCCAGTGGAAAGACAGGGGACAAGCCAAACGCTCCCTTAATACCACTGCTAGTGGTTGGGGCCCCCTTTGAGAGGGTGGGGATTGATATTGGTGGGCCTCTAGACCCTACAACTACCTCAGTCAAAAGATATATTTTGGTGGTAGTGGGCAATGCCACCAGCTATCCAGAGTCAATCCCCCTCAAAATAGTCACTGCTCCCACAAGGGTTAGGGCCCTGCTTGGTGTGTTCACCAGAGTGGCTTTCCCAAAGGAGATGGTCTCAGATAAGAGCACAACCTTTATGACTACCTATCTAAGGGGACATGGGATGAATGTAGTGTTACTTACAAGTTCACCACCCCATATCATCCCCAGACTAATGGTCTGATGGAGAGATATAACAAGACCCTGAAGGGCATGACTATGGGCTTGTCTGACAACCTCAGAAGGTGATGGGATTTTCTCTTCCCAAGCCTGATGTTTGCTTACAGAGAGGTGCCCCAAAAGGGGGTTGGCTTCAGGTCCTTCGAGTTACTGTTTGGGCACACTGTAAACGGCCCATTGTGGTTGGCTAGAGAATCTTGGGAAAAACCTCTCAAGAAGCCCAAGCAGAATGGGCTTGACTGACAGAGTACATAAGGAGAGCAAGAAGCAACCTGGAGGCCAGCCAAGAGCTCATGAAGCTCTGGAATGACCAAAAGGCAACTATGCCTGAGTAACATCCAGGTCAGTTGGTGTGGGTGTTAGAACCTGTGGCTCCCAGAGCCCTCCAGGCCAAGTCGACTGGGCCCTACTCCATTCTGTAAAAAAGGGTGAAGTCACCTAGGTGGTGGACCTTGGCACCCCTAGGAATCCCTACCGGATCCTGCATGTGAACAGACTTAAACCCCACCAAGACAGAGCAAGCATGACCATGCTTATGGTCACAGATGAAGGTGAGGAGGAGAGTGAACCTCTGCCAGACCTCCCCTCTACAAATGTGCTAGATGGTTCAGTGGAGTTAGTTGTACTCTCTCCCAAGCTGACAGACCAGCAGAAAAAAGACTGCAAACAAGTGTTGGAGCAGTTTTCTGGGCTGTTCTCCCTGACCCCTGTACTCACCACATGATGTGTCCATGACATTGAAACTGGTGACAGAGTACTTGTCAAAAACAAGTTATACAGGTTGTCTGACCAGGTCAGAGCCAACATCAAGGCTGAGGTAGCTAAGATGTTGGAGCTAGGAGTAATTGAGCCCCCTGATAGTCCCTGGGCCAGTCCAGTAGTGCTTGTACCCACACCTAATCTACAAGGTTGGAAAAAGGAATTGAGATTATGGGGGTTATTCTAACTTTGGAGGAGGTGTTAATCCGTCCCAAAAGTGACGGAAAAGTGACGGATTTACCACCAGCCGTATTACGAGTCCATTATATCCTATGGAACTCGTAATACGGCTGGTGGTATATCCGTCACTTTACCGTCACTTTTGGGACGGATTAACACTCCTCCAAAGTTAGAATAACCCCCTATGTGTCGACTACAGAGGTTTGAATGCAGTCACTAAGACTAACGCTCATCCTATACCTAGAGCTGATGAGCTCATTGAAAGGTTGGGGGCTGCCAAGTTCCTGAGCACATTTGACCTAACCTCAGGATGCTGGCAGATTGCAATAAGTCCCAAATTCAAGGAGAGGTCTGCATTTTCCACCCCAGGGGTCCACTATCTATTCAATGTGATGCCCTTTGATTTGAAAAATGATCCAGCCACCTTCCAAAGATTGGTAAACAAGTCTTGACTGGATTGAAATCCTTTAATGCAGCTTATCTTGATTATATAGCTGTATTCATTTCCACCTGGGAGGATCACCTGGTCCACCTGAGGGAAGTGCTTCGGGACCTGTAATAAGCAGGCCTGACTGTCAAGGCAAGCAAATGCCAGAGAGGGCAGACTTCAGAGGTATATCTGGGCCACCTTGTAGGTGGAGGCCATGTATAGCTTATCCCGCCCAAATTCCAGCCCATCCTGGAATGGGAGGCTCCTAGAACCCAGACGCAGGTCAGGACCTTTCTTGGACTGACTTGGTATTACAAGAGATAGATTTGTCAAGAACTATGGGACCATTGTGGCTCCTCAGACAGATCTCACATCCAAAAAGCAGCACATAATTGTAATTTGGACCCCAAAGGCCTTTGAAACTCTGAAGGAGGATATGCGTTCAGCGCCAGTATTACTGGCCCCTGACTACAATAAGGAATGTATTGTACAAACAGATGCTTCAGAGCAAGGGATTTGGGTAGTGTTGTCACAAGTAAATGATGAGGGCCAGGATCAGCCAGTTGCCTTCATCAGCAGGTGACTACTCCCTGCTGAACAAAGATGGAGCGCCTGAAGAGGCCATACCTGTTTGGCACTCACTTCCAAGTTCAAAATGACCACAGACCTCTCAGATGGCTAATGCCGATGAGGGGGGAGAACCCAAAACGTTTGAGGTGGTCCATTTCCATAGAGAGGATGGACTTCACTGTGGAATGTAATCCTGGGAGTACCCAGGCAGATGGGCTTTACAAGTTTTCAACTTAGCTGACGAGGACTACCAAGGTGTAAATTAGTACCCATCACCTTTCGTCTGGGGAGGGACAGTGTGAGAAAGTTTACCTTTTGGCACTGATAACACCCAAACGTTTTGACTGATACTGGTGGTTACCGACTCTGACTCTGCCCTGGGCACCGCTAACCAGACCGAGGGCCAGTGCGCTGTGTAAAATGGTATTTCCAAATTAGGCATAATTATAATTGGCTCTGACAACCTACCTATAAGTCCCTAGTATATGGTGGGACACGTAGGTTTAAGAACACCAGTGTAGTTAGAGTACCCATGGGTGCCCTACTGTGGACCCTGGTGTCATTGTAAAAGCAGGCCTGCCTTACTGGCTGCTTTTAACTTAAAGTTAACCCCAAATTTGAATTTGGAATTAAAAGTACTTCCAAAGTATCAAACTACTTATTTTATTTTGACAAATAACTCATTCCTAAGGTCTGCCCTAGGTGCCCCTAGGGTTGTGTGTAATGTAAATACAAGCAGGGACTTTATAAAATATGTTTTATAAGCCCAGGTTTCAGTCTACACACGCTGCGCAGCTCCTCCTGTCTGCCACCGTGCCCCCGACCCCGCCCTCGCTGCTGCTGCGAGTTCGAGGCCCTCCACCATCCGCAGGCACCCGCCTGCACCTCATCCCTGGTGTTTAGTGGTTGCCGTAAGTATTGTGTGTCTGTCCTGTAACTTGTCTTCTTGCTATTTGTGCCGTTATCTGTGCTGTCCTGTAATTTGCCTTTGTGTTATCTGTGCCATTATCTGTGCCATCCTGTAATATGCCTTCGTGTTGTGTCTGCCATTATCTGTGGACTGTATTTTCCTTCGTGTTATCTGTGCCCTTGTTTTCCTCCTTTTAGTGCCTTTTTCCATTTTCTGACTCTGTTTAATGCCTTTTTTCTTTTTTGTCCTTTTTTGCCGGTTTATCCGCTCTCCCATCCCTACCGCTGCGTCCCCTGCGGCCCCGCCCCCCTCGCGCCCCCATCTGCCCACCGCACCCTGCCTCCCGCCTCCCAGCTGCTCCTCCCTCCCACTTCCCCTTCTTAATGACGCCCGCTGCCCGGGGCACAGAGTGACCCCTGACCTGTATTAAGGCCAGGTTTGACGCTGCGCAGCTCCTCCTGTCTGCCACAGTGCCCTCGACCCCAATCTCGCTGCTGCTGCGAGTTTGAGGCCGTCCACCACCCGCAGGCACCCACCTGTGTCTCATCCCTGGTGTCTAGTGGTTGCCGTAAGTATTGTGTGTCTGTCCTGTAACTTGTCTTCGTGCAATTTGTGCCGTTATCTGTGCTGTCCTACAATTTGCCTTCGTGTTATCTGTGCCATTATCTGTGCTGTCCTGTAATTTGCCTTCGTGTTGTGTGTGCCATTATCTGTGCCGTACTGTATTTGCCTCTGTGTCATTTGTGCCCTCGTTTTTCTCCTTTTAGTGCCTTTTTCCATTTTCCGTCTCTGTTTAGTGCCTTTTCTCTTTTTTGCCCTTTTTTGACAGTTTATCCTCTTTCCCATCCCCGCCACTCGGTCCCCTGAGGCCCGCACCCATCGCACACCCATTTCCCCACCGCTCCCCGCCTCCCAGCTGCTCCTCCCTCCCACCTCCCCTTGTTATTGGCGGGCGCGCCCAGCGGGTGCGCTGCTGGCACGCCAGAGGCGCACCAGGGGCAGGCCCATCTGCGCCCGTCCGTGCCTTGACCGCACCTAGTGCCAGTCCCCCTGTCCCACACACCCCCACGCCACCAGACGCCGCTACACCACAGAAGAACTCCTCGCGCTCAACCCTGGCCGCCCCACTGCCTGCGTTCAGACCTCCCCTTGGCACACCCATGGACCCTTCTCGTGCCGGACGTGCAACTTCACCTGCGCTCAAGCCACCAGCACCACAACAATGCCACCCATAACAACCACCTCAGCTGCATCCTCCTCAACACCCGCTCCGTCCACAAGCATGCGGTCGAACTCTGGGACCTGCTCACATCAACCTCCCCAGACATCGCCTTCCTCACTGAAACCTGGATGAACCCCTCCCGACATCGCCATAGCCATCCCTGAGGGCTACAAAATCACCTGAAGAGACAGCACCAACAAACCAGGAGGAGGAATCGCCATAAGCCACAGGAGCTCCATCAGGATCTCAACCGACACCCACGATGCCCTAGATGCCGCTGAACACCTGCACTTCCAGATTTACGGCAACGTCAACACCACCCTGAGACCACCAGCAGCCGCATCACCTTCACCCATACCTCCAAACTCCACTGGACTGACCACTGCTGTGTCCATTTCTCCTTCCAGAAACCCACCACCAACAGCATTGGACCCCTCACCGCAAGTGGAACAAGATCGCCAAGGACCAACTGATCTCCACCCTCGCCCGCCACCCAATACCAGCAACCCCAACACCGACTCAACCTCAAGGAATGGCTAGACGACTGAGCCAACACCCTTGCTCCACTTAGGAAAACCACCAACACCCGTACCAGCAAGAAAGCTCCCTGGTTCACCGCAGACCTTCAGGCCTCCAAGCGGGAATGCCGGAAAGCCGAGAAGATCTGGTGCCAAGAACAAACAGAAAGCAACCACGCCGCCCTCAGATCCGCCATCCGTAAACATCACAACCTCATCCGGACCACCAAAATATCTTTCAACAAAGAACGAATTGACAACAACGCACAAAACAGCAAGGAGCTCTTTAGCATCATCAAGGAACTCACCAACCCAAGTCCTGCTCTGCCGACCCCCACACTCGCAAGACCTCTGCGACTCCCTCACCACCTTTTTTCACCGCAAGATCACAGACATCCATGGCAGCTTCGCACTGCCGACCCCCACCACCACCACTGCCAACCTCGACCCCAACGCACCCATGCACACCAACATCCTGATCATTGCTCCCCAGCTCCGGACCATCATCAACAGCTCCTTCGAGACCGCCATCTTCCCAGAGAGCTGGAAACACACCGAAGTCAATGCCCTGCTCAAAAAGCCCAAAGCCAATCCCGAAGACCTCAAAAACTACCGGCCCATCTCCCTACTCCCCTTCCCTGCGAAGGCCATCAAGAAGATAGCCAACAGCCAACTATCTTGCTTCCTGGAGGTCAATAGCCTACTTGACATCTCCCAGTCTGGCTTCCGCAAGAACCACAGCACCGAGAGCGCCCTTATCGCTGCCCCAAACGACATCAGGAGCAGGCTCGAAAAAAGGTGAAACCGTGGCCCTCATCCTCCTTGACCTTTCCGCAGCCTTCGACACCGTCTGTCACCACACACTTCGTACACGCCTCCACAATGCTGGAATCCACCACAGAGCCCTGGATTGGCTCACATCCTTCCTCTCTGGCAGAAAACAAAGAGTCTGCCTCCCCCCGTTCCTGTCAAAAGCCACCAAGACCATCTGTGGAGTCCCCTAGGGCTCCTCACACAGGCCCACCCTCTTCAGTGTCTACATGGCACCACTCGCCAACATCGTCTGATCCCACGGCCTCAACATCGTCTCCTACACGGACGACACTCAGCTGATCCTCTCTCTCACAAAGGACCCACAACCACCAAGACCAATCTCCACACCAAACTTCACGCCATCGCCAACTGGATGGAGGCAAACCACCTCAAACTGAACTCGGAGAAGACCGAGATCATCATCTTCGGCTCCACCAAAGCAGCATGGGACGACTCCTGGTGGGCTGCCACTTTGGGAGCCTCCCCATCGCCCACCATCCACGCACGCAACCTCAGCTTTATACTGGACTTATTTTTCACTATGACCCAGCAAGTCAACTCCATCTCATCCTCATGTTTCAACACCATTAGCATGCTTCGCAAGACCTTCAGATGGATCTCCATTGAAACCAGAATGGTCACCCACGCCCTGGTCAGCAGCAGACTGGACTACACCAACGCTCTCTACGCAGGAACAACGACCAAGCTCCATAGAAAACTTCAGCACATCCAGAACGCCTCAGCATGACTCATCCTCAACCTCCCTCGCCACAAACACATTTCAGCCCACCTCAGAGACCTTCACTGGCTCCCCATCAACAAAAGGATCATCTTGAAACTCCTGATCCACGCTCACAAGGCTCTCCACGACGCCGAACCTGCCTACCTCAACCAGCGTCTCAACTTTCACATCCCGACACGCCAGATCCGCTCCGCCAACCTCGCCCTCGCCACAGTCCCCCGCGTCCACCGTACCACAGCCGGCAGCATATCCTTTTCCCATCTTGCCACCAAAACCTGGAACTCCCTCCCCGTCAACCTACGTCTGACCCAGGACCTCCTGACCTTCAGGAAGCGCCTCATGACCTGTAGCAACCCCCCAGTGCCTTGAGACCCTACAGGGTGAGTAGCACATTTAACAGATTATTGATTGATTGATTGAAAAACAGCCAAATTTATTTTCCCCAGTGCAGTACATTAGCTCCATAGGATAACATTGGGAGGCTTTATTTAAAATAAATAAAGTCTAATTTCCACTAAAAAAGGGTGCCAATTCTGTCAGGTGTGGTATCAACTTAAAAGCTGGAATAAATCCAACAACTTGCCAAGGTAGGATTTATTATAAATAGTATGGAGAAAGAGTTTTAGGACACTTTTTGAAAGTTACCAGAATTAGCCATGTAGTGCTCTTTCCTGACTGGTCAGTCTCTGACAGTCTGAGCCGGGCTATCTTAATGCAGTGTGAAGTGGCCTGGGCTGAAACAAAGAAAGCATCTGGTGGGAGGAGAAATGCTGCAGCAAATGGCAGAGAAGGATACACTGCTGTATATAACTTGAAAGCACCATGAGCGTGACTGGAAAACAAAACAAACAATGACAAGTAACTGGTAGCTACTTGTCAATGATTTGTTCATGTGACAAGAAAAGTCCAGGTATGAATTTACAATGCCAATAGCTCTAACACAAGCAAATGCAAAACCTATTGCATTGCATTTGCTTGTTTTTGTTTCTCAAGGGTTGTGCAGCTTTTTTTCTGACTTGGGAGGCGTGCATTTTTTCAGCCTCGGAGCAGCAATTAGAAGGAACCTGGATAATTTACTCACACGTTCATTATTTCACTTATCCTTGCCTGGTTTCTGAATATTTGCTAATAATCCTGTCTTGCAGTTTGACCGTGACTTTTGGATATACATTTTTGCTGATAACTTCTAAATTTATGCAATGAGGTGTGTACGGCACACTATTACTTTTTTATGTTTAATATACACCCATGAAGGGGCTGAGAACGTCTGCTTTTCATAGAATTGTTTTCCTTCTTTCCTAACATTAGTACCTAGTAGTTTTAATGGAAGGTAAATTAGCAATTAAAATACTTTAACAGTTCAGGAAATCAATAATCCGGGTGGGAAAAAAATTAGAAAGGCACATTTACCAAGGCCGGGTCCAAGTGCAGCTGCAAAAGTAGAAGGGTTATGAGTGGGGCTAGCTAACCCACCATGTAAAAAAATCCTAGCTGCAGAAACATCAACCAAAAGAAATCCGGGTCATGGGGAGAAAGGAATCTCCATTACAGAGAGCTGTGACACCTTGTGGTGAAAGCCAGACATTACTGGTAGCCACAAAGTGGATCCAACAACTTTAAACCAAGCACAGACCACCAAGCAAGCCCTTCCCTTGAATCCTAAAGGGAAAAGGAAAAGAGGAAGGTCAAGAAACACCTGATGCAGAGGCCTGGAGCCTGACTGTAAGAAGATGGGTTACACCTGGATTCAGATTGAAAGAAAAGCCCAGGACAGAGATGGCTGGAGATTCCTGCTTGATGGCCTATACCCCAGGAGGGTTTGGGTACAATATCAAAGAAGCTCATAAAACAGATATTCTGAACTAATTTAAGGAATTAATATTTTATTTGTGGACGTTAATGATTTTAACATTTTACGAGATGAAAAACCATGTGGTGTGGGTTGAATGTCGACCTCTTGCTTTCTGTTTTCATCAGTCACTGCATTATAGGTGTATCACATGGATGAATTATCATATGTAATTTACTTTACTTTAGTTCCTTAAAAAGTTATCCACTACAATACAATTTGTAACTTGGTGATGTTTATTTGCCGATGTGTGCCTGTGGTCTGCGTGAGCAGGTGTGTCTGTTTGTACATTTCAATCAATCTATCAATCAATCAATCAAACAGGATTTATAAAGAGCAGCTAATCAACCAATAGGTTATCTAGGTGATTGCAGATCCCGGAGGCTTATTCGAACCACGAGGTCATGAGGGCCATTTGGAATACCGGAAGTGAAGTGATGGTCCAGAGGTGCATGGGAAGGCTATTCCAGGTTTTTGCTCCGATGTGAGAGAAGGAGCGTCCTCCACTTCTGCTTTGGTAGATGGAAGTAGCATGGGCAAGTGAAAGTGAGGCAGAGAATAATCTTCTCGATGGTTGGTGGAAGTGTAGGCAGTGGTTAATGTACTCAGGTCCCTGGTTGTGTAGAGCTTTGTGTGTGTGGGTCAGAAGCTTAAATTGGCATCTCTTCTGTATGGGAAGCCAGTGGAGTTGGCTGAGGTGGGGTGTGATGTGGGTTCATCAGGGAAGACTGAGGAAGAGTCTGGCTGCGGCGCTTTGTATTGTCTGAAGTCTCTATAGGAGGTGTGCAGTGATTTCTATATAGAGCACGTTGCCATAGTTCAGTCAGCTGGTGGTGAGGGACTGTGTCAAGCTCCGTCTCATGTGTAGGGGTAGCCACTTGAAGATCTTATGTAGAATGTGCAAAGTGAGGAAGCAGGCTAAGGAGACAGTGTTGATCTGTGATGTCACAGTGAGCTTGTTATCAATGACGAGTCTGACGTTTCTGGTGTGGTCAGAGGGAGTGGGTGTAGTCCCTAGGTCTGATGGCCACCAGCAATCATTCAATGTGTTGCTGCTGATGCCAAAGATTAGTACTTCATTCTTGCCTGCGTTCAGATGCAGGCAGTCATTCCTTATCCGGTTAGCAACGCTTGCCATACATCTGTGGAAGTTGTTTCTGGTGGTGGAGGGGTCGTTGGTTGGTGAGAGAATTAGTTGGGTGTTGTCTTTGTGGGAAATTATGTTGAGACTGTGGGATTTTAAGATGTTGGCCAGCGGGGTCATATGTACATTGAACAGCTGCAGGCTAAGGGATGAGAGCTGGGGGGCACCGCAGGGTTCGGAGGTGAAAGGGCGGAGGTAGATCCTCTGGGTTCTTCAGGTGAAGAAAGAGATGATCTATCTGTGCACAAACCATTGGATGCAGATGTGGTGGATTCTTTTGATCATAATGTGGTGTGATATACTGTAAAAGGCTGCCAGGAGGTCCAGGAGGATCAAAGCTGTTGGTGGCTGCAATCAGGGCAGTTTCTGTGCTGTGCTTGCTGTGGAAGTCAGATTGGGAGGCGTTGAGTAGCTGGTTCTGCTCCAGTATGTCATGAGTTGCTTGTTGATGATGTTTTCCAGTACCTTTGCTGGGAATGGGAACTGGCCTGTAGTTTTGGGTTCACTGGGGTCGGCAGAGAATTTTTTGAGTTGACGTTGGCATGTTTCCAGGCCTCAGGAAGTGTTGCAGTGATGATAGACGTGTCAAGCTGGGTGGTGAGTTTCTGGTCGATCCTTTTGTTTCCAAGGTTGAAGATGTGGTGCAGGCATGGATCTGTGGGATCTCCCAAGTGGATGGATTTCATGAACAAGGTGATGTTCTGGGTAGATAGGATGTTCCAGGTGGTCAGTGTGTGATTCTTGTCATTTACGGTGGTGACATATCTGTTGAGGTAGTCTGTAGTTGTAGATTGGGGTTTCAAGTTTCAGTATATGGTTGCAATCTTGTCGTGGAAGGAGTGGGCAATGTTGTTGTACAGCTCCTGTGATGGTGTGATATTGTATTCTATGACAATCGGGTTGGAGAATTCCTTAATGATTTTGAAAAGTTCCTTGGTGTTGTTAGTGCTCATTTGCGTGCGTGCGTGCAGCAAGGGCTGTCCTCTTTGTTGCCCTCAGCAAGAATTGGTAGAGGGTGAGGGAGGTCTTGAAAGCTGCTCTGTTTGAGGTGTCCTTGCTGGCACACCATTTCCTCTCCAGTGGCTTGCTATCTTTGCTCACTGCTCTGAGTTCTTGGATGTACCTGCTGGCTGTTTTGGAGGATTTTCTCTATATGTTGTTGCTCTTGATGCAGGTGATGCTGTTGGTGCAATTGGTGATCCAGGTGTTGAAGACTTTTATTCCCTGTCCGGGGTTGGTGGCGGTAGTGGTGTTGAGGGCATCTGCCCAGCTGGTCTCAGATTTTATTCAGCCTCCTGTGTGGAGTGCTGATCATCTTGGGGGTGGAGGTGCAGGGGATGGAGATCCTGAAGTGGACAATGGAGTGATTGGTCCATGTGATTTCTTACTTGTGCTTGTCTGCCTGTAGTATTGGTGTTGGTAGGTGTGCTTCTGTGTATGTTATCTATGTGAGGCTGTAATTTTGTCTGTGTGCCATATAATAAAGCCTGGCCTATTGGGTTTTTCAATGTTTTTTTTTAATGCTGCACTGCTGTTTTTGTTGCTCCGTCTTGATTGTGTAATCTTGACTTCAGATCTCACATATTTAGCCTCTTTTATATTCTTGCCACCTATGCTCCTTTCTTAAAACACATGTTTTCTTCTAACCACTTTAACCAACTTTGCATTTCTTAATCTCTTCTATTTCATCTATGCTATCGCTTCTTTGATCAATCTACAATTGTGGCTGGGTCTTTTTCTGCTGATATATTCCACAGCTTGTATGACAGTTACATCTGCTTTTTTAAGATCTGTATGTTCAGTTTGTTCCTAGTGCACTTTGATGCTTACTTGTGTGGCATATGTTAAGTAAAATATTCAATAGTAACATAAGAAAAAAGCAGGCAAAAAGTCCTCTAGAACATCTGTACTCAAGTTAGGTGGATATTATTGGATGTGGGATGGTATGTTTTTTCAAAGGTGCTGCTGGCCAGTGATAGCACAAACAATAACTCAACGTTTGAGAGACCATTCACCAGATAAACATGTTCTCCAAAAATGTCAATATTACTGGCATTTATTTGTAACAAACACTTTTGAACAAACATTCTGTACATAGTACCACAGTGGTACAAAAAAGTGGTACCAAAGCTCAGTTAATAGTTACAGATTACATTGTCACATTATAATTAATGTTTGGCTTAGATAGAGAGCAGAGAGACATCTGTGCAGAATTGCAACAAGGAGAATGAACTTGAATCCTCAGAATGAACTTGAATGCTTCAAGGGTAGATATTCTGGTAAAAGGGTTCAGTAGAAACATTGAAGCTGTACAAAGGTCTTGGACCTAAATGGAGAAGACGGTGTATAGGTATTAGCGGGTTGCAAAGCTCATGTTAAGTGTAGTTCAAGAAGTTTGAACAATGTCAGCTTGTTGTTGATAGTGGAGAGAACGTGTGCATCTGTAGAGGTTGAAAAGCATTCATGTAGCCAAGCGGATGATGTTATACATGGAGAAGGAACTATGTGAAGGTGGATGAGAGGTTATTGAGGACCACCAAATGTATCAGGTTTTCAATTTGAAAGTGATGGTCTGTGCACATAATACTGATATTTAATAGCTAGGAGGTGATAACATATGCCAGCCTTGAATATCACATTGGAGTTTCTGGTCGAGGGACAGGATGTTAAAGTGTCAGTTTGAAGAAGATAGGGACTGTCAAACCAGCAAGGGAACCTGATGCTTGCAAGTAAAATACTTCAGTCTCTCATTAACTTATCGATAGGGGGGTGGAACATTCAATGTCTGATACCTATAAGGCAAGGATATGTACAGGGAGTGCAGAATTATTAGGCAAGTTGTATTTTTGAGGATTAATTTTATTATTGAACAACAACCATGTTCTCAATGAACCCAAAAAACTCATTAATATCAAAGCTGAATATTTTTGGAAGTAGTTTTTAGTTTGTTTTTAGTTTTAGCTATGTTAGAGGGATATCTGTGTGTGCAGGTGACTATTACTGTGCATAATTATTAGGCAACTTAACAAAAAACAAATATATACCCATTTCAATTATTTATTATTACCAGTGAAACCAATATAACATCTCAACATTCACAAATATACATTTCTGACATTCAAAAACGAAACAAAAACAAATCAGTGACCAATATAGCCACCTTTCTTTGCAAGGACACTCAAAAGCCTGCCATCCATGGATTCTGTCAGTGTTTTGATCTGTTCACCATCAACATTGCGTGCAGCAGCAACCACAGCCTCCCAGACACTGTTCAGAGAGGTGTACTGTTTTCCCTCCTTGTAAATCTCACATTTGATGATGGACCATAGGTTCTCAATGGGGTTCAGATCAGGTGAACAAGGAGGCCATGTCATTAGATTTCCTTCTTTTATACCCTTTCTTGCCAGCCACGCTGTGGAGTACTTGGACGCGTGTGATGGAGCATTGTCCTGCATGAAAATCATGTTTTTCTTGAAGGATGCAGACTTCTTCCTGTACCACTGCTTGAAGAAGGTGTCTTCCAGGAACTGGCAGTAGGACTGGGAGTTGAGCTTGACTCCATCCTCAACCCGAAAAGGCCCCACAAGCTCATCTTTGATGATACCAGCCCAAACCAGTACTCCACCTCCACCTTGCTGGCTTCTGAGACGGACTGGAGCTCTCTGCCCTTTACCAATCCAGCCACGGGCCCATCCATCTGGCCCATCAAGACTCACTCTCATTTCATCAGTCCATAAAACCTTAGAAAAATCAGTCTTGAGATATTTATTGGCCCAGTCTTGACGTTTCAGCTTGTGTGTCTTGTTCAGTGGTGGTCGTCTTTCAGCCTTTCTTACCTTGGCCATGTCTCTGAGTATTGCACACCTTGTGCTTTTGGGCACTCCAGTGATGTTGCAGCTCTGAAATATGGCCAAAGTGGTGGCAAGTGGCATCGTGGCAGCTGCACGCTTGACTTTTCTCAGTTCATGGGCAGTTATTTTGCGCCTTGGTTTTTCCACACGCTTCTTGCGACCCTGTTGACTATTTTGAATGAAACGCTTGATTGTTCGATGATCACGCTTCAGAAGCTTTGCAATTTTAAGAGTGCTGCATCCCTCTGCAAGATATCTCACTATTTTTGACTTTTCTGAGCCTGTCAAGTCCTTCTTTTGACCCATTTTGCCAAAGGAAAGGAAGTTGCCTAATAATTATGCACACCTGATATAGGGTGTTGATGTCATTAGACCACACCCCTTCTCATTACAGAGATGCACATCACCTAATATGCTTAATTGGTAGTAGGCTTTCGAGCCTATACAGCTTGGAGTAAGACAACATGCATAAAGAGGATGATGTGGTCAAAATACTCATTTGCCTAATAATTCTGCACTCCCTGTATAAGGAGGGAGGTGAGGGTAGACCATCAGAAGGGAAAAGATCTGTATATTGCCAGAGTTGAGAATTCAAAATCAAAGTATTATTCTGGATAAAGGCTCAAGGAAAGAGAGAGCAGAGTCAGGTGAGAATATGTCAGTACATGGATCAGCAAGGTAGATTAGAGTATGTGATGCAGGAGTTCGCTGTGAGAGAGGATGTGTCTAGACTGGAGTGTGTATTGGAAAGTTAGATAGAGTATCTTGTTGGTGATTATTCATGGCCACCTAAAGGACAATTAGTGGAGGAAAGGCAAACTGTGAATCAAGACATCCGGCATCAATTTTTAAATAAGAATCTGAAGGCTCCAGCAGTGGCTAAATTAATGCAATATGTAAGTTAAATGCTGATTCAGAAGAATTCCTAAGAGTAGGCCATGCATCACAGGGGTGCAGTTGGGATGGATTATTTAAGAGGTGGTCAACTTCATCCTTCAGCAAATTAAAGTATTTTTAATGAATATTTTTGTATGCTTGTGAAACAGGTTGGTCGAATTCAGGACAGGAAAGGAAATGACTGCCATCCAAACGTTTTTTGTACTTTCATCAGAAGAATACTAAATATTTGAAAACACACGCCAAAGAGTGCCATTTCCAGGTTGTCTTATTTCATCCTCACTGCTGAGTAGACAGTTTCTTTCTGAGGTAAAGGCTGGGTTAGGGATTCATTATTTGAGGCATTTTCCAAATTCAAGGCAGCGTAAAGAAGGCCATCTTCCATCTTTGGGAACAACATATGTAAAAGAAAACATAGTCACAAGTGATTCTATTCAAAGATATTAACATCTGGAGATCGTTAAAGGTGCTGGACACACATTCAAGATTAATATTGCACTCCTTTTGTTTCCCTCTATACTACCTAGATTAAGTAGTCAGCAATATAATTCAGATTGCAGGGAACACTCTCTGGGCACCCTCCCTTTTCACTTTGCGTCTGGTACTATGGCCTATAGTGACGTTCAGACTGAAGGGCACTAACATGTTCCTCTTTATAGTTTGGGCCACATTATCAAATAACTAATGTCACCTGATTCTCCAAATCCAAAAACAGAGAGAGTTGACAGAGAGAGAAGGGATACACAGGCCCTAATTCACAAAGAGTCTCCACACTCAGGGCGGAGGCTTCACAGTTGTGGCGGAATATCCCCATTCATGGTGGGATCTCAGTAATGGAAAACTGTAGTGTGCAGATCCCCCACCCAAGTGCAAAGATTCCACTATAACTGCCGAGCATCCACCCTCAGTGAGGAGTCTCTTTATGAATGAGGGGAAATATGTTGCAACTGACTGACATAGAAAAAATAAATGACACATGTCATACTCATTGAAGTAATTTGAAGGGATGGGTAGTAAAGATATTTAGGGTTACTGTATACATTTCAGGGGGATACTACACGAATGTCAGCTTTCTCATGGAGACTTGGGATGGGTGGACACAGTATGGATAGCTCTGAGGTGCACTTAGGCAACTGTTTCCTGGTGCCCATGATGGGAATGGGTAGAATATTCAGTTCTGTTTTTAGGTTTCGCGGAGACAGTTCATGTACTGTCTCTGCAAGACATATTGTTTAGATGCAGTGGGCTTACAGCCCACCCATAGCTTACATGTGTTAGCTTCAACGTCACTCTCATTTCCTTTGTCCTTGTTTGTCCCGGCATACGAGTGTCATGTTATTGTCTTGAGTTTGGTCCTTCTCTGGAGCATGGAATGATGACTTGTGTCCATCGGCTGCTCCTGTTATTGAAGCTACTTTTTTGTTTTGAACCACTCCATATGAGCGTTTTTTGTTCACCTCCCATATCCCCATCCATGTGGCTTCTTTTCCCCTCCACCCTTATACTCTGTACACTATGGCCCTCATTACGACCTTGGCGGGCGGCAACATCTAACCGCCAGGCCAGAACCGGCGGTGTTGCGGGCGTGCGACGGGTGAAGTTGCACCCGTCGCGCTTTTTACTGTCTGCATAGCAGACAGTGAAAAGCTGCACAGGGCCGTGGCAGGGGGGCCCACGACTCCCGTACCGCCAGTCTTTTCCTGGCAGTTCAAACCACCAGGAAGTGGCTGGCGGTAGGGGGACTCGTAATCCCCTGTGCAGCGCTGCAAGCAGCACTGCCCTGAGGGATTGAAACCGCCGGGACCATCGTGGCGGTAAACCGCCGGTCCCAGCGGTGCACCCGCGGCGCTTTCGCCGCGGTCATAATAATAGGGATTTCACCGAAAGCCTGCTGGTGGTGAAATCCGCCACAACAACCCTGGCGGTCTGAGACCGCCAGGGTTGTAATGAGGGCCTATGTCACTGCAGTCTACTCTGCACCACTCTGTTCTATGTCACTGCACTCTACTCTGCACCACTCTATTCTACATCACTGCACTCTACACTGCACCACTCTACTCTACACCAATGCACTCTACTCTACTCTGTGCCATTGTACTCTACTCTGTACCACTGAACTCTATGCTTCTGCACTCCATATCACTGCAATGTTCTCTAAGCCATTGCATTCTACTCTTTGCCACTGTGCTCTATGCCACTGTACTCTATTCTAGACCACTGCACTCTGTACCAATCTATGCCACTGCACTCTATGTCACTCCACTCTATGCTACTGCACTCTACTATGCACCACTCTATGTTACTGCACTTTATGCCACTCTACTCTACACCACAACACTCTGTGCCACTCTACTCAATGCCTCTGCACTCTATGGCACTCTGCTCTTCTTTGCACTACTCTAAGCCACCGCACTTTATGCCACTGCACTCCACGTCATCACACTCCATGCCATTGTACTCTACCCTGCACCACTCTACTCCACTGCACTCTACTCTGAACCACTCTATGCCCCTGCACTTTACACCACTGTGCTCTATGCCACTCTGCAAAATGCCGCTACACTCTACTCCATTCTATGCCAATGCACTCTATAAGGCTTTGCTTTTCCCGTATCACTCTTTGCCACTGCATTCCACTTCTTTGCACTATATGCTGCTGCACCACTCGATGCTGCTGTACCACTCTACAATGCTGCACCACTCAATGCCTCTGCACCACTGCACAATACTTTACTCCTCACCACTTCACTCTACACCACTCTACTCTATGCCACTCTACTCTGCAACACTCTATGCCATTTCACTCCACGCGGCTGCACTCTACACCACTCTACACCACTGCACTTTACACTACTCTACACTATCTACTCTATGACACTGCATTCTACGTCACTCTAATCTTTTCTGCACCTCTCTATGGCACACCACTGCACTCCATGCCACTCTGCTCTAATTAACACCACTCTATGCTACTTCACTCTATGTCACTGTACTCTATACTACTGCATTCAATGCTGCTGCACCTCTCAATGCCTCTGCACTAGTCTACTCTGCACCACTCTACCCCAATGTACTCTGCACCACTGCACTCTATGCCAGTCCACTCATCTGCGCCACTCTACTCTATGCCACTGCAATGGATGCCACTGCACTCCATGCCACTCTACTCTGTACCATTATGTGCCACTGCACTCTCCTCTGCACCACTGCATTCTGTGCCACTCTATTCTGCACCACTCTACTCCACTGCACTCTCTTGTGCAACTCTGCACTCCATGCAACTCTAATCTTCTCTGCACCAATCTGATCTATGCTACTGCATCCTATGCCACTCTACCCTACTATACACCACTTTACTGTACACCACTGCACTCTATGACTCACCTCTGTATGCTGCACCATACTGCTCTGAGCGCCACTCAACATCACTCTGTACCACTGTACTCCAGGCCACTGACCTCTACTCTGCACCACTGTACTATATACTGCACAATTGTACTCTACGTTACTGCAGTCTATGCAACTGTAATGTACTCTGCCCATTCTACTCTGTGCCCCTGCAGTTTACTTCACTCTACTCTGCACATTCTACTGTATGCAGCAGCACTCTATACTGCTATACTCTATGCTACTCTACTGTGCACCACTCTACTCCACTGCACTCTACACTACTCTACTCGGTATCACTGTACTCTTTGCCACTCTACTCTGTACCACTGCACCTGGGAGGGTCACCTGGTTCAAGTGTGACCAGATGTCTCTTTTTGGCACTTTTGGGGCCAGATTTAAAGAAAAGTGTCAGTGCTGCGCCATAATTGGCTGTGCCGCACTGAGTCACTTTAGAAACGCAGGGATGCACTGTATTTAAGGGAATACAGTGCACCCCTGCGTTTCCCCCTGCGCTGGCGCTAAATTTAGCTGCCAGCGCCAACACAGGCATTCTTGCACCATCGTGCAAGGATGTCTATGTTGAGGGGTGTGATTGTTTATGTACGGGAAGGTGTCCCTTCCCGCACATAATCAATCACTAATGGCACTTTGGCACTTCTGTGTGTGCTCCACAATGCAAGCGTCATTTTCGAATGATTGTCTATGTGCAGGAAGGGACACCTTCCGACACCTTTCCACACATAAACAATAATTTCTGGCATTTTGCTTTTTCTATGTGTGCTGCAGAATGCAGCACGCACAGAAAAAGCAAAAAACAAGAAGGAATAAAAGTATTCCTCCTCGTTGCGCCCTGCTAACGCCACCCCTGGGAGTGGCGTTAGATTTTGGCGCTGCCTCAGGTTTACGAGATTTCTTAAATCTGAGGCAGCGTCAAAATGCAATGGGTGTTGCTGTGGCATGCCCACAGGAACACCAATTGCACGCCCCTTCAACGCACAATGCTGTGTGGGAAGGGGCCATATTTACAAGGTGGCTTAACACCACCTTGTAAGTACGGTGCTGTGCTTAGCACCACAGGAGCGTCACTAGAAGTGACGCTCCTGTGGCGCTACACGCCTATAAATACGGCCTTTGGTTTTTAGGGACTAGAAAGTGTTTTTTTAACATTTAATATTTTAAAATTTGTATCTCCAGTACCCTACATTAGATTTTTGTCATTTTGGTGTCATTTTAAAGATAAAAATAGTTGCTATTTTTATAAATTGGTGTCAGATTTTTGTTTTGTATTGTGTTTTACTTAGATACTGTTTTGTTGATATTAAATGCTTTACACATCTGTCTCTTAAGTTGAGCCTAACTGCTCGTGAGTCAAGCTACCAAGGGTTGAGCCAGGATTAATTTATTGAGACCTTGATTGGACATAGTGGGGAACTGTGTCCTATTGCTAAGTGTAGGTACCTACCTTCCCTTACCAATAATCCACTTTCCAGTAGCCACCTTTCTAAACGTGGCATTTTCAAAACTGTAACGTAACATCTAAATTTACCGTTAAAGAGGATATTTATTACAATTTCTCAGAAAAGAAACATGAAATGTGTATCTATTAGCATTCAAAACTTAGCACCTATTAAATGTAATAAGGCAACCCAATAGTATCCTATGGCAAAGGTAGTCCTCACAGTAGTGAAAAACAGATTTAAGAGTTTTTCACTACCAGGACATGTAAAACTTGAAAACACATGCCCAACCTTTTAATTACACCACACCACGTGCTATGGGCTTCCTATGGCCTGCCGTAGTGGTGACTTATATGCAAATAAAGTGGAGTTTGAGGCTTGTCAAGTTGATTAAAACTGCATTCAGGCTGCAATGTCAGGCCTGGGACATGTTTTAAGGAGACTGGCCACTGTATAATAGTTGAAAGCGCCATGAGTGTGACTGAAAAACAAAACAAACAATTACAAGTAACTGGCAGTTACTTGTCATTGATTTGTTTATGTGGCAAGAAAAGTCCAGGTATGAATTTACAATGCCTATAGCTCTAACACAAGCAAACGCGAAACCTATCGCACTGCATTTGCTTGTTTTTCTTCCTTATGGGTTGTGCAGATTTTTTTCTGACTTGGGAGGCATGCATTTTTTCAACCTCGGAGCAGAAATTAGAAGGAACCTGGCTAATTTACTCACACACGTTGATTATTTCACTTATCCTTGCTTGCTTTCTGAATATTTGCTAATCATCCTGTTTTGTAGTTTGACTGTAACTTTTGGATATACAATTTTTCTGATAACTTCTGAACTTATGCAATGAGGTGTGTACAGCACACTTTTACTTTTTATATTTAATATATACCCATGAAAAGGCTGAGAATGTCTGCTTCTTATAGAATTGTTTTTCTTTCTTTCCTAACATTAGTACCTAATAGTTTTAATAGAAGGGAAATTAGCAATTAAAATACTTTAACAGTTCAGGGAATCAATAATCCTGGAGGAAATAAAATTAGAAAGGCACATTTACCATGGCCGGGTCCAAGCGCAGCTGTGAAAGTAGAAGGGTTATGAGTGGGGCTAGCTAACCCACCGTGTAAAAAAATCCTAGCTGCAGAAACATCAACCAAAAGAAATCCGGGTAATGGGGAGTGACAAATCTCCATAATGGAGAGCTGTGACACCTTGTGGTGAAAGCCAGACATCACTGGAAGCCACAAAGCTGATCCAACAACTTTAAACCAAGCAAAGACCACCAATCAAGCCCTTAACCTGGAATCGTCAAGGCGATGGGAAAAGAGGAAGGTCAAAAAACACCTGGAACCGAGGCCTGGACCCTTTCTGTAAGGAGATGGGTTACACCTGGATTCAGATTGAAAGGAAAGCCCAGGACAGAGATGGCTGGAGAGTCCTGCTTGATGGCCTATACCCCAGGAGGGGTATTAGGCATAACTAAGTACATTTGGGTACAATATCATAGCAGCTCATAAAACAGATATTCTGAACTAATTTAAGGAATGTATATTTTATTTGTGGACGTTAATGGTTTTAACATTTTCACAGATGAAAAACCATGTGGTCTGGGTTGAATGTTGACCTCTTCCTTTCTTTTTTCATCAGTCACTGCATTATAATTGTATCACATGGATGAATTATAATGTGTAATTTACTTTACTTAAGTTACTTATATTGTAAATTATCCACTACAAAACAATTTGTAACTTGGTAATATTTATTTGCCTATGTGTGTGCGTGGTCTGTGTGAGCAGGTGTGTGTGTTTGTACATTTCAATCAATCAATCAATCAATCAATCAGGATTTATAAAGAGCGGTTAATCACCCAGTAGGTTATCCAGGTGCTTGCAGGTCCCAGAGGCGTGTTCGAACCACCAGGTCATGAGGGCCATTTGGAATTCCAAAAGTGAAGTGATGGTCCAGAGGTGCGTGGGAAGGCTATTCCAGTTTTTTACTCAGATGTGAGAGAAGGAGTGTCCTTCACTTCTACTTCGGTAGATGGAAGTAGGATGGGAAAGTGAAAGGGAGGCAGAGCATAGTCTCCTCAATGGTTGGTGGAAGTGTAGGCAGTGGTTAATGTACTCAGGTCCCTGGTTGTGTAGAGCCTTGTGTGTGTGGGTCAGCAGCCTGAATTGGCATCTCTTCTATATGGGGAGCCAGTGGAGTTGCCTGAGGTGGGGTGTGATGTGGGTTCATCAGGGAAGAGTCTGGCTGCGGCTTTCTATATTGTCTGAAGTCTCTGTAGGAGGTGTGCGGTGATTTCTATATAGAGGGTGTTCCCATTGTCCAGTCAGCTGGTGATGAGGGACTGTGTCAAGTTGCATCTCATGTGTAGGGGTTGCCACTTGAAAATCTTATGTAGCATGTGCATGTGTGAGGAAGCAGGCTGAGGAGACGGTGTTGATCTGTAATGTCACAGTGAGCTAGTTGTCAATGATGAGTGCGAGTTTTCTGGCATGGTCAGAGGGAGTGGGTGCAGGTCCTAGGTCTGATGGCCACCATAAGTCATTCCACGTGTTGCTGCTGTTGCCAAAGATCAGTACTTCCATCTTCCCTGTGTTCAGATGCAGGTAGTTTTTCCTTATCTAGTCATCAACGCCTGTCATACATCTGTGGAAGTTGGTTCTGGTGGTGGAGGGGTTGTTGGTGAGTGAGAGAATGAGTTGGGTGTTGTCTACATGGGAAATTATGTTGAGACTGTGGGATCTGAAGATGTTGGCCAGTCGGGTCATATGTGCATTGAGCAGCGGGGGCTGAGGGATGGGGGCACTGCAGGGTTCAGAGGTGAAAGGTGGGGAGGTAGATCCATCTGGGTTCTTCAGGTGAGGAAGGAGATGATCTATCTAAGCACGTCCCATTGTATGGCGATGTGGTGGAGTCTTTTGATCAGAATGTGGTGGGATATGGTGTAAAAGGCTGCCGGGTGGTCAAGAAGGATTAAACCTGCTGTTTCTCCTCGGTTGAGAAGCGTTCAGATGTCGTCAGTGGCTGCAATCAGGGCAATTTCTGTGCTGTGCTTGCTGTGGAAGCCGGATTGGGAGGCGTTGAGTAGCTGATTCGGTTCCAGTATGTCATTAGCTGCTTGTTGATGATTTATTCCATTACCTTCACTGGGAATGGGAACAGGGAGATTGGCCTGTAGTTTTTGGGTTCACTGGGGTCGGAAGAGGATTTTTTGAGTTGACTTTGGTATGTTTCCAGGCATCGGCAACTGTTGCAGTGGTGATAGAGTTATCGAGCAGGGTGGTGAGTTCCTGGCTGATCCTTTGGTTCCAAGGTTGAAGATGTGGAGCAGGCATGGATCGGTGGGAGCTCCCCAGGGGATGGATTTCATGGAGAAGGTGATGTCACCTGGGTAGATAGGATGTTCCAGGTGGTCAGTGTGTGATTCGTGTCATTTACGGTGATGACATATCTGTCGAGGAAGTTAGTAGTTGTAGATTGGGGTTCCATGTTTCAGTATATAGTTGCAGTCTTGTCGTGGAAGAAGTGGGAAATGTTGTTGCACAGCTCCTGGGATGATGTGATATTGTTTTCGCTGACAGTTGGGTTGGAGAATTCCTTAATGATGTTGAAAAGTTCCTTGGTGTTGTTGGTGCTGTTTTCAATGCATGCAGCAAGAGCTGTCTTAGTTGCCCTCAGCAGGAGGTGGTAGAGGTTGAGGGAGGTCTTGAAGGCTGCTCTGTTGGACATGTCCTTGCTTGTGCACCATCTCCTCTCCAGTTGTTTGCTATCTTTCTTCACTGTTCTGAGTTCTTGGATGTAGCAGCTGGCCATTTTGGAGGATTTTCTCTATATGTTGTTACTCTTCATGCGGACGATGCTGTTGGTGCAATTGGTGATCCAAGCGTTGACGTTTTTTACTCCCTCTCCAGGGTTGGTGGCAGTAGCGGTGTGGAGGGCATCTGTCCAGCTGGTCGGTTAGATTTTTTCCAACCTCCAGTGTGGGGCGCTGATCATCTGGGGGTGGAGGTGCGAGGGCTGGAGATCCTGAAGTGGACAATGGAGTGATTGGCCCATGTGATTTCTTGCTAGTGCATGTCTGCCTGTAGTGTCGGTGTTGGTAGGTATGCATCTGTGTATGTTATCTGTGTGAGACTGTAGTTTTGTCTGTGTGCCATATAATAAAGCCAGTCCTATTGGGTTTTTCAATGCTTTTTTTAAATGCTGCACTGCTGTTTTTGTTGCTCTGTCTTGATTGTGTGATCTTGACTTTAGATCTCACTTATTTAGCCTCTTTTATTTTCTTGCCGCCTTTGCTTCCTGTCTTAAAAATTTTTTTTCTTCTAACCACTTTAACCGACTCTGCATTTCTTAATCTCTTCTACTTTATCCATGCTATCGCTTCTTTGATAAAACTACAATTGTGGCTGCATCTTTTTCTGTTGATATATTCCACAGCTTGCATGACAGTTACATCCGCTTTTTAAGCTCTGTATATTCAGTTTGTTCTTAGTGCACTTTGGTGCTTACTTGTGTGGCATATGTTAAGTAAAATATTCATTAGTAACACAAGAAAAAAGCAAGCCAAAAGTCCTCTAGAACATCTGTACTCACATTACGCGGACACTATTGGATGTGGGATTGTATGTTTTTTCAAAGGTGCTGCTGGCCAGTGATAGCGCACACAATAACTCAAAGTTTGAGAGATCATTCACCAGCTAAAAAAATTCTTAAAAAATGTAAATATTACTGGCATTTATTTGGAACAAACACTTTTGAACAAACATTCTGTACATAGTACCACAGTGGTACAAAAAAGGCGTACCAAAGCTCAGTTAATAGTTACAGATTACATTGTCACATTATAATCAAAGGTTGGCTTAGATAGAGAGCAGAGAGACATCTGTGCAGATGTGCAACATGCAGGGTCCTCAGAATGAACTTTGAATGCATCAAGGGTAGATTTTCTGGCAAAGGGGTTCAGTAGAAACATTGAAGCAGTACAATGGTCTTGGACCTAAATGGAGAAGACGGTGTATAGGTGATTGGTACTAGCGGGTTGCAAAGCTCATGCTGAATGTTGTTCAAGAAGTTTGAACAGCGTCAGCTTGTTGATGGTAGTGGAGAGAAGGTGTGTATCTGTAGAGGTTGAAAAGCATTCATGTAGCCAAGCGGATGATGTTATACATGGAGAAGGAACTATGTGAAGGCGGATGAATGGTTACTGAGGACCACCAAATTTATCAGCTTTTCAATTTGAAAGTGATGGTCTGTGCACATAATACTCATATTTATTAACTAGGACCTGAAGATAATAAAATATGTCAGCCTTGAATATAACATTGGAGTTTCTGGTGGGGGGACTGGGTGTTAAAGTGTCAGTTTGAAGAAGATAGGGACTGGCAAACTAGCAAAGGGAACTTGATGCTTGCAAGTAAAATACTTCAGTCTCTGATTAACTTACCAATAGGGGAGTGGAATAGTCAGTGGCTGATAGGCAAGGATATGTATACGGAGTGAGGTGAGGGTTGAGCATCAGAAGGAAAAGATCTGTATATCGCCAGAGTTGAGAATTCAAAATCAAAGTATTATTCTGGATAAAGGCTCGAGGAAAGAGAGAGCAGTGTCAGGTGAGAATATGTAAGTACATGATCAGCAAGGTAGATTAGAGTATGTGATACAGGAGTTTGCTATGAGAGAGGATGTGGCTAGACTAGAGTGTGTATGGGAAAGTCAAATAGAGTAGCTTGTTGGTGATTATTTATGGCCATATAAAGCACAATTAGTGGTGGAAAGGCAAACTGTGAATCAATACATCCTGCCTCAATTTTTAAATAAGAATCTGAAGGCTCCAGCAGTGGCTAAATTGATGCAATAGGTAGGTTAAATGCTGAGGGTACTGGGATTCTGAAGAGTTCCTAAGAGTAGGCCATGCATCACAGGGGTGCAGTTGGGATGGATTATTAAAGAGGTGGCCAACTCCACCCCTCAGCAAATGAAAGCATTTTCAATGAATGTGTTTGTATGTTTGTGAAACAGGCTGGCAGAATTCAGGACAGAAAAGGAAATGACTGCCATTCAAACATTTTTGTACTTTCAGCAGAAGAATACTAAATATTTGAAAACACACACCAAAGAGTGCCATTTCCAGGTTGTCTTATTTCATTCTCACTGCTGAGTAGACAGTTTCTTCCTGAGGAAAAGGCTGGACTCGGGATTCATTATTTGAGGCATTTTTCAAATTCAAGGCAGCATAAAGAAGCCCATCATCCACCTTTGGGAACAATATATGTAAAAGAAAACATAGTCACAAGTCATTATATACAAAGATATTAACATCTGGAGAGCGTTAAAGGTGCTGACACACATATGAGATTAAAATTGCACTCCTTTTGTTTCCCTCTATACTACCTAGATTAAGTAGTCAGCAAATTAATTCAGATTGCAGGAAACACTCTCTGGGCACCCTCCCTTTTCACTTTGCCTCTGGAACTATGGCCTAGAATGACGTTCAGACTGAAGGGCACTAACATGTTCCTCCTTATAGTTTGGGACACATTACCAAATAACTAATGTCACTTGAGTCTCCAAATCCAAAGACAGAGAGAGATGACAGAGAGAGAGAGAAGGGATTCACAGGCCCTAATTCGCAGAGTCTTCTCTCTCAGGGCAGAGGCTCCACAGTTGTGGCAGGATCTCCCAACGTATGGTGGAATCTCAGCAATGGAAAACTGTAATGTGCAGATCCCCCCACAAGTGTAGAGATTCCACTATGACCGCAGAGCATCCACCCTGAGTGAGGAGTCTCTTTATGAATGAGGGAAACTACTTTGCAACTGACTGACATAGAAAAAAATAAATGACACATGTCATACTCACTGAAGTAATTTGAAGGGATGGGTAGTAAAGATATTTAGGGTTACTGTATGCATTTCAGGGGGATACTGCATGAACGTCAGCTTTCTCATGGAGACTTGGGATGGGTGGACACAGTATGGATAGCTCTGAGGTGCACTTAAGCAACTGTCTCCTGTTGCCCATGTTAGGAATGGGTAGAACATTCAGTTCTGTTTTTAGGTTTTGCCAAGACCGTTCATGTACTCTCTCTGCAAGACATATTGTTTAGATGCAGTAGGCTTACAGCCCACCCATAGCTTACATTTGTTAGCTCCAATGTCACTCTCATTTCCTTTGTCCTCGTTTGTCCCAGCATATGGGTGTCATGTTCTCTTCTTGTGTTTGGTCCTCCCCTGAAGCATGGAACGAGTACTTGTGTCCATCTACTGCTCCTGTTTTTGGAGCTACTTTTTTGTGTTGGAAAACTCCATATGAGTGATTTTTGTTCACCTCCCATATCCCCATCCATGTGGCTTCTTTTCCCCTCCACCCTTATACTCTGTACTCTATGTCACTGCACTCTACTCTGCACCACTCTATTCTTTGTCACTGCAATCTATTCTGCACCACTCTATTCTACACCACTGCACTCTACTCTGCACCAATGCACTCTACTCTACTCTGTGCCATTGTACTCTACTCTTTGCCACTGTGCTCTATGCCACTGCACTCTATTCTAGACCACTGCACTACAGCCACTGCACTCTGTCACTCCACTCTATGCTACTGCACTCTATTCTGCACCACACTCTGTCACTGCACTTTATCACTCTACTCTACACCACAACACTCTGGGGGTCATTTTGACCCTGGCGGTACGAGACTGCCAGGGCTAAAATGACGGAAGCACCGCCAACAGGCTGGCGGTGCTTCCTGGCCTATTACGACCACGGCGGAAGTGCCGCGGTCGCACCGCCGGGGCCAGCGGTATTCCGCCACATTTGCCCCAGCGGTGATAATCCGCCTGGGCAGCGCTGCTTGCAGTGCTGCCCAGGGGATTATGAGTCCCGACCGCCAGCCTTTTTATAGCGGTTTGAACCGCCAGGAAAAGGCTGGCGGTACGGGGAGTCGTGGGGCCCCCTGATGGGGTCCCATGCAGCTTTTCACTGTTGCGGCCGTCGCACGGCCGCAACACCGCCGGCTCCATTCGGAGCTGGCTCCTATGTTGCAGCCGTGATCCCCGCTGGGCTGGTTGGCGGAAACCAGGTTTCCGCCCGCCGGCCCAGCGGGGATTTCCTAATGACCACGCCGGGGGTGCGGCCGCATTGGCGGCACCACAGCGGTCAGATCTTGGCGGGCGGCGGCCTCTGTGCCACTCTACTCAATGCCTCTGCACTCTATGGCACTCTGCTCTTCTTTGCAGTACTCTAAGCCACTACACTATATGCCACTGCACTCCAAGTCATTACACTCCATGCCATTGTACTCTACTCTGCACCACTCTACTGCACTCTACTCTGCACCACGTTATGCCCCTGACCTTATACCACTCTGCTCTATGCCACTCTACATTATGCCACTACACCCTACTCCATTCTATGCCAATGTACTCTATGAAGCTCTGTTTTTCCTGTATCACTCTTTGCCACTGCATTCTACGCCTTTGCAATCTATGCTGTTACACCACTCTATGCTCCTCTACCACTCTACAATGTTGCACCACTCAATGCCTCTGCACCACTGCACAATTCTTTACTCCTCACCACTGCACTCTACACCACTCTGCTCTATGCCACTCTACTCTGAACCATGTTATGCCACTGCACTCCACATGACTGCACTCAACACCACTCTACACCACTGCACTTTACACTACTCTACACAATCTACTCCATGCCACTGCATTCTACGTCACTCTACTCTTCTCTGCAGCACTCTATGGCACACCACTGCAATCCATGCCACTGTATTCCACACTGCTGCACTCCATGCCACTTTGCTCTGATCAACACCACTCTATGCCACTTCACTCTATGTAACTGTACTCTACACCACTGCATTCTATGCTACTGCACCACTCAATTCCTCTGCACTACTCTACTCTGTACCACTCTACCCCAATGTACTCTGCACCACTGCACTCTATGCCACTCTACTCTATGCCACTCTACTCTGCACCACTGCACTCTATGCCAGTCCACGCTTATCTGCACCACTCTACTCTTTGCCACTGCAATGGACGCCCCTGCACTCCATGGCACTCTACTCTGTACCACTCTGTGCTACTGCACTTTACTCTGCACCACGGCATGCTGAGCCACTCTACTCTTCACCACTCTATTCCACTGCACTCTCTCTTTTTTGAAGTCCTCATCACCTCAGAGCTTCAATCACACTTCCAGATCACAACCTTCTCAGTTTCCATAACACAAGGCATGAAGGTGGACAATAAGCCCAAGAAGACCAATTGCACCCACTTAGCCTTCTTGGGAGTGCCCCTCGTGACTAGTACGGGTGAAAACTGTTTTAATCATTAGACTTTGAACCCAACAATTGCCTTCCCTGGATGGCCCATCATGGTCTCTATGTCATAACATTATGGTTTAAGGGGAAGATAATGGAGGCGGGGAGGGAACAAGGCAGGGGAGGGACCCACTACAGAAGTGGAGCCCATAGCTTCTTCTTTTTCAGTCTCTGCTTGGGGCCACCCACCTTTGTGTTTAATTTTGCAGTATACAGAAGAGCTTCAAGCCAACTCCTGTATGTGGGAGGGAACACCGTAAACCATTTCAAGCAAATCTCCCTTCTAGCCAGAAGAACAGCATAAAACAGCAATTTCCTCTTCTCTTTAGTCCAGCCCTTCAGATCTTGTGGTTTCCCAAAAATAATAAGGGGGAGATTTACCGCTATTTCCCACCCCAGCATCTCCGACAATGTTCCCTCCACCTCAGTCCAAAAGGAGTCGATTGGTGGACACTCCATAAATATGTGGATATCAGTGGCATTTGGGGGCCCCACATTGATCACAATTCATCACTTCCCCTTTCATTATTTTAGTGAGCTTTGCTGGGGTAATATAGTCTCTATGTATTGAGTACAAATGATTTTTCCTCAGCGAGGCGGATTTTACTACCTCAAAACACATTCTCATTGATTCTTGCCATCCTCTCTGTATCAGTTCCCTTGTCATAGTTCCTTCCCACAGCTGCTCAGGCAGTTGGCAATCACAATCAATTAACTCCAGAATCTCCCAATACCAAGTTAAAACCTTCTTGCTATTACAGGAGCCATTAAAAGGTTTTTCTGCTAGGGGATTTTCCCCCCGCCGACTTAGTCGGATAGACTGTGCCCAAGCTTCCACTTGAATATATTTAAACCTGGTCAGAGCGCCCCCAGTTTTATCCCTTTATTCTTCCCAGGGGAGTACCACCGCTTCCCTTAAAAGTTTGCCCCAAAATTCCAAACCAGCTTCCCTTATTGGTTTGCCTAATAAATCTTTCAAACATTCTGGTGTACCCGGGGAGTCCCATATCGGAGCCCACTGGTTGTAATAAGCTATCTTGGTGACTGTTTTAACCTGGTGCCAGTGCAATGCTGCATCCTTCAATATTTGTAGTTTTATTTTCTTGAAAACTTTTGGGTCGCCGAACTTAAAAAGAAAATGATTTGCAGCTCCAGGGATGGTTCGTGTCATAGCCCTAAACATAACACCCATTACTGTAGCATCCGGTGAGTCAAATAACATCCTTGAATTCCTCAGTTGGAAGGCCCATGCGTATAGTTGTAGATCCCGCAACAATAGGCCTGCCTTCTCTCTCCTCCTTCGCAGCTTTTTCCATGCAATACTGGCGCCCTTACATGCCCAAATGAATGAGTTTATAGCTTGTTGAAGCTTATTGAGGTACCTGCCATTCATTTGTAGTGGAATAGCGTTCTGAATAAAATATATTTTAGGCAAGATTATCATCTTATATAATTATCTAATAATTCTCTAAAAACTTATCCTGATTATTCACTGCAAGTTTCTCAATGTCCTGGGTTATGACTAAACCTAAGTACCTCATTTCCGCCTTCCCATGCCATACCTTCCCTTCTTGATTCCATGGCATTATTTCCATCTTGTCTGAGTTTACCTGATAACCAGAGACAGAACCAAAGTCCTCAGCTTATCCTCAGCAATGCTGGAACTGCGGTTGATAAACTTGTGGTACACACCATTAAATCGTCCGCATAGAGTGCTACTTTCCTCTCCAATGCTCCCACTTAAAAGGAACTATTTCAGGATCCTGCCTTATTTCCCTGGCAAAAGGTTCAATGTACAGATCAAACAGCAATGGAGATAGAGGGCAGCCCTGCCTGGTACCCCTAGATATCCTAATATGCTTTGTTGGTTTCCCATTAATCAGAATTCTAGCTGGAGGAACGTAATAAATCTGTCTTATGGCCCTACAAAAACTATCGCCTAAATTATAATATCTTAAAATCAGAGTTAAATAATCCCAATTGACCCTATCAAAGGCTTTTGTAACATCCAAAGTAATAATTCCTAAAGGGATCTTATAAGTGGTTGCCAGATCTATTGCCCCAATTAGAGTGTGCGTAAGATCATGTAAATACCTACCCCTGATAAAACCCTTCTGATCTACATTAATCAAGCCTTTTACTACCGCATTTAATCTATCCAGTAATATCTTTGCAAATAGCTTATAATTACAATTCAGCAAAGATATGGGTCTATATGACTCGCACCTAGCTGGGCTTTTGCCTGGTTCTAAAATCAATTAAATAATTGCCTCATTCCAGGAAGCTGGAATGAGAGAGCCATTCCCAAAAACCTCAGTGAATAGTTTTAACAAAAAGGGTGGTAAAACCTCCTCCAATGCTTTATACAATTCCACCGGGAGACCATCTGGGCCTGGGGCTTTCCCTCCTTTGCTACCGTTTAAAGCTGCTGGTATTTCACTTAACATAGTTGGTCTATTCAACCAAAGCTGCTGCTCTGGAGATAAATTGGGGAGTATATCCTTCCCTAACCAAGTTTGAAACTCTGTTGCCCCAACACTTGCCTCTTCATTGTAGAGTTGGGAAGAAAATTGCAAAAAGGCACTATTTACTTTTGCACGCTCTGTGGTCTTTTCCCCTTTATCTGACTCAACTTCCTTAATGTAATTCCTCACTTGCTCCTTTTTAGCTTTCCAAGCTAAAAGCTTCCCTGGACTTTCCCCATATTCAAAGTGGGCCAATTTGCTTACCTCCCACCGCTTTGCAACTCTTAATTGTGAAAGGCCTTCAAATTGCTGTTTTATAGTGTCTAGCTCTTGTTGCCATATCACCTTCTCACTTTCATCTGTACTCTTCAATAACCGCTCTCTACACCCCCTCTTCTCTGTTTCCAAATTCCCTATTTCAGCCCCATACTGCTTATTCTTGTAACTGTCAATATTCAAAATTCTACTTGGTGTCCGCCCTCTCCCTCCATACACAGTGCTCCTGGAACGCTAACACTAATTTCTTATTGCTCACAAGCAAACTTATTTGGGGATCTCACCTTAAGGTAAGTTTTCAGGGACAGAGTAAGCTTTGAGCTAGGATAAGTAGTGAAAGTTTTTCTCTTTACTTAAGTATTTTTAACAATTTAAAGAGTACCCTTTTTGCTCCCTTTTCCAATTTCAATTTTAGTACTAGGCAAACCTTGCCTGTCTTGTAGCTTGTTATGCCTCATAGAATCCACTTTAAACTGAGCGACTCTGAGTTGCCTCTCTCCCCTCTAGCCAGCTCCTACCTCTTTGCAATGGTCCACTCCTTCCCTGGGTGGGGGGCAGGCTGCAACCCTGGCCCATGATACCTTTGTGATTCATTTGAGAGGTTTGTGGTTTCCCGATGTGCCAACCGGTAGCCTGTCAGCTCTTGTGTTGACTCTGCCACTCTCACCCTGGAAGGAAACCCAGGTTGAGACTTTGGAGCGCCTGAGCTCTGATCTCGCCCTCGGCCAACTTGATCATTTCACGGGCCCGTCAGGACCTCGAAAAATAGCGGGCTACTCCCATCTGAAAGATGCAGAGCTTCCTAAAATCGACGCTAGTGCGAGTGCCCGCTGGGAGGCCCAAGTAGGTGCTTCAGCGCGCTTCGATCCGTTCAGCCGCTATGTTCTCCAGCAGTATTTTCACTCTCTTGTGCAACCCTGCACTCCATGCCACTCTAATCTTCCCCGCACCAATCTAATCTATGCTACTGCACCCTATGCCACTCTACTCTACTATACACCGCTCTACTGTACACCACTGCACTCTACACCACTGCACTCTATGACACACCACTGTATGCTGCACCACTATGTGCTGCACTGCTATGTGCTGCACCACTCTGCTCTGAACCACTCAACATCGCTCTGTACCACTGTAGTCTAGGTCACTGCACTCTACTCTGCAACACTGTACTCTATTCTGCACAATTCTACTCTACGCCACTGCAGTCTATGCAGCTCTAGTGTACTCTGCACCACTGTAGTCTATGCCACTGCACTCTTCCCATTCTACTCTGTACCACTGCAGTCTACTTCACTCTACTCTGCACATTCTACTCTATGCAACCGCACTCTATGCTACTATACTCTATGCTACTCTACTGTGCACCACTCTACTCCACTGCACTCTACACCATTCTGTATCACTGTACTCTTTGCCACTCTACTCTGTACCAGTGCACTCCACTCTCCACCACTCTACTCTATGCCACTGAACTATACACCACTCTATCCCACTGCACTCTACCCAAATGCACTGTAAACCAATCTACTCTGGACCATGGCACTTCACTCAGTGCCACTCCACTCTACGCCACTTCATGCCACTCTATGCGACTCCACTCTACACAACCCTATGCCACCCTGTCCAATGCCACTCCACACAGTGCCACTCTACCCAGCTCCACAGTGTCACTCTATGCCACTCTACTCTACACTCCTCTACTCTATGCCACACTACCTGAATCCACACCACTTTACGCCATGCCATTCCACTCCACTCCACTCCATTGTAATCTACTCCACTCTACTCTACTCAACTCTACTGTATGCCAATACACTCTATGCCACTGCACTCTACACCGCTGTACTCTACAGCAGTCCACTCCACTCTACTCTATGTCATGCAATTCTATTCTATGCTATTTCACTCTACCCCAATTTACTCTACACCACGCTGCTCCAAGCTACTCTACTACACTCCAGACCACTTCAGCCCCCTCCTATTCACTCCACGCTGCTGTACAACATGGTGAAAAGATACGAGCAAAGCCAATAGCTCTCATGTTGGCACAACCTTTTGGCTTTGCCAATGCTTGTTTTACATTGCATTCTGGCACTCTCCTCACTAGAACACTAAAACTAAAAGTACCAGAATGCAAATGATTAAAAAATCTGTTAGATGTAGGGCATTATCTGCTATGTTGGCACAATTACAGCCTCTGCCTAGACAGTGATTGACCAAAGCTAATCATGACATCACAATAATGTGTTTTTTCAGATAAGTTTTAGTAATTCTTTATCATAAAAAAAAGAGTACTCTGTGTCCAACTCGCTGCCCAGAGCCTTTGGCTATCAGCAATGGGGTTGGGCGTAAGGCTTGGTCTCTGGACAGGCTCTGGGTCCAGCCTTTCCAGAGTTGTTGGGGTTTAGTCACAGGGATGACTTCTATTTGTTTCAGTGATTTCTTTAGGTTTCTTATAATTCACCAAGAGTTACCTGTGCCCAACCACCCTGCACAAGGCCTTCAGCATTTTGAATTGGGGTGTTAATTGCATTGTCTGGCCTCTGGCCCAGCCCCGCATCCAATTCTCCATAAGTAGCCCAACCCAATTGCACCATGGCACAGTCTTTGGCCATCTGCAGTGTGGATTGGCCCTGCGCCCAACAATCCACTTGCAATTAACCACCATTTTGCACAACATTTGGTTGTGTGCAGCAAGGCTGGCTGCAGGGCCGCAACACTCCACAGGAAGCCAACCCTTCATGAGTGGCCTGGATTTGTGAACCCCACATTAACAAACATTTTTCTCATGATAATTTGTTTTATCACTAGGGAAGTCTCTAAGCCCCCCTCTACATGGGGGTCAGAGTAGGTTCAACATGGCATCTTATGCCCTTTTGCCTTTATGTTTTTTAGCTGGATTCACAAATCCTCTGTGCATTCAAGAATCAATGGAGGATCTGCAAATTAATGGGACAGATATCCCTAAAATGTAACCTCTTTATGCCCAGACTTGAACACTTTTTCAATAAAAAGTTCATAAAAGCTACAGTACTGATTAACACCAAAACACATAAAGGCACTACTTTGAATAAACTTCTGTTTACATGCTGCATTTGATGTAATTCAGTTCAACTATTTTTTTTCTGTATGGAAGAGTAACAAACTTCCCATTTAACTCCATTAGGAGTTAAGGAAAAATAGCCTTTTTTGGGCCCCCACTACTGTTAGATCCCCGTTTGCCACATCTGCACGAAATCTGCTTAAAAGAAACCAACATGGATTTATTTTTATTTGTAAAGATTTGTAAAGATTCATTGAAGTTATTAAATAATGAAAATTGACTTTCCTATGGAAAGTATGACTTAACCCTATTTACAGGGCACTATCATCACCTCTGCAATAGATACATATATATATATATCTATATATATATATATATATACATATATATATATCTATATTTATATATATATTTCTCTCTATAAATAAATATGTATATATATATATATATATATACATATATATATATTAATATATATATATATATAGCTATATACTCTTCTCCAACCAGTTCTCCAGTTAGACATAATACAACACTTTTGACCGATCTCCGGTCTTGATCACCTGACCAAGACCAGAGAGCGGTCGGAATGCATTATATTGCCCTGAGACTGTCAGCAAACACAGAATAAATGACCTCACTGGTGTGGCTTAACTTTACTAAAAGAGTGCAGTACTGGTTGGAATGGATTAATAGTTGCAGCTGTGACACCCGCCAAATGAACCCAGGTCCATAGGCTAGGTGTCTTCAGTGACTGACCGGCTGCAATATATATATATAGGCACTGAATAAAACAAAAGTTACAGGAATGTTATAGTTAGGTTCTGAACTTACTCTTGAAAAAACAGAAATTCAGCAGCTATAGTTAGAGTTATTTCAAGTAACTATAACTTGTGCCCTGAGGTAAATATAACTTGTACCCTCGCCATGTATAGTTTTCTCATCAATAATTTGTTTGCAAATGTTGCAGTGATAGTATCAAAGATGCCATAGAAGGTGTCATCAATGATATATGTGGAGTAATTAGCTGTGCATGGCAAAGGCGCAAGTTATAGTAACCTTAGGGCGCGAGCTATAGTTACTTGAAATAACTCTAACTATAACTGCTGATTTTCTGTTTTTTTTACAAGTAAATTGAAAACCTAACTATAATGTCCCTGTAACCATTTTTTTCAGTGAATTTCTATGTTTATTTTCAAAGTAAAGTAATTTTAATTAATATACTTTAATCCAAACACCGCAGCACAAAGCCTTCAGCTGTGCATGGTGGGATTGGCCGCAAGACCTGGCCTGTGGCCAGCCCCTGCCAGCAAGCCCTTATAAGCAACCAACCCTGTGCCACACAAAGCCTTTGGCCATGTGCAGCAGAGGTTGGCCTCAGGGCCTGTCTCAGTCAACGGATCTGTGAGTGGGTGTGTGAGTGTCTGAGTGGGTCTGAAAGTGGGTGTGCGCATCTATGAGTGGGTCTGAGTGGGTGCATTAGTGTCTAAGCGGTTGTGTGAGTGGGCACATGAGTCTCTGAGTGCATGTATGAGTTGATAAGTTAGTGTATGAATGAGTCTGTGATTTTTTAAATGTTTTTCTTATTCACTATTATTCTCGATTAATCATGATTAATCTTGATTCATCTCAATTATTCGTGAATATTGTGAATGGTGAAGAAAAATCATTTTGAACCTATAATTTGACCCTCAAACATCCCTATAACACATCCCTGGGGTCAGGGTACCTCCACCCTGGCCCCTTATGCTACTTTTCATTTTGTTTTTCAGACCTAGGAACCATGCTCTGAGACCTTAAAATGGTGGCTGCAATTTTCTGTTAAGGTTCTGGACAGTCAATTACAGCATTTCCATTTGTACACGCATTTGTGCAAATTTGAAAAGATTTGTAAATTATTAGTGCCCTCAGATTTACAAATTTGGATTTTCTTTCATTTCTCATAAACTACTGAATGGATTTACACCAAATAAACAAAAGTGTAATCTGTGTACTGAAAGCTAGCTTTCTGCCAAATTTGGTGTAATTCAGTCCAGTGGTTCGGGGTGTAGTCCTCTTCAAAGCTCCTATAGATATTAACATGGGAAATGCATGTTTTTTGCCCCCCCCCCTTTTTCCTGATCCCCACTTGACAGATCACCTCAACCTTTCTGTGCACAACAATAATCACTGGGGCACTTTTTTTGGATTCGTCAAACGGTGCAAAGATATCGGTGAGTAAAAAACTGCTTCTTCTATGGAAACACGGTCCTAACTATAACTACCTACTGGCGACTACCAGTAGGTGACACATATATATATATATTTGGGACTCACCCACAGTAAACTCATGATAAAATGGACTGCACTTGTTTACTGCTGGTTCCGCCTTGTTAAGCAAAGGCTGCAGCGCGAGGCAGCAAAGGTAAAAGGCGCAGGGCTGGTTACCTGCGATCACGTGTGCCCACACTTGGGCACCTGTGTGAGGGCTGTGCGAGGAGGATTCCTGGTGTGAATTGCCCAAGAACCGCGCTTAAGTAGCTTGGCGCAGAAGGGACCATGAAGAGTGGGTGGTGACCAGGACTAGGCCTTATGAGATAGTAGTACACATGTGAGGGATAGTCAGTGTGCTTACTGTCTTGATTGTAGTGACACTCCATTATATGCTAATGGCCTAGGGCACATCTTCAGTTCCCTTGAGTGTACAGCCTCCACAGTTGCACCAAAATCCACTGTAACATGTATGAAAAGAATAATGCAATAGGTTGCAAAAGCATATTTGTGCAGCATATGGGTCATCCAGGAATGTCATCTTTCTCTGACTCAGCTCATGATTAAGGCCAATTTTCGCTCTGTCCAGCTGCAGGAGAAGGCCTTGCATCAATCAGCCAGCTGTTATTACACGCAAGGAACTGGGCCTGGCCAGGCCCCTCAGCGAGGAGGGACTCCTTGGAGGAATTTCTAAGAGAGGCCCTGGCAGGAATGTCAAGAAGGAGAAGCTGAGTCTCTCAGAGCACATGAGGCAACTGACTCCTTTACAACAACATCTTGGAGCTATCCCAGAAGACTGTGCAGAAAGGTTGGAACAGGAGTGGAAAAATGATGTGGCATATCTGGATATGCCAGAGGCAGAGCCCTGCTGGACACTTCCACCCCCACTTAAAAGGTCTTGTACAGGGGAGGGCTCTCTCTTGGCTGTGCTTCTCTGGGAAACACTGAACTGAAGACGGGCATCATGGACAACTGGAAAGAAGAACCCCTGACTGCCCAGTGGGGCCTCCAGACCCAGTGGGACACACTGGAGGACCAGATAAGTTGGTCCCCTTACATTTTCTGAGGACCAGTTGGAGAAAAGACTGGGCTCTGGTGCAGGGAGAGTGTTCTGCCCAGAAGAAAAGAAGGCACCCAATGAAAGGCTGGACTGTCTCCCTACCAATTTGGGAACCTTCCAGGCCAGGTCTAAAGAGAGTGCTCCAGGTGACAAGGTCTTGCCACCAGGAGTACAATGAGTGGAAGATCATCAAAAACAGCCCAACATGGCCTGAGATATCATGGTGTGAATTCTGGTGACCTTTGACCTTTTCCCAGCCCTCGATGAAGCACGTGGGGCTCCACCACTGACCGAGAATGTGCCTCTGGAGTGGGCCTGGAAAGTGCTGTCACGTGTCCCGGGCGAGAGGAGGCTGTGTGGAGGGAGCACCATCGCGCTCCTTTGACAGTGAAGGGGAGGAGCCCAGGACCCCACCTCTGGGCCCCGGCACGTAGAAGGTGAGCCGGGAGATGCCATTGCACTGCCCTTGCGAGGATGGCCCAGAAGGGCCTTGGACCCAATCCAAGTGCCCTGCAAAAAAGTAAAGCAAGGGGTCGCCATCACACCCCCTATGAAGATGGTGGCAGGGGCCCAGGACCCCATCCTGGGGACCCACAAGGAAGTCAAGATGGGGAAGGCCGATGCTCCCCCATGAAAATGGAGGAAGGGGCCCCGCAAAGAGCACCATCCTGTTTCCTGTGAAGGTAGCCACCGGCTGAGGGCGGGACCAGCAGCCAAAGCAGAAGTCAGGGACTCACAATGATGAACTAGCTCCTGCAGCAGCACGGGAAGCTGCTGGGCGTGTGGGGAGCCGGCAGGAGCAGCCAGGGTTGGGCTCACTGCACCGCTCCCCAACTAAGTACTCACCTGGACTGGGGGTGTCCAGGTAGGATCAGACAGCCCCAAAGTGGTGAACTTATCTGCAAGCAATGTAGCTCTTCCCAGTGCAGCCGGAGAGCTGCTAATAAGATATGCAAGCTCAGCGAGGAACGCTCCATAATGTCTTGTGAGGCACAACATTTGCTAACTGTAACATCCATGTGCCTTTGTATTTTTTTTCAGTGAACATATATACAGGCAGGCAAGAGGTTGACCATTGGCTAGAAGTTCCCAACATTTCTGTCACAAATATATATATATATATATATATATATATATATATATATATATATATATATATATATATATATTTATTTACTTATTTATATAAAACAACACCTACAAGCTGGCAGTCAATCAGCGCTCTGCAGATCTCATTATTATTCACACCTCTAGATATCTATGTTTCTTTTTCTTTTAATATTGTAAAAACTACGGAATGGATTTACACCAAAATAGAAAAAGCACTCTTTCAGGACCAAGAGCTACCTTCCTGCCAAATACGGTGTAATTCCGTCCAGCAATTCTCAGGATTGTAGTTGTGTCTAAAATTCCTACAGGAATTATTATTATAAAAACACACTTTTTTGTCCCCCTCCTATTTTTCTCTGCCCCTGCTTGGCAGATCACCCCAAAACTTCCCATGTACAACAAGACTCTCATGAACACTTTTTTGGGAAATCTTCATGAAGATTCGTCAATCTTCAGCAGCTCTGTGCTTGCTGAAAAATTTGCACATGTGCAGGAAACAGAGAGGAAAGTTTTGGATTTTGACAGTGGTTTACAGATCCATAGTGTCATAGTGTTTGCTGTGGCTTGGCTGCACCTGCAGATCTGCAGGTGGTGGTCTCCAAGGCTGTGGGGGGGGAGGACTAACTACCTAGTATATATATATATATGTATGTGTATTACCAACTGGCGGTCGCCAGTAGGTAGTTGTAGTTAGGACCTAGTTTTCAAAGGAAAAGCTTTTTTTTGACTTGGCTATATCTTTGGCATCATTTGATGAATATTCATGAAATATTCCCAAAAAAGTGCCTTGTTGGTTCCTGTTGTGCTTGGGAAGTTTCGAGGTGATCCGTCAATCCAGGGCTGAGTAAAAGGGGGATCAAAAAGTGCATTTTGCATGTTAATTCCCACAGAGACTTTGAACACGACTACAGCCTGAACCGCAGGACAGAATTATGCCAAATGTATTTTTTGTGTTCTGGTGTAAATCCATTCAGTAGTTTTAGAGATTTTAAAGGAAAAGAAATATAGATAGCTAATGATCCCGGAAGTCTGATTGGCTGCCAACACTTCAAACAGGAAGTGTTGGCAGCCATTTTGGATCTCGGCTTCAGCCAAGACCCAGAAAAAATTTGTTTTTAAAGAAAAGGCAGCAGGGTAGGAATACCCTAACTCCATATTCTCAATGCTGGGGTCTCCGTGGGACCCCTCCAGGGCAAAAAACTTTTTTTTTTAATTTTTAGAAAATTTTGCAGAGGATCCATGAATCCACTGAAACTTTTTTTTTTTTTTTTAAAGCCAGTCTCCTAGGCTTGTTTAAAATATAGCCACAGGGTGGGCAGGGTCCCTGAGCATGGCTCTATATAAAAAACAAAGGAGAGGGGCACACAGGCCCCCCCTCATAGGGCTCATTGTAGCCCCGGAGACTAACATCTCCTGGTGCTTTATTATAATAGTGAAGGGTGCTGCACAAACCCCCACCTGGGTTTTTTGCATCCCCGGGGACCACAACCTCCTCAGGGTTAAAAAGGAACAAAATGTATGGGGGCTGCATGGACCGCCTCAGTCCCAGAGACCAAAAGCAGAATAAAATATGGGAGATGGGCTGCATCCCCCCTACCGGGCCATATACAGCCCCAGTGATCACCACCTATTGGGGTAGGCCTGTGACAATTTAAGGAGGGGGCCTGCATGGCCCCCCCTCCTGGAGTCATTAGTAGCACTGGATACCTCCATCCACCAGGGCCAGCTCCTGCTATCTCCCAAGGTATCCACCATCAAGAGATAGCTGTTTGCTTTTGCTTGACAAGAGCTGTGACAACTCCCGCCAAGCAACGGCAAACACTAACTCTGCTTCCAGCAAGCAGGAGCATGAAAACTGTTGCTGCTTGCTGGGAGCAGAGTTTTCATCTGTTTCCCTGTCCACTGTCATGCGGGCAGGGAAACTGATGAAATATTACCCCACACACAGGGAGCTGCATATTTAGCAGCTTCCTGCGTGAGAGAACAATGCCAGCTCCCACTGGAGGCAGGGAGCCGGCTGAGTAAGTGGGGATCTTGAGGCTCCCCCCGCGGTCCCCATCAAATCGAGCTAAGCAAGTTTGATTTCCCTGAAGTTCCACCTTGAAAAGTTATCTGATGAAGATGCTTGAGGAACCATCACATTGGCAAAGTCACAGACATTATCTTGTCACCCTTTATGCAGCTGTAGTAAAGGAGATACACAATACATTTACGCAATGCCCTAGGAGTAGAAAGTACTCCAGCTGGGTAGACATTTTTCACAAAACAAGAAGCACTTACAGATCTAAACAAAGCAGGTGCCCAAATCTAGGCTTCACTTTTGTAAAGTACTAATAATTCTAACTCATTGCGCATGGCCAAGGCAAAGCAAGTGTCTTTCTGCATTTCCACCTTCAAAAGTTATCTGTAATCCTTTATGAAGGTGTAATGAGTGAGTTCTTTCTTGTCATCTGCAGTTGGAGACAGAGGTCGTGTTCGAGTATGTAAAATGGCCCAGAAGCCCCGCCATTTAGCCTATCTCATATACAATAGTGGTATGCAGCATCTTCCCACCCTTTTTCCAGGGTGAAGGACAGCTAACTAAAAGGTACTTGATGCACAGGAATATGAGCACATCTCCACCAAACAAAGAAGCACTTCATGAGTGGGGTGGGGTTTGGTGATTATAGGGGGTAGGCTGCAGGGCCTAGCTGCAGGCCAGACAGTGTGGCCAACCTGCACCAGGCACGGCCAAAGGTCATGCCTGGCATGAGGGTGATGCTTATAGGGGGTTGGCTGCAGGGCCTGGCAGTGCACTGCGGCAGTTGAATTAACATAAAATATTGAAAATGACTTACCATTAAAAAGAAAACATAGAAATTAACTAAAAAACAAAGGTTACAGGGACACTGTAGATAGGAAATAGAATTAAAAAAAAAACTAGAAATTCACTTAAAAATCAATGGTTACAGGGACGTTGTAGTTAGGCTCACATTTCAAACATACAAAACCATAGAAATTCAGCAGTTAGAGTTATTACAAGTAACTGTAAATAGTGCCCTAAGGTAACTATAAGTGCAGCCCTCACTATGTGCTGCTAATTACCCCATTCATTATATCAGTCATGGTATCTTCTATGACATCATTGAAATTATCACTGCAACAACTGTAATAAAATTATTGATGAGGAAAGTGTGCATGCTGGGGGCACGAGTTATAGTTACCTTGGGGCTCGAATTATAGTTATTCTAAATAATTCTAACTATTACTGCATAACTACTGGTTTTGTACGTTTGAAATGTGAGCCTAACTATAATGACTCTGCAATTGGTTGAAGTTTAATTTCTTTCTGCTCACCAAATACCCCAAGTTGGTGGACTGGAAGTTCCTTTTGATATGACTCATGACTTCCATACATTAATTGGCTATGATGGTGCACACAGAAAGAGGAAAGGGGAATAATTTTAGGGCTGCAATGAAAAAACTGGCTTTAATTTTCCATAGTTGGGGGAATAGTACCATTAAAATGACGGAGCTACCTATAGGGTTTTGCATTTTTTAATATCCATATACAACATATATATACGGATAATACCTTTTTTGAATCTCATGAGTCTGCTTGCATGACTTATATGTGCAAACAAGCGGTCTAGGATACAATGGACCTTTCTAGAATTCTCTCATGAAAGGGAAGTCAGAGTAGTCCAGAAACACGAACTATACTACTAGGCAATCCATGTACATTTTGCTGCTTCCTAGTATCACTCGCCCCCACACAGTGACCCTAGATGATTGAGAAGGGCTTGATCTCAGATGGAGCACTGTAGACAGTGCTATTAGTGCAGCTGTTAAGATCACCAGAAAAGATTTGATGATGGTCAGTACCAACCAGGTCTGTTGTAACATGGCCTAAGAGGGAAGGTTTACATGTTTTCAATTACCAAGGCTTCCACTCGCTGACTGGCCTTCCACCCAACTCTTTGTTATATTGAAACACAAGCAAACAACACTGCAAGGCAGCTTAAGGTGTCTGGGCAATTTATTGATGATTCCTTTCACTGGACATATTTATGATACTGAAAGGCTGGTTACGATTTTTGTACTTCAGACTATGACACTCCATGTGGGCATTATCTAAGACATTCACAAAAGAGCATCCTATGTATGCACTGCATACTCATATCATACACTCCCCATGTTATGACACCTCTATCATGGACTGTGATGCGATGACACTCAGTGAGCGTTAGAAATGGGGTCTCTAGTTGACAGTCAAAATACACCCTGTCCAAGTAGGGACTCTCACTCTACTCAGGATAAGGGAGTCACACACCTAAGATAACCCCTGCTCACCCCCTTAGTAGGTTGATTCAAGGAGTCAGACTTATCTCAGAGACAATGTGTAAAGTATTTGAACACACTCAGTAACAAAGTGACAACACCACAAAAGTACTCAACATCAGTTTAGAAAAATAGCCAATATTTATCTGAATTAAACAAGACCAAAACGGGAAAAATCCAAAATACACAAGTAGAAATATCCCTTTTTAAAGGTTTAAAAGGGTCTTAATCCTGAAGAATCAGTGATTGTATCCTTATAACACACAGTACCTTGGATGTGTCACACAAAGATGATGCAGGTCGCAAAGGAGGTCATGTATCAGAAAAGCAAGCGATGTATCGATTATTTCCCTGCTAGATGGGCAATGCGTGGATTCTTTTCAACTCAAGTTAGCAATGCGTCGATTTCTTTCCGTCGGGTGGGTGATGTGCCGATTCTTTTCCCACCGGGCTAGTGATGTGTTGATTTCTTACTGCGGTGCAGCATCAATGAAGAAAATGATGTCCAGGGATAATGTGTAGAAAATTCAGACACACTGCAACAATGGATCTGCGGCGATGCAGACGATGAGTCGATTTCACAGGTGCTTTGTCGATTTTTCTGCTACAACAGTCTTGGTGCATGGATTTTACTTCAGGTTACCCACTTCCCTTCCAAGGGCCCAAGGACTGGATATGGCATCACTTAGCAAGTCCAGACTCTCAGCAGAAGAGCCCAGGCACTGGCAGATGAAGTGTTTGATGTCACAAGACTTCACAACAGGAGGCAAGCTCAGTTCAAGCTCTTGGAGAACCTCAGAAAGCATGATGTAGAATGTAAAGTCTAGTCGTTTCACTCCCAGGGCAGATGTAGCAGCAGCAGGTCAGCACAGCAAAGCAACAGGCAGATTGGTAGGTCTTCCTCCAGCATCCAGCCTTCTCCCTGGCAAAATGTCCTCAGTCCAGAAGTGTTCTGAAGTTGAGGGTCAGCTGTCCAATACTTACTCTCATTTCTGCCTAGGCAGACATCAAAGGAAAGTCTTTGAAGGGCACAAGAACCTGCCTCTCCTGACGACACTCTAGAGGGTTGGAGACTGCATTGTGTGAGGACAGGCACCACTCTACCCGAGGAAGACCCATCAGGATAAGCAGGACACTCCTCAGCTCCCTTTGTGTTACTGTCTAGAGTTAATTCACAAACAGCCCAACTGTCAGTCTGACCTAGATATGCATCCAGCAGCCAGGCAGTGGCACAGAATGGTTAAGCAAGAAAATGCCCACTTTCTAAAAGTAGCATTTTCAAACTTACCCATGCTCACAAGGCACTATACAACACCGGACCAGAATACCTCAACAGAAAGCTCTCCTTCTACACCCCAACCAGACAGCTTCGCTCCACTGACCTTGCCCTTGCCCCTGTCCCACGCATCCACAGAACGACCGCCGGTGGCAGATCGTTCTCCCACCTCCCCGCCAAGACATGGAACACTCTTCCCACCCACCTACGACAGACACAGGACCTACATACCTTCAGGCGACTCCTCAAGACCTGGCTGTTTGATCAATAGCAGCCCCCCCATTAGCACCTTGAGACCCTCACGGGTGAGTGGTGCACTTTACAAATGCTTTGATTGATTGATTGACTTACAATGTAAAAAATAACGTTACTAAAATATATTTTTCAATTGTGTTTAGAGACCCCAAACTCCAGATCTCTATCTGCTCCCGATGGGATATTGAACTTAAGAGATATCTTAAGGCAATCCCCATGTTATCCTATGGGAAAGATATGCCTTGCAGTAGTGAAAAATGACTTTAGCAGTATTTTACTATCAGTACATGTAAAACACACCAGTACATGTCCTGCTTTTTAAATACACTGCAGCCTGCCTGTGGGGCTGCCTTGGGCCTACCGTAGGGATGACTTACCTGTGGAAAAAGGGAAGGTTTCGCCCTGGCAAGTGGGTACACTTGCCAGGTCAAATTGGCAGTACAAAACTGCACACACAGACACCGCAGTGGTAGGTCTGAGACATGTTTACAGGGCTACTCCTGTGGGTGGCACAATCAGTGCTTCAGACCCACTAGTAGCATTTGATTTACAGGCCCTGGGTACACATAGTGCACTTTACAAGGGACTTACTAGTAAATCAAAAGTGCCAATCATGGATAAGCTAACCACCAATACAATTTAGACAGAGAGCACTTGCACTTTAGCGTTGGTCAGCAGTAGTAAAGTGCCCAGAGTCCTGAAACCAACAAAAACAGGTCAGATAAAAACAGGAGGAAGAAGGCAAAAACATTTGGGGATGTGCCTGCAAAAAGGGCCAGGTCCAACAGGGAGCAATGGGATGCTGTTCTTGACTATGCTTACAGATAAACAATGAAAATACTGCTGCAGTCAAACATTACAGGTCTCTATGTAGAGTAGATCATAACTTTTTCACTTCTAATTTCTCCACAGACACTACTACATCCTTTTGAGACCAGTAAGATAGACAAGTCTGTGTCTCCAAAATACCACAATTGTAAACACATGTTATTCACCTAGCTAGATACTCACAACATTCTGATGTGAGGTTCTTTGAAACATTGTTTGCATTAATGTATTAATGTAGGTCTTGAAATATGTAAAGAACATCCTTTCCAGGAAATAAGATGCTTTAACCTCCCTCTAAGAAAAATGAAAAGAAGTACTGAGGTTGACACAAGCATTGCTCTTTTCCTGAAGGAATTGATGCTAAGTATGGCTGTATGTATTTACATGGCTGAGGTATTGCCATCATTGTTACACTCACATCACGCGTGAGAGACATCTGGGCCCCTGCATTATTTCCTGATGACAAGTTGTTGAGTGAGGTGCGGAACAAGTGAACCACTCAAACAGAGAAGTGGATGTCTAAAGATAGCTGTTTTTAGCACCTCCTGTCATGTGAAAACAATGGAGACATTGGTGGGATCTGTTTCTTCACACCATGATTCCTCTTTAGGGCTAAGTTTGTCATTGCAGACCTGCCAACTCACACAGTGCCACCATGTGGCACACGATATTGGCTCCCTTCACGCGGTCTCCCGGTTAGGAGCTAATATCACATGGTTTTCAGCTCATTTTCTGAGTATTTTAACTGCGGATGTCCATTAATGGGTGTGAAAACACCGCAGGACATCGGCAGCAGCCTCAGCAAGGTTTTTTTTTTTTTTTAGGAGGTGGTTTGGGGCCAATGTAGGGGCAAAAGTGCCTTTTAGGTGCTTCTCGGCATGAGGCTATGCCCCCTCCAAGGCCACGCTTCCTCCTCACACTGTGAGGTTTTTGGTGAAGTTGCCAGGTCTGTCATTGTCTGTGTTCCCCCGACCACTCACATTCACTCTGACAAATATTGTGCAGACATACTGTATTGTTTGCTGAATGCATTGTCAGTCCTCATCTCCGGGTAAGATGTAATGTAATTCGAGATTTATAAAGCGCGTTCCTACTCAAAGAGCATCGAAGCGCTGGGAAGAAAGCACGTAGTAAAAAATAGACAGAGGATAAGAAAAATAACAGAAATAATGAAGATAGAAAAACATCCAATAGAAGAAACAGAAACAAACTAAATCAAAGACCCTGATCTTGATGTACCAAAAAAGTAACGAGGAAAGAGCCAAGTTTTCACCATTTTCCTAAATTTCATATAACCTGATTCTTGCCTAATATTCTGTGGGAGAGAGTTCCATCCTTTGGCTGCAGCTACTGTAAAAGCTTTGTCTCCCCATTTGGCTTTATGTGTGCGAGGGACCTGAATCAAGTGAGCTTGGGAAGACCTCAAGCTTCTTTTAGGTACATGCAGGAGGAGTATGGAAGTCAGGTACCATGGTCCTATTCCATGAACTGCCTTAAAAGTAAGACAGAGCGACTTAAACTGGATACGCTGCGCCACTGGTAACCAATGTAATTTTCTGAGACTCTCTCTAACTGATATATATCGTGGGAGATTAAGAACCGCTCTGACAGCAGAATTCTGAACTAATTAGAGTCTTTTTATCAGCCCCTTATCCAGATTAAGGAACAGTGCATTACAGTAGTCTATCTTGGACATTGCCAATGCCAGGATAGCAGATACTCTCCATTCATGTAACAGATAGGGGAAGATTTTTCTGAGCATTTTAATTGACCATAAACTGATGTTTACCACATGATTAATCTGTTTTTTAAAAGACAGATGTTCATCGAACAAGATGCCTAGGTTTCTAGTAACAGTAGTGGGCACCGGGCAGATTACCACATTCAGAGGACCACCACCACGAGTTCCATAAATTATTTCCAGGTCCAAAACATAAAACTTCAGTTTTGGTGGCATTAATTTTTAGCCAATTGGTCTTCATCCATTTACTCACTTCCACCATACAATTACTGAACCGATCTGCAACCTTATCCCATGGCTGATTAATAGGAATAATAAGCTGGGAGTCATCAGCATAGGAAGATGGAATGAAACCAAAAGTACGAATTAGACTAGCCAAAGGCGCTACATACACATTAAACAATGTGGGGCTGAGGGAACATCCCTGCGAAATCCCACATGGCAGAAGATAAGGTCTAGATTTGAAATCACCACAGCTAACTGTGGTCCATCTATTTGTAAGAAAAGATGTGTTCTTATTTAGAAATAAAAAATGTAAAAAAATGCTGCGGTGGGGGCAGTGCAGTAATTGTTTCCGGGTCTGCTTCTTCCTTTTGGCTACATTCCTGGCAGTACCTATTTGTAGGCCTTGTTGTGATGTCTAGCATAGGTTTTGGACTGGAAGGGTACCCTTTTAGTACAAAATACAGGGGGTCATTCTGACCCCCGCGGGCGGCGGAAGCGGCCCGCCTGGCGGGAACCGCCAGAAGACCTTACCGCGGTCAAAGGACCGCAGCGGTCATTCTGACTTTCCCGCTGGGCTGGCGGGCGACCGCCAAAAGGCCGCCCGCCCGCCCGCCCGCCCAGCGGGAAAGCCCCAGCAACGAGGATGCCGGCTCCGAATGGAGCCGGCGGAGTTGCTGGTGTGCTACGGGTGCAGTTGCACCCGTCGCGATTTTCAGTGTCTGCCAAGCAGAACACATGCAATGTGTGACAAAGTAGGAGAACTCAAATAAAACCATTTCTCCTTGTTACCACCTGCTTGGAGGAGGTGTTCACTTCTGGTGAAAAGCTCTATCTATCATTGTTAGTAGACTTCGCGTAAAGTGCCTGGGTGGCAGTGTGGGGATGTCGATTTATCAGCCACACGAAGCGTCTTTGATACAAAGTAGCACAAAGTGCTATTTGCTATTACACTTAGGGCTACTTTCTGGCGCTAAAACTGTTTTGTGCTGGAGAGTAAGCAATTTGTCAACACCGGTTTGCCTCTTTTTTTGTGAGTTTGGCCGGCACAAATTGTTGCTAAAGGTTCCTTGATGTAATAATGATTGCTGGCAGGAGCACAAGGGTCTGAGGTTCTCCTTAGTTGGTAGCAGCCAATGAACTCCTCAGGCTGCTTACCAAAGGCCCGGATATGGGCTTTGCGGATCTGTGGAGGGCACAAAGATAAGAGTGGAGAACAAAACGAGTGTTGCATGCATTGAAATCATAGCATGAGTTCTGGATGCATATCTAGAGGAAAAAACCTCGTCAAGCTACTGATGAAGATCTTTGCGGTTGTCCTCGCCGAACTGAAAGTGTCGTGAAAAGACCTTCTACAAACAGGAAGACAGGAGCGGTGCCCAGTGGGCACGTAGGTCCTTTGAGGACTTCAGAAACCGTGTCTCCAAATATTGATTCAAGTTTTCGTACATTGTGTTGACCTCACCATTTCTAGTCAACTTTAATCGGGTTAGTGGTGCTTGCGTAAAATCCAACTTCCCTAGATGGACTGTGTACATTAACAAAAGTATTTATGATATCCTAGCTGACTTTAAACTATGCATCGATGTTTCTTCCAAAGTCAAAATCATGCTGTCTGAAACTAAGTGCCATAGCCCTCAATAATAATGTTTTTTGTTGTTGTTTTTTTTAAGGTTTGGTGTGGCTTGAGCAGTCAGTCACATGACATGTCAGGCTCTGTCTGACTAAGGCTGATTGCAACATCTCGACCCGCCTTGACCTATGGCACTGACAAATTAAAGGCACAACACCAGGGCTGTGGGCAGGATGTGGAGTATGGGTTGCAATTTCAGTACTCATAAATGCAACATTGGAGCATGTTGGGAGTAACTATTTGAATCTGTCTGCTGTTTTAAATTTCCTCTATTAATTATTTTCCTTAGTGTTAAAGCACTTCTGTGAAGGGATCTAACTTGCTGGGACTGGAACCTTTCATATACTGGTTACACCCAGTCCACTGCAGTAAGCGCTTTAACCTATTGACACATCTCACTGTCAATGAATCCTGTGACCAATACATTACACACAGATCTCCCCAATATATGCATCAGGTATGGGGTTTTCACTTGAATATTAATCTGTGATCTGCAGGACACACAGAGATATCAGCAATCGGTATGCTAACACATTGAATTTTTACACCAGGTTTGAAACTAGTGATTTAGAGGTTAAGACAGAGTTCCGTAAGAGCTACTTTAATCCTAAATGCGATCACTCTCACATTCGCCTATAAAATACAGATCATATGTATTTTTCTGCTATTTTTCAAAACAATTAAATGATTTTTCTTGTTTCTGTGCTTCATGCCTCCCTTTATAATTTCTGGGCCCTGCTGGTCTGCAGTCTCTCCCTTCATCGTCTTCCCATATTTGAATTTTTTGCTGATTCTTCTCTGTTTTCGTTTAGCTCTGTTATTTTCTTTTAAGCATGTCTAGTTTATACCTTTTGCGTTGCATCTTCTGTTTTCTTTCTCGTCTTGTTGCTTCGCACTTCTTGCCTTTTCTGCAGTTTTTCAAGCTCGGCTCTTTCTCAGCACATTAGTTTAATCTCTATTGCCCACTTCTATGCTTCTGCGATTGCTTGCTCTTTTCATTTCTTCACATCTCTCCTACTTTTCCTTGCTCTCTCTCCTTTCACCGACTCTTTGCATCTCTCCTTTTTCCTCCTTTGCAGGCATGGGTACTGATGAGTGATGAGTGCCGCAGGATGATCTTCACGAAACAGCTTACTTTAAGCTAATAAAGATGACTACACATAGCTGAAGAACCTACAGCGGCGCTTGGGAAGCAAGACCTAAGGCTAGGGGCCCAACTGTTTGGCAGCCTGGACTACACATCAGCCTCTCTCTGCCTTTGATGACCTTGTGTGCATTATACCTCTGCCTAGTTCTAGGGGATAGCTTGAGTTGTATGGCATGCAAAGGTAAAACTCATGGTTCTCTGTTAGCTTGTGAGAACCATCATGTGGCCCTTTCGCCTACCAGCTGCACCTCTTTTTAGGCCCTTTTGTGCTTTTTACAAATGATTCCATTGAGGGCTCTTCTGCATATGGGATGGCGCAGCTTCGCGGGGCAGTGTTTGGTGGTGTTACACCCCCCTAATAAATGTATTCTGTAGTAAATAGTTGGGAAGAGGTTTTCAGTCAGGTTTTTTTTATTTGTGAATGAGTATAGTAAATCTGACCTTTTCAAAGTACAAGACTTTCTGTACTGTTGCGTACGTTCCTGTAGGAACAGTAAATTTAAAAACTCCAAAGTCCAACACTTTTCATACTGTTGCTCAAACTGGAGTGGGAATATGAAATACAGCTCCTTGGAAGTCTAACACTTTCCTCTATATTTTTGATCCTGTTATGTCACAGACGTTATTTTGTTTAAAGGCTAGGTGAGGGCTAAGTGAGTCAAAGCAAAACCTCTCTATGGGGGTCATTTGCTGAAATGACGGAAGCACCGCCAACAGGCTGGCGGTGCTCTCCTGGTCATTACGATGTCGCAACGTCGGGGCCGGCGGTTTCCCGCCACAATGGCCCCGGCGGTAGTAATCCGCCAGCGCTGCCCAGGGGATTACGAGTCCCCCTACCGCCAGACTTTTCGTGCGGTTTGAACCGCCAGGAAAAGGCTGGCCGTATGGGGAGTCGCAGGCCCCTGGGGGCCCCTGCACTGCCCATGCCACTGGCATGGGCAGTGCAAGGGCCCCCTGACAGGGCCCCATGCGGCTTTTCACTGTCTGCTCTGCAGACAGTGAAAAGCGCGACGGGTGCTACTGCACCCGTCGCACGGCCGCAACACTGCCGACTCCATTTGCAGCCGGCTCCCATGTTGCGGCCCACATCCCCGCCGGCCCAGCGGGGATGTCATAATGGGCACCGCGGGAGTGCGGCCGCATAAGCGGCCGCACGGCGGTTACAACTTGGCGGGTGGCGGTTGCCGTCCGCCAATGTTGTAATGAGGGCCTTAGTGTCTTTGAAGAAGCATGCAGAGGATTTAATATGTAATATCCTCTTCCATTTTAAAGTAACTTTAGCGCAATAAAAAGTTGGGTCTTAACGTTCCTTCAGCAGGATCCCCAAGAAGCTCATAAAAATGAATCTTTGACAAAGGATTTCAGAAATGCATTATTTGAAATCTTAAATAAATTCCTCTTCAGAAATCCAAGAGCACGACTTGCAGAAAAAAGCACTAGGCAGTAAAACCATTTACTTGATTGTTCATTGTAGGACCAGAGGATCCCCCTACCATTGCATGGGACCCCTATTTTGAAAGTTTGTTCCCAGGACTACAAACACTAACAGCAGGCCAGAATATAAATGTCATTAAACTGAAGGCCCAAGCCCAATGGAAGCAGGCTAAAAGCAAATGGTCCTTAAGATCAAACGTGCTTTTGGACTGGTGAATGGCAAGCTTACTGCCAATGGCGTAACAAAGACCTCCGCAGCCCCCACGTTGCAGGGGGCCCCCGAGCTCCAGGGGCCCCCTTCTGCACAGTACTCTGACCTGAGAGCTCATAATTGAGTCCGGAGAGGGGGAGGCTCCCTGAGGTTTGAATGGGGGCCCCCTCAAATGTCATTATGCCACTGCTTATGGCTAGGCATGAGAGACAGAAATTCAGGACCGTCGTCATATTTTAGCAGTGGAGGGGGGACGCTTTGTGGGCCTCTTGCCTTAGGAGTTCTGAAATTACCTCAAAGAAGTTGTGTTCTATTTGACCGTATATGTGTTTTCAAAATAGATGTTTTGTATTTGATGCATTGTTCAGCCTAATAAAAGAACTCAAAGTGTTTTGAAAATTTATCAGATTTGACAGTTGGATACAGGTTCGGCTAAACAATGTACTCTCAGAAGAACCCTGTTTTATGCTTTAAAAGAACCCATTTTGTCTTACCTTTTGTACATTACTGACTTGTGAAACATCTGAATTAACTGGATGCTGAGAATCTAAAAATGAAAAAATATAATGAAACTCAAATTACTTAGTTAAACTGGGTGAACTGCAAAACGCAGTCCTATCTGTCCACAGACATAGGGCCAGATGTAGCAAAATTGCAAATTGCGACTTGCAATTTGCGAGTCCTTCCGACTCGCAAATTGCAAGTCGCAATTTGCAATGCAGAACGGTGTCTCAGACACCGTCTGCGAGTCGCTATGGGGTCGCAAAGACCCACCTCATTAATATTAATGAGGTGGGTCGCAAATTGCGGCCCCATAGCGACTATGGGCACTCGCAAACATGGAGGCCTGCTGTAGTCAGCAGAACTCCATGTTCGTGACTGCTTTTAAATAAAGCAGTTTTTTTTTTTTTAAGTGTAGCCCGTTTAAGGAAAACGAGCTGCACTTAAAAAAAAAAACGAAACCTTTAGTCTTGGACCACTACCTGCCCTGAAAAAATAATTTGTGGTCCATTCACAAAGTGGAAGGGGTCCCATGGGGACCCCTTCCAATTTGCGAGTGGGTTACCATCCACTTCAAGTGGATGGTAACTGCGACACCATTTGCGACCGCATACGCGGTCGCAAATGGTATTGCATACCACTGCGAATCGCAAATAGGAAAGGAACACCCCTTCCTATTTGCGATTCGGAAATGCATTTTGCGAGTCGGTCCCGACTCGCAAAATGCATTTCTGCATAGGAAACTGCGATTTGCGACTCGCAAACGGCATTTTTTACCATTTGCGAGTTGCAAATAGTTTCCTACATCTGGCCCATAGTTATTAGTAAAGAATATATAGGAATCTCACTTTTTGGATGATCAGTCAGTGTTTCAAGTTTGATCTCTGCTGGAGAAACAGCTTCATTCTTTCTGTGGACAAAACACACAATATCATACGCATTTCTATACTGTACAAAGCATTTTCAATCATTGCCCATATGGTCTGGGCACAAATTTCATATGGTCTTGGCCTTTAAAGTCCAAAGCAAGAACAAATGTAGGAATGAGGTAGATTTCAGAATGTTGTCTAGTTTTCTAGAAATGGACAGTTTTCACCAATTGGTTTCACTCCTCTTTCTCCTACAAACTGCGATGGGTAAAAACCGCAAAAAAAGGATATATTTACCACAGCTTAGATAACTGGAAGATATTTGGTGCAAAACATGAATTACAACTCGTGTGGTTTCTGAAAGCTGCAAAGGGGGCAATCGTAGCACAAGTAAACATTTTGTTAATGTAATTATTTTAAAATAACAGACTTTCTTGCGCAGCACTGTTCCCATTTTTTTTTAAAAAGCAAAATATTGCAAATTTTACACAAAACATAGGGACATATAGAATTGTCAAGATGTATGGAAAAAAGACACAATTTGACCTGGGTGTCATTTGCGGAAAAAGGGTATGACGGCTTAAGAGTGAACTATCCCAAATACCAAAACAAGGGCTCAACATTTGGGGGCAGGAGGAGGAAGTCTCAAGCAGTTAAGAGCTGAATTCTGAACAATTAAAACTGTTTAAATTATTAATCGGAAAAAAAAAACTAATGAAAATAAGTACAAGAAACAGAAATAGGTGATAATGTTTTCACCTGTAATTTTGTCTTTCATGGCTGTTTTACGAAAATATTACACTGTTATGCCCATCAGATTCTTCTGGTCGCATGGATATATAGTATTTGTGGGTTGTCCAAAAACAGGCAAAACCAAGAGCCATCATCTGACTCCAGTTTATAATAATTTGTCATTGTGTACCAATCATGCATCCATTCAAAGTAAAATCTAATGAACGAAAAAGGGGTTTGAAGGAATGCTGTCATTTTTAAAATATGCCAAAGAATGTGAGTTTAGGAGTAGATGGCTTTTGTACAACTCTAAATTTGGGGTTAGCCATAATATCATGTGATTCAGAGGGAAATTTGTAATAACTGTTAGTACTTCAACACTAATTTACATTTGAAAGACAAATGTTCTACTCGTCTGTGTTCTTACATTGTTCTAAAAAACAAGCAGCCCCACTTGTGTTAGTGGGCTTATAATTCATTAAAGGAAATGTCCAAAAATGCAATAAGGAGACATCAATATTTTCCTGAGAAATTCAGTTTTTGATTGGATGTAGATAACTCTGAACGTTTACTCAGATTTCTGAGTGGGGAAGTTCTGGAATCTGTAAGAAGCAGCAAAAGTCCCACCACCCAACATTTCCACACTCCTCCTGGTAAAAACATTTCTCCATTTGTGTGAGTGGGTCTTTCTCCCATTACAGGAAAGGCCCGAAAATGCAAAGTGGAGCCATCAAGATTTTTCTTCGGAATTTCTGGGGATTTGATTAACTGTGGCATTTGGGCCGAGAGTCAAACAGTACTCAGGAAAATCCACAAAGCCCAGACATTTCTGAAATATACACAACCATGGAAGTCTAAGAAGGTGTGGCTTTCATGGATCCCACTACTTCTTCTTACCAGTAATGCCTTGCAAACATCAAACTTTGCCTAATGTCATAGAACTTTCTCACATTTCTGTGACTGAAGGTTCCAGAATTGAAGGAGATTGACAAAGGTCTTACCACCCAGTGTTTCCAAACGTCTCCTAATAAAAATGTGGAAACATCATAATTTTGTCATTGAATTTCAATCATTTCAATGAAATTTGAGCTCAGTGTTGGCTGGTACAAAGGGAAACCTGCCATCCACAGATATTAATGAAAGCTAGACAGACACTCAGGGAGGTTTTGGTAGGTGTGACTTTTGTGGATCTCACTACATTCTTTACCCAAAATACCCTACAAACTTAAAACCTTAGCTAAAACCAAAAAATATTTCCTTGAAGGAAAATTCAATATTCTATGGGGCTTGAGTAAAAGTCCTATTGAGCAGTGTTTCCAAACTCCTCCCAATAAACTTGTACGCATTTTGTGTGGTCGAAAACTTTGGTCAAAACTTAGACTGTGTTAAGTCAAATTAGTGTCAATGTGGTCTCCACATGGTTACAGTTTTTGTCTTTTCCCATACCTGTTAGGTCTTTCGACACACTGGAGATGAATTTTGTTTATCAGGGGAAAAGTGGGAAATACAGGCAGGCAAGAGGTTGACCATTGGCTAGACGTTCCCAATATTACTGTCACAAGTATATATATATATATATGTATATATATATATATATATATATATGTATATATATATATATATATATATATATATATCTATATATGTATATATATATATATATATATATATATATATATACATATATATATATATATATATATATATATATATATATATATATATATATATATATACACACACACATATTCACTGAAAAAAGCAAAGGTTAAAGTAATGTTATAGGTAGGTGGATTTGTCAGTGACATTAATGTTTTGAACTAAAATATCCACAAAAGTTCACCAGTTATAGTTAGGAGCCTTAACTATAACTTGCACCCCACCATGCACTGATTATTACCTTACATATAGCATCCCTCATGACATGATCTATGACATCATGCACTCCTAAAGCGCCATAGCTGTGCAGAGGTATTGAACATGTTATAAATGTTCACCTACTCCAGAGTTCTACAACCCATCAGCGCCATGCTCACACACATTCTGAATACCTCCACCTCTTCCACAACCTTTCCGGAGGCTTGCAAACATGCAACTATCCTCCCATTGCTGTAGAAACCTTTTGCAGACCCTTCAATGCTTCCTAACTACAGACCCATCTCTCTTCTACCATTCCCAGCCAAATTCTTGGAGAAATTCATCAACAGACACCTCACCAAATAGATCAATGACCACCAACTCCTAGATGCCACTCAGTCTGGTTTCAGACTCAAACACAGCACAGAAACTGCCCTGTTTGCTGAAACGGATGACATATGCATGACTCTGGACAGCAGAAACATGGTGGTCCTCATCCCCTTGGACCTTTCCACTTTATTTGACAAAGTTTCCCACCCCATCCTAATCAAACGTCGACATGACATCCAAGGACAAGCACTCCGTTGGATCTGCTCTTTCCTGACTGGAAGGACCCAGTCAGGCACAGTACACCTCTGCGGAGTTCCATAAGGATCCTCCCTGAGCTCGGCCCTTCTAAACACATACATGATTTCTCTTGCCAGCATAATTTACTCTTACAATATTACATCCTCTTCTGCGCTGGCGACACACAACACATTCTTTTCTTCACAAACAAAACTCCCAGTCCATGTATCAAGTTCAGTGCCTGCATAACTGAAATCACCCACTAGCTGATGAAAAATGTTCTAAAGCTGAACACTGACAACACTGAAATCATGAACTTTGAGAAGAGCACATCACCGTGGGACTCCACCTGGTTGTCAACTGAGCTAGGACAGACACTCACCACCCATTCAAAGAACCTTGGGATCATCATTGACAGCAAACTCAACATGACCTCCCAAGCCAATACCATCACCACCTCATGCTTCCATACCCTGAAGATGCTGAGGAAGAGTTTCAAATAGCTCTTTCATGAGGTTTGGAGTTGCCCTGTCATACAGGCCTATTGGGCAGCTCTCATAGGGACTCTCCACAGTTATAGGGACCCCCATCGATTTACAACTCTGGATTGTTCTACTGGGCATTATGGAAGACATGGGTGGGCCTCGAGAAGATAGATCACTGGTTGGATTGGGCATCATACTTGGGAAACAAGAGGTAGCCCGACAATGGACATCCACCAGTGAGCATTCCCTAGAGGCGTGGTAAGGCGGTATGGATTTTTGTGGTAATCTCTAGGAACCCATCTACAAAGTGAGACAATGAAACAAGAAATTCCAAAAGGTATGGAAGAAATGATGGGACTATCACATACTGATGGGCTAACTAACTCTCAATATTGTGGTTGTAAAGTATGATAAATGTGAGCCAAGACTGGTAATGAGAGTGTATTGTTGTGTTGGACCAAATCAATTATGAGATCAGGTGGAACATGGTAATTGCTGTTGTTGGTTGGCATGTAAAAGCAATAAAATATTTCTATTAAAAAAAGTGAAAAACTCAGAGATTAATTTTTACTACTGTAAGGCCTACCTCTCCCATTGGATAACATTGAGTTCCATTATTACATTTAATAAGGAGTAATGTTTGGGAGCAGGTAGAAATGTCATGTTTGGTATCTATGGAACTGTAATTTAAAATCCTCTTTAATAGTGCAGTTGGATTTTAAGTCACAATCCTGAAAAGGGCACTTTTAGAAAGTTGGCATTTTCTTGTCCTAACCATTTGGTGCCTGTTCTCTGGGTCACATGACTAAGTGGAGTTAGCAGCTGGCCTTTGTGTCTTCCTCCCAGATAGCCCACAGTAGAGGGACTAGGTGTTGGCAGGATGAGTATAGCACCAGTAATGTGTCATATGGAACTCAGACTTGTGTGCTAGAGAGTAAAAGATATGCAACTTGCCATTTTGGATCATGTCTTTTAGATATAGCATCCCATTTTCTTACAGAGGGACCAGTCCCTTCCTCTGCTCCCCCAGTGATATCCCTATTCCTCCAGATAGGGAAGCGCACATCGATAATACTCACGGATTGCAGGAGTGTAAAACTGGATGAATGTAGTATCAGGTTATGGGTAGAGCATGTTTGATCATGACCAGTATAAAGGATCATGAGATCCCTCTTTGATGTAGCATCTGTTTTTCCATGTGAACCCATTGTGGGATTCCCTGTTGGTTTTCAAAGTCTTCAACATGTATGCCTCATGGGACAGTTGAGATGCAAACCAGTAGGATTTAAGGTGTGGAAGGTGCAATCCACCCCTCTTTGTCACAGCATGAATTTTGGGGGCCTTTAGATATGGCGTGTGTCCAATCCAGGTGAATTGTCTGATGTTCCGGTCAATGTCCTGTAACAGCGCCGTAACATAGTCATGACAGGGGTCAGCAGTAATGCTTCACATGCGAACCAGTTTACTTTATAGCCTAGAACGGATGAGAAGGAGTCAATCACATCCACCAGGACCAGTATGGAGTCCAAAGGTTCCAACAGAGTCACAAATATATAATCCGTATAATAAAATGTCTTTGCTCCCCCACTACTGTCATTATTCCCTGAATGGCCAGTGTGATCCGTATGGTCAACCCCAGCAGTTCAAGCACCAAGAGAAATAGACGGGAGAGTGAGCATCCCTGTCTTGTTCCCCTATTGGTGTTAAAGAAGGGGGATAGGAAGCCTGTGCAAGACGCTAAAGCAGTGGGGAAACCATACATCGAACAGACCTCATCTACGAATGGTGGTCCCAGGTCCATCATCGTCATGACTCTGAATACATTTGGACACTTTATGCAGTCAAAAGCCTTTTCTGCATCCAAGGAGACAAGAATCTTTTCGCTCTTTCCTAGCTGGACCTGCCAAAGGAAGTGGCTGACAGTTTTGAGTCTTGTAGCTAGAATCTTAACCAGGATCTTCATATCTGTATATAGGAGCAAAATTGGTCTGTAGTTGGCACAATAAAGGGTGTCCCTGCCTGGCTTGGGTAGAATAGCAATCCTGGCTGTGGTGAGAGAGTGGTCTCAGTGGTTATTTCCTGGAACATCTTCCCCAAAAGGAGCACAATGATCACTTTGTTGGTCTTATAAAACTCTATTGGGAAGACATCATCCATGGGGCTTCTGCAGTAGCCATGGCGTCAATTGCATGTACCTCTTCATCATCACTAATCTCAATCCCAAGTGCAACCTCCGGTTCACTCCTGAGTGTCGATAAATTAATCCACCAATAACCTCCTTTTACACCTGTAAGTCATCAGTTGCCTCTGAGGAATATAGAAGGCCATAAAAGTCAGTGTATTCCCAAAGTATTTAGTAAGAAGTTCACTATGTGTGTTTCTAATGGCAGGTATGGTGTAATGTGAGGTAGTCTCTTTTAATTGGGCAGCTAATATCCTTCCAGCTTTTTTCGCCTCATTCATAAGGCCTCTCGTTTAATTGAAACAATGCTATTTCTGCTTGTGTGGTGTAAAGTGTGTTGTCATATTTGACTTTGAACAAGCCTCTAAGGCACGTGGAAGTTGGCGCTGTCATACACCTTCGTCAACTGATGTGTGAGAGTGGTCGATCTTTATTGTGCGTCTTCCTACCTTTTTTAAAAAGTGGTGAATCCCTTTATCATTTTGTCTCTGAGACATGCCTTCCCCGCTGCCCAAATCAGTTGAGTGGATGGGACAGTGACAGCGTGATCAAGATATCTTTTTTGCAAGTAGGTATAAAACTGCCACTTATCATCCAAAGTATTATTTCTTGCAGTATTTGGGAACCATCTGGCCATGGGGGGCTTCAGGAGGGCAAGATATGAATCCAGGGTAATCAAGTTATGATACAATGTACCGCTGGGGAGTATGAAGGCCGAAACCAGGTTACGGGCTAGCGCCAATGACATGAGGAAAAAGTCTATGCATGAGCAAGTGCGTTGTGCGCAGGAAATCAACATATATTCCCTATCATGGGTGCATCAGTTGCTATTGGCCTAGTAATGTATGGTCATTAATGATGTCAAACAGAATATGCCTATCACATGAACATCTGGTGTCCGGAGTCCCTCTTTTCTCTACATGAGTGTCCAGGTGGTGGTTCCTGTCACCTTCTATCAGAAGTTTTGATTTGCAAAATGAGTGCAAAAGTCTACATAGGGTGATGAAGAGGTCTGCGCTAACAGGACCAGAGGGACTACCTATCCCAGACTGCTTTGTGGCCCCAGGAGGCGGCCATCTTGTGCATCACCTACTCACACTTGGCAGATCCAACGAGCGCTATAAAGCGCGAGGGGGCATACCGCAGCGCGGGACGCGCTAACAGGACCAGAGGAACTACATATCCCAGACTGCTTTGTGGCCCCAGGAGGCGTCCATCTTGTGCATCACCTGCTCCCACTTGCCACATCCAACGAGCACTATAAAGCGCGAGGGGGCATACCGCAGCGTGGGACGCGCTAAAAGAACCAGAGGGACTACATATCCCAGACTGCTTTGGGCCCCAGGAGGCAGCCATCTTGTGCATCACCTGCTCCCACTTGCCAGATCCAACGAGTGCTATAAAGCGCGAGGGGGCATACCGCAGCGTGGGACGCGCTAACAGGACCAGAGGGACTACATATCCTAGACTGCTTTGTGGCCCCAGAAGGCGGCCATCTTGTGCATCACCTGCTCCCACTTGCCAGATCCAATGAGTGCTATAAAGCACGAGGGGGCATACTGCAGTATTTGGGCACCATCTGGCCATGGGGGGCTTCAAGAGGGCAAGATATGAATCCAGGGTAATCAAGTTGTGATACAATGTACCGCTGGGGAGTATGAAGGCCATTATAGTGCTCGTTAGATCTGGCAAGTGGGAGCAGGTGATGCACAAGAAACCCCCTGAGTTTGGCTTTTTGCCTGAGCCATCTCGAACTGTTCTGTCCCCCTTAGTCCTCCCTCAACTATCATCCTAGGCCCCTGTCTCGTCCCATTAGACTGCCACAGAAATGGGCAAAAGAAAAGCAATCAAGGGTGGGGTTGGGGCTGGGGGGAAAAAGCACAAGAAAAACTTCAAAAAGTCGGGCTGTAATGAAGTACTTGATTGTATTGATAACCTTCCAGCTGATTGCGGGGAAATATTAACTTCATCACCCGGCACCGACCAGCCATTGAGTCCCAAACCGTGCCCTGCAACCTAATCATTGACTAGTAAGCAGGGAAGCATACTCAATATGTTTAACAAAAGCCAGGGTACGGGTGAGGACCAAGACTAGCGCAGTGCCCCCCAACCCCGCAGATTCAGTCCCCAGCCCCTTTTCCCTTCACAACCCAGCTATAGAGCCCCCTCTGTCACTTGTCTCTTGTACCAATCGTTTTCATCTGTTATCATGTCCCTCCGATCCACCTACAATTCAGGATCTCGCAGTTTCACCTGCCCAGGCCAGGCCAGAAAGCTTTGCTAATATCCAGTCATCCCTCCCTCCCCCAAACGACGACTTGGCAGGTTGCATACAAACACTCAGGGCTGAAATAGCAGCCCTTAAGTGCATAATAGGCGACCTTACGGTCACAGTGGGGCGCCTTATGGAAGAGAGAGGAAGAACAGCTAGGGAAGGTGCCACCACCCCAGCCCAGACAAACACTACCACTCTGACTCTACCTGTTCCCACCATGCTCCATCACGCCAAACACTTTCGAGGCCCCCAGGTTCTCTACTTGTGGAACCCATCCCTAGGACTTTGGTCGGAGCCCGTATATTGTGTTCCCGTACACCAGCAGGCGTGCAAACTGACTATCCTCCCACTAACCCCGAGAACACAAGTTCCAACTCCACACCCCTCACTTTAGGGGAGGGCTGTCGCTCTGGTATTACATATTCTCCTAAGACTACCACTCTCCCTCCCCGGAAAATCTTTATGACCAACGTACCTAGATCTAACTCTCAGGGGGGGAGGGAAGGTGAGGATTCCCTGATTAACCAAGTCACCCATTGGATTCGTCATAGCAGAGGATGTCTTTCAGTAATTAGGAAAGATATTCTTAGGACCAGACAACACCGGTCCCAGAGCTCACTGTTCGATTGTATTGAGCTCCTCCTAGTAAACAGGCAGCTAGCCTATGACTTAGTAGCCTTAGATCATAGAACTAACCCCCCGGGTGGGTCCACCATGCAGTTTAAACTCGAGCCACCCACTCCACTTTGTGTGACACCCTCCCTAGTGACTCTAGACCAAGACACTGTCTGTTCCATGATTGATTGACCATCCAAGATTGAGGTGCAGGCTCCCCAGGTTAGACCTGATAGTAGCATAAGCTCTGACAATTGTTCCCGCACCGATAGTCACTCAGCGGTCATCACTGACCAGACACACAGGACGGTCTCCACTGCTTCCCTCAACGTCACCACACTAGTCACCTCAGATCTTCATTTAAACCTACTCCCACTATCCAACTCCCTGACCACCGGCCAGAAAGTAAAGATTGTCTCATGGAATGTGGCAGGCATAAAATCCAAGCTTCCGTTGCCGCACTAGAACCTTTTAATCGACCAATACGTATATGTATCTTCCAGGAGACCTGGCTAATTGAACCTGCCCATAAACCCGGCCATGCAACCTACCATATACCCGCCGCTCCCAGCAAGGGGGGTCTCCTAATTTGGGTACAAATCGCACTACAGTGTGTAGTGAAACTGATACCCACCGACACCCCTGACATCCTTGGTATTAGCCTCAAGGGAACAGGGCCCACTGCCACTGACGTTTTTAACATCTATGCCAGGGGGAGAAGAGGGACCAACCGCTCTGTGACCCTGCAGTCCCTAGAGACCCAACTGGGTGAACGACCCTCCAAACATTCCCTTATTGTAGCAGGGGACTTTAATACCACCTTTGAACCCCTTGGTCTGGACCATATGGGTGATCTCAGGGAAGAAGATAACATTTGGCACATACCCAGTTTGGAGCTCCCCCCCATTAAGAAGTGGCACTCGGCTGCCCTTCAACTTAACGCCCTGACCCTCGGCCAAGGTCTGAGGGCTGTAAATGGAAGAACCAAATCAGATAAGCATGCCACCCATACGTTCACTGGTTCACAGGGGAAGAGCTGCATCAACTATATATTGATGGACCTTAGATATTGGCACTTGGTTGATGACATGGTAGTCCGGACCTGAACGGACAGTGACCACAATCCACTCTGTCTCAGTTTAGAGTCACAGTGGGGCAGGGCGCCCCCAGCAACAACCACTACCAAGCTAACCAAAGTGGTTCAGGCTGAAAACAACAGACGGCGACTTAGATGGAACAAGGTGATCCCGCGAGACGACATTCTCTCTTCCATCGATTTGGACCTGACACTTTGTGTATCATTGTTATCTACCATGGGAGAGGATGTGGGAAGCTGTTCCTCCCTAACTGATGTTCATACTGAGTTTTTCCAAACATTGGAACTGTTCCTATTCCTGCCAGCTGCTCACAATTCCTGCAGTGCTTCTCCCCGCGAGGGGGTTAATTGGTACAATAGGGACTGCCGACTGGCACGAGCAAGGCTAATTAGCGCAATCAAACATAAGGATGTCACCCGAGTTAGGTCTCTGGGCAACCAGTACAGACAGACGTAGAACAAGGCCAGGAAAGACTGGGAGGAGGAAAGATGGAGCCTCCTGAGGGCTGTATGTGAACGCAGGGACTCCAGATTTTTTTGTGCCATAATAAGCCAAAGAAACCTAAAGGGAGCCCCTGCAATTGGCAATAACATCCTGCCCTCAGATTTGTTCCGCCATTTTAACTCCCCCTATAATGTCGAAAGCCAACTCGTAACCATCTCAGTCCAACCCCAGCCAAGTACCTAGGGGGATTGTCTGTTCAACTTCGGAGACATCCGAGTAGCAATTGACAACATAGTTTGATTGAAAGCTCCTGGCCCTGACTGCATCCCTGGAGACCTCTTCCTTTACAACATCGACAAATGGGCCGCGTACATTCTCCTTCTATCCAATGCGATTGTCAGGGGAGCTCCCATTCCTGAGTCCTGGAGGGGTGCCGAGGTAATACCCATTTACAAGAAAGGCGACAGGTCCCTACCCGCCAACTATAGGCCCATTAGCCTTATGGATACAGTACAAAAGGTATTCTGTTGTGCACTACTATCGAAAATCCAAGATTGGATCAATAAGAACGGCATTTTATCACCACTCCAGGCTGGCTTTAGGTCCAAAACAAGCACCATAGATCAGGTTTCAGGTTTCTGCTCTTGTATTGGAAGGTCGTAGTGACAGGGAAGGGGGGTCTCTATGTAGCCTTCATAGACCTTAAATCAGCATTCGATCTGGTCCCTAGAGGTAAACTTTGGGAGGTCCTCATGACCTGGGATGGGTATGCCCCCAGGGCTTCTGAATACAATAATCCGACCTCACGAGGCTAACTATGCAAAAATACGCTGGGGGAACCAGGGCGATCTCACCAATCCGATCCGAGTAGTCAGGGGCGTTCGGCAGGGCTGCGTACTAGCTCCCACTCTTTTTTCCCTTTATTTGAATCAGGTCATCGATCATCTCACCTTGCAGCCCTCTGATGCACCAGCCTAGGCAACGAAAAGATCACAACACTTCTGTTTGCAGATGACACCCTGATAGTATCCAAAACCCTGATGGGCCTCCAATCCTCGTTGAATCGATTTAATGATTTCTGCTCCACGAGAGGCTTAGAAATAAACACCTCTAAAACCAAGTTCATGGTCATGAACCCCCACAGGTCACATAGGGGGAACCTTTGCCTAGGTGGGTCCAAACTAGAACTAGTCAACACCTTTGATTACCTGGGGATCAAACTATCAGACTCAATGTCCTGGAAAGCCCATATCAACTCCACATCATTAAAATTCAGCCAGTTAGTGGGTGTCCTTTTAAGGGAGCACCATGCCTCATCATCACGACCAATAGCTTCTGCTCTCCACATCTATAACATGAAGTCCATTAGCGCAGTTATACGGGGCTGAACCCTGGGGCTTCGAGGATGTAAGGGAACTCACCTGTATCGAGAGTATAGAGAATATGTTTATGAGAAAACTCACCTCTCTGCCCCCAAGCACCCCGCTTCTTCCTCTACACATGGATGTGGCCTGCAAACCCCTAGGCGCTATAGCTGGTTTAGGCTACTGCTGTTCTGGAGGAGAATCATTGCAACTCCCGAACTTTCTCCCTATGCCACCGTGTTTAGGGAAGTTTGCTCTTTGGATACCTCCAACAAGATCAGGTGGATCCACTCAGTTAAGTCAGCATTGATTGCCATTGGGATGGGAAACTCGTGGAATTTTCCACACACAGGGCCACTACCGACCAAAGACGGAGTGAAGTCCTGCTATTGGGAGTGGGTATCCCAGTCCATATCTCGCTCGCTCTCACTAGGGCGTCTATCTAGCGAGTTTCTGGACTTCAAATCTACCTGGTTGTTAGAACCTTACCTGGACTGCATTTTAGATCCGACCGATAGGAAGCTCTATTTGCATTTCAGATTTGGTTCCCTCCCTCTTAATACCTTTACCAGCAGATGGCAAAACAAGGCCCCAAGTAACAACTTATGCCCCTGCTGTACCCTGTACCAGGAGTCAACAACCCACCAATGAAGGAAATGGCTCACGCCAACTTGCAAACGGCTTGGGACCCGAGATCATGCTGTGGCCATGAGAATCTTAAAATCAGACTCCAGTCCGCCCATTGCCATTGCAGTTGCCAAATTTCTCGGGGGAATTTGGTGCACCAGAAGGAAATCGACTAAGACAGTTTAGCCCCAAGTCTTTGTAGTTATACATGTCTATCTTTGTCCCAATACTGTATCTTGGAAATGTGTTATGCCATATTCTTTTTATTGAACTGCATTTCGTGCACTATTGTTTTTCTTATTTATTTCAACCCAACCTATTTTATGAATTCTAACCCATTATTTATTGTGGCGCTATGCGACTTTTATGGCACTGGATGCCAAAATAAAGTTTTTATGATGAGGTCTGTTTGTCCCTGAATAGTTCATAAAGGGAGCCTATAATCAGTGTTTTGTGTTGCACTCCAAATTTATCAAAGACATACCTGCCCTAGCGGACGATCCAGGAATATATGTTCTGGAATGCTAAAGATTTCCATCCAGGAACATATGCTCCAGAATGCCAAAGATTTTTGTAGAAGGATGGCAACTCCACCCTTTCTGTGTTCTAAGGGAGTTGTGTGGGGGCCAGATGGTAGTTGGTGGCAGTCTGTAAGGATTATCCTGCCCACCTAGTCTCATCTGAGTTTAGCGTGTTCTCTGTCCATCAATGGGTTTATTGCACCAGTGCTACATGCGGGCACCATGTTTTAGGAAAATATAGGATTGTCATTGTCCTAATAAAGTGTGACAAGCCATTCAAGTTAGTTGAATCCAACATCAAAGTTTGTGCCGTTGGGTGGTTGTGTAAGCAGCAGACTGCAAATCTACCAGTAAGGGGGAGAGGAATAGGTCAGAGAATGTACATGTTCAGAGTCAAAAACGTGCCTCTGGGTGCCTTTCCTCCCTTAGATAACCATTGCTGAGGTGAGGTGGGGGGAAAAGGAGGAACTTAGCTTGTCTGTGGGTCAGAGAGGATGCTCAGCAGCCTGTTATTGTCTGTGGGCCCCTAGCCCCATATGCAGCCAAGTGTTGGGAAATGTCTGAGGTGAGAGAATCCATTCTCCCTCCTGCAAGCTGAAGTGTGTCCTGCATATCCTGATAGTTCTCCCTGAGCTAGACTGGTGGGAGGAGCTGGCATTTGCCCCTGAATAGGACTGTGCCTGTCCTTACACAAAGCAGTCCCCAACCCCCTGGAGTGTGTCTGGGGCCTGGGGTCAGGGCAGGAAAGGCAGGGTCCTATGCACTACAAAGACTTCTCTTTGAAGTATGCCTACTGCAAAGACAGAAATAGGTATAAGTACTGGACCTCCGACCCCACAAAGTTGGAACACTTCTAGACATTCTGCCAGGAAGGAGAGCTGGATGCTGTAGGAGTGACTGCCACTCTGTCTGTTGCTTTGTTGTGCTGGCCTGCTGCTTGCTGCTTCTGTCCTGGGATTGAAAGCACTGGACTTTGCTTTCTACATCCTACTTTCCAAGGTTCTCCAAGGGCTTGAGTTGAGGTTGCCTCCTGTTAAGAAGTCTCAGGGGCATCAGAGACTTCATCTGCCAGCACCTGGGCTCCTCTGCTGGGAGCCCTATCCTGCCAAGTGGTGCCAAATCAAGTCTGGGCCCTTGATGGAGTTTTTTGGTGCTGCAAGAAGAAAATCCATGCATCGACTCACTGCATCATTCCGAAATGACACACTGCTGAAAGAATTTAATGCATCGCTGCTGCCTGCACTGGAGCTTGGTCCCCACTTGACACAACAACCAAAGTTTTCCACGCAAGACCCAGCTTTCTGTCATAGTGCATCAGAAGAACCACTGCTGTGTGAGTTTCGAACACCGCATCACAGGAGTCCCTGACACACCGCCCTGACTCTGACGCAGAGCCTGCTTCATTGCTGTGAGATCGACACATTGTGGCTTGACTTCTGATGCATTACCGATGCATCGTCCCTGGGCACCATTTTCTTCATGGACACCGCAGTAAGGAACCAATGCTTCATGCCGCAAACGATGCATCACCTCCCCTGTGGCAGTAAGGAACCAATGCATCACCTCCCCTGTGGCAGTAAGGAACCAATGCATCACCTCCCCTGCCTAGCAGTAAGGAAGTACATCACCTCCCCTGCGACAATAAGGAACCAATGCATCTCTGGCTTTTTCGATGCATCACCTCCCCCGTGGACCGCCTCATCTTTGTTTCTGTTGCATCTCAGGCACTTTGCTTCAGTCAAGTGATTCATGGATTTCAAGGAACTATAATTGCATTTAACCTTTTAAAAGTGAAGTCTTTGCTTGTGTATGTTGTATTTTTGTTGTCTTGGTCTTGTTTTTCTCAGATAAATATAGGTTATTTTTCTAAACTTGTGTGGAGTACTTTCTGGTGTTTTCACTGTGTTACTGTGTGTGTACAAATAATGTACACATTGCCTCTGAGATAAGCTTAGCTGCTTGTGCCAAGCTACGAAGAGGGTGAGCAGGGGTTATCTTAACTGTGCTACTCCCTAACCCTGACTAGAGTGAGAGTCCCTATTTGGACAGGATGCAAACCACTGCCATTTACAGAGGCCATTTCTAACAGGAACCTTGTGGAGTAAACACACAGTGATATAAGTAGTGGGAGGCAAAAGGATACTGGAACAGGAAGAAACCCCCACTGGCTCTGGGCAGGTTACTCGCTGTTGTATAATGTGGGGGGTCGCCATCTGATGCCTATTCCTGCATGTGAACAAGCATGAACAGCTCCCTCATGTCCATCTGTGCAAGAAAATAACAGGAAATAAGAGACGGGTGGTCCCTTTCCTGGTACTGCGAGTCATCCGTGTTGCAATTAAGATTTTAAAGGTGAATAGGACTTGTCCCAAGGTTCGCTTTGGCCCTTTGGTGCATGCCTGCTCACCAATGACCACAGTTGAGTGGCTTTTTCCAGTCTCTGGCGCTCGTCATGACCGTCATTCGCATCGTGGAGGGGAGGCAAGTCAGGTGTTAACATTGAAGACCATAGCCGAGGTGTCTAGGACATCCAGAAATCTCTCCAAATCCTCTGATTCATTGTGCTTCTTCATCCTTCTATCCACTGTGATGATCATTGTGGCTGGTTTCAATAGGCCATAGTTGATGTCTGGTCGCAGGCCTAAGAACAACTACCACTTTTGGTTACTGTCATGAGACAAATAAGCAGAGAGATACATTTGGTGGGAATTAAACTGGTAAAGGCCATTCTTTTTTGCTGCTGTGATGATCTGCTTGGCCTGCTGGTGTCTGGGAGTGGGATCTGAACCTGTAAGACCTCTAGAACCCTAAAGGGGGTGTGAACATGAGAGCAAGCAGGTGTGTTAGTGATTGGCCAAGAAAGGTGATCATGTTGTCCCCCTCCAACTTCTCAGGCATGCCTGTGATGCACACATTACCGTGCCTACTTCTGTCTTCCAAATCAATCACCTTGCACTGCAGGGCCCATATGTCAGGAGACCATTCTGGCAGTTTATCAATCTGGGCCTCTATTTACTTCAGTTTGTCATGTATTGTGTCTGGTGATGAAAAGAGGCAATGTCCAAGCATAGGGAATGAATCTCTGATGCAGCTTTTGACATTCCATCAACTACAGTGCCCATGGAGGTTGTAATGTAAGTGATCTCCAGTAATATAGTGTCCAGGGCTGAGGATTAAGTTAAAGCTTAGTCCAACACCATATCACCTTGACCCATTGGGACCTGTGGTTTAGTATTAGAGAAAGCTTCTGAAAAGAGGAGTTGTTGTATAGCGTTCTGTTTAGACATGTGAGGTGGTTGAGTACATCTGTTCCTGGATTCAGCATCTGGCTCTGGTCTCCCAGCTGGTCCGGGTATCTCAGTGATGTCCCTGCATCCCTGCCAGCCAGGAGTAGATGCCACTAAGCACAGGGCTGCTGCCTGCAGTCCCTTTGAGCAAAATTCACCCAGGCAATTCATGCCAGTGTAGGAGTGGTAGGTAGGACCATGAGCCCCATGACCACAGCTGGAATGTGGAGGGGGGGTCAGCACCATCAAAATTCCTAGTCCGTCAGCCCTCCAATAGGTTACACACTCTGATGCTGTGGCAATCTCTGAAGCTGAAGAGCTTGTTATCCCTTGCCGCTTATGGGAAACCAATGTGTACAGTTGAGGTGGCCTCTGGGACGCAATTGCTGAATCAGAGTGTCCTTTATGGCATAACTCTCGCTGTCCTGCCCGCATCAGCCATGGGGTACTCTGGAATCTCATGACAGAGCCTGGCAGTATATGTATTGAAAAATTGCATTTCAGTTAGGACACATTACAGTCTATTATAAAACACAGCAAAAGCACTCTATCGTCCGGGCCTGTCACATCAAGGGCTTCATCACGCCAACAGCAACTCCAGCAACATCACCTCAACCCAAGAACTATGCAAGGACCTCTCAGATGTATTCTGCAGCAAAATAACAACCATATTCAGTAACTGCAACCCACAACTGGACCCCATTAGCCTTAAAATAAGTCTCCCAATTTTGGACAAAAGCAACACTCAGACCTCATGGATGACCATCATCACAGAGGAAACAACAGAAATCATGAAGTTCAACCACTCCGGGGCACCATTAACCCTTGACCCCACCATGTTTTCAAAAAAGGATCAACCCCTTGTTGGCAAAGCACTCTCGACCATCATAAACACCTCCATCAACACAGCTACCTTCCTGAAAGTCTGGAAGCATGGAGTCAGCAAAGGCCTCCTGAAGATGCCCTCAGCAGACCCTACCAAGTTCGCAAATTACCATCCAAACTCCTGCCTATAATACCCAGCCAATATTCTATAAAAAGTCAACAACAGAAGCCTCACTGACCACCTCAACACCATACAATCAGAATTTACACCAACCCACAGTACAGAGACAGCCCTCATCTCACCAATGGACATCATCCCAAAAGATTCTCCGCAGAGGAGAAACCACAGCCCTCATCCTACTCAACCTCTCTGCAGCCTTTGACACAGTCTTCCATCCAATTCTGATCAAACAACTGCACAAGGCAGGCATCCAAGCATCTGCCCTCCAATGGATATACACCTTTTTCACTGGAAGAAACCAAATGGTCATCATGCCACCATACTCCTCAGAAGCGGGGGAACTTGTTGATGAGACCTGCAGGGCTCCCTGATAAGCCTGACCCTCTTCTACATCTACCTGGCCCTACTGGGAGATGTCATCTGCATACACAACATCAGCTTACTCACCTATGCTGATGAGATGCAACTGATGCTGTCTGTCTCAGACATAACACCCAGCACCAGGAACAACTTCAACTTGTGCACGACTGAAGTGGCCTCCTGGATGAAGTCCAGTTGCCTTAAGTTAAACACAGACAAATCAGACGTAGTGAGTTTTGGAAAAGATGCCTTGCTGTGGGTCTCCCCCGGTGACCTGCAGAACTCACCCCCACCCCCAGACCCAGCACACAAGCAAGAAACCTCAGAATCATTAACAACATTATGTTGTACGTCTTCCCAGGTCGACTCAGTTACCACTTCCTCCTTCAACAACCTGTGGATGATGAAAAAAGATATTCCAGTGGCACAGCCAAGCTTTTATGAAAAATATATTGAACCACGAGAACACCCTCAACAAAGGAATCACCAACCAACTCATGAAAAGAATCCAGACCATCCAGAAAACAGCAGCCAAACTGGCCCTCAACCTCCCACTCTGAGTAGATGTCACACCACACATTAGGTAACTGCTTTGGCTCTTGATACATAAACGCCCACCCTCCAAGCTTTTCATCTACACATACAAAACACTACACAACACAGGCTCTGTCTACCTGAACAACTGTGTACAGTTCCACCAACCCTCCAGGTGCCACTGCTTCAGTGAACTTTATTAGCACATGTCCCATTGTCCCATGCTTACGCAAAGCAGGTCACGAGATTACACCTCCACTTACATTGCGTCCAAAGCATGTAACAACCTCACACACCACATTAAAGCCTTTCACCCCTTCTTGAATTGTACAAGAAGCTGAAAACCTGGCTCTTCAACTAAGTCCCATCAAGGCAAGGTGTAATCACCTGCTAAGCATCAGAATACCCTCAGGCACAATAGTATGCTCTATAGGTACACAAAACATAACATAGCACTAGGGGAGAGCATCAAGGGCTCTTTGCCCCAGGGCCGGTGCTTTTTGAGCTCCACTGTCATATTACAGGTGAGCAAGTAATAAAACAAAACATGTGACCTTTATTTTCTTGATGTAGCTAACACCTCTACGTGGAACCAAAAAGATGATCTACAAAAGATGTGCCCTCCAGCCTCACTAAAACATCAGACATGCCTTCTGTTGTTGGAAAGAACATTATAGATGTAGTAGCGATTGACATCCAGTAAATCACAGAAGCTTCTTTAGAAAGTGTAATGAAAAAGTTAAGTTTAAAGCTTTGTTTGAACACATTCAAGCTGTTCCTTATGAACAATGCTTAGTGATTTAAACTTAATTTTCAGCACAATTGGAAGCCAGTTTAAATCAGAAGTGGCTGACAAATTGCTATTATTCCATTTAAGCCAAGGTATTATATGCACTGCTACACTTTGAAGATGTTGCAATTATTACAATAGAGCTTTGCCAATGCTAGGATAGGAACATTTGTTAAAGCCATTTGGAGAAATAACATCCGAATAGCTTGAACCTCCTGTTTAGGGACGAGAGTTGTGGTTGTGCTGAAAAGCAATGAGAATTGGTGCTCTTCCCTATATAGGTAACAAAGAAAAACCATTGATGATGTGTATTGCCTTGAGGCCAGTATGTAACCTTACAGATTCCTTGTTACAACTCAATTGTGACACCCTTTAAATCTATGCCAAGTGCCTTATACATTTGCCTTATCAGCAGAGCCATCACCCTGCTGAGAAGAAAAAGCCATCAGGGCTTCTTGGTGTCAGTGTGTGAGCAATGCCTACCCATCCCATCTAGCCACCAGAAAAACACACCATCACCTGTTTGCAGCAGTTTAAGGGCCTCATTATGAGCGTGGGACCGCCACACTCGTGGTGGCGGTCTGACTGCCACCATTTTGGTGGTATGACCGCCACATTATGAACTGTCTGCACTACATCCAGAAAATAATGTTTTAAAGGGACCCACATCAAACTGGTACCATGACCTTAGACAGTAGCTCCACAACCCCAGTGTGGAAAGTGAGTATTAATTAGAGATCCAAACCCTCCCACTGTGTTAAAGTTCTAAGCTGCCTCACTGACCAAGAAAACGAGGGCTCTGCAGAGTGATGGAAGAGCTGCTGTGAGACCAGAGCTATTGTCTGCATCACAGCCTGTCTCCCAGAGGGACATCACTGCAGGTCTGAGCAATTGGCTGAATAAGCTGTGGGTCTGCCTAGCACCCAAACGTCAGCCTGCCAGCTCAGAAAGTGAAGGAGAGGGTCTTGTCCTGCAGGAGCAGATATTTTCCAGGAGAACAAGTCCAGACATGTTCTGGGTGCATGGAGCACTTAGAAGCCGACTGACATCAGGAGCATACCAGCCCTGACCCTAGACATGAAGGGGTCACCCATTTTCTGTGTACTTCAGTGGTGAACTACATGAGAAAATCTATAAACTGGATCAACAGTATGCTGTCCGTCACCATCACAAAGTATTCAGAGGACTGGCCAACATCTAGTTACTAAGTAAGGATCATTATTGCTGCCATAGCAAAGAACCTGCCCCATTGCTCAGGGTGAAACTACCAAAGACAAGCACGCACCTACCAGGCCTACCACAGTGTTCATCTAAACCACCCAAATAAAGAGCAAAGCCACCGCACAGAGTCCAGTACCACTCCAGGGTATGCTACGCTCTTGAACTGGACAACCACACCAACACCATTGGGAGCCATCCCATCTGCATACCTTTAGTCAGGTAGCATAGGGCATTGAAATGAAAGAATGAGAGACTGTGTTTTAAACTATAAAGATAGGTATGTTCTTAGAGAAGTAATGTTGTGAGCATCAGCTTTTTCTGCTCAAAATGTAAAGAACTGATCTATGAGTTGCCTTACATAGTTGTCATTTAGTAAACATGCATCTGTGCCTCTTGTTATCTATAAATTGTTATTGTTATTCTGGATAGCACAGATATTGGAGGCACCACAGGAGATTGGACCAGGGCATTAAAGCTAGTGAAACATTTCGCTAGAACCCCTAGACAGACTCATCAATCCCTGTACTGAACTCACACTATTGTGTGTTGTATTACCCTTTCATGTGAGAGTAAAGTACTTCTCTTTACATGAAAACAACCACTGGGCAGGACCATGAATTATTGTGCTGTTGTCTGACTGCTGAGTTCTGAGTCTTTGCACCCACACTGCCTGCCTGAGAATCCTTTGACTGCTCCCCTCACTACCCTCAGAGTCAAGTATGGAAGGGGAGTACTTGGCCCAGTTTGTATTCGTCATAGTTTGCTGTACTCAGGACACCAGAAGCAAACAGCCCTAGTACCGAGAGTTCTGGCCCATTAGCTCCATTATTCCGAGTGTCCCCCAAATGGGGTCTGTAAATATACTTTCCTTTTTTCTTACATCTTTTGTGTAACACAGAATAATATATCACTTGTAGCCCAAATAAACGTATATTGCAGTACAGTATCGAAATAGATGTGTTCCATTGGCAATTTGTTTTGAACGCAACTTTGTTTTCTGAGAAGCTTCTAAGAAACTCTCTTGATTTGTGTTTATTTTGATAACCTCTATTTTACTTCATAGAAAAACCATTTCATTCAAAGATTAGCTCTTTCCCTGTGTGCAGCTCATGACCTGACTCTTCCATTTCTATCTCTTTGTCTTCTAATTCTATTCACAGTTAACAAGGCAGAAAACCTCAAAAGCAGTACTAGAACTAGGATTACCCAAAAATGATGATCTGACATACAAAAATAACAATTTGCACAATATACTTTAAAATGGGAAACAGTCATTACAACATGGTTATTACCACACAGGACCATTACCATGAAGCCATTACCATGCATATACCTTCACCACACATGCCTTCACCACGATTATACCTTTACCATGCATGCCGTTACAACGAATTTCGTTCTAAAGACATGAATGGTAAAGGCATATGCATGTTAAAGGTTTTAAAGGTAAGTAATATTTTTTAAATTTTGGAAAGGCATGAGTGGTAAAGGTATATGTGTGGTAAAGGTTCAACAGGTAAGTATGAAGGGGCATATTTATACTCCGTTTGCGCCAAATTTGCGTCGTTTTTTTCGACGCAAAATCGACGCAAAACTAACTCCATATTTATACTTTGGCGTTAGACGCGTCTAGCGCCAAAGTTCATGGAGTTAGCGTCATTTCTTTGCGTGAACACCTTCCTTGCGTTAATGAGATGCAAGGTAGGCGTTCCCGTCTTAAAAAATGACTGCGATGCATAAGCGTCGTATTTATACTCCCGGGCAAAAATGACGCCCGGGAGTGGGCGGGACTAAAAAACCTGCATTTGCGCTGGATTTTAGCGCCTGGGTCAGGGCAGGCGTTAAGGGACCTGTGGGCTCAGAATGAGCCCAGAGGTGCCCTCCCAAGCCCCCAGGGACACCCCCTGCCACCCTTGCCCACCCCAGGAGGACACCCAAGGATGGAGGGACCCATCCCAGGGAACAAAAGGTAAGTTGTGGTAAGTGTTTTTTTTATTTTATTTTTTGGCATAGGGGGGCCTGATTTGTGCCCCCCTACATGCCACTGTGCCCAATGACCATGCCTAGGGGACAGAAGTCCCCTGGGCATGGCCATTGGGCAAGGGGGCATGACTCTTGTCTTTGCTAAGACAGGAGTCATGTTAATGGCGTCTGGGCGCCAACAAAAAATGGCGCAAATCGGGTTAAGACGATTTTTTTGCCTCAGCCTGACTTGCCCCATTTTTGGACGCCCAAACGCCATTTTTCCCTACGCCGGCGCTGCCTGGTGTACGTGGTTTTTTTTCACGCACACCAGGCAGCGCCGGTCGGCTAACGCCATTCAATAAATACGGCGCCCGCATGGCGCTTCAGAATGGCGTTAGCCGGCGCTAATTTTTTTGGCGCAAAACTGCGTTAGCGCAGTTTTGCGTCAAAAAGTATAAATATGGCCCGAAGTGTTTTAACTGTTATAACAAAACGCACGTATGCATAGACATATGAACTTCAAATTAAATGAGCATCTGAATTGTCAGAATGGCTGACTTATCAACCACCAGTACCATAATGCCTAGCAGGGTATAAACGCACAGTAGTGGAGATCGCATTGATAACAGACTCAGCAACAGCGAGCAATGCCGCAATGGTTGAAACGCGTTGGTATAATGCTGATGTCAATTAAACTAATTTGGAAACTAAAGCCACAGGGAGTGCAGAGTTATTTTGGTTTTGAAATTTAATTGGGGGTAATGGTCATATCTCCACGACTGCATCAGCAGCAAGATTGCGCCGTTTACAGGACCAGCGTGCTTTGAAATTGAAAAATAAATGGCAGCACCAGCCGTGAAGGGAACTTTTAAACATGTAAATCTCAGCAGAGGAAGACAAATGAGATTCCTATCTCGGAGTGTGCACTTAGCACTTGAAGACGAGGAGAGCATGGGAAGGCGTATACTTCAAATACCCTTGTAAAGTTCTGTAATGGAGGAACCTGGGACTGGCTCATGAAGTACGGGGAGCATATGTCCCTGAAAAATGTCCTTTCACTCCAATGCAACCCCAGGAATGATTGGGGTCGCATGGGTTTTCCAGTTATGCACGGCATGAAACAACAGTGATTTCCTAATTAAAAAGACTGGGTAAATGGAAGGAGTTGTTTTATGCATAATATACAGATTGCGTTATGTGCACAAATAATGGATTTGATATAAGAAAAGTGAAAACGTTTCACCACTGAGCAGACAGGTGAATCTCTGTACCTTCATATGATTTATGGACAATATTTTCACTAAACGCACATATGCATAGACATATGAACTTCAAATTAAATGATCATCTGAATTGTCAGAATGAATGAATTATCGACTACCAGTACCATAATGCCTAGCAGGGTATAAACACACAATAGTGGAAGTCACACTGATAACAGACTCAGCTACCGTGAGAAAGTCCGCAATGGTTGAAACGTGTTGGTATAATGCTGATGTCAATTGAACTAATTTGGAAACTAAAGCCACCGGGAGTGCAGCGTTAGTTTGGTGTCGAAATATATATATTTATATAAAGAGGTTTTAGGGGTTAGGGCGGGGGTACTGGTTTTTGGGCGGTGTGGGTGTTTTTAGGTTTTAGGGTGGGGTATGGGTTTTAGGGTACTAAAGGCATTTTTAGGTTTTAGGGTGGGTATGTGTTTTGGGGCGGTAAAAGGGGTTTAGGGTGGGTGTGGGTTTTTGGGAGGTAAGGACATTTTTGGGGTTTCAGGGTGTGTATGGGTTTTTAGGAGCTTAGAGTGTTTTTAGGCTTTAGGGTGGGTATGGGTTTTTGGTGGTGAAGGCATTTTTTAGTTTTCGGGTGGGTATGGTTTTTTGGGGGATAAGGGTTTTTAGGTTCAGGGTCAGTATGGGATGTAAGGTGGTAAGGGAATTTTTCGGTTTTAGGGTGGTATGGGTTTTTAGGGGATAAGAGTAATGGTAGGGTTTAGGGTGGGTATGTGTTTTTTGAATGGTGAGGGCATTCTCAGCTGTTAGGGTGGGTATGGGTTTTTGGGTGGTAAGGGGTATTTAGGGCGGGTATTAGTTTTAGGGTGGTAAGGGCATTTTTAGGGTTTAGGGTGGATAGGAATTTAGGTGAAAAGGTGTGTGTACATATAAATATATATACATATATATATATATATATATATATATATATATATGTATATATATTTATTTTTCAAAATCAAATTCCACCTTCCGAAATAAGAAAAGGCGAGTCACTCCAGTAGCGGTGCAAAAGTTTCCTTTTACACCACTACTGGAGTGGCTCATCTTTTCCCATTCTGAATGTATTGGGCAGTGGCATCTGCCGGCAACCCGACCCGTGTGGTGAGGCGTCCTTTGTACGCAATTAGAGTTGTGCATATACATATATATATATATATATATATATATATATATATATATATATATATATATATATATACACACATATAATTTAAAATATATATTTGCAAACATATACATATATAAATATAAGTGTTTTTTGACTTGCCTATATCTTTAGCACCGTTTGATGAATCTTCATGAAACTTTCCCAAAAAAGTGACCCGATGATACTTGTTGCGCACAGAAAGTTTCAGGGTGATCCGTTAAGCAGGGCCAAGAAAAAAGGGGGGGGGGGTCAAAAAAGTTGTGTTTACCATGTTAATTCCCAAAGGACCTTTAGGCATGACTACAGCTCAAACCACTGGATGGAATTACACCAAATTTGGCAGAAAGCTAGCTTTCGGTAGGCAGATTACGTTTTCACTTATCTGTGTAATGTCGCGACCACTTCACGAATATCAGCGACAAAAAATGGTCATCCACTCAGACAGTGACACACCCACTCACAGACCCACTGAGACTCTCATGGACCTACTCACTAACCCATTCAGACTCTGACGCACCCACTCACAGACCTACTCAGACACTGACACACCCACTCACAAACACACTCAGACCCTCATGCACCCACTCACAGACCCACTCCGACACTATAAATCGTGTCCTCTCCATGTACTGTTAATTACCCCACAAACTACAGCACTCATGACATCTTTGATAACGTCACTGATAATATTAATGTAATATATGCAGTAAAAGTTTTTACAAAAACAATGTGCATGGCGTGGGCGCGAGTTACTTTAGGGCACAAGCTATAGTTACTTGAGAGAACTCTAACTATAACAGGTGAATTTATATGGGTTTGAACATTTAAAAATGTGACCTAACTATAACGTCCCTTTAACCTTTGTTTTTTTCAGTGAATTTCTATGTTTTTCTAAATTTTGTTTCCTAACTATAACGTCCCTGTAACCTTTGTTTTTTTCAATAAAAAAAAAATATATATATATATATATATATATATATATATATATATATATACATGGGTTATACTTACCAGTTTACCTTTTACCACACATATGCCTTTGCCAACCATGGCTTTACAAGTAAATTTTTGAGGTAAAGGCATATGCATGGTAAAAACTTTCATTGTAAATGCCTGTATGGTAATGACACATGAGCTGGACTGCCCGCATTGTAAAGGCATGCGTGGTAGTTGCATGCGTGGTTCCATCATACAACCCTTTAAAATGGATCATAGAGTTCTATTATATTAATACTGAATACACTGTCATATGTGTGTCTTAGAAATCCCTTCTTACGTGACATAAGATTTATCACATATCATGAAGAACACAAGCTGCTGCTGTCCAAAGATGGTTGCTACTTTGTGCTCACAGGAACTATTGGCCTGGTGAAAAAAGCGATTGTATGGTCACAAAAGTCAAATTTGAGACTTTATGACCACAAAATGTCTTTTTTAAATTGTACAAAACCCAAGTTGCAATTCAGTAACAATTTTTATTTTAAAATAAATGCAGATTTGGCACTTGGAAAGGATGTCCCTTCCAAATACCAATTCTTTAACTTATGTATTAATGTTTTACTTTACGACCAAAATCTGGTTGTAAAACAAATTCAAAATAGTTGTAACCATTCACAAACGGTAATGGGCTCCCATGGGACCCCTTCCTCTTTGTGAATGTTGACAAAAGCATATTTCACAAACAGGCAGCGATCATGCATATTAATGAAGGAGGTTGCATAATATGTAGGTTGGCTCACAAAATACCAATACATAAGTTAGAAGCTGGTGCGAAAATTGTGATCACTTTGACCAACTTCATTTCTGTAGATTATATATATAAGAAATAAGAAATTGCAAATTGTTTGCTAATATTTCTTATGTGGATCCCATTGGTTATTACGTCCCTTCAGGCCAATCTGTACATGTCAAGAGTCACAAAAGATAGTTTGGAAGGCTCTTCCCCTATTAAAATCAGCACAGAGTGCACCAACGTTATGCACTTACTTGAACTATCATCAACATATATAATGCAAACATAGAGTGCTTCCGCTTGAGTGTTACTTTTGAATAAAAGTACTTGTTGTTTTCATGTTGGCATGTTATCACTCAAAGAGAAAATTATTTCTTGATAAATAACACTTAATAAATATACTGCAGTTACATATTTATTCATATATTTCTTCAAGGGAACGTTTGTTTCCTACACAGAATCTGTTGATTGTAGCGGAGAGAAGCCTTTTTCTCAAAATAGTTACAATGTTGAAACAAAAATAATTCCTTCCGGCTGCTGTTGGTTGTGAGAACAATGCACCTTATGCTTTGCAGTAGAAGTCTGTAGGCAGACTAACATAGCTAATACTCCAATGGAAAGCAGCAGCTTGATGGTCAAACTACTCTGGGCTGCAGTTGTCCCCCCCAGCTCACTCAGGACCTCTAAGGCCAGGGTGCTGTGCTGAGGAGGGGTGTAGCTCGTGCCCCCGCCACGCACCACTGGGGCTGCAGTTTTTTTTTTTACACCGCTGGTGGGCTGATCTGATCCAAAATGTGAATGACACCTCATTCAAATTGCTGAGGAGAGTTGAGACGAAAAAGGCAACTACTGAAGGGGTATGTTTCACAGTCTCTTTTTGTACATTTTGTTCTTACTTTATGTGCACACAAAAAGGTCTGGTGTATTGCCAGCACTGAAAAAACGACACAGGGTACACCTATGTTCAACTTCAGTGCAATACAAGCCGAATTTGCAGTGACATTTGGCAGATCATTTTCAATTAACAGAATTTGTAGATTTTCTAACAGCAGATTCTAATCACTACTGGTAAATTTCTCTAGTTTGGTGGATTTTCTATAGAGATCATTTTATTAGTAGGGGACGGAAAATGGGGCGTAGAGAGCAGGTGGCTATGCAAAACATCTGAAATACCCACAAAGTCATAACTTTATTGGTATTGACAAACATTCTGCATAGCAATTGCATAAATATGTCACATTTACACTTGTGACATTTTTTACTACAAATTCTACTTATAGATTTCATGACGCACTCTCTGTTATCAACAAATACTCTAGGTCTCTAAATCAGATGCAGTAACCTTCTGACCTTTCTCAATGACATTAGATTCAGTGGCATTGTTATACAGTTACTACTGGAATAACAGGACTACATATTAGGAAGACAGAACTTCAGAATTTGGAGACTGAGCCCTTCTACACCATGAGAAGTGGTCAGCCCAATTCCTGGTTAGTTCACAGTGCCCCTAACGTTACCTGGGAGGAGGGTGATTATGACAATCTGAACATGCCACTCTGACACCCAAGGGAGTTGTGGAAACAGATCTTACCCTTTTGTTGTCTTAATCATGCATGCACAGGGAGAATACAAGAGAAATACAAGATACGTTTCAATATATTTATTGAAACAACTGTAGTCTTGCATAGAGGAAATGTACTGTACTAATTAGGCAGATGAAACAAACCAATATCCTCAGCATTACGAACATAGTGAAGCAAATAAACAATCCAAACACAGCATCTGTCCCAAGATGGATGGGGCTGGAGTTCCCCTCTGGGTCAGCGTATCATTTAAATAATCAAACCCACACTGTATTAGAGGCACAGCTGTGATGCAATGGTATGTCTTGATGTTAGAAGCTGTCAACGAATGGGCAACACAAGCGCTAGGATATCTTGTACTGTGTTCCTATCCTTAAACAGAACGCCCAGATTACATGTCGAGAAAGGCTAACTAAAACAAGCAACTCATACAATGTATTCTAAGCATATTATCGTACAAGCCTAAGTGTGTGAAATGTCACTGCTAACAGCGATGTCATCTAAAATGTGTAGCAAGTAAAATATAGCGCAAAATGGAGAACCAACCTAGGTCCAAAAGGGCCTCACTGCAGTTCTTCCGCAGAACAAAGCTGGGCTAACTCACCAGTGTTAGTCTTTGTGATCCAATAGAAACCACTGAAGAGGGGAAGAATTTAATTGTCAAAAGGCAAGAATTCAGATAGTAAGTGAATTGAGTAAGCCACACTTTTGGAAATAAGCCCAATGGGAAAATTAGGGAAAACAAGGAGGTGGAACCACCCAGAAAGGTGTACAAAGCTGAAGTGACACCCTCCTTGGAAAATCCTCCATCTTGGCTTAGAGGACAGGGACTGATAGGGTTAGGTCTGTGTCCCCCCTCCCCAAAGAAAGTGGACACCAGAAGGGTGTAGTCACCCTCAGGGACAGTAGCCATTGGCTACTGCCCTCTGACCCCTGAAACACCCATAAATCCAGGATTTAAGGGCTCCACTGAACCTGGTTTGTAAGATTCCTTGCGACCTTAAGAAGAAGCTAGAAGAAAAGAAGAAGGACTCTTAAGCCTACCCCCAGCAGAAAAGCCTGTAGACACCAACTGACTTGGCCCCAGCCCTACGGGCCTGTCTCCAGGTTCTGAAGCCCTGCAACCAGAAAGCAATGCATCTTGCAGGACCAGCGACCTCTTAAAAGCCTCAAGAGGACAGCCTGCCACGCGGAGGACCAAGAACTCCTGTTAACAGTGGCCCTGTCCAGAGAGAAACTCTAACAAAGGACTCCTGAACCACCCCGGATCCGTGAGTCCTTCCCACTCTGCACCCGATGCCCACAGCCCTTGACCAAGTGGCCCAACCGATTAGAGCTGGCTCCCACATGATTCTGAGCTCGTGTCCACCCTGGGTTGACCCCTCCTGTCCCTCATGATGAGCCCTGCAGCCTGAATCCGGAAGACCCCTCTGACCGTGACAGAACCGAATGAACATTCCAGACGCCAAAAGGTATCCCTGCACCAGCAGCCCCTAGCCTTGGGGAACCCAACCTTTGGTACAGCAACATCCAGCAGACGACCCTCCTCATTTTCCACCCCTTGGTTTCCAGGAACTGACCCCTTGGAACTCACCTGCAGCATCTTGTGTGACCCCAGGGGTCTGCCTATAGGAAATCATTGGGAGCCCGATGCAGTGTTTGCACCCTGCACCCGGCTGCCCCTGCGCCGCTGAGGGTGTATGTTTGGTGCTGACCTTTGGTGCTGCTCTAAATCCCCCAGGTCTACCCTCCAAAGACGGGGGTACTTACCTGCAAGCAAGCCAGATTCTGAGTGCCCCAAGTCTCTGTAGGAGCCCATTTTAAATTGACATCAACTTTGACCTCTGCAACCGCACGCCCGTGTTGCTGGTGGTGGGTGTTCGGGGTTAACTTGAACCCCAACCTGTGGACATCCTAACCCCCAGAGAGTGGAACTATAAGTCTTGTGCTTACCTCGAAACTGTGCTTACTTTTCTTCCCCCAAGAACGGTCTTAGAAAATTGCAGTGTTGACTTTTGAAACAGATTATTGCTTTTTATTCCAAACCTTATAACTTGCCATTTCAAAACAAAGTGGCATTGATACATATGTTGGATACTTACTTGCAAATGTACTTACCTGCAAACTGAATCTTGTGGTTCTAGAAATATAGTAACAAAATATATTTTTGCTATATAAAAACCATTGGCCTGGAGTTAGTCATTGAGTGTGTGCTTTCATTATTGTCTATGTGTGTACAACAAATGCTTTGCACTACCCTCTGATAAGCCTATCTGCTCAACCACACTACCACATAAGAGAGCATTAGGATTATCTACTTCAGCCTCTGTTAAGCCTTTGGGGAACCCCTGACTTCTGTGCACACTATGGCCCTCATTATAACATGAGCGGTAAATACCGCCTACCGCCGCAGTGACGGCCGCCAACATACTGCCACGGCGGCTACCAACCATCTGCCATATTATGAGCACTGCCTGACTTCTGCCACAATAAGGGCGGAAATCCGGCAGTGTTCATAGTGGCAGGAAGGTGGTAACCTGGCGCTGCTAACACCAGCACGGCCACAGTAGTAGAACGCCGCCAGCCGTATTATGACCAGTAATATGGCCTGGTGGTGTTCTGCTGGTGGGGTGCTGCTGGCGGTAGCCGTGCTCCTTCCCGTTCCCTGCCTGACGACCTCCTCGTTGGACAAGGTAAGTCAGGTGTCCAAAACGGGAGGGGTGTGGGAGGGGGGTGTTGTGTATGTCTGAGTCTGTGAATGAATGTGTGAGTGTGTGTTTGAATGCGTCTCTGAGTGTTGTGTTATTTGTGTGGGTGTATGCGTGTGAGTGAATACGTGTAAGAATGGTGAAGTCAGTGTGTGTCAGCATGTCAGTGTGATTGTGTGTAAGAAGGTGTGTGAGTATGTCTGGAAGTATGTGTGTATAAATGCGTGTATGCCAGTGTGTGTATGAATGTGTGTATGCCAGTGTAAGTGAATGGGTGTATGCGTGGTGCATGTGGGTGTCTGTGTGCATGTCTGCAGGTGTGTACATGTCTGCGGGTGTCATGCGTGTATAGGGGTGAGGGGTGTGAATGTATCGGAGGGAGTGGGGGGGTGAGTGAGTGCATCAGAGGGGGGTCAGTTTGTGTATCAGGGGTGGGGGTTAGTGTGTATAGATTGGATGGAGGGAGGGTGGGGGCGTCAGGTGAGTGTTGGGGGGTGGGGAGCCACCTACTGGTGACAGGGAAGGAAAACCATGGTGGTATGCGGTCTCATAATGCCTTGGGCGATACTATGTCGGCCGCAGGGCTGGAGATAGACATCTCCGGCCCGGTGGCTCATACCGCCATGGCAGTATAAGTGGAGAACTCAATCTTATAATGTGGTGGTATGTACTACCAGCCTGTTGGCGATAATACTAACACATTAACCCTGGCGGTGAGAAGACCGCCAGGGACATAATGAGGGCCTATATCTCATTTTGATATAGTATATACAGAGCCAGCTTCCTACATTGGGGGATCAGCGGTGGGATCTACAACTTTGCATTTGCTGGACTACTCCGCCAATACCTGATCACATGACTAAATTGCAACATTGCCTTTAGTAACTCATTTTTGAATTTGGCAAATTTTTCTAAATTGTGAAAAGTCCTGCTAGGCCCTTGGTTAAGTCCTCTTTAGCATTTTGTTTTAGATTTAAAAGTTATTTTAAGTTAGGGGTTAGTAACTAGAAGTAGCTTTTAGTTCCTAAAAGTAATCCCCAACTTTAGTAACATAATGATCAGCGCATAGGAAATGGTTGTGGAACTCAACCTCACCCCTTACCTCCATCTAGGAATGGGAGAGTTAAGGTCCCTCTGCAGACTGAAAAATATTAAAATAGGTTCCTACCAAAGTCAAGCTCCCTGAGCTCTTGGCAGAGTATACAAGGGACCACCCTGCTGAGGAGGAAGACCGTCCTTCAAATAGGGAAGATGTTAGAGATGAGGAGGATGAACTCCTCCCTCTACACCTAACTAGGGAGATGAGAGCCCCAATGCCCCTATCTCCAAGGATAGTGCTCACGGGATCTGGATTTTCCACAGGGGAGTCCAGTTCCTCTGCTAACATTGAGGAGAGCCTCAATGAAGAGGACCTCCTTTTAGCAAGGATGGCCAAAAGATTAGCTTTGAAACAACAGCTCCTAGCTATAGAGAGGGAGAGAGCAGAAATGGGCTTAGCACCCATTAATGGTGGCAGCAATCTAAATAGGGTAAGAGAGCATTCTGATGGCCTAAAAATCCCCAAAAGGCTTGTCTCTAAATATGAAGAAGGTGATGATATCACAAAGTGGTTCAGAGCTTTTGAGAGGGCCTCTGCAACCAGAAAGCTTTATGATTTGTTTATGAAAGAACATCTTTTAAGTAACTGCTTCAATGACAAGTTGCATCAATATCTGGTAGACCTAGGTCTAATTTCTCCCCAAGAATTAGGAAAGAAGGCAGACTACTGGGGTCAAGACTATGGTGACCAAGACTTCCACTGGAGGTGACCAAAAGAAAGGGCTTACAAAGCCTCCCCAGTGGAAGGGGCTGAGACACCTAAGGACAAAAGCAAAGAGTCTTCATAAGGGCCCCAAACAACTGCACAGGAGGGTGAGCCTGAGCTTCTTCACAGTCCTCAGAAGGGTACAAGGGTAAAAACTTTGATCCCAAAAATGCCTGGGGTCACAACTGTAAACAGCATGGACACCAAACTGGAAACCTGGCCTGTCCCAAAAAGAATCCCCCTAGCATTGCTACAGCTAGTACTGGTATAGCAAGTCTCCAGGTGGGATCAACAGTGTGCCCAGAGCAAATCAGGGTTCAAACTGAAGCTACTTTAGTCTCGGAGGGCGGGATAGATGTTGCCATATTTGCTGTCTGGCCCCCTAACATGCAAAAATACAGGCAGCAACTCTTAATTAAGGGGACAAAGGTAAATTCCCTGGAGGATACAGGTGCCAGTGTCACCATGGTAACACAGAGAAACTGTTTTCCCCAGGACAGTATTTGGCTGGACAAATGTATCCAGTCACCAACGCTGACAATGTAACTAAGTTCCATCTCATGGCTATGGTGACTTTAGAATGGGGAGGGGTTACTGGCCTAAAACAGGTAGTGGTCTCCTCTGCAATCCCAGTGGAATGCTTGCCAGGGAATGATCTTGAGTCCTCAGCTTGGGCTTAGGTAGAACTCAAAACCTTTGCAGCCATGCTGGGAATACCTGAACTGGTGTGCATAAAAGCAAGAGCACAGAGCTGGGAACAGGGTGAAAAAGAAGTGTTAGAGCTTGGAATAACAACCCAACCTTCAAGGAGAAAAGGCAAGAAGGCTTGGGGACCAGATTCTGAGCAGCACAAGAAACAAGACCTTTCTTCTTAGGAAGATGTCTTATCCCCTGAGGGAAACGAGTCCATCGAGATGGAACCTTGCTATGTAGATCTCTTGGGCCCAGGGTGACCCTCAAGGGAACAGCTGTGCCAGGGACAAAAGTCTTGTCCCAATCTTGAAGGCCTGAGGCAGTAAGCAGCTGCACAGGAAAAGGGAGATGTCAGTGGCTTCCACAGGGTCTATTGGAAAGATGGGCTCCTTTACACTGAGGCCAGAGACCCTAAACCTGGTGCAACCAGGAGAGTGGTAGTGCCTCAGCAGTTTATGGAGTTTATCCTAATGTTGCCCATGACATCACCCTAGCTGGACACCCGGGACAAACAAAAACATGGAGTAGACTTGTCAGCCACTTCTATTGGCCCAGTAGGTCCCAGAAGGTGAAGGAGTTTTATAACTCCTGTGTCACATGCCAAGCCAGTGGTAAGGTAGTTGGTCACCGAAAGGCCCCCCTCATTCCAATTCCTGTAATGGGGGTTCCCTTTGAAAGGGTTGGTGTGGACATTGTGGGTCCACGTGAGGCCCTGATTGGTATATTTACCAGAGTGGGGTTTCCTAAGGAGGTGGTTTCTGACAGAGGTACAAACTTCATGTCAGCTTACCTAAAGTACATGTGGAATGAGTGTGGGGTTCACCACACCATACCATCCACAAACCAATGGACATGTTGAGAGATTCAACAAGACATTGAAGGGCATGATCATGAGGATCCCTGAAAAGCTCAAAAGGAGATGGGATGTCCTCCTGCTATGCTTGCTTATAGCTTACAGAGATGTACATCAGAGAGGAGTAGTGTTTTCCCCCTTTGAAACTCTGTTTGGCCATCCTGTAAGGGGACCACTTGCACTTGTAAAAGAAGGCTGGGAGAGACCACTCCATGAGCCTAAACAAGATGTGGAGGACTATGTGCTTGGCCTCCGCTCAAGGATGGCGGAGTACATGGAAAAGGCATCCAAAAAACTTGAGGCCATTCAACAGCTCCAGAAGCAGTGGTACGACCAAAAGGCTGCACTGGTAGAATTCAAACCAGGGCAGAAGGTATGGGTTCTGGAGCCTGTGGCTCCCAGGGCACTCCAAGATAGATGGAGTGGCCCTTACCCTATCCTACAGAAAAATAGTGAGGTCACCTACTTGGTAGACCTGGGCACCAGCAGGACACCGAAAAGGATGATCCATGTAAACCTCCTAAAGCTCTATTATGACAGGGCAGATGTAACCATGCTGATGGTTACTGATGAGGAGCAGGTAGCAGAGGTCACTCCTGACCTCCTCTCAAATGACCCTAAAGATGGGTCAGTTGATGGAGTTGTCCATATATCCATATTTTGGATGCTTACTTGCAAATGTACTTACCTGCAAACTAGAAATAAAGTAACAAAATATATTTTTGCTATATAAAAAGCATTGGCCTGGAGTTAGACGTTGAGTGTGTGTTTCCTTTATTGTCTATGTGTGTACAACAAACGCTTTGCACTGCCCTCTGATCAGCCTAACTGCTTGACCACACTACCACAAAAGGGAACATTAGTATTATCTACTTTAGCCTCTGTGAAGCTTCTGGGGAACCCCTGGACTCTGTGTACACTATTCTCATTTTGATATAGTATATACAGAGCCAGCTTCCTACTGTCCTCTTAAGCCAAATCTAAAAATTTAACTTTCCATTTTTAGAGAAAAAAGAAGCATGCACAATTTTAAAAAGAAAGATCTGTCTTCCAAAACACATTGTAGTAAATCTGCGAATAACATATTTGTGCTTCACTTTTCTCATATACAGAACTGGAAATCTTTTAGTGAGAGGAAAATATATGATCTATTGATGGAAACAAATTTTATCTCTGTTTCTACTCATTCAAATTCTGTAATTTAAAACAAAAATCATACTTAGTGGAAGGACCACTCTTCTCATTAGGTCAACCAATTATATTTTCTAAAAAATAATGTCACATTAATTTATACTTTCAAATAAGTTGTTAAAATATTGTATAATTAAATACAAGTTTATTTATATATATTTTACATTAAATAACATATTTATATTTTAGTGTATTTTCAATAATTGAATTAATTTAAAAAAATAATTCATATCTGGTTTTATTTTGAGTAGCTGTGGTGGGGGGTTTGTGATGTCAATGGTTGGCCAAGTGTGGTGCTGGACTTGGTACTTTTCTTTTTGGCAGTAGTAATTTACACTCATAAATTTGGCTTCACCTCCTTTTTAAGGAGGCTGCTGGGACTGAATACCTCCTATTATCTGCCATATATTTCTTACTGTGAGAAACCAGGTCTCTTTGCACTGTCCCCCCACTATTTGCCTCCATTTTCGACCCCTTGATACCAGTTTTCTGACTCTGAGCGTGCTTTGGGCTCTGCTAACCAGACTCAGGGCCTGTGCTCTGATTAAAAGCATATGCAAATTAGGCACAGTTGTAATTGGCATGACAACCTACCTATAAATCCCTAATATATAAAAGAGCATGAACGGATTATAGGCCCAGTGGATTTAATGCACTTAGGTGTGCACTGCTGTGGTGCCTGTGTTCATGTTAAAGGCAGCCCTGCTTTGCAAGCTGCTTTTAAAAGTAAATTTTATGGAAATTTGACTTTGGAAATAAAGGCACTTTCAATGTCTCAAACTACCTTATTATTATAAATAGGACACCCTTAGGGTCTACCTTACATGTCCCAGGTATAAGGTGCCTTGTAACTATAAGCAGGGACATGATAAAAGAAGTTTATATGCCCTGGTGAGGGAAAACAATGCCAATTTAATTTTTTCCCAATTGTAGCACAGTAGCTCCATAGGCTAACATTGGGAAACTTTATTAAAGTATAACTTTCAATAGAAATGGGCTACAATGTCCATTCTTGGACTCAAAATGATAGTTAGAATAAACCTAACAATTTGCCACTGTTAGCGTTATTATACCTATCACAGAAATGAAGTTATAGAACTTTATTTTCTGTAAACCAAAATCCATCTCTCCAGCTGCTCTTCTTTGATAGGCCAGTCTCTGCACGGCTGAGCAAAGCTGCCTTAATGAGGTGTGAACTGGCCTGCACTGAGACAATGGGACATCTTGTGGGTGGAGATCTGCAAGCTGCACAGTAAAAGGCAGGAAGGGGGCTGGGTACCAAAACTGATCTTCAAAGGGAAAATGACACTTAAACAGGACACAGGCTCACACCCTCTGCCCGCCACCCCAGCTAGAAGGTGTGGCTTAGCAAGATTTAAACTCCAAGGAGGGATTTCCTCCATCTTGGATCTTGAAAGAATAGTGCTTCCTGTCATTGTTTTTTGCCACACTTCACAGAAACAGGTCACCCCAGAAGGTGGCACTCTGCACCCTATTGGTCAGGGGTGCCCCTCAGCTTGCCAGCCCAGGATCACTGGTTAAGTATAGGCGAGTTGCCCAGCAACTCAGAACACAGACTGAACTACTAGGGAGAAGAAGGACTGTCCTGCTGGAACCCTGGTCTGCACCCCAACGGACTGCTCTCTCTATGACTGCACCTGCTGCACACTGAGGAGCTATAGCTCTAAGGATGTTGTCTGGCTTCAAGAGAGGGAAGTAGTGGACTCCCTGACAGCAACAGGTTAAAAGAGCTTCACCTGCAACATCCCCACCAAGGACAACCCAGCTAACTAACTTCGGCTGGACATTTGAGGTTTTGCTAAGTGCATTCTGGGAAAAGCAGTCCCAACATCTAAACGCTTGGATTGGTGGTGTGGTCCACTGGAGACCCAGAGGGGGACTTCTGGAAAGAGATCCATAAGTTTGGAGAAGATTGGAGAGCTTTTGGAAAAAAGCTCCATAATGTGACCAAACCGCCGACGAGACTCAAGCCACCGACATCAAACTGCGACCCAGCCTGAATTTCAGGTTCATCCCTGTTAGAAATGGGCTCTTTGGTTGACAGTCATGTTACCCCCTGTTCAAGCAAGGACCCTCACTCTAGTCAGGGTAAAAGAGAATCACCCACAGCTAACACCTGCTGACCCCCTTGGTAGCTTGGCACGATCAGTAGGCTTAAATTCAGAGTGCTAGGTGTAAAGTATTTGTACCAACACACACAGTAACTTAATGAAAACACTACAAAATGACACAACACAGGTTTAGAAAAATTTAGAAAAATAGAAAATATTTATCGAAACAAAACAAGACCAAAAAGACAAAAATCCACAATACACAAGTCAAGTTATCAATTAAAAATCAAAAAAAAGTCTTTAAGTAGGTTTAAACACACACGTAGAGAGAAGTCTTTGCTGTCCCTGAGACTTCAAACAACAGGAGGCAAGCTCTAAATCAAGCCCTTGGAGATTTCTTCGCAAGATGGAAGGCACACAAAGTCCAGTCTTTACCCTCTTACTCTGGCAGAAGCAGCAACTGCCGGATAGCTCCACAAAGCACAGTCACAGGCAGGGCAGCTCTTCCTCAGCTCTTCAGCTCTTCTCCAGGCAGAGGTTCCTCTTGTTTCCAGAAGGGTTTCCAAAGTCTGTGGTTTTGGGTGCCCTTCTTATACCCAATTTCTCCTTTGTAGTAGGCCTACTTCAAAGTAAAGTCTCTTTTGAATGTGAAATCCTGCCTTGCCCAGGCCAGGCCCTAGACACTCACCAGAGGGTTGGAGACTGCATTGTGTGAGGGCAGGCACAGCCCTTTCAGGTGTGAGTGACCACTCCTCCCCTCCCTCCTGGCACAGATGGCTCATCGGGATATGCAGGCTACACCCCAGCTCCCTTTGTGTCACTGTCTAGTGTGAGGTGCAACCAGCCCAACTGTCAAACTGATCCAGACAGGGAATCCACAAAAAGGCAGAGTCACAGAAATGGTATAAGCAAGAAAATGCTCACTTTCTAAAAGTGGCATTTTCAAACACACAATCTTAAAATCAACTTTACTAAAAGATGTATTTTTATATTGTGAGCTCAGAGACCCCAAACTCCACATGTCCATCCGCTCCAAAAGGGAATCTACACTTTAATCAGATTTAAAGGTAGCCCCCATGTTAACCTATGAGAGGGACAGGCCTTGCAACAGTGAAAAACGTATTTAGCAATATTTCACTGCCAGGACATGTAAAACACATTACTCTATCTCCTACCTTAATCATAAACTGCACCCTTCCCTTGGGGCTATCTAGGGCCTACCTTAGGGGTGTCTGACATGTAAGAAAAGGGAAGGTTTAGGCCTGGCAGGTGGGTACACTTGCCAAGTCGAATTTACAGTTAAAACTGCACACACAGACACTGCAGTGGCAGGTCTCAGACATGATTACAGAGCTAGTTATGTGGGTGGCACAACCAGTGCTGCAGGCCCACTAGTAGCATTTGGTTTACAGGCCCTGGCACCTCTAGTGCACTTTACTAGGGACTTACTAGTAAACCAAATATGCTGATCATGGATAAACCAATTACATACACATTTTGTAAAGGAGCACTTGCACTTTAGCACTGGTTAGCAGTGGTAAAGTGCCCAGAGTGACAAAAACAGCAAAATTACAGTCCAGCACACATCAACAACAAGGGAAACAGAGGCAAAAAGTTAAGGGAGACCACGCCAAGGATGAAAAGTCTAACAATCACTCTGAAGCTCCAGAGCTTTTCCCCATTGGCGAGACTTCCAGGAGTTGACCAGAAGCTCGCGCTGAACCAAGCCGGTAAAATTACATCAATTCCCGGACTGATGAGGAGCCTCCCTCACCTGATGACAAGGGAAAAAGCTCCAAAAAACGACTACGTCCGAAGGCGTCTTGCTCAGTGTGTTCGAGCAGAGCTCCACCACAGTCAGCTTCAATTTGTGACCAGATGTGCCTGGTTGGCGCTATAATATTAAGCACTAGAAAGCACATTTTTTATGTATTCTTTAAAGATTCATATCTCTGGTTCCCTACATTGGATTTTATTTGTTTTGGTGTCTTACTTTTTTAATGTATTGGTGTTTTAAATGCTTTACACACCTTTTTCCTAAATTAAGCCTGCCTGCTGAGACTTTGACCGAACCTTACATTGTGACTGTGGCCTTATTACTAGTGGTAGGTACCTACTTATCTCTGCTAATAACCCACTTTCCAACACTTACTCTGTCACACATCAGCAGGAGCCCTATAGTGGCTGCAGCATATCATTGCAGGCACTTCTTTTATTCTGGATGGTGGATGCAAGTGCTCACTGCTCTTCCACCTGTGGTAAGTCTGTGCTCATGGGATAGACCATGGGTCCCTTATACAATTAATGTAATAGTACAATCTCCATTACAAACTATTTCTGGCTGACCTGCCTTAAGCAATTATTTTGTTGTTTTATGATTGCACACTGATTCTTCATGTCATTCAGAAATTCTCACCAACAGCTCCTTTCTTCAGAAGCTTTTAAGGGTAATCACATCATAACCATGCAGCACCAACTTGATTCAGAGGCCTCCCTAGCCACCTGTGCGGTGACCATGATGGAATTAAAAACAGTCAAACGTTCAGTGTAGGCAGTGGAGCAGGCAATGATGGATACAAATAAGAAAATTAAAACCCTGCATTCCAACCTTGCAACCTTCAGAGTAAAACTGGATGCCACAGAACACAGAATGTTAAAAATGTAAGACAAAACTATTTGGGACCCCACAGTTTGAGGTCTGGCTGTAAGGAATCTTGAGCAAAAAATATTGCACTTGAGGACTGCAGAAGGAGAGATAATATTCACATTTTCAGTGTTTGTGAAAAGGAAGAAGGAGGCGGTACGCATACTTTCTTAAAACAACAGATCGCGCTCCTGTTCAGCATCCAATCTGATCATCCCTTGGAGTTCCAGCATGCCGATCAAATCCTCACTGATTGAGCAGTTACTACCACAGTAGTCCACCATACCACAGCCAATAACAGCATGTGACATAGTCAAACCAGACAGATTTTACAGACTCCCAAACTATATGGTCCCTATCAATACATGGAGCAGAAGATTTCAATTTCTGGGATTTCTAGTCTGAAACTAACATCTTCAGGAAAACGTTCCTGACTCTCTGGCCTTTGCTCAAATAGAAGTACATAACATATGAGATGCTTGACCCTGCCAGGGTATCAGGATCCGGACAAGCTGGAGACATTTTTGGACTTGCTAGGGACCCAGGAAATTGACTCTGTCTCCCCTTACCACCAAGGCATACACTAATCCCCCAACAAACCTTCATACTGACGGCTGCGAAAGGCAATGGAGACAGGAAAAAACAGCTATTTCACTGTCATTACTGCAGGGTTCCATGACCACATTGTCTGGTGTGTGGGTTGCAAGAATCGAATATTAGTCTATCCCTTCATATTGAAAAGATCTTTGTCAAATAGTTTGAGCTTTTTTTTTACTCTCTTAAGCATACTTATATGTGTAAAGACGTTATTATAGTCTTAGCTGCTAAAAAAATATATAAAGGCACGGTCCTGAACCTAGCTAATAGTTCATTGACACCCCTGACATAATATCTAGCATGTTGAAGAAAGGTATAGCGTCACCGCTCCTAAATAAATCATTACTAGATAGAGAACCTAAATAATTATTCTTCATTTGCTGGACAAGCATGGCGGCAAAGATACTAGAGAAAGTTTACTGTGTTCATTTATTTGATTTAGGTGGTTAGCTATAGCACAAATTTGTGTCACAGATGACAAAGTGCTTGACAAAAGAATATACATTTAGAATGCAACAAACCGATTCACAACATAAGCAAAAGTGCAAGTCATATCAAAGGCCAGAGCATAATAAAATTAGGTTAAACATGCAATACAAGATAGGAAAAGGTGAAAATAAGATAACTGAAGGGTAAAAGCAAAACCCTCTCTCCCTTACTTTAAGTTTACACCCGACCATGGTCCCAATTGATACACCAGCAGACACTAAAATGTAATTCATAAGCTCTTGACACCCGGCTCTAACTTTGAGGTGGAGATCTAAAACCTATTTAAAACCACAGATTGGTACCAGGGAATTTAAAATGATGTGCATCCAAGACAGGAGTGATTTTCTTAAGGCGGAACATATCTGTGTGTCAAAAGTGTTTTCTCTCCTCCTACCATTTTGTTAGGCATCAAAATGAAATTTGCAAATCAAAAAGGCTTACATTCATCTGGGATTCAGACAGCAAAATCACTTCTTAAAATAATTATAGTCTGTAGGCTCAAGCTTGTTGAGTCTTTCCCTTTTTACTGTCGAAAAATTGTTCTCGGAGTTTTAAATCATTCCACATTGAACTTTGGTGACTGTTTTTATTGTGGACTTGTGGAATGCCAATTGGTGCGCCGCCAGTGTTTACAAAACGCTACAATGCAGTCTACCTTCATAAAATGAATCCTGTCACACATCTCATACAATCAATTCACTTACAGCTTGTAAATACAGGATTAACTTTAAGTTATAGACCTTGGTTAATAAATGCCTCCAGGGCCTGATTCCCTCAAATCTCAGGCAGAACATCTCAAGGTACTGGCCCACCAGACCTTTTTGTTATCTGAATTAAATGGAAGGCTCGAAATTCTCTGTACTTGGACTGAGATTCCGGCACAAACGTTCAGTTCATTCTTAGAGAAAACAAGCCTTACTATCTTAATTGAAGGTGTTAAAAGAATGCTCTGACCTTAATCAGTTGTATCTACAGCATTTCAGCTAGGATGTAAGTTTTTTTGTTTATTAGCATTTGATACCAAGTATTTTGCTCAATACTAAAGTGGTCTAATGCCATTAGGCCAAGTTCACACAACTGAAAAACTCAATAAATAATTGTTAGACTTGGCATCCTTCGCATGGTCTTACCTAACGTTTTGCCTCTGTTTCCCACGTTGTTGATGTGTGCTGGACTCTGTTTTTTCTGTTTTGTTTGCTCTGGACCTTTTACCACTGTTGACCAGTGCTAAAATGTAAGTGTTCCCTATGTAAAATGTATGTGTAATTGGTTTTCCATGATTGGCATATTTGATTTACTAGTAAGTTTCTAGTATAGTGCACCGGAGGTGCCCAGGGTCTGTAAATCAAATGCTACTAGTGGGTCAGCGGCACTGATTGTGCCACCCACATAAGTAGCCCTGTAAACATGTCTCAGACTTGCCACTGCAGTGTCTGTGTTTGCAGTCTTGCACTGCCAATTCGACCTGGCAAGTGTACCCACTTGCCAGGCCTAAACCTTCCCTTTCTATACCTGTAAGGCACCACTAAGGTAGGCCCTAGGTAGCCCATGGGCAGGGTGCAGTGTATGCTAAAGGTGTGCCTGTTATGTCCAGGGAGATGGTCTTCAGGGCAGGTAGCAGTGTGTCAACCAAGGGTCTGACTCCTGAAGAGTTATCGGACAGAAAGGCAGAGAGGGTTCATCAGTTGGAGTTAGAAAGGTTTAGGATGGAAGAAAGGAGGATGGCCATAGAGGAAAATAAATTACTGCTGGGTCATGAGCTTAGCTTGAGGGGGCTGGATCAAAGGAGCCAGTCCAGTAGGGATGGTGGCAGCAGTACCACAGTGCAGCCTGAGAGGAGGCTGCACATTCCTAAAGACCTAGTTAAGGATTACACAAGGGAGGATGGCATACACTTGTGGTTTAAGGGGTATGAGTGTGCTCTACACATGAATCTGGTCCCTGAAGGCCATTGGGGACGGGTCTGTGGAAGCACTTTGAGGTAGAGGGGGGAGATACTCTGACATCCTTACGGGATCCTTAGGGTCTATCATGAAAGGCGCCCTTCTCACAAGGTATGGTCTCACCCCTGAGCAGTATCAGGACAAGTTTAGGTCCGATAAGAAGAAGGAATCCCAAACATGGTTGGAGTGTGTTGATTCTTTTTGCAGGTCAATCGATGGTTGGGTGAAGGGCAGTGAGGTGACAACGTATGAGGGGCTTTAAAATGTAATTGCTTGGGAGTACTTGTACAGTTTATGTTTTCCAGAGCAGTGCCAGCACCTGACTGATAGCAAGCTGACTGACGCCAGGAAGCTTGCACAGGAAGCGGACCATTGGGAGAGCACCAGGGTCCACAAGAGGTATGGGGGAGACCACACCAAGGGTGGGCAGGGTCCCTCTCAAAAGAAAGGCGGGGTAAGGGTAAACAGGGGGAGTTCTCTAAAGGGCCCCAAACTAGTTCCCAGGATAAGGATTCCCAGCCCTCCAGTGAGAAGAAGCCATGGTTTTCCAAAGGGAAACCTGCGGAAGGGGGTCCCCGCAAGTGTTATGCATGTGACCAGGTGGGTCATGTGAGTGGGGACCCCAAATGCCTCTCGAATACACTGGCACCCACTGGTGCTCAGTCCCAGGGTTTGGCTAGTGTAGCACTTGGGGAGGAGCTGGTTCCAGGTGGGTGGGAACCAGCTGAGATGACCCTTGTCTCACTAGGGGACAGTGAGATGGTCCAGAGAACCCTCGTGCCTGAGAACACGTAGAAGTACAGGCAGTGGGTGACCATTAATGGACAGAGGGTGGAGGATCTGTGAGACACAGGAGCCAGTGTGACTACAGTGAGGAGTCACCTGGTGTTTGAAGAGCAGATAGATCCCTGTGTACTTCACCAAGTAGTTGCAGTCGACAACTCAGAGCACCTGTGCAGAGTGGTGCAGGTTCCCTTTGGATTGGGGGGGTCTCAGGTTCATTGAAGGTAGCTGTTAGACCAACCATGCCTGTGGATTGTTTGCTTGGCAATTATCTGGAGGATTCCCCTTGGAAGGAGGTGGAACGCAGGTCACACTTGGAGATGTTAGGTCTGTCTGGGTGGGTATGCGTATCCACCCCGTCAATGGCAGCCTGTCAGGGTGGTCAGAAGCCCCTGGAGCCTGAAACAGTGGCCCAGGGAACAGCCAAAAAGAGGAAGGGCAAGGGGTGTGGGAAACTGGCCCCAGAAGTTTCCACAGTCCGGGAAGAGGAGGAGCCTGAGGGTGATGCCCCGGAGCCTACAAAGAAACAGGTGGCTGAGCTGGGTGAGGTTCCTGAGCTGTCACAGTGGCAGCAGGAAGGGGGGCCCACCAGGAAGGCATTCTGTGAGGCATAGAGGTCATGCCCTACTCTAGTGGGTTCATGGCAGCAGGCTGCAGACCAGGTGTCTGGCAAGGAGCCAGGATCTCACCTGATTTATTGGGAGGACGGCCTTCTGTATAGTGAGCCTAAGGTTGCTGAGCCTGGGTCAGCCCGTGTGCTGGTGGTACCCCAGTGGTTCAGAGCCTTACTACTGGGTCTGGCTCATGATGTGCCTTTAGCATTTTGGGCAGGACAAGACCTTTGAGAGGCTTGTCACCCACTTTTACTGGCCCCCAGTGCGCAGGCACTCGGATACTCATTGTAGGTCTTGCCCAACTTGTCAGGCAAGTGGCAGGAGTGGGGGGAAGTGCAAGGCTCCCCTCCAACCATTTCCAGTGGTTAGTACCCCTTTGAAAGGGTCGGTATTGACATTGTGGGGCCTCTGGATCCCAAGACAGCCATGGGCAACAGGTTCATCCTGGTTTTGGTGGACCATGCCATCCGGTACCCAAAAGCCATTCCTCTGAGGTCAAACACTTCCCCTGTGGTGGGTCGTGCATTGATTGGGGTTTTTACCCACATAGGGTTCACTAAGGATAGGGGTACCAACTTCTAATCTACCTATATGAACTCCCTGTGGCAGGAGTGTGTGATAACGCATAAGTTCAGCACTCCTTACCACACCCAAAGCAATGGTCTGGTTGAGATATTCAACCACACTTTAAAAGGCATGATCATGGGCCTGTCAGAGCCCTTGAGGTGGAAGTGGGACGTCCTCTTGCCATGCCTTCTGTTTGTCTACAGGGAGGTGCCTCAGAAAGGGCTTGGATTTAGTTCTTTTGAGTTACTGTATGGCCATCCTGTCAGGGGACTTTTGAGTCTGGCGAAGGAGGGCTTAGAGAAAGCCCACAGTAAACCTCCCCAGGATGTACTCAGTTACATGCTGGCTTTTAGAAACCAGACAGCTCACTTCAGGAATCTCGCCCAAGAGCATCTGGGAGCAAGCCAAGAAGATATGAAGCGCTGGTACGACCAGAATGCCACTCTGGTTGAGTACCAGCCTGGGCAGAAAGTGTGGGTAATGTCGCCAGTGGAGCCTAGGGCACTCCAGAGCAAGTGGACTGGACCATTTGAAGTGGTGGAGCGCAAGAGCGAAGTCACCTACCTGGTGGACTTGCGGACTCCCAGGATCCCCTTGAGGGTCCGGGTTGTGAACCACCTGAAGCCACACTTTGAGTCGACTGAATTGTCCATGCTCCTAGCAACAGATGATGGGGTGGAGGAAAAGAGTGAGCCTCTTCCTGACCTCCTGTCTGCTGGAGAGAAGAATGGGTCTGTGGAGGGAGTGAACCTCTCCCCGTCCTTGACCCCAGAACAGCAGAGTGACGGTCACCAGGTATTGGGGCAGTTTTCCTTCCTGTTCTCCTTGATCCCAGGAGTGACACCCTTGTGTACACATGATGTGGACACCGAGGACAGTCCATCTATTAAGCAGGAAGTTTACAGGGTGACTGATAAGGTCAGGCCTAGCATCAAAGGTGAGGTGTCTAAGATGTTATCCCTAGGGGTAATTGAGTTTTCTAGCAGTCCTTGGGCCAGCCCTGTGGTCTTGGTCCCAAAGGCTGCTACTCCTGGTGCCACTCAAGAACTCCAGTTCTGTGTGGACTATCAGGGTCTCAATGTGGTCACTAAAACTGATGTGCACCCCATCCCCCGAGCTTATGAGCTCATCAATCGGTTGGGAGCTGCCAAATACCTCAGCACATTTGATTTGACGTCTGGGTAATGGCAGGGTGCCCTAACTGAGGGGGCCAGGGAGAGGTCAGCATTTTCTACCCCAGATGTACACTTCCATTTGAGAGTGATGCCATTTAGGATGAAAAATGCCCCTGCCACATTCCAGAGGCTGTTCAACCAGGTGTTGACTGGGTTGGATGCCTTCAGCGCAGCCTACCTGGATGACATTGCAGTGCTCACTTCACGTGGGAGGAACACTTGTAGCATCTCTGCAGAGTGTTGGAGGCCCCGCAAAAGGCAGGCCTCACTATTAATGCCAATAAGTGCCAAATAGGGCAGGGTTCAGTGGGGCATCTGGGACACCAGGTAGGGAGTGGCCAGGTGGCACCCCAACAACCAATAATTTACACCATTCTGGCTTGGGAGCATCCCAAGATCCAGACTGAGGTGAGGGCCTTTTTAGGCCTCACTGGCTATAACAGGAGGTTTGTCAAGGGATATGGAACCATTGTTGCCCCCTTGAATGAGTTGACTTCCTAGAAGCAACCAAAGAAGGTGATCTGGACAGAGGCTTGCCAGACCGCTTTTGATTCCCTGAAGGCTGCCATGTGCACAGCACCTGTGCTGAAGGCACCTGACTACTCCATGGAGTTTGTTGTGCAAACAGACGCCTCAGAGCATGGTATGGAAGCAGTACTCTCACAACTTAATTCAGAGAGCCTAGATTAACTTGTAGCCTTCATTAGCAGGAGGTTACTCCCCAGGGAATGTAGGTGGAGTACAATAGAGCATGAAGCTTTTGCTGTAGTCTGGGCATTGAAGAAGCTAAGACCCTACTTTTTTGGGACTCACTTCTGGGTTCAGACCAACCACAGGCCCCTCAGATGGTTGGTGAGAATCCAAAATTGTTGAGGTGGTCCATTTCCCTACGGGGGGGGATTTTATGGTGGAACACCTCCCTGGTACAGAACTGATGGTCTGTCCAGATTCTTCCGCCTTAGTGATGAAAACTCCCATGAGGTTGGGGGGATACCTGTTAGACTTGGCATCCTTGGTGTGGTCTACCCTAACTTTTTGCCTCTGTTTCCCAGGTTGTTGATGTGTGCTGGACTCTGTTTTTGCTGTTTTGTTTGCTCTTGTCACTTTACCACTGCTGACCAGTGCTAAAGTGTAAGTGTTACCTATGTAAAATGTATGTGTAATTGGCTTTCCATGATTGGCATATTTGATTTACTAGAAAGTCCCTAGTACAATGCACTGGAGGTGCCCAGGGTCTGGAAATTAAATGCTAATAGTGGGCCTGCAGCAGTGATTGTGCCACCCACATAAGTAGGCCTGTAAACATGTCTCAGACTTGCCACTACAGTGTCTGTGTGTGCAGTCTTGCACTGCCAATTCGACTTGGCAAGTGTACCCACTTGCCAGGCCTAAACCTTCCCTTTTTATACATGTAAGACACCCCCAAGGTAGGCCCTCGGGAGCCCCATGAGCAGGGTGCAGTGTATGCTAAAGGTGGGACATGTACTTATGTGTTTTACATGTCCTGACAGTGAAATACTGCCAAATTTGTTTTTCACTGTTGCAAGCCGTATCTCTCTGATAAGTTAACATGGGGGCTGCCTTTAAATGTTAGCAAAGTGCAGATTCCCTTTGGGAGCAGATAGAAATTTGGAGTTTAGGGTCTTTGAACTCACAATTTAAAAATACATATTTAGGTAAAATTAGTTTTTAGATTGTGTGTTTGAAAATGCCACTTTTGGAAAGTAGGCATTTTCTTGCTTTAACCATTCTGAGACTCTTCTTGTTTGTGGATTCCCTGTCTGGATCTGTTTGAGAGTTGGGCTGTTTGCACCTCTCCCCTAGACAGTGACACAAAGGAAGCTGGGGTATAGCCTGCATATCCTGATGGGTCATCTGGACAGAGGGGAGGGGAGGAGTGGTCCCTTACACCTGAGAGGACTGTGCCTGCCCTCACACAATGCAGTCTCCAACACCCTGGTGTGTGTCTTGGTCCTGGCCTGGGCAAGGCAGGATCTTACAAACAAGATAGACTTTCCTTTGAAGTTTACCTACTTCAAAGGCAGGAAGGAGTATAAGTAGTGGACCCAAAGCCCCATACTTCAGATTACTTCTAGGATTCAAGAGGAACCTCGGCCTGAAGAAGAGCTGAAGAGCGGAGGAGAAGTGCTGCCCTGGCCTGTGACTGTGCTGTGTTGGGCTATCCTGCAGTTGCTGCTTCTGCCTGTGCAAGGGGACAGAGACTGGACTTTGTTACATTCCTGCTGAGATGTAACTCCAAGGGCTTGGAGTAGAGCTTGGCTCCTGTTTTGAAGTCTCAGGGACAGCAAAGGTGTCACCAACCAGACCTGATTCTACTTGCTGTGGACTCTAGCTTGCCAGAAGATGCCATTCAGTTTCTGGTCTCCTGGAAGTGAATTCCTGGAGAAAAGCCACCTTAATGACGCTGGACGCCGCTGTGCGACTTCGCAAAGGACGCTGTTCCCCGGAACGGAGACACCGCTTGCCCCGAGGCCGTGGGCCTCACTGAGTGTGACGAACCCGACAACCCTGTGAGCTGACGCTGCAATTCCAGAACTGCGACGCCTCCTGACCCGTGGCCGTGGACCTCATAGAAGTCCGACAACCCTGTAGGCCTCGCGTCACTGCAGCCGCTGATCCTGCCCGACTTTGCTGACCCCGGAGTGTCCTAAGTCCGACGTCCGTGACAACCCAATGCAATTGCAGCGCCTGCGGCCCTGTGACATCATCGTGACCCCTTGAGGTTGCCCAGCAGCATCATGACTCCACCGGAGTTCGCATCTGCCGGAACCAAAGGACCGACTTTGCATCTGATGCTGCTTCACCTTTGTGCACCAGCCTGTTTTCTACTCATTTTTTAAGGTACTGTACCTGGTGGTTGAACTACTCTGTAAACGGCGCCATTGGCGTCACATTGTGGGAAACGACTCCGTCACGGTGCCGCATACCACCAACTTGCAGTATTTGTGCCTCAAGGCACTGTTTTCATGCTAAATTTGTATTTTTAACTGTATATTGTGGATTTTTATCGTATTTGTTCTTGTTTATTTCGATAAAATATTTACTGTTTTTCTAAACCTGTGTTGTGTCATTTTGTAGTGGTTCACTGTATTACTGTGTGTGGTTATACAAATACTTAACACATTGTCCCTGGAGTTAAGCCTGCCTGCTTGTGCCAAGCTACCACGGGGGTGAGTGGGGGTTAACTATGTGTGATTCTCCTTTGCCCTGACTAGAGTGAGGGTCCTTGATTGAACAGCGGGTAACTTGACTGCCAACCAAAGACCCCATTTCTAACAATAATTCACGCTTTTTCTGCGTGTTTCCCCATGATTGGATATAGTCTGCACCTAGACACAGGTAAGTCTAAGTATGAGGTATAAACAAAGTTAGATTAAAAACAAATAAAATGAATAAGTAACATGTTATATTAAAGCCAGGCCATTAACAAGCACCCTGTGCCTAGGGCATGCAGCACCTTTGAAAAATATGAGATTATAAAAATAACTTACACGTCTTTGGAACCTTTGCATATCAAACCTGCAAACAGCAAATATGAAATATAAATTAAATTTAAGACACATTGTGGGAGATATAATAAATTGTAAAGTCACAACACTATCACGGAGTATGTGATTCCAGTGAATGTACATTTTAGACAAATGCTCATATAGAATGAGCTGCAGATAGGCAGCTCAATGAACTCCAACCAGGTGTATAGTCTGTACAAATTAGAAACTATACTAAAGGAAGAGTCACGCAATATGTTAATTTCATAACATCATCGCCAAAGACTTTGTATCTCTTATTTTTGTTCTATTTTAAGGGTATGTGTATGGATTTATTCGTAATAAAACTGGTTCCTTTTTTACAAACATTCTTATATGCAGATCCTTAGCTTCATTGAAGGTAGGTTCCTAAATGATGAGATGATCATTTTGGGCAAAGAGAGTGGTTGCATACGTCACATGATTAACTTCCTTGGTAAATTGGATGAAAGCGTGTTTGTTTTTACCAATAAAAGCAAATAGACAACAGTGCTATGTTTTCCCACTAAGGAAGTTGACCTTTTTTTAGTGTCGATGCAAAAAAAGCACATTCCATAGCGCTTGTGACGTCACAGATAGGGATTTCTGAGGTTTAAATTCCACTGATTTTGGTGTCATATGCAGGGATTGTTACATTGTATCAGGCCATGTTTGCGATATCACAAATGACCAGCGACATGTAAAGATTCAGTAGTTTCTTAAGGTGCTATTACATATTGACAATTAAATTTTAACGGAGAAACAGGCAGAATCATGACAACTTTTAAGAGACAAATTCAGTTCATAATTGAAAAAAATGAAATAGGAATTCGTGCACCGTGTGTAGAAAATGTTAATTCTGGACAAAAGTGGGCATCGATAAGTCTATGATAGTACTCTTTTTTCTACCGTATTCACGTGCACGTTTGCCTTTGATTGTGTTATTTATATCTTTCCCTTCGACACAATGCAATCTATGTACAGTAAATAATCTTGAATGCTGCTCTGGTCAGCTATTGGGTTGTGTGGAAGAAGTTTGTTATGGATGGGGAGACACGTGCTGTTGTAGGGTAATTTCGTTGCATTACGGCTGGTAAGAATGTCAATAAAGATTTTTTTATAGACATAATGACTTGCATTTCATGTACTGGACTGATGAATAAACAGTGACTTACCTTTTTTCTTCAGAAACAGGACAATGAGGATTAGAATCAGGAGAAAGGCACAGATTGCAACTATCCCAATGATGATATTTGTTAATCCGGAGTCTGTAAGAAACATTAACATCAGATTTCCATTCCTTACGTAAAACAGTAGACAAAAGTGAAAATCGAAGATGAACTAAAATAGAATGTATTTAAAAATAACAATATCATATAATACACTGACTGCTAAATGAGATGGGACCTGCAGGCCTCCCCCACTAACGTGGCTGATCGCACTGAGTATATTCTTAGTACACTCCAGGGAGCAGGGTCAAGACTGATTTGCATATGGTCGGGTCCGAACTGGAATGACGTGGCAAGAAAGGAAACTGTGGATTTATGCCCAGAACTGTGACTGGGGTGAACGTTTGACATTGTTAAGCATCTGTCCATCATCTGTTCATTTTGCATAGGACGCTCCAGCCAATCAAGCCTACATGGGCTATTTTGCCCACTGTTCTTTGATATACGTTTTGAAAAGGTATGGATTATTTACGCTCACTCACTCAATGGGAGAGAGTCAGGGGAGAGAAAGGATAATAAAACTGGACCCCTCTCCCAGCTCTAAATAAAATATGTCAACAGTCCAATGGCAATCAGATGAACATTTCTCCATTTTCCATGTTTATCAAAGATATACTTGACATGTCAAGAATAAAACTAGCATAAAGATAAAATAACTCCAGGATAAGCAACTGTAATCCTTGCAGTTTCAACCTAAGTATAATTTTACAGCTGATTTCCCTCCACACTTTGACAAATGTGAATGTCTGAATTTTCATGCAATTAATGCCCCTGGCATCACTAAAGGAGGTCTGTCTCATGATTAACCAGATACGAGTTCTAAACATAAATAACAATCCCTTGCCTCATGTATGGGCCACTGATGCTTATGTTCTACTCTCATCTAGAGGTACTTCATGCAGCGGAAAGACTAAGACCTCCTTTGGGATGGATGATAACTGGACACCCATCCGCCCACCACTCTGTTTCTGCTCCCCACCTTAATTTGAGGCTGGGAAGCACTGACATAATATTGATCCATAAAATATCGGAACACAAAAATATTAGATTTGAAATATTGATAACAAACATATTGACTCAGGACACTCAACTATAAAAACACAAATATCTAGAACACAAATATAGTGTTATAAATATCGATTTTTAGATATATCGAAAATAAAAATATTGGAAACCAAAATATTGTTAGCTTTAAATAAACATATATGTCAAAAATATAGATTCACACAATATTGACTAAAATATTTTAGCTAAAATAATTACATATTTATTAATTCAAAGATGAAAAACGCTTTTCACATAAAAGACTTGTGTTGTAGTTAAACATTTTTTCTGGGTATGTAGGAGACGAGTAGCCAGTTCACATAGGATAGCAGGATGTAGGTTTATTGAAGAGGTTACACAAGTTAGGTTATAGGTTACACGTTACTTAATGGAAACCCCTATTGGGAGCAGCATCCTCTCTGCTCAGCCCACTCTCTCTAAATATCCATACCTTCAGTCACTCACCAATATTCCATGACCTCATATTCTGGCTGAGCAGGTAAACAAGGAAGCTGTGCAGAGAATGCATTACAACCAACAGCAGATTATAACACATCTCCTTCCATACAAAGCCAAAAGCACATTAAATACTGGTTGCACAAAGCCCATCCAAACAAAATCGCTAGCATGCGCAATACCAGAAGAACACTATTTTCTCCCCAGTGACACACTTCCAGGATCAGGCATGTGTTCTACACTTTCCCCTACTGCCACTCAACCAGTCACAAAACTAGGGACATAAATCATACACTCCCCCTCTAATGCACACTCATGCAAAAAGTACATAGACAGTGCACTCTACTGAGCACACTTGCAAGTCCAGGGACACGGAGTAAACACACTCACCCTCTGCTGCATACTCTTGCAGTACCTAGCATAATTCACCCTCTATTGCATACTCTTGCAGAACCAGAGAAATATTCTATACCAGTGGTTCCCAACCTGTGGTCCAGGACCCACTGGGGGTCTGCAAAGCCTCCTCAGGGGGACCGTGAATGCTTAGAAAATATAATATTATTAACAGATTAGCTCACCAGCTTTCAGCAATTACTCAGTGGGGGTCTCCAGATTCCAATACTGATTCAGTTGGGGTCCCCGGGTTCCAGTATTGATAAACTGGGGGTCCACAGAAGGCAAAAGATTGGGAACCACTGTTCTATACATTCACCCTCTACAGCATACTTGCTGGACCAGGGAATAATTCTATATGTTCACCCTCTACTGCAAACATAGGAAGGACCAAGGACAATTCACTTTCTATTGCATTCTCTTGCAGAACAGGGGAAACATTCTATACACTCTACTGCATACACTTGCAGTACCACGGACATTTAGCAAACACATTTAGGACACACCCCTCACTGCGTATTCTAGCAGATCCAGGGACTTAAGTGGCCTAATACATCTATCATACGCATGTAAAATATGGACGGATCCATACCCACTAATGCCTCTCAAGACTCTTTCATGCAACTAAGACAAAAAAAAAATCATTTTTCCAAGATAGGAATATAAAGAGCAAAATGTACAATACACTGACATCACATGTAAAGAATTCAGCATAAATATATCCATATATAAATATATATATATATATATATATATATATATATATATATATACATATATATATATATATACATATATATATATATATATATATATATATATATATATATATATATCTTACCTAGTGGCGGTTGTCAAGAGTTTTTGACTCTGATTCTTGTTGCGCACAGAAAGTTTTGGGGTTATCCGTCAAGCGGGGACTGAGAAAAAGGGGGGGGTGATAAACATGTGTTTCCCATGTTAATCCCCATAGGTATTTTGAATACGACTACAGACCCCAAACTGTTGGATGGAATTAAACCAAATTTGGCAGAAAGGTCGCTTCCAATATGCAAATTACGTTTTCAGTCATTTAAAATCCATTCAGTAGTTTTTAAGAAATCAAAGGGAAAATAAATTAGTATGTGTTGGGCCGTAGATCCTCCTTGACGACTTTGTGATTAATAAGAGCTCGTACATGGAGCTGAGATTAGCGGTATCCTGATCAGGGATCATGATCAACACCACACCCCTTTCTTTGGCCCAGCAACACCAGTCCCTTCATCATCAGTGCCAGCCACTGGAAGGGAGGCCCTGTCAGGGGAAGACCCTGTCCCCGACACCCGTGCCTCTGTAGTTGCGGAAAATCCCCCCAGCAAGTAGGGACGTCCAGCTAAGAAGCCAGGAGGTGCAGATGGCAAGACACCGACTACTGCCAGCAAGTGACCTATTACTGAATAAACTCCTTTGTGTGCCAATTATTCACTCTGTTGTTTGTTCTTTTACCATCTTCTATTTCCTATAGGAGGAGTACACTGGACTTTAGACTTCAAATGCTGAGGCATCTACTGCAATGATTTCATCGACCATGACTGAATCCCTCACTTTTCTGTTCCATTATGTCCCTTATTTTTAACCTAAAAATACCACCTATCACAAAGTTTCTGTTGCCTTCTTTTTCAATATTTGTCATGTACAGATGTATGACCATATGAAGCAAATGATGTACATACAAGCTATTAGTGCAAGGAGGGATATGTTACAGGTACAGTGCCCTTCTAAGGATTACAACCAACACACATTAAAACATTGGTACAAGTGTCTGGTCACACTAAAGATTTTATCTAACTGTACAGCACATAGGCTGTCAAAATGTCTGGATTGTCATAGTCACAAATACCTAACTCATATTGTGTCGAGGTAGTTATATAAAGGTACAGACCCCCAAAACACAGAAGAAAGGGCCTTGTCTGACATTGTGCTATAGAATAGGCAAACAGATAATTGGATGGTGTCACCAGCTTGAGCCTTATCACATACCAAAACCATGTATTCCAACAACACATAAACCACTGTACAGACAGAGGGCAGTACAATTGCCCCTGATCCCAGGCCCATTATAATCCAATGACCATGCATCTGGCGCTATCACACAAACATGTGTCAGTGTTGTTGCACAGGCACTGTGGCCTGCAATGATGAAACATGTCTACAGCTACATACAGGTCATAAAATAATAGTGTTTAGACAATGTGAAGGGTGAATGCCTGGCTTGCACTTGATGACAACAGATTTCATGCCTTCATGATCACACATATTATGCAATTGGCCCAACACAACAAGTAGATTATGCACTTCGAATTCGACCCACACACTGTCCAAGTCACCTTGGCACAGGCCTCATACACCGCAAACCTACATTACCTGGATCAATACCACTTCCTATGTGAGAACAGCATCAGCTACCTGCCAATGTCACAACTCTGAAATGCCCACATGAGGATGTCATGGTAAAGGTACCTAAAGAAAGACAAAACAAGGAGTATAGGCTTGAAAAGAATACCTATTACACAAATCACGTAGCAAGTATCTGTAAATTAACCTACATTGCATTGAGACTGACACAAACAAAGCAGCTACATCAGGGTGAGGAAATGTTAAAGGCTAACTCTTCAAGGACCTTTTGGCAAAATATTGTAAAGCTTTAGCTCCCCAGTGTTTTGTTATAACACTCTACTCCACACATCATAACAACTACAGTTCGTTGTACAGTCACAGTCATTACATCACATGACATACTTACACTCAAGTAAATTAATTATTGATGAGATCTTCCCACAAGTCAGCTCCTTCCTCCTCACCACTGTCATCCTCACTTGGCATTCCAGGAGGCTCACCCGGTGGCACTGCTGGCTCCCCCTCCTCTGGGATGCATAGGATATTCGTTCACAGGCCAATGTTGTGGAGCTTGCAGTAGACCACAATGATCAGACACACTTTTCTGGGTGAGTAGAGGAGGACTCCACCAGTCCTGTCCAGACACCTAAATCTGGCATTCAGGAGCCCAAAAACCCACGCCACTACCCGCTTTGTTCTTTTATGGGCCTCATTGGAGTAGACATCCCCTGGCATAGTTGGATGGTTTGGATAAGCAGAGTCTTCTGTTAAGGAGAGGAACATAAGTGCAACTTTGAGTCCCTCTTATCACAATTGTCGCAGTAGACATTGCACAAACACAAACAGGACAAATGTCAATTACCAACCAGCCAGGCCCTCTCTGGCTACAGTCATGACATCAGCTGGGGAATCGTGCTGTTCCACATAATGAATGAATCATGGGCTGAACCTCGATATTGGGCACAGACCTGTGAAATGTATAGGTCTGCCAAACATACAACTTGGACAGTGATGGAATGAAAGTTCTTTCTGCTGCGGTATACTTAATCATTGGCATCCAGTGAGACAAAACCAATATGTGTGTCATCTTTAGCCCCCACCACTTGTGGGGTGCTTGCCAGACCATAGAAGTCAGCCTTCACAAGGGCTAAATCTTCACTTTGGGGAAACCGGCTATAGCTGTACAGGTGTTTCAATATTGCTGAGCATAGGTTGGGGCATGCCTCCAGATAGGGCCACTGTATATTGGAAGGGCCCTGTGGCTAGGAAGTGCAAAACTGGCATGACTTGTACAATAGGTGGTTTGCTGGTTCGATAACTAATAGCTGGCATCAGATATGGCTTCAACTGATGACATAAGTCTACTATTGTTCACTGATTCAGATGGTAGTACATGATGTTATGTCATTCTTCCATGGTCTGAAGGTCTGGCAGTTGCCTATAGACAGGAAGTTGTCACATCTTCCCCTTCCCTGGGTACCTATATATGACAAGAAATGAGTGCTAACATAACACATTGTGTCCTGAGCAATATACATGATGCATGTCAATGATATAGGCGGTCATTCTGACCGCGGCGGTCGGCGGTCGCCGCCCGCCAAGCGGTTCCCGTCAAAAGACCGCGGCGGCCATTCCGGCTTTTCTGCGCGGCCGGCGGCTGACCGCCAGAAGACCGCCGCCCGGCCCAGCGGGACAGCCCCTTCAACAATGTAGCCGGCTCGGAATGGAGCCGGCGGAGTTGAAGGGGTGCGACGGGTGCAGTGGCACCCGTCGCGATTTTCACTGTCTGCTAAGCAGACAGTGAAAATCTTTGTGGGGCCCTGTTAGGGGGCCCCTGCACTGCCCATGCCAGTGGCATGGGCAGTGCAGGGGCCCCCAGGGGCCCCACAGCACCCGTTCCCGCCATCCTGGTTCCGGCGGTGGACACCGCCAGAAACAGGCTGGCGGGAAGGCGGTCGGAATCCCCATGGCGGTGCTGCAAGCAGCGCCGCCATGGCGGGTTCCCTGGGCCAGAGGGAAACCACCGGCTTCCCTTTTCCGACCGCGGCTTTACCGCCGCGGTCAGAATCGCCCAGGAAGCACCGCCAGCCTGTTAGCGGTGCTACCGCCGCACTCCGCCATGGCGGTCATGGACCGCCAAGGTCAGAATGACCCCCATAATGTGCCAAGGCATATTAAGAGGGATAGATATGACAAACAGTACACATCACAGCTGCTAATTATACAGTGGTGACATGTTACCCCCTTGGTTTGCCAAACAAATGTACACATCATGTATCTGGTTTTCAACAAGAATGTACATTACAAAGGCCATTTGGAATGTGACTGCATGTCCCTAGATTAAAAATTACCTTTGATGGGAGTGGACTGTGCCCCACTGTAAATTTCCATTCGTGCCCTGCAGCATGTCACAATGCTGTTTGAGTAGTAGGACCTACATGAAAAGACAAGAAAAGCAGGTTTTGGTGCTCAAAACAACATTTTGGAGGTGTGACGCATTTTTGAATGTCCAATACCACATTTCAGGCCTCTAAAATGGCGGCTGCCTGACCTACACCACTGGACATTGGGAATTGTCCAGGACTGCCGCCGGAAGTCGCCATGGCGGTTGCAACCGCAGTGGACACAGCCATAGGCCAACGTTGTTGCCAGTGGTGGTCACGGGCCAATGACTGTATCCGCTGGCGATGTCAACCCCATATGTGGCAGACGTGACCGCCATGTTCTGCAAAAACCCTCACTTGACTCCGGACACTGCTGCCAGCCACACCTCCACTACTGAGCTGTTGTGTACCGCCTCTGGGAGCAATCATGCCACGTACAGTAGGTGATAGGGACACTGCCTTCTCTCCAGAGAAGCTGGGGAGGCTGGTGACTGAGGTCCTGCCCCTGTATGAACATCTGTATGGTGCACCAGAGCAGCAGATAAGTGTCTCAAGTGCCCCGTGTTCTCTGTACTTCACCATCCTTTCCCTCCTCACAGGCTAGAATGTGCCCATGTGATTGAAAACTTGTGTGCTTGTAAGTGCAATCTGAGTGGCATCAATGGGAGGGTCAATGTGCAGGTATTGGTGGCCTGTGCCATGTGTTGGGTTCATTCACATTGTGGTATGTGTGTTTTGTGGTCCCAGATCCACCTTGTGTTTGATGCACATAACAAGGTGAGGTGACATTACAGCCATCCACTGACATCTCTTTACTCATGAAGGTTGTATATTTGAGACAACATGTGTGTGCATGACAGCATGAGCTGAGTATGCATGTTGTATGTATCAGGTGTGAGTAATGTGAGCTTGTGTATGTTGCCACAGCGATTTCTTCACATATCCGCCCATGCTAGACTGTTGTCATATAAGGCATGTCATCACTCTCTCTGCCCTTCAGGTTGCCACTCCCACCACATGCCAATTTGATTTTGACTACATGATGTATTGTTATGCATGGAAGTGATGGGAATCTCATGTCATGTAGGTTCTGTCTGCTCAGCCTGCAGAGACCAGGGCCTGTCACATGTAACTCCCAGTATGGGTCCTAGTCTAGATTGGGGTGGAGTCACTGTGGCTATGAAATTGTGGCTCTATGCCCACTCCCTGTACCCCAGTAGATCCTGTAATATGGCCAATATGAAGCTCTGTGGTAATATGCTGCTAAAAAAGCATAATTCCTATAATCATATTGTGAATGGGCACAGAGGTGAGTTACTGATCTGTCACAGATGTGCACTTGGCATCATTGTCAATGTGTGTCTCCGACTCCTGACAGGTCCGTAACTCCCACAGCCCTGTTGTCACCTTCATACAGGTCATATATGTCCTATGCAGGCTCATTTAATAACTGACAGACATTTCCACAGTACAGACAGTGTGTTGATTCCTTGGAGGCCATGATATGTGGCTCAGTAGTTTGGTCACATAACAGAAATGGACAATGTATTCCTTTGTTTGTTGGCTGCCATTCTCTATGGGATGGACACATGTGTCGAAAAGTGTGTTATGTGATATAGATACATGCCACAGAACCCCACTCCCTGAAGTGGCATGAGTCTGCATCTGTTATTGCACATGTCCAGACATTGATAGGTTAGACACTTTCTGAACCCACCATGCCAGCCCCTTCATTGTTACCCACATGTGATGATTGAGTTTCTGGCAGTTGCCTGTAGGGACTGTATGCAGAGAATCATTCTTACAGAGTGTGAATGTGTTGGTCCATATCTGCTTAAGGAGTCTACTTTTCAGAAGCCACAGAGGTGTGATGTGTCTCATAGCGGCTCACTTTCAGTCAACTTGCTAGAGCATGTCCCACATGATGTCAATAAGCCTGCATAGTTACTGTAGGGCCTGAGCATGGTGGTGGGTTGGTCTGCAGATTGGGAAATATGTATCTGTAGTAATGTCCCTGTACTCAATGGTTTGCATGTGTCAAACCTGGGAGTTTGGACAAAATAGAAAAACCCTAGCTTGATGTTACTGACATGCATGTGACTCAACCATTTGTGATGTAACTTGTGCTCATGATATCTTGATTTGTCTTTTGCATCTATGCAGGTCAACCCCCATCAGAGGACGGAATATGGAAAGCCATCGCCAAGAAGATGCGGACCCTGGGGGTCCACATCCCGTGTAACACCCACTGCAGGAAAAGGTGGAGGTACCTAAGACGCTGGGAACGGAAGATCACGGAGGCCCAGCTAGGGCTGTCCTCCCAACGTGGGGGGAGGAGGTGCCCCCCTATTGGCCTGCATTCTGGCAGTGGCCTATCCGAAGCTTGATGGGCATTTGAGGGCAGCACAGCAGCGACAAGGGGTTGAGTACGGGGCATATTCCTGCCTGTCACATTGCCAAGTGATTGTATGAGGCTCTAACAGCTCCCTCTGACAATTAGGGATGAGCCATGTGTCACACAGCAGATGAGAGACTGTTTGTGTTGACATGCCATGTGTTTTTTACTGATGTGCCTTGCCTATTGGACCAGGAACCTAGGACAGAACTGGGTGGAATCCTCAAACCATTTGCTCTGAAAGGACCACATATGGCTGTGTACACTGATCAATCATTTACTGTTTGTTGCTGCAGTGTGTGTAGTTTTCTATGCAACAAACCACTACTCCCCAGTGTCCTAGGCCAAAGGTAAGTAGGTGATGGATCACTGTCCTCATTCTTGGTAAATGTGTATGTTGGCATCTACCACCCAGAAGCTTGTTTCATTCTGTGTATGATGGGTAATGGATGGTGCCTCGCTGCAAGCTGTAATGTGAAGATGTCCAAATTACATGTGACAGGCCTTACATTGCTCTTTGGATGAAGTTATAGAACATTATTTTCCCTTCGTAAGTGGGGATTGTTAATTGACATGATTTATGTGCCATCACTGTTGCCAACTTTCCTTGTGCCTACATGTCAGCATGTGTCTCTTTCCACTTAGAAAACATCTGTAAGCTGAAGTTTCATGTATGGTCTACCTATGTGGATGGGATAATATCTGTATACCCTCACATATCCATGCATGACAAACTGTGTGTTGAATGGTCCATTTACAATGGGAGTACATTTCACACATATAGGAGTGTGTCACCATTGTTTATCATCTGATACATTCCTTCATGTGTCATAGCATGTAATTTGGCATGTAGAACTGCAGTAACAATGAGGGACATGACAGGTAGGCCTAGAGTTTAGAGCAACAATGTGTTTATCTATAACCTTGATAATGGCATCCTGTGAAAAAGTGCACTGCACATGTGTAATGATTAGGTTTTGTACAGTGACTGTTGGCATGCATCATGGAGTGACTTGCAGTCATGTTTTAGACACGTGTTTGGGTACAGGCATTCATCCACAGACAGACACCTGGGTTTGCATGACCAAGATGGGGGCAGTGATGTTGCATTTCATTGTCATAAATGTTGAGGGCTTTCTACTAGTCCTTGCAACGTCTGTGTCTCTCCAACATGAAAAGGGCTACTGGCTTATACTGAGCACTCAGAGTATGTCATTAGCAGTGACTATCCTGGGGCTTTCTAATTCCTTATGTTACATTTTTTAGAGATATCTCTCCCTGACATATTGGACATGATGTCTACAGTGTTCATTGCCATGCCACATGTGTGGCCTATCTGAGTAGCATTGATACTAAATCATTGACTCTATTAGGAGAAATATCACTTGGTGAAGTGTACATTGCTGATATGTTTCTAGTGTGACATGGATATTTCCATGTCACTTTCTCAAGGCAATTGTGATTTTGCCATCAGCATGGCAGAATTTTGTAGCATCATATCTTATTGTTGGGTCATTATGTATGTGGCAAATATATGTGTGCATGATCTTGTGTGGGGTCTGTGGGAACGGACTTTACATTGGGATACATATTGTGATACTATGGATGCCAACAGGTAACTGAGGTATGCTCCCTGGGACAAAGCTTTGAGGTTGATGAGGTTTCCTACTTGTTGAATGGTCATTGTGATTGCACAACTGCAGCCATGCAATTGTAGTTGTCTGAGATCCAGATTTTCCTGTGGGCAAATGATGTGGTGGCATGTATGCATAGGGTATGGGACATGTATGGGCCACTTAGGTGCACATTTTTTTGCTGGGGCCTACTTGGCAGCATGGTATTGTTTGCTAATCAGAACTATTGTTCATGTGTGATCATGGACATATGATGACCCTATTTCTCTTTGTCTTTGAGGCATCAGTACTGGCAAGTGGAAGAGATGGGGCAGAGCTGAGTGGGGAAGCATCTGACCATAGGACATCGGGTTAAGACACCACAGACACAGAGGGACCCAATGGCCCGGAGGGTGAGGGGAGTGCCACAGAGGGGACTGGATCTACATCGTCTTCATCAGATTCCTCCTCCAGTGGCCACTCCCTAGTCGAGGAGGACCCATTGTGGTGTACCCCTCTACCTTCTTTGTCCACCACTCCTGTTCCATAACCGCTCTCCCTGTTGCTCCCCACCCAGTTGACTGTGTCCTCTTACCCAAGAGGGTGGGTGTCTCTTTTGCTGCAGGCACCTCCGCCCCAGTCCCTGTTACCCCTGCTGCCCTCAGTGAGGAGACTATTGACCTCCTCAGAAGTAACTCTGTGGGACAGTCAGCCATTGTAAATGCCATCCAGTGATTGGCAACTCAGCTCCAATAGACAAATTAATTCCTGGAAGGCATTCATGGTGCAATGGCTGGCCTACATAGATCTTTTCAGGTTCTGGCCTCCTCACTGACGACAGCCAGTCAGCCCCCACCTTCCACCCCCTCCACCTCCCTCTTCCCAATCCAAATCCATTCTTCCACTACCTACCCAAAGTACACAGACAGATAGGCAGTCATCCACATCAACAGGCAAGAGGAGCACACGCAAACACAAATACCACAAAACACACTAGCATGCACACAGACAACAGACACCTACAGACACAACAGTCACCACTTCTCTGGACATCCCCCCCCACCCCAAGCATCACAGATATGACATCCAACATTAACACCAACAGTCACTGACACACCAACTACACCCATCATGCCCGTAGACACCAACTCAGCAGACACCCAGACATCTACAATAAGCACCACACCTGCAGATACCACAACTACAGACACACAGACAGCCACAACATCCAGCCAACCACAGTCACCACCCCAACAAACACACACATCCCCCACTCTATCTCTCAGCTACTCCACCTCCTGCACACCCAAGACAAACAAAGGCACATACTCATCCACCCAACAGACACCCATCAGAAACAAGCATGCCTCCCAGAAGCACATACCCACAACATCCACACCAACACAGCCTACAACCACTCCCTCGACCTCCAAATCCTGACTCCCTTCTGATGACCGTCTCTGTGTTCCTGAGAAAGATTTTTTGTTTGATTTTGACCTTTCCCCTATTCTCTCCACCCGTCCCAAACCCAAGAGGCCCCCACCCAGCTCCTAGCCTGTCTTTCCACCTCCAAGGCCTCCCCTATGCCCCCTGCTAACAGCCATACCTCTCCCCCCAAGAAGAAGCCTACCACTCCCATGAAGAAGACCACCCATCCCAAGCCCAAACCCCCAACACACCCTTCAAAATCCAACCCACCCACCCCCAGTTTATGCCTGAGGTGCCTGCCTGCCCACTTGATGCCCCTTCCTGTGGAGGTTCCCTAGTAGTTAGGAGTCAAGTGCTGGCACAATGCTTTGCTATTCAGGAGATATTTTGGACATTTAACCCCTTGGGTGCCCTAGACGTAACGGTTAAGTCCTGGGCCTCAGCCCTCAGGAGCCGAGGACGTAACAGTTACATCCAGCACCCGGGCCACGGGGAGTGCTATTGCTCCCCGTGGGCTTCCCATCCCCCCATGGGCAGGGATGGGAGGCAAATCACTCCCCCTTCCACCCAAACATCCCCAGTGACATCTGATGATGTCAGCAGCCGACCGTCCGCTGACCGCATCAGGTGTCTCCCCAATACGCTGGAAGCTCAGCTTCCAGAGTGATGGGGGACCCGATCCGGGGTGGGGAGATCAGAGAGGCATTAAAGGAAAGGCTTTTCCTTTCCTTTGATGTCTTTCTGAGCATTCCTGCAGCCCAGTCGCATAGCGATCGGGCTGCAGGAATGCCCACTAGACACCAGGGAAGATTTTTTTCAAAAAAAGCATGTGGGGGCATGGCCCTACACCCACCCCAAATAAATGGGAACAAAGTTGTTAAACTCACTGGTAGGAAAGAGGGAGCAATTACCCCCGATCCGCTCCCCAGGGGAGTAGAAAGTCTATTAGATGCCAGGGATTAAAAAAAAAATAGTGGGGTGGTGGCTACCAACCAGTATGGGCATGTTTATGCCCCCACCAACTGAAGGGGGTAACAGCTCTCCCCCCACACACTAAAAGATCTTAGCCCAACGGCAAGCAATAGGACATTTGATTATTTTGGGTTTTGATTTTACATTGTGGCCATGTGAGCTTGGCTAACTCTCAAAATTGTCACACTGGGAATGGTGAGCCCTGCACCTTTTGGACTTTGGGACGCTGCCATCTAGAAAAATTTACACGACCTAGGCACATCTGAAAAGTAAACATCTGGGTGAGTCCAGGGTGGTGTGCTTCACATGCACCCACACCATTTTCTTACCCACAATGCCCTCCAAACCTTCAACTTTTCTTGAAATCACACCTTTTCCCCACATTTTTGTGATGGAACCTTCCGGAATCTGCAGGAAGCCACAAAATTCCTACCACCCAGCATTGTCGTATGTATACCGATAAAAATTCTGTCCCACTTGTGAGTCTAAAAATGTTTTTTTTTTAAACTGCCCTTTTGGACCCGCTTTGGTTTCCCCACAATTTTGACATGTTTTTGGCTCTTCCCTCTCACAGGCACTTGGCCCACCTACACAAGTGAGATATCATTTTTACCGGGAGACTAAGGGGAACGTTGGGACCAAAAACGCAGGGGCCCCCCTGCAAAAACAGGTAGTTTTGTAATTGGTAATTTTGATGTGTACACGTAGTGTTTTGGGGCATTTCCTGTCACGGACACTAGACCTACCCACACAAGTTAGGTACGATTTTGGGAGATGTGGGGGAATGCTGGGTAGAAGGATGTTTGTGGCTCCCCTCAGGTTCCAGAACTTTCTATCACGAAAATGTGAGGAAAAGTTTTTTTTGGCCATATTTTGAGGTTTGCAAAGGATTCTGGGTAGCAGAGCCTGGTGAGAGCACCACAAGGTACCCCATCCTGGGTTCCCCTAGGTGTCTAGTTTTCAGAAATGTACAGGTCTGGTAGGTGTTTCTAGGTGCCGGCTGAGCTAGAGACCAAAATCCACAGCTAGGCACTTTCCATAAAGAATGTCAGTTTTCAATGTAAAAATGTAATGTGTCCATGGTGCATTTTGGGGTGTTTCCTGTAGCGGGCCCTAGGCCTACCAACACAAGTGAGGTACCATTTTTATCAAGAGACTTGGGGGAATGTTGGGTGAAATTTGTGGCTCCTCTCAGATTCCAGATCTTTCCATCACTGAAATGTGAGGAAAAGTGTTTTCTTTTTGCCAACTTTTGAGGTTTGCAAAGGATTCTGGGTAACAGGACCTGGTTATGTATAGGTTTGCTAGGTTTCCCTAGGTGCCGGCTGAGCTAGAGGTAAAAATCCACAGCTAGGCACTTTGCAAAAAAACAGTCAGTTTTCTTTGGGAAAATGTGATGTTTCGACGTTGTGTTTTGGGGCGTTTCCTGTTGCGGGCACCAGGCCTACCCACACAAGTGAGGTACCATTTATATTGGGAGACTTGGGGAAACGCTGGGTGGAAGGAAATTTGTGGTTCCCCTCAGATTTCAGAACTTTCCATCAGCGTAATGTGAGGAAAAAGGTTTTTTTTGTCAAATTTTGAGGTTTGCATAGGATTCTGTGAAACAGAACCTGGCTGGTGAGAGCCCCACAAGTCACCCCATCATGGATTCCCGTAGGTGTCTAGTTTTAAAAAATGCACAGGTTTGGTAGGTTTCCCTTGGTGCCGACTGAGCTAGAGGCCATAATCCACAGCTAGGCACTTTCCAAAAAACATGTCAGATTTCAATGGAAAAATGTGATGTGTCCATGTTGTGTTTTCTGTTGTGGGCACTAGGCCTACCCAGACAAGTGAAGTACCATTATTATCGGGAGACTTGGGGGAACACAGCATAGAAAAACAAGTGTTATTGCCCCTAGTCTTTCTCTACATTTTCCCTTCCAAATGTAAGCCAGTGTGTGAAAAAGAAGTCTATTTGAGAAATGCCCTGCAATTCACATGCTAGTATGGGGACTCCAGAATTCAGAGATCTGCAAATAACAATTACTTCTCAACACTTTTAGCTTGTGCCCATTTTGGAAATACAAAGGTTTCCTTGATACCTATTTTTCACTCTTTATATTTCACCAAATGAATTGCTGTATACCCAGGATACAATGAAAACCCATTGCAAGGTGCAGCTCAGTTATTAACTCTGGGTACCTAGGGTTCTTGATGAATTTACAAGCTCTATATATCCCTACAACCAGAAGAGTCCAGCAGATGTAACAGTATATTGCTTTTAAAAATCTGCCATAGCTGTTAAAAGTTATAGCAGAAAACGTGGATAGAAATGTCTCTTTTTTTCACCTCAATTTCAATATGTTTTTAATTTAGCTCTTACTTTCCTTGGGAAAATCTTGAAGGATCTACACAAATGACCCCTTGCTAAATTCAGAATTTTATCTATGTTTCAGAAATGTTTAGCAGTCTGGGATCCAGCATTGGTTCCACACCCATTTCTGTCACTAACTGGAAGGAAGCGGAAAGCACAAAAAATAGTAAAATGGAGTATGTCCCAGTAAAATGCCAAAATTGTGTTGGAAAATGTGGTTTTCTGAATCAAGTCTGCCTGTTCCTGAAAGCTAGGAAGATGGTGATTTTAGCAGAGCAAACCCTTTGTTGGTGCCATTTTCAGGGAAAAAAAACACATGGTTTCTTTAGCCACCCTTTTTTCCCATTTTTATAACAATAAAGGGGAACCCACAAATTCTGGGTACCTCTAGAATACATAGGATGTTGGAAAAAAGGAAGCAAATTTGGCATGGATAGCTTATGTGGAAAGAAAGTTATGAGGACCTAAGGGCGACCTACCCCAAATAGCCAAAAAAAGGCTTGCCACCTGAGGGGAAAAGGCCTGGCAGCAAAGGGGTTAAGGGACCAGCCAATGGCCTTTGCACCTATTTGTTTGGATATTAATAAAGAGTTGTTTTAGTTTAGGTGTACATGTGTGTGTAAATGCAATAGTGGTGTCAGAAGATTGTGTACTGTTTGTTGTGGTGCGTATTTCATCTTGTGTTGTCCAATGTGAGCATTTATGGTGTCAGACTTTTCCCCTTGATATGAATTTTGAATAAATCTGATGTGTGTTATCTGGATTTTTGTTTGTGCAGATATGGAGTGTGTTCAGTTGTGCTAGCTCTGTTTGAATTTGACTGTGCACAGGTCCATTTAGGCATGTGTGCCTTGCAGCTAATGTTTGTAGAGGTATGTCCCATGCAATTGGAGCTGCGTGTGCTTTGTTGATTTGCAGTTCCACATTGCGCAGATAGGCATGACATTTGGGCCTAGTGTTGTTTGCCCCTGAGACACATGTAGGGTCATTTCCTGTGCAGATGTTGTTTAAGGGATCTTTGCAAAGTAATATGTGTCCCAGTGCAGCCTCCTTCACAGAGTGTTCTTGCTAGCCTGATCCCAATTGTGCAGGTGTTGTTAGCATATAGCTCTTTGTCTAGATATACCTTTGTGTATTGTACATGCCATTGTCCTTCTCTTGTGCTATGATGTGAGTGTCCATTGCAGGGCCGTTGAATGGTGGTGTTGTTTGTGTTGCATGCCACATCGATACATATGTGTACTGAATGTGGGATAGTCCCTGACCTGTGTGGAATGTGAGTATAAGAGTTGTATTTGTATATGTGCTGTTGGTGTGTTGTTGTTGATGTGTGAGACAATGTTGTGTAGTCTTCAGTATCTCTGTACTGAGGTGTGTGGCTGTGTGTATTTGTGTAGTACTGCACTGCAGTGTGAGTGAGCTGCCCAAAGCGTGTTTATTGTGACTGTAAACCTGTCAGTCTTCATATATGTTTCGGACTGTGTATAGGATGAGATGTGTTCTTTATGCTTGTGGAGTACCCCCCATATGCTATGGATGACAGCACTACAATCTGTTTTTGAGGTCAATGATACAAGTAGAAGTGTGTACTTACGGTTGGTGGTGCCAACAATGGCATTGATTGTGTGGTCATTCGATGAGCAGCAGCAGTGGCAGGACGTGTATGATGGGCTCTATGGTGGCATCGGACATATGAGGCTTCCTGCAGGTGAGTGTCTCTCTTTATACTGTCTGTTTCCAGTTGCTGAAATGTGGTGGTTGGACCACCATGGTCACATTGGTGGTGTGCAACCTCCTAATGAGTCTGGCAGAAACACAGGCTCCTCTGACCTGTGTGTGCAGCCTCGTGACCGTGGCGGTCTGTGCTGCCTGGCGGTGCCGGTGGAACCGTGGCAGTCTTTGGTCCATAGGCCCACCTAACTTGTAATCTGGTGGTCAGATTGGCAAGCCGACAGGGGTCCGACCACCAGCGCTGCCAAAGGACCGCCAAACTTGCAATGAGGCCCTTAGTCATCAAAATATAACTAACATCCCACAATTGTTCCTAGCCTAGTGATATATTACTAAAACAGCTTACAAAAACACAGAACAACAAACTAGTGAAAAAAACTAACAGCAATCCATCTGAATATACAAAATACCCACAAATAACACCATGACTAACTTTTAAACCTCCTTCCTAAATCCCTACCTACAAAACCCTTAAAAAGGACTTACCTGTTCTGACAAACAGCAGCACCCTACCACGACCTGGTTCTGGGGACATAGACTACAAATAACACTACAAGATTACTAAATAGAAGGTAGCCATTAAAAAATGGCCACCAACTGATGACTAATGTTCGAAATATATATATTAACATTTTTACGAAATGTAAAAAAAATGTTATCAATGAAAAATAAGACTAGAAAATATACAACATACAAACGTATATAAATATGATTTATGTGATTTTTTCATTTAAAAACAATGAAAAAATGTTTTATTTTCTTAACTCTATATATATTTTTTATAATTTATATGTTTGTATTTTTACTTGAAGTATGCCTAATTAAAAATGTAAAACTGCAAAAACATTTGAATCTAATAAAAACATAACAAGTAGTGACATGTCTTTATCATACAGAATTTGGGAAATGTGTTGAACACTAAAGGGGTGACATTTACTATTCACACTCCAATGTGACAATACCGGTGGAAGGTGTTGGACACTAAGGGGTGACATTTGCTTTTCCCACTTCAATCAAACCATATTGGAGGAAGGTGTTTCACACTAAGCGGGTGACATTTACTATTCCCACTCCAATCTAAACCAATTTAGGGAAGGTGTTGGACACTAAAATGGTGATAGTTACTATTCCCATTCCAACCTAAACCAATTTGGAGAAGGTGTTTGGCACTAAAGGATTGGCATTTACTATTCCCACTCCAATCTAAACCAATGTGGGGAACATGCTGCACAATAAAGGGGTAACATATACTGTTCCCACTCTAATCTAACCATACTGGGGGAAGGTGTTGGACACTACAGGGGTGACATTTACTATTCCCACTCCCAATCAAGCCAATTTGGGGAAGACGTTGGACACTAAAGAGTTGACAGTTACAATATCCCCTTCAAATTAAATCATTTTACATAACATGCCGCATATTAAAATATTACATACATATTCAATGCTCTATATACTTACATTATTTTAAAATAAAATTAACTAAAAGTATATATAAAAACACACTAATTTAAACTACAAACCGAGTATATACTATGGTTATTAACTTTATATTTTAATTACTATTCAACAATATATTGTTTAAAATATTTACTAACGTCATGAACTTTAAACAATAACAATAATAATATACTAATAATACAAAATAATAATCATATTTCTAAAAAAATATGCATATACATTTTATAGTTTAAAACATTTTTTAAAAGTAATATCAATTTAGAATTAATTTGTTAATAAAAAATAAATGTTTCAAAATAGTCTTTCTTAATAAAAAATATTTCTCACTCTTAATATAGTTTTTTCCCTTAAAAATGGTAATATAATTAATACATATATGAATTAACATTGATTTAAAAGATATTAAAATTCTTATGTGATCAAATACATTTACAAATTCTAAATTATTAATTTGCCTATCTTTAAAATTATTACCTTATACTTTATATTTAAAAAATGCATTTTGTAAAAATATCAACACACTTATCCCCTAATAACACAATATTCCACTACAAAAAAATATGCAACAGTCTATTATATACATTAATAAAACTAAAAATACATATTTTAACAGTTTCATAAATAAAAAAATTACTAAAAACATAAACAAAAAATAATAAACACATACAATCAAACACACTACAGTACATTACATATTAATTAACACTTAAAACAACATTTATACAACAATATTTTTACGTCAATATTTTTAACAACCATATTAAAAACAACACTAAAATCTTTTTACCTTTGATATTCCTGCCTGTGAAATTTTTGATGTTCAGATATTTATGACAAGATATTTTAGTCTCACAATACTTTTTTCTGATATTTTGTCCAAACACCAAGGCTGGCAAATCCTGAGTTGTTAATAGCAAAGTCACTGCCAGCTACAATATTCAAAACACCATCTGTGTAGCACAACCACAAAGGAGTATGACATTGTCAGGGATGCACTACTTAGGGTTTGCATGTGGACAACATCAGCACAAGACAGAAATACTCTACCCTCGCTCTGTGAGGAAACTCCCAGAACATGTGGGACATTCCATTTTGCAAGACTAGGGGTGTGCCGAGGGGCTCTGTAGCCTCTGCATTGGAATGGAGGCCACAGCCTTTTAAGGAGCCCTCATCCGGACTGAGGCCTAAAAGTATCTTTGAGATATTGCAGTCTTCAGGACATTTCAACACATTATGTTGGAGTGCTCCTTCAATTTGTGTTAGACCACTTTTCAGTGCCACTGCCACCTACGTTGTGAAGCAAACCTGGAGTGATACTGCTCACAGCTTGTTATTAATGTTTGCTCCTATGATGGCCCTGTATGTATCGACAAGATCTTTTTCAAACTGTTTTGGGGTTATACAAATGACTGGCTTAAGTTTCAGGCATTGCATTAGCAGACTTTGTGCTTACTCCAGAGTCAAACTGGACTTTGAGGCCCAAACAGCACATACTCTTTGAGGCTTAGGTAGAGCGATGTGCTCTTTTGCACCTGCTGAGCTGTACTGCTAGTTCAAGGCTTTGAATCTGCGCCAAGGTGCATGGTTTTTGACACACTCTGCTTTCCTTGGTAAAAAATTCAGATGGCATTGAAGGCAGAGCGCAAAACAGTAAAGTACTAACATTAATTCACGTACTATTTTGTAAAATAGCATATGTCAAATCGTGTAGGTATTTTAGTGCCATTTCGGTATTGTGCTAGTGCAGAGAAACCTCAAATTGGCAGTTTTTGAATTGTAAAAGAGGGTAATTTCGCATATTGGCCGACTACTATGAGGGAGTTGGTTCTCATGGCATCAAAATCCAAATGTTTCTCTAATTATTGGGCCTTTTTGCCCATTAAATTCCAGCAGGCCTGACCTACGGAAATTTAACAAGAGTGTGAACTTTATCGAGCCGCCAAAATAATGCCATGTTGGTGGTCTGACAGACTGCCGTATTACGAATTACACAGGCAGGGCCGGCAAAAGCCAGACAAAAAACGGACCCCACTAGGACTAGGGAGGGCAAGAGATAGGCAGTCTAACCACTGGCACCGCCAGCCCATCAACCAATCACCGGCCCTTTTTCAAGTTGAAAATTGCAATGGTGGTCTTGCCATGGCGATTTTCCAATGGCGGCTTGCACCACGGCGGTCGGTAGTCACCACAGTAATACACAACACCACATTGGATGCATTTGAAAACAGCACAGCAGACACACATTCCCACACTCAACACACCTGCAAAGTACATTATACAACACACCCCTTCACACACCATAATCCTTTGCAGCTTCCACCCAAAATAAATCATCCAGATCCCTCATCAATACAAACTTTCCAATTAAATAGGCACCCCTCCATCTCTCACTCAGCACACATCCCACACCCTCAACACACCCACACCACGCAGATTTGCACATCTCCACTGTACATACTCCCAGTCACCTGTTTAGCACCCAGTACCCACCCATTTTTTTTTCCATCACCACCATGTCACCCCAGAAAAATCCCTGTTTCACAATTGATGAGTTAAGGGTCATTGTGGATGACAATAATGGAGTAGAGCCAAGACTATTTAGAGCCCAAGTCCAGCAAGCTTCTATCGCTAGGAAAATGGAGATGTGGCAAAGGATAGTCGATAGAGTGAATTCTGTAGGCAGCTCCCCATGCACAAGGGACGACATCAGGAAGTGGTGGAACGACCTCAGCAGGAAGGTACATTCCATGGCATCCAGCACCAGCTTGCGGTCTTGAAGTCTGGCCATCATGGGCGGAGAAGGTCTTGGCCATCCTGCATCCTGAGGGCTTGACAGGAATACCTGGGGAAGTGGAGTCAGGTAAGTCACAACCACAAAATATGCACATATATGTATTGTCATGCATGCTTACTGACCACCCTTGGCCACCTACACTGTCAACCCACCCACCAGCCCAGCCACCACCTTTCCAAAGACCACTGTCTGCCACCTCACATGGGAACTAGACCCACCTAGGGGAAACACATCTCCATATACTGGGTTTAGAAAAGGGAAATGACTGCACCACACTTCCCAGCAGGCACTGTACTACCATTAGTGAGGACAGAACTGTGTACCAAACTTAAGATTACCATGTCCTGAAATTCCCTTGTGAACGCTACTCACCTGAGAGGAGGACAACCCTACAGTGTGTGGGAGTACTGCCAGCTCCCCCTCATCAAGGATGAATGGGATGTTTCTCCTCAGGACAAGGTTGTGGAGCATGCAGCAGGCCACAATGATCTTACACACTTTTCCGGGTGAGTAGAGGAGGGCTTCACCAGTCTTGTCAATGCACTGGAATCTTGCTTTCAGGAGCCCAAAAGCCTACTCCACAACAGGCTGTGTCATTCAATGTGCCTCATTGAAGCAGACTTCCCCTGACATAGGTGGGTTTCTCACTGGTGTCAACAACCATGGGTTGGGTATGCAGAGTCCACTGTAAGGGAATGCGACAGTGTGCAACAATGCAACAATTAGTCCCAAGCATCGTCTCACTAGCAGCAGACATAGCATACAAACATACATGACATATGTTACTTACCAACCAGCCAGGCCCTCTTTGAGTACAGTTGTGTCATCAGCTGTGAAATAGCTCTGGTCCACATGATGAAGGCATCATGGACTGAAACCGGATAACGGGTATATACTTGGGAAATGTACAGGTTCGCCAAACAAATTGTTGGAATGGAAATATGTCCTGTTCCGATAGACCTGTTCATTGCCATGTAGTGGAACCAAGGCTACATGGGTACCATCAATTGCTCCCACCACATGTGGGATGGGTGCCAAGCCATAGAACTCAGCCTTCATAAGGGCAAAATCCTCACCTTGATGTAGCTGTCCAGGTCTTTCAACATTGCTTAGATGACATAGTTCAAGACCAGACTCAACATAGGCTGGGACATCTACTGTATTTTGGAAGGACCCTGTGGTCAGGAAGTGAAACACTGACATGGATTGTGTAATGGGTGGTATGCTATTTGGATGACTGGTGACTGGCATCAGATCTGTCTCCAACTAATGATAAAGATCCTATCCAGGCAGCATATCTGGATTACATGTCTGTCCTCCCTGGCTTGCAGATCTGACAGTGGATGGTACACAGGAGGTTGTCTGATCCTTCTTCTCTCAGGGTAACTATGTGGGACAAAAGAATAATATGGCTGTCATTCATTGTGTTCCTTGCAATTTACATAATACATGTCATATACAAACTGTGACATGTCATGTTATTCACTGAGGACATGATGCACAGCACACATCACCACTAACAATTACACATTAGTAACACGTTACCCCCTTACTTTTTCCCACATGTGTACCCATCATCTATCTGGCCAGCAACAATATGTGCATGTAACTTGCCACTGGGACTGTGATTCAATGCCCCAAATCCTGGATTGCGCGTGGAGGAAGGGGTGGTGGCTGTGCCCCCAATTATGTTGTCATATGTGCTGGACTACAAAGGAATATGACTAAAAGGATTGACCTACATGACAGGACAAGGCAAGCAATCAAGAATGGCCAGGAGAAAGTTTTCCAAATTGTGGCGCATTAAAAATAGCGTTTAATTGCATTGTATGCCTCTAAGATGGCAGATGCCTGACCCATTCCACTGAACATTAGGAACTGCCTGCAACCGCTGGCGGAAGTCGTCATAGCGATAGGCGGATGCTACAGTGGTGGACATTGCCATAGAATAACATTGCTGCCTGTGGTGGTCTTGGGCCAATGAGAGTGTGTGCTGGTGGTAAAGGTCGCGCATGTGGCATACGTTACCACCATTTTCTGCTCAATCCTTCATTTGACTCCTGACACTGCCACCAGCAAGACCTCCACTACCTGAGCTGCTGTGTACCTCCTCCGCGAGCAATCATGCAGTGTTCTACAGGTGATAGGGCCCCTGCCTTCTTGCCAGAAGAGCTGGAGTAGCTGGTGGAGGAAGACGGACCCCTGTATGGACAGCTCTATGGCGCACCGGAGAAGCAGGTAAGTGCCGCATCTGCACACATTTCTCTGTACTTCTACTTATCTTAGCTTCAGTTAGCCTAGGGTTTGGCCCAGTTTCTCAGATTGTGGAGTCAAAGCCCTGTAGGTGGTGTCAGTGTGCATTAATAGGTGAGTTAATAGGCATGTTTCTATGTCAAGTGACAGGTTTGGAGTCCAGAGACAATATGGTGTCTGTGTAGTGAGTGTTCCCTGACCCAACTTGTGTCGGATGCACTTGACTAGGTGAGGTGTCATGACAGCCATTCCCAGGCAACTCTTGCCAGAAGATGTTATCAACGCATGGTCACATGTGATTGCATGACAGCAGGAGGGGTGAATGCATGTTGCATGTGTGGGTTGATCGCTATTTGTGCTCTGTCTACGTAGGCACAGTAATCTCAGCCTTGTTGGACTGTTGGACCGTTGTTCGGAAGTCAGGTAATGACTCACTATGCCCCTTAGCTCTGCACATAGACACCCAATGGTAATTGGCTGTAGGCTACATGGTGTACTGTGATGCATGTGATCGTCAAATACCATGTTTTTTGCAGGTTTGTCTGCTCCTCCTTGCAGAGACCACGGCCTGTCTATTGTTACTCACAGTATCAGTTGATATCAGGGCTGGTATTGATTCCCTTTTGCAATGCAAGTGTGACACTGTGCCCACACCCTGTATCCCTGGACAGCATGTGATAGTCCCAATATGCAACTTCTTGAGCCTCTGTCCACTGATTAGTATGGGAGTTGCATTGGGGGCAGGGTGCTCATCTGTGACTGCTGTGCTCTTATTATCTTTGACAATGTGTGTTACATAGTCTTCGCAGGTCCCTTGATCCCTAGCCCTGTTGTCTCTTTCATCTAGCTTTAATGTGTCCTGTGCAGGGTCCTTGCATTTTGGTCATTGCATTGTAAATAGTATTTTGTTAACTGATGTGCCATGATATTGGACTCTTTTGTTTGGGCATATAGCAGGGCATGTACAATGCATGCTCTTAAGGTACTCTAGGTTTAGTGAACACACATGTGTTATAATGTTGATGTGAAACACAGACTCCCCCACCCCCTGAAGTAGTAGGTGCCTGCAACTGTATCTGCACAGGTTCACACGTGAACAGGTGTGCCCAACATGTCACTCCCTTCATTGCGATCCGAGCACTGTAGTCTGGCTGTGACCTGTAGGGACTGTATGCAGTGGGTCACATTCAGAGGCAGTGGATGTTTGTGTGCATTGTTTCCTGTGTGGTTTATCTGTCACTTGCCACTTTGAGTGATGTTTTTCATAGTGCTCCTGGTCAATGTCATGTTACTAACTTATGTTCCAAAAAAGTCACAGGTGGCCTGCCTAGTCAGTGCAGGGCCTGAGCTGGAGGTGTGTAGGGCACTCAAGTGGGGAGTGTTTGTAGTCATGTCCCTGTGTCCAATGACTTCTATGTGCCACAAGTGGACAGGATAGTCAAGAGAGGATGTTATAAGCTTGGTGCACTGACATGTATGTGACTCAGCCATTTTGTATGGGACATGTGTACATGATATCCTGTTTTGTCTTTGGTTCTATGCAAGTCAACACCCATCAGAAGAATGGGATCTGGAAAGCCATCACCAAAAAGGTGTGGGCCCTGGAGATCCACAGCCAAGTGGAGCACCATTTGTCAGATGAGGTGGGAGGACCTGAGACGTTGGGCCCAGATGATCTCAGAGGCCTAGCTGGGGCTGTCCTCCCAACGAGGATGGGGGGCCTGCAAGACCATGACCCCCCCTAATGGCCCACATTTTGGCAGTGGCCTACCCAGACTTGGATGGGTATTTGAGGGCAGCACAGCAGCCACAGGGGGGTGAAAAGAAGGCAAATTCATGCTTGACCCTTTGCCAGGTGATTGAATGAGGGGCTGACTACTCCCCCTGACAATATGGGATGTGTCATGTGTCACAGATCATCTGGGATCTAATTGGTGTAGATGGTCCATGTGTTTCCAACTGGTGTACTCATCCTTTTGGAGCTAGGACCTAGGAATAAACTGTGGGGAACCCTCAGTCCAATCGCACATTTGGCTGTGTTTAGTGTACTAATATTCTGCTTTACCTACTCTGGTGGGTGTTAGTTTTCACCGACAGATCACTCCTCCCAAATGTCACAGTACAAAGGTAGGTAGGAAGTGGCTCACTGTCCTCTGCCATGTGCCTGGGGATATGTGTAGGCAGACATCTGCTGACCAGGGGTAAGTTTTCTCCATCGTATGTTGGGTGCTGGTGCTTCACAGCAGACTGTGATGCATGGGTGTCCATCATACATGTGACATGGCTTACCTGGCTGAATCTTGGCAGCTGAGCAAACTACTTTCCCTTGATACGTGGGGAATGTACATTATCATGGGTGATCTCTCCATGAGGTTTAGGACTTGACTTCATCGTTGTTCCTTGCAACACCACATGTGTGGCATGCCTGAGTGCCCTTGCTACTACATCCTTGAATCATTTTGGGAAGGTGTCACTTGTGGAGCTGTACATTGTTGGGATGGTGACTTCTCTGACCTCCTGGTCAGCGTCTGTTGCCTTCCTCTGCGCAGCTCCTCCTGTTGCTGTTGCCTCTGCCTCAAGCCTGACTCTCAGTATGAGGCCCACCTCCACCTGCAGGCTCCCATCTGCACCTCATCCCTGGTGGCCTAGCAGCCATCTGCATGTAAGTATCTTCTGTCTCTCTTTACTCCAGCTTTTACTTCTGCTTTTACTTCTATTTATACTTCTGTGTATTTTTTCTGTCTTTTTATTCAATTTGATTCTCTTTCCTTCTTGTCTCTTTCTCTCTCTCTTCACTCTCTCATGTTTTTCCCTCACCGCTGCTGCCCCTGTGGCCCCCTTCCTCCCTGTGAATCGCTTTTCCCACCCTCCCACCTGGCCAGAACTTCGCCTCCCTCCCCTTCGTAATGGTGGCTGCTGTGCAGCTGTGTGCAGTGGGTGAGCCGCTGGCGCACCAAAAGCAAGCCCGTCTGCATCCGCCCACGCCTGGGCCACGGCCAGAACCATGGACCCTGGTCCTCACTCCATCTGCTGGTTCAACTCCAACACACTACGTGCCCTCAATCCAGGAAGGTCCTCAGCCTGCCACCTAGCCCCTCCAAGGACCACCTGGCTAGTGTTGGGTGTGAGTGTGTGGAATGTATTTGTATATGTGCAGTAGTTGTGTTGTTGCTGTGTGTGTGTTGTGTGGCCTTCAGTGTCCCTGAGCCTGTGCTGTGTAGCCATGCATAAATATGTAGTTTCATTTTGCAGTGCAGTGTGTGTGTGCTGGCTGAAGTGTGCATGTTGTGATTGTTTCGGCATCCGTGTTGCAGAATGTGAGAGTGTGTCAAATGATAGGTGTTGCTTGTGCCCGCGGCGTACTCCCCTATGATGTCTTTGCCAGCGTGGCATGCTATTTTTAAAGGGGTGATGTTACAGGTAAGTGTGTGTACTTATAGTTGCTGTCGTCCACGTCGGTATTGATTTTTTTGTCTTTCGGCAAGCAGGAGCATCAGCATGACATTTGAGGAGGGATCCATGGCAGCTCTGGACATATGGGGGTCCATCTGACAACCTCCTGAAGGGCTGACAGCAGTGCAGGTTGCAATCAGCCAGGGTGGCGCTGAAGTCAGTCCTGCTGATTACAACCTTGTTCTCCACCAGCCTTTTTGTGGCGCTACCAGGTGCAGGGGGCCACAAGGGGTCCTGTGGCATGGGCAGTGCAGGGGTCCCCGTGCCCAGCACCCTCAAAATGCACACTGTCTACACAGTAGACAGTTCACATTTCAAGTCTTGGTGCCCCTGCGTGCGGCAGCATTGCCGTCGGCTCTATTATGAACCGGTGACAATGATGCCACCCCTTTCCCACTGGGATGACCGGCGGAAATCTTGGTTTCCACCGGTCAGCCCAGTGGGAAACTCGTAATGGGGCTGGCGGGCAGGTCAACCGCATGGCGGCATCAGGGGTGTTTCCATCCACCAAACTCTTAATCAGCCCCAGAGTCTCCGCTGGCCTGTTTGTGCCTCCAGGAGACTGCAGCAGTCTGTGCTGCCTGGTCCGCTCCTCCAGGCGGTTGGAGGTTGGACGGCCAACATGGCTGTCCTCGAACCACCAAACTCGTAATCAGCCCCAAAGTCTACATAACTAATACTTACGACTCCAGCCCACAATGTGTGCACACATAATTTTAAGCAGGAATCGGAATTACCCGTCCAGTCATAATGAAGCCCCAAGACGACGATTGCAGCAAACGATAATTACACTAATAAACTAAGGCTGCCGCACTTTCGAAATACTTTGGATGCTAGGTACTTCTAAAAAATAGTACTAAAATTATCATTCATTTTGCTCTCCTTGAACTTCAATAGCTGATAAATACATCCGGTTGATAAATGGAAACTAACCTACTCTTCTAACTGACATTATTTCCTAGACCTCTACCATTTGCAGTTCTTTATAATTATCAAGCAACATAGAAATAACACGTGATAGGAAATTATTTGTCACTGGTTTAAAAGATCAAAAATGTGATTACCAAAATCAATCAGCATACATAAAAATGGCTAAGTCATGGCCGATTCCCCAGAAATAAGTCTACACATATTCACACCCATCCTCAATCAACAAATACTTATTTCAAATCAGCTATTGGAGCAACAAATCGAGAAACATCACCTTGGTTTGCTGGGTTTATGGATTTTAAACCTGGCACATCAACTTGATTGGCTCCAACTTTTTAACACTAACCCCAGATTTCGATACAATCGACTAGTATTGTTAGTTTGTATTCACCTCACCCTCTGCAGAAGCTCTACTTCAAAAACATAGAGGGTCATCTGACCAGAAACAGGACTCTGAAAGTTGCTGCTTTCTCCAAGGCTGTGATCTGGCCTATGTCTTCGGACAAAGTGCTGCTGCGCTCACCTGTTCTGGTAGAAGAGGAAATTGTACTGCTTGCATATGGAGAGGAGCTGATGCCGAACTAGAGACTTCTAAGAGGGTCAAGGATCTGCACAAAACACCCCATGACCAAAGGAGTGCTGAGCCTGAACTGACTTATCTAGCCTTCTATCATCCTCTCTTAGTGCGAACCCTTTCCAAACTTGAGAACATCGCACAGTTTTCTGTTTTAGCATTATGCTCAGTTGGCTGTGGATAGATGCTGTGATTCTGGAGCTTCCTCAGCCCATACAGTTCTGGAAATATACAAGTTTAAAGGCATATTAGATCCATAACCCTAACTTTCGACTGCTGAGAACCAGTATGGGTCTGTAGCACGTTCTCTAAGTCCTGTGAAAGAACATGAAAACTGTTTCTCCAGCCAGCCTTTCATGAGATAGAGGTTAAATAGTAGTATTTCTGGGGAACTACAGGGCTAGCCCATTCCATGCACCACTAGTCAGTTATGACTCTTACTTTAGAGATCTGCTCGAACAATAACTGGCCTCCCATTAAACTTTGACCAGTGCCCCCATCACTGAGCATTAGATCCTGTCGGTCAACTTACTGGACTTTTGACTCAGTTATTTGGTATGCCAAAGGCCTCATTTTCTGTGGGATGCAATCACAGTTCATTTTAAGACAGCAATGTTTTGAATGTTTTCAATATTTTGTGGTACATGAAATCATTGGGGAGTCTCCGCAACCAGGGTTCACTGCGTTGCCCCACAAGAAACCAGGACAACGTCCTGCCATATCATAGCAAACTTAGTACAGGGTAATTTACAGTCTAACATATTTAGTTCTATTGAGCGGAGACTGCAAAAAAGCCATCATAAAAGGACCCAGAGGGAAACCAACTGACAAACTCAAGGCAGAAAAAACAAAGGTGTTGGCGGAAACGGGAAGTACAATCTCTGAAACTCATTTTTTACCTATGAGATGGAGGTATTTCTTCTCTAGCCAAATCAGTCAAAGGTTTAGGTGTCCAAATTGACTGTGACCTATTCATTGTAGACAACATTTCTTTGACTCCTACCAGCTTCTTCTGCTTGAAGCTGCTGACAAAATTATTGCCTTTTCTAGTTGAAAGCATGAAAAGATCTGCAGTGTCGGCCCTGATCGACTCCCATCTAGGTTACAGCAACTCCCTGTATTTGGATTTGCATTGTTACATAATTCAAGGATTACATTTATACAGCATGTCTGCTCAATTCTTACACAACTTCATTGGCGTCAAAATGGGAAACCATACTCATTTCATTACCAGATTACCTGTGTGATATCACTAATTACAGTACTTTCAGATGTCCCCAGAAAACCTGGCTTTTCCCTAAAGAAAGACAATCTTGTTCAGCTCTGTCTGCAGTTGCTGTTTCTTACTGCTAAGGAACCTAGAAGACATCAGATAACCCAAAGGTTTCCAAGAACAGCCAAGACCTCAAAAACCATAGTCCAATGCTGACTCTAGATGCTTATGTCACTTGAAATATAGTTCCTTAACTACATGAGCCATAATTTCTAAGTTTCTTTGTTAGGCAGAGTAAATCCCACCATAACCTCCTGTAGCCTGAGGGAGTCAAATATACAAGAGGCGCTATGAATGTAAATTTCAAACTATACGCCAGCATATTGTAACTGGGGCCACGGCTCACATGTTGTAAATTGTAGTTGGTCCCTTAGATACTCCACAGTATACCAGGAAATAAAATAACAGCCTTCATCAAGGAGGCGACAGGGGCTACCAGATAGGGGCACAGAAGTAGCTGTTGAGAATGACTGAGGCTCTTGAAAGTACCAATTTTCTTAAAAAATGCTTCCGATATCTAAACATGGGAATGGAATAAATCATGTCTTCAAACCTTACATTTCTTTTCCAGCCTGGTACCTGCTCCCTGCTGGATCACAGATGTGAAGCCATTATTGCCACTGCAGAACCTGAAGACCACCAGGCAGTAAATCAATTTGTTGCTGATGTCTGTCACGCTGTTGGCCGGAAGAGAAAGAGTACTGCTCAGCTCTGGACTCTTTCTTTCATAACCAAGGTTGATAGACTCTTGGCTCGGGTAGTGGATAATTTCGTCCCACTTAACACCGACCACCCAGAACACCCCAATCCACAGGGGGTCTCTGTCTTGAGGGTATGTAAATTTACAGTCCACAGCCACTGAATCGTTCTGTGCTTCGATGACCTCAGACTGCGTCACATCATACCCTGTTATTGGCTTTAGATCTAGAAAAATAATCGAAAGTCAAACAAACAAATAAAGAGAAAATGCAACATCTTCAATTATAATGCAATTTTCTGTTTAAAATATATGCCCTATTCGAATACATTGCAAAGCATTACACGTGTGACTGTTCAACTTCATCATAAACGTGAAACTGTTCATCCGTGGCGGATTGCAATTTTGTAATCTGATTCCAATGGGGTGGCCAGTTTTCCATTTTCACTTTGCAGAACACTTAGGCCGCACGTAGACATTTTTTTGGATTGTAATTCCATGACATCATCCTCTCCATAAAGCCCTTTCATAAGACATCACTCAGCTGGGGATTGAATTTATCGCGACTGATTACTGTTTCATACTGTACAGTATGTGAGTTCCAACCCCTTTACCATCCCCTCGAGAAAAGCTGGACTGCTCACTACTGTCACCTTAGGAAAGACAAGTTTACAAAACGAATAACTCCAACATCCAAATGAATGAAATATTTTTTATGACCTAAAACAGAAATGGTAAAAAACTGCCCCAAAACGTAAAGAAAAGGTCTCACAATCTACCATCACCTAAAAATATTGGAGTGGGGATTAGAAATATGAACAATACAGGTAGTGTGATATTAAAAACACCGTGACAGAACACCTAACAAGGTAGTCCATTCACCAGGGCTGTAAAAAACACCACTGGTCAACATCTAGGCCCATATTTATACTTTTTGACGCAAAACTGCGCTAACGCAGTTTTGCGCCAAAAAAATTAGCGCCGGCTAACGCCATTCTGAAGCGCCATGCGGGCGCCGTATTTATTGAATGGCGTTAGCCGGCGTTAGCCGACCAGCGCTGCCTGTTGTGCGTGAAAAAAAAACACGTACACCAGGCAGCGCCGGCGTAGGGAAAAATGGCGTTTGGGCGTCCAAAAATGGGGCACGTCAGGCTGAGGCAAAAAAATCGTCTTAACCCGATTTGCGCCATTTTTTTTGGGCGCCCAGATGCCATTAACATAACTCCTGTCTTAGCAAAGACAGGAGTCATGCCCCCTTGCCCAATGGCCATGTCCAGGGGACTTCTGTCCCTTGGGCATGGTCATTGGGCATGGTGGCATGTAGGGGGGCACAAATCAGGCCCCCCTATGCCAAAAAAAAAATTAAAAAAAATACTTACCACAACTTACCTTTTCTTCCCTGGGATGGGTCCCTCCATCCTTGGGTGTCCTCCTGGGGTGGGCAAGGGTGGCAGGGGGTGTCCCTGGGGGCTTGGGAGGGCACCTCTGGGCTCATTCTGAGCCCACAGGTCCCTTAATGCCTGCCCTGACCCAGGCGCTAAAATCCGGCGCAAATGCAGGTTTTTTAGTCCCGCCCACTCCCGGGCGTCATTTTTGCCCGGGAGTATAAATACGACGCATATGCATCGCAGTCATTTTTTAAGACGGGAACGCCTACCTTGCATATCATTAACGCAAGGAAGGTGTTCACGCAAAAAAATTACGCTAACTCCATGAACTTTGGCGCTAGACGCGTCTAACGCCAAAGTATAAATATGGAGTTAGTTTTGCGTCGAATTTGCGTTGAAAAAAACGACGCAAATTCGGCGCAAACGGAGTATAAATATGCCCCCTAATTTTCACATTACCACTGAAAATAAATGTTGAGCCAGCCCCCTTTGTGCTTGGTCACCCACATTTTTTTGTAGAATTTTATAGCTAGTTTTAGGAATCTGCACAATGGGGTACTGCTGTGCAATGCCCAGTGTATGTGCTCTGAGATGTAAAAATTGACTAATCCCTGACGGGCATATTTAACTCTCCTGTAAAGCCATAGTATGTGGTCTAAAAATTTCACACCTTTCATGGAAATTTAAATTTTGCCTGTAAACTGTGGCACTCATTGTGCAAACCACTGTAGCCTGACTGCTGCAGTGTAAACTTGCAACGCAACCCAACTGTCAAATGAACCCTTTTTGGCAGGGAAAAAGCTCCCTTTCAAAATTAATGACACTTTATATACACCCCAAAAACAACAAGTGATGGACGGAATGCTGAACATTGTCAAACACTCACCCCCAGTCATAGATCTGGGTTTAATCCATCGGTCTTTTGCTCACCATGCCACCCCAGTTTGGACCCAGCCATATGCAAATCAGTCTTGACCCTGTTCCTCATGGGAACAGTCCAGACCGAACTGCCAAGCCAGGTCCTCACTGGACTGGAAACAAGCATCCTGGGACCGGTTTCGGGGTTTCACCCCTCATCAGCCAGGCTAGCTTGAATCCAGTGGCATGGGAAGCACGGGACCCACGCCTGGGCATACCCTTCCCACTTAGTGTGACAAAGCAAAAACAACAAGTGATGGACGGAATGCTGAACATTGTCAAACACTCACCCCCAGTCATAGATCTGGGTTTAATCCATCGTTCTTTTGCTCACCATGCCACCCCAGTTTGGATCCAGCCATATGCAAATCAGTCTTGACCCTGTTCCTCATGGGAACAGTCCAGACCGAACTGCCAAGCCAGGTCCTCACTGGACCGGAAACAAGCATCCTGGGACCGGTTTCAGGGTTTCACCCCTCATCAGGCAGGCTAGCTTGAATCCAGTGGCATGGGAAGCACGGGACCCACGTCTGGGCATACCCTTCCCACTTAGGGTGACAAAGCAAAAACACTGGATTCAAGCTAGCCTGGCTGATGAGGGGTGAAACCCCGAAACCGGTCCCAGGATGCTTGTTTCCAGTCCAGGGAAGACCTGGCCTAGCAGTTCGGGCTGGACTGTTCCCATGGGGAACAGGGTCAAGACTGATTTGCATATGGCTGGGTCCAAACTGGAATGGCATGGGCAGCAAAAAAACAATGGATTTAGGCCCAGATCACTGTACTGGGGGTGAATGTTTGACAATGTTCAGCATTCCGTCCATCACTTGTTGTTTTTACTTTATATACACCCACCAGGTAAAGTGCATGACATTTAACAGCGCGAAATGAAGAAATTTAGTTCCAGATTTACGTTTAGGCAGGCAGCCCATGGGTCCATCATGGGGATCGAATAATTTATTAATTCCCAGGGTGGAGAATCTGACCACCTAATTTATAAAATGAATGACAAATATATAAATGAGGCTCTTAATGTTACCATGTCCCTACTATGACAAAGCCCCACAAGCTATTTCCACTGTGGAAGGCTCTGGCTGACTCTCCAGTATCTGCCCAGCAACCGTTTATCGTAATGAGGGTTGAACACTGTTCCCAGAGGAGAAACAATTATCTGGGTGTGAGGATGTGAGGAGGTGATTTTCTTCCACTTGCAGAAAGACCAGTTAGGGTGGACCCAGGAACATCTCAAGCAAATACACACAAGGAACAACCACTGGTCTGAAGAAACAGGTTTTTCCCATTTGGAGATTCTCCGCAGCAGCAGATCAATTTGAGAAGGCCCTCAGCGAGAAGGTAGCAAACCTTGTGGAACTTATTATGGCATACAGCATCCAAACATGTCCCGCAGAAGGATTCTGAGCTCCAAAAAAGAGACTCTGTCCAAACGTAGAATTCTTGACTACGCAGAGGCGCCAAAAGTATCTAGCCAGAGAGAGGATTTCCCTGGCTGCAAAATTGAACTTTTCCCGCTCAGAGCTTTTCCTGCCAAAATAAACAGCTTCAGCGAGACTGACTCCAGTGGCTATCAGACTTAAGAGGATTTCCTTGGATACAGACTTCATCCTTGCCTCGCTAGAGGATTCTGACTTCAATTTCAGAGGCTAAATCCCAAGGTAGAGCCTCTGCCAGGGATGATCCTGGATGGTGTATTTGACCTGACGGTCGTCTCAAATCATGCTTAGGCTTCTTTCTGATGCAACCATAGATGTTAGGCCTTACTGCTTTTTTGAGCTATTTGTCCTAAGGTTAGATTAGGTCAAAAGGTGGGGTAACTGGTATAATTCTCTCTAGTGTAATTACTCATAATTACCACAAAATTACTCAAAATTTTAGGGAATTGTGTGAGAAACATTTCCTAGCATTTAGCACAATTTTCTTAGTGCAAATGCACCATTGCATCCACAAATGGGCATGAAGATGCAGTTTGTACTTACAAAATAGCGCTAAATGCTACAGAACAAGAGCATCAGTAGTCAGCAGCCGCTCACTCTTTTCAAGTGCATTATCGCTGTGCTCCTGTAGAATTTTTGCCCCAAATTACTCTTAATTACTCAAGTTGGTGTAATTGCAATCCCGGCCTAATTAGGGCTCATATAGTTCAATGAAAATGGTAGCAACCCACAAAGAGTCATAGCAAACTTGGGAAGATTTTATAGACATATCTTTGAAAGCATGGGAAGACTGGGTGGAGAGCAACACAGTGGATACTTATGATGAGCTACGCATTCTGATTACGAAGGAGTACATCTTGAATAATTGGTCTTCAACTTCAATTACACCAGCATCTGGTTAATTCTAAGCTCTTTGATCTGAAACAAGTTGGAAGGGGAGCTGATGTGTGGGTGCACACTAGGGTGTTCAATAGATTCAGGGTCGGACTAGCTTGTAATGTAATCAGGCACTGCTTGATTGGCTGATCTAACAAGTCAATGTGTGGGCCACAATCTGACTGTTTATAAACCTGTTTTATGGTCTGCTGGGCCAGCTTTTACTGCTGATTTCCCTGATATTAAAACAAATATTGCTTGTAGCAAGCTCAAATCCATGCAGTCTTTCATAAACTGCAAAATAGATAGAGTGCCTTTATAAGTTAAAAACTGACCCAATTTGCAAACATGGGTCACTTTTTTAGCTTCCTATTTCAATAATGGGGACAACTTTATTTTGATGCCACGGCCTATTTTCTGTTCCACCCCAACCCTGGATAGATCCCAGAGGGATGATGCTAAGAAGATGGGGTCAGAACCACACAAGGAATGTGTGGGGAGAAGCAATTCTTAAAAAGAAACTTCCTTAGGGCTCCAAACGTATGATAAGGGGAAAATTACTTCTGAACAGCAGGGAAGCATGAACCCTGGAGGAAAGAAACCCTTTGAGAGGTAGGTATTTTGAGTGCCTGAAACCAGGGCACAGAAAAGGAGATTTCTCATGCCCCAAGAGAATGGGCAACACTAGTGGGCACTTCAAAGGGCTGACTAGTGTAGCTTTGGGGAGGATTAATCTGAGGAGGCTCTAGTATACCTTAGCTAGCAAGTGGACCCAGAAGGTAATCTGTCGATCCCTGAAGGTGGTTGGAATCACTTACAGAGAGTCACAGAAAATGAGATCCTTGTCACAGCATTGCAGGAGAACTGTACCAGCAGAACAACACTGCTGAAAAGGCTGGTTTTCCCAGAACAGTATCTGCCAGGGTAGGTTTGCAGGGTCAGGAATGTCCAGCCCACCCAGTGGCCATGGTGTTCTTAGAATGGGAGGGGGTAACTGTACAGAGAAGGATAAATGTCTGCCCTCATATGTCCATAGACTGCATCTTTGACATTGAACTCCCACAGGTGAGAAAAGAGAAAGGGAGGGGGACTGCCCAGGTTTCTTCAAAAACTAAGGATTCTGGGGACCCTGTCCCTAAGCACAGAGTACAGTTGCCCTGGAGAAGGGTAAGGGGTATGAGGGGAATGCCAGCTATAATGGGAGGACCAGAGGCCCAGGGTTTACCTGTTCTGGCAGAAGATGACACCAAAGGTGGCACAGATGAGTCCACTTCTGGAGTAGTATTGCTGACTGAACTGACACAGCGACTGCCGATGGGGATCTAGGATCAACATACCTCTACAAGACACAGGTACAGAGTGTTACCCTTGAAGGGGGGCTGTGAGTTACCTTTGGAAGTGATAGTCTGTCAGGCACATGCTCAGTCTCAGGGTACTATCCCAGAGATGGCAGAAGTAAGAGTGGAAGAAGGTTGTTTATAACTGAGATGTCTGAGGAGTAAGTAGGTGAATACCTTCCACCCCAATGACTGGAATTGAGCTCTCCTCAAGGTACCACATTGGAGCATTCACTTGTTAGTCAATGGCTATGGGCCAGGTTCCTAACACTGACAGCTGTCTGAGGCTTCTATTGGTTGCTTGCTTACAGGGTTGAGTTGGCCCTAACTTGGGGGCAGAAGCCTGACCTAAGGGTCAGGATGATCCATCTCACTTTGTTAGCCGTGTTGGTATTATTCATCTGTTGGGCTGCTTCAGGAGGTAAGCTAGGGATAGTTCTTTCCTATATCTCAGGTGTGGCCCGTAGATGAGAAGGGTCCCCCAGGGACCAGGTTAGTGGCGGGGTCTGAGCTTGAAAAACTGGCAGTAATGTAAAAAGGCAGAACGTAAGGGTAGGCCGAGAAGTTTGAAGTGGTCCAAGACCCCACAGGTAGTGGACTTAGCAGAAGGATGTGAGGTTGGAACCTGCAAATGCAGAGGGTTTTTCAACATCCTTTCCTCTAATAACAATGAGAACTATTGAAATTTGCCGTATTAGCTTAGGAGGACCTGTGTGAGAAAACGCCCCTTTTTTCGTTCTCACTCCCAACAAGGCTTGACGACAACATAAAACCAATCTGAAGATGTCACTGCGATGGTCGATGACAATGCAGTACTGTCATCGTAAGAGGTTCGACGACGATGCGAGACCCGACTGCGAGGCTCGGCGACGACACATCGACCCAACTGCATGAATCAGAACTGACATATCGAGTCATCGCCGCTGACGCTTGCTCCACCCAAGGTACTTTTTAGGTGGGCCATGCGTGGGTCCTGTAGCCTGCCCTCCATCGAGGTCAGCCTGAACTTTGGATTTACCCCAGTGTAGCATGAACTCAAGTAACCTTTAAGCACTATTGACTTCGAAGCACTATATTGGAGTTTATTCTTTCAAAATTCATATTTTGAGTTCTACTTATGGGATTTATGTTGTTTTGGTCTTTATTTGGTCAGATACATATTCTCTATTTTTTTAAACTGGTGTGGAGTCTTTTTTAGTGTTTTCACTGTGTTACTGTAATTTAAGAATTGCGCAAATACTTTACACATTGCCTTTTAAGGTAAACCTGACTGCTCTGTGTCAAGCTACCAGAGGGTAAGCACAGATTAATTTAGGGTGTGTATCTGATTTACCCTGATTAGGACTGTGGTCCCTACTGAGGCAGGATACATACCTCTGCCAACTAAAGACACAATTTCTAACAATGAATAGGAGACTTGAGTGGCTCATTAGGTCTTCGTGTCTTGTGCTAAAGTTTCTTCTCTTGGACCTTACTAGCAGCAACTAATACATAAAACAATACTCCTTTTCTCTTGCTAACGACTCCTTGAAAAGCACCTGCAAATAAAGAAAACACACTATCCAAGCAAAACATATTTCAGGATTAAGGCCTTTAGTCAATTAAAGTTTGTCTGACCTGAACTAAACAGTTTATGTGCTTTTTCAAATACATGATTATAGATTAACAAGTTACCTTTCATAATAAAAATTTTGGGCCACCTGTACGACCATTTTTTTGCGACTTGCATTTTGCGATTTTGTGAATCGCAAATTGCGTGTTGCAAAAGAAAATGTACAACAGTGTCTGAGACAATGTTAACAATTCCCAAATGGGTCGCCAGGGACCTGCCTCATTAATATTCATGAGGCAGGTCATAATTTGTGACCCATTTGGGAATGGCCGCACTCACAGGGATGGTGGCCTGCTGGGGTCAGTAGAGCAAAATGTCTTTGACTGCTTTTGAATAAAGCAGTTTGTTTTTTTAAATTCATCCCATTTTCCTTAAATGGGATGCATTTGAAAAAATAAAAGTGAAACGTTTCAGTTTCATTGAACAAGCGTTGGTACCCCCATTCACAAAGGGGAAGGATCCCTTGGGGGCCCCTTCCAGTTTGCAAATTTGAAATTGGTTGTAACTGCAATTGTTTTGTGACTGCATTCACAGGAACAAAACAATCATACATGGGCTTGCGAGCCACTATTAGGAAGGGGCGACCTTGGAATGCCTCTACCTAATAGCAAGTTGCAATCCCTATTTTGCAAGTCGGTAACAAGTTACCGACTCACAAAATAGGAATAGTACACGCTACACGGCCATTTTGCGGTCATAAAAGGCAAGTTTTGTTTGGCCATCTGGCCCAAAGCGGAAAGAAGAGTAATACACTTTCATTTGATAAATGCAACAAAAGAGCAAATGTAAAAGGTATATAATGAATAGATGTAAGCATTTTATATTAACATTAGTATGTACATTTATAAAGCTTCAGTGTTTCAGTGATTCAATCAATCAGTATTTACAAAGCACAGCTACTCACACGTCATGAGGGTCTCAAGGTGCTGGGGGTCGGGAAGGGGCCTCATCCAAAGAGGTTCTTCCTGAAGATGGTGATCAACGGGCTTTGTCTGAGGTGCAGGGGGAGGTTCTTCCAGCTCTTTGGTGCAGTGTAGGTGAAGGATCGTCCTCCGGCGGTGGTTTTGCAGATGTGAGGGATGGTGGCTAGGGCGATCTGGGCGGAGCGGAGGGATCTGGCAGGGGTGTGGAAGAAGACACAGTGGTTGAGGTAGGCTGGTCCTGCATTGTGCATGGCCTAGTACGTGTGGGTGAGAAGCTTGAAGGTGATTCGCTTCTCGATTGGTAGCCAGTGGAGGGTCCTCAGGTGTTGGGAGATATGTTCTCAGCAAGAGAGGTCTTGAGCGAGTCTGGCAGCGGTGTTCTGGATGAGTTGTAGTTTTTTGATGTTCTTGGTTGAGGTGCTGGCGTAGAGGGCGTTGCCGTTGTCGAGTTTGCTAGTGACTAAGGCATGGGTGACTTTCCTGCGACAGTCTGCTGGGATCCATCTGAAGATCTTCCGAAGTTTGTGGAGTGTGTGCCAGCAGGAGGAGGTGAAAGAGTTTACCTGGCAGGTCATGGCTAGGGAGGAGTCAAGGATGATTCCTAAGTGGCGGAGTGCTCAGTTAGTGCAGGGGGGGGCACTGAGGGATGTGGGCCACCAGGAGTCATCTCAAGCTGAGATGGCATTTCCAAAGATGATGAGCTCAGTCCTGTCGGAGTTGAGCTTGAGTTGAGCTTGAGGCAGCTTTCTCTCATACTCATTCCTGAGTGGAAGTTTCTTTTGGCCGTGTCCGGTCTTCAGTGAGGGAAATGATGATTTGTGTGTCATCGGCATATGACACGATGTTCATACCAGGGTTTCTGATGATGGCAGCGAGAGGGGCCATGTATACATTGAACAGTGTGGGACTCAGTGAGAATTCTTGGGGGACTCCGCAGTTGACTCCTGTGTGTGCATGTCATTAATGCATCTACGTACTCACACATGTCAAATTAAGGCACAAGTAAATATAAAATCAAATGTAAATGTGTATTCTATGAAATGATGACATGCAAAGGATGGAGTATAAATTGTGCTTCTCCATTACCATCCACCCAAATTACTAATTCACTTTCTTACACGAAATGTAATGAACATAGCAGTGAACTATAAATCTGGGCAGACCCACAACACAGTGATATTTCCCTAGGAAGGTAGTCCCGTGGCCTTTCCATTCACAATCAGTCAACCCTTGTGCTGTTTAATGGGATAGCTGGACATTTAAGAACCAAAAGACATGGGTTTTAATCCTAGTCTGCCCATTTGGTTTACATGTTTGGTCTATGGCAATTATCTTTTGAACTCCACATCTTTGTACAAGATTAGGGGTAATTAGAATCAATCTAAAAGCTGTGAACAGGATTGTGGTATATAAACCAGAACTGAATTTGGGGTAGGGAGGGTAGATAGTAACAATTCTCAGGGTCTACACTCCAAAATGCAATTTGGTGGTAAAGCAATAGCCTTTTGCTCAAGCAGTATTGCATTAAAATCTCGAGTCTCCAACCTTGCAAAATTGTTGTGCAAATCATACTGCTGCTGTGCCTCTGTCTCCTAAACTTAGAATATGTGTGCACATTTAAGGAGGCATTTTGGAGGAAATGAACAACAAGGGCATAGTCATAGCATAGGCCCAAAGCATGGCTTTTATTCACACATTCATGTTTTGTTTAATTGCAGCTGTCCACATTCCCAATAAGCATCTCTGCAGACAACCTTGTTTCTATAGCTGCATAGTGCAGCACACATGCTGGGCTGCACCTCTTGCCTCTTCCACAGCCCACAAATAACTGAAATAGTGAGATGTGGCCACCCTGACAGGCATCTCAGGGTGTCCGATCAGGCAATTAGCTGTGAGCAACGAAAAGTGGAACAGTTGGCACCCGCATCAGCTGACTTAGGGCATTGGGACAGACCATCCAAATGCAGGACATACCTGCAATAAAGGGGACAGTTAGCCATATTACCAGGGGCGGATGCTCGTAAGGGATGTAAAAGCGTTAAAACACTGCCCCCACTGAGCTGCCAAATGTTGTACAGTTTATGTTCGTTACTAAAACAAAAAGTACCTCATCCACGCACTGTTTGGGCAGGGCATAGCCAATCCTTTTGCGTGGCAGGGTACACGCTCAGGGACAAAATCAAGTGCACATGCAAAGTTGGACAGGTCTCTTATTGTATCCAGCCCAGCATGTACACTTCAGCCCCTTGAACCTGCACTTTGTTAGCCAGCTAGGGGGAAGGCAGCAGTGCCACCTAGTCTCCCTCAGAGCAGTGGATGCCCCTGCTCCAGCCAACCTTTGTGTGGCTCTCATGCTGTCTACTACTATAAACAGCATGGTAGCAGCACAAGTATTGGCTGTGATCACGAGCTTCAGCTTTGACTGTCCTGGCTGCTCCATATTCAAAGGCAGTACATGCTGGGTGGGCATTTTAAAGACCATGCCCAGTCATTGTGAGGCTTTATTTGAAGCCAAACAGTGATTGGTCATATTTCTGTCCTTTGCCTGTGATGAAGGACTCTCCCTTCCCTTGCACCATCACATGTAGCATAGTGACAACTTTACCAGTTCAAAAGATTATTGTATGATTAATTGCAGACTTGTGGGACTGCTTTGCTTGTCGCTTCCAAGTCAAAGCCCCTGATGCAGCAGCTCAAAAATGATTAATTCTTTTGAAGACATGCAGTTCACTTTAAAGATAAAGAAAATGCAGCTCCGTTTAGACAATGGAGAAAGAATGGCACCACATCTGGGATAACACAAAGGAGATATTGAAGAGATCGAGGAAGCAACAGCACTCCACCCTCCACGAGGCTCTACAAAAACACAATTCTGAGACACACACATGGGCACAGAGGTAATGTGCTCTGATTCTGTAATGTAAATATAATGTAAATATTCAGTAATATACGCTGGAGGAAAGAGCCTATTTTAACATGGTCCCCCCACTTTTTGGTTGGTTTCTGGTGTAATTTTGACTGAAAGTGCACTGGGTTTCTGCTAAACAGGTCCCCAGTGCCAAATAGCTTTCCTAAAACTGTACAATCGTTTTTCCCCATTGGCAAACAGTTAGTTGCCACTGTAAGTCCCTAGTAAATGGTGCCCTTGGTACCTAGGGCATGGGGTACTAAAGAAAGCTCCCCGAGCATTGCAGCACAGATTGTACCACCCTCAGGGACCCTCTCACTACGTGTGCCCAGTGCTGCCTTTGCAGGTTCATGTCTTGGTGCAGGCTTAAAATGTAAACAGCCTATGTGCCCTCTTCACCTGCACACTGCATGTGACATATGTAAGTCATCCCTCTGGCAGGCCTTCCAGCCCTAAAGGCAGAGTGCACTAAATAAGCATACCAATCTCAATGAAGCACTATAAAACCATGTTTTCTAGCACTATACAACCATGTTTTCAAAGCTCTTTTAAACATACAAGCATCAAACTTGATACACGGGCCTAGAGTTCAAACAATCTGGTTCTGGGATGAAATAAGATGTCAGGATTTTGCAGGGATGTAAGATGGACAGGCTGATGAGTGAATGAATACATTAATTATGTGGTAGGTTAAATCAAGAGGCTTAAGGTGTGATTATATGTGAAGGGTATGTGAGTTCATGCCAAAGTTTGATGGGAGAACAGACAACCTAGACAAGATTAGATATTGAATTGTAGGGGAATAGTTGCAAAGGAGAGTTTGTGATCTATAACATGAGGTCCGGTCAGCTTGCAGAAATACAACAGACAAAGCCAGACACTGGATTCATTTATTATTTATTATTATTGTTTTTGTTTCTATTTTAACGGTTGGTTGAACTTTGGTATGTCTTAGTATTGTGTTTTTAAGGTATGTTTCATGCCTTACATCTAAGTTCGTGTTAAGGGGATTTAATACAGATTGCTAAACTATGGGGATTAATGTGTAATTGATTAAACAATTAAATTAGATGGGTTTGAAAAGTCAACACAACCAGTACTTTTGAACAAATATGCAAATGCAAAGTGCAGTGAGCACCATTCATGCTTCTATCCATCCGCCCCCCATTCTTTCATACTTCTCTCCATCATTCCTCCAAACCAGGCACTTCTCCTCCACCTTCTATCCCTTAGTCTTTCTTTCCTTTCATTGAATTTGTACGACACCCCACACCACCATCATCCTTTTTCCACCAGTGTCTCTGAAGCAAGTCCAAGTAAACAAACAACATTGTAAGGGGTTCATGTCCAACATGATGCCTTGTTGTACCCACACAGGCTCAAGGTGCTAAAGCGAGGGCGTCATAATGCCTTTTCTATGCTGCAAGCAGATGTGGGTCCTTTGATCTATTTGTTTAATAGATTTGAGTGCTAGACTGCACTTGCCACAAGTTATTGTTCCTCTCAAGAGTTGAGGCTGGTATAGGAAGGAGATGTTATATTCTGGGGGTTGGGTGTATATAGCGTTAGAAAGGAAGCGCTTGGAGGTTATTAGGTAGCACATGAGGGAGAAGTGGATAGTGGTAGGAGAAATATTCACTAGGCTGGTGGCAAAAGGACTGGCAGTTGTTACTTGTGGGCAGTTCCTATGTGCTCGCTGGTCTTAAAGAAGTTACAACAATGTGAGTGAAGCTTCCTTGAAAGAAAGCATCACTCTTTTGGAGAACACGTTTGAGGAGGCAGATGTGGAGATACTGAGGGTGAGCGCTTACATCATGCATAATGCAGAAAGATGCTTGTAATTATAAATTTTTATGAAACCATTACTTGTGGGTAAACTTCCTTACGGCATCTTTTCTTAGGATATAGATCTGATCAACTTGATCTGGACATGCAGGGCAGGCTTTACAGGCAGGAAACACAGTGTGCTTCTTTGTGTAGATGTGGGCTTGAATTGGGGTTTGTGTGGCATTTTGGAAAAGGACAAATTGGGGATTATGGCAAAGGAATGTTTTTGCTGTCAAATGCACCATTTGAAACCCTTATGTTTAACTTTCTATTGAGATTTTTAGAAATGTACGCTGTGAAATGCACCATTACCCATTCTGCACACTCCACCTCACCCTACCTTTTCAGTTCCTTTTCGCTCAGTGTCCTCTTATGCATGTTTTACTTGGGGTATTTCTTTCCACCCCACCACTTTTACCATCCACCGGCCGCCACTGACTGACTATATTTCACCTTAAGCCAAGATGGAATTTATTAGTTTTGTCTGAAACAAGGAAAGCAGTAAAATACCCTTTGTTATGTATTCCACCATCATCCAATCCCTCTGCATGCTGGAACTTTGAACAATGCTATAAATTCAATTTTAAGAAAACAAAAATTTTGTTTTTCAATGTCCTACTTTTAAAGTACCAACTTTCAAATGAGGGTAAGAGTCTGGCACCACACCTCCTTTAGAAGTGTGCGCAATTACAACCACCTAGCATGATCAAAAAACTACAATCCTTATTAAGATTTTTCAATTTTGGCAGAACATACATACCAGACTATGCACAACATAGAAAATCAATTTATGATTTAATTCATCCATATTTTTCAAACAAACATTGGGCACCAAAACACACACAAATACTCAGATCACTACAGACTGGCATGCTTGAAGCAAAACATTTACTCACATGCGAAAATAAAACAAACTTGGTCATCCAGATAATTCTGAGGGTCATTTCAATGAAGGTGACACAGTGCCAAGTGCATATAAATCACATTTATATTCCAATGATGAAATGCATTTAGCATCTGCTGAAAAAATACTGACTGCCGTTCCGGTGGCTGTCATTAAGGAAAAAACACTGACTCAGGGAAAGCGCATTATTGGTCTAACCTCAGTTCCAGCCTTAGAGGCTGTTACAAAGGTTAGCGTTCCAAATGCAAAAGCCCTACATTCTAGATGGTTACAGTGGGTCACTTCCTTGAATGCCACTGATGTAGACTATGTATTTCACCTGAAACTGCAAATTCAAGAGTTTCTCCAGTACAAACTGGAATATCCCATGACCAGTAACATTGTGCCTCTTGATCAGCATAAATATATTATTTACACTGATGGTTCAGCTCAAACTGATGTAGGTACCAAACATTAATACTTCACAGCTTCTGTAGCTGTTTATGAAGAGATGTGATATGGAGAATTCCACCCTCAACAAACATTTACACAGTCCCTTGGGAATTGCACTGCATAAATAGCTTAACTGAAAACATTGATTTTGGCACTGGAACATACAGATCCTGAGATCCTGGTGCTCACAGTGCGTGATTTGTACTATTGTGTCCAGTCTTTCAATGAAAATGTACATTACTGGTGCCTCAATGGATTCAGACACTCTAAAGGAAACACCATTAAGGAAAAAGGGCTTTGGAAAATAATGACAGAACTCAAAGACAAACTGCAATAGACTCATGTAATCCATACATTGGGCCATCAACAAGTTGAAATCCACGTTGTAGGGAACTTACTGTCTGATGACGTAGCCAAATGTGCAATGTTTCACCTGGAGTGGCTCCTGTTCTTCACACAGAGTGCTTCTGGGTAGTTTGTCAACATTGAGGACTTCTCTTCAGATTCAACCACCACTTTAATTCATGGTATATGTAAACGTTTTCACTGGCTTAAATTCACTTATCTGGTCCATCCATCGTCCTATTTGTGGATTGTACTAACCCTGTGTGGTATCTGGAGTACAGGTAGTGATAATGTCACACATGGAATGTGATGGCATGTGGGCTGGTCACTGTGAAAGAATGGGGAGTGTAACGAAATCAGTTGATCTGGAAGGTTGGCTGAGGTGTTTACTCTGTGTTTGTACCTGTTTAAATAAAGTTACAAGCTTTCCACTACTTTGTTTGACATTGATAGCTTCACATTCCCAATGCTATACCTAAAGTATGCACAATTAGAAATGTTCCATTAGCGGTGAAGGAAGATATGGCTAAAGAATTGAAGAAGCTTACAGATGGTGATGTTATACATGAAATTGAAGCTTCTAAATGGCTAGCTCCAGTTGGGATGGCTCTGAAGGCGAATGGAAAGGCAAGGTTGTACACAGATCTTAGGAAGCTCAACAATAATGTTATGATAGATCACTTTCCTCTACCTTATATAAATGAAATGTTGTGTTCGCTGGGAAGAGCTAAAATCTTTTCATCTTTGGATCTCAACTCAGCATACCATCAGGTTAAATTACATTAATTGTTTCTAGATCTGACAATCCTCTCTTCTCATTAACCCACCTTGATCACACCAAACAGTTGGGCTTCTTTCCTTTAAATAACTCAAAGGGAGAAAACAGATTCTGAAACCTGAATAGAGTGGCCAAGTGTTCTCATCCATGTGAAAGGGAAAATGTGACTGATTTACCTATGCCATGTCGAAGTGACATTGTTGAACCCTCTATGGGGGTCATTACGACCCTGGCAGTAAGTGCTGCTTACTGCCATGCTGACTGCGGCCAACATACGTGACCACGGCAGTATACCGCTACCCGTATTATGACCCACACATAGAATTCAGTCACTATACAGACACACACACAAGTCCGCCAGCCCAAAGGTCGGTGATAAACAGGCGGTAATAAAACCCACACCGTTACGCCAACAGAACTACGCCCACAGCATTATGACCCATGAATCACCGCTGCAGACATTCAACCGCGGTAAACCATTCGCAGTACATACCGCCATGCTCAAAATACACACATTCAAACAAAACTACACCAAATTGGACAATTCAAACTATACACACCTGACACACATACACACACCAAACCCACACACCCACACCACTATAAAACACACACACACAGTACCGACAACCCTTTACGACTTTAAACATTTTTACTACTGAGAGAGAGAGAGATACACCAAGAGCACCCACGGAACCAGAGCCACAGAACAACATCACCCAAACACCATCCACACACCTCACAGCACACACCCTAACACATCACCCCACACCCTCACATACACCACTCACACTACACCCATGGCACCACAACAACACCCCAGGTTTTCGGAGGAGGAGCTAAGGGTCATCGTGGAGGAAATCATCCGGGTAGAGCCACAGATATTCGGATCACAGGTGCAGCAGATTTCCATTGCTAGGAAGATGGAGCTATGGCGGAGAATCGTGGACAGGGTCAACGCTGTGGGACAGAACCCAAGAACAAGGGATGACATCAGGAAGAGGTGGAATGACCTACGGGGGAAGGTGCGTTCCGTGGCAGCGAGATACCAGATAGCTGTACAAAGGACTGGCGGTGGACCCCCACCTCCTCCCCTACAACTAACAACATGGGAGGAGCAAGTCTTGGCAATCATGCATCCTGAGGGCTTGGCAGGAGTAGCAGGAGGACTGGACTTTGGTAAGTCAATTCTCTATTACTCTCACCCCCCCACCTGCATGTCATCACAAACCCCCACCCGTACCTTCACCCCCATAACTCCACCACCTCACATACTCCCCAACATCACACCTCACGCATCCCAATGCCAAGCCCTGCATGCACCACCAATGCATGGACACCAATCACAGCCCTGCATGGACAACCATCACCACTGCATGCACACTAGAGACAATCACCTAGCCCACCAAACAACATATCACACTAAGGCTAATCTGCCATGGCAATATCAACTATAGAGGGCAACATACCCATGCACAAGATGACACATGCAGAAACTATAACACTGCATTTACATCCCCACAGGTCCCCCACACAATGGAGAGGAGGTGCCAGCAACATCCAGCCCCCCCCCCCAAATGAGGCCCACAGTGATGACAGCAGCTCTGCACTCCTGGATCAGAATGACCAACCTGGCCCATCAGGGACCTCCAGACAGTCGGTTACCCAGGCACAGTCCCATACCACCACAGAGCCTTCCCTCTCAGGAAACACCACCACAGCACCCACCCAGCTGGCCCATACCATTGTCCCCAGGACACGTCAATCAGCAGTGTGTCCACCACTACAGGGACCCCAGGACACCCCACAAACACTGGACAAGCTGGGATCTGGGGTCAGTGGCAGTGAGCACACGGTTCAGGGGACAGAGGCACAGGACAACAGGGAAGCTGGGAGGACTGCTGTGCGACAGGGGGAGGACAGGCCCAGGGAACCAACTCTCCACGAGGCACTTGCATGGATCATGGGAGCATACCACAATTCCCAGGAGATGATGGGCCAGATACTGGACAAGTTGCAGGAGACCCAGCGGCTGCAGGAGGGACAGTACCTGGGGATCAGGGAGGGCTTGAAGGACATAAACACCTCCCTGTCACCATTGCAGGGGTGCTGGCTGACATGGCCAACACCATGAGGGAGGCAGTGGCACACCAAAGGGCCCATGACACTAGCCACACCGATGAACAGCCCTCCACCTCCGCCGACACTAGTGGATAGGAGGCCCTGCCACAGGAACAACAGGCCTTCAGCACCCCACCCCCTGCAGAAGGAGAACCACTCTGAAAACTGTCCCTGCGATCCAGGCATAAGCCAGAGAATGTTGCCAAGACACCCACCAGGAAATAAGACTCTCCTGATTGTCACCCTTGTGTCCCACTCTGTCACCCTGTCCACCTTGAAACTCCAGTGCTCACCTTCCTATGCCCCATTGGACAATGCATCCGTGATACCAATAGACTGGACTTTCCCCCACCATCACCCCAGCCCATGGCACATCCCCATTTACTTCTCAGCACCTAAATAAACACCCTTTGAAAAAATACACGTTTGGAGTATGTCCTTAAAATGATTTAAGGATGTATTTGTTTAGCAATCTGTAGACATTGCAATTATACTGTACAGTTATGTATACAAAGGTCTGAACTGTAATGTGCTGCAGTCAATACACCAGGAGCCAGAGCAGGGCACAAATATCTGTGAATAGACATGTCAAAGGGTACAGTAAGTGGCCATAATAGTGGGAACCGCAGCATGCCAGAGAAAATTCACTGCACAAAACACCAATGGAAGGTGAAGTTATAGTGTTTTACCTGTGTGTCACTGGAAGTACTGTCGAATGATAGTTGTTCTGTTGTCCACATCCTCATCCTCTGCCTCATCTTCGTCACTGTCCACAGGCTCCACCGCTGCCAAAAGCTCATCACCAGCCCCATCCTCCTGCAGAAAAGGCACCTGGCGTCTCAAGGACAGGTTGTGCAATGATGATCTATCACACCTTCTTTGGTGAGTAGCACAGGGATCCACCTGTCAGATGGAGGCACCTGAACCTGGCCTTAAGGAGGCCAAAGGTGCGCTCAATAATTCTTCTTGTTCACCCATGTGCCTCATTGTAACGTTCCTCTGCCTTTGTTCTGGGATTCTTCACTGGGGTCAGATGCCATGAGAGATTGTGGTAACCAGAGTCACCTGCAAATATCGAGGGATATCTGTTAGCCATACACTCACCCTTAGGGCCAAACCCACACCCATATACCAACATACTCTGGGTGGGGGCCATGGGCTCACCTATTAGCCACTCCCAGTGCCGCTGGATTTGAGCCATCACATATGGGATGCTGCTATTCCTCAGGAAAAAGGCATCATGCACTGATCCTGGATACTTTGCATTGACATGGGAGATGTACTGGTCCGCCAGGCACACTATCTACACATTCGAGTGAAAGCTCTTTCGATTTCTGAACACCTGTTCATTTCTCCTTGGGGGGACAAAGGCAATAAGTGTACCATCAATTGCTCCAATGATTTTGGGGATATGTCCCATTGCATAGAAGTCAGCTTTCACTGTGGCCAAATCCTCCACCTGGGAGAAAACGATGTAGCTGTGCATGTGTTTAATCAGGGCAGACAACACTCTGGTCTGCACTATTGAGAACATTGGCTGTAACATCCCTGCCGCCATGGCCACTGTCACTTGAAAGGAGCCAGATGCCAAGAGATGTAGCACTGATAGCACTTGCACAAGAGGGGGGATCCCAGTGGGCTGAGGATAGCTGAGATCAGGTCTGGCTCCAATTGGGCACACAGCTCTACGATTGTGGCCCTATCAAGTCTGTAGGTGAGGATAATGTGCCCGTCCTCCATTGTTATCAAGTCCACTAGGGGCCTGTACACGGGGGGTATCTCCATCTCCTAATCGCCCTCAGCAGTTGTAATCTAGGGGGCAAAATGGTGAGCAGCAGCTCATTTTCATAAATATCCACAGAGTAAAATGCATTGCATGCTGTGACAGAAACAGTATGTTTAGGTTTAGTCCCTAAATGTGCTTATGTCTGCTGTGACGCAGTTATGTGCCATGGCCTGCCCCCCCCCCCCCTAAAATTGCACCTATCCTGTGTTGAGGGACAAGTGGAAATGAGGTACTTCTGCTGACGTCGTGCGCTGTTGCAGGAGGTGGTCGAGGACCACAGTGCAACTCCTCATTGGTTATCATTGGGCCCTATGAGGTACATTAGCCAATGGTGATGTACGCCGCCGGTGACGGCACACACCGTTGTGGATGTGACCACTATTTTCTATCTGACCTTCAACCTGAGAGGACCTACACTGCAAGTGCTGCTGTGACCTGTGTCTGGAAGTGACCATGGCTTGAGTCTCTGGGGAAAGGGCCCCTGCAGAGTTGGAGAGACTGGTGGATGGGGTCCTACCCCAGTACCGATTGCTTTATGGGCCTCCAGAATAACAGGTGTGTACACTGTGTGCACGATGCATGGGACATGAATGCATGGAGTGCTGTGTGTGAAGGCCTCGTGTAAGGGGGGGTTGAGGGGTCCTGGGCAGAATCCTGCATGTATGGTGGTCAATGCATGTGCGTAAGGGCATGGGAGGGATATAGTGGGCCATGGTGTAACAGGCCGGACGGTATGACTGATCCCTTCTTATATGTTGTTTTTTCTGCAGGTCAGCGCCCATCAGAAAAAGGGTATATGGCATGCCATCGCCAAGGATGTACAGACCCTGGGGGTCTACGGCAGGCGGAGCACCCACTGTCGCAAACGGTGGGAGGGCCTGAGAAGCTGGGCAAGAAAGACGGCGGAGGCCCATCTGGGGATGGCCTCCCAATGAGGAAGGGGTGCCCGTCGAACCCTGACCCCCCTGATGTTCCGCATACTGGCAGTGGCCTATCCTGAGTTGGATGGGCGCTTAAGGGCATCACAGCAGCCACAAGGGGGTGATTACATTAACTAATTCTGCAAATTGCATGCAGTGGGGTGTTCTCTGGGTGGGGGATGTGGGGCTGTGGGCGCCTCTAGGCCAGGTCGGACATTGCAGTGTAGGTTCCATGTTGGGCAGGGTCTGTTGCACTCCACCCCCAAACATGCTAGTGGACATCTACTACTGGGCAGGGATCTGTGGGTCTCAGGTATGCTGCTGTTGGCATTAGGCATTATTCTCCATGGCCTGGCGACTAGCATTGTGACTGGTAGTGCATTGCCTAGTGCATAGGGCTGTTCCCTGTGTGTTGTGTACGCCAACGGTAGTGTTGTTGCTGGCATTGACCAAGTGTATCCTCTGTCTCTTCCCCCCCTTTGTTTTGTCACCCTGTCCTTATGTGCATTAGCATCATCTGGCGGAGGAGCAGAGGCACCAGCGATGGAGGGAGCTGCATCCCACATGGCCCATGAGGCCTAATTCACCGACGGTGAGGGCACCAGTGGGACGGAGGGCGAGGGGAGCACCACAGGGGAGACTGGAGGGGACAGTTCTGACAGTGATACCTACTCCAATGGAAGCTCCCTGGTGGTAGTGGACACCTCTGTGCCCACCCCAACTACAGGTACAGCCGCCACCACCCTCTCAGCAGCCACTCAGCGTGTTTCCCGTGTCCAGTCACCCAGGAGGGTGGGCATCTCCTTCGCACCAGGCACCTCAGGCCCTGCCCCAGTCAGCCCTGCTGCCCTGAGTGAGGAGTCTATTGACCTCCTGCGATCCATCCCTGTTGGGCAGTCAACCATAGTGAATGCCATCCAGGGGCTGGTAGGCCATTTGCAGCAAACAAATGCATTCCTGGAGGGCATTCACTCTGGCGTGGCGGCCCAACAGAGATTATTCCAGGCTCTGGCCTCCTCCCTGATGGCAGCCATTGTTTCTGTCTCTAGCTCCCCCCTCCAACTTCCTCTACCCAGTCCCATTCCCCTCATTCCCAACCTATCCCAAGCACACCATCAGACCAGCATGCACCCAAGACAACACACAGGAGTGGCTCAGGCAAGCAAAGCACCACACATCATCACACAGGCACTCACACAAACACCATCCAGATTCAGACATGCCAACATCCACTGCCTCCACTGTGTCCCTCTCCTCCTCCTCGTCCACCTCCCTCCCAGTAGCGTCTCCACTCACACCTGCATGCACTACATCCTCATCCACTACCTCCATCACCATCACGCCTATCAGTACACACCGCTCACTGGCAGTCACCACCCCGACATCCATGCACACATCCCCTGTGTCCTCTCCCACTGTGTCTGTGCCCCCTCCTCCCAAAGTACCCAAACGCAAGCACCCAGACACCCAACAGCCATTCATCTCACAACAGTATCCAGCCCATGCACCTGCACCCAAACACAGAATATAGACACCTCCAACCACCACTCCCTCTTCCTCCACTCCCAAACCTTCACCCTCTTCCCGCCCCAGTGTCCTTCAATTCAGGCCAAGGTGGTCAGAACCCAGGCCAGCACCTCAGCCACCCAGTCCACACCCACTACTGCTGGTGTGAGAGGCTCCAAGGAGACACCCGTCAGCACTGCCAGTGTGCCTGCACCAGCTGCCAAGGGCAAGAAGGGACCACCAGCTGCCAAGGGCAAGGAGGCACCAGCAGTTGCCAAAGCTAAGAAGGGACCACCAGCTGCCAAGGGCAAGGAGGCACCAGCAGCTGCCAAGGACAAGAAGGGACCACCAGTTGCCAAGGACAATGAGGCACCGGCATCTGCCAAGGGCAAGAAGGGACCTCCAGCTGCCAAGGCCAAGGACAAAGGGCCGGCCACTGCAGGCAGGAAGGATAGTAGGCCTGATGCTGGAGCCGAATCTGAGCCCACAACACCAACCATGGCACTTCAGCTGTTCGAGGCTGCAGGGGAAGGGCTGGAGCCTCCCTCACCACTGACAACACCGCCACCAGCACCGTCACTAGCATCACTGCCAGCAGCCCCAGTGGTCAGCCATCCGAGGCTGCAGGGGAAGGGCTGGAGCCTCCCCCAATATTGACAGTGCTACCACAGGCACCGGTACTGCCACTACTGTGCAGCCGTCGCTGCTAGCGGATGTACTGTAGTCCAGCCTCCATGGAGTGTCATGCATCCTGCCCACTGCAAATCTCTTGGGTCTGACAACGAGGTGAGAGACTGTGACCTTGCACTCCCCAAGATCTGCATCACTGGGCACAGATCCCCCTTCAGAACCAGTGGAAGAAGGCATCCATTCACCTCCTCCTTACCAGGATGAAGCACACTGGGCACAAAGCCCCCTCCAGAACCAGTGGAAGAAGCCATCTACTCACCTCCTCCTTGCCAGGATGAAGCACACTGGGCACAAGGCTCCCACCAGAACCAGTGGAAGAAACCAATTCACTCAACCCCTCCTTGCCAGGATGAAGCACACTGGGCACAAGGCCCCCTCCAGAACCAGTGGAAGAAGCCAATTCACTCACCCCCTCCTTGCCAGGATGAAGCACACTGGGCACAAGGCCCCCTCCAGAACCAGTGGAAGAAGCCACCCACTAGAGAGAATGTGGCTTAGCACTCCACAGGACCACGCAGTGGGCAAACCAACCACTAGAGAGACTGTGGCCTTGCACTCCCCAGGACCAAGCAGTGGGCATACCACCCACTTGAGAGACTATGGCCTTGCACTCCTGAGGACCAAACAATGGGCAAACCACCCACTAGAGAGACTGTGGCCTTGCACTCCCCAGGACCAAGCAGTTGGAAAACCACCCACTAAAGAGACTGTGGCTTTGCACTCCCCAGGACCAAGCAGTGGGCAAACCACCCACTTGAAAGTCTGTGGCTTTGCACTCCCCAGGACATCGCATAGGGCATGTAGACCCCTCCAGGACCAGTGGTGTTGTACCATCTTCTGTCTCAGGTGCCCCCCGTTCCCCGTCCCCCTGAGGTGCCTGTGTATTTTCGACCTGATGCCCCAGCAGTATTCTCTCCGTATTGAGGCAGGAGACAAGTGGGGCCTTGGCCTATGTAATATGGCCCTGTGGCCAGCGGACATTGTGGACTGGGCAGTGTCCCTCCATTTGTATATCTGTAAATACTGTATATAATTTGAGGACGTTTTTCAGGATTTTGATCTTATTACATTCATTTCAATCACTTCCTTTTGTCCTTGAATTATTCTTCAGGAGTACGGGATGGATATGTAATGGTACTGCATCTGTTTGTGTGTATGGTGTTGGGGTGGGGGTGTTGCGTGTTGCATGTATGTGTCACTCTCTTTTCCCTCCCCCTCCCCTGTGTGCTAGGGGCGGTACTCACTGTGGTCATCTTCGTCAGATTTGCTATTCCTGGTGTAGGCAGAGGTAGACCAGCATGGGTAACACCTGTAGTTCGGGCTCCAGGGCATCGTGGTTGTTCCCTGGGTGTCCAGAGGTGAGTCGTTTCCCTTCTGTGTACTGTTTTAGCCGTACTTTTAATGGCGTTGGTACCGCCCTGGAAAAGGTGACAGATTGGTGTCTCGTAATACTGTGGGCGGTACTTTGTCCTCCGCCTGGCTGTTGGCGGTTACCGCTGTGGTGCTTGTTGCTACTGCCATGGCGGTCGGAGTGTTAAAGTGGCTGTCTCTGTTGGCAGTTTCCGCCGTGGTCATAATTAAATTTTTTTACCGCCGGCCTGTTGCCGGTATTACTGCGCTTTATCACCGACCGCCAGGGTTGTAATGAGGGCCTGTGTCTGGGAAATCCCATAACATCAAGAAGCCTAGTTATTTGAAGGACTATTTAACTTAGATCTATGGCTTCTAAAAATGTGTTTTGTTAAAGTTGTCCAAAGACATAAGCTTTGTGTTGAGTTGTGAATAGTTTTTATGTATCTTCTATGTGTTATGGGGAAGGTGTATAGTATCTGGAGTGCAGGTAGCTGTGATGTCACACATGGAATGTGATTACATGTGGACTGGTCACTGGGAGAATTTGGAGTGTGAGTAGAACAGTTGATCGGACAGGTTGGGTGTGCTTGCTCCTGTTTAAATAAACTTACAAGCTTTCAACTACTTTGTTTGAGACTGATAACTTCACACCCTGCTTGCTCTGTTCTTGTGGCTTGGATTTGTGATTGTATTTTTCTTTATTATACATGGGCATTATCTTCCTAAACGCTTTGCTGTTGAACTGGTATATGAGGTATTGAAGCCTCACTTTGTGTGGGTTAAAGTTCCATATGATCTATTTGGTACTACACAGACTATTCAAATTCCATATGTTTTTAACATTTCTGTGGACGATATCATCACATCTTGGATTGTGTCTAACTATTTTGTTATCATCATTATGTGTACTGTACCATTATTCCTACATACAGCAAGTACCACACGTACAATCTTTAATTACAAACAATGGGAACATTGCCTAACTCCGAAAGTGGACAGTTCTAAACCATATTCTGATAAGTTCACATATTTTTCTCAGGGTGATACTACTGATGCCATATTATATTATTTTAAATAACCAGCAACAAAATTGAGAACAAAATATGCTGGCCACTACTAAATGAATTATTTAAATTCATTTGTTTCCCACCTAGCCATCCAGAGGTATGAATATTGGAAATAAACAATTGCTTTAAAATCAGTATGTGAACAAAAGATTAGCAAGTACAAGTTACGGATGCCCTATTTAAAGCAGGTCTGAGTCCTGGCCAAGAAGACGGGCATTTAGGGCATGTTTCGCCGTTGCTCCACTCCTACCACCTGACCTACCTGTCTTTAATGCCTCCCGCTGGAGCACTCTGAGCCATCAGGGTGCTCCCTGCTTTGAGGGTTCAAGACACATTAGGGAGGAGACAGCTAGATAACCTGATGAGGAGTAGCAGCTTCAAGAGCCTACATGAGGTGCGTCTCTTGAGCAAATGGTAGCAAGGTGATTACAGACCTTTAGAGACTGCCCGTGCCTGAGGCCCGAACAATAACCATGGCCCACTACAACGTTCTGGAAGCTGAGCACCAAACCTGCAATCCCAGTCACAGCACAAGCTTTGCTCCGGCTCCCCCATCGGAGAGCTTCAGCAAAGCAGTGCCTTGCAATGATCTGGAGGCCGGGAGACTTGCCTCAGCACTGGACTACAGAGCACGGCCTTCCTTCCAACGGAGGGGGACCTCTGAGCAACGAGTTCCAGCCACGCACCTCAAAGAGCCCATTGAAACTTGAGGTTGCGTGGGACTACTTGGGAGCTCCACTCGCATGAGGACCTATGCAGAAGGATCACAGGTACCCACACGTTTTGCCCCTCACTGCCCTCTTGGAAGGAGGGCCCTGGTGTGGCCTGACCAGCCTGACCACCCATCTATTAGGCAGCAGTGGCCCCACCCCCTCTTTCCCCTCACATTAGAAAGGGGCATCTGACGGGGAGGACCTCACAGCGCCAAGCTTGGCTACGAGTCGGCCCATGACATCGGATGCAACAACTCTGGGGCCCCCCCAGAAGCATACGTGGGCCTGCCATACTACCCCACTGAGAGGTAAGTCCTCACGATCCCTTCTGGACAGCAGCCCTTGCACTGACTGAGCCAGGGCAGGCACCTACCCTTAACCACCAAGACTGCACTAGGGTTTGCGGGCCTGACCGTGATGCCCTAAAATGGTGGACACTGAATATAACAGAAGGCGTGCAGGTGGTGTGCCCGGGGTGGGGCCCGTGCTGCTGGGTGCTTCGCCCTTGAAGTCCTTTCCTGCAGGCTGCTGCCTGCATATGCCATACAAAATCTGTGTCCTGTGGAGGAGTTGGAGTTCCTGGAGGTGACCATTCTGCCACTGATGTTGAGGAGCCCGTCCACTAGAGAAGAAGCCTCAGCCACTCTGGGCCCGACTGCAGCAGATGCGGGTGACAGTACTATCACTATCACAGCTCCTGCCTACTACTGGAAATCATGGCCACAGCCGGAGGAAAGGAAGATCATAGCTTGAAGACATGCTTATTAAGACGGCAGGGCCCCAGCCGAGAACCACCTGGCAGCATTGTCCCGTGATACCATGCTTGATAGCGAGGAGGTGGAGAGCCCAGTGCCTCACTCCTAGTTGGAGGCTCTGTTCACTTCCTTGAGAAAGGACCTCCAATCTGTCAAGAAGGATCTGTCCAATGAACTCCGGGAGGTCTGCCGCAACATGGATGCAATAGGGGAGAGAGTCTCCTATCTGGAAGACCATGATGCAAGCTGGGATGAGGAGATTGAACAGCTTCAACAGGAAATCATTAGGTTCTAAGATCAACAGATAGACCTTCAAATGCACTCAGAGGATTTGGAAAATCTCTTCTTGAGGCATAGAAATATCTGCATCAAAGGAGTCTCAACTGGGGGTGAGGACAAAGATGTGGGGGTATACGCCGGGGACTTGTTCAGAGCAATCTTGGACTCCCCACTTAAAATGGACATTCAGCTAGACATAGTATACAGAGTGGGTCTACCAAGGTCGGACTCCGAACCCCTAGCAGATATCTTTGTGTGCTTCCATGATTTCCAGCTCAAGGAACGCATCCTCTGGGCCACCAGAGACTGCCACCCAGTGCACTTTAAGGGCTACAAGCCAATGCTGTACCAGAACCTTGCAGCCTCAACACTCCAGAAACTCCAGGAATTCCACCCGGTCATGGCCTTCCTCTGGAGTTATATTGTACTCTTGGGAACATCCCTTGTGGGTAATCTTCTGCCTCAATGGCAGGCTCTATCAAATCCACTCCCTTAAAGAGGCCTGCCAATAGCTTAACATCAAAGATTCTTCTTCCGTGGAGCAGCAGTCAGTTCATCGCAACCAGAAGACTCATTGACACCCGCGACAACAGAGAAATAGGGCTTCTCTGGGCAGCCTTCACCCAGCCCAGACCCAGAAACCATGGCATTGGAGCGGAGAGCAATGCTGGTGACTCTCTGGTGACACCTTTGGCGCTGATATCACATGAATGATACTCCTGAGATGACTTTCACACTGCAGGTGGGGGGGGCTGGTTGGGTGAGGTGGGTGAGGTGGTGGTGTTTTGCTTGTGCCACCATACACACCAGATCACCCCAAAATCCGTGGGGCCTTTGGATTCTTCAAGTCACCCATTAACAGACTAAGGGGGTCATTACGACCCCCGCGGTCGGTGTAATTGTGGCGGTAATACCGCCAACAGGCTGGCATTACATACCGCCACTATTATGACATTGTCAGTTTGGCTAAAGCAAAACCACCAATTTAACACACCGACCGCCACGGCGGTAACGACCGCCAGGCTGGAGACTACAGTCTCCAGCCCGGCAGCCATCACTAGGCCGCCCATGGCATCATGACCCCGCCCACTGCTATGGTTTCCATGGTTTCTGTATCGCCACGAAAATCATGGCAGTAGGCACTATCAGTGCCAGGGAATTCCTTCCCTGGCACTGATAGGGGTCTCTTCCGCCCCCTCCCCCTCCACATACTCCTCACCCACCCTCCCTCTCCCCCTCCCAACCCCCTGACATACACACACATACACGCACATACATACACACCCATACACACATGCATACCCACATTCACCCACGCATGCATACATTCATACACACTCACTAACATACATCCAGGCACACACGCAATCGCACGACACAACATGCATGAACACTCACAACCATTCATGCACACACGCATTACACACGCATGCATGCATTCAAACACAGTCACACACACACCCACACACGCACACAACACACCCCCACCCCCTCTCCTGTTGGAGAACCCGACTAACCTGCTTGCAGGGGGTCCTCCGGCAGGAGACCGGAAGCAGCGGTGCTGCCAGCAGCAGCGTCCGCCAGCAGAACACTGCCAGGAAGTATCATGGCTCATGATGCGGTCAACGGCATTCTGCTGGCGTAGCGGTGTTGCTGGCAGCAGGGCCACCTTACCGCCATCCGCCGCCATGACCGTAGCCGGAATTCAGCCAGCCTTCTGGTGGAATTCCAGCTACGGTCATATTTTGGTTGACGGTTGTTATCCACGACAACAGTATGTTGGCGGGCCGTCGCCGTGGCGGTAGGCGGCATTTGCCGCCATTGTTATAATGAGGGCTTATGTTGTTCTTACTGTTTAGTTATGTATTTTTATATTGTTTGAAGAGGAATCCACCGATTGTAGCGTTGTCGGAACGATGTCACAGGTTCACATCCCGACTCGACCACTACACATCTTAACTATCTAGTTGGGGGACTAAAACTTCCATCCGTAGGAACTCCATAGCACTCTTGATTGCGTCCATCATGCATACCACTGTAAAGATCATCACCCTGAATGTAAAGGGACTGAATCACCCTACTAAATGCCAGACTATACTATCCTACCTAGAACTCCATAGCACATGTTGATTGCCTCCGTTAAGTATGACAATGTGAAGATCATCACCCTGAATGTAAAGGGACTGAATAACCCTACTAAATGCCAGGGTATACTATTCTACCTAGAACAGTCTAAAGGGGACCTGTACCTCTTCCAGCAGACCCATATAGGCCCCAGTGACTGCCATAGACTGTGCTCCTGGGCCTTTCCGCACCCATACTTTTATTTACTATGTCTAAAGCTGCAGGGGTGGCTATGTTAGTGTCTCACTCTTTTGGTGGCCAGGTGGACCCGAGTTGGTAGAAATCAAGGGCCAGCTGCTACCCCATTCAGCAACCATATGCAACTGCACCTTCACCTTAGCAACCATTTATGCCCCTAATGACAGCCAGGAGCGATTCATATGCCATGCAGCAGCGGCGGTCATGTCCATCCGGGACCACTTAGTGTTTGTGGGGGACTTAGTCTTTGACAATAGTCTGGACAGATCCAAACAGCGATACAGACTGATGTGGGCATTTTCTCAGAAGGGCACTCTTTGGGTACAGGACATGGGGTTAGGGGACCTCTGGCACGCCTTTCACCCACAAACTAAGGATTACACATTTTACTCCAATGCTCACAAATCATATGCCTGTATAGACCACTTCTTAGACACCAGAGACATCTAATCCACGGTTGCGATTGCTGAAATAGAACCCTACTCCCTGTCGGACCATGCATCGCCCTCTCTCACAATGGCCTTCCCTCTTGCGAACTGCCCCTCCGGGCCATGGCAGATGTGTGAAACCCTCCTGAACCACTCTGAGGTGGTTAGACTGATTATCTGGGCATTGGCAAACTTCCAGCAGCCCAATGACACTTCTGAAATCTCAATCTCCACTCGCTGAGACACCCTAAAGGCCTTCATCAGAGAGGAGCTGATAGTGATCTCTGCAGAGGATAATAAAATCTGCCAGGAGAAATGAGAGCAACTGGGTCAGAAAGTACATATGCACCAACGTATAGGGCACAGAGAATTTGGCGCCAATTGGAAGCAATGCGTAAACAACTGGGGGGGCCACGACCTGGATAGAGCAGAATATGCTGCCCTCAGACTTCGTCACTCCTTCTATATTGGAGGTGATAAATATGGGTGCCTTCTGGCTAATGATTTGAGGGCACAACAACAGGCAATGAATGTGCAATCTCTAAAAGCGGCTGATGGCTCCAACCTCAGGGGTGACAGTTCCATTGCCTCTGCTGTTTGAGACTTTTATCTGAAGCTTTACATGGCACAAACCTTGCCTCAGGATGCACCAAACCTATACCTCTGGGAAGCACCCACCCCAAGACTTACGCAGGATCAGGCAGCTACATTAGATCAGCCAATTTGATTGTGGAAGTTAGATCCGCAATTGCCTGACTAAAGCTCCTTAAATCTCTGGAGTCGGATGATTTTCACACTCTTTTCTATAAAAAGGTTTGTACTCAGTTAGCTCTCATCCTAACCCGACTGTTCAATTCTGTCTAGGGTCTGGAAATTGTACCACCTTCCATGCTGGAGGCAGCCTTAGTGGGCCATTCCAAAAGCCAGGAAAGATGAAAGACAGCGTACTTCCCATCTCCCCATATCTCTCTTAAATTATTTTCCAGCAGTCTGGCCGCCAGTCTTAACCCCCTTATGCCGGGCCTGGCTACTCCAGATCAGACGGGATTTGTACCAAATCACCAGTGCAGTGGCAATACAAAATGCCTTCTCCATCTGATGATAAGTCCCAGCGTTCTAATCGGAAGCGAATGCTCCTGGCCGTGGATGAAGAAAAGACATTTGACTGGTCCACTGGCCCTACCTAGAAGCCACACTCCATCACTTTGGCTTTGGTGAGATATTCCGCTCATAGGTTCTTCGCAGCTACGGCCACTCATCCGCATCCGTTCAAGTAAATGGTCAAGCCTCAAATCCATTCCCCATTCACAGGAGCACACAACGGGGTGCCCACTTTCACTCCTGCTTTTCACCCTCTATGTGGAACCCATGGCTCAACATGTTTGTGGCAACCCTTCCATTAAGGTAGTGCATTTTGGGGGGGAGCTGACTACGAGTTTCCTGAAACAGAGAGGCTGAGATACTTTCAAATGAGGCACTGGGTCACCCAGCCAGCGGTTCGCCAACAAGCTCAACATTCTCTCACTCTCTTTGAAAAATGTCTGGTGGTTAAAATGTCAGATAAATGCCTGGTTACTGAACTGTATGGCTTCCTACGATAGCCCGCTCCACAGATTAGATCAGCATGGCAGAGGAGATGGGAACTGGAACTTGGGAGACAGCTGAGGCTATGTGAAGGGGGCAACATATACTATTGGATGCGACATACAGCCCATAACATGGGTAGTATCGAAACCACCACCAAAATAGCTACTTACTCGTACCTCACAATGGTGCGCCTCCACAGCGGTAACCCCACACACAGTGCTGACTGTTGGCACAGCTGTGGCTCCCCCAGGACCCTCTTACACTATGGGACTATGGGACTGCTCGGAAAATTACTACTTATTGGACTAACATTTTAGATGACATCAATACACACCTACATACACAGTTAGCCTGTTACCTGGCTTACACTATCTTGGGGCTACCCAACATGCTTTCTTTCTTCCTCAAATCCTGTAGAGGATGACAGATAGGGATGGCCCTTGGTGCAGCCTTGCAGAACATTCTAGCACATTCGGGCACATGACGGATACCTACACACCAGGGATAACTCCACTGTTTATAGTACAAACTAGGGATGGAGAAATTGGCCCTATCTCTCACTGCACAGGAAGACTCATATAGTGAATTATTCCTACATTGCGTCCCTACATCATGCTACTCTTGGCTGAGTTCCAGGAACTCACTTTCCCTAAGTATCTCTATGTACTTAGGCTCATAGATCTTGCTGCCGACACTTGCTCTATGGAGTCCCCTGTGTTAGATGACAGTTGATACAAGTTGTGCTATGATACCTCTACATTTTTGACTCTGCAGGTCCAAAGGTTGGGGGATGGTGGAGGAAGGTTGTTTGTTTCTTTGGGGCTTCTTGTTTATTTTCAAGAGGGAGTGTAGGTGGCTTTTTGTGCCCGCATTACTGCTTCATAGTGTTATCTTATCAAAAATGCCAATAAAGAGATTTGAACCAAAAAACATGTCTGATTTCATTACTTAGGAATTTTCTTAATGACACTATTCAGCAGACAACTTGCCTGGGTCTAGCAAAAGTTAAAGACATGAACGTGCCCAGTGTCCCTTCAACTGCAAAATTTGACAATTGGTAAAATTGAGTTAATTAAACAGATGATCAGTTCAATGGTAAGGCCAGAAATGGTACATTTAATTCTATGCTTTCAGGTCCCAATGTGTGGTTATTGTGGCCAGTGGGCAAAAATGGTTGTCATGCACATTTTGTAAATTCTACACAGGGTTTTAAAGCAAGGACCCTCATTATATCGAGACTCAACATGCGGGGATGGTCACTACATACATTGTGGGCAAGTTATGTCAGCAATGGTTGCAACATTCCAATTTGACAGCTGTAAAGGAACACCTACTCTCCTCTCTGATGACATGCATTGGAAAGATGTCTTGTTAGGCCATAGATCACCACGCTTCAAAATATTCTAGTATGCAATATACAATGAAATATGGAAGCTTTCTCAAATGGAAGCTGCTGCGAGTTGAAGGCAAATAGAATAGGCAAATTTAGAGAACCCATTAGCTGTTGTCGATAATGGGATGAATGCACTGTCCGCTCACATTTACACACTTAACAATGTTGTGTCATCTGCCATTGATATTATACAAAATGACATGTTGTTTTTACATCATGAACAGAGTCAGCTTCGATCTATAATGCAGCAGTGTTGGACATTACAGGTTCTAAAAAGAACTGCGTGCCCTGGAATTACGTGAACTCAAAAGAGTTTTTTTGCTCTTCAATTTAACACGCAAAAAAACATATAGTGGCAAAGAAGGATGCAATGTACACAATGCTTAATACAGAAAAGTTAGAATGGTTGCCTTTCAGTGTGACTGAAACACCATCAGCAGTGTGGTTAGTACATGGAGTAATCTCCTGTCACAGTCAGCAAGCGAGTAAAGAAAGTCAGAGTAGTGAACACTGCCAGGATCATACAGGCTGTACAGCCACGAGACAGCATGGACTTATACTCAGAGCAAGAGAAACATACACTACAGAACAAGTCTGTAAAACCTGCTTATACTACATCATTGTATGCAAACATGTCTGAGTGGTTATGTCGTGGTGGTGCAGAGTAGACTGTGACTCACAATAACAGTCCTCAGACACTTTCATATACAACTTGAGTATTTGGGGTGGTTGATAGCCTGCATACTTTGTTATTTTTAATTGCGGCAGACATAGACCATAGGTCCCATGACGTTGAGCAGCATCTGGCTCGCAAGCAGCTTTAACAACAGCATGGTGATGGCAGGGAGGGGCTTTTCTATGATCAGCGCTTCGGCCTGCATCTTGCTGCTGATTGTTCATGGATCTCAGTGTAGGAAAATGCCCCTTTTGGCATGGTTACCACCCCCCCACACCTTTTGCTTGCTATCTGATGTTAACTTGACAGTGTGTGCTGGGATCCTGCTAACCAGGGCCCACTGTTCTTTCCCTAAACTGTACCATTGCTTTCACAATTGGCACATACCTGGCACACAGCTTAAGTCCTTTGTAAAAGGTACAAGTGGTCCCAAGGGCTATGTGACCAGGGAGGGTCTCTAAGGGCGGCAACATGTATTATGACACTCTAAGGTATGACACCCATCTCTGGGTGCCTTGCCTACAACACACTGCCTGTGGAATAGGTAAGTCACCCCTCTAGCAGGCCTTACAGTCCTAAGGCAGGGTACGCCATTCACAGGTGAGGGCGTAGCTGCATGAGCAATGTGCCCCTACAGTGCCTAAGTTCATTCTTAGACCTTGTAAGTGCAGTGTGGCCATATTGAGTAGATGGGCTGGGAGTTTGTCATTACGAGCTCCACAACTCCATGATGGCTTCACTGAAGACTGGGAAGTTTGGCATCAAACCTCTCAACTTAATAAACCCAAACTGATGCCAGTGTTGAATTTATTATAAAATATTGATAAATGCACACAGAGGGCATCTTAGAGATGCCTCCTGTATCTCACCCAACTCTCTACTGTGTAGCTGACTGTTCTATGCCAGCCTTCCACTGCAAGACAAGTTTCTGACCCCCATGGTGTGAGAGCCTTTGTGTTCTCTGGTGTCGGGGATAAAGCCTGCTCTGGGTGGAGGTGCTTCACACCTCCCCCCTGGAGGAACAGCAGCACTTGGCGGTGAGCCCCAAAGGTTCCTGTCTTTTGTTCTGCTGCCTCAGGGCACTCCAGCAAGTGAAGATGCCCCCCGTACCAAGCCCCAGTTTTGGCAGACGGTCCAGCGGGAAAATTAGTAAACACGATTGGGAGTGTCTACCCCAGCTGGAACCACCTCTAAGGTGCCCAGAGCTGAGGTGAACCCCTCTTTGTAGAATCATCCATCTTGCTTTGGAGGGAGATAAGCAATAGGGTTAGGAATGTGCCCAGTCCCCAAAGGAATTGGGCACAGGAAGGGTGTAGTCACCCTCAGGGTCAGTAGCCATTGGCTACTGCCCTCTGACCTCCGAAACACCCCTAAATGTAGTATTTAGGGGCAACCCTGAACCTTGCCCTTTAGATTCATGGCAACCTTAAATAAGAAGAAGGGATGAAAAGCTGCTCCAGCACTGAAGATTCCAGATGACAAGTGACAAGGCCCCAACCCTCCCGCCTGTCTGCAGCTTTAAGACTCCTACTACAAAAAAGCAACACATCCTGCAGAACCAGAGACCTCTGCAAACCCCCAAAGGACTATCTGCCTACCCAAGGGCCAAGAACTCCAGAGAACAGCAGCCCTGTCCACAAAAGAAATCTCCAATAAGGACTTCAGAGGCTCCCAGATCTGCAAATCCTGCCCACTCTGCACCTGATGCCCACGGCCCGAGACCAGGTGGTCCACCAGTCCAGAGAAGGTCCCCAGGTGTGACTGACCTCGAGTCTATCCTGGGTTGACCCCTCCTGACCAACTCAATGACACCTGCAGCCTAAATCAAAAGGACCCTACAGACCGCGGCCGGCTCCAGTGAGGATTCCCAAAACCTAAAGGTACCCCTGCATCTGCAGCCCCCTGGCCTTGGGGAACCCAACCAATGGCCCATTAACACCCAGTGAGGTCCCTTCTTACCTGAAAAGCCACTGGTCTTCTTTAGTTGACTCCCTGGACCAAGACTGCAGCCTCTTTGTGACCCCCAGGGATCTTCCATTTAAACGCATTGAGCCCCAGACACTGTGTTTGCACACTGTACCCAGCAGGTCCCATGCCACTGAAGGTGTGTTTGATGTTTAGCTGTGGCCCCCCAGTGCTGATCTAAACCCCCCAGGCCTGTGCCTTGAAGTCACGGGTACTTACCTTCAAGCTGTTTCTTTCTAAGTGCCTTTAGTCTCCATTGGTTTCCACTGGGCACCTGACACTAACTTTGACCTCTGCACCTGCTGGTGGTGCACCCTTGGTGTGTTCTTGAACCTTGCCCTGTGGAAACCTTAAGTCCCAAAGACTGGGATTGTAAGTCAAGTACTTACCTCTAAATTGTGTTGATACTTTTCCTCCCCTAGGACTGCATTGCTTTCTGTGGTTTTTGCACTGTCTACTTTTGAAATTAAAAAGTGTTGCTTAACTGAAACCTGTTTTATCTGTGCAATACAAACAGCGTGCCTTTGATACTTGAAGGTTATACAATCTTGAAACTGTACCTACCTGCAACAAAGATCCTTTTGGTTCTAAAGTAAATAAAGAATATTTTTGATACATAAAACACTGACTTGGAGTTAATCATTGAGTGTGTGCCTCATTTATTGACTGTGTGTGTACAACAAATGCTTAGCCCTACCCTCTGATAAGCCTAACTGCTCGACCACAATACCACGTGAGAAAGCATTAGTATTAGCCACTTTAGCCTCTGTAAAGCCTCTGGGGATCTACTGGATTCTGTGCACATTATACTTCATTTGGTATTGTATATGCAGAGCCATCTTCCTACATTCAGTGTGAATAAACAGCGGTTCCAGTACGGCATTCGGCAGGAGTGATAAGGGTGCACTTACACTTCTAAAGTTCATTTCAGCCCACTACTGTCTTGATCTTTGGTGTTTGATTTAGGTGTGAAGAACAAGACCCATGTGAAACCTTTTTGGGAGTTTGAAACACAGAAGGTGCACCTCGTCTCTTCTATTCAAGGCAATAAGGATGAAACAGGCTCAGTCAGTGAAGGAAAGGTGATAACTTCATTATTGTAAATGCGCTGTGCGCTCATTGTGTGGCTCTGACTGACTTTGGAACAAAAAACTGTGTGTTGATATCTGAGGTTATTTGGTATTCAGTTCTCCTATACTTTGGAATAGTGACATTTGCAAATCACTAGCTGTGGAAGAAAATAATTGCTGCTACAACCTGGAGTAAAATTTAATTGCACTTTTATTTTTCTCCCTTTAACAGGGGTTCAACAAAGGGTCCTTGTTGTTTATGATCAAAAGAATATAACGCCTTATGTTTTGAGATAATGTTTATGTGGTATGAGAGAACAGGAAGGATAGCTCTCTCATATACTTGTACTATTGCCTACATGTATCATTAGGAGATTACTGGGACAGGCGTTACGCATAGACCCTATCTCATAAGCTAATAGTCTGGGCATTTACTTTCCAGGTAAAGTGTATGATGAAGGTGACACATGTGTATATGTTGTGAGGTGAGAATTAGGAATGCTAATGCTTTGTTCATCTTTAGGTCTCCGTCCCAGCGGTTCCCTTCCTACTCCCTTCCCTCACTTGATCACTACAAAATTCTGTGCTACTCAGGCGCTCAGAATTGAGACTATTGAGAGGTGGACAATTTTGAGCATTGAACTGATCCTGATGATTTGTAAGACTGACATCTCCCTGCTAATATCCACATTTCAATTCACATCATGTTTGAAACATTTTCCAGTAGATTGGTTTGAAGCTCTAGGGAAGGGTTTTTTGCATGAGTTGTGTCATCTACCTTCCAATTACAAATGTATGAGTGGGGAAAAGGAAGTTTTTTTTTAGTGGAAGTGATTATGAAACTTCTGGGAGCCACTCAATGATTTGTAAACAGGTGACATTGCACAGCTTTTGTAACGTGTCAGTGGCTAACTTAGCTTGTTACCTGAAGGGTGTTCCCGTCACCTTGATTCACCCAGTGTTTCCATTACTTTCAATTGGAAGTTACTTAGACCCTCATTATGACATTGGTAGTAAATCCCGCTTACCGCTGCAGTGACGGCCACCAACATACCGTTGTGGAGGCAAACATCTGTTCTCCATATTATGACACACACACACAAAACTGACAAAATACTGCCACAGACACATACCTGCCAGACCAAAGGTAAGTGTTAATGTGTTGGTACGAACTGATTTGTAAACAAGTGACTGCACGGTTTTTGTAACTAGTCAGTGGCTAACTTAGCTTGTTACTCGAAGGGTGTTCCCGTTGCCTTGATTCACCCAGTGTTTCCATTACTTTCAATTGGAAGTTACTTAGACCCTCATTATGATATTGACGGTAAACCCCGCTTTTTGCTGCAGTGACGGCCGCCAACATTCCGTTGTGGAGGTGAACATCTGTTCTCCATATTATGACACACACACACAAAACCGACAGAATACTGCCATAAACACATACTTGCCAGACCAAAGGTAAGTGTTAAAGTGTCGGTACGAACACCCACACCGTCACACCAACAAAACAACGCCCTCCACATTATGACCCACGAATCACCACAGCAGACATTCAACAACGGTGATCCATTGGCGCTACACACTGGCAAAGTTAGAATGGCCACCCAAATACAAAACAACACAACATTGGCCAAAACTAAAACCACACACCTGACACTGATATACACAACAGCACAATAAAACACCCACCCACATTACACACAACCATTTACGAACAAAACAAAATACCCAAGAGATAGCCACGCAAATCACAGCAACAATTACACACACCACAAACACCCATCCATACGTCACGCACTGCACACCCCACCAGATTATACAACACTACTGCACAACACACACCACACAACACCCATGTCCCCACAAAGGCACCCCCCGTCACAGATGAGGAGTTGCGGGTCATGGCGGAGGAAATAGTCATGGTAGAGCCACAGCTGTTTGGAGCACAGGTACAGCAAATCTCCATTGCAAGGAAGATGGAGCTATGGCGGAGAATCGAGGACAGGGTGAAGGCCATGGGACAGCATCCAAGAACAAGGGACGACATCAAGAAAAGGTGGAACGACCTACAGGGGAAGGTACATTCCATGGCAGCAAGGCACCAGCTCGCCATCCAGAGAACTGGTGGTGGACCCCCTCCCCTTCCCCCACAGCTGACAGCATGGGAGGAGCATGTCATGGCAATACTGCATCCTGAGGACTTACTGGAGTAGCCAGAGGACTGGACACTGGTAAGTCAAAATGTACTACCTATCCACCCATATACCTGCATGCCACCACCACTCCTCACCCTGACACCCTTCACTCCACTCCATCCCACACAGTGCACCACCACAATTGACTAACCTTAATGCCAAGCCCTACATGCCATACCCACTGCATGAACATCCCTCCCAGCCCTGCATGTATACCCGCCACCAATGCATGCACAGTATGGAGGACTAACAATCCCACAATACATCATCATACACAAACAAAGGTGGCAGGGCAACAGCAACAATATAGGGGAAGCTAGGAATGTAGAAAATGTCACAGACATGTAGCAAAATACACAACTTACATCCACACAGGTGCCCCAGCGACTCTCAGCGGCGAGGAGGTGCAACTGCTTTCCAGTGCCCCAACAGAAGAAGCCCCCAGTGATGACAGTAACTCTGGACTTCTGGATCTGGATCAACTTCCTGGCCCATCAGGGACCACTGGTCAGTCGACAATCCCAGCCCACACCCACTCCACCACAGAGCCTCCCCCCTCAGTTTCCAATACCAAAGCAGCCACCCAACGTCCCCAGACTTCTGTCCCCAGGACACAGCAATCAGCAGTGTGCCCACATGTACAGGGACCCCAGTGCACACCTCACAGCCAAGACAATCAGGGTCCTGGGGTCAGTGGCAGTGGGCACACCATTCAGGGGACACAGGCACAGCGAGCCAGGGACGGTCGGAGGATAGTTGTGTGCCAGTGGGAGAACAGGCCCAGGGAACCCACTGGCCAGGAGGCACTCACCAATGTCCTGGGGGCTTACCAACAATCCCAGGACAAGATGGGTCAGATTCTAAACATCATGCAGGAGAACCAGCTACTGCAGGAGGTACACCATCAGGAGATCAGGAAAGAAATGCAGGCCCTCAACACCACCATGGTCTCCATAGCAGGGATGCTGGCTGATATGGCCAACATCACGAGAGACTACACAGGACACCAGCGGGCCCCTTCCACTAGCCATTCAACTGAATAGGCCTCCACATCTTCTGCCACTAGTGGACAGGAGGCCCTACCACAGGACCCACAAGCCACTAGCATCCCTCCCCCTGCAGAAGTTGACCCACCCCACAAACGGTCCCTGTGACTCAAACAGATGGCTGAGACACTTGCCAAGACCAAGACCACCGCCAGGAAATGAGACCCTCCTAAATGTCCCCCTTGTGTTCCACTCTGTCATCTTGTCCACTTTGAACTGCCATTGCTCCCCTTCCTATGGCCCCTTGGACACTGGACCTGTGCTACAAACAGACTGGACCAATACCCTGGAATTTCCTCTACCATCACTCCATTCCATTGCACTATTCCTCCTATATTTTTCACTTCAATAAACACCCTTGAACACAACTTGAGTGACCGAAATGTGCAATAATATCAACAGTAACATCTTGTGCAATTGTCCTGAACTTTGTGATTGCATATAAGTAATGGCCTGTAGCTCTCTGTAGTCATCACATCAGTACACAGCTGTAATAACACCAACATCTGCAAAATGAGAAGGCATAGGTGACAGTCAGTTGAGATGCAAAGGAAGTGACTGCCATCATGCTACAACCACACTGAAAAGATAAATAATCAGAGGAATGGTCAGTTCCACTGTCTTACCTCTGTGTCATTGGAAGTACTGCTGTATTACTGATGTCCTGTTGTCCACCTCCTCATCCTCTGCCTCCTCATCCTCACTGTCCTCAGGGTCCACTACTGCCACAGGAGCATTTTCACCATCCTCCTCTTGCAGATAGGACACATGTCGTCTGAGGGCTAAGTTGTGCAACATGCAGCATACAACAACTACCTGACAGACCTTCTCAGGGGAGTAGCACAGGGATCCACCTGTCAGATGGAGGCATCTGAACCTGGCCTTCAGGAGGCCGAAGGTTCGTTCAATTATCTGCCTGGTTTGCCCATGAGCATCATTATACCTATTCTCAGCCCCTGTCCTGGCATTTCTCACAGGGGTCAAGAGCCAGGACAGGTTTGGGTAGCCAGAGTCACCTGCAAGAATTGAGGTACAAACATTAGCCCTGCACAATGGTATGGGGGATGACTCCTGAAGGCTTACTCTGACATGCATTGGGTGGGGACTCAGGTTCACCTATTAGCCACACCCTGTGCCTCTGTAGTTGTGCCATCACATTTGGGAGGCTGCTAGTCCTCAAAACGAAGGCAACATGCATCGTCCCAGGATACTTGGCAGTGATGCAGGAGATGTACTGGTCAGCCAGGGACACCATTTGCACATTGAGTGAGTGGAAACTCTTCTGATTTCTGTACACCTGTTCATTGTGCCGGGGGATACCAATGCAATATGTGTTCCGTCAATGGCCCCAATAATATTTGGAATATGTCCTATTACATAGAATCTAGCCTTCACAGTGGTCGAATCTTCCATTTGGGGGAAAGTGATGTAGCTGCGCATGTGTTTGAGCAAGGCAGACAAAACCCTTGCCAGCACTACTGAGAAAATTGGCTGTGACATCCTGCTGCCAAGTCCACTGTTACTTGGAAAGAACCAGTTGCCAAGAAATGGAGCACAGATAGAACTTGCACAAGAGGGGCGATCCCAGTGGGATGACGGGTAGCTGATATCAGATCAGGCTACAATTGAGTACACAGCTTTGTGTTTGTGGCCCTGTCCAGTCTATAGTTGGGTATTATGTGCCTGTCCTCCAGTGTAGCCAAGTCCACAAGGGGTCTGTACCGCATAACAGGTCAAATTTAGAAAAATTGCAAATTCGCCCATTTTTTTCCACTTGTGGTTCAGTATCAGAGTGACACTGCTAATCCATAGGTAAAAAGGACAATTCAACAAATGTGCTTTTGGAAGCCCTTTGAGGGGCCGGTAAATGTATTTACCTTAATAATAATTGCTTTAAGGTAAATTCATTGTCGAGACCATTGACTCTGGTCCTGAAAGCAACTTCCCAGCAGGGGAGATTTATGCAGTGCCTTCCTACAAGGCTCTCTTGGCGCCCTGTAGGCAGGAGTCAAGCACATGCTACTCAGCTGGGAAACTTACTTTGATGCACTGTCAGGCACTGAACAGAATACTTACTGCAATTACCATTAAGATAATCACACTGTCCAGCACCTGACAGTGCTGACGGCACAAGAAATCCTTGTTCCAAGCATTTGTCAATGCATGGAATGAGAAAATCTTGTGCTGCATGACATTTGGCTTGCATTTTTCTTTTTTGGGTTAGCTTTAGTTGTTGCCTTGCTAGCCTCTCGTTGGCTAGTGCATTTAAGTACTTGAATGTGAAATGGCCTCTGATAGCCAATTAAACTCCTCCATCTCCATGTCACACAAGTTCTCTGCTCTGCGCCTGCGGGCCACCAGTGAAAGCTCTACTCTGCCCCCAACACACACATGCTGATATTGAGAAGTCTGTCCCCAATCCTTGCAGAGATGGGCGTCTGTCCATGTTTTCGATAGTGTAAAGAGTACATTAATCGCATGTATAAAGCCCTGGTAAGTGGCATACATCCTAAATTATAATAGCATCACCATGAAAGCAAAGACACATCTCATAAATCAGCTGTTGTGGGCATTTCTATTTTCTCTGTGGTTCAAACTTTGCGCTGTTTGAATGCTGGTAACATGCAGCCAATCAGGAGCTGTATTATAACATCTCATCTATGTCTGAGTCCTCTATTGGTACCTGTGGATAATTAAGGGTAAGGCTTGGTTAGCCCCACCCTTGTTATCGCTGGATTGGTGAACTCAGCTGCTGTACTGTTGTCTGAATTTTGTGTGCACCCAGTGAGTTTGTTTTTACAGAGCTGTGGTTGCTTTCTGTATAAACGTGGATCAACGTGTTCCTCCTGCCTCGGACATTTCACCAACCTGTGGTCTTTGGGAAGCCCAGCATATGAAATGAAAAGCTTCCTAGAACATCTGCCAGCACCTACTATTTAGAGCTTTGGGGCACACCAAAAAGCATCTCCAGTCTTTGTCAATGCACTGTGAAAGTCAGGCTGACACTGGACACAAATTCCTCTTTTAGAACAGAAGGCATACCTCCAAATTATGGAATCTCCACATACAGGGTGGCTGTAAGAAAGTATCTGCCTTCAAAGAATGCAGCTACTACCCTCTCACCAGCTTTTCTTTTATTTTTTGCTCAATACATTTCTGCGGTTCTGAGATGTGGTGAGGCTGTTATTCGAGGACCTGCCTCATCGTTGAGGATCCTGTTCACAAGGGCTCATGATGCAAAGTCTGGTGTTTGATGATGTGTGATGCACTCCTTATAATTCATCAATTCTGTGTAGCTGTGAGGCTACAGTGCAGAGTCCGGCACCATCATCGAGGCTGCTGTTAACAAAGGATGCTAGGGCCTGCACCACAGGTGCATCACAATGCATTGGTTCCAGTCTGCGATGCGATGCAGGTCTTCTCGGTGGTTCCAATCCATGCAGTAGCAGTGATGTGTCCATTTTCCTCAGGGATGCGCAGCAGAAGAGATGTGTAGTTCTACTGGATCTACAAGGGCTGGCAGAGCACCTTAGGCCCTCTTCCAAGGGCCATGGACTAGGGTGGCACCACTTGGCAAGGTAGAACCACAGATGGCAGAGTCCAGCTGCAGGTGTAAGGTTGTTGGAAGCCTGTTGCGTTCCTGATGCGTCAGTTCAGGAGGCCGGCAAACTAGCCCTTGGAGTCACTCTGGGGTTCTAGGTTAAAGAGATGCAGGTCCAATCATACTCACCTAGGCAAGAGGGTAGCAGGCCTGCACAACAAGCCAGCAGCAGTCCAGCAGGGCAGCAGTCCAGCAGAGTGGCAGTCCCTTCAACATCACAGCAGCCCTTCTTCCTGTCAGAGTATCTATAGATCTAGTAGTGTAATGAAGAGTTTGTGCCTGAGGTCCAGTATTTATGTCCAGTTGAGCCTTTGAAGTGGTTGGGGGAAGCTTCTAGAGGGTTCCTTATGAAGTCCCAGGCATCCTGAATTTCCTATCTTGGCTCCAGACTAACTATAGAGGGTATATAGCCCTTTGTGTGGAGGCAGGACACAGCCTATTCGGTGTAAGTGGGGCTGGGCCCAACTCCTCCCTCCCAGCATGCCAGTGCTGGCCAGTCCAGGCACACCTAAGCTCAGTATTGCATGTGGCTGTCAAGGAGGAATACCAACTGTCATTTATACCCAGTCATGAGACCCAGAGACAAGCTACAGCCACCAAATGACTGAGGCAGGAATATGCCAGCTTTGTAAAAGTGGCATTTTTAAGATAGTAATTTAAAACCAATTTCACCACAAGTTAAAATCTATCATTACAGTTCCAAAGACACCAAACACAAACTGGTTATCTGTTCCCATTTTGAAATTACAGCCTATGCAATGTAATAAGGTATCTCAAAAGTTATTGTTTGGGAAAAGGTAGGCCTTGTAGTAGCGCAAAACGACTTTGAGTTTTTCATCACCAAGACGTGAAACTTAAAAATACATGTCTAACTTTTAAAATACACTGCTTCATGCCCTCTGCGCTGTCTAGGGCCGGCTCTAGTGGTAACTTCTATGCATTAAAAAGGAAGGTTTTGGCCTGGTAAAAGGTTTATTTTGTCAGACCGAAATGGTGGTTTTAAACTGCTCACACATGCTGCAATGGCAGTCATGAGACAAGCTACTTAAGCGGGTGGCATAACAAGTGCTGCAGGTCCACTAGTAGCATTTAATTTACAAGCCCTTGTAACCTCAGTAAAGGCTGGCCCACATGACTGCACTAATAGTTATAGTGTGCCTGGTGCTAAATACATGTAAATATGTGTTTGTAGTAGAGGTTAGGAGATGAAGGATCTGGGTCCTGAAGAAAGCCTAAGACTCTTTAGGGCCATTTTTAGGCTGAAACATTTTGACCCATTTAGATGCAGGGATTTTAGACAGTTCCATGCATCACCATAGTTTTAATTTGGCTCAGGAGTAATATGAGAAATCACGCTAATTTTGTTAATTCTGCATTACTTCTTGACAGGGAATTACTGGAAATTATGCAATTATTCCTTCATAGCGCAACAGCTCATTTGTCAAGTGCCATTGGCTGCTCGCACTCTGTTTTTAGGATCTGCTGCATTTTGCTTTATTTATTGGCACAAAATGAATCCTCACATCCACTTTGGACACAGGGGTGCATTTTTCCCTAAACAATATCACTAAATGCCTGATGTAGGTTGGGGAAAGATCCTACCCCAAACGCACATTTAGCAAGTGTGAGTGGATGCTCATGCTCGCTAAATGCATTCTCTTGCATTTAGCGTAATTGCTTGGTGCAAAAATGCCCTCTCGTGCCCAAAATGGACGCAAGGGGGCATTTATGTGCTAAAATATAGTGCTAAATGGAGAATTGTGCTTCTATAGCAATTCTTTATAATCTTTCCAGCTTCTTAGAAAACTCTGCTTGATTAATTTACATAGGATTACATGAGTTACTTTCACTGCTAGTTTTAATCATCCCTTATACCTACCCTAAGGTATAGGGATTTTTAAACGTTCTAGATCCTGATTACACATTTACCCACCCCCTCAAAAGCACTCCTTGTAATCACAAAGAGCCAATTTAGCACTAAAAAACTTTCTAGTGAAAGGGGTACAACCGATTATGAGGCATGTGACCCAGAAGGGAGTATGAAGCTACACCTATGAATTTTTTATGATTCCTTTTGTCCAGCATATGTCTAGGGACAAAGCACAAGGGACTCCTTGCATAGGGGTAATTCCCAGACCGAGATTCTCTATGTTAATTCTGGTCACTTTATGTCTATGGTTTTTGTGTCTAAATAGAGGGCCTCATTCAAAGGATAACAAATTTTCAAATGGGTGCAAAGGGTTTTGTGGCTGTGCAAGTGAGGTTGAAAGGAGAAAGACACGACAGGAAGAAGAAGGGACATGCAGTCCAATGCTAACAATTACTTTCTGTTGATCCTGGCCTTCTCTGAAGGGTCACCCTAAACATTTTGCCTTCACCTGAATTTCTCACTCCTTTCAAGTCTATTTGCAAACATGTAATGTAGGAAAATGTTAATATTGTCCCTGATGTCACAGTGATCATCTATATGTGAAGGTTTATAGATTATGTCAATCAAAGTACTAATAGTTTGACTGTAAAGTGATGCACTGAGAAGTCATTCATCTAAGACTACTCACTGAAACTTAGGTAGTATAGAAATTAAATTACATGTTTGGAGAATTCATTTATTATTATGTTATATTTTAGTGTTTAAACTAATAGTTTGCATTGAAACAATATTAGATTTTGTATCCTAAGTGTTTTAAATTCACATGCAAAAATTGAGAAATACAGTCCTGGGCTACAATAAAGGAAATATATTGGCAAAGTTATTTTGTTTTAAAGTTATTGTAACATGAATACTAATGAAGATTTATTAATGCTGAAGTTATATTTCACATTTTATTATGTGTATTATTTGATTGAATAATGTGCTGTTTTAATTCATTTGCATTAGTCTAAGTGAGGCCTGCTAGACCCTGTATTCATGACTGTATAGAAAATGTCAAGTCATCTTGCTAACGTGTGCTTTTCTTTTAGATTTCGTTCTCATGGGAATATATGTCTATTGCCTTACACATAGATAGTTTGTCAATTTGTCCTTGAATAAGGAGCATTTAGGACTGTGAACTGACATTATATACAATTGATGCAATTCCACATGGAAGACTACGCATGGATACCGTTCTCATGACAAACCTGGGAAACTGTGTTGATCTTTCAAGTTGGAGTCACATGATCGATTTCTATTTGATGTTGCCCTTCAATGTCAAGTGGACTGGTGAACTGACAAATTATTTAGTCCCATTTACTTTAATATGTCATTCCAAAGCTGGACTTTGGTCAGAAGCAGAATCTTAAAAGAGAAGAAGCAGAATCCTTGTTCCTATTACCCTGTATGCTGGGACTCTCAAAGGTATTGTCCTCTCTGCCTTTGTCCCTTTGAAATGCTTTGCTGAGACTTAGAGGTTTTTCCCTTGACCCCAAGAAGAAGACTCTTGACCAAGCTTCTAAATGCTGACACCTTCCCTTTTTACTTACCTTTTGCCCGCTCTAGTTAGTGACCTGTTGTCCAAGATTTCCTTTTTCCAAAATATTTTTTTAATTTTTGTGCTTTGCCCACGTGTTACGCCCAGCACATATTAATGCCTGATTGGCTAATCTATAAGGGTTCCCCTTGCTCAGAATATCTTAATTCCCATGATTGTATTAATGTTTAAAAGAATTGAGCAGCACTTGTTTCCTGACCATCAAGTAATTTTGCTGATGTTTTGAATGGTATTTGTAGAGTGTATATTTCTCTTAATGTTAGAACGCCTGAACTTATTTTGTCGCCTTGGTCATCCCTTGGTGATACTGTATCTTTGTAACTTTGTCTTGAGAATTGTCTACATGACTTTGAGCTTAAGTTTGTAATAACACCCTTAGATGTTGCTATTTTCTTTGTCCGTGCTGCCTGGTGGGCGCAGTGTTGTCTGCGGAAGGTTCACTTATCTTTTTCTTTAAATCTGCAATTTAGATTGACATCTTTCTGGCATGTCACTGTAAACAAGTTTAAAACACTTGTTAGTAAAGCTGGCCCAAACTTCTTGAGACTAGACAAGAGGTCTGACCTGCTTTGCAAACTGATGCTAAGATCAGAGGTTGTAGAAATGCTGGATTGCATAAGGCCATCCTTGCAGATGTGTACTATTATGAAGATAAATAAACCCTGTTTTACTTGTCTCACAAGTGTCCTAGATTCAGTGGTGGCTGCCACACAAAGGGGATCGTGGGGTGGGGGGTTGGTAAATGGGGTGAAAACATTTTTTAAAAAGCTTACCTGTGGTCTCACCCCTGCCCTCTTCCTCTTCCTGTTCTCAGGCTCCCAGCCAATCACAATGCTGCTGTCACCAGCAACAGCAACATCGTGACTGGTCTGAGAGGCCTGCTTCGCCACTCAAACTAGGAATAGGAGCCTGGGTATGTTCTCCACTTGGCTGTGCAAAGAGCACATGTCTTTTTGGCCGGCCCAAACACGGCCGGCCAAACAGACGTTCAATATGGGTGCACGTAACCCTCCATTGTGGCAATGCTCATCCGCCTTAGCGGAGGTGCCGCCCCTGCCTACATTTGTTATTCATCTGATGGAAATTGCTGATTCATTTTTTGAGTTTTTACAACTCCCTTCCCCAGTCAATGTTGTGCCCGAAAAGAGCTAGTGAGTTGAAGTCTGTGATTTGGCTACTACCCTTCTTGCAACTGACAACAAGAATGCGGAACTTTGGCTCCTAAAATCTCACCATAAGCCCCCTATGTGCTTCTGAGCACTGTGCGTGTGTATCCTCAATAGTTATCAAAAGAACAGAACAATCCAAAATCAGTAACCCAAAGGAAACACAAGCCTGAAAGCCTGGCATGTTGCAGCTGGCCAGTGAAACACATGAGAAGTTCATTTCAAAATAGCTTTAGTGTGCACAAATTACTTATGACACCCTCATGGTACACTCCACTAATGATGACACTGACTATAGCGGGTTAATGTGGACTCTTGCAGTGCAGTAGCTACTTTGCGATCTCTCTCTCTCTCTCTCTATGTATATATATATATATATATATATATATATATATATATATATATATATATATATATATATATATATATACATAAGAATATATTCACCTAAAAACCAAAAACAAAACATTACAGGGATCTTATAGTTAGCATCACATTTTAAATTTACCAAACCATGGAAATTCACCTGTTATAGTTATCTAAAGTAACTATAACTCGTACCCTAAGGTAACTATAACTCGCGCTGCCGCCATGCACAGTTATCTGACAATAATTTTACTGCATATGTTACAGTGCCATTATCAATGATACTATTAAAGTTGTCATGAGTGTTGTCATTGTCGGGCAATTAGCAGTGCATGGCGAAGGGATGAGTTATAGTCACCTTAGGGCGTTACGGAATTACATCAAGTTTGGCAGAAAGGTAGCTCTTGGTCCAGGAAGAACCCTTTTTAGGTCGAGCATAGCAGCGCTCAAGTACTGCTCTTCCAACGTGTTAGTATATATCTCGGCTTTTAACCACGCCCATCACTTTGGCTCATTCATGGGCTTGCCTTCAAAAATCCTTTGTTATCATTGGTAAATGTGTTACATTTGTCTCTCTTTGGGGCGGTTTTGTTACCACCTTGGGGACTGACTCTGCCACATGGATAATTGCACATTTGCCGATATGTTTGACTGCGAGCGAACTTCTTTTTCCTTTTGTGTCTCTCCTTCGCACTTAGGCTCATGGTGGGCATGGTGCTTTGAATCGGCTTGCCTATGTAAACTGTTTAAATTTCCATATTTTTTCCTTTTGTGTGTCTCCTTTGCGCTAACGGCGGCTGTGGTGCTTTGAATCAGCTTGCTTATGTTAACTGTTTTACTTTTTATGTTTCCTTTTGTGTGTCTCCTTTGTGCCCATGCTCATGGTGGCCATGGCACTTTGAATCTGCTCACTTATGTCAACTGTTTTAGTTTTCATTTTTCCTTTTGAGTGTCTCCTTCATGCTCATGCTCATGGCAGCTGTGGCGCTTTGAATTGGCTCATTCATATAGTGCTTGCTCCTAGAACCTTGCTGCGTTGTGGTGCTGTAAATCACTGGTTTATCTAGTACTGGTGGGGCAACCTACAGCCCATGATGGACAATTATAAACAGTGAAGAGTGTGTGCATGTATAAAATTACATGGCACACTATTTGGCAGTATTATTTCTGTCCATTTGACACAGAAACAACATTTTTGTGAAATCTTCAACTTATGTGGGCAATTTCTTAAAGACCAAATTATGTGGTCAAGTCACAGAATCACACAAATCAACTGCCCCATTCGTTGTTGACTGTTTTATCAACAATTTGTTAATGAAAATGAAATCTAAGCGTTTTTTGCATGTCCAGTGTTAGCTGGCCTAGTAATTTAGAGCAACTGTACTAATACATGCACATTTACATACATTTATTGCAAACACTTTTTACTGCCTCACTGATTATATGTAACAGTTGTTTCAAACAGAGAAAGCACTCCCATTAATCACAAGGACTCACAAGGACTCTACCATACTGTACAAATGTTACCCCTCGCATTCTGGTTTTGAGGAAATACCTTTTGTTAGTACACATGAAAAAAATAGTCTGGCATAAACCATGCATGCAGATGTGCAATGTGCAATATGCTATTTATCACCGTTGCTTTTGGAATGACAAAATTACTCTCTCAAAGCGTTACCTCCTGGTTGTTCCCACATCCATCAATGACATTTAATAGCATAGTACACTCCATGCATTTCTCTCTCTCTCTATGTATATATATATATAATATTAAATAAACATGTGGATGCATATATTTATATTTGGGTGGGATCTGAAGGTCACAACATGCCCATATGTTTTTCAAATTAAAGAAAAACGTTTCCCTTCTTTTTGTGAAAAGACAACCATCCTGGGGTGGTTAATTTTGAGACTTGAAATGCTTCGGGGCAGACAGCTAAACAGGCCTTCTTGGCAGTGTGCTTACTTGTCTGAAAGAAGAAGTGTGAATGTGCTCAAATGTTCAATCTGCAAATCGAAAGGATGCTTGGGAGTCGATATTGGCTTTAGTTGATGGAATCACTTGAAGCTTTGTGGTAACACAGATTTATTCTTTTTAAGTTGTATTGTAAGAGACTGCTGAGCTGTCAAGTGTGTGCTTTTAAAGGCATGTTATAAAAAGTTTTGCACTACGCACAATCGGGGTATTTATAAAATCTATGGCCCTCATTAAGACATTGGCGGTGACTATTAAAGTGACGGTAATACCGCCAACAGGCTGTTGGTAATTACTGCCAAATTATGACCATGGCGGTGAATCCTCCCATAGACAGCCAATGTACCACACCAACCGCCAGGGTGTTAACACCACTGACCATGGCCGTAGCCAACGAAAGCCAGGCGGGAGACAATGTACCACCCACCATTTTATGGCACAGCAAACTGCCAGGATTTCCAGGGCGGTACGAACGCCATCAAAAGCCTGGCGGAAACAGAACACAGAAAATAAAAAACTCACCAACAGGCACAGAGAGGACTACGCCACCGCCATGGAACCAGAACTTCATGTCTTCTCGATGCTCAACTATGCCATGGTCCATCTGGAACACCAATGCTGACAAAGACGACGACGGTGAGTACAGCCACCTAGCACACAAGGGAGGGAGGGATGGAGGGAAAGGAGAGTGACACACACACACAACACACACCATTCACACACACACCATACACACAACCAGATGCAGAGTTAAACCAATGTCACAGAAAACATGTTAAAATAAAACAAGGACAACGAGAATCAGCCAACACTGTAATTTGATGTCAACAGCCACCATATTGTCCATGCGAAAACAAAAGCATCCGTCAATGTTCAGAAAGGGCCAACGGCCACTCCAAAGTCCAAAAGGCCCACATGGCCACAGGGCACAGTACAAGGCCCAACTTGACTCCTGACTATCCGGACCCCACTGTGCAGGGACATCATGGTGGAAATGGGCAGGCACCTTAGGGGGAAGAGGGGTGGGGGGCACCACAGCTGAAGTGGGGAACATGCCCACTGGTTCTGGAGGGGGCTCCATGCCCAATTGTCCCTAGTGGGGAGTGCAAGGCCCCAGTCTCTGAAGTGGAGAACTTTCCCACTGGTTCTGCAGGCGGCTCCATGCCCAATTGTCCCTGGTGGGGAGTGCAAGGCCGCAGTCTATGAAGTGTGGAACTTGCCCACTGGTTCCAGAGGGGGCTCCATGCCCAATTGTCCCTGGTGGGTGGTCTACATGCCCTCTGCTGGAGGTGAGGACTCCTTGTTCACTTCTGGTGGAGGTGTTACCCTGGCTGCCTCTGCTGGAGGTGAGGACTCCTTGCTCACCGCTGGTGGAAGTGTAACCTTGGGTGCCTCTGCTGGAGGTGAGGGCTCCTTGCTCACTGCTGGTGGAGGTGTTACCCTAGCTGCCTCTGCTGGTGGTGAGGGATCCTTGTCTACTGCTGGTGAAGGGAGCATCCTGCCTCTCTTTGCTGGAAACCTTCACTTTCTTGGGTGGTGGAGTGGGTACCTTCCCTTTCTTGGGTGGTGGAGTGGGAACTTTTCCTTTCTTGCCTCCAGGACTAGGAGGTGCCCTCACTGTCCCCGTCTCCTGTCCCTTGGTCTTCACCACCCTAGACCTCCCTTTCTATGGTGGAGATGTGCTCATAGTAGGAGTGGCAGCCGTCTCACTCTGGGGCCCCATTGTGCCTGCAGCTGAGGATTTGATGGGAGCAGTGGCAGACTGTTTGGCTGAGGTGCTGTGCTGGGTCGTTGGTACCCAATTCTTACGGACAGGACGGGGGTGGAGGCGGAGGGAAGAGGTCAAGTTGGGCAAGGAAAGCTTCTTAGGCACCTTGGAGCAGGATGTGGGAGGAAGGATGGGAGTGGAGGTTGAGGGAGTGGTTATCGGAGGTGTACGTCTGCTGGACTTCGGTGCATGGATAGTGTGTGAGGTGGATGGCTTTTGGGATTCTGAGTGCATGCGTTTGTGTCTCTTAGGAGGGGAGCAGAAAGGGTGGGAGGACAAAGGGGACGCATGGATGGATGTTGTGGACGTGTCTGCAAGTGAGGTGTGTGTGCTGCATGATGTGGTGATCGTGGTGGCGGCTGTTGATGCAGTGCATGCAGGTGTGAGTGCAGATGGGACTGTGGGGGACCAGGAGAGAGGAGGAGGGGGAGACAGTGGAGGCAGTGGATGTGGTAGTGTGTGCAACTGTCTGTTGTTTGTGTGAGTGTTTATGACCTGAAGTGTGCTGCCTGTGTTTGACTGTGCTACTCTTGTCTGATGTTATGTGTGCATGCTTGTCTGTATGTGTGCACGGGATGGGTTGGGAATGAGGAGATTGGGACTGGGAAGTGGTAGTTGGAGGGGGGACGGTAGGAACAAGGACACTGGCTGCCATCAGAGAGGAGGCCAGAGCCTGAAACGATCTCTGTAGGGCCACCAAGCCACCGTGGATACCCTTCCAGGAACGCATTGCATTGCTGTATCTGGAATGCCAGCCCCTGGATGGCATTCACTATGGTTGACTGCCTTACTGAGATGGGTCTCAGTAGGTCAATAGCCTCCTCACTGAGGGCAGCAGGGCTCACTGGGGCAGGACCTGAGGTGCCTGGGGCGAAGGAGATGCCTACCCTCCTGGATGAGCGGGCACAGGCAAATCGGTGGGGGGATACAGAGGCGGTGCTGGGACGGGGGTAGCGGCTGTACCTGTAGCTGGGGTGGTTCCAGAGGTGTCTGCCACCACCAGGGAGCTTCGATCAGAGGAGGTATCAGAGTCAGTGTTGTCACCTCCTGTCTCCGCCATGGTGCTCCCCTCGCCCTCCGTCCCACTGGTCCCCTCTGCATTGGTGGACTCTGCCTCCTGGGTCCTGTGGGATGCAGCTCCCTCAGTCGCCAGTGCACTTGCTCCTCCACCAGATGATGCTAATGCACACATGGACAGGATGACAGAAGAAAATAGGGAGGGGAAGAGAAAGGGAGCAATTACAGCACCAACACCACAGATGGCATACACATTACCATCACACACAGGGACCAAGACTGGGCACTATGCATCGCACTGGCATTCCATTGGCTAGGTACCACAGCAACATGAGAGCCAACCACCGCCAACAGCACCCCTTCTGAGACCCACTAAGGCCTGTCTGACCTGGATTGCCACCTATCTGGAATACAAGATGTTGCTATTCACCCATTTACCTTGTGCTGGACCACGCAGCAATATCTGAGCTGGCATTAAGGGTCACCCACTTACTGAAACCCACCACCTGGATCCCATGCCAGCCATGAACAATGGTTGTCACGCTCACTGTACTCATCCTCTTGTGGCTGCTGTGCTGCCTTCAAGCGCCCATCCAGCTCTGAGTAGGCCACCACCAGTATACAGGCCATCGGGGGGTCAGGTTCCGACGGGCACCGCGCCCTCGTTGGGAGGCCATCCCCAGCTGGGCTTCTGCGGTCTTCTGGGCCCAGCGTCTCAGGTCCTCCCACCTTTTCCTGCAGTGGGTGCTCCGTCTGCCATAGACCCCCCCCCATGGTCTGCACATCCTTGGCGATGGCACACTACAATCCCTTCTTCTGATGGGCGCTGACCTGCAGAGGTAATACAGACAGGAGGACACCATTTAACAGACAATCCGGCCTGTCAAACACATGGCCCACAATTTACATTTCCATCTCCATTGGCACACATATCACCCGGAGCCCTGCATGTACACTACCACCAGATATACCCCACACCTTGTCTCATGCATCGTGCCCATGATGTACTCACCTGTTGGTCTGGAGGCACATACATCTGTCCATACAGGGGGAGGACTTAATCCACCAGGCACTCTAACTCCTTCGAAGTGAAGGCAGGGGCCCTTTGCCCGGACACACAAGCCATGGCAGGATCCAGACACAGGTCACAGCAGCACATGCAGTGTAGGGGTTGTCCTGTGGAAAGTCAGGAATCAAGTGAGGTTATAGATAAAAAATGGCAGTCACATCTGTGGTGGTGTACACCGTCACTGCCGGACGGTGATCCTCATTGGATGTTGTATTCCATAGAGCCCCATGTTAGCCTATGAGAAATAGCACAGCGGTGCAAGACCGCCTTCGGCCATGACGCCAAACGCCGGTGGAGTTACATCACTTCCACCTGTCCATACTTACAGGACATGAGGGGGACAACAATCTGAAATTTGAAACTGTGTCATTGCTGTGAATTGTACATACATTGCTGTTCACATTATCTGATTACATCCATGCCCAGTAGCACTGGGGTGGTGGTTCCATTGTTCAGTTTGTGACACCCTTCACACTCTTGTATCCCTTAGGTACCGACAACTGCGGAGGAATAGGAGGAGGAGGCAAGCCCCCGTGTACAGACCCCTTGTGGACTTGGCTACACTGGAGGAGGGGCATATAATACTGACCTATAGACTGGACAGGGCCACAATCACAGAGCTGTGTACTCAGTTGGAGCCTGATCTGCTATCAGCTATGCGTCATCACACTGGGATCCCCCCCTTGTGCAAGTTCTATCAGTGCTTCATTTCCTGGCAACTGGTTCTTTCCAAGTGACAGTGGGCTTGGCAGCAGGAATGTCACAGCCAATGTTCTCAATCATGCTGGCAAGGGTTTTGTCTGCTTGCTCAAACACATGTGCAGCTGCATCGCTGTCCCCCAAGTGGAAGATTTGGCCACTGTGAAGGCTGGATTCTATGCAATGGGACATATAGCCAATATTATTGAGGCGATTGACGGAACTCATATTGCATTTGTTCCCCCCCGGCACAATGAACAGGTGTTTGGGAATGGGAAGAGTTTCTACTCACTCAGTGTGCAAATGGTGTGCCTGGCTGACCAGTACATCTCCCATGTCACTGCCAAGTATCCTGGGTCGGTTCATGACGCCTTCATCCTGAGGAATAGCAGCATCCCAAATGTGATGGCACAGTTACAGAGGCACAGGGTGTGGCTGATAGGTGACCCTGAATCCCTACCCAAGATATGTCAGTGTATGCCTTCTGGAGTAATCCCATTGTGTAAGGCTGATGTTCGTCCCTCAATTCTTGCAGGTGACTCTGGCTCCCCAAACCTGTCCTGGCTCCTGACTCCTCTGGGGAATGCCAGGACAGGGGGCTGAGAGTCTGTATAATGATGCAGCATGGGCGAACCAGGTGAATCACAGAACGTACCTTCGGTATCCTGAAGGCCGGGTTCAGATGCCTCCATCTGACAGGTGGATCCCTGTGCTACTCCCCTGAGAAGGTCTGCCAGATAGTTGCAGTATGCTGCATGTTGCACAACAGGCCCTCAGACATGTGCCTTATCTGCAGGAGGAGGAGATTGGAAATGCCTCTGTGGCAGCAATGGACCCTGAGGACAGTGAGGATGAGGAGGCGGAGGATGAGGATGTGGACAACAGAACATCAGTAATAGGACAGTACTTCCAATGACACAAAGGTGAGACAGTGGAACTGACCATTCCTCTAATTATATGTTTTCAGTGTGGCTGTAGCAGGAGGGCAATCACTTCCTTTGAATCTCAACTGTCACCTATGCCTTCTCAATTTGGAGATGTTGCTGGATTACCACTGTGTATTCATGTGATGACTGCGACGGCTACAGGTCATTATTTGGATGCTATCACAAAGTTCAGGACAATTGCACAAGATGTAACTGTTGATATTATTGCACATTTTCATCACATAAAGCACTATCACTCAAGTTATGTTCAAGGATGTTTATTAAAGTGAAAAATATAGAAGGAATAGTGCAATGGAATGGGGTGATGGTAGAGGAAAGTTCAGGGTATCGATCCAGTCTGTTTGTAGCACAGGTCCAGTGTCCAAGGGGCCATAGGAAGGGAAGAAATGGCAGTCCAAAGCGAACAAGGCGACAGAGCGGAACACAAGGAGGACAGTCAGGAGGGTCTCATTTACTAGCGGTGGTATTGGTCTTGGCAAGTGTCTCTGGCATCTGTCTGAGTTGCAGGGACCATTTGCGGGGTGGTTCACCTTCTGCAGGGAGAGGGGTGCTAGTGGCCTGTGGCTCCTGTCCATTAGCTGCAGCAGATGTGGTGGATTGTTCAGTTGACTGGCTTGGGGCAAGGGGCCTGCTGGTGTGCTGCATATTCCCTCATGATGTTGGCCATATCAGCCAGCACCCCTGCTATTGAGACCATGGTGGTGTTGAGGGCATGCAAATCTTTCCTGATCTCCTGATGGTGTACCTCCTGCATACCCTGGTTCTCCTGCATGTTGTTCGGAATCTGGCCCATCTTGTCCTGGGATTGTTGGTAATCCCCCAGGACATTAGTGAGTGCCTCCTGGAGAGTCGGTTCCCTGGGCCTGTCCTCCCCCTGGTGCACAGATGTCCACTGAGTGTCCCTGTCCCCCTGTGCCTGTGCCCCCTGAATGGTGTGCCCACTGCCACTGACCCCACGACCCTGATTGTCTTGGCTGAGAGGTGTGGACTGGGGTCCCTGTACAGATAGGCACACTGGTGATTGACGTGTCCTGGGGACAGAGGTGTGGGGATGTTGGGTGGGTGCTGTGGTGTTGGATACTGAGGGGGGAGGCTTTGTGGTGGACTGGGAGTGGGCTGGGGTGGCCAACTGACCAGTGGTTCCTGATGGCCAGGTAGGTCATCCAGATTCAGAAGTCCAGAGTCATCACTGGGGGCATCTTCTGTTGGGGGACTGGATAGTCTTGGCACCTCCTCGCAGCTGGGATTGGCTGGTGCACCTGTGGGGATGTAAGTGATGTATTATGCTTCATGTCTGTGACATATTGTACATCCCTAGTTTCCCCTATTTCATTGCTGTGGCCCTGCCACATTTGTTTGTGTATGGTGATGTAATGTGGGTTTGTTATTCTCCATGCTGTGCATGCATTGGTGGTGGGTGTACATGCAGGGCTGGGAGGGCTGTAAATGCATTGGTATGGCATGCAGAGCTTGGCATTAGGGTTAGTCACATGTGTAGGTACACTGTGTGGCATGAGGTGGAGTGATGGGAGTCAGGGTGAGGGGGTGAGATGGCATGCAGGTATGGGGGTTGATAAGTAGTACATTTTAACTCACCAGTGTCCAGTCCTTCGGCTGCTCCAGTGAGTCCCTCAGGATGTAGGATTGCCATGACTTGCTCCTCCCATGCTGTCAGCTGTGGGGGAAGAGGTGGGGTCCACCGCCAGTCCTCTGGATGGTGAGCTGGTGCCTTGCTGCTAGGGAACATACCTTCCCCCTTAGGTTGTTCCACCTCTTACTGATGGCGTCCCTTGTTCTTGGATGCTGTCCCATGGCGTTCACCCGGTACACGATTCTCCGCCATAGCACCATCTTCCTTGCAATGGATATTTGCTGTACCTGTGCTCCGAAGAGCTGTGGCTCTACCCTGACTATTTCCTCCACTATGACCCACAACTCCTCATCTGTGATAAGGGGGGTGCCTTAGTGGGTACATGGGTGTTCTGTGGTGTGTGTTGTGCAGAGGGTGTTGATTAATGTGGTGGGGTTTGGGGTGTGGGGTGTGGATTGCGTGGCAGATGTATGGGTGTTTGTGGTGTGTGTGTGTGTAGTTGCCTCCGTGATTTGCGTGGTTAGCTATTGCAGGCTTTTCGTGTTGGAAAAGAGTTGTGTGTAATGTGGGTGGGTGTTTTATAGTGCTGTGGGTGGGTGGGTGTGGTGTGCATTTGTGTGTCAGGTGTGTGATTTTAGTTTTGGCCAATGTTGTGCTGTTTTGTATTTGGATGGCCATTCTGACTGTGCCGCTGTATACCGCAAATGGTTTACCGTCATTGAATGTCTGACGTGGTAATTCGTGGGTCATAATGTGATGGCCATTGTTTTGTTAGCGTAATGGTATGGGTGTTCGTACCGACGCTTTACCACTGACTTTTGTTTTTGCGAATTTGTGTTTGTGGCAGTATTCTGTCGGTTTCATGTGTATGTGTCATAATATGGCAAAAGGTAGTTCGCCTCTGCGACGGTATGTTGGCGGCCGTCACCTCAGCAGTAAGCGGCATTTACCACCAATGTCATAATGACCACCTATATTTTAGAAGCACATTTTTATCTTAAAATGCTTGTGTATTTTGTCACAGCCTATCTGATACTGAGTTCAATGCAAGTTTAAAATAATATTCACAGTGGGTTCTATCAAAGACTGGGACCTCATAGTACTAAACACACACAAGTGACTATTCAGAAAGGACCAAAAATGCGGCAGGGTTGATCAATTAATGTGGCAAAAGAAGTAAAGTTATAAATTTACAATGCCAAAAGCTCCAACTCAAGTAAATGCGAGACCTATTGCATTGCAAATGTTTTTTGTTATTTGGTGTAATTCTGTTCAGTAGTTTGAGAGACATTAAAGAAAAAACAAATTTGTATATATATATGGATGCAAGGGCTCCGCAAACCCTCCCGATCTCATGCAGATATCTGATTGGCTGCCAACACTTCAGCCAGGAAGTGTTGGCAGCCATCTTGGGACTCTGCCTCAGCTGAGCCCAGAAAAAACATTTAAAAAAAAGAAAAGGGGGCAGGGTCGCAACACCCTGACCCCTTAGCTATTGTGTTGGGGTCCCACCAGGGCAAACAGCATTTTTTGTAAAAGAATTCACTGAAAATCATGGCGGAACCACAAATCTGGCAAAAATTCAAAAGAAAAAAACAAGCACAGGCTCCCACGCTTGTTTTGAACAGAGCCCCCAGGCCAGGCACTGCGTTTTATTTTTTTTTAAAAAGGAGGGGGTCACACTGGGCCACCCTCCTAAGGCTCACTGAGCCCAAAGTACCACCACCTCTCCGCTATTTTGTTTGCAATAATGGAGGGGGCCACATATGGCCCTGGGGACGACCACTTCTCTGGGTCAGCCCCTCTCCTGGGCTTCTAAGACGCCCTAGGGAGCACCACCGTCCCAGAGCATTGTTTATAATCAAGGAGGGGGCTGCGTGGCTCACCTCCTGAGACCACCACCTCCCCGGGGATGACCCGAGCTCAGAGAAGGAGGGGGCCCCCTTCCTGGAGCCATATACTGCCCTGGAGACCACCACCCCCCAATAAACAAAAAGCACGTACGTCATATATATAAAAGGAAAGACCCTGGTTTGGTGGAGGTTTACGTCTTTGCAGTCTTGTTGGCCTCTTTATAGCAGGATTCATGTTGTCATAGAATTCTAGAGAAAGACGCACCAGAAACAATCATGTTGCCAAAACACAAGGTCACTAGTGACATTTCTTTGTGCTCCATTATACATCTTTAGCATAGAACTCATACTGGACATTCACCCAATGAGGCAGAAAGAACTCCACTTGGGTAGATATTTTGTGCAAAGGTTGTTCAATGAAAGGGCAGGTGAGGTTCCTTTGTTGCCGAGTTACTCACACAGCTACTAAAAACACCCATACAGACACTCACACACCCATACCACAGAAGCACTCAGACACTCATGCATCCACTCCCAGACCTACTCAGAGACTCAACTGCTCACTCACAGACCCACTCAGACACTCATGCACCCACTCACAGTCCCACTCAGACATTCACAAATCCACTCACAAACCCTCTCAGACATTCATGCATCCACTCATAGGCCGACATCAAGAGCCATGCATCCACTCACACATCCACTCAGAGACTCTGGCACCCACTCACAGACTCACTCAGAGACCCATGTACACACTCACAAACCCACTGAGGTACTCATGCACACAATCATAGACCCACTCAGTGAAGTATGTATGTAGGTTTGGATGGTTAGAAGGGGTTTGCTGCTTGGCCTGGCCATGGCTGAAGGGTGTACCTGGTGGTGGTTGGATTAACATGTGATAATTAAAATTACTTTACATTAAAAAACTCATATAAATTCACTGATAAAAGCAAAGGTTATAGGGACATTATAGATAGGTTCTCAATTTACTCGCACAAAACCATAGAATTTCAGTCGTTATAGTTATGGTTAGCTCAAGTACATACAACTCATGCCCTATGGTACCTATAACTTGCACCCACGCCTTCTAATAGTGCATGCGAAAAGTTATACAAGCACAGTAGAAATAAATGTGTGCTGACTGGACGAGTTTCCATTAAAAAAGCAGTAGACAAACAAAAAGAGGAAATTAAATAAAACAATTGTTGGACAACCCAAAAAAATTTGTCGACAAGCATGCTTCAAATGTATGCAGCCACGTTGTGCAGGCTTAACCTAATAAAATAAGTTCCACCCACCAAAGCTGATGAAATGAGTACTTGGGGCATAAGACAATGATAAGAGAAACACAAAAGGAACAAGGAAGAACAGGAAAAAGAACACTACAACCAATGGAAATGGAGGAAAAGTAAAGTAGCAAGCCCACAAACAAATAAGAAGAAAGGGCTGGATGTAAGCCCATTTTAAGCTTTATGAAATACAATAGATGTCACCAGCATAAAGCAAGTGCTGTGTAGGTGAAACCTAAAAACCTAAAAGGCATGATCAGCACACCAAGGTCTAGATCTCTACCAAGTCTGGTGGAATTCCGGCTGTAGTCGTGTCTAACGACCCAATGGGTAAATACATGGGGAAAATGCGGGACCCCCTTTTTTCTCGGCCCGCTTGATGAATCACCCCAAAACTTTTAACACAGCAGCTGAACTGACTGTTGTATTAGTTTTGAATTTTTTTTTAATATTTCTCAAATGGCGTCGAAGTTATTGGCAAAACAAAAAAAGCTTTTCCTATGGAAACTAGGGGCCACATGCACAAATATTATGTTTTGCAACTCGCAAATTGCGAGTCGCAAAACATGATGTTTGCGTTTTCCAATGGGGTCGCAAATGACCTACCTCATAAATATTCATGAGGTAGAACACAATTTGTGACCCCATTAGGAATGGCCATCCTCACAGGGATGGTGGGGTCAGTAGACCACCATGTCAGTGACTGCTTCTAAATAAAGCAGTTTTTTTTTTTTAATGCAGCCCGTTTTCCTTAAAGGAAAACGTGATGCATTTCAAAAACAAAAATGAAAAGCTTTCCTTTCATTTGTTCAGAGCAGGCAGAGGTCCCTATTTTCGCATCCATTCATGAAGACGAAGGGGTCCCATTGTGACTCCTTCCAGTTTGCAAACGGGTTAGCACCAATTTGAAATTGGTGCTAACTAGGATTGTTTTGTGACTACATTCACGATCACAAACAATCGTACATCGCACTGCGACTTGCAATTAAGAAGGGAACACCCCTTCCTAATTGCGACTCACAGACATATTTTAGGATTCGGTAAATATATTACTGAATCGCAAAATGGGGTTAGTAAACACCAAAATGCTTTTTTTCTTGTTGCAAATTGCCCAATTCTGCAACAAGAATAAAGCTACTTACATGTGGCCTTAGGTCCTAACTATAACTACCTACTGGCAACAAATTGGTATTATGTATATATATATATATATATATATATATATATAGAGAGAGAGAGAGAGAGAGAGAGTCATTTCAAGTAACTATAACTCGTGCTCTAAGGTAACTATAACTCGTTCACCGGCCATGAAAGTTTTTTTATTAATAATTTTACAACAAATGTTACAGTGATATTATCAATGATGTTATAAAAGATGTCATGAGTGCAGAAATATCTGGGATAATTAGCAGGGCATGGTAAGGGCATGAGTTATAGTTACATTAGGGTGAGATATAGTTCCTTGAACTAACTCTAACTAAAGCAGGTGAATTTCTATGGTTTAGTATGTTTAAAATGTGAGCCTAACTATAACGTCCCTGTGACCTTTGTTTTTATAAGTGAATTTCTATGGTGGTCCCCGACACACAGAGGGACAGTGTGGCCCCCCCACACACATAACATTTATTGCCCTGGGGAGGTGACATTCTTTGGGTCATGGGGAACGCATGGGCCCCAGAGCATACACAACAATTCATTGCCCCGGGGAGGTGACGGTTTCCGAGGCACAGGGGGTTCCACACGGCCACCCCAATACATGATATCCATGGACCCGGGGAAGTGGTGGTCCCCAGGGCTTTGATAAGCCATAGGAGGAGGGCTGCTGTCTCTCCTATATTTTGTGAATGACCCCAGGACCAGGTCAACCTGGGGGCAAATTGAAAAGCAAGCCCGGGAGACCGTGCTTGTTTTCTTTTTTTTTTTAATCCATTGCGAAATTCGCAACATTCGTCAGTAGGTAGTTATACTTAGGACCTAGGGCCACATGTACGAAACATAGGTATTGCGACTCGCAAATTGCAAGTCAGAGCGACTCGCAATTTGCGAGTCGCAAAACTTTATGTTCAACAGTGCCAATGACACTGTTTGCGATTCACAATGGGGTCACAAATGACCTACCTCATGAATACTCATGAGGTGGGTCGCAATTTGTGACCCCCTTGGGTCCCATGGGGACCCCTTCCCGTTTGCAAATGGGTTACCACCAGTTTGACACTGGTGCTAACTGCAATTGTTTTGCGACCGCATTCGTGGTAGCAAAACAATCATACATGGGACTGCGACTCGCAATTAGGAAGGGGACACCCCTTCCGAATTGCGACTCACAAACCCTTTTTGCAATTTGATGAATAGTTTACAGAATCACAAAAATGGGTCTGAACATCCCAAAGTGCATCTTGCACGTCGCAAATGTCCTGATTTGCGGTTTGCGATGTGCAAAATGCTACATACATGTGGCCCCTAGTTTCCATAGGAAAAGCGATTTTTTGTCTTGGCTATATCTTTGGCACCACTTGATGAATGTCCATGAACTTTACCAAAAAAAAGTGTCCAGTTGGGTCTTGTTGTGCATGGAAAGTTTTGGGGTGATATGCTTTCCCAATGCCTGTTGTTATCTGGTGTAAATCCGTTCTGTAGTTTTGGAGTTATTAAAGGAAAAAGAAATGTAGATATCTAGGTGAAGCCTCAGCACAGATCTCATTGTGAGATCTGATTGGCTGTTAGCACTTCAACCAGTAAGTGCTGGCAGCCATTTTGGAACCAATATAAATGAGAGCACCCCACTGAAATGCATTGTAGTGAATGGCAGGTTTTGAAGGTTGCAAAAAGGAGAACATATAAAGGGTGGTAACAGATTTTAGTTACAATATAAATAATGTGTTGATGGCACCATAATAATGTTCGAAATTGTGGTGTGTTCTAAGGTGATCTTATCCTGTGAAAAAGCATTCTGCTGTTATTTCATGAATCATCTTTGAAAGAAAACTGTTTTCTCATGATTTTCCATAGTGGTTATGAATGGTGCTCCAGAATCTAAAATGAGAGCATATTTTCTGTAAATTCACACTAACTTTCTCAGCCATATGAGAATGAAGTCTGACATTCTCAGTAAAACATGTATTTCCAAGAGGAAAATCCTGTTAGTTGACTCCCTTGTGTTCTACTGCAGCCTCCCTGAGTGCTCTAAAGAACAACTAGAGTATTAACAGTCATACATATGACAAAAGTGTGGCACATCTGAAGCCATCTTGATTGAATCCAACTGGTAAAACTTAAAACAGTTTAGAAACAAACAAAATGAGGGGGTTCCTTTTGTCAGAGAAAGGATGGATAGTGCTGTAGAAAGGAAAATTAGGACACGTTTTAAGTGAGTTCTCAAATATCTTCCTCTTCTGTGTAATTAAAACATTCTGACATGCAAACTGAAACATACACTTTCAACTACAGCAGCAGACTGCCAGCTAACACCCTGATGATCAGTGGTTTACTACAATGATCTAATGAGCAACTAGAGTGCTAACATTCTGAATTTATGTCAAAAGTGTGACACATCTGAACACCATATTGATGGAATCGAAGTTGAAAACTGAAAGCATTTTCTACTGAGGATACTGCAGTAAATGGGCAAATTAGGGAACTTTATAACATAAAAATCTTCCAAGATGGCCACCTGAGGCAAAAAAGCCCAAATGTAGCACAAATATCACCCAAATGTAACCCAAGCATAGCTAATGACAGACGTGTGCAAAACACTTAGGGTCTCATTACGAGTGTGGCGGTCGTGGTGGTGGCGGTCTGGATCTCTGCCTATGCGGTGGTCCACCCGCAACATAACAAACCTGGCGGTCTGACCGCCAGCTCTGCCAGGATCTTGGATCCTGGCAGTCTGGGGGAGATCCTTATCTGCCAGGGCAGCAAAGCATGCAGCGCTGCCCTGCAGATTACGACCTCATTCTCCACCAGCTTTTTCATGGCGGCGTTAGGCTGGTGGAGAAGAGGTGCAGGGGCCACAGTGGGGCCCCTGCACTGCCCATGCACATGGCATGACCAGTGTAGGGGCCCCCATGCCCAGCACCGTCACAATGTTCACTGTCTGCTTTGTAGACAGTGAAAATTGCAGGGGTGCTGGTGCACCCTGTTGGCTACAGCATCACCGCCGGTTTGATTACTAGCTGGAGGTAATGATGTAGCCTGTTTCCCACAAGGCCGGTGAGTGGAAACCAAGGTTTCAGCCCGCCAGCCTAGAGGGAAACTCTTAATGGGTCCTGCGGGGAGGTAGCCAAAGTGTTAAGGCAACCTTCCCCCACATAGCCCAGACTTAACCCAACGTTTTTGGAGTTCTTTACATGAGCATCAGTTACATTACACAAGGGCCCATTCATTTTGGTTTTAGGTATGGGGAGATTAAGTGATTTGCCCAAAATCACAGGATTTCGGGCTGATGCCGAAACTCCAACCTGGTTCCCCATTTGCACAATCTGCAGCTCTGACAGTAACGTCCCATCCTGTCCGCTAAGTGAAACATATAATCAAGTGATCAGCTGGCTAAAAAACAAACATAGCAAATAATTGAAAAGTGCTTGGTCACTATTTGAGAACTCAGACAATATGTCCTCATTTTATTTTTTTGGAGCACTAACCATAATTTCTATGGAAATAAGACCCGCTTGTGTTTATCATTTCTAAAGGAAATGCTTTAGGTATTTCAGTTTTGGTTACATTGAGATGATGTCAGGCATCCACACTTTTATAATAAATATAGAATGTTAGCAACCTAGTTGTTCTTTAGAATACTGTGGGAAGGCAGAAGTCAGGGACACGGACTTGGATAATTGAAGGCACAGAGGAGGGTGAAGAGGCAACAAGTTGACCATGCTTGGCAGGCAGGAGGGACAGTGACAGTGCAGCAGACCCTAGAAGGCAGAGAAAAGGGGGGAGGGGCAACAAACCAACCATGCAGGAAAGGGGAGAGAGGCTGTGGCAACATAACAGACCACTGAGGGCAGAAGGAAGAGGTAGTGGCAGTACAACCATACATGCCAAGAGACCCGTTCCAGACAGGGTACTGCCAATGTTTAAAGCCCAAAAAGGCTTTATTTTATCTGTCTTCTGTTGAGAAACTGCTCTTTTTCAAAGTAAGTCAATGGGGAAAATCAATTCTACAGTTTTTTTTCAAAATCTCCCTCTTACCAAGTTAAAAATGTTGGCAAGTATAGTACATTGGATCATGGAGGGCAGAAGGAATGAGGTAGGGGCATGGATTCTTATAACAGAGAGCAGGAGGGAGATGGGCAGGGACACTAGAATGACCTTAAAGGGCAGGCATTAGGGGTTGCAGCAGCACGATACACCACAAAGAGCAAGCGGGAAGGCAGTGCATGCAGCACAAAGGACCATGGAAAGCAATAGGGAGGGGACAGGGCCATGCACAGGGACAACAGAGAGCAGAGAGGAAAGAGTCAGAGACAGCAAACTGACAATACCGAACAGACAGGAGGGACAGTTGCAGCATAACATACAATGAAGTTCAGGAGGGATGGGGAAAGGACACGTCAATGGGCCAGACAAGGCAGGAGGGAGGGGATAGGGACCTGCACATGGAAAATGGAGGGAGGTAGGCAAGGGGCAGGGCAGGAGCAGCAAACTGAAAATGGAGGGCTGGCAGGATGGGAGTTGGAAGCACAACACTCCATGGAGGTCAACAGTGAGACTATAAAGGCATACACACAGACAATGGTGAAGGTGGGAGAGGGCCAGGGGCAGCAAGCTGACCACACAAGGCAGGTGGGAGGGGCTGTGGCAGCACAGAAAACCAAGCATGACAAGTGTGAGGGTTAGAGGCAGTACAACAACCATAGAAGGCAAGAACGAGGGGACAGGGGCATGCACAAAGGACCATGAAAATCAGAAGGGAGGGGTAGGAGCTGGACACAGACAAAAGAGAGCAGGACAAGGGGATTCACAACAGACCATGCAGTGTAGGCAGGAGGAGCAGTTGCAGGGCAACAGAGAATGGAGGGCAGAATAGAGTGGCAGAAAACAGAACATGGAGGACTAGATGGAGGGGATAGGGGCATGGAACTGAAACAGGCAGGGTGGAGGTGGCAGTGACAGGTGTCAGCCATATGACCATCTTAGGCATGTGAGAGGGTAAGTGGCAGCTCCACTGAACACTTAGAGTGGATATGAGGGGCAGTGGCAAGCCCATGGAACATGGTGGGCAAAAAGGAGGTCACATAGGTTAAGCAGGAGGGCAATTATGGGGCATAGAATTCAGCAACGGAGGGTAGGAAGAGTGAGCAGGGATATCAAGCTATATGGAGGGCAGTGGCAGCACATCAGACCATGCAGAGCAGAAGGGAGGGTGGCTGGTGCATGGACACGGAAAACAGAGAGCGGGGAGCAGGTGGCTGAGGCAGCAAGCTAACTGTTCAGGGCAGGCGGTAAGGGCAGTGGCAGAACAACAGCCACACAGGGCTATAATGGGGAGCAGGGACACGGACTTGGACAATGGATGGCAAGGAGTAGAGGGGGGCAAGATCAACAATCGTGGGTGAGGACAGCATAATGCCAGGCCAAGCCCTGCGTCCAACCCTCCCAACCTCACTGTGCATTGCGATGAGCATCTTACTTAACATTGAGAAACCCTAGAAATGTACTGAAAAATAATCAAAGGTTACAGGGAAAAGCCTTAGCAATTCACAAAAAAACTAAAGGTTACATGGAGGTTATAGCTAGGTTCAGATTTTACATGCACAAAAATATTGAAATTTAACTTGGGCCCTAAGGTAACTATAACTCACACCCTCACCATGAACTGATAATTTCCACAGATATATCATGACTCATCTTCTATGACATCATTGATAATATCACTGTAAAATTTGCAGTAACATTTTTGCTGAGAAAACTTTGAATGGCACAGGTGCTAGCTATAGCATATATATATATATATATATATATGCAAATACAGTATCCAACTTCGAAAGTATACCCTGGGACACAGCAGAGGTTGCTTGATGTGTTTAATGAAGCTTCTCTAAAGCAGGTGTGTGTTACTTTAAGGCTCTACTCCATACGTAAGCAACGTGCAGCGTGTTAGTTGCTAGTTTACTTGTTGCTTGGTGGTTGGCTTTCTTGGTGCACTACAGCTGTAATAATTAATTTAGCTGATCCTATTTGAACCAATAACCTAACATGCGCATTGAAACTGGGCATTACTACTGTCCAATTTAAATGGACAAAATACTATGGCCCTCATTACAACCGTGGCTGTAAATGCCGCCTACTGCCGTACTGACGGCCGCCAACATACCGTGACCACGGCAGTATTCCGCTACAGGTATTAAGACCCACACTGAGCATTCCCCCACAATACAGACACCCACACAAGTCCACCAGCCCAAAGGTCAGTGATAAACTGGCGATAGCAAAACTCACACCGTTACGCCAACAGGAATACACCCACAGTATCACGACCGACGAATCACTGCGCTCAAAATACACACACATTTACAAAAACACCACCAGATTGCACAATTCAAACTACACACTCCTGACACATATACACACACCATACCCACACACTCACACCACTATAAAACACACACCCACATTACCCACAATCCTTTCAACAACAAAAAAAGACCATCACCCATACACCATCCACGCACATCCCAGCATATACCCCAACACATCACCCCACACATCACCCCACACATCCTCACACATATCACTCACACCACATCCATGGTACCCCAAAGACACCCCAGGTTTTCAGAGGAGGAGCTAAGGGTCTTGGTGGAGGAAATCATCCGGGTAGAGCCACAGCTATTCGGATCACAGGTGCAGCAGGTGTCCATTGCAAGGAAGATGGAGCTATGGCAGAGAATCGTGGACAGGGTCAATGCCGTGGGACAGCACCCAAGAACCAGGGATGACATCAAGAAGAGGTGGAACGACCTACAGGGGAAGGTGCGTTCCGTGGTTGTAAGACACCAGGTAGCAGTACAGAGGACTGGCGGTGGACCCCCACCTCCTCCCCCACAACTAACAACATTGGAGGAACAAGTCTTGGCAATTATGTATCCTGAGGGCCTCGCAGGAGTAGCAGGAGGACTGGACTCTGGTAAGTCAAATCTTTACTACTTTATCCTCCCCACCCTACCTGCATGCCATCACAAACTCCTACCCCTACCCTCACACCCATCACTCCACCACCTCACATATACCCCACTATCACAACCCACCCATCCCAATACCAAGCCCTGCATGCAACACCAAAGCACGGACCCCCAACAGAGACCTGCATGGACACCCATCACCACAGCATACCCAGTAGAGAGACTCACCCAGCCCACAAAATCACCACTCACACAAGGCCAAGCTGACAGGGAAATCACAATCATACAGGGAAACACACCCATGCACAAGATGGCACACGCAGATACATTAACACTGCATTTGCATCCCCACAGAACCCATACTCAAAGTTATCGGAGAGGAGGTGCCAGCTACATCCAGTCCCCCCACAGAAGAGGCCCACTGTGGTGACAGCAGCTCTGCACGCCTGGATCAGGATGACCAACCTGGCCCATCCTGGACCTCTGGACAGTTGGTTACCAGGCCACAGTCCCAACCCACCACAAAGCCTCCCCCCTCAGGAAACACCAGCACAGCACCCACCCAGCGGTCCCATGCCACTGTCCCCAGGACACATCAATCAGCAGTGTGTCCACCCCTACAGGGACCCCAGGCAACCCCACAAACACAGGACGATCAGGGACCTGGGGTCAGTGGCAGTGGGCACATGGTTCAGGGGACAGAGGCACACGACAACAGGGAAGCTAGGAGGACTGCTGTGCGACAGGGGGAGGACAGGCCCAGGGAACCCACTTTCCACGAGGCACTCTCCAACATCCTGGGAGCATACCACCATTCCCAGGAAACGATGGGCCAGATACTGGCCAAGTTGCAGGAGATCCAGCAGCTGCAGGAGGGACAGTACCTGGGAATCAGGGATGACCTAACAAACATTTACACCATACTGGTCACCATTGCATGGGTGCTGGCTGACATGGGCAAGACCATGGGGGAGGGAGTGGCACAACAACGGGCGCCTGACACTGGCCAAACCAATGAACAGCCTTCCATCTCTGCCGACGCTACTGGACAGGAAGGCCCACCATAGGACCAACAGGCCACCAGCACCCCACCCCCTGCAGAAGGAGAACCACCCCGCAAACGGTCCCTGCGATCCAGGCAGAAGGCAGAGAACATTGCCAAGACCACCGCCAGGAAATAAGACTCTCCTGATTGTCACCCTTCTGTCCCACTCTGTCACCCTGTCCACCTTGAACTGCCATTACTCCCCTTCCTATGCGCCATTGGACAATGTACCTGTGATACCAAGAGACTGGGCTCTACCCTGGACTTTCCTCCACCATCAGCCCAGCCCATTGCCCATCCCCCTCTACTTATGAGCACCTAAATAAACACCCTTGGAACAAATACTAATCTGGAGTCTGTCAAATGATTCACAAATGTATTAGTGCAACATTATCAAAGCATTGCAACTTAAATGTACAGTGAAATATACTTAGGAATGACCTTTAGTGGGCAGCAGTACACATAGCAGGAGCCAGAGTGGGCCACAGAGATCTGAAAATAGAGGAAAATAGAGGTGCCAAAGGGTACAGTAAGTAGCCATAGACATAGGGAAAGAGGCTGCTTTGTACAATGTCCAACAGATAACTGAAATATAAAGTGAAATGACAGTGTCTTACCTGTGTATCACTGGAAGTACTGCTGAATTATGTTGCTTCTGTTGTAAACATCTTCTTCCTCTGCCTCCTCTTCCTCACTGTCCACAGGCTCCACCGCTGTCACAAGACCATCTCCAGGCACATCCTCCTGCTGAAAAGGCACCTGGCGTCTCAAGGCCAGGTTGTGCAACATGCAACATGTAACATGCAACGATGATCTGGCACACCTTCTTGGGTGAGTAGTATAGGGAGCCACCTGTCATATGGAGGCACCGGAACCTGGCCTTCAGGAGGCCGAAGGTCCTTTCAATTATCCTCCTTGTACGCCCATGTGCCTCACTGTAATGTTCCTCTGTCCTTGTCCTGGCATTCCGCACTGGGGTCAGTAGCCATGAGAGGTTGGGGTAACCAGAGCCACCTGCAAATATCGAGGTACAACTGTTAGGCACACACTAGCCCGTAGGGACAACCCCATACCCAGACACCTACTCATAGTGTGTGGGGACCTTTGGCTCACCTATTAGCCACACCCGGTGCCTCTGGAGTTGGCCCATCACATATGGGATGCTGCTATTCCTCAAGATAAAGGCGTCATGCACAGAGCCAGGATATTTGGCATTCACATGGGAGATGTACTGGTCCGCCAAACACATCATCATCACATTCGTAGAGTGATAGCTTTTTCTATTCCTGAAAACTTGTTTATTTCTCCGGGGGGGGGGGGTACAAATGCCACATGTGTACCATCAATGGCACCAATGATGTTGGGGATATGTCCCAGGGCATAAAAGTCAGCTTTCACTGTGGCCAAATCCTCCACCTGGGGGAAGATGATGTAGCTGCGCATATGTTTCAGCAGGGCAGACAACACTCTGGGCAACACGTTGGAGAACATTGGCTGAGACATCCCTGATGCCATGGCCACTGTTGTTTGGAAGGAACCACTTGCCAGGAAATGGAGCACTGACCTGCACTAGAGGGGGGGATACCTGTGGGCTGGTAGATAGCTGACATCAGGTCTGGCTCCAATAGAGCACACAGTTCTTGGATTGTGGCACGATCAAGTCTGTAGGTTATGATAATGTGCCTGTCCTCCATTGTCGCAAGGTCCACCAGGGGTCCGTACACCGGAGGATGCTGTCATCTCATATTCAGCCTCAGAGGTGGAAGCCTATGGAAGAGAATGGTGAGCAGAGGGTCATATTCCCACATCTATTGCACTAATGATGATTTGTTTACTTTCCAGCAACAAAATGTGACTCCGACAATCAGTTGCCGTGCCAATATCTGCTGTGACGCAGTTAGGTGCCATGCCCTGAGCCCCCCTGAAATGGCAGATGCCTACCTGTGAGGAGGGACAAGTGGAAATGAGCTAATTGCGGTGGCGTTCTGCGCCATCGCGGTAGGTGGTCGATGACCGCCGTGCAACTTCTCATTGGTTATCATTGGGCCCTATGGGTTCCAGGAGCCAATGGCGACGTACGCCGTCGGTGATGGTACGCACCGCCGCGGACGTCAGCGCCATCTTCTATCTATCCACTCACTTGCTACCTGACCTTCAATAGGAGAGGACCTAAACTGCAAGTGCTGCTGTGACCTGTGTCTGGAACCGATCATGACTCATGTGTCTAGGGAAAGGGCCCCTGCCTTCACTGTGGAGGAGTTGGAGAAACTGGTGCATAGGGTCCTACCCCAGTACACGTTACTCTATGGTCCTCCAGACAAACAGGTGAGTACACTGTGAGCATGATGCGTGGGCCATGAATGTATGGAGTGCTGTGTATGTAAGCCACATGTGGGGGGGGCAGGGGCGTCCTGGCCAGAGTGCAGCATGTAAGGTGGTCAATGTATGTGCGTCAGGGGATGGGAGGGATCTGGTGGGCCATGAGTTTGACGGTCCGGGCGGTTGACTGATTCCCTTTTCTGCTGTCTTTTCCTTGCAGGTCAGCGCCCACCAGAAAAAGGGTATTTGGCTTGCCATCGCCAAGGAGGTGCAGACCCTGTGGGTCTTTGACAGGCGGAGCACCCACTGCCGCAAGAGGTGGGAGAACCTGCGCTGCTGGGCAAAGAAGACAGTGGAGGCCCAGCTGGGGCTAGCCTCCCAACGAGGAAGGGGTGCCCATCGCACCATGACCCCCCTGATGTTCTGCATCCTGGCGGTGGCCTATCTGGAGTTGGATGGGCGCTTGAAGGCATCACAGCAGCCACAAGAGGGTGAGTATAGAATCTCAATCCTGACTTTGCGCGCATTAAGAGGTACCTGGGTGGGGGATGTGGGCTATGGGTGCCCCTAGGCCAGGACGAAGATGGCAGGGTAGGTCCCTTGTTGGGCAGACTCTGAAGCACTCCTACACCAATAGTGTTAGTGGGCATCTACTACTGGGCAGGGTCCTGTGGATTTCTGGTGTGCAGCTGATGGTGTTAGGCACTGTACCCCATGGGCTGGTGACTATCTTAGTAAATGGTTGGGCATGGGCTAGTGCATAAGGCTGCTCCCTGTGTGTTGTGTACGCCAACTTTAGTGGTGTTGCTGGCATTGACCAAGTGTATCCTCTGTCTCTTACCCCCCTTTTTGTTTTGTCACTCTGTCCTTATGTGCATTATCATCATCTGGTGGAGGAGCAGAGGCACCGATGACGGAGGGAGCTGCATCCCACATGGGCCTGGAGGCTGAATCCACCGATGGTGAGGGCACCAGTGGGACGGAGGGCAAGGGGAGCACCACGACGGGGACAGGAGGGGAGACCACAGACAGCAACTCCTCCTCCGATGGAAGCTCCCTGGTGGTGGCGGACACCTCTGTGCCCACCCCAACAACATGTACAGCTGCCACCACCCCTACCAGCACTGTTCTCCCAGCAGCCCCTCAGCATGTTTCCCGTGCATGCTCACCCAGGAGGGTGGGCATCTCCTTTGCCCCAGGCACCTCTGACCCTTCCCCAGTCAGCCCTGCTGCCCTCAGTGAGGAGGCTATTGACCTCCTGAGATCCCTCACTGTTGGGCAGTCAACAATTCTGAATGCCATCCAGGGTGTCGAGAGGCATTTGCAACAAACAAATGCATACCTGGAGGGAATTCACTTTGGCGTGGTGGCCCAGCAGAGTGCATTTCAGGCTCTGGCCGACTACCTGATGGCAGCCCTTGCCCCTGTGTCTAGCCTCTCCCCTCCAACTTCCTCTACCCAGTCCCAATCCCCTCAACCCCAGCCCATCCCAAGCACACCTTCAGACCAGCATTCACCCAAATCAACAGCCAGAAGTGGCTCAGGCAAACACAAGCACCACACATCATCCCACAGGCACTCACACAAGCACCATCCCCATGCAGACACACCAACATCCACTGCCTCCACTGTGTCCCCTTCCTCCTCCAAGTCCACCTCCCTCCCAGTATCATCTCCACTCACACCTGCAAGCACTACATCCTCATCTGCAACCTCCATCACCAGCACGCCGATCACTACTCACCCCCTACTGGCAGTCACCACCCCCACATCCATGCACACGTCCCCTGTGTCCTCTCCCAGTGTGTCTGTGACCCCTCCTCCCAAAGTACACAAACACAAGCACCCACCCACCCAACAGCCATCCACCTCACAACAGCATCCAGCACATGCACCTTCACCCAAACTCAGAAGACAGACACCTCCTACAACCACTCCCTCTTCCTCCACTCCCAAACCCTCTCCCTCTTCCCGCCCCAGTGTGTCTAAAAATATTTTCCTGGCAAACATTGACCTGTTCCCTACCCCTTCCCACCCGGCCTTCCCCTCGGACCAGGGTCTCCAGAACCCAGACCAGCACCTCAGCCACCAAGTCGGCGTCCGCTGTGGTACCTGCAACTCCCAGAGGCTCAAAGGGAGCACCCGTCAGGCCAGCCAGTGTGCCACCAACCCCTGCAAGGACCAAACCATTTCGCCACCTGCCAAGGTGAAGAAGGGGACAGCATGCAGCAAGGGCAAGGAGCACAACCCACCCAGCAAGGCCACCTCCAAAACTCCAGCTGCCAGAGCCAAGGTCACAACAGCATCTGACAAGGTGAGGAAGGGGCAGAAAACCCAAGTCAAGGCACTTCAGCCGTCAGAGGCTGCAGGTGAAGGCCTGGTGCCCACCAGCAGATTCACCAGCCCTGCCACCTGCACCGTGGGCAGCACAGCCAGCAGCCCTGCTGCAAGCACCACCGCAAGCACCGCCACCTGCACCGCCGCTGGCACCACTACTGTCAGCAGCAGCATCCCCAGTGGGCAGCCATCCGAGGCTGCAGGAGAAGGGCTGACACCTCCCTCCACCACTGGCAGCACCGGCACCTGCACCACGGCCAGCCCCGCCTCAAGCACCGCTGACAGTAGGACCACTACCAGCACCAGCAGCCCCAGTGGGCGGACGTCCGAGGCTGCAGGAGACGGGCTGGAGCCTACCACCACCACTGGCAGCACCCCCACCAGCACCGGCACTACCACCAGTTTGCAGTCTTAGGCACCTCAGGATGGAGTACTATCATGCAACCTGGTCCCTGCAAATCTCGTGCCTCAGACACCCAGGTGATGGAATGTGAACTGGCACACCCCAAGTGCTGCATCACTGAGCACAAAGCCACCTCCAGAACCAGTGGAGATATGCATCCACTCACCCTACCCTTGGCAGGCTGAAGCACACTGGGCACAAAGCCCCCTCCAGAACCAGTGGAGATATGCATCCACTCACCCTATCCTTGGCAGGATGAAGTACACTGGGCACAAAGCCCCCTCCAGAACCAGTGAATATATGCATCCACTCACCCTATCCTTGGCAGGATGAAGCACACTGGGCACAAAGCCCCCTCCAGAACCAGTGGAGAAGCCATCCACTAGAGAGACTGTAGCCTTGCACTCCCCAGGATCAAGCATTGGGCAGACCACCCACCAGAGAGACTGTGGCTTTGCACTCCCCAAGACCAAGCAGTGGGCAGACCACCCACTTGAGAGACTGTGGCTTTGCACTCCCCAGGACCAAGCAGTGGGCAGACCACCCACTTGAGAGACTGTGACCTTGCACTCCCCAGGACATCGCTGTGGGCATGGAGCCCCCTACAGGAGCAGTGGCGTAGTACCATCTTCCGGCTGATGTCCCCTCCCCGTTCCCCATCCCCCTGAGGTGCCTGTGTGATTTCAACCTGATACCCCTGCAGTGTTCTCTCCATATTGAGGCAGGAGTCAAGTGTGGGCTTGGCCCATGATTTTTGGCCCAGTGGCCCACGGACATTTGGAAAGGACAATGTACGGCCTTATGTACATATTGTATATTTTTGTAAATACTGTTTTTATATTTGTTATGTATATCTGTCTATTTCTAATATATCACTGATTTTACTCTATTCCTTTTGTCCTTGTGTTCTTCCAGGGGGTAACAGGGTGTAAATGTAATGTTGCTGCATGTGTTTGTGTGTGTGGTGTTGGGGGTGGGGGTGGGAGTGGGGGTGTTGCGTGTTGCGTGTGTGTGTGTCACTCTCATTTTCCTTCCCCCCCTGTGTAAGAGGTGCAGTACTCACCGTGGTCGTCACCACCGCCTTTGGTATTCCTGGTAGATGAGGAAGTAGACCAGCATGGGCAGGACCTGTAACTCGGGCTCTATGGTGTCCTGGTTCTTCGTTGAGTGTCGAGAGGTGAGTGGTTTCCCTTCCAAACACTGTTTCCGCCGTCCTTTTGATGGCGTTGGTACTGCCCCAGAAAAGCTGGCGGATTGGCGGGTTGTGATGGGGTGGGCGGTACATTGTCTTCCGCCTGGCTGTTCGCGGTTACCGCCGCTGTGTTTGTTGCTACCACCGTGGTGGTTGGAGTGTTAAAGTGGCTGTCTGTGTTGGTGGTTTCCGCCGTGGTCGTGATCCCATTTTTTTTACCGCCGGCCTGTTGGCGGTATTACCGCTGCTTTAACACCGACTGCCACGGTTGTAATGAGGGCCTATATTTGGAAGGATGGAAGACTTGTTGTGTAGCCATTTTAGCTATAGCTCCATGCACGTTATTTTAATACACTAGGCCTGCCGCTGTGCACTCTAACCTAGATATATTTTATTTGGCTTCATTTTATTATTGTTACAATAACTACTTTTACGGTCTTGTTTTTTTCTGTTTATCTAACGGTTTTGCTAGGGCAGCACTCTGTTCTCAAACAAGACATTCTTGCTCACTCTGTGCTTCTTCCAAGGCTACAGCAAGATAGGTTGCCGATGAACGTGGTATAAGTTTAGTCTCCAATATTCGTAGAAAAACATGCATATTTACACAGGGACATTTTCTTAGAACATCAGCTTTTTTATTATAAAAGCACTTCCTTGTCCCTTACACGTTAGAGGGAGATTCCAGCCAGAGAACCACGACTGTATGCTGATTGCTGAATGCTCCGCTACAGATGCTAACGCAGACTTCAGGCCTTTGCTCAGGTATGGGGGTTGATGTCTTCCCAGGGGAACCTGAAGGGCAGAATTAAAGCTTAACACGCTGTGCTCTATTATAGCCTAGGTAGGAATTAGTCTATTGACTGTAGTGCCAATATGATAGCGTTATTTTTATGCTTCACTCTCCTTGTCACAATTTTGATACTGTCATGTTGTGTCGTGCTGGTTATTGCAGCTCACGCTTTGCTATATAAGATACAGTTGCTTCATTAAAATCATTATTGAAACATATACTGCCTCTGTTTGTCATTGTATATCTGAGACCACGGCTTCCCTGAGAAACCAATTATGTAATGCGCTCAGCTGCCCAGTCATCCCTGCCCTTGGGTAGATATGTGGCACTGCTAGTTAGCCAGAACAAAGCCCGAATTGGAGCCACGGGTGTGACAGGGACAGAGGGAGCGTGCACAGCACTCCTCCTCAGTGCCCATGTGTGCTTGGCCAGGCGTCTCGGGCCGTCAAAACATACATGCGCACTAGGCTCTCTCCAACCTGTCAACGCAGTGCCGGGTTAGAGAGAGCAGGCAGAGGCTCCCACTCTGCCTCGGAGCACCCTGGCTAGGCTCCGTCCAATCCTATAGCTGATTTCATGCTGCCAGTAGCATGAAAGCAGAGTTAGGATTGGATGCAGGGCAGGCTGGGAGCCTATGCCTGCAATGCAGGACTGGAGCGGTGGCGCGGTAAAAAAGGTGCGTTTTTATTTTATTATTATTTTTTATTTTGGTCGTCCCCCCACCACGCACTGCGCCGCCCTGCATATTTTCCTCCTGCGAGCCACGACTGAACTCTCTAAGCAATACTACATCAAAATGGAGTAAAATGCCACCCTTGCTTGTAGATACCTCCTACACTCGTCAATTTTGTGTTGACTGGACCTTTGCATTTTGCCACAGTTTATGCTTTAAAAATACCATGTGCATTCATGCATTCACAGTCATCCCCAATGGGGACTGCCAGCACTTGAGCACAGCCAGGAAACCAAACCAGAACAATTGCTCTCAGATGACGCACGTGTTGAAACCTGCTCTCATCTTAGAGGATCCCTAGTCACAATCATCCAGCAATCAGATAGGACAATGTCATATGTGGGTGCTTCCAGGAAAAGCCTGGGGGTTTACTGGGGAAATCAGGCAGAATGCATCCAATTCCATGCATAGCAGTTGATGCATAATTCTCATTCTGCTCAGTGTGACTTGCTGAACACTAGACCTCAAATGTGGTACTCGTCAGTAGACTGAGGTGCAATACAATGTTTTGTGCAAAGTTAAAGTCTTATCAGCTCTCCAAAATGCCCTCTGTAATCAGAACAATGTTTCTATGTATTATATCCCAGTTAGAACTGCAGGTTTGGTGCTTTGAAGCACTGTACTGAACGTGTTGATATTACCCAATTTAAGTTTATTCCATTTCCTAACCTCAATAGGATTAAATGTTAAATTGGGCTTGGCTTGATGTGAATAGGTGACACCGTTTGTCAGCACAGAGCAGTGTACTAACTGAGAGATCTTGCTCTCTAAACATTACACGTTTTGACAGTGCTTAATTTCTAATCGAAAGAGTGCCAGTGCCCAAACCTCTGCTCTGAAACCTGCTTCGAGTACAATTGAAATATGGGTGCATTGAATACCAAGACTGGTAGTCTTGAATCCTCCTTATGGGTCTTTAATCCACTTATTGTCCCTCTATCTCACTCTAACTGCTCCTGCTTTCTCCCTTCATTACGGCTTTTCTGTCTTTCTCCTCTTCCGTCTTTCTTTTTTGTTTGTTTTTCCGTCTCTTGCACAAAAATAAGTGCTGGCCTCCAAAAATAAGTGCTGTGGCCCACACTGGCAACCACCGGCTCAAATTAAGAACTGCTGTTTAAGCTTTGATAGCATGCAGCTTCTCATGTACAAGAACATATATGGCAGTCGACCAGTCCATCACTCCAATGATCCATGCGTTCACTCTCCCACCCTATCATTGACTCAAACTCACATTCACACAATGTCATTGTATTGTACTTATACATTACAGCCAGACCATTCGTTTTTCAGTACTTGTTCTATTTTTCCTGAAATCCAAGTCCCAAGATTTGTTAGCTGAAAAGTTAATCAACACTCCTGGGGTAAGAGCCGCGAAATATAGAAAATATACTATAATAAAAATGTGGACATCAACAGGCAAATCGAGAAAATGGGAAGTTGTTGTAAATGCAATGTCGATGTAATGCTGACTTAAAAATAGAGATGCAATGTGTCACTTCTATTAACTCCCTACAGTCAAATGTAAAGGCCAATATACTGTAAACATGCTTTGCACCTCACCAACACCTTTACATTATGTACATATTTCTAGTTCATACATTAATGATGAAGGTCTTCGCCTTGTACATTTTGATTTAAAATATATTTATGGTGTTAAATGACATCGTGATTTTCAATATTTTTGTTAACGTAGGACTTGCCCTCTTCTTGTTATATCTGTCACGATTGCGAAGGGAGATCTTTCAGTCATATTTGAAATCATTCACAAGATGTATGGTAATTCAAAAATAAAATCAATGTTTACCTCCAACAATAAGTTCAGTCCCGTGAGAACTTGACATCCATTTGCCCTTTACTCGCAGAATGCAGCAGTACCTCTTGCTGTCAGCTTCCCTCAGATCTGTAATGTGAAGGGAACTCGTTCCATTGCCCCTTGGGTCTGTAACTAGTGTAACGCGATGTTTGTAGTCCTCGTGCTCGAAGTTACCAGTTAGATTATATATGTACTTAAATTCCAAACAGAGAGACCCGTTCCCTGCTTTCCAGTAAACTTTGACATCGTTGAGGGAATCCACTTCCCCTGAATAGGTGAATCCACAGGGGATGGTGACAGAAGCTCCAACCCTGGCGGGAATGGCATCCAGCTGAATGACGCGGGTGGTGGGTTTATCTGAAAAAAGAAAAAGGCAAAAAATGATGAAAGACCTAAGTAAACAGCTATGCAGATTGTGTTCTAGACACCACTGGAGCTAGGTCGCCATCAGCAAATTATTCCTGGTCAGTTACTGTTATAATTTTCTACAAAAGGTTAAAGATGTAATCATTCATTTACAGAGCTTTCTTACCATCAGCATGCTTTACACAAGAAACAATGATAAGTCCAAAAAAGAAGATAAATAAAATAGTAAGAGGAGAGAAGCAAGGGGGAAGCTTGGTGGTTGGGGAGAAGAGAGTGGTACAGTGGAAAATAAATCTCCTAAAATAATTAGACGGGAGATGTTAAAGTTCATGCCCAGGAAGATATGGGTTCCCACTTTGCGGACATAAAGAGTCCTGGGCAATAACATGCAGTATACTTTAGAGAAAATCTGTACGTTTTTCTATACCCATCTGTTATTAGAAAAACCTCAATGGGGGCGGGTGAAGATAGCATTGTAAAAGTAGAATTATCAATGCTTTTTGTCATTTTTTGTGTTCTAAAGATTTTATCGATTTTTAAGGTTATCAGCTATTAAGCTATATATTCACAATACACTCATGACTGATATTGTCAGGTGCTTAAAGACATATTGCATACCTATACTAGGCATACAATCAACGAAAAATCTATGAAAAATAGTCAAGATCATGTATATCAAATGTGGGTAGACATTCAACAGTGGATCTGTCTAAACTACACAAAAATAGGAGTATATAGAGCTATAATATAGAATGTTCCTACGGTTAGATTGGTTGATTTTGGGTGAAGTTTGTTGAAAACCACACTTTTGGTTGTGTCTTAAAGGACCTATATATTGGGGAGTGAAGAGAAAGAATATGGAAGTGGGAAGAATAGGACAGAAACAAAGGCGGGGAGGAAAGTAGCCATGTGGTCCAGGAAGGAGTCACCTAACTAGTGTTACCATCCTATTAAGTACTTAGATATAAGCCTCTGGAAAGACACACATTCTATCATATGTTGTGGATGGAAGCATCTAATATCTTCCATATGCCTTCTGAAGTAATAGGGCTCCTTGCGATCTTTGACTGAGCATTGTGCATGCTTCTGAGATAGGTAACCCAAGCCCAACATTAAACATTATTAGCATATTTCCAATCTAGAAGAATTACTTTGAGTACAATAGTAGGAGGTCTAGAGAGAGAATTTTCAAATCTGGAATTTCAAGCATTTCGGTCGGAAGATCTAGAAGGATATTTGTGTTGAAGATTTCGCTTAGTTCGGTAGTAAATTCCACCCAATTGGGTTTCAACCACTGACATGTGGAAAACGTATGTTCTGGATCCCTACATGCTGTTTTACATGACCAACAAATATCAGAGTTCATTAGTTTTAACTTAAACAGTTTTGGCGGAGTCCAGTAGAGGAAGTGGAAGGCAAAAACAAATGTCTGGATTCATGAATAGATAAATTTGTCTGGAGCAAATAAGAACATATTTTAGGCCAGGCCTGTGTTAGGGGAGGCGTGTATATGTATTGTGGGCATAGACAGACCATTTACTCTGAACAAGAGGGCTACATGGACTAGTGGAACTACACAGAGATTTGTAAATCTTGGATGCAACATGTTCCCTCCAGACGCAAGAGGGCTTATTTCTCTTGGAAAGCAGCAAAGGACAAGGCTCAGTTTCTAAGAAGAGACCTGATCCTAGATACCTCTCTCAGCTTAATTAAGGCCAAATGTGGGGGAAAATGTTTCAATCTTTGTATTTCTTTATAACTAGACAGAGTAGGATATGTTGACGTTCAAGGGGAGATTTTTGTACAATTTTAGCAGGACTTTAATTGTGTTATTAGTAATGTTTTAGAATGAGTGAAATTGTGATGAGACATATTAAATGTCATGGGTAAGGAGAAGTGGCAGCAGCGATGGTGCTCAATATTAAGCCAGGGGGACACCTTAATAGGATTATGTTCAAGCCAAGGGGTACCCTAAGCGAATAATAATGCTGTCTCGTAATTGAACCGGTTCGGTAGATTAGAGTCTCCTTCTTTAGAGATTAACTGGACTCTTTAAAAAAAGTTTTTCTTGGTTTCTTTTTGCACTAAAAGAATTTCGAGGTAATTTTTATCAATACTTGAAAAAATACCGATGAACATGGATAGACAGCATGCTCAAGAGGAAATTCACTGGTGGAATCCCCATAATTTTTAAAGTTTACCAAATACCCCACCACAAGATGTGTATAGGGGACTATGCCATCACCAAGTCTTTATTTTATACAATTGTTTTAGTACATTCTACAAGACGAATTCCAGTAGGCTAACAACAAACAAACACCGAATTATTTAATAAACTTTGATTGCCCTTGGAAGTCCAAGGTCCCAATACAGAAAGGATGCCAATAAATATTAAGGGGAAAGCCTCCTTTTTTTCTCCTTTTTTAAGGCAATAGCCTGAAAAAACAGAGAATGTCTTAATATTACCTGCAATAACTGTTATGGCATCATCAGGTTCTTCTGTGAAGATTAGTATATCATCTGTCTATGCTGCAGTTTAGAAACAGTATTGACAAAGTGTAGGTATTTAATATCAGTGGATTCGATGAACAATATCAATAGCGGGTTCATGGCTAAGAGAAAGAAAAGGGGGAAGAGCGGCAACCTTGGCTGGTGTATCGTTGTAAAACAAAGGGCACGGACTTGACGCCATTCAATTTGATTCTCCCTGTGGGATATGGTCATTTTGATATAGTCATTTTAATGTAAAGGTCACCAACATTAAGGGTCTGATTATGACTTTGGCGGTATTCCATCTGTCAAGGTCATAATCATGCCCTATATCTGTATAGGGCAGACTTCAGTTATGACCAGATGGCCTTGTCAAAGGCCCCTTCAGCTTCCAGCCCAATTGCTAGTGCTGTGGGTGATTGAGGTAGGGAGGCATTTAAAATGATATGACAAAACATGCAAATGTTATCGCTGGTTAATCTGTCTTTAACAAAATCTACTTGCGAAACATTAATTAATTTAGTGATAAAGGGTGCTAGAAATGTTGCTAATATTTTAGCCTAGATTTTGGTTTCCACGTTTATCAGCAAGATCAGTCTGACGTTCTTAGGGTCAGAATGGTAATTTCCGTCCTTTGAAATGACAGCAATTGTGGCTTCAGGTTCAGTGCTAGTTACCTTCCCAGATGAGGCAAAATGATCAAGGACTGACTTCCGGATCTCTTCCGTCTTTGCTCAGATCCATTTTTAATACTTGATATTAAAGTGGTATCCTTTTAAATTTCAAATAGGCCGCTAGTGATTTTCCAGCTTTATTTAGATAGAACATTTTTTGCCTTTCTGAGCACAAATCCATATGGGGCCTGTTTGCTAATAATCACTTCAAATTCATACTTCATGCATTTGGAGTTAGCTAAAACAGAAAAGTCTTTTGAGTGCCTATATATAATTTATTTTGCTTTTATCCCATTTGCTAACTTTGTCCAAAAAGGATTTGATTTCTTTATGTCTCCTAAAGATGTGGCTTATTACCTGGCCTCTAAAGGAACTTTTTTCATAAGCTGATGGCAAAGAGACAGTATTACTGTTTTCTTGAATGAAAAGTGCTAATTCTTTATGTAATTCCTGTACCTCTGACCCACTATTTAAAACTTCAGTATTCATGAGTCATGTGTGGTTTTTAGTATTGGAGAAAACAAGCTGTAAAGTAATGCAAATGGTAGCATGGTTCAAAACTGTGACGGGTTCAATAGTTCATGACAAAGTTTCTTGGTGAAGAGAAGTTTCTATCATCAGGTAAGCAATTCTGAAAAATATGTCTTCAGTGGGGGGGGGTAGAAAAAGCTAAAATCATTGTCCCTACATTTATGTAGTCTCCAAACATCAGTAAGGCCATCTGAGGTGCAGAAAGTGTGCATGGCCTTATGGGCCTTGGGAGTCCTAAATTTAAAGACAGAGGTGCTCATTCCGAGTTTGGCGGTAACCGAACCGCCACACGGATGGCGATCTTGTGACCGCTGGCAGGGTGGCGGTGCAGACCGTCAAATAACGAGTAAGACGGTGAACACAATGCAATACAGACAACTCACCGCCAGCCCCGCCACCGCTGACGAGCAGAGTCCGCCGGCGGAAGACAACTTCAGGCAGGAGGCAGCCAACGTTCCGCCCTCCATATTCCGAGTAACCACTCCGCCAGGATATCCGGTGGGGCCTTACCGCCATGAAAAACCTGGCAGAAACAGAAAGTATAAATGGAAACACCCACCTCCAGGCACAGAGACGCCGCTGCAGCCCCTATGGCAAATGAACTGCTAGTCTTCCCAGCGTTGTAGCTTGCCATACACCTTCAGGACCACCGACGAGGCGAAGACGACCACCGTAAGTAAACCTAGCACCGAGGGGAGGGAAATGGCAGTGATACACTCCCACACAGACTACGCATACCCCACACACACAGTGAAAGCCACACACACGCACACACAACATACGTCAATGCCAAATACCCAATCCACACAAAGCCATGCAGATACGTGCCAAACATACAGCACAACGCACAACACCACCACCAACACATCCCATAACCACAATGACAACTATCCCACAAACACCTCAACGCTGGGATAGACAGGCATGTTGTGCAACACCATACATACACACACACCATGAACACCATGTAGCAATGACACACACTCAATAGCTGTGAACACACATCCAAACAATCATACAGGTGACACAACACGCACAACCAACAATCAAGGAAATACACACATCCAGCACTAGACACACAGACTCACACAACACCACATACAAACACCCAAGCAAGCAGACACACACATCACAACATCCCCATGGCCCAAACCATTTACCAAGCGCATGCAACAACACAGACACAATCCACACACAGACCTCACACACCTTTGCACACAGATGTCACACCACCATGTAGAAGGAAACCAGGACAAGCATCTTATCTTACCAACCACAGCAATGTGGGCAGCTGTATTCAAACAATAAATTACATACAAAAAGTGGCAATGGCAAGTCCAAATGTCCAATTCAGCAGGACACATTGTCTATCCATATGGGCCCAACATGACTCCTGATTGAAGCTTGGCCTCCACTTCATAGGGGCAGCAATGGGACAGGCAGGCACCTAGGGGTGTGGGGGAGATGAGGGAGGCTTGGATGTGGAAGGGGCACGTTTCGGCTTGGGAGGGGTGACCTTGGCACTGGGAGAGGTGGATTTTTACTAGGTGGAGGAGCAGGGGAAACACCAGAGGGGGTACCCAAGGAATGGGAGGTGGAAGGGCCTGAGAGGGGCAGGGGGACACGCTGTTTACAGGGAAGACAGGGTGGGAGAGGAGTAGGGAAGAGGTCAAGGGCGGCAAGTAAAACTCTCTTAGGTACACAGGGCGGTCACATGATTGAAGGTGGCGAGTGGAGGTAGAGGGAGTGCTCATCTGACGTGTCTGTGTGCTGTACGTGGATGCTGGTGTGTGGAGTGTCTGGATGTGTGTGATGGCTGAATGTTGCGTGGGTGAGTGGGTACGTATGCATTTCTTGGGAGGGGGCAGAGATGCAGGGAGAGGGAATGGGTGATGTGTGTGTGAGTGAATGTTGATGTGGTGTGTGCAAGTGAGGTGGATGTGCTGCAGGTGGCAGAGATGGTAGTTGTGGTGAGTGCGGATGTGGTGTGTGGGGTGTGTGACTGTGAGTCTGCTGTTGTGATTGAGGGGATGACAGGAATGACAGCAGGACCAGTGCGTGATGATGCTGTGCTGGCAGATATGAGTGGAGATGTGACTGTATGGGAGCAGTTGGTGGGAGAAGTGTCTGTTGTGTCTGCAGATGTGTGTTGTGTGTGTGCATGCCTGTGTGAATCTTTGTAATGCCCATGTTTGTCTTTGCACACCTTGTCTGTTGTACTGGATGTATGCACGTGTGTTGGTGTGCCATGGATGGGTGTAGGGAGAGGGCTTGTGGATTGGGAACAGGTAGCTGGAGGGGGACGGAAAATGAAGTGACACTGGCTGCCGTCAACGATGAGGCCAGAGCCTGAAACAATCTCTGGATGCCAGACAAGGCACTGTGAATGCCTTCCAGGAACACTTTGGTCTGCTGCATCTTGGATGCCAGTCCCTGTATGGCATTCACGATCGTTGTCTGCCCCACAGAGATAGATCTCAGGAGGTCTATATCCTCCTCATTGAGGGCAGCAGGGCTGACTGGGGCAGGGGCAGAGGTGCCTGCGGTGAAGGAGATGCCCAACCTCCTGGGTGAGCGGGCACTTGCAACTGGGTGGGGTGCTACAGGGAGGGTGGTGCTGGAAAGGGGGTGGCGGACAACTATGGTGTTGCTGTGGTACCAGAAGGGTCCACCACTGCCAGGGAGCTGCCATCGGAGGAGGAATCTGAGTCAGATGTTGTGGTAGCTCCATTCTCCCCCGTGGTGCCCCCCTCGCCCTCCGTCCCATTGGTCCCCTCAGCTTCACTGCTGGCTGCCTCCTGGGTCCTGTGGGCTGCAGCATACCCACTCGCCGGTGCGCTTCCTCCCTCGTCAGATGATGCTAATGCACACATAGACAGAGGAGAAGAGAGAAAAGGAGGGTGGCAGAAACAGAAAGGGAGGAAAATATTAGAACCCACACATCGACTTCACATACAAACAATGCAGATAACAGTCCCTGCCTACGAAACAATAGACCAATTAGCAGTCTTTCCCAAATAGAGTCATGCAAGCTATGTCCAAACCCATACCAACCCTGCAGACAAAACTCCTGCATGAAGACAACTACATGCCCATCAATGCCAAAATGACTACTCCTAGAATCAAGCCCAAGACTATACCCAAACACATGTCGTCCACCACAGGATGATACTAATCTAAGCAGAGGGGGACTCAGGACACTAACTAACTGATAGGAATGTGAGGAGTACATGTGGTACAGAGGATCCATTGATGCAGGAAGTGATGCAACTGCAACTTTCAAGTAACATGCCTGTCATTACCCATATACAGTGCCATCATGACCACTTCAAACTACTACAGTACAAGCAGAGATGGAGGATGCAGCCACTGACATGATAGCAGACTTGAGAGACCCATACCTACAGCTGAACACGTGTCACTGTACCACCACTACTCATCCTACATGGCTCAACATAGCGACCATCACACACTCCTACTTGATTGGTGTGGCAACCAGGACTGTACATTCCCTGAATCACATCTGACTACGTTCATTCCAAGTCCAAGGAGGGTGAGAGTGCACAACTATGCAGTAGTGACCTGACAGTCAACACCTACCCCCTTGTGGCTGCTGTGCCGCCTTCAAGCACCCATCCAACTCAGGGTATGCCACCGCCAGTATGCTGGCCATTAGGGGGGGTCTGGGTCTGACGTGCACCCCTCCCATGTTGGGAGGCCATCTCCAGCTGGCCCTCTGCGGTCTTCCAGGCCCAGCGACGGAGGTCCTCCCACCGCTTCCTGCAGTGGGTGCTCTGCCGGCAATGGACCCCAAGGGTCCGCACTTTCTTGGCGACGGCTCGCCACAACCCTTTCTTCTGGCGGGCGCTGTCCTGATTTGGAAACAGTGAGAAAAGGGTGGACAAGATGTAAATGATACCAATCCAGCAGTAAGCTTTGGCAACACACAAAAAACACTGCTCATGCACACTGGCAATATCCCACACATTTCATGTGCATGCTACACACCTGATCAGTCATGATATGTCAATGTGCACACACATACTTCGTCAAAAAACACCCAACTTGTGTGACGAGGACGTTGTACTGACCTGTTGTCCTGGAGCTCTGTGCAACCGCTCATACAGGGGTAGGACCCCTTCCACCAGTTTTTCCAGCTCCTCTGTTCAGAAGGCTGGGGACCTTTCCCCTGCAGTGCGTGCCATCGTTGCTCCAAGAGACAGAACACAACAGCACACAAAGTGGAGGTCTGTCTAGCCCGAATGCCAGGATTCATGTGAGCTGTCCCACAGAAAATGGTGGTTACGACCGCAGCGTTCATGACCGTCACCACTGGCGGTAATCATCATTGGTCCCAGTCTCCCATTGACATCAATGTTAACCAATGAGGAGTTGCATGGCGGATCCTGACCGCACTCCGCCTTGACGACTTCCACCGGCGGAACGAGGTCACTTCCAGCAGTACAATGCATGCCAGACACGCAGATGCCATTTTAGTTTGTGACATTACTGTCCTGAGTTTACACAGCATAACTACCTGTCTGTCCTCACAAATACATACTTCAGGTATGACATGGTGAATATGGACACATATAGTGCGTGTCTAGTGAAATTTACAGACTTGTCACAACAATTGTCAGCATATTTGATCAGTATGGTAAAACACATACAGGTGTAGGTGTACATGTCCTGTATACGTCCATTCACACAGGAATCATGTGCCATCGTCTGGTTAGGTACGGAGGGTAGGGTAATGTGTACTCACACATTAGAGGCAACTTGCATGATTATTACATAATGACTGTCGTGTGTCATACTGTATTGCCTACATTGTGACAGATATCCTGATTAGTGTTTGTATCCCGCACAGATTTGGCCACAATGGCGTGATAAGGAATGCACCGATTTACTGGCCACTCGTATATCTTGAAACCATAGAAGAGCACCACATCATCCTGACCTATCGAATTAACCGTTTGTGCATCGGGGAACTGGTCACCCAGTTGAAAGCAGACCTCCTGCCGGGTTTGAGGAATTCCCATGCCATCCTTCCAACAGTCCAGGTGTTATCAGTCCTGCATTTCCTGCATTGAGTGGCTCATTTTAGAGAACAGTAGGACTGGCTGCAGGCTTTTTGCAGCCAGCCCAAGTTCTGTAAGGTGTTGCAGGATATGCTGGATGCCCTACTCAAGCATGTGCACAGGTACATTCGGTTCCCACTACCTCCAGATTTTCCCACTGTGAAAGCAGCCTTCTACAACATCTCAGATGTCCCACATGTAATTGGAGCCATTGATGGGACTCACATTGCCCTGGTACCTTCGAGGATCAATGAACAGGTCTACAGGAACAAGAAGAGACCATATTCACTCAATGTACAAGTGGTGTGTCTTGCAGATCAATACATTACACATGTGAACGCTAAATTCCCAGGATCAGAATATGATTTCTACATTCCCGAGGAACAGCAGTGTCCCGGCAATGATGTCACAGCTACAGGGAGAAAGGGGAGAGCAGGTACAATGAGGCACATGGGCGGACGAGGCATGTGATTGAACGTACTTTCGGTCTCTTGAAAGCCAGATTTCGTTGTCTCCATGTGTCTGGTGGTACACTACAGTACAATCCAGGGAAAGTCTGCAAAATCATTGTTGCATGCTGCATGCTACATAATCTGGCCCTCAGAAAGCACATCCCACTGTTGGAGGAGGGGGACGTTAATGCTGGAGCTGTGTTTGTGGCCGGTGACTCTGATGCTGAGGGGGAGGCTGACGAGGATGAGGTGAATGACAACAGGACTGACATGATTCGTCACTACTTTCATTGATGTACAGGTATATCTGCATTACATATCATCTGTGCATGGGAAATGTATTGTTGAAGGCAATCTGTAACCAGTATTTCCATGCATCAATGTATGTGTGGGGACTGGAGACTTAGACATCGGGTAACAACCATGAAGGGTAGGTGATTCACCATGAGAGGTAGTGGAAATGCACATCTGCTAAGTTCATTTGTGGAATGTTGGTGCCATTGCGGTACAGCCTTCATGTTGTTGTAAAGGTTTAGGGTCCTCAGGCTGCCTATTTGGGGATATCTTACATGGACTTATCAGTCCTGGCCTGCTGCGTAGGCATATCATGCTTTGACATCTACTGGGTGTCAAGTACCTATCTGTTCATGACAACTCAGGGAGTTGTGCAATTGAGGATGTTACCTATGTATTATCTTTCCTGTCCCACACGTCTGTGAATGCCAATGCAGTCCCTTACGTATGGTGTAACATAGCTGCTGGGACACTCATCCTGTGTTTGTGTTCAACTGCTATTGATGTATGACTGTGGATTACATTCCTTACCACCTTGTAACTCATTCCATGTATTTATCCCTCTTCAGGTGAAATCTCTGTTTGCAGTCTGATTGCTGATTTGCCTGTTGGCATAGTTGAGAGTGGATGTTAAAACAAAATGGATGTATTTACACACCTGCTGGAGTATCCCACTACATCTGTAACTTGGGCATTTAGGTTGTGTAGACCTGAGTATTCTTTGGTTGTTCTTCAACACATTTGGCAATACTGACAATAAAGAGATATATACCATGACTTGTGATAATAGGTGTTTATTTAGTGTAGAATTTTACAGTCCAGAGTAGTGGGGTAGTGCTCTAGGTGATGAACAGAGTGGGTGGTCCAGCTGTTAGGTTCATAGGTCCTGTGTCCATTTGCCACGGAATGATGTGACCTTGGTATTGGATAGCCAACAAGGTGTAACAGTGACACACAAGGGTGACATTTCAGAAGAGGAATCACTTCCTGGTGGAGGGATTGGTCTTGGCCTGGGGTCCTGCAGGATGTCTGGATGGGTGGCCTCTTTTATGGTGGGTTCCTCAGCTGCAGGATTAGGGGTGCTGTTGTCCTGTGGGTCTTCCTGCTGTGCCTCCATTCCAGTAGCAGGTGCTGATGTTGAGGGCAGTGGTGTTGACAGACTAGTAGATGGGGCCTGCTATTGAGTGAAGAATGTTCGTATGATGCAGTTGAGTTCCTTGAACTCCCCTAATATGGAGGCTGTGGTGGTATTGTGTGCCTGCCACTGCTGCCTTGCCTCCTGGTGGTATTCCTCCTGCAGCCTTTGTGTGTCCTACAAGGTGATGAGTATCTGGCCCAACTGGTCCTGGGTTTGCTGGTAGGCTCCCAGGACCCTGAAGACGGCATTCTGGACAGTCGTGTCCTGTACCTGTCTCATCCCTTGTCCCATGATTGTCCTCCCACTGGCCCTTGCCCCATGTGCCTGTGCCCCTGGAGCAGTGTGCCCCCTCCGACTGACACCAGGACCGTCATTGTCTTGGGTATGCACCGTCGACTCCTGTCCTGTGGGGCACACTGATGATTGTTGTGACCATGGGACACAGGTATGGGAAGGTGGGCTCTGCTGTGCACTGGCTGCCACAGGGAAGGTGGTTTGAATTGTGGGCAGGGCGAGCATGGTGGTGGTGGACTGACCACTCATGCATGATGGGCCAGGTTCTTTGTCCGAATCCAGACTTGCATGTGTATCCTCCCCTATTGGTGCTGCATCTAGGCCTGGGCTTCCTGTCACTGGGCTCCCCTGCTGTGTGTCAGTACTTGGGAGACCTGTGAGATGAGAGGTATTGTGTCAGATGATGTTATTTTTGCAGTGACACACATGCTTGTATTCCCTCATTCACTGTATTTGCAGGGCAGTAATGGCATTGACAGTTTCCAGTCCACTGCTTGTGTTCCCATCTGTGGGAGGTTGCAATGGCCCTAATTTGCAGTCCAGTTTACATTTGCCTTGCTACTGTCATTGTCATGTAGTGCTGTGCATTCCTACCACCCATTGGTGATGGGGAGTGACATGGTTTAACGTGCAATTGCAGAGTTTTGATATGGAGGTAGCAGTCAGGCAAGGGTAGGGAGTGTTGCATTGTGGTAGTTGTGGTACTTTCTGCTGTGTGAAGCATACATGCACTAGGTTGGGTTGTGAGGGAATGGCGTCAGTGGGGAGATGCGGCATGCAAGTGTGGGTATGGGGCCAGTGCTGGGATTGTGCATGTTAGGGTGGTTTGAGGGGGTGTGAAGGTGGTGGGGTACATGCTGTGCACAGGGACATGGTGGCCACAGAGTACAGCATACTTACCAGTGTCCAGTCCAGTAGCAATTCCCGTCAGCCCTTCTGGATGTAGTATGGCCAGGGCCATCTCCTCCCACAGTGCCTTTTCTGGGGGAGGTGGTGGGGGTCTGCCACCAGTCCTCATGATGGCCACTTGATGCCTGGAAGCCATGGCCCGTACCTTCCCCCTAAGGTCGTTCCACCTCTTCCTAATGTCCTCCCTTGTGCATGGATGGCTCCCCACTGCATTCACCCTGTTGACTATCCTCTGCCATAAGTTGTTCTTCCGGCTATGGATGTCTGCTGGACCAGTGCTCCAAACAGTCGCGACTCCACTTTGGCTATTTCTTCGACCAGTACCCTGAGCCCCACTTCTGTGAATCTGTTTTTTTTTTTGTGGTGCCATGGTGGTTGTGTTGTGGATGGGGGTGTATGGTGTGTAGGGATTCTCTGTGTGCTGTTTGCAGTTGTGAATATGTGTAATGGTATGTGCGTGTGCTTTGTGGTGTTTGTGTGCAATGATGTGTTGTGCGATGCGTGCTTCGTATGATGGTGCCTGTGGTATCTAGGTGCAGTGTCTCCTTTCAATGTGCTCTTCTCTTGCACTGTCAAGGTTTCTATTGCAAAGGGTTAAGGGTATGTGTGGGGGGGGTTGTGGTGCAGTGGACAGGTGTGTGTATGTGTTTCAGATGTTGCTACTGGTGTTATCCTATCTGGTGCACTGTTGCTGCAGTGGTGGCAACTTATTTTCCTGAGGTGGTTTGGACCGCCAATGGATTACTGTTGTGTTGGTTTCCGCGATGCTGATTTGTGACTCGGAATTTGACGGGCGGCATTTTCTTGGCGTGGCGGTAGTGGTGGTGCAGCCGCCTCCTTCATTCCGTCGTTTGGGCCGACTGTGTTGTTTTTTTGGTCCAAATTTGGCAGGTTGTGTTGGTCACTCGTAATGCGGTGGCCTTCACTCAGCCATCGCTGGCGGTGTATCGGCTGCGTTTTGCACAGCGGTCTTCGGAAATGACCGCCAAAATCGGAATGAGCATCAGAGTGTCTGTCCAGTATAGAATACATTGGCAGGTTAATATCACCCCCAAAATTATCATAAGCTTTCAGCAGTAAAAGTGCTAATTTAGCATTTTTTGGAGAACAGAATTGTGCATCATTGCTATTGGAGACATAGATGCTTACAGAGTATAATTCACTATACTGAATGTGAGTAATCGGCCATCTGCCTTTGTTATCCTGTTCTGAGGCAATGATCGACTAACCAGTGTTTGTTGAGATTAAACTAATCACCTCATTTTTCTTTCAGTTTGCCGCAGAGCAGGACACCCACTGCACATAGATATTGCCTCCCTAAAGCCAATCCAACTTTTTGGAGTAATACCAAATTCCATCCAAGTGTGTGGCAATATTCAGTAATATTTTTACGTTTCACAGGGTGGTTACGTTTTTTGGTGGTAAGGAAAATGACTTTGAAGGTGGACAAACATTGGGAATAGTCAGACATGATAACTAGCTGAGTAGCATGAGGCGTCGTTGAACACTTCTCAGCATGCAGGTGCATAAATGCAAGGGTAGGTACCACATGGCTAGAAGGGGGAGCAGTCAAGAGGAAAGTCAGAGGGGAGAAAACTCATAGGATAACCACAAAACAAATACCTCCCAAAGAAGGAGAGCAAAAGTGTAACTGACAGATCAGTGGGGTTATACATTCAAGGTGAGGGAGCCCTCCACTCCTTGTAGTCAGGTGCAAAACCAACCAGTACAAACAAGTAAAAATAATAACTGGAGTATGGGTTGAAACATTTACAATATAACATATTGCTAGGAGAACAGTAAAAGCAAACTCAACCTTACGATTATATCAAGGCTATTACTGGATATAAATATGTTAGAATATAAGTGTGTCTTTTACATAGGGATTACAATATGGCTTAAAACTTTGCATATAGAAGAGCGTATAATGATATGCACATTCATAACATACATCAGAACATCTGGATGTCATAGATTTGCATATATTAACCCCTTCTGTGCCCAGGACGTAATGGTTACGTCCTGAGGCACAGTGCTGCTGTGCCCAGGACGTAACCATTACGTCCTGTGCACAGAGCCCAGAGGGAGCGCTAGCGCTCCCTCTGTGGGGTTCCCCCCCACCCCCCCAAGTCAGGGATGGAAGGGGAAGCCCTTCCCCTCCCACCCCGACCCCCTCAACCCCCCCTGTGACGTCAGCGCGCGAGCGCACGCTGATTAGTCACAGGGTCTCCCCCATCGCGCTGGAAGCAGAGCTTCCAGCGCGATTGAAAAAGAAATGCTTTTGCATTTCTTTTTCAATCCCATGGGGGAGGCCCCGAGAGGCTTCAAAGGGAAGGAAATGTATTTCCTTCCCTTTGAAGTCTCTCACAGGTTTCAAAAGCCGGATTGCTTGCAATCCGGCTTTTGAAACCCCACTAGACACCAGGGCTTTTTTTTTTTTTCCTTGAAATTGGCAAAAGGGAGCGACCCCTTGGGCAAAGGTCGCTCCCAGGGGGGCATTTTTTTAGGAAGGCCTTTTCTGCCCCCCCTGGGGACAGATCGGCCTATTATTAGGCCGATCTGCCCCCAGGGGGGGCAGAAACCTCTAGGCACCAGGGATCTTTTTTTTTTTTTTCTTTTTGTTATGTTTTCATTTTTTTTTAGGTGGGGAGCGACCCCTTAGGCAAGGGTCGCTCCCCTAGGGGGCAAATTATATTTAGGCCATTTCTGCCCCCCTTGGGGGCAGATTGGCCTATTTTGATGAGGCCAATCTGCCCCCAAGGGGGGCAGAAACCATTAGACACCAGGGAGTTTTTTTTTTGCGTGAATTTCACGCAAGGGGAGCGACCCCTTAGGCAAGGGTCGCTCCCTGGGGGGGGGGGATTATTTTAGGCCATTTCTGCCCCCCTGGGGGGGTAGATCAGCCTATTTTGATTCGGCTGATCTGCCCCCAAGGGGGGCAGAAACCACTAGGCACCAGGGATTTTTTTGTTTTTCTGTTTTACAGATGGGGAGCGACCCCCTTGGACAAGGGTCGCTCCCCTGGAGGGGCAAAATGTATTTAGGCCATTTCTGCCCGCTTTGGGGGCAGATCGGCCGATTTTAGGTCAATCTGCCCCCAAGGGGGGCAGAAACCACTAGGCACCAGGGATCTTTTTTTTGCGCCGTCACACAAGGGGAGCGACCTTGTAGTCAAGGGTCGCTCCCCGGGGGATGGTAGGGGTGGGGGGGGCAAAATTATTTTAGGCCATCTCTGCCCCCCCTGGGGGCAGATCGGCCTATTGGTATTAGGCCGATCTACCCCCGGGGGGGGCAGAAACCTCTAGGCGCCAGGGCAAATGTTTTTTGTGTGTTTTGTTTATTGTTTTTTTTTTTTTTTTAGAGATGGGGAGCGACCCCGTAGGCAAGGGTCGCTCCGGGGGGGGGGGGGTGTTTGTTCGGGGGGCAAATTTATTTTAGGCCATTTCTGCCCCCCCTGGGGGCAGAAACCTCTTGTTGCCGGGGCAAATTTTTTTTTTTTTTTTTTTTTTTTTTTTTTTTAGAGATGGGGAGCGACCCATCAGGCAAGGGTCGCTCCCCTGGGGGGCAAATTGTGTTTAGACCATTTCTGCCCCCCTTGGGGGCAGATTGGTAGATTTTAGGTCAATCTGCCCCAAGGGGGCGGAAACCACTAGGCACCGGGGATTTGTTTTTTGGCGCCAATGTCACGCAGGGGGAGCGACCCCGTAGGCAAGGGTCGCTCCGGGGGGGGGGGGGTTGGGTGTTCGGGGGGCAAATTTATTTTAGGCCATTTCTGCCCCCCCTGGGGGCAGATCGGCCTATTATTAGGCCGATCTGCCCCCAGGGGGGGCAGAAACCTCTTGTTGCCAGGGCAAATATTTTTTTTGTGGTTTTTTTTTTGTTTGTTTGTTTTTTTTTTAGAGATGGGGAGCGACCCATCAGGCAAGGGTCGCTCCCCTGGGGGGCAAATTGTGTTTAGACCATTTCTGCCCCCCTTGGGGGCAGATTGGTAGATTTTAGGTCAATCTGCCCCAAGGGGGCAGAAACCACTAGGCACCGGGGATTTGTTTTTTGGCGCCAATGTCACGCAGGGGGAGCGACCCCATAGGCAAGGGTCGCTCCGGGGGCGGGGGTGGATGTTCGGGGGGGAAATTTATTTTAGGCCATTTCTGCCCCCCCTGGGGTCAGATCGGCCTATTATTATGCCGATCTGCCACCAGGGGGGGCAGAAACCTCTAGGCGCCAGGGCAAATTTTTTTGGTGTGTTTTTATTTTTTTGTATGTTTGTTTTTTTAGAGATGGTGAGCGACCCATCAGGCAAGGGTCGCTCCCCTGGGGGGCAAACTGTGTTTAGACCATTTCTGCCCCCCTTGGGGGCAGATTGGTTGATTTTAGGTCAATCTGCCCCCAAGGGGGCAGAAACCACTAGGCACCGGGAATTTGTTTTTTGGCGCCAATGTCACGCAGGGGTAGCGACCCCGTAGGCAAGGGTCGCACCTGGGCAGGGGGGGTTTGGGGGGGTGGGGGGTCAAATTTATTTTAGGGCATTTCCCCCCCCCCCCCGGGGCCGGCTGAGCTAGAGGCCAAAATCCACAGGTAGGCACTTTGCAAAAAACACCTCTGTTTTCTGTGAAAAAATATGTTGTGTCCACGTTGTGTTTTGGGCCATTTCCTTTTGTGGGCGCTAGGCCTACCCACACAAGTGAGGTACCATTTTTATGGAGAGACTTAGGGGAACGCTGGGTGGAAGGAAATTTGTGGCTCCTCTCAGATTCCAGAACTTTCTGTCACCGAAATGAGAGGAAAAAGTGTTTTTTAGCCAGATTTTGATGTTTGCAAAGGATTCTGGGTAACAGAACCTGGTCAGAGCCCCGCAAATCACCCCATCTTGGATTCCCCTAGGTCTCTAGTTTTCAAAAATGCGCTGGTTTGCTAGGTTTCCCCAGGTGCCGGCTGAGCTAGAGGCCAAAATCCACACGTAGGCACTGTTTTCTATGAAAAAATGTGATGTGTCCACGTTGTGTTTTGGGCCATTTCCTGTCGCAAGCGCTAGGCCTACCCACACAAGTGAGGTATCATTTTTATCGGGAGACGTGGGGGAACGCTGGGTGGAAGGAAATTTGTGGCTCCTCTCAGATTCCAGAACTTTCTGCCACAGAAATGTGAGGAACATGTGTTTTTTTAGCCACATTTTGAGGTTTGCAAAGGATTCTGGGTAACAGAACCTGGTCCCAGCCACACAAGTCACCCATCTTGGATTCCCCCAGGTCTCTAGTTTTCAGAAATGCACAGGTTTGGTAGGTTTCCCTAGGTGGCGGCTGAGCTAGAGGCCAAAATCTACAGGTAGGCACTTTGCTAAAAACAGGTCTGTTTTCTGTGATGTGTCCACGTTGCGCTTTGGGGTGTTTCCTGTTGCGGGCGCTAGGCCTACCCACACAAGTGAGGTATCATTTTTATCGGGAGACGTGGGGGAACGCTGGGTGGAAGGAAATTTGTGGCTCCTCTCAGATTTCAGAACTTTCTGCCACAGAAATGTGAGGAACATGTGTTTTTTTAGCCAAATTTTGAGGTTTGCAAAGGATTCTGGGTAACAGAACCTGGTCCCAGCCACACAAGTCACCCCATCTTGGATTCCCCCAGGTCTCTAGTTTTCAGAAATGCACAGGTTTGGTAGGTTTCCCTAGGTGGCGGCTGAGCTACAGGCCAAAATCTACAGGTAGGCACTATGCAAAAAACACCTCTGTTTTCCTTCAAAAATTTGGCTGTGTCCACGTTGCGCTTTGGGGCGTTTCCTGTCGCGGGCGCTAGGCCTACCCACACAAGTGAGGTATCATTTTTATCGGGAGATGTGGGGGAACGCTGGGTGGAAGGAAATTTGTGGCTCCTCTCAGATTCTAGAACTTTCTGCCACAGAAATGTGAGGAACATGTGTTTTTTTAGCCAAATTTTGAGGTTTGCAAAGGATTCTGGGTAACAGAACCTGGCCCGAGCCACACAAGTCACCCCATCTTGGATTCCCCTAGGTCTCTAGTTTTCAGAAATGCACAGGTTTGGTAGGTTTCCCTAGGTGGCGGCTGAGCTACAGGCCAAAATCTACAGGAAGGCACTTTGCAAAAAACACCTCTGTTTTCCTTCAAAAATTTGGCTGTGTCCACGTTGCGCTTTGGGGCGTTTCCTGTCGCGGGCGCTAGGCCTACCCACACAAGTGAGGTATCATTTTTATCGGGAGACGTGGGGGAACGCTGGGTGGAAGGAAATTTGTGGCTCCTCTCAGATTCTAGAACTTTCTGCCACAGAAATGTGAGGAACATGTGTTTTTTTAGCCAAATTTTGAGGTTTGCAAAGGATTCTGGGTAACAGAACCGGGTCCCAGCCACACAAGTCACCCCTCTTTGGATTCCCCTAGGTCTCTAGTTTTCAGCAATGCACAGGTTTGGTAGGTTTCCCTAGGTGCCGGCTGAGCTAGAGGCCAAAATCTACAGGTAGGCACATTGCAAAAAACACCTCTGTTTTTTTCCAAAATTTAGGATGTGTCCACGTTGCGCTTTGGGGTGTTTCCTGTCGCCGGCGCTAGGCCTACCCACGCAAGTGAGGTATCATTTTTATCGGGAGACTTGGGGGAACGCTGGGTGGAAGGAAATTTGTAGCTCCTCTCACATTCCAGAACTTTCTGCCACAGAAATGTGAGGGACATGTGTTTTTGTAGCCAAATTTTGAGGTTTGCAAAGGATTCTGGGTAACAGAACCTGGTCCGAGCCCCGCAAGTCACCCCTCCTTGGATTCCCCTAGGTCTCTAGTTTTCAGAAATGCACAGGTTTGGTTGGTTTCCCTAGCTGCCGGCTGAGCTAGAGGCCAAAATCTACAGGTAGGCACTTCGCAAAAAACACCTCTGTTTTTTTCCAAAATTTAGGATGTGTCCACGTTGCGCTTTGGGGTGTTTCCTGTCGCCGGCGCTAGGCCTACCCACGCAAGTGAGGTATCATTTTTATCGGGAGACTTGGGGGAACGCTGGGTGGAAGGAAATTTGTAGCTCCTCTCAGATTCCAGAACTTTCTGCCACAGAAATGAGAGGGACATGTGTTTTTTTAGCCAAATTTTGAGGTTTGCAAAGGATTCTGGGTAACAGAACCTGGTCCGAGCCCCGCAAGTCACCCCTCCTTGGATTCCCCTAAGTCTCTAGTTTTCAGAAATGCACAGGTTTGGTAGGTTTCCCTAGGTGCCGGCTGAGCTAGAGGCCAAAATCTACAGGTAGGCACTTCGCAAAAAACACCTCTGTTTTTTTCCAAAATTTAGGATGTGTCCACGTTGCGCTTTGGGGTGTTTCCTGTCGCCGGCGCTAGGCCTACCCACGCAAGTGAGGTATCATTTTTATCGGGAGACTTGGGGGAACGCTGGGTGGAAGGAAATTTGTAGCTCCTCTCAGATTCCAGAACTTTCTGCCACAGAAATGTGAGGGACATGTGTTTTTTTAGCCAAATTTTGAGGTTTGCAAGGATTCTGGGTAACAGAACCTGGTCCGAGCCCCGCAAGTCACCCCTCCTTGGATTCCCCTAGGTCTCTAGTTTTCAGAAATGCACAGGTTTGGTAGGTTTCCCTAGGTGCCGGCTGAGCTAGAGGCCAAAATCTACAGGTAGGCACTTCGCAAAAAACACCTCTGTTTTTTTCCAAAATTTAGGATGTGTCCACGTTGCGCTTTGGGGTGTTTCCTGTCGCCGGCGCTAGGCCTACCCACGCAAGTGAGGTATCATTTTTATCGGGAGACTTGGGGGAACGCTGGGTGGAAGGAAATTTGTAGCTCCTCTCAGATTCCAGAACTTTCTGCCACAGAAATGTGAGGGACATGTGTTTTTTTAGCCAAATTTTGAGGTTTGCAAAGGATTCTGGGTAACAGAACCTGGTCCGAGCCCCGCAAGTCACCCCTCCTTGGATTCCCCTAGGTCTCTAGTTTTCAGAAATGCACGGGTTTGGTAGGTTTCCCTAGGTGCCGGCTGAGCTAGAGGCCAAAATCTACAGGTAGGCACTTCGCAAAAAACACCTCTGTTTTTTTCCAAAATTTAGGATGTGTCCACGTTGCGCTTTGGGGTGTTTCCTGTCGCCGGTGCTAGGCCTACCCACGCAAGTGAGGTATCATTTTTATCGGGAGACTTGGGGGAACGCTGGGTGGAAGGAAATTTGTAGCTCCTCTCAGATTCCAGAACTTTCTGCCACAGAAATGTGAGGGACATGTGTTTTCTTAGCCAAATTTTGAGGTTTGCAAAGGATTCTGGGTAACAGAACCTGGTGCGAGCCCCGCAAGTCACCCCTCCTTGGATTCCCCTAGGTCTCTAGATTTCAGAAATGCACAGGTTTGGTAGGTTTCCCTAGGTGCCGGCTGAGCTAGAGGCCAAAAGCTACAGGTAGGCACTTCGCAAAAAACACCTCTGTTTTTTTCCAAAATTTAGGATGTGTCTACGTTGCGCTTTGGGGTGTTTCCTGTCGCCGGCGCTAGGCCTACCCACGCAAGTGAGGTATCATTTTTATCGGGAGACTTGGGGGAACGCTGGGTGGAAGGAAATTTGTAGCTCCTCTCAGATTCCAGAACTTTCTGCCACAGAAATGTGAGGAACATGTGTTTTTTTAGCCAAATTTTGAGGTTTGCAAAGGATTCTTGGTAACAGAACCTGGTCCGAGCCCCGCAAGTCACCCCTCCTTGGATTCCCCTAGGTCTCTAGTTTTCAGAAATGCACAGGTTTGGTAGGTTTCCATAGGTGCCGGCTGAGCTAGAGGCCAAAATCTACAGGTAGGCACTTCGCAAAAAACACCTCTGTTTTCTTCCAAAAATTTGGATGTGTCCACGTTGCGCTTTGGGGCGTTTCCTGTCGCGGGCGCTAGGCCTACCCACACAAGTGAGGTATCTTTTTTATCGGGAGACTTGGGGGAACATAGATTAGCAAAACAAGTGTTATTGCCCCTTGTCTTTCTCTACATTTTTTCCTTCCAAATATAGGAGAGTGTGTAAAAAAGACATCTATTTGAGAAATGCCCTGTAATTCACATGCTAGTTTGGTCACCCCGGAATTCAGATATGTGCAAATAACCACTGCTCCTCAACACCTTATCTTGTGCCCTTTTTGGAAATACAAAGGTTTTCTTGATAGCAATTTTTTACTCTTTATATTTCAGCAAATGAATTGCTTTATACCCGGTATAGAATGAAAACGCACGTCAGGGTGCAGCTCATTTATTGGCTCTGGGTTCCTTGGGTTCTTGATGAACCTACAAGCCCTATATATCCCCACAACCAGAGGAGTCCAGCAGACATAACGGTATATTGCTTTCGATAATCTGACATTGCAGGGAAAAGTTACAGAGTAAAACGTAGAGAAACATTTATGTTTTTTTCACCTCAATTTCAATATTTTTCTTTTTCAGTTGTTATTTTCTGTAGGAAACCCTTGTAGGATCTACACAAATGACCCCTTGCTGAATTCATAATTTTGTCTACTTTTCAGAAATGTTTAGGTTTCTGGGATCCAGCATTGGTTTCATGCCCATTTCTGTCACTGACTGGAAGGAGGCTGAAAGCACAAAAAACTGCAAAAATGGGGTATGTCCCAGTAAAATGCCAAAAGTGTGTTGAAAAATTGGGTTTTCTGATTCAAGTCTGCCTGTTCCTGAAAGCTGGGAAGCTGCTGAGTTTAGCACCGCAAACCCTTTGTTGATGCCATTTTCAGGGGAAAAACCCCAAGCCTTTTTCTGCAGCCACTTTTTCCAATTTTTTTGAAAAAATCGAAATTTTCACTGTATTTTGGCCAATTTCTTGGCCTCCTTCAAGGGAACCCACAAAGTCCGGGTACCTCTAGAATCCCTAGGATGTTGGAAAAAAAGGACGCAAATTTGGCTTGGTTAGCTTATGTGGACAAAAAGTTATGAGGGCCTAAGCGCGAACTGCCCCAAATAGGCAAAATAAGGCCCGGCACAGGAGGGGGAAAAGGCCTGGCAGCGAAGGGGTTAAGCAGTACAAATGTATGTCCATCCCAGAAATTGTGAGTGGAGAGAAACAGTTGTACCTTGTTAGTGAAACTTACAGTACAGCAGCAAATGATAATGATCCATCGTTATCAGTACCTGGATACCCTCATGGGTGACAAGCAGCACTCTGCAAATCCACCTTACATTACATTACATTACATCAATCGTACAGCAAGAGACAACATAAGCAACCTTTAAAGGGAGAGTAATACATACCAGTGAAGGGCAGCATACATTACCATATATTCTTAGGGTTTGCCAATCCAGACATAGATCTTGATGATTTCATGTTATATCTGACACCATTAGATATTTAAGCATGCAATAATTGTGAATATGTGTCAGTCTGTAGGAGACTCATAGAAATGCAAACAGGAGAAATGAGGAGGCCATCAAGAAGTAGCGTGACTATCATCCATATGTGAGTTGAATGTGTTTTCAATGAAAGTCTCTAGTTCAGATGGATCACAGAAGACAAGCAAGCATTTGGGCCTACAGAGGAGTGTCAAATTGATTTACCTAATAGATTCTTCCTGCTGGCCAGGAAGCCTTTCCTCCTGATGACAGTGTTCCTGACAAAGTCTTGAGAGATGGTGATTCTGGCATCCTGCCATGAGATCAACTTGACTTTCTTCATAAGCGAATAAGCTTGGAGTGTTCATGACATAGCTGATTAAAGATCAATGGTTGTGGTGAAGTAGAATTCTTGGGCTTGAAGGTAGGAATCTGGCGGGCTCACTCGAGTTCAAAGTCTTTTGTAAAAGGTTATGTTGACCGCTAACAAAGCATTGAGAGAATTCCGTAGGCTGTCTGCACCTAACTGAAACAGGATAGTGTGCAGAGATCTATTATACCACTACCACACATCCACTATAACAAGGGCCACTACAACACATTTACTACTACAACAAGGTAAGATACACTGAGGTAAGTTAAAACACTTTACATTTACAATGCTTTAAGGGTTGAATGGTGGGTGGTGTTTGGTGGTGCCTAGGCATGTTAAGGCTGTTAGGGATGAGGTTAATTTTGGTGCAGTAGAGGGTTGTTAGTGTTCAGTGATGGGTAGTGTATAGGAGTATGAAGTGTTTTTAGGGTTCAGGGATGGGTAGTGTATAGGGTTGCTAAGGGGTTCAAGGGCTCGGGTTGAGTGGTGTATACGGTAATAAGGGTATTATAGGATTCATGGATGGACAGTGTATAGGTCAGTAGGGAGCTTTTAGGGTTCAAGGATGGGTAGCATATAGGTGCTGTAAGGGTTGCTTAAAGTTAAAAAATGGGTAGTGGCAAGGGGTAGACAGGGGTTTATGGTTTATGGATGGAGTGTTAATAAGGGTAATACAGGGTGTTTAAGATTCAGGGAAGGATAACGACAAGGGGTAGTGTTAGACCTGTCAGCCTTAGGGTAGTCTTCCCCCAAACGTTTTGCTCTCTCCACTCCTGTTTTCTGGACTCATTTTTGTTGACTATTAGGACTGCTAGAAGTGCTAATGTGCTTGTGCTCTTTCCTTTAAATATTGTAAAATTGTCTTGCCCCCAATTAGCACATGTAATGTACTTGTAAGTCCCTAGTAAAGTGGTCCATCAGGTTTCCAGGGCCTGTACATTATATGCTACTAGTGGGCCTGCAGTACCTATTGTGCCATCCACTCAAGTTGTCCTTCAAAATATGTCTCAGGCCTGCCATTGTAGCCTGTGTGCAGTTTTAAACTGCCTATTCAACTTGGCAAAATAACCCCTCCCATTTTACTACATATGTCACCGCTAAGGTTGGCCCTAAAAAGCCCCTAATATAGGGTGTAGTATATTTAAAAAGTTGAACATGTACTTTTAAGTTTTATATGTCCTATAGTGAAATCTCTTACATTCATTTTTCACTACTGCAAGGCCTACTTTTCTCATAGGATAACATTAGGTTACCTTAAAACATTTAACAAGTGATGCCTTTGCATTGGGAACTAGTAGAAATGTCATGTTTGGTCTCTAAAGAATTTTTAACTTAAAATCCTCATTAATGATAAAGTCGAATTTTAGGTCATAATTCTGAAAATGCAGTTTCTAGAAAATTGGCACTTTCTTGTCCTAATGATTTGGAGCCAGATGTACACAGCATTTTTCTATTCTCCATCGGCTGAATTTCACAGAATTTGGCCATTTGAGACCGGAAAAATGCTTTTTCTAGTGTACAAAATGCAACATGTGATTCGGTAACTTGTTATTGAATCACATCTTTAGTTGTGATTCAGTATTTGGAAGGGGCTTGTTTAGGGTGTCTATTCCAAATACCAAATCAGCATGGTATGTATTACTGTTTTGCAACTGAATTCCAATCGCAAAACAGTAATACTTTACCACAAGTTTAAAACTGGCGGTAACCCATATGCAAAGGGGAGAGGGGTCCCTTGGGAACCCTTTTCACTTTTAATATGTTTAGAAAAACATTTTTAGGAGCAGGCAGTGGCCCATCGGAGCACTGCCTAATCTTAAAAAATAAAAATGAAACTTTTCATTTTTTCTTTTTAAGCGTATCCCATTTTCCTTTAAGGATAATGGACTGCATTTGAAAAAACAAAATATTGCTTTATTAAAAATCAATTACAGACATGATGATCTGCTGTCCCCAGCAGACCACCATCCCTTTGATGGCTGCGAGTCCTAATGGGTCACAAATTGCAACCTACCTCATTAATATCCATGAGGTAGGTCATTCTGCAACACACTAGAAATCACTAATGAAACTTAAATGAGTTTGATACAATGGGAATACCTATTTCCTAATTGCAATGTGGAGAGAATTGCAACTAGGAAATCAGTATTCCTAATGTTAGTACATCTGGGCCTGCCGCCTGTGTCCTGAGTCACATGACCAGGTATAGTTGGTATTTGGCCCTATGTATTCCTCCCAGACAGTGTCACAAAGGGGGAAGTGGATATTGGCAGGATGGGCCATCCTGACAGCATAGGTGGGTGCGGAGCTGTCACCTATCACACCTATCACACTTTAATTTCAATACGGTCTGCCTCCTGTGCTCACAAAGAACTTCACACTAGCCTTTTGTCACCTCATACATCTTCAGGCCTGGCCAGAGTAAGGAAGGACATTCCAGAACCAGATAAGGGGAAAGTCTAGATGTTTCTCCCAATCCAAGGCTGGCAGAATATGTAAATATTGGATCCTGAAACTAACTCTTCAGAACACTCTTGGACCTGTGGACTCTACAATAAGGACTGCCCTGCTGCCCGATGACTGCCCAGTTGTTTGAGGACTGCCTTGATATCTTAGGCCTGCCTTGCTGCTTGAACACAGGACAACCGAAGTGTCTCCAAGGGTCAGTCGACAGGCCTCCTGTCCTGAGCTACAGGGGCAAAACCAGCAGCTTCATTGGAGCTGATGCAGTGCAACATATCCCATCACAAACCCCCACATCTCCATCTCCAGAAGGGTAGCCACTTTGCAACTGACACAGCGCAGCACACCTAGATGCATTGCCAGCTCCAGAATGGTGGATTCATCCAAATTGACACAGCATGCCACACCTCGACACTCAACCTAGCAGCGCACCCCTGATTGGCATCTTCACCAGCACTGACCCGGAGCAACACATCTCATGCAAGTCTTCGTAATGCAGCCCCAGATGGGTGGCTTCATTAGCCTGATGCACCACAATGCGTCTCCATGTCAGCATCCCAGCTCCTGAACCTAGGCTTTGACCACACTGACCCGGCATGATCCATCATGATGCAGAACCACAAATCGCAGCTCCTACTCGACAGCTCCTCAACGTAGCATGGCACAGGCCAACACAGACTTAGCATCTTGATTTCCTAGGACACAAATTACTATTTCAGTGGGCCATACTTGGTCCTATTCCCGGCCTGCCCTCCATCGTGTTCTGCCTAAACGTGTGACTTTGTCCCTGTCCAATCGACCAGAAGACTGTAATTGACGCTATTTTCCTCAAAAATGCTATTTTCCCTTAAATCTTTGAAACTGCATAACTCTGGTTCTACTGATTAGATTTTGTTATTTTGGCCTCATTTAGTTACTAAATTGTGGCCTCATTTAGTTACTAAATTGTGCTCTATTTTTCTAAATTGGTGTATTTTTCTTGTATTGCGTTCTCACATTACTACTGTTTTTGTACTGTACAACTACTTTACATGTTGCCTATAAGTTGAGACTGACTGCTTTTGTGCAAACCTACCCAAGGGATAAGCACAGATTAATTTAGTGACTTTAGTGATTCACCCTGATGAGGATTGAGGTTGTTGCTTAAGAAGGGTTTTCATCCCCCTCTACCAAAAACCCAATTTTGAACACGTAGTAAGATGTTTTTAGGGTTTAATGATTGATAGTGTTAAGGGGTATTTAGGTTTTAGGGTTCAGGGATGGGTAGTGGTATGAGGTAGTGAGGGTTTTAAGGTTCAGAGGTGGGTAGAGCTAAGGGGTAGCACAGGGTTTTTTAAGGTTTAAGTAACAGTAGTGCTATGTGGTGGTGAAAAATGTGTTTAATAAATATATATACATCAATGTAATATTTGCAGCAAATATTTTGATGAAAAAACTGTGCATGGCGGGGGAGCTAGTTATAGTTACCTTAGGGCACAAGTTATAACTACTTGAGCTAGCTCTAAATATAACTGGTGAATTGCTATAGTTTTGTACGTTTAAAATGTTATTTGCACGAGTTATAGTTATTTGAGACAACCATAACTATAACTGCTGAATTTCGATGGCTTTGTGCATGTGAAATGTGAGCCTAACTATAATGTCCCTGTAACCTATGTTTTTTAAATGAATACCTATGGTTTTTAATCTATTTCCTAACTATCTATATATATATATAGATAGTTAGGAAATAGATTAAAAAACATAGGTATTCATATATATAGTATATATATATATATATATATATATATATATATATATATATATATATATATATATATAGAGAGAGAGAGAGAGAGAGGAAATTGTTTAAAAAAACATAGGTATTCATTTAAAAAAAAAATAGGTTACAGGGACATTATAGTTAGGCTCACATTTCACTTGCACAAAGCCATCGAAATTCAGCAGTTATAGTTATGGTTGTCTCAAATAACTATAACTCGTGCCCTAAGGTAACTATAACTTGGGCCCCACCATACACAGTTTACTCCTCAATACTTTTACTGCAGCTCTTACAGTGTTATTATCAATAATATCACAGAAGATGTCATCAGTGAAGTAATATCTGGGGTAATTAGCAGTGCATGGCAAGTGTGCAAGTTATGGTTATCTTACGACGCAAGTGATAGTTATTTGAGATAATGTACATATATACATGTGTGTTTGTATATATATATATATATATATATATATATATATATATATATATATATATATAAAATAATGTCCTGCAACAGCTTACTTCAACCACCGAAGGGGCCGGTGCACGGCTCCGGATGCAGGCTCCTTAATTATACAAGGATTTCCTTCCAGTCCATAATCATGAAAGATAACGCCGGCACTCTGTACTGCTGCACAATGATTAATTTATTTCCTACTGAAAATACGAAACTGAAACAAACCCAAAGGCTCTGGGCAACGCGTTTCAACCAGTATGGTCTTCTTCAAAGCCCACCTTATTCCAAATGAACAAATATACAAGCCGCACCGCCCCTCCCCCCCTTAATTTATATTCTGCTTCCCATTAGACATAGAAAAAATCCTACAATTTAACAATCCTAAACATCAAAAATCAGAAATAAACCAACTATAATTGTTAAAGTGTTTCCTCCATTATTAATTCACTATCCCAATTTTATAATCATAATTAATTTCTCAATAAAGCCACTTTTCCATCATTTTCACTAAATAAAAAACACAAATATAATTCTTCATACCATCCTGCTAATATCTCTAATATTAAATTCATATCCTGATTTTCTATACCCTAATAACATTTACAAAACTTTTTACTCACTGCAATGCCTACATCCATTAATGCCAAATAAATATATATAATTTATAATAATAATAACAAAAATCATTGTAGTTTATTTCACAATCGGAGGTGTTGGTGCCAGCTAAATCAAACAGTGCATAGTCATCATATATTTCCCATTAACCCACATGTACATACAGTTCTTCATCCTGGTTCAACCCCCACGGGGCTCTGCTATTAAGTCTTACTTACATGCCTTACATCTCATGCATTTATAAAAACCTGTCTGTTTCATAAATCCCACACTTTCACTCTTACTTTTATTTACATAACTGTGTACTAAAATGTCCCGCAGAGATCTATTCTTCCTGTATGTTATCCTCGGATAGGGACCCACTAATGAACCTATCACCCTGTCCATTCTAACCAAATGCCAATATTGCTTTAGAATATTCACCATTGCTTTGGAGCCGGCATTATAGGTAGTAATACATCTTATCACCTTCTCAGCACTGTCTCGTTTTTTTGGAAATAGGATGCTCTCCCGATTAATGTTTGCTACCTTCCTGCAAGCATTCCTAATAACGCTGCCAGGATAGTCTCTGGCTCTAAACCTGGCAATCATGTCACTTTGCTCTTTCTCAAATCCAATCTTCGTACTACAATTTCTTCTTGCTCTTAACAGTTCCCCATAGGGTATACTCCATTTAAGTCTAGTGGGATGGGCACTCCTAGCATGCAAAATGCTATTACCTGCTTTGCTCTTTCTATATAAACTTGTCTGTACCTTATCCCCCTCTATTTCAACTAAAACATCTAAAAACTCCATCATTTGTCTATCCATCTTGTACGTAAATTTCTGATTAAAATCATTCCTCTGTAAGCCCTCCACAAATTCCAGTAGGACATCCTTCGGTCCATCCCATATTATACAAATGTCATCAATAAATCTTGTCCAAAAAATCAAATGCTTCATCCACCTATCATTCTCTTCTGTCATCACATATTGGGTTTCCCACCAGCCCATAAATAGGCATGCAAAACCCGGAGCGAAACAGCTCCCCATCGCAGTCCCTGTAATCTGCCTGAACCAATTATCATCGTACAAAAAAAAGTTATTTTCCAAACAGAATTTCAACATTTCTGATAACATTTTTGTATGTTCGTACATCTTCAAGGGCTTATCTCTAAAGAAGTATTCACATGCCTTAATCCCTAAATCATGGTTGATACTGGTATAAAGGGATACCACATCTATGGTTGCCATGATGTAGCTCTGCTTCCAAGGGATGTCCTGTATTTTAGTAATAAAATCCATGCTATCCCTACAATAAGAGGTCAAGCTGAAAACATATGGACATAAGAAATGATCCAGGTAAATAGATGTGTTTTCTAAAAGACTGCCTCTCGCTGACACTATTGGGCTTCCTGGCGGATTATCCTTATCTTTATGGATCTTGGGCAGCATATAAAAACACAGTGCTGTTGGTTTTTTCACCATCAAAAATTAAAATTCATCTCTGCTCAATAAGCTTCGATCATACTAATCCAAAAGCATAGAATAATAGGTCTTAATAGAGGCCTTGTATGCCATTCCCATTGATGCCTCATAACATCTGGAAAATTCCAGCTGCTTCCTTGCCTCCTGCTTATATTTACTCACATCCCACAATACCACATTTCCCCCTTTATCAGCGGGCTTGACGACAAAAGATGTTGCCTTTCTCAAAGTCTCAAGCGCTCGTTTTTGCCCCATTGTCAAATTATTCGCCCAACATTTCACACTATTCTTCCAAAGTTGTAATAGATCAAATCCTACTGCCTCATGAAAGGCATCAATATTATCATGCGGAGTAATCGGATTACATTTTGACTTGGGTTTAAAGCCACTTCCACTTGAACTGTCACAATCCAATCCTAATTCATTTAACAGATCTTTCTCAGTCTCCCACATTCTTTCTCCTACTTCCAATTCCCTCAAGGTAGCTAAACCCTCAAGGTCTCCTATACACAGTTCCTCTGATGTCATAACCTCCCCCCATCATCTTTCTGTAACACCTGCCCTCTCACCTTCTCTTTTTGTTGCGTGAATATCTTTCATAATTTCAGCTTCCTTACAAACTGAAAAATATCTACTCGTGCTTTAACAGAACGCTCATCCTCAGTTAAAACATGGGAAGAAATGTTCACCACTGTAAGCTTGTTCACACTTACTACTTCTTCTTTCGAGTCTGTCGCAGAAATCTCCCCTGTTGTCCAAAATCTCCTTCCAGGTGACCTCCCTCTCCTCCCCCTTTTCCGTTGCTGTTTCCTCTTCCTCCTGGAGGCTTTCTCCGGGGTCGTTGGTTCACTTGTAAAAAACGATATTCCTCTGCTGTTGTTAATGGTGCACCTAAGTTTCCACCTGAACCTAACTGCTCATCCACATCTGAGATATTATCCGAGCTAGACCCCCCCGAGACCAGTTTTTTATTTAGTGAAAATGATGGAAAAGTGGCTTTATTGAGAAATTAATTATGGTTATAAAATTGAGATAATGAATTAATAATGGAGGAAATACTTTAACAATTATAGTTGGTTTATTTCTGATTTTTGATGTTTAGGATTGTTAAATTGTAGGATTTTTTCTATGTCTAATGGGAAGCAGAATATAAATTAAGGGGGGGAGGGGCGGTGCGGCTTGTATATTTATTCATTTGGAATAAGGTGGGCTTTGAAGAAGACCGTAGTGGTTGAAACGCGTTGCCCAGAGCCTTTGGGTTTGTTTCAGTTTCGTATTTTCGGTATGAAATAAATTAATCATTGTGCATCAGTACAGAGTGCCGGCGTTCTCTTTCAAGATTATGGACTGGAAGGAAATCCTTGTATATATATATATATATATTTATATATATATATACTTTCACTTAAAAAAACAACGGTTACAGGTACGTTATAGTTAGGCTCACATTTTAAACGTACAAAACTATAGCAATTCACCAGTTATATTTAGAGCTAGCTCAAGTAGTTATAACTTGTGCCCTCAGGTAACTATAACTACCTCCCCCGCCATGCACAGTTTTTTCATCAAAATCTTTGCTTCAAATATTACATTGATATTGACATTGATGTTATCAAAGATGTCATCAGTGCCGTAATTTGTGGGGTAATTAGCAGTACTTCGTGAGGGTGCAAGTTATAGTTACCTTAGGGCACGAGTGGGTGCATGAGGGTGTCAGTGGGTCTGTGAGTGGGTGTGTGAGAATCTGAGTGGGTCTGTGAGTGGGTGCGTGAGTGTTGAGTGGGTCTGTGAGTGGGTGCATGAGGGTATGAGTGGGGCTGTGAGTGGGTGCACGAGGGTCTGAGTGGGTGTGTGAGTGGGAGAAAGAGATTGAAAGAGAGAGAAAGGGTCTGAGTGGGTGTGTGAGTGGGGGAAGAGATTGAAAGAGAGAGAGAGAGAAAGAGAGTGAGAGGGAATAAGACAGAGTTTTTTAGGCTTTGATGGATGATATATTTAGTATGAGATATTTCTGCACAAATTGAAAAGAAAAATGTATTTGTCAATTAAAGAGTAAGATCCCCTTTCTGTATGAGCCTTAAACATTTGCAGTTGTAAAAAAAACTAAAGGAGGGAAATGACTACGGATACACCTGGAGTCGAACCCTGAACTCTGTGTGAAGGTCTCTGACCTTCACCATTACACTACCCATTTTTTTTGGTTATTTTCTTTTGTTAACTGTGATTTTCTACACTTTAAGGCTTTCTGGGACCTCAAGGCCTCCCCAGCAGTCCCACCCAATTGTTTTCATTTTTTAAAAATTTTGTCTTGCCCTTTATGGGCTATCTGAGATCACAGGGGGAGCCTTAAGGCCTCCCAGTGGTCCCAGCTAGCTCATGCCTCTTGTGGGTGCCGGCATTGCTCCAGCAAGCAAGGAGCTGCTTTTAATAGCAGCTCCCTGCTTTCTGGAGCAATGTTTTCCTCTGCTTTCCCTGCACGTACATCTGCATGCAGGGAACACAGATGGAAACTCTGCTATCAGAAAGTTCAGAGTTATGTTTGCTGTGACTTGGCTGCAGCTGTCAAAGCTGCAATCAAGTCACAGCAAACAGCTATGTCCCTGGGGTGGGCACCTTGATATATAGCAGGAGCCGGCGCTGTGGGTTGTGGTCCCCAGGGCCATCAGTGGCTCCTCAAAGGGGGCCACGCGGCCCCTTTCCTACAAACAATGCCCTGGAAAGATGGTGTCCCCCAGGTTACAGGGGTCCCAAATGGACCCCCTATCATTATTTTTAACACAGCCCTGGGGAGATGGTGTTCCCTGGGACTGTGGTGGGGTGCTGGGTGCCCCTCCCACATTTTAATTGTTAAAGCCCCAGGGAGGTGGTAATCCCAGAAGCTGTGCGGGGGGCCACGCAGCTCCGCACACAATTTACATATGGACCCAGGGATGTGGTGGTCCCTGAGGTCCAGGGAGCGTACACCCCCCACATTAATGTTGCTTAAAGCCACAGGGAGGTGGAAGTCTGTGGGGGAGGCCGATGGGCTTCCTTGACACAAATAAAACATATAGCCCTGGGGAGGCGGCGGTTGCCCTTTCCCTGGGGGCAACCCTGGCCATGTATGGCCAAATGCCGTGCATGGCGTTAGATGCCTAAGGGTGGTCAGTCACAGGGCCTGGCACCTCAACCCCCACCACACATGGCCAAAGGCCATGTATGGCACGTGATTGAATGCCTACAGAGGGTTGGCTACAGGGCTAAGGTTAGAGGGACATTAGAGGTAGGTTCAGATTTTACAGACACAAAACCATAGAAATTCAACAGTCATAGTTATACTTATCTCTAAGGCAACTATAACTCGAATCCTCACCATGCACTGCTACTCACCCCACATATTGCATCAGTAATGAATTGTCATTGGGTTGCATTGCATGGTTGTGGTATGCATGCTAATGTTAAATGTAATTGAATGTCTGTAAGTGTGTTGTGAGTATAGTAGTTATTTTGCATGCATTATAATGCCTTCAATTGAGTTGTGTATGCATGTAGTTGTGTTATTCACTACATTGCACCTGACTGAAACAGTTTGTGCAATGGTGTGGATGACTGATGTTTTCCAAAGCTTAACCTGAGAGCAGCCCACTAATTATTATTATTAAGATTTGTTTTGACATTTTCGTCTATATTTAGCTATATTTATTTCTTGCTCATTTTTTCTGTGTTATAGGTCTAACCTTTAAGACATCCTAAGCTGTCTTGGCAGACTAATGTTCCTATACCACAATAATAAAGTATATACATACATAGATATAGGGTCTTTTTTCAGTGGTCTTTTATCTACCGGTCTGTTAAATTGTTGTTCACACTTGTTCCGCCCACCACATCGTACAGCATGGGACAGTGGGTCAGCCACTTAAGCCACTGGCTCCCTGCTGTGTGAGTGACAAAATTTAGCATGTGCACATCTGCCACCAAATTGCACATTTCAGTATGAGAATGAAGTTATGCCAGCCACCAAGAATGTTTTTTAATGTCTTCCACACTACACCAAAGTACATTCATCATCTTTTAGTTGTATTTTTGCAATATGAACATTTTACAATGTGTTTTTTCAAGGGCTGACAGCTCCTCACATTCTGCTACCAGCCCTGCACATGCAGTAGGTAACATCCTGCACAGGCAGTGTTAAGTTTCACTTCTGTAGCCTTGCTATCGACATCACTTATCAAGCAGCCACGGTTAACCAAAAAAAAATCATCTACTTCAGCCTTCAATAGGCCTTCATTAGTCTTGCAATTACGTACCTGCTTTGATTTCTAGGTGTGCGCTCTATTTGTTATTTTACATTCAATGTTTTAGTCAAACAAAATTCGAAACTGCTCAACCTGAGAAATTAAAGTCAGCTTTAAAATGTAACAACGACCAGTTTCTGTTACAACTTTCTGCAGCACAAGTAGGCAAGTAAATATCTTCCAAACCCCAAAATTAATTCATCATTGTTAGATGTATTTTTACAATGCGAATGCTACATTAGCTTAGCAAGTTGTATGTTTGCAGTCTACCAGGGTCCCACTTCAATCAGACCCTGCTTATTCATTTTTAGTTCTGGCATTTGTGAAGACCTTTTGAATTTACTAAAATTGTAAAGAACATATTTACTCTTAGCGGCTTCCAGCCCTCTTCATCCACTAGTCTGTTATTGTGTCATTTACATTTTTTACGCCATGTGCTTTTTGAGACAAAAAAAATATTTATTTTAGTCATTTATGTATTGGCAATGTCTCAGCAGTTCACCCAATAATAAAGTTTAACAAAAACCATGATAAAACAAATCGAAAATTGACCAAGCACGAAGCCTGACAGCCTACCTCAGACCTACTGGCTTTGCCAATCTCTAATATTTTTAACAGATTTAGAGAATAGTTTAACTTAAAAATGGAGCAAGTCTTCTGACACTGCTATAACACTGTACGCAAAAGATTTTGTACAAAAAATAATCTTACGGTGAACTTTAATTACACACAACAATAGATGAGTTAACAAGCTGTTCTCTTATTTAAGTTTATTTCTTAGGAACATATATATAGGGGTCTGGAATTATGTGATGCTGCAGCCACTGCGTTTTCATCATTACGGTAGTTTCACTGTGCACACCATACAATCCATCATCTGCTGGAAAATTTGGAGATTTCAACAACAAAAAATATGTTTTTAAAATGACATAAAGTGAATTACTACTGAGAAGGAATGTGCTACATTATGCTGCTCAGTTTGCCTAATCAACTTAATTAAGCGACCTGTGCAGCATAGTATGTCCCCTTTGAGTTGCATTATGCCAGTGGCCCTGCATACAGCAAATCATTACAACAGCCTTTCTTACTTACAATGGGAACGGCACCTTTCAGCCATGAATAGTCTTTTTTGTGCAGGGCTTCCTATTGCAAGCCATGACACTTTGGGGGTATATTGGTGAAAGGTACTGCCAACAGGCTGCTGGTACCTTTCACTCTTCTCATGTTTTCTTATGTTTTTGCTTGTGGGCGCTGTTGTCAAAAGATGACAATTAACTTGTAATTTGTATGTGATGCCAGGGACGTCAAATTTTGTTCTGGTTTCATTCCAATCAAGATAATGCACAGTGAGGCACGAATGCAAATTGAACCTTTCCTGGCACTCTCCTGAAATGCTTCGTCGTTATTTGAAAATGCCAAACATTACGGTGTTCACAGTTATAGGAAAAGAAAACCAAAAAAGCCAGTAGTGTTCAGAAGTGAAAATAGGTGTTCTTCTTGTGGTTTCTCTTTTAGAATGTAGGGCTTGCTCACACCGAATTTGTTGGCCCAATTGTGAGAAAAGGCCTCTTTTTGACATGGTTAGCCCCCACTTTGTGCCTGATGTTTGATGTAGCCTAGAAGTTGTAGTGCACAGGGCCCCTGCTAACCAGGTTCCCTGGGCCAGAGCTCCTTCCCTAAAATTATTGTGATCCATCAGCACAATTGGATACACCCTTAACTACCACTATAAGTCCCTAGTAAATTGCTACCTATGGGCCCAGGGAATGAGGTACTATGGGTAGGCCCCTGAGGGAAGCAGCACTGATTGTGCCACCCTCTAGGGCCATTCATCCAGATGCACCCAGCACTGCCATTGCAGGCTGAGTGTTGCAAACCTAAAACACAAGCTCGACATGGCACACTGCCTGTGTGCCCTGTCCACCATACACTGCATTTACAGTGGGTACGACACCCCTCTGGCTGGCCCTACAGCCCTAAGGCAGGGTGCTCCATATTATATGTGAGGGCATAGCTGCATGAGCAATATGCCCCCACTGTGTCCTTGCTAAACCTTGGATATAGCGAGTGACTAGAGCAGCCATTTTAATACATGTGCTGGACACTGGTCAATACGAGTTTCCCAGATACATGATGACCACTTTGAACCCTGGGTTGTTTGGTATCAAACAACTCAGAATGATAAATCCAAACTGGTATAAGTATTGGCTTTATCCCCAAATGTACCTACTGCCCCCTGCAAAAGCTAACTATCCTGGCATGGCTACTGACTGGTTCTAACCAGCCTGCCACCTCCAGACACCCAATATACAAACCTTGGGGGACAGCCCTGTCTCGCTGGTTTGTAAAACAATGCCCTTCCTGGGTAGAGGAGCTAACACCCCCTCCCTCGAGAATGTGGCTGCCCTGGCGGTGAGCTTCAAAGGGCTTACCACCCTTGAAACTCGACCCCCAAGCCTGCCGATAGCAGCAGATAGTCTCCCCCTTTGCAAACCCTCACTTTCAGTGAGAGCATAGGCAGGAAACCACACAACAGGTAAGGGGAGTGGCCCCACCTGGCATGCACAACCCCTATGGTGTTGCCTGCGAGGTGAATACTCCATTTCATTTTCCTCCATCTTAGATGGAAGGAAAAAAGCCAATCAGGTTTAGGGAAGTGACCCTTCCCACAGGAAGTGGTCACTTTAGTGGGTGTAGCCAACCAAAAGTACCCCTAAAATGCCCACTAAATTCAGTTTTTAGTGACCAAGAAATTAGATTCAAAGGACACCAAGAAGAACCTAGACACAAGTACTGTGGCCCTGCTGCACAAGAAAAGGCAGCAAACCCTGCATGCTGCACCCAGGACCCAACAATCACTGCTTTGGAGAAGCTGGACACTGGACTGACCTCAAGAAACCCAGAGGACCTCCAGTCTTCACCAGTCTTGAAGGTAGCACTCTGCAACAACAAGGAAACGAGCAACCCAGTGAGGGCCACTTCACTGACCGGCAGCTAACTCCAGAACCGAAAGTTGCAGCTGGACCCGACAACACACCAACAACCACAAAAGTGTGCCAAGTTATGTGGTAACGCACCCTCCAGTGGCCGTACCGTGTCAATACCCTGGGCACTGGTCAGCTGACAACTGAAACCAGGGAAATCACCTTGCTCAGAGCTGAAAAAGAACCAGGAGGAAGCCCCAGTCAAGGGCTTCAGGAACACCCTCGACCTCCTGCCAGAGTGCCCCTGGTGTCCTGTAAGCACCCCTCAAAGAGACCTACCTCCAGATCCAAAGGGCACCTTGGCGCACAGCTCCAGGATTGCCAACTCGCTCCGCACTCAGCAACCCTGTGCCCTGCAATGAAGAACCAGCTGTGCCCCAAAGGTCCCTCACCCCTTGTGACCTCGACACACCCCAAGGGGCCCTCAAGACACCACCTTTAAACTTGCAAGAGCAGACCTTTTCCAAGTGGTCACCCTAAGTGGCCCTGCTCCAGCTCCAAGAGATTTTCCACTGCTGCTCCCACCGGAACCGGAAGCTGCCCAAATTTCTCCCACTGCCACAGTGTGCCCACCGATGACATCAACCAACCTGCAAAAGCAGAACTTGATAAAGCAGCTGTGTGATTTTATATGCATTTTTAAAGGTGACTTCCTATTGATTCCTATGGTGCAGAATGACACACAGAAAGACTGAATTTATTAAAACTTCATTAATCCATATCTTCAAAAGTACTTAACTAATTTTGATTATCTTGGTCTTAAAATGTATATAAAAATCTGAACTATTTTTGTAAGTTGGCCTCGAGTTATTTCTTCAAATGTGGGAGTTGCATGATTGATACTGTGAGTACAACAAATGCTTTGCACTTCTCCAAGTTTGGCCTAACGGCTCGACCAAGCTACCATAAGAATTAGTGCATTAGGTGATCTAGTTTGTACCACTGGAGAGCAACATGTGGTTGCCAGGACCCCCTGCACAGTGTGCCTAGATTTGCATACTACTTTGAGGGCCAGCCTCCTACATTTGGTGGCAGTGGTGAGATAATGACTTTACATTTGCTGATACCACTTTGTCAATTTTGTGAGAACACAAATAACTCTCCAAATTGCCTTTAGTTAATTATTTTATTTTTAATTAACTAAACATTTTTTGCAAATTCTTAAAACAACTGTTAGGGTCCTAGTTAGGTCCCTACAAGTCTAGCAAAAAGTTAAAAAAATCCTTACTTTAGTTGGCCTATCCAAAACGGGAATTCCACCAGGAGCTCGACCTGTAACCTTATGAGGTATATAGCTTGAAGCAATTAAGGAGGCTCTATAGACTGTACAAAATTCATACTGGAAAGAGTCCCAAAGCAGAGACACTTACGTTTCTGGTGGCCCAGCATGAAAACGATATTCCCCCAGATGAAATAGATGATGATTATGCATCTGTGGTGGGTGAAGACCCTGTGGAGAATGGGGATGAGGGTAGCTCCTCTTCCACCAGAAGCTCTAGAGCACCCACAGAAACAGACCCAGACATTGGCAGGCTGTCCAGGATACTGCCCTTAGAGAGTCAGCTCTTGGAAATAGAAAAACAATGAAAACATTTGAGCTTAGGACCCATATCTGGTGGGAGCATACAAGTGTTGAGAGAGAAATCTTTCAACATTAAACTCCCAAAAGGAGTTGTCGCTTTCTTCACTGAAGGGGATGATATAGTTAAAGGGTTTTCTGCCTTTGAAAGAGTCTGCTTTGGGTGGGAAATTGAAAATAAATATTGGGGCACTCTGTTGTGGGAGTTATTCTCAGGAAAGTGCAGGGATAGGCTCCTGACACTGAATGAGGCAGATTCTAGATCCTATGACCTCATTGACGGGTATCCTGATTGAGGGCTTTAGATTTACAACTGCACAGTACAGGATAAAGTTCAGGGAGGTTTGAAAAACCCAGAGCCAGACCTGCATAGATATTGTGGACTATTCAATAAAAATGCTGGATGGTTGGTTAGCTGGAAACAAGGTACAAGATTATGATGGACTGTATAACCTGGTCATGAAAGAGCATCTGCTAAGTAATTGTTTCAATGATAAGCTACATAAGAATCTGGTAGGCCTGGGTCCCCTTTCCCCTCAAGAATTGGAGAGGAAGGCAGACCACTGGGTCACAACAAGGGTGACCAAGACTACAAGTGGTGGGGAGACCAAAGGAAAGAGGCCAAAAAGCCACCCTCCCCCCCCAACAAGTGAAAGATGGGAGCCAAAACTAAAACAACAAAGAGTCTTCTCAAGGCCCCTAAAACCTGCACAGGAGGGTAATCCCAGAGACTCCTCACAGTCCAGGGGTGGGCACATAGGGAGACACTTTGACCCCAGCAAGGCTTGGTGCTATAACTGCAAAACTAAAGGGCACCAAACTGGAGACTCTGGCTGTAAAAACAAAAAAATGCCTCTAGTCAATCTGACGTAAATGCAGTTGCCAATCTCCAGATGGGGTCAGAGGTGTGGTCTGACCATTTCAGTGACCCCACAGAGGCACCTTTAGTCACTGAGGGTGGGGTAGGACTATCCTATGCTGCATAAATATGCAAAAATATAGGCAGCACCCTTTGATTAATGGGAAGAAAGTAGAAGCATTGAGGGACACAGGAGCTAGTGTTACCATGGTAACTCAGCACTTGATCCACTCAAATCAGTTCCTGGTAGGGAAGTCTTATCCTGTCACCAATGCTGACAATGAGATAAAGTTCCATCCCATGGCTATGGTAATCTTTGATTGGAGGGGGGAGTAGTAGGGCAAAAAGAAATAGTTGTATCCTCATCCATCCCTGTTGATTGCCTGCTTAGAAATGACCTGGAGCATTCCCCCTGGGCTGAAGTAGAACTGAAGACCCATGCAGCAATTCGAGGGATCCCTGAGTGGGCATGTGTCATGACAAGGGCAGAAATCAAAGTTCAGAAGGAAAAAGGAGAGCTGGATCCTTAAATAGTGGACCAGCCTCCCAAGAGAAAAGGCAAGAAGACTAGGGAACCAGCTTCAAAACAGATCCCCTCTTCTTAGAAGGAGAAGTCACCCACTTTGGAGGGAACTGAGCCTGAGGAGCTTGTGCCTTACCACCCAGAGCTCTTGGGCCCAGGGGAACCCTCCAGGGACAATCTTTGCCAGGGGCAGAGGACCTGCCCCCCTCTTGAAGGCCTGAGGCAGCATGCTGCACAGGTAGAGTTAGGAAATGTCAGTGGTACCTACAGGGTTTATTGGGAGGAGGGCTCCTATACACTGAGGCCAGAGACCTCAAGCCTGGTGCAACCAGGAGGGTGGTAGTGCCCCAGAGGTTCAGAGAATTCCTCCTCACTCTAGCCCATTGCATTCACCTAGCAGGGCATCTGGGCCAAAACAAGACTTGGAGTAGGTTAGTTAACCACTTTTATTGGCTAGGAATGTCCCAGAAAATGAGGGACTTTTGTCAGTCCTGCCCCACCTGCCAGGCCAGTGGCAAAGCAGGTTGGCACTTAAAGGCCCCCTTAATGCCACTTCCAGTGGTTGGGGTACCCTTTGAAAGGGTAGGGGTCGACATTGTTTGTCCCCTTGACCCTCATCAGCATCAGGACACAGATATATACTAGCGGTAGTGAATCATGCCACTAGGTATCCTGCAGCTGGCAAAGCCCTCCTGTGCATCTTCACCGGGGTAGGGTTCCCTAAGGAGGTAGTATCAGAGAGAGGGTCAAACTTCATGTCTGCATACTTGAAACACATGTGGCACGAATGTGGGGTGACCCATACCATCTACAAACCAATGGGCTGGTTGAAAGATTTAACCAGACCCTAAAAGGCATGATTGGAGGACTCCCTGAAAAGCTCAGAAGGAGATGGGATGTCCTGCTTCCTTGCCTGCTGTTTGCCTACAGGGAAGTGCCACAAAAGGGAGTAGGTTTTTCTCCATTTGAACTTTTGTTTGGGCACCCTGTTAGGTGACCACTAAGGCCCTCATTATGACATTGGCGGTAAATCCCACTTATCGCCACGCTGACTGATGCCAGCTTACTGCCGCCGCGACGGATATCAGTTCACCATATTATGACACACACACACACCAATCTGTCAGTATACAGACACATACACAAATCTGCCAGACCAAAGGTCAGTGATAAAGTGGCAGTATCAAAACCCACACCGTTACGCCAACAGAACTACGCCCATCACACTATGACCCACGAATCACCATGGCGGACATTCAATGGCGGTAAACCATTATCGGTACATACCGCCGCACTCACAATGGACACACACAAACAAAACAATACCACATTGGATAATTCAAACAACACACACCTGACACCCATACACACACCACACCCACACACCCACACCACTAGAAAACACACACCCACATTACCCACAACCCTTTACTATTACAAACCATTTCCAGCAGAGAGACATCGAGACCACAGACACAACTAGAGCCACACACTATTCACACCTATGCACCACTCACGCACCCCACATCACACAACCCAACACATTACCCAACACACCCTCACCTGCACACCTCACACAACACCCATGGCACCACAAAGGCACGCCCGTTTCACAGAGGAGGAGCTAAGGGTCATGGTGGAGGAAATTATCAGGGTAGAGCCACAGTTATTTGGAGCACAGGTGCAGTAGATATCGATAGCTAGGAAGATGGAGCTTTGGCAGAGAATCATGGACAGGCTCAATGCCGTGGGACAGCACCCAAGAACTAGGGATGACATCAGGAAGAGGTGGAATGACCTACGGGGGAAGGTATGTTAAATTGCAGCAAGACACCAGCTCGCTGTACAGAGGACTGTCGCAGGACCCCAACCTCCTCCCCCACAACTAACAGCATGGGAGGAGCAAGTCTTGGCAATACTGCATCCTGAGGGCCTGGCCGGAGTAGGAGGAGGACTGGACTCCGGTAAGTCAACTCTCTAATACTACTATCCCCCTACCTGCATGCCAACACATACCGCCACCCTCACTCCCATCACTCCATTCAATCCAACACACCCACCATCACATCTCACTCATCCCAGTGCCAAGCCCTGCATGATCTACCAATGCATGGACACCACTCACAGCCCTGCATTGGCACTCATCACACATGCACACTATAGAGAACTAATCATCCCACCATACACCAACGTACACAAGTGAAAGCTGCCAGAGCAAATAAAACCAAAGAGGGCAAGCCACGGATGCACAATATGTCAGACACAGAAACCATAAAAGATCATTTACGTCCCCACAGGTACCTCAGCCAATGTCAGCGGAGAGGAGGTGCCAGCAATATCCAGTCCCCAAACAGAAGAGGCCCACAGTGATGACAGCAACTCTGGTCTTCAGGATCTGGATGACCTACCTGGCCCATCAGGGACCTCTGGCCAGCCAGTTGCCCAGGCCCAGTCACACATCACCACAGAGCCTCCCCCATCAGGAAACACCACCACAGCACCCACCCAGCATACCCACACCTCTGTACCCAGGACACGTCAATCAGTAGTGTGTCCACCTCTACAGGGACCCCAGGGCACACCTCATACCCAAGACAATCAGGGACCTGGGGTCAGGGGCAGTGGGCACACAGTTCAGGGGACTGAGGCACAGGCCAACAGGGAAACTGGGAGGACTGCTGTATGCCAGGGGGAGGACAGGCCCAGGGAACCAACTCTCCAGGATGCACTTGCAGAGATCCTGGGAGCCTATCAACATTCCCAGGACACAACGGGCCAGATCCTGGACAATGTGCCAGAGAACAGGCGGCTGCAGGAGGGACAGTACCAGGGGAACAGAGGACTTGCAGGCCATCAACAACACCCTGATCTCCATAGCAGGGGTGCTGGCAGACATGGCCAAAAATAAGAGGGAGGCAGACACACAACAGCGGGCCCCTGCCACTAGCCAGACATCTAAACAGCCTTCCACCTCTGCTAGTGCACAGGAGGCCCCGCCACAGGACTCACAGGCCACCTGCACCCCTCCCCCTGCAGAAGGTGAACCATCCCGCAAACGTTTCCTGCAATCTAGACAGAAGTCAGAGACACTCTCCAAGACCCCCACCAGGAAATGAGACTCTCCTGATTGTCAACCTTGTGTCCCACTCAGTCACCCTGTCCACCTTGAACTGCCATTGCTCCTCGTCCTATGTCCCTATTGGACAATGCTCCTGTGATATAAACAGACTGGAACAATATCCTGGACTTTCCTCCATCATCACCCCATCCCATTGCACTTGCCCCTCTATATTTTAACACTTAAATAAACATCCTTGAAAAAAAAGAAGTTTGGAGTATGTCATGTATATCAATTATGTTTTCATTGAAACAGGTAAAAACATTGCAATTCAACTGTACATAAAATGAGCATAGATTAATGACCTGTAGCTGGCTGCAGTGATCACACCAGGAGTATATGTGAGGTCACCAACATCTGCAAAATGAATTGCCAGAGGGAACAGTAAGTGGGCATAGAAGTGGGAAATATCATCATGCCAGTGCCACAGAATTCAAACAAATGTCATTGAAATGTGAAGTAAAACTGTCCTACCTGTGTGTCATTGGAAGTATTGTCTGATCACAGATATTCTATTGTCCTCATCCTCATCCTTTGCCTCCTAATCCTCACTGTCCACAGGGTCCACTGCTGGCACACGGGCTCTCCAGACTCCTCCTCCTGCAGAAATGGGACATGGCATCTGAGGGCCAGGTTATGCAACATGCAGCATGCCACCACTATCCGGCAGACCTTCTTGGGTGAGTAGCACAGGGATCCACCTGTCATATGGAGGCACCGGAACCTGTCCTTCAGGAGGCAAAGGGTCCTTTCAATTATCCTTCTGGTTCGTCCATGGGCCTCATTATAACATTCTTCTGCTCTTGTCCTGGCATTCCTCACAGGGGTCAGCAGCCATGATAGGTTGGGGTAACCAGAGTCACCTGAAATATTGAGGGACAACATTTAGCCACACACTATCCCATATGGCCCACACCATACCCATACACCAACATCTACCGGGTGGGAACCAGGGTTCACCTCTTAGCCACACCCTGTGCCTCTGTAGTTGGCCCATCACATTTGGGATGCTGCTATTCCTCAGCCTCAGGACAAAGGCATCATGCACCGACCCAGGATACTTAGCATTGACGTGGGAGATGTACTGGTCCGCAAGGCACACCATCTGTACATTCATAGAGTGGAAACTCTTCCGATTTCTGAACACCGGTTCATTCTGGCGGGGGGGGGGACACATGCAATATGTGTTCCATCAATCACCCCAATTATGTTGGAGATATGTCCCATTGCATAGAACTCGGCCTTCACTGTGGCCAAATCTTCAACCTGGGGGAAAAAAAATTTAGCTGCACATGGATTTAATCAGGGCAGACAACACTCTTGACAGCACGTTTGAGAACATTGGCTGTGACATTCATGCTGCCAAGCCCACTGTCACTTGGAAAGAAGCAGGTGCCAGGAAATAGACCACTGATAGCACTTGAACAAGAGGAGGGACCCCAGTGGGGTGACGGATAGCAGATATCAGGTCAGGGTCCAATTGGGCACACAGCTCCGTGATTGTGGCCCTGTCAAGTCTATAGGTGAGGATAATGTGCCTGTCCTCCAGTGTTGCCAAGTCCACCAGGGGTCTGTACATGGGGGTATGTCTCCATCTCCTGTTCATCCAGAGCGGTAGGAATCTAAGGAACAAAAGAATGAGGAGCCGGTCACAAACTGAACAATGGAGCTACAACAGAACTTTGCATCCTTTTAACTTGTAATGAGTCAGTGTGATTTGTCCATTATTTCTTAATATCACCAGTGACGCAGGAATTTTCCAGGGCCAGCCCCCCCACCCCCTGAACTGGCGTCTCCCTGTCCTGTGTGGAGGGACAGGTGGAAGTGAGGTAATTCCGCTGACGTTGTGCGCCGTTGCAGGAGGCGGTCAAGAACCGCCGTGCAGCTCCTCATTGGTTATAATTGGGCCCTATGGGTTACAGTGGCCAATGGTGATCTACGCCGGCAGTGACGGTATACACCACTGCAGACGTGACCGCCATTTTCTATCTGATTCCTCACTTGCTACCTGACCTTCCACAGGAGAGGACCTACACTGCATGTGCTGCTGTGACCTGTGTCTAGAACCTACCATGGCCCGTGTGACAGGGGAAAGGGCCCCAGCCTTCACATCGGAGGAGTTGGAGAGACTGGTGGATGGGGTTCTACCCCAGTACGGACTGCTGTATGGGCCTCCAGACTAACAGGTAAGTACACTGTGGGCATGATGCATGTGGCATGAATGCATGGAGTGGTGTGTGTGGGGGCCTCGTGTAAGGGAGGTAGGTGGATGTCCTCTGGGTGGCGTACAGGTTGTGTGCTGGGCCATGTGTGTGTTAATGCTGATGGAAGCGGGTATAGTGGGCCAAATGTTTCACAGGCAGGACTGTTGGTCTAATGGTGTTTCCCTGTGTGTATTGCCTCTGCAGGTCAGCGCCCATCAAAAGAAGGGTATATGGCATGCCGTCGCCAAGAAGGTGCGGACCCTCGGGGTCTATGGCAGGCGGAGCACCCACTGTTGGAAACGGTGGGAGGACCTGAGACGCTGGGCACAGAAGACGGAGGAGGCCCAGCTGGGGATGGCCTCTCAATGAGGAAGGGGTGCCCGTCGAACTCTGACCCCCCGATGGCCCACATACTGGCGGTGGACTATCCAGAGCTAGATGGGCGCTTGAGAGCATCACAGTAGCCACAAGATGGTGAGTGCAATGCCTATCATTACAACTTACGGCTGGTGGGATGGTATCTGGGTGGGGGATGTGTGTCAGTGGGTGCCCCTAGGCCAGGCCTGACATTGCAGTGTAGGTCCTCATGTGCCTAGGGTTCTGAAGGGAGAATACTGCCTACCTAGCATGTAAGCATCCACTACTGGTCAGGGCTGCTTGGGTCCCAGGTGTGCTGCATTTGGTGGTGTATGCCCCTCCCCATGCCTTGGCCGCTAACTATTTCTCTGGTAGTGCTATGGCATATTCCGTAGGCCTGTTCCCTGGTTGTCAGGGTGCTGTGTACGCCAACGGTGGTGTTGTTGCAGCCACTGACCAAGTGTATCCTTTGCCTCTTCCCTCCCATTTTTGTTTCGTCATCCTGTCCTTATGTGCCTTAGCATCATCTGGTGGAGGAGCAGAGGCACCGGCAATGGAGGGAGCTGCATCCCACTGGACCCAGGAAGCAGAGTCCACTGACTCTGAGGGCACCAGTGGGACGGAGGGTGAGGGGAACACCATGGCGGAGACTGGAGGGGACAGTTCTGACACAAATACCTCCTCCAATACAAGCTCTCTGGTGGTGGTGGACACTTCTGTGACCACCCCAGCTACAGGTACATCAGCCACCCCCCGTACCAGCACTGCCCTCCCAGCAGCCCCTCATCAAATTGCACGTGCCTGCTCACTCAGGAGGGTGGGTATCTCCTACGCCCCAGGCACCTCAGGCCCTGCCCCAATTAGCTCTGCTGCCCTGAGTGAGGAGGCTATTGACCTCCTGAGATCCATCTCTGTAGGACAGTCAACCATTGTGAATGCCATCCAGGGGCTGGCAGCCCAGATGCAACAATCCGAAGCATTCCTGTAGGGCATTCACACTGGATTGGCAGTCCAACAGAGATCGATTCAGGCTCTGACCTCCTCTCTGATGGCAGCCATTGTCCCTGTTTCTACCCTCCCCCCCTCCAACTTCCGCTGCCCAGTCCCATTCTCCTCAACCCCAACCCATCCCAATCACACAGGCATACATGCATGCACACAAGACAACACACACGAGTGTCACAGGCAAACACAAGCACCACACTTCATACCACAGGCACTCACACAAACACCATCCAGTTGCAGACACACCAACATCCACTATTTCCACTGTCTCCCCCTCCTCCTCCTCCACCACCTTCCACCACCTTCCACCCAGTTCCGTACACACTCACACCTGCCTACACTACATCATCATCCACTACCAGCATCACCACACCAAGCAGAACGCACACCTCACTGGCAGACACCTCCACAACAGCCATGCGCACGTCCCCTGTGTCTTCTCCCACTGTGTTTGTCCCCCCTTCCGAAAGGACACAAACGCAAGCACTCAGACACCCAACAGCCATCCACCTCACTAGTAACACAAAAGGATGATGGACGGAGTGCTGACAATGCAAACACTCACCCCCAGTCACAGATCTGGGTTTAATCCATCGTTCTTTTGCTGACTATGCCACCCCAGTTCAGACCCAGCCATATGCAAATCAGTCTTGACCCTGTTCCTCATCCACCTCACAACAGCATACAGGTCATGCACCTGCACCTAGAAGCATCAGACAGACACCTCCAACAACCACTCCCTCATCCTCCAATCCCATTCCTTCTCCCTCTTCCCGTACCAATGTCCCTAAAAAACTGTTCTTTTCAACCATTGACCTCATCCCTACCCCTCCCCCGTCCTGCACGTATGGGCAGGGTAGGAAGAACCCAGCCAAGCACCTCAGCCACTCAGTCCACGGGCCCAGTCATCACCACACCCACTCGTGGTGGAAAGGGATCCAGGCCACATGCCCTGAAGGTGAAGGACCCTGCACCAGGCAGCCTCAAGGGAAAGGAGCCTGCCCCAGCAGGCAGGAGGACCAAGGAGCCTGCACCAGCAGGCAAGAAGGGAAAAAAGCCTGCCCCAGCTGCCAGGAAGACCAAGGAGCCTGCACCAACAGGCAAGAAGGGAAAGGAGACTGCCCCAGCTGCCAGGAAGACCAAGGAGCCTGCACCAGCAGGCAAAAAGGACAATGAGCCTGCCCCAGCTGCCAGGAAGACCAGGGAGCCTGCCCCAGCAGGCAGGAAGACCAAGGGGCCTGGGACAGGAACTGTGACTGAGCCCCCACCACCAACCATGGTTGTGCAGCCGTCTGAGGCTGCAGGGGATGGGCAGGAGCCTCCCCCCACCAGCAGCACCACCTCCACTGTGCAGCCGTCACCGCCGGCAGACGGTATGTAATCCTGCCTCCATGGGCTACTGTGCCGCCTGCCCCCTCCAAAACCAGTGGGGAAGACACCCACCTGAGAGACTGTGGCCTTCCACTCCCCAGGACCAAGCACAGGGCATGTTGCCCCCTCCAGAACCAGTGGGTATGACACCCACCTGAGAGACTGTGACCTTGCACTCCCCAGGACCAAGCACAGGGCATGTTGTACCCTCCAGAACCAGTGGGTAAGACATCCACATGCCCATCACTCCCCAGGATCAAGCACAGGGCATGTTGTCCCCTCTAGAACCAGTGGATATGACACCCACCTGAGAGACTGTGGCACATCACTCCCCAGGATCAAGCACAGGGCATGTTGCCCACTCCAGAACCAGTGGCCTTGTAACATCTCCCGGCTGAGGTGCCCCCGTCCCCCTGAGGTGCCTGCCTATTTACCAACTGATGCCCCTGCAGTGTTCTCTCAGTGTTGAAGAAGGTGACATGTGTGGCCCTGGACTTTGGCCTGTGGCCATGTGGCTACGAACATTGTGGACTGGGCTGTGTCCCTTTTTCTGTACATATGTATATATCTATTATCTTGCCTAACTTATTTATCATACTGTGTTGATCTCATTACATTTTGTGGAGCTCTGGGCGGCCTAATTATGGCTAATTATGGCTAAGCAATGAATCTCTGGCAGTAAAACTTCTCTCAGTTTGAATAGGAAAAGTAGTGGGAACAGCACAGAGCAGAAGCTGGCTTTGGTCTCTGCTGAAACAGCAATGTCCAGTGCTGGAATGGACATAATCAACCACAGTCTATCCACACCAACCAAGCCCTGATTCAACAGAAGACTGGAAGGGGAGCAGCCAGCAACACATGAGAGTATCAGTTGGCTCCAAAAATGTAACAGAGTAGCATTTCCCTCACCTTTATAGTATTACAAATGTCTAATCTGTGCTCCCCTATTGACACTTTTTCCTTTCAAAACAAGAAGCCTTGCAAACAAGCGCTGGCTACCACCTTTTTAGTTCAAGTGCACAAGCGCTTTGACCTGTTGTAAGTATTGTGGGCTGTTAACCACGCCCACCTCACGCCCATCACTTTCACTCATTTGTGGGCTTGCCTTTCAAAAATCCTTTATCATCATTGGTAAATGCTTTACGTTTGTCCCTTCTTAAGGCAGTTTTACTGTCTTGCAGACTGCCCCTGTAATGTGGATAATTGCATGATTGCCAATACGTTTGATTGCTAGCAAACTTCTTTTTCTTTTTGTGTCTCTCCTTCGTTCTCAAGCTCATGGCGGCAATGGCACTTTGAATCAGCTCGCATATGTCAACCATTTTACTTTTCATTTTCAATTTATGTAGCAGGAAAAGTCCAGTTAGGTATTTACAATGCTAATACCTCTAACTCAAGCAAACGCGAGACCCATTGTATTGCAAATGCTTGTTGTGATTTGGTAACAAGTTACTGGATCATAAAATGAGTTTAGAAACTCATAACAAATCACTAGTTGGGCGGTGCATGTTTAGGGCATCCCCTCAAAATAGCAATGCGTTAAGGTATATATCAATGTTTTGTGACCATAAATCCAGTTACAAAACACTGACATTTTACAGATATCTTAAAGGAGGTGTATGCAATGATCAGTCTTGCCTTGTGCCTATTATTGAGACCACGGACATTCCTTGTTACATTCTTAAGTATCAGGGTTCGGAGAAAACCATGGTATAATGATGATGTGCACACACGCAGGGACATCTTGTGTATTTGCTCACTGAAGGGCATGGGAGGGAAAGGGACAGGGAAATCAAACACAAATTGATTACAATCAACATCAACAAAACCATACGGCACCCTCCACCTCCCACTTTGACCCCTCATTCGGGCCAAATGCCAGTTAACCATACAAGACATCTTCCCATTTTAGTGAACAGCGATGCTAAATTGGGAATTATCCCTCGAGGTGCACCAGGGTGCCCAGCAGTCTCCCCAACCAAAAGTGGCTGAGTGGCCAAAGGGATAGGACATTAGAGCGACTGGTATCTTACAAGGAGAGCCCCAGCACATAGATATCAAGTGAGTGTACTCTGCTGCATGCTACAGTCTACTCTGCTGCATGCTACAGTCTAGTCATGGGAGTGCAGGTATCAGAACCCAGGGGGGCATCAACCCCAGGCCTAACACCAACATGTTGTCAGTTCACTGTTTCTAACTGAAACCCGGCTGCTAGAGGGCTCTACTCCTGATGTGATTATGTCTCTCCCTTCTAACTATTTAATCCTTCGCCTTGATAGATCACTGGGCAGAGGTGGTGGAATTGGAATTATTTATAAAAATTAAATTCAATGTTCCAATAACTCCCTCTCTATCTCGGATTGTGAGAGTTTAGCATTTTCACTGGCACTAGATGCCACGTTTACCTTCTCGGGTATTCTGATATATCGGCCCCACACACTGTAAAGGACATACTCTCGATTTAGTCTTCAGTAACCTTTCTAAAATTGTAGCAGGTTCCCCCCTTCCCCTAACTTGGACTGACCACTTCTTAATTACGCTGACTCTTTGGACTTCGGTCCCCTTAGTCCACCAGCTGCATGGCCACCTTACCATTCGTCAGTGGTCAAAACTAAATAAAAAAGATTAGGTAAATGCCCTTACCAACCTGCAGACTATTGCATTCCCTGACCTATCCTATACTGCAGACAAATTTGACAACTGGATTTCCCAATCCTTAGAGACTGTATTACCCACCAAGACCATAACTAAGACTCCTTGGTTTTCCCCACACCTGCTATGTCTAAAAAAGGAATGTAAGCGGATGGAGAGAAAATGGAGGAAATAATATGATCCTGGCTTAAAAAGAGCCTATAGAAGCCTAACGCGATCCTTCTACCTAGGAATTAAAGCGGCGCAGGCCTCTTACTGCGCTGGCAAGATTAAACAGTCCAGCGGTTCCCCTAAAGAGATCTTCTCTATCAGAGAAATGACTCAGCTTCCATCAGACATAACCTTGACAGATGGCTCTAAGAAATATAGCAATGAATTAACCTGCTTCTTCCTGGAAAAGATATCTGACATTCATGCTTCTTTTTCAGTCAAACAGTCTACTTTGGATCAGAAGGATAATGGGGTACCGTGCACAGATGGTTAAGCCCCCTGTGCACTACTCTCAATATTTCAGCCCATTAAGGAAGAGGAGGTATATGAATACCTCTGCTCCATTAAATTGGGCTCAACTTTAGATCCATCCCCTCCATCCACGTTGGCTTTGGGTTCGGAAGTTGTAACACCTGTCCTAACTAGGATTCCTAATAATTCCTCGTCCTCTGGTTGTCTCCCACATCATTGGAAACATGCTGTGGTCAAGCCTTTGTTGAAAAAAACAAATCTTGACCCTGCTTTACCTGAGAATTATAGACCTATTGCCCTTCTCCCTATTACATCTAAAATAATGGAGAAACACGTCAACTCTCAGGTGTCAGGCTTCTTGGAGAAGTATAACTCTCTTCATAATACCCAAATGGGTTTTAGACCTTTCCACAGCACCGAATCTGCTCTTTTAGCTGTTACTGAAGATACTAGACACCGCCTAGACACAGGTGGCTATGCAGCCATTATTCTTCTTGATCTGAGTGCAGCATTTGACACTGTGGACCATTAGATTCTGATAGGCAGAATCACTCAAATGGGATTTGAGGGCAAATGCCTTAAATGGCTGACATCTTTTCTCTCGCATAGGATGTTTCAAGTTTTGAATCGGTCACATTATTCAGATTCTTTCTCCTTGACATGTGGTGTTTGACAGGGCTCCTCTTTGAGCCCTAAGCTCTTTAATATTTATATGGTCTCGCTGGAAAAGACTGTGGAACCATATGGATTATCTCTTATCTCCTATGCAGATGATACTCAATTGTTTTTTTCCTTCTGCACCAAGAGTAACTCAGAATCGGCTGCCGTCTCTTCTTGTCTGTCGGACATTGCTGGTTGGATAATGGACAGTAAACTAAAATGAAATGATGGAAAAATAGAGGTGATGCTGGTAGGACACTCTTTGTCTTGCCAGACCTCCTTACTTGCGTCAGTAGGATTAAATACTCTTCCTCCATCAAAAGATACCATTAAAAGCTTAGGCTTCTGGTTGGAAACACAACTCACAATGGAATGCCATGCAAAGAAATTAGCTTCCTCTTGTTTCTGTGCACCATTTCTCCCTTTCTTAGCCAAAAGGCTTATTGTTCAGGCCTTAATTCTTTCGTGTCTTGATTATGGCAATGTCCTGTTTATGAGCTCCCCTAAATATGTCTTGAGGAGGCTGCAGGTAATACAGAATCCCGCTGCCCGTCTCCTGTTAGGGATTCCGAGACATATTTCAGTAAAATCCGCCTTGGCCTCCCTTCATTGGTTACCCATAGAACAGCGCATACACTTCAAGGCAGCCTGCGTTGTCCATTGAGCTCTTCATAATAGAGGTCCGGCTTTTCTTAAACAGATTATAACTCCCTACACTCCCCAACAACTGTTCAGATCCTCATCTGCATCTTTAATTAGTATACCTCGGTTTAAAAGATCGAGATGGGGAGGCAGATCCTTTGCTGTTAGGGCAGCCCAACTATGGAACTCTCTCCCGGTAGAAGTTCGATCAGTAGATTCTGAACTCCCCTTTCGGAAATCTTTGAAGACCTTCCTCTTTCCCTCATAGGGCCTCTCAGTTGTTGTCTGCTTTTCTGGTTCCGCATTAGCGCTGGGAAGCATCTTGGCAGCCAAGTCATAATTTTTGTCCATGATAACTTCCAGGATGCATTCCATCCGAAGCAGCTTCTCACCAGTAGCGGATTTCCCATCTTCCATCTTCGGCGTGCATTGTTCCAGGTGTCCTATGTGTTCTGCGTGCCGATTGACCCACTCCTTTAGGCAATCGAACCTGTCAGTTAACAGTTCGATTTTAGTATTGATGGAAGTTAGGCTATGTTTGAGGTCAAGGAACATAATAAAAAAGTTTATTTTCAGCCAAGGCTTTCTCAGCTGCAGCCTCAGCTCTCTCAGCTTCAATTTGGTTGGCTGCCTTCTCAGCTTCAGCCTGTTTGGCTTCTCTCTCTGCCCTTCTTTCCTCCTGTTGAGCTTCAATTTTTAACCTTGCCATTTGCAATTGGAATTCTCTCTCCTCTCTCCTTTCCTCTGCGGTCAGGCCCCGATCAGAGACACTGCTCCCTGGTTTAGCAGGGGGCACAATTGCAGTGGTAACTTCATCCACTGATGGTAAAAAATGCTCTGAGGGGCCATCCTCTGGACCCTCCTCCTCAACATTTTCATCAGAATGGGCTTCTGTCCAGGCCCTCAGCGCCATTTGGAATTCCGCCTTTCTGGAGTCTTTCTGGGTAGGTACTCCCATATCTCTGCAGAACCCCTTCAGCTGTTTAACAGCGTAGGTCTCCAGCATGGCCAGATCAAAATCTTCATCTCCTGCTTGAGACCCAGCCAGAGACATGTTGAATGAGGATTTTAGTTAACAAATTGTCAGGAAAAACTAAATTGCAGAAAAAGATAAAAAATCACGTTGACCTTCAACTGTGGGTAGGTAGTGAACACTTAGCTATTGTATGTCACTGCACAAATACAAGTCCTATCCTCAATGCTGATCACCAATGTTAGAAATGGGGTCTTTGGTTGGCAGTCAGGTTACCCCCTGTCAAAGCAAGGACCCTCACTCTAGTTAGGGTAAGTCACACACAATCCAAATTATCCTGTGCCCACCCTCTGGTAGCTTGGCACAGAGCAGTCAGGCTTAACTTAGAAGGCAATGTGTAAAGTATGTGTGCAATAAATCATGCAATAACACAGTATAGCACCACAAAAATACACCACACAGTGTTTAGAAAAATTTATAATATTTATCTGGTAAAATGCAGGTCAAAACGATTAAGATGCAATAAGTATATGTTGAGATATCACTGTGAAAGTGATATAAAGTGTCTTTAGTCTTTTAAAAGCAAATAAATGTCTCTTTCAAGCACAATGTACCTAGTTCGCGTTCAAAATCTCCGCAAAGAACCGCAGAGTAGGAGATGCATGGAAAACAAGGGGCCGAACACGGCGATGCGTCATTTAGTTTTCACACAGGGACGGCTGTGCGTCGATTTCTGGCGCTCGGTCGTGGATCCACTTCGGGTTGCGGGGTTTTCGGATGCCCTGGGGACGATGCATGTATTTCCAGTGCTGACAGAACGAAGTCACAGGGGCTGCGTCGATCCGGTGGGCGTTGTGTGGAAATTTCTACCGCACGGCATGCGCTGAGTAGATTCCTCTCTAGAAGTCGAGCTGTATCGTTCCAGCTCAGCTGTGCGTCGATCCAGTGGGCCATGCGTCGAATTTCCGGTCGCAACGCTGGCGCTGTTTCAATCTTCTCATTGCGAAGTCGGGCTTCGTCATTCCGGTTCGGCAAGCAATTAATTTTTCACTGCGGTGCAGGCTGGCATCGTTTTTGGCAGGCTGTACACCGATTTTCGCCGCACAAGGAGTCCAAATTGTAGAGATGAAGTCTTTTTGGGCCTGAGACTTCAGGGAACAGGAGGCAAGCTCTATCCAAGCCCCTGAAGAGCACTTCTCACCACAGCCAGAGAGCAGCAAGGCAACAGGGCAACAGCAAGGTAGCAGTCCTTCACAGAAAGCAGTCAGGTGAGTCCTTTGTGCAGCCAGGCAGGTCTTCTTGGCAGGATGCAGGTTCTGGATCAGGTTCTCTTCTCCATGAAGTGTCTGAGTTGGTAGGGGCAGAGGCCCTGTTTAAATACCCAAATGTGCCTTTGAAGTGGGGGAGACTTCAAAGAGTGGCTTAGAAGTGCACAAGGTCCCCTTTCAGTTCAATCCTGTCTGCCAGGGTCCCAGTAGGTGGTGTGGCAGTCCTTTGTGTGAGGGCAGGCTACAGTCCTTTGACATGTAAGTGTAAGGCCCTCCACCCTCACAGCCCAGGAAGACCCATTCAAAATGCAGATGTTTGTAAGTGAGGCCGGGTATCCTGAGTTTGGGGTGTGTCTGAGTGAATGCACAAGGGGGCTGTCAACTAAACCCACCAGACGTGGATTGTAAGGCACAGAAGGATTTAAGTGCAGAGAAATGCTTACTTTCTAGAAGTGGCATATAGTAATATTAAATCCAACTTCACCAGTCAGCAGGATTTTGTATCATCATTCTGGCCATATTAAATATGACCTTCCTACTCTTTTCAGATCAGCAGCTACCACCCAAACAATATATGAGGGCAGCCCCAAAGTTAGTCTATGAAGGGAGCCGGCCTCACAGCAGTGTAAAAACAAATTTAGGAGTTTTACACTACCAGGACATGTAAACTACATAGGTACATGTCCTGCCTTTTGCCTACACAGAACCCTGCCCTATAGGTTACCTAGGGCATTCTTTAGGGGTGACATATATGTAGAAAAAGGGGAGTTTTTAGGCGTGGCAAGTACTTTTAAATGCCAAGTCAAATTGGCAGTGAAACTGCACACACAGGACTTGTAATGGCAGGCCTGAGACAAGATTAAGGAGTTACTTAAGTGGGTGGCACAATCAGTGTTGCAGGCCCACTAGTAGCATTTAATCTACAGGCCCTCGGCACTTATAGTGTACTTTACTAGGGACTTATAAGTAAATTAAATGATCCAATTGGGTATGATCCAATGGTACCATGTTTAAAGGGAGAGAGCATATGCACTTTAGCACTGGTTAGCAGTGGTAAAGTGTGCAGAGTCTTAAAACCAGCAAAAACAGTATCTAAAAAGTTGAAGGAGGCAGGCAAAAAGTTCGGGGTTACCACCCTAAGGCTGTCAGGTCTAACATTTATCTAAACAAAACAAGACCAAAATGATAAAAATCCAACATACTCAAGTCAGAATATTAATTTTAAAAGCAGAAGAATCTTAAATCCTTGAGAAAACAGGCAAAACATTGTTGACGTTGAAAAGTACCAGGATAGCGTCAAAATAACACGCACGGGCGAGTGTGCGTCGAAAAAGGTAAGCAGTGCATCGATTTCTCACCCGCAAGCGAGACCGCGCGTCGTTTCTCCTTCTCCCGGGAGCGATGCGTCGATCCGGGCAGCACTTGGGTCCAGGCAGGCGTTCCGTCATTTTTCCACACCCAGCAAGGTTTGTGTCAAAAATCCATGTGCACGGTATGAGCAAAACTGCACAATGTGGGTTGCGACCTTATCAGCCTCCGTTAGCGGGTGTTGCGCATCGTTCTTCCAGCTACGTGTGTCGATTTTCCAACTGCGATGCCGGTGGAGCGTCGATTTCTGCCACGAAGCCGGCGGCACATTGTTTTTAAGCCGCGTCTCAGAAGGTGCGTCAATATTTTCCCCCGCACAGTGGTCTGTGCGTGGGTTTTCAGGTTTGGTCTGCCAGGTTCACCTGTCAAGACCCCAGGAACTGGATAGGGCACCACTTGGCAGGGCAGGAGTCTCAGCATAGAGTCCAGGTGCTGGCAGGGGAAGTCTTTGATGGCCCTGAGACTTCAAGAACAGGAGGCAAGCTCAGAACAAGCCCTAGGAGATTTCTTTAAAAGCAGGAACGCCAACAAACTCCAGTCTTTGTCCCCTTGCACAGGCAGAAGCAGCAACTGCAGGATAGTTCCACAAAGCACAGTCTCAGGCAGGGCATCACTTCTCAACTCTTCAGCTCTTCTCTAGGCAGAGGTTCCTCTTGATGTTCAGAAGTGATCTAAAGTCTGTGGTTTTGGGTGCCCTTCATATACCTATTTCGGCCTTTGAAGTAGACATACTTCAAAGGAAAGTCTCTCTTGTTTGTGAAATCTTGCCGTGGCCAGGCCCTAGACACATACCAGGGGGTTGGAGACTGCACTGTGTGAGGGCAGGCACAGCCCTTTCAGGTGTAAGTGACCACTCATCCCCTCCCTCCTAGCACAGATGGCTCATCAGGATATGCAGGCTACACCCCAGCTCCCTTTGTGTCACTGTCTAGAGAGAGGTGCAAACAGCCCAACTGTCAAATTGACCCAGACAGGGAATCCACAAACAGGCAGAGTCACAGAATGGTTTAAGCAAGAAAATGCCCACTTTCTAAAAGTGGCATTTTCAAACACACAATCTCAAAACCAACTTTACTAAAAGATGTATTTTTAAATTGTGAGCTCAGAGACCCCAAACTCCACATGTCTATCTGCTCCCAAAGGAAATCCACGCTTTAATCATTTTTAAAGGTAGCCCCCATGTTAACCTATGAGAGAGATAGGCCTTGAAACAGTGAAAACCCAATTTGGCAGTATTTCACTGTCAGGACATATAAAACAGATAGTATATGTCCTACCTTAAACATACACAGCACCCTACCTATGGGGCTACCCAGGGCCTACCTTAGGGGTGTCTGTAAGAAAAGGGAAGGTTAAGGCCTGGCAAGTGGGTACACTCGCCCAGTTGAATTGGCAGTTTAAAACTGCACACACAGACACTGCAGTGGCAGGTCTGAGCCATGATTACACAGCTACTAATGTTTGTGGCACAACCAGTGCTGCAGGCCCACTAGTAGCATTTGAATTACAGGCCCTGGGCACCTCTAGTGCACTGTACTAGGGGCTTACCAGTAAATCAAATATGCCAATCAAGGAAAACCAATTACATACACATTTTATACAGGAGCACTTGCACTTTAGCACTGGATAGCAGTGGTAAAGTGCCCAGAGTAACAAAAACAGTAAAAACAGAGTCCAGCACACATCAACAACCTGGGAAACAGAGGCAAAACTTTAGGGGAGACCATGCCAAGGATGAAAAGTCTAACCTGTGTCCCCTCCAGCTAAAAGAGGGGAGAAACTACCCAACCTCATGGGAGTTCTCATCATTGAGGTGGAAGAATCTGGATAGACCATCAGTATTGGTGTGTTCTGAACCAGGGAGGTGTTCCACCTTAAGTCCATCCCCTGTAGGGAAAGGGACCACCTCAACAGTTTTGGATTCTCACCCCTCAGCTGCATTAACCATCTGAGGGGCCTGTGGGCGGTCTGAGCCCGGAAGTGAGTTCCAAACAAGTAAGGTCTTAGCTTCTTCCGCGCCCAGACCACAGCAAAAGCTTCACGTTCTATGGCACTCCAACGACGTTCCCTGGGAAGTAACCTCCTGCTAATGAAGGTTACAGATTGATCTAGGCCCACTTCATTAAGCTGTGAGAGTACTGCTCCAATACCATGCTCTGAGGCGTCTGTTTGCATTACAAACTCCGTGGAGTAGTCAGGTGCCTTCTGCACACGGCAGCCTTCAGGGCATCAAAACCCATCTGGCAAGACTCAGTCCAGATCACCTTTCTGGGCTGCTTCTTGGAGGTCAACTCAGTCAAGGGAGCAACAATTGTGCCATACCCCTTGACAAACCTCCTATAGTTTCCTGTGAGACCCAAAAAAGCTCTCACTTCAATATGGGTCTTGGGAGGCTCCCAAGCCAGAATGGTATCAATCTTTGACTGTAGGGGTGCCACCTGGCCACTCCCCACCTGGTGTCCCAAGTACACCACAGAACCCTGCCCTATTTGGCACTTGCTTGCCTTAATAGTCAGTCCTGCCTTTTGCAGGGCCTCCAGCACTTTACAGAGGTGTTGCAAGTGTTCCTCCCATGTGGAACTGAAGATAGCAATGTCATCCAGGTAGGCGGCACTGAACTCATCCAGCCCAGCCAACACTTGGTTGACCAGCCTCTGAAAGGTGGCAGGGGCATTTTTCATCCCATATGGCATCACCTTAAACTGAAAGTGCCCATCTGGGGTAGAAAATGCAGACCTCTCTTTGGCCCCCTCAGTCAAGGCAATCTGCCAATACCCAGACGTTAAATCATGCGTGCTGAGGTACTTGGCAGCTCCCAACCGATCTATGAGCTCATAAGCTCGGGGGATGGGGTGCACGTCAGTTTTAGTGACCGCATTCAGACTCCGGTAGTCCACGCAAAACTGGAGTTCTGGGGTGGCACCAGGAGCAGCAGCCTTTGGGACCAAAACCACAGGGCTTGCTCAAGGACTGCTGGAATGCTCAATAACCCCTAGGATTAACATCTTAGATACCTCATCCTTGATGCTAGCCCTGACATTGTCATTTATCCTATAAACCTTTTGTTTAATGGTTGTACTGTCCCCAGTGTCCACATCATGTGTGCACAAGTGTGTGACCCCTGGGATCAAGGAAAACAGTGAGGTGAACTGTCACAACACCTGGCGACAGTCCCACTGCTGCTCTGCAGTCAGGGAGGGGGAGAGGTTCACTCCCTCCCCATCTTTTTCTCCTGTAGACAGGAGGTCAGGAAGAGGCTCACTCTCCTCCTCTACCCCGTCATCTGTCGCTAGGAGCATGGACAACAAAGTGTGGCTTGAGCCGGTTAACATGCAGGACCCTTAAAGGGTTCCTGGGAGTCTGCAAGTTCACCAGGTAGGTGACTTCACTTTTGCACTCCACCACCTCAAATGGCCCATTTCTCGTGTCCTGGAACCCCCTGGGCTCCACTGGTGCCATCACCCACACTTTTTGTCCAGGTTGAAACTCGACCAGAGTGGCATTCTGGTCATACCAGCATTTCATGTCCTCCTGGCTTGCTTCTAGATTCTCCTGTGCGAGACTCCTGAAATGGGCAGTCTGGTTTCTCAGAGCCAGCATGTAACTAAATACATCCTGGGGGTGTTTACTAAGCGCTTTTTCCAAAGCCTCCTTGACCAGACTTAAAGGTCCCCTCACAAGGTGGCCATAGATAAGCTCAAAGGGACTAAACCCAAGTGTTTTTTGAGGCACCTCCCTGTAAGTGAACAGAAGGCATGGCAAGAGGACGTCCCACTTCCGCATCCAGGGCTCTGACAGGCCCATAATCATGCCTTTCAAGGTGCGGTTGAATCTCTCAACCAGACCATTGCTTTGGGGTGGTAAGGTGTGGTGAACTTGTAGGTTACCCCACACACGTTCCACAGAGACTTCATATATTTTGATATGAAGTTGGTATCCCTATCGGACACCACTTCCTTGGGAAATCCCATGCGGGTGAAAACTCCCATCAAGGCACGGCCCAAAACAGGGGCAGTGATTGATCTTAAAGGAATGGCTTCTGGATACCGAGTTGCATGGTCCACCAAGACCAGGATAAGCCTGTTGCCTATGACTGTCTTGGGATCCAGAGGCCCCACAATGTCAATGCCAACCCTTTCAAAGGGGATACTGACAACAGGAAAAAGTTGGAGGGGAGCCTTACATTTCCCCCCACTCTTGCCACTTGCCTGACAAGTTGGTCAAGACCTACAATGAGCATCAGAGTGCCTGCGCATTTGGGGCCAATAGAAGTGTGTGACAAGCCACTCAAAGGGCTTGTTTTGCCTCAAATGGCCAGCTAAAGGCACATCATGAGCCAGACCCAGTAGGAAGGCTCTGAAGCACTGGGGTACCACCAGCACACAGGCTGACCCAGGCTCAGGAATCTTAGGCTCACTATATAGGAGGCCATCCTCCCAGGAAATCAAATGTGATCCAGGCTCCTTGCCAGACGCCTGGTCTGCAGCCTGCTGCCACAAACCCTCCAGAGTAGAGCATGACTTCTGTGCCTCACAGAATTCTTCCCTGGTGGGCCCCCCTTCCTTCTGCCACTTTGACAACTCAGGGACCTCAACCAGTTCAGCCACCTGTTCCCCTGTAGGCTCCAGGGCCTCCCCCTCAGGGTCAGCCTCCTCCTGGACCTTGGGAACTTCTGGGGCCAGTGTCCCGCATCCCTTGCCCTTCCTCCGTCTGGCAGACACCTGTGCCACTCTTTCATTCTCCAGGGTCTCCTGATCACCCTGACGGGCTGCCATAGACCTGGTGGATACGCATACCCACTCAGGCAGACCCAACATCTCCAAGTGGAACCTGTGTTCCACCTTCTTCCAAGGGGAATCCTCCAGGTCATTGCCAAGCAAACAATCAACAGGCATGGTTGGACTCACAGTTACCTTCAAGGAACCTGTGACCCCACCTCATTCAGAGGAACATGAGCCACTCTGCACAGGCGCTCTGAGTTGCCTACCGCAACTACTTGGTGAAGTACCTGGGGATCTATCTGCTCTTCAGACACCATGTGACTCCTCACTGTAGTCCCACTGGCTCCTGTGTCTCTCAGAGCCTCCAACCTCTGTCCATTGATGGTCACCCACTGCCTGTACTTTTTAGTGTTCTCAGACACTAGGGTTCTCTGAACCATCTCACTGATCCCTAGTGAAACAAAGGTCATCTCAGCTGGCTCCCACCCACCTGGAACCAACTCCTCCCCAAGCACTACACTAGCCAAACCCTGGGACTGTGCACCAGTGGGTTCCGGTGTACTCTTGGGGCATTTGGGGCCCCCCTCATACGACCCACCTGGTCACATGCATGGCACTTAAGTGGGGACCCCCTGCCACAGGTTTCCCTTTGGAGAACCATGGCTGCTTCTCCCTGGGGGCTGGGAATCCTTACCCTGGGAATCAGATTGGGGCCCTTTAGAGAACTCCCCCTGTTTACCCTTACCCCCCCCCTTCTTCTGAGAGGGACCCTGCCCACCCTTGGCGTGGTCTCCCCCACACCTCTATTGGACCCTGGTACTCTCCCAGCGGTCCGCTTCCTGTGCAAGTGCTCCCAAGCAATCAGATTGTGAAGCCCCTCATACATTGTCACCTTACTGCCCTTCACCCAACCATCCAGTGTCCTGCAGAATGAATCAACATATTCCAACCATGTTTGAGATTCCTTCTTCATATAGGACCTAAACTTGTCCTTGTACTGATCAGGGGTGAGACCACACCTAGTGATCAGGGCGTCCTTCATGATAGGGTAAGTGAGCCCCTGGAGATCCCCTAAAGATGTCAGAGTATCTCTTCCCTCTACCTCAAAGTGCTTCCACAGACCCGCCCCCCAATGAGCTTCAAGGACCAGATTCATATGCAGAGCAGACTCATACCCCTTAAACCACAGCAGTTTGTCATCCTCCCTCTTGTAGTCCTTCACAAGGTCCTTAGGAATGTGTACCCTCCTCTGAGGCTGCACTGTGATGTTGCTGCCACCATCCCTACTAGACTGGCTCCTCTGATCCAGCTGCCTCACGCTGAGCTCATGAGCCAACAATAACTTTTTCTCCTCCATGGCCATCCTCATTTTCTCCAACTCCAACTGGTGAGCCTTGTTTGCCTGTCTGTCCTACAACTCCTCAGGCGTCAGACCCTTAGATAAGACACTGCTACCTGTCCTGGAGATCCTACCCCCAGACAGAACAGGCCCACCCACAATACCATTGTAAATACTCTGCACCTCCTGCTCACCCTCATACTCATCTCCTGCATGCACCTCAGGTTCCTTGGCTGCCAGGCCCTCAGTGCCTTTTGCAGCTCCTCCTTCCTGGTGGAGCTCTTAATGGGGTAGGCAAGATCCTTACAGAACTGTTTCAATTGGGCCACTGTGTGACTCTCCAGTTTTCCTAAATCAAAAGCAGCTCCAGCTGATGCAGCTCCAGACTGAGGCATGATGGAGAGTTAAAAGTGCAAAGTTCCAAAGGCAGAAAACAAGTTCCCAATGAAATTCAAAAGTCAATCAAGGATTACCACAAAATGGAAGTAGGGAAAAATCCAAAAAAGAGAAAAAGCAAACACAAGCAGTATGTGGTCATGTAGTGGTCGTCACCGAAAACAGTAGTGTACACTTAATCACTGTATGTCAAGTACAAATACAAGTCCAATCCCAACCGCTGATCACCAATGTTAGAAATTGGGTCTTTGGTTGGCGGTCAGGTTACCCCCTGTCCAAGCAAGGACTCTCACTCTTGTCAGGGTAAAGGAGAATCACCCTCAGCTAACCCCCACTCACCCCCTTGGTAGCTTGGCACAAGCAGGCAGGCTTAACTTCAGAGTGCAAGGTGTAAAGTATTTGTACCAACACACACAGTAACTCAATGAAAACACTACAAAATGACACAACACAGGTTTAGAAAATTGGGAATATTTATCTAAACAAAACAAGACCAAAACTACAAAAATCGAACATACACAAGTCATTATCATTTTAAAAGCAAAAGAGTCTTAAATCCTTGAGAAAACAGTCAAAACACTGTTAGCGTTGAAAAGTACCTGGGTAGCGTCAAAATAACACGCACGGGCGAGTGTGCATCGAAAAAGGTAAGCAGTGCGTTGATTTCTCAACCGCAAGCAAGACCGTGTGTCGTTTCTCCTTCTATAGTCCGGTCGGCGTGCGTAGTTTTTTCTCCCCGCAGGGAAGTGAAGCGTCAATCCAGGCAGCACGTTTTTCCGCACCCAGCAAGGTTTGCGTCTAAAATCCTGCCGCACGGTATCAGCAAAACCGCGCATGTGGGTTGCGACGTTATCAGCCTCCGTCAGCGGTTGTTGCGTGTTGTTCTTCCAGCTACGTGTGTCGATTTTCCAGCCGCGATACCGGTGGATTGTTGATTTCTGCCGCAAAGCCGGGGGCGCTTCCTTTTTCAGCTGCATCTCGGAAGGTGCATCGATATTTTCCCTGCACGGCGGTCATTGCGTGAATTTTCAGGCATGGTCTGCCAGCTTCACCTGTCAAGGCCCCAGGAACTAGATAGGGCACCACTTGGCAGGGCAGTAGTCTCAGCAGTGAGTCCAGGTGATGGCAGGGGAAGTCTTTGATGGCCCTGATACTTCAACAACAGGAGGCAAGCTCAGGACAAGCTCTTGGAGATTTCTTCACAAGCAGGAGTGCCAATAAAGTCCAGTCTTTGTCCCCTCGCACAGGCAGAAGCAGCAACTGCAGGATAGCTCCACAAAGCACAGTCTCAGGCAGGGCAGCACTTCTCCTCAGCTGTTCAGCTCTTTTCCAGACAGAGGTTTCTCTTGATGTTCAGAAGTGATCTAAAGTCTGTGGTTTTGGGTGCCCTTCTTATACCCATTGTAGCCTTTGAAGTAGGCTTATTTCAAAGGAAAGTCTCTCTTGTTTGTGAAATCCTGCCTTTCTCAGGCCAGGCCTCAGACACACATCAGGGGGTTGAAGACTGCATTGTGTGAGGGCAGGCACAGCCCTTTCAAGTGTAAGTGACCACTCCTCCCCTCCCTCCTAGCACAGATGGCTCATCAGGGTATGTAGGCTACACCCCATCTCCCTTTGTGTCACTGTCTAGAGTGAGGTGCAAACAGCCCAACTCTCAATCTGACCCAGACTGGGAATCCACAAACAGGCAGAGTCACAGTATGGTTTAAGCAAGAAAATGCCCACTTTCTAAAAGTGACATTTTCAAACACACAATCTCAAAACCAACTTTACCAAAAGATGTATTTTTAAATTGTGAGCTCAGAGACCCCAAACTCCACATGTCTATCTGCTCCCAAAGGAAATCCACACTTTAATCCTTTTTAAAGGTAGCCCCCATGTTAACCTATGAGAGAGATAGGCCTTGCAACAGTGAAAAATGAATTTGGCAGTATTTCACTGTCAGGACTTGGCAGTTTAAAACTGCATACACAGACACTGCAGTGGCAGGTCTGAGTCATGTTTACAGAGCTACTAATGTGGGTGGCACAACCAGTGCTGCAGGCCCACTAGAAGCATTTGAATTACAGGCCCTGGGCACTTCTAGTGCACTGTACTAGGATCTACTTACCAGTAAATCAAATATGCCAATCATGGAAAGCCAATTACATGCACATTTTATACATGAGCAATTGCACATTAGCACTGGATAGCAGTGGTAAAGGGCCCAGAGTAACAAAAACAGCAAAAACAGAGTTTAGCACACATCAACAACCTGGAAAACAGAGGCAAAAAGTTTGGGGGGAGCACGCCAAAGATGAAAAGTCTAACACCCACTTTTTGGCCTGTTTGTCAGTGTGTTTGACTGTTTTAACTGGGATCCTGCTAACCAGGACCCCAGTGGCTATGCTCTTTCCTCTAAATTTGGTTGCTGGTAACGTTTTCTCCCCACAATTGGCATACTGGTCCCCCCATGTAAGTCCCTAGTATATGGTGCCTAGGTACCCAGGGCTTTGGGGTTCCAGGGGATCCATATGGGCTGCAGCAGTTATTCTGCCACCCATAGGGAGCCCATGAAAAGGGTTCTGCAGGCCTGCCATTGCAGCTTGCGTGAAACTGGTGCAGGCACCCATTTTCAGTACCGGTCACTACACCAAGCCACTATAAGTCACCCCTATGGTAGGCCCTCTCAGCACAGAGAGCAGAGTGCTGGTACCTGTGTGTGAGTTCACCCCTGCACTAGCAGAGGTGCCCCCACAAACTCCAGATCCATTTTCCTGGACTTTGTGAGTATGGGGATGCCCTTTTATGCATGTACTGGACATAGGTCACTACCTATGTTCAGCTACATAATGGTAACCCCGAACCAGGGCATGTTTGATATCAAATATGTCAGAATCATACCCCAATACTGTTGAAAGTATTGGAAGTATGATTCCATGCACTCTGTGGGCTCCTGAGAGGTTTTGGAAAATCCGGTGTTTTACTCCTGCATTCCTGGTCGCTGGTGGGTACTGTGTTACTGACCTCTGTGGTTTTCTAGTACTCCCAGCTCCCCTCTACACATTTTACTTGCCTAGGTGGGGGTACCTTGTACGCATTCCATTTTTTAGTATATGGGTTGTGCTCCCCCTAGGGTCACTATTGGTTATTGCTATTTGCACTGTTTTCTAGCCTTTTCAATGCCTATTTCTAATTGATAGTTGCTTACTTACATCCTAAGGGTGGGTTACCTGTCTAGTATTTCGTGGTGATTTGTTCCAAATTGTACCTTTATTTTTGTACTACTTGGTGTTTTCTTTCATGTGTGTGAGTGCTGTGTGACTACAGTGGTATTGCATGAGCTTTACATGTCTGCTAGATAAGCCATGGCTGCTCATCCACAGCTACCTCTAGAGAGTCTGGCTTCTAGACACTGCCTACACTTCACTAAGAGGGGATACCTGGACCTGGTATAGGATGTAAGTACCATAGGTACCCACCAGGCCAGCTTACTACAAGGTGTGCCAAAAATCAATGCATCCTTCGACTTTTTGAGGGACACTGACGCATCTACAGACACATCGACCCCTGCATCATGTGTTTGCAACCAGGATCAAAGTACTCTGTTCCCTGGGCCTGCATGGCTCCTGTACCCGGCCTGCGCTCAATTGAGGTTGGCTTGAACTGTTGACTTTACCCCGGTCCAGCATGACCTTAAGTAACCCCTAGTAAGTGCTATTTACTTCTAAGCGCTAGAACTCTTCTTAATCTTTAAAAATTCAGAACTCGACTTGTACTTTTTGATTATTATTTTTTTATAAAATCATAATCAATTTTTCTAACCTGGTGTGGAGTCTTTTTGTGGTTGTGTTACTGTGTGAGTGTGTTGCACAAATACTTTGCACATTGCCTCTTTGGGTAAGCCTGACTGCTCTGTGCCAAGCCACCAGAGGGTAAGCACAAGCTATCCTTTAATTTGTATCTGACTTGTCCATGTTGCGCTTTGGGACGTTTCCTGTCATAGGCAATAGACCTACCTACACAAGTGAGGTATTATTTCTATCAGGAGACTGGGGGGAATGCTAGGTGGTAGGATGTTTGCTAGGTTCCCACAGATTACAGAACTTTCCATCTCAGAAATGTGAAGAAAATTTGTTTTTTGTCAAAGTTTGAGGTTTGCAAGGGATTCTGGGTAAAATAAATTTGGTGGTGTGTTAGAAATATGGTCTCTATTTGGCAAAGGCATGCAACCTATGCAAGTAGGGACCACAATGCTAGTCAGGGTAAGTCAGTTACACTCCCTAAATTTACCTCTGCTTACCCTCTGGTAGCTTGGCACAGAACAGTCAGGCTTAACTTAAGAAGCATGTGTAGAGTATTTGTGCAACACTTTAAATACAGTAACTCAATGAAAACACACAAAAAACACTGCATAGTGGTTTAGAAAAATAGAGAATATTTATCTGAGTAAAACAAGACCAAAACGACAATAAACCAATCAGTACAAGTCAAGATATACATTTTTAAAAGAATAAATGTGAAAATAGTGATCGACGTCACTAGTGGTCAAAAGGTTACTTGAGGTCGCAAGAGACCAGTGCAAATCCAAAGTTCAGGCCAACCACGATGCAGGGTAGGCCGGCTATGGGACCCAGACAGACACCCGCTAACAAAATACCTTGGATAGAACTTTGGTTGATGTCCAGAATCCACTGCGTTGCAGTTGAGCTGTGCAAATGGGGGCCTTGCATCATCGTCAAGCCCTATTGAAGTCAATGCAATGCGTCATCGTCAAGTCTCACCGAGCGTCATTGTTGAGCCACGTAAGCTGTGGATTTGATGACGAACAGTCTCTGCATGGCTTATCTATTTAGTTATGATAATAGTAAGGTGATTCATCCCTAAGGTCGATGGACCTTTTGACTACTAGGACATGGAAAACTCAAACGGACATGTCCTATCTTTTAATTACACAACACCCTGCCCTACAGGCTACCTAGGGCCTACTTTAGGGGTGGCATATATGTAATAAAAGGGGAGTTTACGGCTTGGCAAAGGGTTTTAAATGTCAAGTCGACATGGCAATGGCACAATGCCTTCAGGCTGCAATAGCAGGCCTGGGACAAGTTTGAAGGTGCTACTTAAGTGTGTGGCGTAACAAGTGCTGAAGGCCCACTGCTAGCATTTACAGGCTCTGGGTATATGGTATTCCACTCTACAAGGGATTTATCTGTAAATGAAGTATGTAAACCAGGTTTTTGCCAATCAAACCATTTTTTAGGGTGAGAACACAAGCACTTTAGCACTGGTTAGCAGTGATAAAGTACAAAGAGTCCTAAGGTGAACAAGCAGAAATCTAGCAAAAGGTTGTAGGAGGAAGGCCAAACGTTTGGGAGTGGCCCTTTACAGAGGGCCATTTCCAACAGACAACAATATTATTGTGGCCTATATATTGAGAACCAAAATATAGTGAAGATTAGAATCTATCGGTAACTATATACATTTACTATTCTTAATTCCACATCCACGAACCTTGAAAAATATAAATCGCTTCAAGGTATATATATATATATATATATATATATATATATATATATATATATATATATTGTGAGAAAACAGGGCTGATTGCAGAGGCCCCCTAACCTTTTGCCCCCATTTTCCACTTTTTGCTGGTGTTTTCCTGACTCTGATGGTGCCCTGGGTACTGCTAACCAGTCCCAGGGCCTGTGCTCTGTGTAAAATGGATATGCAAATTAGGCTAATTATAACTGGCTAAGTTAACCTACCTATAAGTCCAGAGTATATGGTAGGGCATGTAGGTTTAGGGACCAAAGCATAGGTGGTGCACCCATAGGTGCACTGCTGAGGTGCCCAGTGTCATTTTAAAGGCAGGCCTGCTTTGCTGGCTGCTTTTAAATTAAAATTATATGCAAATTCGACTTTGGAATTAAAAGTAGTTCCAAAGTCTTAAACTACCTTATTTTTACATATAAGTCATCCCTAAGGTGTGCCCTATGTGTCCCTAGGGCTGGGTGCCATGTAACTATAAGCAGGGACTTTATAAAAATAGTTTTATAAGCCCTGGTGAGGTAAAAACAGCCAAATTCGTTTTTCCCTCATTGTAGTAAATGGCCTTCATAGGCTAGAATGGGGAGACTTTATTTTAATTTTTAAAGTCTCCTTAAATGATGCATACCAAGAGTTTGGTATCAAATTCATTGTTGTAAAAAATCCCACAACTTCCAGTTGTTGGATTTAATATAACTTGTTCAGGTAAAGAGTTTTAAACTTTACCTAAAAAGTTGCCAATTTCAGCCCTGCATTGTTTTTGCTGCTGTGCTCTGATTGGCCAGCCTTTAGCAGCTTAGCCAAGCTGCCTTGATGAGGTGTGAAGTGGCCTGGCTTCACACAAAGGAATGTGCCTGTGGAAAGGAATCTCCCCTCAGCAGATGGTGAGGCAGGAAGGGGGAGGGCTGCCAAACTGGTCTTCAAAGGCAGAGAAGGACATTTGGAGCAACCAGCAACACCCCCACATCCTGCAACCCCAGACAACTAGGTGCCCCTTGATTAGATTAGGAGAGGGCAAGAGAGGGGTGTGTTTATGATTTTTAGCCATACCACTGGGTGGGCTCAGCCAGATGTAACCTCCAAAAATCAGATTCAGCCATGTTGGATTTTTAGAGAATGTTGCCTCCTGGGATTGATTTTTGCCACACTTCCCAGGAAGTGGTCATTGCAGGGGGAAGGACCCTGCACCTGATTGGAGAACCAGGACCCCCCTGCTTTTCACCCAGGAGCAAGGATAAAACTGGCAGACCTGCACCCACACCTCAGTTCCCTACCACATCCAAGAAGGAAGAACGACAGAAGAAGAAGGACTGGCCTGCTGGACCCCTGGCCTGCACCTGGAACCTGCACTCAGAAGGACTGCACCAGCTGCACACTTGGGCTTCACCACAAGAAGGACTTTGCCTGGCTTCAACTGGTTCAAGGAGGAACTCCCTGTTTGCTACAGGTGAAAAATTGCTAACCAGAGTCCCCTGCACCAACTCCTGAAGAAAGCGACCAGCTGACCACTGTCCAGTGGCCAAAAAGGAGTTTGTGCCAGGTGCATTCTGGGAGTTGTAGTCTGCACCCCCCCCCCCCAGGGACCATCTCTGAACTTCTAGACCCTTGGGGTGAGCTGTGGACCCCAAAATAACCTTAAAAGGACATCTGGGAGAAGCCCCAGAAGTTTGGAGAAGTTTGGAGAATTTTTGTAAAAAAGCTCCATAGAGGGACCGACCCGCCGCAGCAACTCTAGCCGGCTTGCCTCAACCGCGACCAGGCCTGATTTGCTGGTTCGTCCCGGTAAAGAAAAATCTCTGAAAAAGAGACTAAGGCCCTCATTCTGACCTTGGCGGGCGGCGGAGGCCGCCCGCCAAAGTCCCGCCGTCAGGTTACCGTTCCGCGGTCGAAAGACCTCGGCGGTAATTCTGACTTTCCCGCTGGGCTGGCGGGCGGTCGCCTTCAGACCGCCAGCCAGCCCAGCGGGAAAGAGGCTTCCACGATGAAGCCGGCTCGGAATCGAGCCGGCGGAGTGGAAGCTGTGCGACGGGTGCAGTTGCACCCGTCGCGTATTTCACTGTCTGCGCAGCAGACAGTGAAATACATGTAGGGGCCCTCTTACGGGGGCCCCTGCAATGCCCATGCCAGTGGCATGGGCACTGCAGGGGCCCCCAGGGGCCCCGCGACCCCCCCTACCGCCATCCGGATCTCGGCGGTCCGACCGCCGGGATCTGGATGGCGGTAGGGGGGGTCGGAATCCCCGCGGCGGTGCAGCCTTCAGCCTTCAGACCGCCAGCCAGCCCAGCGGGAAAGAGGCTTCCACGATGAAGCCGGCTCGGAATCGAGCCGGCGGAGTGGAAGCTGTGCGACGGGTGCAGTTGCACCCGTCGCGTATTTCACTGTCTGCGCAGCAGACAGTGAAATACATGTAGGGGCCCTCTTACGGGGGCCCCTGCAATGCCCATGCCAGTGGCATGGGCACTGCAGGGGCCCCCAGGGGCCCCGCGACCCCCCCCTACCGCCATCCGGATCTCGGCGGTCCGACCGCCGGGATCTGGATGGCGGTAGGGGGGGTTGGAATCCCCGCGGCGGTGCAGCAAGCTGCGCCGCCGCAGAGGATTCAATGGGGCCGCGGTACACTGGCGGGACCCCGCCAGTGGTGCCGGTCCGACCGCGGCTTTACCGCCGCGGTCGGAATCCCCATTGGAGCACCGCCGGCCTGTCGGCGGTGCTCCCGCGGTCCTCCGCCCTGGCGGTCAAAGACCGCCAGGGTCAGAATGACCACCTAAGTCCGAAGGTAAAAAGTTGACCGGGACCTCCCAGCCAGCACATCCGAGGAGGGCTCCATGGACGTCGGATCAAGATCCAGGTTTACCCCGGTCGAAGGATTTTCACCTCGAAAAAACGACTAAGTCCGAAGGTAAAAATCTCCACCGAGGATTCCAGCATCGCGTATCCGGAGAAGGGCTCCAGGAGGTCGGATTGGACTGGCAGGTTCGTCCCGCTGAAGAAAATCTTAGAAAAAGAGACTAAGGGGGTCATTCCGCCAGGGCCGGGGACCGCGGAAGCACCGCCAACAGGCTGGCGGTGCTTCCTGGGCCATTCTGACCGCGGCGGTAAAGCCGCGGTCAGAAAAGGGCAACCGGCGGTTTCCCGCCGGTTTACCCCTGGCCCAGGGAATCCCCCGCGCCGCCATGGGGATTCCGACCCCCTTCCCGCCATCCTGTTCCTGGCAATAACAGGATGGCGGGAACGGGTGTCGTGGGGCCCCTGGGGGCCCCTGCACTGCCCATGCCACTGACATGGGCAGTGCATGGGCCCCCTAACAGGGCCCCATAAAGATTTTCAGTGCCTGCTTTGCAGACACTGAAAATCGCGACGGGTGCCACTGCACCCGTCGCACCCCTACAACTCCGCCGGCTCAATTCGGAGCCGGCTTCATTGTTGAAGGGGGTTTCCCTCTGGCCCGGCGGGCGGCCTTCTGGCGGTCGCCCGCCGGCCCAGCGGGAAAGCCAGAATGGCCGCCGCGGTCTGTTGACCGCGGTGCGGTCATTCGGCGGTTCCCTCCAGGCGGGCGGCTCCCGCCGCCCGCCAGGGTCAGAATGACCCCCTAAGTGTGAAGGTAAACTTTTAATCGAGGCCTCCCGTGGCCTGTAGCCGAGCAGGGCTCCATCGCGGTCGGCCTGAAACTTTGACTTTGCCCCGGTCGAGGTGCAACCAGATGACCCGATTGGCGCTTTTTGTTTCTAGGCGCTAAAAAATAATAATTCTTTAAAAATTCATATCTCCGGTTCCCCTTATCCGATTTTATTCGTTTTGGGGTCATTTTAAAGATAAAAATATAATCTATTTTTATAAATTGGTTTTGGATTTTTAAACTGTTTCCTGTGTTTTATTTAATTACTGTTTTATGATATTTGAATGCTTTACACTCTGTCTCCTAAGTTAAGCCTTGACGCTCGTTGCCAAGCTACCAAGGGTGAGCTGGGTTTAATTTACTGAGACCTAACTGGACCTTAGTGGAGGTTAGTGGCCTATTGCTAAGGGTAGGTACCTACCTGCCCTTACCAATAACCCATTTTCCAACATTTTTGGTGAGCAGTGGTGGGATCCTGTACTTGTGTTCAGTATCGCGTTACAGTTTTAAGTAAAACAAATAAAAAATCCTTTAAATTGTCCTAGTGCAAAAATTGTTTTTAATTTTTAATTTGGATTAATTTCAATTATTGAATTTTTGTGATTTTTCTAAAATCTTGTTTCCAATTTTTGCAAAATGTTTTTGTTGACACAAAACCAGGAAACCATGGAGCTTGATCTGGCTAGCCTATCCCACACTGACAGTAGTCCAGCTTAGGGGGTTGTATACGGAAAGAGGGTTGCCTGCAACCACTGACCTCAGGAAGCATGTCCTGATCAAATCCCTGACAGCATGGGCTGAGGCCCAAGAGGTAGACCCAGAGGAAGCTCCTGAGGAGGGAGAAGTAGGGGGGGGATGCTAGCTCTCACCACTCAGGGGAGGGAGGGCATCTGAGCCTAAGTGAGGATGAGGAAGACCGGTCCTCATTAGATACAGTCACTAGGGGCAGTCCCAAAGCTAGTTGGGGGAAGAGGGTCCATTCAGGAGGAGAGAACCTGTCCCTCAGAGAAAGAGAGCTGGAGGCCCAGCTAGCATTCATAGCTTTGGAGGCAGAGAAGCTGGCCCTAGAAAATAAAAAGTGGGCAAAGAGAGAGAAAAGAGATGGTGGCAGCGACAGAGAAGTTGAGGTGGCCATGGGTGGGGGGGTTTGCCCCAGATTACCCAAGGGGGTGGTTCCTTCTTATGTAGAGGGGGATGATATAGACAAGTGGTTGGAGGCCTTTGAGAGGGCACTCCAAATGAGAAGGGTTAGGCCTCAATACTGGGGTTCCCTTTTTTGGGAGTTGGTCCCCAACTCAGGGAGGGATAGGCTTCTGACCTTAAGGGGGGAGGAGGCAGATTCATACCCTAGTATGAAGAGGTGCTTAACCAAGAAGTTTGGTCTAACCCCAGAGCAGTATAGAATGAAGTTCAGGGACACCCAGAAGGTCAGTACCCAGTCTTGGGTTGACTTTGTAGACACCTCACTTAAGGCACTAAAGGGCTGGATTATTGGTAACAAAGTAAATACTTATGAGGGGTTATACAATCTGATCATGAGAAAGCACATCTTGACCAATTGTACCCAAGAAAGGTTACGCCAGCATCTAGTGGACTCTAAGCTGACCAACCCTAGAGAGCTAGGGGAGGCAGCTGATGAGTGGTTGAGAACCAGGGTGGTTGTCAAGTCCCAGGGGGGAGACTCCAAGAAGGGGGGGTCAGGTCCCCAAAAACCTAAGGAGGGAGGTGGTAAGCCCACCACAGAGACTCCCTCTGTACCCCAGAACCCTAAGAAGGAGGAGAGTAAATCCCACTCCCACTCTGACAAGCAGAGACAGGGAGACCCAGGGTTAAAAAAGCTCTTGGACAGTAAGGCTTGCTTTGACTGTCAGCAGACAGGTCACTTCAGAGGAGATGCAGCCTGTCCAAAGAAGGTGGTTAGCACTGGGCTGTCCAGTGTAGCCATGGAGGAGGACTCCTCAGATGATGAAGTCCTCCTAGCATTGAGCTGGGAGACAGGACCAGATGGTAAGCTGGTGATCCCTGAGGGTGGGAGTAGGCACTTCCACCCCAATCAGGTGAATGGGATCCCTACCACTGGACTGAGAGAAACCTGTGCCAGTCACACTATGGTGAGTGACCGGTTAGTGACCCCAGACATGTATGTCCCAGGAGAGACAAGGAAAGTCAGGATAGCCACAGGGGAGGTCACCTCCAAACCTGTAGCCATAGTGCCCCTAGAGAGGGAGGGTATCCTTGACTGGTTTAGGGTGGTAGTCAGTGCTGACCTCCCCCTAGATTGTATCCTGGGTAATGACCTCCCAGAGGTGAGTCTGGTCCCAGATGGGGCGGTCGCCCAGGGCGCCCCCCCAACCCAAAGTCCTGGGGAGTCAGTCCCTACAGTTAGGAGACAGGGGTCCCCAAGAAAAGGAAAGAAGAAAAGGAAGGGTAGGCCACTCTTAAAGAGAGTTCCAGGGAGCCAAAGGCCTTCTGCCCCAGTAGGGGGGGAGCCCAGAGTTGGCACTGGTGAGGCCTCACCTGACCCCAAGGAAGTCCTGAGTAGTCAGGCAGCTGTCCAGATGCAGGGTGTTGCCCCTGCACTGACAGAAGGGAGAGTGGAAGGAGGGTGTCTGCCACAGGAGGTGGTAGCCCCCCACTCTAGACAGCAAGAGGGGTGCCAGGACCCCTCAGTTGCCCCTAAAGCAGCTCAGCCACCTGTCAGTGGAGAGCCTAGGGTGTGGTTCTGGGTACTGACAGCTGTCAGTAGCCTCTGCTGGGTGCTAGCCTTCCTGGCAGCACCGTACTTGGCCTGGGAGGCAGACCCCAGGGCCAATAGCAAAGTAGGCCCCCTGACCCTGTTGGTCATGGTGGGGTTGCTCAAGTGTTGGGTGACCTCTTTGGGTAAGCTAGGTGTTGCCCTAGCAAAGTTAGGAGTAGGGGAGATGGGCACCTCACTACCCAAGTTGGCAGAGAGAGAGGAGGAAGAACCCCCTAGAGGGAAGTTTCAGTTTGAGATGGGTCCTTTCACTGTTGGGGTGGGTTCACTACCCAGAGGGAGTGACCCTGACAGGAGGATGTAAGGCAGAGTAGGCCCTGCAAAGGGACAGCCAGTTTTCTTCACTGTCTTCCTCGCCTAGCAAGCCAGGAAGACTCTCCCAGGGTTGGGCTGAGTCTCCTGGGCGTGTGGGCTGGGGGGGGCTTGTGTGAGAAAACAGGGCTGATTGCAGAGGCCCCCTAACTTTTTGCCCCCATTTTCCACTTTTTGCTGGTGTTTTCCTGACTCTGATGGTGCCCTGGGTACTGCTAACCAGTCCCAGGGCCTGTGCTCTGTGTAAAATGGATATGCAAATTAGGCTAATTATAATTGGCTAAGTTAACCTACCTATAAGTCCCTAGTATATGGTAGGGCATGTAGGTTTAGGGACCACAGCATAGGTGGTGCACCCATAGGTGCACTGCTGAGGTGCCCAGTGTCATTTTAAAGGCAGGCCTGCCTTGCTGGCTGGTTTTAAATTAAAGTTATATGCAAATTCGACTTTGGAATTAAATGTAGTTCCAAAGTCTTAAACTACCTTATTTTTACATATAAGTCACCCCTAAGGTGTGCCCTATGTGCCCCTAGGGCTGGGTGCCATGTAACTATAAGCAGGGAATTTATAAAAATAGTTTTATAAGCCCTGGTGAGGTAAAAACAGCCACATTTGTTTTTCCCTCATTGTAGTAAATGGCCTTCATAGGCTAGAATGGGGAGACTTTATTTTAATTTTTAAAGTCTCCTTAAATGGTGCATACCAAGAGTTTGGTATCAAATTAATTGTTGTAATAAATCCCACAACTTCCAGTTGTGGGATTTAATATAACTTGTTCAGGTAAAGAGTTTTAAACTTTACCTAAAAAGTTGCCAATTTCAGCCCTGCATTGTTTTTGCTGCTGTGCTCTGATTGGCCAGCCTTTAGCAGCTTAGCCAAGCTGCCTTGATGAGGTGTGAAGTGGCCTGGCTTCACACAAAGGAATGTGCCTGTGGGAAGGAATCTCCCCTCAGCAGATGGTGAGGCAGGAAGGGGGAGGGCTGCCAAACTGGTCTTCAAAGGCAGAGAAGGACATTTGGAGCAACCAGCAACACCCCCACATCCTGCAACCCCAGACAACTAGGTGCCCCCTTGATTAGATTAGGAGAGGGCAAGAGAGGGGTGTGTTTATGATTTTTAGCCACACCAGTGGGTGGGCTCAGCCAGATGTAACCTCCAAAAATCTGATTCAGCCATGATGGATTTTTAGAGAATGTTGCCTCCTGGGATTGATTTTTGCCACACTTCCCAGGAAGTGGTCATCGCAGGGGGAAGGACCCTGCACCTGATTGGAGAACCAGTACCCCCCTGCTTTTCACCCAGGAGCAAGGATAGAACTGGCAGACCTGCACCCACACCTCAGTTCCATACCACATCCAACAAGGAAGAACGATAGAAGAAGAAGGGCTGCCCTGCTGGACCCCTGGCCTGCACCTAGAACCTGCACTCAGAAGGACTGCACCAGCTGCACACTTGGGCTTCACCACAAGAAGGACTTTGCCTGGCTTCAACTGGTTCAAGGAGGGACTCCCTGTTTGCTACAGGTGAAAAATTGCTAACCAGAGTCCCCTGCACCAACTCCTGAAGAAAGCGACCAGCTGACCACTGTCCAGTGGCCAAAAAGGAGTTTGCGCCAGGTGCATTCTGGGAGTTGTAGTCCGCACCCCCCAGGGACCATCTCAGAACTTCTAGACCCTTGGGGTGAGCTGTGGACCCCAAAAGAACCTTAAAAGGACATCTGGGAGAAGCCCCAGAAGTTTGGAGAAGTTTGGAGAATTTTTGTAAAAAAGCTCCATAGAGGGACCGACCCGCCGCAGCAACTCTAGCAGGCTTGCCTCAACCGCGACCCGGCCTGATTTGCTGGTTCGTCCCGGTAAAGAAAAATCTCAGAAAAAGAGACTAAGGCCCTCATTCCGACCCTGGCGGTTTCAAACCGCCAGGGCCGGGTTACACGGAAGCACCGCCAACAGGCTGGCGGTGCTTCCTGGGCTATTCTGACCGCAGCGGTAAAGCCGCGGTCAGAAAAGGGGATCGGATTACCCCTGGCCCAGGGAATCCTCCATGGCGGCGCTGCTTGCAGCGCCGCCATGGGGATTCCGACCCCCTTCCCGCCATCCTGTTCCTGGCGGGTTGGATGGCGGGAACGGGTGTCGTGGGGCCCCTGCACTGCCCATGCCACTGGCATGGGCAGTGCAGGGGCCCCCTAACAGGGCCCCACAAAGATTTTCACTGTCTGCTTAGCAGACAGTGAAAATCGCAACGGGTGCTACTGCACCCGCCGCACCCCTGCAAATCCGCCGGCTCCATTCGGAGCCGGCTTCCTCTTTGCAGGGGCTTTCCCCCTGGGCCGGCGGGCGATCTTTTGGAGATCGCCCGCCGGCCCAGCGGGAAAGTTAAAATGACCCCTGCGGTCATTTGACCGCGGTGCGGTCTTTGGGCGGTTTCCGCACGGCAGGCGGCGGCCCGCCGGGGTCGGAATGACCCCCTAAGTCCGAAGGTAAAAAGTTGACCGGGACCTCCCAGCCAGCATATCCGAGGAGGGCTCCATGGACGTCGGATCATGATCCAGGTTTACCCCGGTCGAAGGATTTTCACCTCGAAAAAACGACTAAGTCCGAAGGTAAAAATCTCCACCGAGGATTCCAGCATCGCGTATCCGGAGGAGGGCTCCAGGAGGTCGGATTGGACTGGCAGGTTCGTCCCGCTGAAGAAAATCTTCGAAAAAGAGACTAAGGGGGTAATTCTGACCTCGGCGGTAAAAGGCGCTTACCGCCGATCAGAAGACCGCCATAACACCGCCGCAGCCGCGGTAAACCGCCATGGTCATTCTGACCCGCAACTGGCAAACCGCCAAAAACCCGACATCCACAAAAGTCCGCCACACCAACGGCCAGCGAAAAACTGGCGATGACCAAACATCCACTGTCACGCCAACAGAAATACGCCCATGCCATTCCGACCCACGAATCCACGCGGCGGTATTCCATTGGCGGTACACACCGCTGCGGTCAAAATACACACACCTTTACAAAACACAACCACATTGGACAATTTGAAATACACACACCTGATACACATACAAACAACAATACCACACACCCAATACAATATAAAACACACACCCACATCACCCACAAACCCCTACGACAAAAAAAAACGACAGAAAGCCAGAGATAGACAGCACTCCTTAGACAACACCATCACACAGAGGCAAACCACACCATCACCCACACAATATCCACGCACAAAACACCACACATCACCACACTCACCACACTCTACAACACATACACCACCCCACACCTCATCCACACCACCCTATGGCACCCCAAAGACACCCCCGGTTCTCAGACGCCGAAGTCCGGGTCATGGTGGAGGAAATAGTTTGGGTAGAGCCCCAGCTCTTCGGGACACAGGTGCAGCACACCACCATTGCCAGGAAGATGGAGCTATGGCAAAGGATAGTCGACAGGGTCAACGCTGTGGGACAGCATCCACGAAATCGGGATGACATCAGGAAGCGGTGGAACGACCTACGGGGGAAGGTGCATTCCATGGTATCAAGGCACAACATCGCGGTGCAGAAGACTGGCGGCGGACCCCCACCTACTCCCCCAGAATTTACAGCATGGGAGGAGGAAGTCTTGCACATCCTGCATCCTGAAGGCCTCGCAGGAGTATCTGGAGGAATGGACTCTGGTAAGTCAAATCTTAACTACTTCTTCCCACCCTCACCCCACCTGCATCCCAAATCATACCCCCACCCTCACCCCCACCCCCATCACACCTACTCCCTGCAAATGTCTCACCATCACAACCCACCCATCCCAACACCTAGCCCTGCATGCGTCCACAAAGCATGGACACCCATCACCAAAGCATGCCCACTGCACATACAAATCTCCCCCACAAGCCACCCTCACAAAAGCCCCCACACAGGAATGCCAGCCCTGGGGTACACGGGCACCCACCCATTGACCGATATTGCACACACTGAAGCAATAACCATACCTCTATACCCCTGTAGGACCCGAACGCCACCACACCTCCCAGGAGGGTCCAGAAATGTCCATCCCACCCCCAGAAGAGGCCACCAGTGATGACAGCAGCTCTGCCTCCCTGGACCCAGATGACCAGCCCGGACCATTGGGGACCTCTGGACAGTCGGTTCCCCTCACACAGCCACTGGCCACAGCAGACCCAACCCCCTCTGGGAACACCAGCACAGCTCCCACCCAGCGGGCCCATGCCTCTGTCTCCAGGACACGTCAATCAGCGGTGTGTCCACCACTACAGGGCACCCAGGTTAACCCACCACCCCAACAACAACAGGGACCTGGGGGCAGTGGTAGTGGGCACACGGTCCAGGGGACAGAGGCCCAGGGAAACAGGGGAACTGGGAGGGCTGCTGTGCGACAGGGGGGGGACAGGCCCAGGGAACCCACTCTCCACGAGGCCCTCTCCTCCATCATGGGAGCATACCACCACTCCCAGGAGACGATGGCGACGGTACTGGCCAGGTTCCAGGAGATCCAGGTCATGCAGGAGCAACAGTACATGGGGTTCAGGGAGGAACTTCGAAGCATCAGTTCCGCAATGGGCTCCATCGTAGGGGCACTCAACCAGATTGTCACAACATTGTGGGACCATGTGGCACCACAAAGGGCCCCTGTCACTAGCATGGACCAAGAACAGGCAACCACCTCCGCCGGCGCTAGTGGACAGGAGGCCCCCACACAACAACAGGCCACCAGAACCCCACCTCCTGCAGAAGAAGAACCACCCCGCAAGCGGGGCCTGAGATCTCGTAAGAAGACAGAGTAGGATGTCAAGACCCCCGCCAGCAAAGGATACCCCCTGATGTCATCCTACTGTCCCACATTGTCACCCTGTCCAACCTGAAACTGCCCCAGCTCCACCTTCCACAGGCATATGGACAATGCACCTGTAAGACTGAAAAGCTGGACTCTGCCATGGACATTCCTCCACCATCACCCATCACCGATTTTCCATCCATGTCCCTAAATTCAGCACTTAAATAAAAACACTTATTGCACAAAAACAATCTGGAGTCTGCCTGTATTGTGAACAAATGTATTAAACATAACACTGCCAAAATGTCCAGTTACACAGTGATGAGAACATACCACTGTCACACAGCTGTAGTCCATGGGGAAACAAAGCAGAGGTCACGCAGTGGGGGCCACATCTCTGAAATTGGAAGGGAAAGTCACAACTCAGTTAACATACACTGGGTGAATAGGACAGACAGTAGAGAGGCAGGAGACTGTAAGTAATTGTAAAATGCCGGTGTTGAATTTTACCTGTGTGTTATTGAAAATACTGTAGTATCACTCTGTCCCTGTTGTCTGTGTCGTCCCCGTCGTCTTCCTCCTCTTCACTCTCCACAGGTTCCACCGCTGCCACAACACCACCATCTGGACCATCCTCCTGCAGGAAAGGCACCTGGCGTCGCAAAGCCAGGTTGTGAAGCATACAGCAGGCCACAATGATATGACACACCTTCTTTGGTGAGTACATTAGGGATCCACCTGTCATATGCAGGCACCTAACCCTGGCCTTCAGGAGGCCGAAGGTCCTCTCGATCACCCTCCTAGTACGTCCATGGGCCTCATTGTACCATTCCTCTGCCCTTGTCCTGGGATTCCTTACTGGGGTCAGTAGCCAGGACAGGTTGGGGTAACCAGAGTCACCAATTAGCCACACACGGTGTCTCTGTAGCTGTTCCATCACATAAGGGATGCTGCTATTTCGCATTATGTACGCGTCATGCACTGACCCAGGGAACTTGGCATTTACATCGGAGATGTACTGGTCTGCCAAACAGACCACCTGGACATTCATCGAATGATAACATTTTCGGTTCCTGTACACCTGTTCACTTTCTCTGGGGGGTACCAAAGCCACCTGGGTCCCATCAATGGCACCAATGATGTTGGGAATATGTCCAAGGGCATAGAAATCACCCTTCACTGTAGCCAAATCCTCCACCTCAGGGAAAACAATGTAGCTCTGCATGTATTTCATCAGGGCAGACAACACTCTGGACAAAACCTTAGAAAACATAGGTTGAGATATCCCACATGAAATGGCCACTGTTGTTTGGAATGATCCACTTGCCAAAAAATGGAGTACTGACAGAACCTGCACTAGAGGGGGAATCCCTGTGGGTTGGCGGATGGGTGATATCAGGTCTGGCTCCAGCTGGGCACACAGTTCATTAATGGTGGCTCTGTCAAGTCTGTATGTGAGTATGACATGTCGTTCTTCCATTGTCGACAGGTCCACCAGCGGCCTGTAAACGGGAACAGTCCTCCATCTCCTCGCAAGTCCCAGCGGATGGTGCCTAGGAAGGACAACATGGAGCACAGAGTCAATCAACCCACAGGTACGTTCACACAGCTTGCACTGTACACGATTCTCTATGCATTGAATGGCTTGTATGAGTGGCAATGCAAGGCCTAGGCCTGTGTGACGCAGTAGAAATTAAGCCATGTGGGCCCTTGAAATGGCGGCTGCCTGACCTGTGAAGTGTGACAATGGGATGTGAGGTCATTGCGCTGGCGTGGCACACCGTGGCGGTAGGCGGTCGAAGACCGCGGTGCTAAGCCGCATTGGTTAACATTGAACCCTATGGGTTTCAGGAGCCAATGAGGAAGTGCGCCGGTGGTCGCGGTACGCACCGCCGCTGTACGCACCGCCGCGGCCGTGACCGCCATTTTCTATCTGCTTAATCACTCGAGACCTGATCATCCACAGGAGAGGACCTATACTGCAAGTGCTGCTGTGACCTCGGTCTGGAAGAGACAATGGCTGCTGCGACTGGGGAAAGGGCCCCTGCATTCACTTCAGAAGAGTTGGAGACACTCGTGGATGGGGTCCTCCCCCAGTATGCACTACTCTACGGTCCTCCAGACCAACAGGTAAGTACACTGGGACCATGTTTTGTGGCCAATGCCTGGGTTGAGGGGGGTGAATGAAAGATAGTGGGGAGGGGAGCGAATGAGGCATGCATCGCACGACAGATGAGAGCATGTGCCATATGGCAAGGTTGGGGAGGGGGGGCCACTCACATCGACCATGCAGAAAAGTGATGATATTTCTTTTCCCACCCTGTACATGTCACATAGGTCAGCGCCCATCAGAAGATCGACATTTGGCGTGCCATCGCCAAGGACGTCCGGGCCCTGGGGGTCCACAACAGACGGGGCACCCACTGCCGAAAGAGGTGGGAGGACATCCGCCGCGGGAGCAGAAAGACCGCGGAGGCTCTGCTGGGGATGGCCTCCCAACCTAGGAGGGGTGCCACACGGCAATTGACCCCCCTGATGTCCCGGATCCTGGCGGTGGCCTACCCCGATTTGGATGGGCGCGTGAGGACATCACAGCAGACACAAGGGGCTGAGTATCAGCAAATTCTGCTATATTAGCGCATAGTGGAGGTGTCTGGGTGGGGGAGGAGGGCTGTGGGTATCCCTAGGCCAGGGCGATTTCTGTAGGCTAGGCCCCTCCGTACGGCATTGCCCTGTGCCCCCGCCCCCCACCTCTGTAGGGTGCTAAGTACAGCTATCCATGGCCCTGGGTCACCTATGTGTGCATTTGTCGTCCATAGGCTTGTAGGCCAAGTCACAATAATTGAGTAGTGTACACCGAGTGCGCGGCGTAGTGCAGGGGGCTTCTGTGTCTGTCCTCTCCGCCAACGGTGTCGCCAATGCATGCACTCAACATGTCTTTCTTTCTCCCCCCCCCTTTTTTGTGGTCTTCCTGTTCATGTGTGCATTAGCATCATCAGGTGGAGGAGAAGTGGCATCGGAGCACGAGGGAGCTGCATCTCACATGGCCCCGGAGGGCCATGCAACCGACTCCGAGTTCACCAGTGAGACGGAGGGCGAGGGGAGCTCCACAACGGGGACCCGTGGAGACGTCAGCGACACAGACACGTCCTCGGAAGGGAGCTCCCTTGTGGTGGCGGCAACATCCGTGCCCACCGCAACAACAGGTAGAGCCGCCACCCAGCGCACCAGCTCCGCCCTCCAAGCAGCCCCTCAGCGTTCGCCCCATGCCCGCTCGGCCAGGAAGGCGGGCATCTCCTTTGCCCCAGGCACCTCAGGCCCTGCCCCAGTTACCCCTGCTGCCCTCAGTGCGGAGATCATTGACCTCCTCCAGACGCTCATTGTTGGGCAGTCTACCCTTTTGAATGCCATCCAGGGGGTAGAAAGGGAGGTGCATCGGAGCAATGCATACCTGGAGGGCATTCATTCGGGTCAGGCTGCGCATCAGCGATCGTTCAATGCTCTGGCCTCAGCACTGACGGCAGCCATTGTCCCTGTCACCTGCCTCCCCCCTCCAAATTCCTCATCCCAGTCCCACTCCCCTGTTCCTCTGCCTATCCCAGCCACACCTACAGACCAGCCTGCACACACATCAACACCCAAGGGCAGCTCATCCAGACATAAGCACCACACATCCCACAAGCATTCACACAAGCAACATCCACATGCAGACATGCCAACAGCCACTGCCTCCTCTGTGTCCCCCTCCTCCTCGTCTCCCTCCTCCCTCCCCGTGACGTCTCCACTCACACCTGCATGCACACCACCATCAGCCAGTACGTCCATCACCAGCACACCCACCAGAACACTCTGCACACGTGCAGTCACCACCCCCACTGCCATTTACACGTCCCCTGTGTCCTCTCCCACTGTGTCTGTCACCCCCTCTTCCAAACCACACAAACGCAGGCAGCCACCCACCCAACAGCCATCCACCTCACGACAGCCTCTGTCACAAGCACCTGTACCCAAAGACAGCACACTTGACTCTCCTACAACCACATCCTCTTCCTCCACTCCCATACCCACTGCACCTACCCTTCCCACTGCTCCTAAAAAGTTTTTCCTCTCCAAAATTAACCTCTTTGCATCACCTGACCCACCCCCTCCATCTTGTAAGAGTCCAAACAGCACCTCAGCCACCACAAGCCCTGCACTTACAAGGAACATTGTCCATGGCTATTGGAGTCCACCAGCTCCTAGGGCAGCAACATCGGCCAGCAGCAAGGGGACAGCCAGCCCACCCCCTGGGAAAAGGACTAAAAAAGGGAGGGGCCGGCGCAAGAGGCCTGAGACGGCAGCCCCCAAAGACACTACCCTGGCACCGTCACCTGGCACATCCACAAAGGGAGGCAAGGGCCCCAGAGAATCGGCGAAGGAGGGCAAGGGCAGCAGGGCGGACAAGTCCGGCAGCAGGCGAGCTGCCCAGGAGGGACCCACCAGCCCCATTTCGGGTGTGAAGGAGGACACCCACGGGCCCAGGACTCCAGCACAGGAGGGTCCCGCCAGTGAAAGGTCGGGTGGCGACTGAGCGGGAAATATTGGCCCGATATGGTTCCCTGGGACCACATGTCAAGCACCGCTGAACAGGGCCCTTCAAGACAAGCACCGCTGAGCAGGGCCCTTCAAGACAAGCACCGCTGAACAGGGCCCTGCCGTGACAAGCACCGCTGAACAGGGCCCTTCAAGACAAGCACCGCTGAACAGGGCCCTTCAAGGCAAGCACCGCTGAACTGGGCCCCGCCGTGACAAGCACCGCTGAACAAGGCCCTTCAAGACAAGCACCGCTGAACAGGGCCCTTCAAGACAAGCACCGCTGAACTGGGCCCCGCCGTGACAAGCACCGCTGAACTGGGCCCTTCAAGACAAGCACCGCTGAACAGGGCCCTTCAAGACAAGCATCGCTGAACAGGGCCCTTCAAGACAAGCACCGCTGAACAGGGCCCCGCCGTGACAAGCACCGCTGAACAGGGCCCCGCCGTGACAAGCACCGCTGAACAGGGCCCTTCAAGACAAGCACCGCTGAACAGGGCCCTTCAAGACAAGCACCACTGAACTGGGCCCCGCCGTGACAAGCACCGCTGAACAGGGCCCTTCAAGACAAGCACCGCTGAACTGGGCCCCGCCGTGACAAGCACCGCTGAACAGGGCCCTTCAAGACAAGCACCGATGAACAGGGCCCCGCCGTGACAAGCACCGCTGAACAGGGCCACGCCATGACAAGCACCGCTGAACAGGGCCCTTCAAGACAAGCACCGCTGAACTGGGCCCCGCCGTGACAAGCACCGCTCCGCTGGGTCCTTCCTGTCATGCACCGTTCCGCTGGGTCCTTCATCTCAAGCACCGCTCCGCTGGGCACCGCCGTCTCTGAACTGCTCCGCTGGGCCCTTCCTGTCAAGCACCGCTCCGCTGGGCCCTTCATCTCAAGCACCGCTCCGCTGGGCCCTTCATCTCAAGCATCGCTCCGCTGGGCACAGCCGTCTCTGAACTGCTCCGCTGGGCCCTTCCTGTCAAGCACCGCTCCGCTGGGCCCTTCATCTCAAGCACCGCTCCGCTGGGCCCTTCATCTCAAGCACCGCTCCGCTGGGCACCGCCGTCTCTGAACTGCTCCGCTGGGCCCTTCCTGTCAAGCACCGCTCCGCTGGGCCCTTCATCTCAAGCACCGCTCCGCTGGGCACCGCTGTCTCTGAACTGCTCCGCTGGGTCCTTCCTGTCAAGCACCGCTCCACTGGGCCCTTCATCTCAAGCACCGCTCCGCTGGGCCCTTCATCTCAAGCACCGCTCCGCTGGGCACCACCGTCTCTGAACTGCTCCGCTGGGCCCTTCCTGTCAAGCACCGCTCCGCTGGGCCCTTCATCTCAAGCACCGCTCCGCTGGGCCCTTCATCTCAAGCACTGCTCCGCTGGGCACCGCCGTCTCTGAACTGCTCCGCTGGGCCCTTCCTGTCAAGCACCGCTCCGCTGGGCACCGCCGTCTCTGAACTGCTCCGCTGGGCCCTTCCTGTCAAGCACCGCTCCGCTGGGCCCTTCATCTCAAGCTCCGCTCCGCTGGGCACCGCCGTCTCTGAACTGCTCCGCTGGGCCCTTCCTGTCAAGCTTCCCTCGGCTGGGCCCTTCATCTCAAGCACCGCTTCGCTGGGCCCTTCATCTCAAGCACCGCTCCGCTGGGCACCGCCGTCTCTGAACTGCTCCGCTGGGCCCTTCCTGTCAAGCACCGCTCCGCTGGGCCCTTCCTGTCAAGCACCGCTCTGCTGGGCCCTTCATCTCAAGCACCGCTCCGCTGGGCACCGCCGTCTCTGAACTGCTCCGTTGGGCCCTTCCTGTCAAGCACCGCTCCGCTGGGCACCGCCGTCTCTGAACTGCTCCGCTGGGCCCTTCCTGTCAAGCACCGCTCCGCTGGGCCCTTCATCTCAAGCACCGCTGGGCCATTGGCAGGGCCGGATCTGTGTCGGCCAGGGCTTCACGATGCACTCTGGGCACCATGCCTCCTCCAGAACCAGTGGAGTCTGTAATCCACTTGAGAGACTGTGGCTTTGCACTCCCCAGGATGGTACAGTGGGCAAACCACCCACTGTAGAGACTTGAGAGACTGTGGCTTTGCACTCCCTAGGATGGTACAGTTGGCAAACCACCCACTTGTGAGACTTGAGAGACTGTGGCTTTGCACTCCCCAGGATGGTACAGTGGGCAAACCACCCACTTGTGAGACTTGAGAGACTGTGGCTTTGCACTCCCCAGGATGGTACAGTGGGCAAACCACCCACTTGTGAGACTTGAGAGACTGTGGCTTTGCACTCCCCAGGATGGTACAGTGGGCAACCCACCCACTGTAGAGACTTGAGAGACTGTGGCTTTGCACTCCCCAGGATGTCACAGTGGGCAACCCACCCACTGTAGAGACTTGAGAGACTGTGGCTTTGCACTCCCCAGGATGGTACAATGGCCATGGAGGCCCCTCGTGGATCTGGCGTCGTGGACTCATGTGGCTGAGGTGCCCCCCCTTCCCTTCCCCCTGAGGTGCCTGTAGTTTTACTATCTGATGCCCCTGCAGTGTTCTCTCTAATGGAATCGGGTCTCGTGTGTGGGCTTTGCCCATGTGTTTTGGCCCATTGGCCCACGAACAATGGATGATAGCCAATATGGGCCGGACTTTAGAGCTATGTATATATTGTTCATGTTGTAATATATTTAATTTATCTATTTCATATTTCACTTAACTTCAAATATGCTATAATATACTTCAATTTTAATGATCATTTTATTTTGTCTTTGCATTCTTCTGTGGGGTTTGAGGGGTGTCACTCTGACTTGTTGCTCTGCATTGGTGTGTAGGTAGTTGGGGGGGGTGGGGGGTGGGTGTGTTGCGTATGTGTGTGCCCGTAATCTTTTCTCCTCCCCCCTCCCCTGTGTCGTAGGTGCAGTACTCACCGTTGTCTTCTGCGCCGGCGTTCGTGCTCCTGGTAGAGGAGCAGGTAGACAATAGCTGGTAGGATGTGTAGTTCGGGTTCCATGCTGTCCAGATTCCCCGTGGAGTGTGTAGAGGTGAGCGTTTTCCATTTGAAATGTCTGTTTCTGCCGTGTTTTTATCGGCGGGGCTCCTGCCCCGGAAAAGGTGGGAGATTGGTGAGTTGTGATAGGGTGGGCGGTACATTGTCTGCCGCCTGCCTGTTGGCGGTGACCGCCGCGCTGTTTGTTTGTCCCGCGGTCGGAGTGTTAAAGTGGCGGTCTGTGTTGGCGGTTCCCGCCAGGGTCAGAATCCCATTTTTTTTACCGCCTGCCTGTTGGCGGGTTGGCCGGCACTTTAACACCGACCGCCAGGGTTGGAATGACCCCCTAAGTGTGAAGGTAAACTTTTAACCGAGGCCTCCCGCGGCCTGTAGCCGAGCAGGGCTCCATCGCGGTCGGCCTGAAACTTTGACTTTGCCCCGGTCGAGGTGCAACCAGATGACCCGATTGGCGCTTTTTGTTTCTAGGCGCTAAAAAATAATAATTCTTTAAAAATTCATATCTCCGGTTCCCCTTATCCGATTTTATTCGTTTTGGTGTCATTTTAAAGATAAAAATATAATCTATTTTTATAAATTGGTTTTGGATTTTTATACTGTTTCCTGTGTTTTATTTAATTACTGTTTTGTGATATTTGAATGCTTTACACTCTGTCTCCTAAGTTAAGCCTTGACGCTCGTTGCCAAGCTACCAAGGGTGAGCTGGGTTTAATTTACTGAGACCTAACTGGACCTTAGTGGAGGTTAGTGGCCTATTGCTAAGGGTAGGTACCTACCTGCCCTTACCAATAACCCATTTTCCAACATATATATAAATATTAATCCTATTGGTACTTGATATTTTGGCCATGATATTTTTGAAGGATATTTCTTTTACAAATTCCAACAGTATGTCACCTTACAGAGGAATATGCACCAAGGATGGAAGGAAGGTAAAAATGTATAGCACGATTTGGGACGTTAGGGCATCAATGTACAGTAAATGCAGGATGAGTTGATCCTATCATAATACCATCAAATTAACATAACATTTCTGAGTATGCTTATAATTTGACTATAGGAAATTACACAAAGACTGTAATCAAATGGTGGTAGAATATTGCAGCAGCTGCAGATATATGTAACTGTAGTTGCAATTCTAATTGTTGTTGCAATTGTTCTGTCATTTATATAGCATTTCAAATTCCACTATATATGGAAGTGCCACTACATATGGAAGTATGGAAGGTGCATTACCTGATGGGTAGCATGATATAGCATGGGGGAGTGCTTAGCTGGAAGGATGCTTTACTTGCAATGAGGAATTTTGATGTCAGGCATCAGTGGTTCTCTTATTTTGTTTTGAGGAGCACGTACAAAGTTTAGACTTGTCAGCTGATGTGTAACTCTGCAGGTCCCAATAGAGTGTTTGGTGACTAGAGAGTCTTTAATCAGGCTCTATGGTAGATATAGATTTTAAGACAGTCATTCCATAACTCTTGTGGGTTCCATAAAGAGGAAAGTGTTATGTGACCCACTTGCATGGTCTGTATTACAATGGATAATGGAGGATGGTAACAGGACCTACGGGGATGGACTATGTTAAAGTCATCCAAGATGCAGCCATTACGTGGCAGATCTCTTTGTGCTTTATCTGCATGCCTGATTCGAGTTAAGAAGCTTGGTATACCTGGGTTGAGAAGTGGCTGACTCAAAGTACAAATTAGTTTTATAGGATTTCTACTGAGGTCTGCCTGGTATGATTGTTCTACAAGGTCCACAATCTGAGTCAAAGGAGTAACCTCCAAACTATTCTGGCTTCAGCTACCTGGGATAGAAAGTTTTTTCATGTTTTATCATGAGCACCAGAGGATGTGAATGTCATCCATACTTTGAACTAATTACAGAAGATCATATTAATGTCTGTGCTTTTTGAAGCAATTTTGTGCAGGTGTTCTGATCTAACTTTCAATGTTCAGTTTTGTGAAGTCAAGATTGTAGCTTGGTTCTGCATGCTTATCTCAGGAAGAGCCAGGTATTTACTTCCTCCCTGAACCTCTTATGTTCTTTTATATTTTGTATCTTGGCTAGTAAGGTGTTCCAAGGTTATGCTAATAACAAGGTTGTTTCACCAGTGGTATTTTTCTTATAGGAGTGAGGAGAGGTCCTGGTCTTGAGAAGAGTGTCCTGTTCCTGGAGAAATGCTATAGCTTGTAGGAACTGCTGGCCTTTCCCATGGATGGCCCTGTAGACATTGCAAAGTAATCAGTGTAGTGCATGTTATTATAAATTCCCTTGGGAGGAGGGGTGGTAACAGTCTGCTTTGGTGTTTTGAGTTCTTTGTAGTTTGTATAGGTTGCAACAGGGTGCTCTTGGGAGAAGGCCATTTGAATAAACTACATGAAATATCCCAAATTTGAGAATGGGCTTTAGTTTTCTGAGGGCACCCTAGGTGAGCAAAGATGCATCACCGCAGAATTAATTTTTGTTTATTTCATTCACATGTAGGATGAGGGAAAGGTCTCAGTTGCTCATCATTCCAAGGGTTATATCTCCCATAATGTCACTGCTGGAATTTCCAGGGTTTTGGGATAGATTACCTTAGATTAGTAGTTGTTCCATTGTCCACATATCATGATCTGTGTTTCAGAAGAGTCGACTGTAAGATGGTTGGTCATCATTCATAAAACAGTAACATGGAGGCACTCCTCAAGTCGAGATCTGTCTATGTTGTTAGGGTTGTACCAGTTTTAGGACAATCTTGTGCTAGTTGCGTAGTTGTCACATGTACTGCTATATTACGGCTCATTACGACTTAGGCGGTCGTAAAACTCTGACCGCCAAAGGTGTGGGGAGGAGGTAGCCTTCATACTAGCTGCCTCCCCCCAGTCATATCACGATGTTCCCTCCGGGCTGGCCGGCAGGAACATCGTATAACAACGTTCCCGTGGTCAGTGCTACAGTATTGGCCTCAGCTTCGGTAAGGGAATCAAGGCCAATGCATAGCACACCAGCACCTCGGAATGTGCACTGTCTGGCAGATCCCCACCATGAAAAGGCTGGCAGAAACAGGAGTTGTGATCAGCATGGCAGCACTGAGTTCCACGCTGCAGTGGCTGACACAAGTCCGCCCCCGTCAGCCGATCAGGAACCTTGTTCCCGGAAGTGACAGCAGTCCCCTGGTGGTCCGACTGCCAGGGTCGTATTGTAGCGGTCAGACTACCTGGAGTGTGGTGGTCCGACCATAATGAGAGCCTTAGTCTGCCTTAGAGATTACCTCAATAATAGTGTCTGATGATGAACAGTATCAAAGTGTGACAGTAAGTTCAGGAATAGTAGGGCTTGCACTCCATTATTATTAACTGGTGGGTTCAGGTCATTCCAAATGGATAGTAAAGCTGGTTCCATGCCTCTGTCTAGGTGGATCCCAGTTTGTTATTCTGAGAGTAGGCTGTTTCCTCAACAGACTTTGAGATGTAGGAGAAAACTTCTCTTTCAATCAGTTTTCATTAGATTGGTCTGCTGAAAGTCAGTCTGTAATTGCCAGGATTAGAAGGATCTTGGTCCTTTTTTGATACTTGGGGGGTTATTACAACTTTGGAGGAGGTGTTAATCCGTCCCAAAAAGTGACGGTAAAGTGACGGATATACCACCAGCCGTATTACGAGTTCCATAGGATATAATAGACTCGTAATACGGCTGGTGGTATATCCGTCACTTTACCGTCACTTTTGGGACGGTTTAACACCTCCTCCAAAGTTATAATAACCCCCATGGTCTGAGTTTGCTGTTGGGAGGATGCTGTAGCTGAGCATTTGCTCATTATCTTTGTTGCTACAGTCCCAGCAAATGTGGTTAGTAAGATACTTTGAAAGATCTTGCGGATGAGTGGCCTGGTAAAGATCCTGATGGTTTGATTGCTTTTGATCAGTTAGTTAAACTCAGTTCTGTACAGCTGTTTGAAGGAGATTAGCGATTGCTGGTTGTTTACACCTGCCCCGTCTTTGTAGGTTGAATGTTTGTTGTTTTATTTTGAAAGGAATCTTACAGTTCTGTTGTTCTGGAGATGAGCTCATTAGCATTTGTGTCACAGAAGACTCGTGAGTGTTGCATCTCAGTTTTGTCGCAACCTGGGCTGTGCAACTCTGAAAGAATCTTAAATTGTTATTTTGAGGGTCATGTCTTGAAAGTTCCTGTAACAAGCAACCATTTATCACTGCCTAAGGTGATAACAAATGCTGCTCTAGCTTTTCATCTGCTTAAGACACCAGACAACCCAAAACGGTGGTAAAGACTGTTTCGTAACTTCGCACTCCCAGCACTCACTTTGTGTGAAGTGGTCCTTGGCATGTTTATTTAAAATAGGCTTGTTATACCATTCACGTGTTTAGTGATCAAAACAATTTACAGTAGATGGTACTGGCTAAGACACTATTTGGAAGGTAATTAAGGTGCTCTCTTTCTTTCTGAATTGAATTATATATCTACATGTGTAACCAGAAAAGACACTAGTAGAACACATACTGTAAAATAAAATACTTTTTGGAAAAAAGAAACAGGCCCTACAGTATATGCTGACTTTCTCCTGCACGTATGTGATAGTATAATCCATCAACAACTTCAGATAGGGTAATTCAAGGGAAGGATAGACATGTCAGAGATGGATATCTTCACCATGGGTACATGTATCTGTCTGGCGTAGGATTATGATTAAAGACCATACGCCTTTGTCATACTGCTTGGCTTGGTGCTCATGATGGACAAAACAAAAATCTTAACTTACTGAAAAGATATTTCTCACAGAAATGGATGATCAAATAAGAGAGCATGTACCTACTTGTGAAGTTTGCCATCGAAATAAGATGGAAACGAGGGCTTCTCAAGGCTTACTGCAGCCATTACCTGTTCCGCTCTGTCCTTGTCATGTGATAAACTGTGGTTTTATAGTGGATATACCCATGGACAAAGGGTATACTATAATGTTACAGGTTGTAGATTGCTTAAGTACAATGGAATATTTTATCCCTTTAAAGAAGCTATCAATTGCTGTTAGATTTTCTAAATAGTTTTGCAACACATTGTAAAATTACAGTGAGTAACAGAACACATAATTTCAGATTGAGGTTCACAATTAAATTGTGCAGTCAGAAAGCATTTGGCTTTCGCTGAGGGCTTAAGGTTCATCCGACTTTTAGGTATCATCCTAAATCTGATAGGCAAACCAAGTGTGGAACAGTACTTTAGATGCTGTATTATAAGTATACAATGTATTTAGCTGGATGTTCTTTTGCATACATAATTCACGTACAACAATTTATGCATTTTTCCACTCAAATGTGTCCTATTTTCTGTAATTATACACGTTACCATGGGATGTTTCTACTGTCTGAAAAATTTGAAAACCTGGCTTTTCGACAGAGACAAGGCACCATAGCGCACAAGACCTTCAGGAGTGATAGCGTGCACTCTATAAATCACTGATTGATTGATTGATTGATTGACTGTCTCAACTCACTCTCACCTATTTTCTTGCTCATACAAGACATATAGAGATTCATAACATTCAAAACAACATTTTATTCAAGGATTAGAAATCACATAAGAAATATGCAGATCATTGATGCAGGGGAGCACTACAATATATAACAGGAGATTGAGTGTGGATATCCACTGCACATTTGTATTTGAAGGGACCTAGAAAGTTTTAGTCTAAATCTAAATATATGGGCCTTTACATCCCTGAGAAGGTCATTAACCCTGCTGCAGCTAGCTTGTACTTACCACATATATTGTGTATGTCCAGAAATTGGGTTATTATTTGAGAGAGGTGAAAGCTCCACTCAAATAAAAAACATAATCCTTGGCAGGGTGAACTACAAAAAGTCACTAAATTAACCTGCACTTAACCCTCTGTTGGCACAAAAGCAGTCAGGCTTCATTTAAAGGTAATGTGTAAAGTTTTATGCAGCACACAAACATCAATAAAGTGAAAACACAATACCAGAAAAAAACATCAATTTAGAAAAAATATAATACATTTTAATTAAAAAATTCACCAAAATGAACCGGAGATATTGAATTTCAAGGTTCTAAGGAAAAGCTGTTCCAAAAAGCACAAAGTGACAACAATGGTTATCTGGTTATGCTGAACCGGGACAAAGTCACAAGTTCAGGCTGACCACAATGGAGCCTGGACTAGATACAGGGATCAGGTTAGTCTCACTGAGTGTTGCATCTGGTGTCTTCAATGCCAGGTCCAATAGCGTCGAGCAGCGTTGGTTCTGATCGGGAGCTGTGAAGTGATGACCGGCCTCGTGCTTCATCGTTCTGTTCAGGAGGCTTCTGAATCAAGGTCCAGCACTGAGCTGTGTTTTGCTGTATTGGTCCCAAAGAAGCTGCTGATCAGAATGCAATGCGAGGTTGTTAGACCTGGCATCCTTGGCGTAGTCGTCCCTATCTTTTTGCCCTCTGACCTCCTGTTTTCTGACCTATACTTGCTGTCCTTTCGGGATCTGTGCACTTTACCACTGCTGAATAGTGCTAAAGTGCAGGTGCTTTGTTGCCTAAAACATGGTAACATTGACTTTTCCACAACTGGCATATTTAATTTACTTGTAAGTCTCTAGTAAAGTGTATTAAATGCTACCAGTGGGCCTGCAGCACTGATTGTAGCCTCTCAAACATTTCTTAGGCCTGCTACTGCAGAGACTGTGCACACAGTTTGAAACTGCCATTTCCACCTGGCAAGTGTATCCACTTGCCAGGCCCAATGCTTCCCTTTTAGTGCATGGAAGTCACCCCCAAGGTAACAATATTTTATTATCATTTTATTTTCATACATTGAAATATAATTTTAACTTGTACAGTGGTCCGCATTAATTATTACCAACAGTTGTTGTATTGATCCAATCTGCGGATGGTGCCTGCGCGAGCGTATTCATGGTCTATGTAGCTTCTACATAGATATTCTCAAGATCGATTTACATGATGGTGGTTACTTTGAGGAGAATGTTCCTAATAGGGTGGGTTAAAGACTAGTCATCTGGGATTGGAGTTCTCCTGTTAAGTTTAATCTTAACTGTCTACTGAGGGGTTATTTGGTCATGTGTGTGGGTGCCTTGTCTGGCACCTGAACAGACTTATGTAGTGTTGCTTACTCCCAAGTGGTTGCTGCCCTCCTCGGGTATCTTACGCTCTGTGCTAGGTCCATCGATCTTCCCCTTCAGATCGTAGTGCGTGTTTATGTGTTCTGGTCTACTTAATTATTACTGGCAGGATGGTGTCTCAGCTAATCACCTTGTGTTTCCTCGTCACTATCTCGAGATTCCCATCCTCCTAATATTTCCTCCCATAAGGGGGCAATGGGTTTCTGGCGCAGTCCCCTCATTTCTTCGCGCTCCAAGACCTGAAGTTCTGCTCTGGCCCATTTCGTGACTTCACGTCGCCAAATTTCCAGTGGGGGGGGAACTAAGGGCCAGATGTAGGAAAGGATTTGCGAGTCGCAAACGGCAAAAATTGCCGTTTGCGACTCGCAAATCGCATTTTCCTATGCAGAAATGCATATTGCGAGTCGGGACCGACTCGCAATATGCATTTCAGAATCGCAACTAGGAAGGGGTGTTCCCTTCCTATTTGCGATTCGGAGTGGTATGCAATACCATTTGCGACCGCATATGCGGTCGCAAATGGTGTCGCAGTTACCATCCACTTGAAGTGGATGGTAACCCACTCGCAAATTGGAAGGGGTCCCCATGGGGCCCCTTCCCCTTTGTGAATGGACCCAAAACTATTTTCTCAGGGCAGGTAGTGGTCCAAGGGACCACTACCTGCCCTGAAAAAATACCGAAACTAAAGGTTTCGGTTTTTTTTTTAAGTGCAGCTCGTTTTCCTTAAAGGAAAACGGGCTGCACTTAAAAAAAAAAAATGCTTTATTGATAAAGCAGTCACGAACATGGAGGTCTGCTGACTACAGCAGGCCTCCATGTTTGCGAGTGCCTATAGTCGCTATGGGGCCGCAATTTGCGACCCACCTCATTAATATTAATGAGGTGGGTCTTTGCGACCCCATAGCGACTCGCAGACGGTGTCTGAGACACCGTTCTGCATACCAATTTGTGAGTTGCAAATTGCGAGTCGCAGGGACTCGCAATTTGCAAGTCACAAATTGGCTTTTTGCTACATCTGGCCCTAGAAGCCTTCCAGTTTAGTGTTATTTGCCTCCTATAGAGTGCCAGTGCCAGGTCAAGAAACCGGGTAGCTACAGTACCCAGCACCAGTCCCAAGCGCAGTCCCAGCAGACACAGCGATGGGGTCCGCGCCAGTTTGACACCCAGTGGCCTCTCAAGTTCACCCAGTACCTCCTCCCAGGACCGCCGGATGCCCAGGCAGTGCCATAGCATATGGTCCAAGTCTGCATCCAGTACGTTGCATCTGGGGCATGTTCTGGGGTCTCCCCCATAGATGATGTTTAATCTATGCGGTGTGAGATAAGTTCTGTGCAAATAATTAAATTGTATATATCTCAAACGTGTGTTCCTAGTTACTGTCCTACGGTATGCCATGGCTTTCTTCCACTCAGCCTCTGTCAGAGTATTACCCAGTGCCCTTTCCCATCTCTCACAAAGGGCTTGGAGGGGGGTCAGAGTGCACTCATTTTGGGCTCTGTACAGTTTAGCGACCAGGTGGGTATCCTCGCCCATGGTCAGGAGGATATGCATGATATTGTGTGTCTCTGGTTCTGCATTAATCGTTCCCTAGTTTATTTTAATACGGTGAGTCAGGTGTTGGTAAGTTAAGAACTGCCCAGTCGGTATTTTATTCCTTTCAACTAGATCCGTGAATGATCTCAGTACTCCTCCCTGAAAGAAGTCTCTGAGAGTCCCAACCCCTTTACTCGCCCATATCCCTAGGCCACTGCAAGTCCTTGACCCGTCTGATGGGTCAAGCACCAGCCACTGTAATGGAAGAGCCGGGGAATATGGTGTCCCTATTTCCACTCTACGCGAGCATCGCTTCCAGCAGTCTAACGCAGTTTTCAGTAATGTACTCTCTACTTTGCATTTCACTGTTCGGGTGAGCATGAGCGCCAGCATCCAATTTCCGCCTCTCCCCCCGCCAGCGATGAGTTCCTCCGTGCATCCTCTCCCGGCAAGCCATCCAGCCACCCACTGCAACTGACAGGCCAAGTAATAGGATTCGAAATCTGGCACCCCGAGGCCCCCCACAATCGCCGGCCTGCAGAGGACAGGGAGCGAGGCACGTCTGCGGCCTCCATCCCATATAAGCTCTCTGAGTAGGGTGTTTAACTCGTGGAACCAAGTTGAGGGAATCACTACTGGTAGGTTAGTAAAGAAATACAGGAGGCGTGGGAGCATTATCATTTTTGATAGGGATATCCTAGCCGATATGGTCAGTTTCAGGGATCTCCAAAATCCCACTGAAGAACGGAGCGCTTGGAGTGCCTTACCTATATTACCCTCGCGTAAGTCTTTTAGGTCGTGGAACACCTGGATGCCCAGATATTTAAAGGTGTGTGGGGCCCACACAACGTCCGTGGGGCATGTCGATGGGCGCGCCCGCCCGCTTCCAGTGGGAAGACAAAGGTCTTACTTCTATTTAATCGGAGCCCCGAAAGGGCTCTGAAATTGTCTAATGCCTCTAAAGCCCAGGGCAGGCCTGTCTCGCCCTCCCTCAAGTATATTAGGACGTCATCTGCGTAGAGTGAGATGATATTTTCAGTTTGTCCCAGCACTATCCCCCTGCCCAAGCCAGCGGAGCGGAACTGGGCGGCCAGGGGCTCAATAGCCAGGGCAAATAACAGAGGGGACAGAGGACATCCCTGTCTAGTGCCCCTGTAAACTGGATATGCCTCAGAGACCGACTTTCCGGCCTTCACTCTCGCAAGGGGGGATGCATATAATAGATCCACCCAGCGCACCCAGTTTGTTCCCAGCCCATTCGGAGCATCACTGTCCATAGAAAATCCCATCTTAGGAAGTCAAATGCCTTCTAGAAGTCTATTGCCAGTAGGGCGGCCCCTGGGGGCTTCTCAGTGTGTGGCATGTGTAAAATGGAAAACAGGCGCCTCAGATTCAACGATGTGTTCTGTTTTGGGATAAATCCATTTTGATCTTGGTGTATCAGATTAGGGATATGTTGGAGGATCCGCTTGGCCATAAGTTTACTGAGGATTTTGAAGTCACAATTTAGCATTGACAATGGGCGGAAGTCGGTCACCGAGAGCTCACCTGTGTCTCGCTTAGGCAGGGGGATTACCAGGGCCTCCCTCATAGAGCCGGGGAGTATTCCCTGTTGGAATGCCTCTGTGAATGTTTCTACCAGTCTGGGAGCTAGCAGTGAAGAGTACTTTTTATAGAAGTCTATCGGAAGCCCATTGGTACCTGGGGTTTTCCCAGCTGCTAACTGTGATATGGCTTCTTGTACTTCTTCCAGCGACACCGGGCCCCCCAGGACATACCTGTCGCTATCTGTCAGTGTAGATGATGGTAACGGGTGTATGTATACCCGGACCTGCTCTAATTCGATTGGATCTGGTTGCCTGTATAGAAAGGTATAGTACTCTAGGAAAGCCTCATTGACTTCTTTAGGTGAGTGGTGAATCCTCCCCTTCATGTCACGCACATTTACTATAGGCGCCCCTTCACTTCCCGGTCTCACCAGCCAGGCCAGCATTCTCCCAGATCTACCTTCTTCTGCTTGCACTGAGGCCCAATATCTTCGTGCGCTATGTAATCTTAGCTGTTCTTCAATTCAGGAATGCGAGGACCTTGCCTCTTTTAACCTGTCACCTTCTGTTTCTGTACCATTACTGTTCCTTTCTACTTCATGGATGGTCTTTTCTAGCTCAACCAGTTCCCTTTCTAGTGTGCGCTGGATCCCAGCCGTCTGGCTCATGCATTGGCCTCTCACTGCCACCTTAAGGGTTTCCCATTCTATGCCTCTAGATGATGCTGATCTAGCATTAAGGGTGACATGTTCTGCGATATGGGAGCGGAGTGACTCTCTGTATGCCTGGTCCTCTAGGGCAGACGGACATAGGGGGTCATTCCGACCCAGGCGGTCATGGACCGCCAGGGCCGGGGTTGGAGGATGCACCGCCAACAGGCTGGCGGTGCATCAAGGGCAATTCTGACCGCGGCAGTAAAGCCGCGGTCAGAAAAGGGAAACTGGCGGTTTCCCGCCGGTTTTCCCCTGCCCCTGTGAATCCTCCACGGCGGCGCTGCAAGTAGCGCCGCCATGGGGATTCCGACCCCCTTCCCGCCAGCCTGGTTCTGGCGGTTTTCACCGCCAGAACCAGGCTGGCGGGAATGGGTGTCGTGGGGCCCCTGGGGGCCCCTGCAGTGCCCATGCCAATGGCATGGGCACTGCAGGGGCCCCCTAACAGGGCCCCACATTGATTTTCAGTGTCTGCCTAGCAGACACTGAAAATCGCGACGGGTGCCACTGCACCCATCGCACACCAGCAACTCCGCCGGCTCCATTCGGTGCGGCTTCATCGTTGCTGGGGCTTTCCCGCTGGGCGGGCGGGCGGCCTTTTGGCGGTCGCCCGCCCGCCCAGCGGGAAAGTCATAATGACCGCCGCGGTCTTTTGACCGCGGTACGGTCTTCTGGCGGTTCCCGCCAGGCGGGCGGCTTCCGCCGCCCACGGGGGTCAAAATGACCCCCATAGTCTCCACAATGGAATGGGGGGTCTATCCTCAGTTGCCTTCCATACCAGTAATAAAGGGTTATGATCGGACAGGGTGCGTCCTAGGTATTCCGTGTGAGTTACATTTTGTGTAGCCTGTGCAGAGCATAGGAACCTGTCTATCCTAGTATGTAGGCGGTGTAGGCTACAGTTGTATGAACAGTCTCTGTCTGTCGGGTGCTGGGTGCGCCAAGCGTCTGTCAGTCCCCAACTCAGCATCCATTCTCTGGAATGGCTGGATATTTTATGTGTTATCGCCCCCTTAAGTGGCGGGGTGGAGCGGTCCATGTCCACGTCCACCACACTGTTGAAATCTCCTCCCATGAATAATTCCTCCCCGTTTCTACGTGTAAGATGTCTAGACAATTGCTGTAAAAAGGGGATTTGGCCCTGATTATGGGCGTAAATGCTGCATATGGTAGTTGGGACACCGTGAAGGAGGCCCCCCACTATCACAAATCTGCCTTCGTGGTCAATATTGGTGGACTTAACCTCAAAAGGAACCCCTGCTCTTATCCATTCTAGTGCTCCCCTGGCATAGGCTGAATATTTAGTAGCGAAGATCTGACCCCTCCATCTGCGCTTCAATTTATCTATCTCAGTAGCCGTAAGATGGGTTTCTTGCAGCAGGCCGACATGTACCCCCCTCCGTTTCAAGTGCGAGAGCACACAATGGGGGTGATTCTAACTTCGGCGGGCGGCGGAGGCCGCCCGCCGAAGATCCCCCACCAAAATACTGCTCCGCGGTCGAAAGACCGCTGAGGGTATCTTGGGATTTGCCCTGGGCTGGCGGGCGGCCGCCAAAAGGCCGCCCGCCAGCCCAGGGCAAATCAGCCTTCCCACGAGGACGCCGGCTCAGAATTGAGCCGGCGTAGTGGGAAGGTGCGACGGGTTCAGTGTCTGCATAGCAATACTTTGTGGGGCCCTCTTACGGGGGCCCCTGCAGTGCCCATGCCATTGGCATGGGCACTACAGGGTCCCCCAGGGGCCCCGCGGCACCCCCTACCGCCATCCTGTTCCTGGCGGGAGTCCCTAGGAGGCGGTAGGAGGTGTCAGAATCCCCATGGCGCCATGGAGGATTCTGCAGGGCAGCTTGAAACCGGTGGGAGACCGCCGGTTTCCCGAATCTGACCGCGGCCGAACCGCCGCGGTCAGAATGCCCTGCGGGGCACCGCCGGTCTGTCGGCGGTGCTCCCGCCGACCCTGGCCCCGGCTGTCTCTGACCGCCGGGGTCAGAATGACCCCCAATGTCTGTTAGAGGGTGAACCCAGTCCCCTGACGTTCCATGTCAAGAATGAATAACTAGCCATGTCAGTGTTCCCCCCTTCCTTCCCGTGTCTTAGTTCCTCACCCACCTCGTTAAGCTTAATGTGCGTAAATCGTGACCTCAGTGACACCATCAATAAACTAAATTGTAAACACCAATGCCCCAACCCCAGGGCACCTCTCGAACTATAGGTTGCCCAGTTAACATTGCAACAGTGCAGTAGTAATAACAAGTCAGTTTGAGTTCTCGCCATTCCGATTGAATGGCCGAGAAACCGGTTGAGGGGGTGGCTGTGAGGTCGTCGAGGCCTTTTCAACAATGCATTCTTATTCTCCGGTGCCAGTCGGGAGGACACTAATGCCAGTTCATCCGATGTTTGGGGAGTCACTCTAGGGGCATCGCCGGGGTAGCCGGAGCCTCCTTCTGAAGAGACCGACGCTACGTCTGAGTCTTTTGCACTATTGACCAGCGAGGGCGCGCTCCCGCACACCGAGGCCGCCGCATCCAGGGTCTCCATCTTTGCTGACTCTCTCTGGGCCCTGGTTGGCCCCACGGGCAGTCGATCTCTATTGCGCTGTCTCTTCTTTCCTCTGTGGGCGGCTCGTCTGGTCTGTCCGTGACGGCACACCGTCAGGCCCCTCGACTCCAACCATTCCCATGCTTCCTCTGGCGATTGTAGGAACACCATTTTGCCATCCAGGACCACTTGTAGTTTGGCCGGGAAGAGGAGTGAGTACTGGATCCCCTCCTCGCGAGGGCTTTTTTCACGGCTAAGAACGAGGCATGTTTCAACTGGACTTCCAAGGTGAAGTCCGGGAATAGCGTCACCGTGCCATTTTCAACTTCAAAGGGTCCAGCTTCTCTGGCTCTACAGAGCAGACAGTCCCTGTCTCTATAATGCATTACCTTCGCTACCACTACCCGTGGTGGCCTCCCCGGCGCCAGAGGTCTCGAGGGGACTCGTGTGCTCTCTCCAGGGAGAAAAAGGCCGTAAGGTAGTCCGGCGCCACGACTGTGCGTAGCCATCCTTTGAGGAATTCCACCATGTCGCAACCCTCCACTCCCTCCGGAAGGCCCACCACCCGAATGTTGTTCCTGCGGTTCCTGCCTTCTGCATCTTCCACTTGGCGTTTGAGGCGGTGTACACAGTCTGTCAGTTGTAGGACTGATGCTGCAAGGTTTTCATGCTTCGGAGTGAGTTCTGATATTGTTGCCTCTGTAGCTTTCACTCTGCCTGCCAGCTTGGTGTGGTCTGCCCTCAGCAACCCCAGCTCCACTGCCATTTGGTTGATATCTTGTCGTAAAGTTATGTTTGTGTCTTCAATGGCCCCTAGGATCTTCTCCAGGGTTGCCTGAACCGTTGGTTGCGCGAAATCTCCCATGGTCTCTTTCTGTTGTGTGCTTATAGAATTACGTTGCAATGTCTTGCTTCTGGTCTTACCCTTGGAAGACATTCGGGACTCGTGTTACTGTGGGCTAGATGTCGAACAGGGCGGTGACCCACTCACCGACTGGGGATGGGTGTATTCATTCTCCCATCGGGCCCTGTTTATCTGATCTGCGGCCCCCCGGAACGGTTGCCAGAATGTGCAAGCCTGGTTCCAATCAGTGGTGGTCATTACAACCCTGGCGGACGGTGTTAAATCTGCGGTAACACCGCAAACAGGCCGGCAGACAAAAAAAGGGAATTACGACCCTGGTGGAAACCACCAACTAAGACAGCCACTTTAACACACCGCCCGCCACGGCGGTGCAGACAAACAGGACGGCGGACACCGCCAACAGACAGGCGGAAGACAATGTACCGCCCACACTATCACAACACACCAATCCGCCACCTTTTCCGGGGCGGATTCCCCGTGGATAAAAACACAGCGGAAACAGCTTTTGCTATGGGAAAACGCTCACCTCAACACATCCCACGAGGAACGAGGACACCATGGAGCCGGAACTACAAATACTCCCAGCCCTTGCATTCCTGATCATCTACGACCAACAGCGACGTAGGCGCAGAAGATACCGGTGAGTATTGCACCTACGACACGGGGGTGGGGGGAGGCAAAAGTTACAGGGACACCCACCAAACACCCCCACCCTCGCATATCACAATATACACACCAATGCAGTCACAAAAATCACAGTAACAACCCACAATCCCCCCGGAAGAATGCAAAGACAAAGCGAATTGCGGTAAAACTTTGTATTGTGACAATATACTACCCATAAAAAAATATACTGATATATATCACGAAATCAGTGAAAAATAAATGTACAATACAAGAAGTAGTGCAGATATGTACACAACAATGTCCGTGCACCAACAGTCCAAAAATGCATGGGCGAGGCCCACAATAGATACCTGACCAAAATCCGAGAAAACACTGCCGGGGCATCAGATAGAAACAATACAGGCACCTCAGGTGGAAGGAAAGGGGGGGGCACCTCAACCAGATGAATGCGAAGCCAGATCCACGACGGGGCTACATGCCCATTGATGTATCCTGGGAGTGCAAAGCCACAGTCTCTCAAGTCTCTACAGTGGGTGGGTTGCCCACTGTGCCATCCTGGGGAGTGCAAAGCCACAGTCTCTCAAGTCTTTACAGTGGGTGGCTTGCCCACTGTGCCGTCCTGGGGAGTGCAAAGCCACAGTCTCTCAAGTCTCTACAGTGGGTGGGTTGCCCACTGTGCCATCCTGGGGAGTGCAAAGCCACAGTCTCTCAAGTCTCTACAGTGGGTGGGTTGCCCACTGTGCCATCCTGGGGAGTGCAAAGGCACATCTTCGCAAGTAGATGCAGTTCTCTACTGGTACTGGTTGGGACTGGTGCCCAGACTGGATGAGTCTCCCTGTGAAAGTACATGTCCTGTCACAGTCCCAGATGCACATGGGAGAACGATGCCTGATGTGCCGGACTATTCATACCCACACAGTCTTTGCCCTGTTCAGCGGTCTTCACTATGGCGGTCTTTGCCCTGTTCAGCGGTGCTTTGCCATGGCAGTCTTTGGCCAGTTCAGCGGTGCTTTGCCATGGCGGTCTTGTCCCTCTTCAGCGATCTTCACCATGGCGGGCTTTGCCCTGTTCAGCGGTGCTTTGCCATGGCAGTCTTTGGCCACTTCAGCGGTGCTTTGCCATGGCGGTCTTGTCCCTGTTCAGCGATCTTCACCATGGCGGGCTTTGCCCTGTTCAGCGGTCTTCACCATGGCGGTCTTTGCCCTGTTCAGCAGTGCTTTGCCATGGCAGTCTTTGGCCAGTTCAGCGGTGCTTTGCCATGGCGGTCTTGTCCCTGTTCAGCGATCTTCACCATGGCGGTCTTGTCCCTGTTCAGCGATCTTCACCATGGCGGGCTTTGCCCTGTTCAGCGGTCTTCACCATGGCGGTCTTTGCCCTGTTCAGCGGTCTTCACCATGGCGGTCTTTGCCCTGTTCAGCGGTGCTTTGCCATGGCAGTCTTTGGCCAGTTCAGCGGTGCTTTGCCATGGCGGTCTTGTCCCTGTTCAGCGATCTTCACCATGGCGGGCTTTGCCCTGTTCAGCGGTCTTCACCATGGCGGTTTTTGCCCTGTTCAGCGGTCTTCACCATGGCGGTCTTTGCCCTGTTCAGCGGTGCTTTGCCATGGCAGTCTTTGGCCAGTTCAGCAGTGCTTTGCTATGGCTGTCTTTGCCCTGTTCAGCGGTGCTTTGCCATGGCAGTCTTTGGCCTGTTCAGCGGTGCTTTGCCATGGCGGTTCTGATACTGACATTGGTGTGTGGCATGACGATCTCCACACTGGACATTGGTGTGTGGCATGACGAACTCCACACTGGACATTGGTGTGTGGCATGACGAACTCCACAATGGACATTGGTGTGTGGCATGACGAACTCCACACTGGACATTGGTGTGTGGCATGACGAACTCCACACTGGACATTGGTGTGTGGCATGACGAACTCCACAATGGACATTGGTTTGTGGCATGACGAAGTCCACACTGGACGTTGGTGTGTGGCTTGACTTTCCATCATTGCCCAGCGGGGCTGTGGGATTCTGGACCCTCCTGGGCTGTGACTCCGGCGGTGGCGGTGGTATCCTGACCAGTAACGATACTTGAGCCCTCCTGGGCTGTGACTCCGGCGGTGGCGGTGGTCTCCTGACCAGTAACAATACTTGAGCCCTCCTGGGCTGTGACTCCAGCGGTGGCCTCCTGACCAGTAACGATACTTGAGCCCTCCTGGGCTATGACTATGGCGGTGGTCTCTGGACCAGTGACGATACTTGAGCCCTCCTGGGCGATGACTCTGGCGGTGGTCTCTGGACCAGTGACGAAACTTGGGCCCTCCTGGGCTATGACTCTGGCGGTGGTCTCTGGACCAGTAACGACGGTGCTGGCGGTTGTGTCTGGACCGCCGGAAATGATGGCGCACTTCTCCGCCGTGACACTCACAACAGGTTGGGGAGACTTCCTCTGGACCTTCCCGACCTTCTTTGGTGTTACAGATGACTCACCAATCGCCTTGGATCCCACTTCACTTTTTGTCCTACCAGGAGTCTTGACACAGTCCCGTTGTCCACTCTCCAATTTCTGAGCCTTTACAGGGGGTGGGCTGACAGTGCCTTGGCTCCGGGTCCTACTGCCTGCCCTGGTGGACGGCGCACTCCAAAAACCTGGAACACCCACCACTGGTACTGGAGGCTTTTTGGCTGAGGCGCTACGACGGGACTGATGAATAGGAGGGGGGGGTGGGGGCAAAAAGGTCAATTTGACATAGGGACAGTTTCTGACGGACACTGGGATGGGTAGCTGGAGGGGCTCTGGGAGTGGAGGAAGAGGAGGTGGTTGTAGGAGGTGTCACTTTAGCTGTTTTGGGTGCAGGTGCAGGTACTGGAGGCTGTCGTGAGGTGGATGGATGTTGGCTGAGTGATTGCCGGCGTTTGTGTACTTTGGGAGGGGGCGTCACAGACACACTGGGAGAGGACACAGGGGACGTGTATATGGCAGTGGAGGTGGTGAGTGCAGGTGAGCGGCTTGTGGTGCTGGGTGTCCTGGTGCGAGTCCTAGTGCCTGTAGATGTGGTGCATGCAGGTGTGTGTGTAGACGACATTGGGAGGGAGGAGGGAGAAGAGGAGGAGGGGGACACAGTGGAGACAGTGGATGTTGCTGTATCTGTATGGGTCTGATGCTTGTGTGAGTGCCTGTGGTGTGTGTGGTGCCTATGTTTGCTCGAGCTACTTGTGTGTGTTGACTTGTGTGCATGCTGGTCTGTAGGTGTGCTTGGGATGGGCTGGGGTACAGGGGATTGGGTCTGGGTGGAGGAAGTTGGAGGGGGGAGGCTGGACACAGGGACAATGGCTGCCATCAGTGCTGAGGCCAGAGATTGCAGGGTTCGCTGAAGGACTGACCAGAATGAATGCCTTCCAGGAATGCATTACCGTGTTTCAACTCTCGTTCTACACCCTGGATGGTATTCACAATGGTAGACTGCCCAACAGTGAGTGACCTGAGGAGGTCAATGGCCTCCTCACTGAGGGCAGCAGGGGTGACTGGGGCAGGGCCTGAGGTGCCTGGGGCGAAGGTGATGCCCACCCTCCTGGGTGAGCGGGCACGGGGCGAACGCTGAGGGGCTGCTGGGAGGGCGGTGCTGGTAGGGGAGGTGGTGGCTGTACCTGTAGAAGTGGGGCCCACAGATGGTGCCGCCACCACAGGGGAGCTCCCATCAGCGGACGAGTCCGTGTCGCTGTTTGGTGATCCTGTGGCCGACGTGAAGCTCCCCTCGCCCTCCGTCCGACTGGTGAATTCAGAGTCTGTGGTGTGGCCCTCCATGGCCATGTGGGATGCAGCTCCCTCGTGCTCAGGTGCCACTGTACCTCCGCCTGTTGATGCTGATGTACAGAAGGACAGGGAGAGCAGAAAAAGGGGGGAGACAGAAGAAAGAGAGTTTTAGTGCATGGCATACCGCTACAGTTGGTGGACAAGACAAACGCAGCAGCCCCCTGCATTACGCCGTGCTCCTGCCCTCTGCACATGCAATTTCTGAGATATGGCCTATATGGCAATGGTAGAAATCTGCCCACATGGATGGCAAAGGGGCAACTATACATAAAATGTGCTTTTTTTTTAGCTGGGGTAGAGTGCCACATGGCCTACATAACGGAGGGGCCTTGCCTACCTAACTCGCCCTGGCCTAGGGACACCCACAGCCCGCCACCCTCACCCAGACAGATGCACTGCACGCAAAGTCCATAGGATGAGGTTGTACTCACCCCCTTGTGTCTGCTGTGATGTCCTTAAGCGCCCATCCAACTCCGGGTAGGCCACCGCCAGGATACGGAACATCAGGGGGGTCATGGTGCGACGGGCAACCCTCCCACGTTGGGAGGCCATCCCCAGCTGAGCCTCCACCGTCTTCTTGCTGCAGCGGCGAATGTCCTCCCATCTCTTCCGGCAGTGGGTGCCCCGTCTCTGGTGGGCCCCCAGGGTCCGGACTTCCTTGGCGTTGGCACGCCAACTGTCCTTCTTCTGGTGGGCGCTGACCTACATGACATGCACAAGGAAAGAGGAACAGTCATTACCTACTGCACTGTTGTAATTGCCCCCCTCCCAACTCTATCCCTGTGGCCCATTCATCCCCATGCATGACTGTTCTATGTACTCTGCCCCCTTCCCTCATCCACCCAGCCCTGTCCACCCAGGCCTAGCCCATACAACGTGCTCCCTGTGTACTACCCTTTTGGTCTGGAGGACCGTAGAGTAGCGTATACTGGGGGAGGACCCCATCCACAAGTTTCTCCAACTCCTGTGCAGTGAAGGCAGGGGCCCTTTCCCCAGATGCAGCAGCCATCGTCGCTTCCAGACCGAGGTCACAGCAGCACTAGCAGAGTAGGTCCTCTCCTGTCGAAGGTCAGGTATCTAGTGATTGAAGAGATAGAAAATGGTTGTGACGTCCGCAGTGGTGACGTCCGTGGTGGTGCGCATCATCACCGCCAGCACACCTGTTCATTGGCTCCTGGGACCCATAGGGTCCAATGTTAACCAATGCAGCATTGCGCCGCGCTCTACGACCGCCTACCGCGACGGTGTGCAACGCCAGCGAAGTTACCCCACAATTACATTGTCCCAGTTCAGAGGTCAGGCAGCTGCCATTTCAGGGGCCCACATGGCTTCAATTACTACTGCGTCACACATACCGAGGCCTACACTCAAAACCTTTCCCGGATGGGTTAATTGTCTGTTGTAGTCTTGTGTGTGACTGTGGGTACATACCTGGAGGAATGCTGACAGTTTCTTCGCTGTTGTCCTTCTTAGGCACCGTCAGCTGGGACATATTGGAAGATGGCGAAATCCGCCGGAGTACCGACCGCTGGTGGACCTGTTGACAATGGAAGAGCGACATGTCATCGTGACCTACCGGTTTGACCGTGCCACAATCCAGGAACTGTGTACCCAGTTCGAGCCAGACCTGATGTCACCAATCCGCCACCCGACTGGAATCCCCCCTGACGTGCAGGTGCTGTCAGTGCTCCATTTCCTTGCAAGTGGGTCTTTTCAGACAACAGTGGCCATGGCATCAGGGATGTCCCAGCCTATGTTTTCCAACGTCTTGTCCAGAGTGTTGTCTGCCCTGCTGAAACACGTAAGGAGATACATCATTTTCCCTGAGGTGGCAGATTTGCCTACAGTGAAAGGTGACTTCTATGCCCTTGGACATATCCCCAACGTCATAGGTGCCATTGATGGGACCCATGTAGCTCTGGTCCCCCCCGCAGGAATGAACAGGTGTACAGGAACAGGAAGAGTTATCATTCGATGAATGTCCAGATGGTCTGTTTGGCAGACCAGTACATCTCGCAGGTAAATGCAATGTTCCCTGGCTCAGTGCATGACGCCTACATCCTGCAGAATAGCAGCATCCCTGATATGATGGGTGAATTCCAGAGGCACTGTGTATGGCTATTGGGGGACTCTGGTTACCCCAACCTGTCCTGGCTACTGACCCCAGTGAGGAATCCCAGGACCAGGGCAGAGGAACGCTACAATGAGGCCCATGGGCGGACTAGGAGGGTGATCGAGCGGACCTTCGGCCTCCTGAAGGCCAGGTTCAGGTGCCTCCATATGACAGCTGGGTCCCTATTCTACTCACGGAAGAAGGTGTGCAACATCACCATCCCCTGCTCCATGCTCCATAACTTGGCATTGCGACGCCAGGTGCCTTTTCTGCAGGAGGATGATCCAGATGACGGTGTTGTTGCAGTGGGTGAGCCTGTGGAGCCTGTGGACAGTGATGAGGAGGAAGCTGATGAAGATGAAAACGACAACAGGGAGTCAGTGATACAGCAATATTTTCAGTGAGACACAGGTGAGTGCAATTTCATGTTTCACATAATATTACATTTCACACGTCTACCTCTATCCTGTACCTACATTTCACTCCCTATTTGGTAACTGAGTTGTCTCCTTCCATTTCAGTTTCAGTAATGTGGTAACCTACGTGTCAACAGCTTGCACCCTTGAAAGGCTTGTGATGTGTGACATTGGTATGTTGGCCTTCCAATGGGTAACCATTTTTAACACTGTAATTAACAATACACAGTTCACATTCATTGACTGACTCCAATATTATTATGTTTTCAAGGGTGTTTATTGAAGTGCATAAAAATGTAGGGGGGTTGTGAAATGGGGAGAGGTCATGGTGGAAGAATGTCCATGGCAGAGTCCAGTCTATTAGTCTCACAGGTACATTGCACATCTGGCCATTGGAAGTGGAGCTGGGGCAGTTCCGATTTGGACAGGGTAACAAAGTGGGACAGTGGGGGGACAATCAGGGTGGTCTTATTTCCTGGCGGGGGTCTTGCCATCTTGCTCTGTCCTGTTCCTGGATCTCAGGGACCGCTTTCGTGGTGGTTGTCCATCTGCAGGGGTTGGGGTGCTGGTGTGGTGGTCCTGTGGCAGGGCGTCCTGTCCACTAGCGCCGGCGGAGGTGGTGGGCATTTCATCGTCCTGGCTAGTGTCAGGGGCCCCTTGGAGTGCCACGGTGTCCCTCAAGGTCTTTTGAATGTCCGTCAGCACCCCTACGATGGTGCCCAGGGCGGAGCCGATGGTCCTGAGCTCCTCCCTGAACCCCAAATACTGCTCCTCCTGCAGACGCAGGGTCTCCTGCAACTTGTCCAGGACCGTTGCCATCGTCTCCTGGGAGTGGTGGTATGGATGGAGGAGAGGGCCTCGTTGAGAGTTGGTTCCCTTGGCCTGTCCTCCCTCTGTCGCACAGCAGCCCTCCCAGTTCCCCTACGTTCCTGTGCCTCCGTCCCCTCGACCGTGTGCCCACTACCACTGCCCCCAGGTCCCTGTTGTTGTTGGGGTGGTGGGTTACCCTGGGTGCCCTGTAGTGGTGGACACACCGCTGATTGACCTGTCCTGGGGACGGGGTTATGGGCCCGCTGGGTGGGTGCTGTGCTGTGCTGGTGTTACCAGAGGGTGGCAGCTCGGTGTTGGGCTGTGGCTGGGCAAGGGGAACCGACTGTCCTGAGGCCCACGATGGTCCGGGCTGGTCATCAAGATCCAGTAGGGCAGAGCTGCTGTCATCACTGTGGGCCTCTTCTGGGGATGGAATGGTGTTGTCTGGACCCTCTGGTGTGGTGACGTTCCTTCGGGTTCCTGCCGGGGTATAAGTACATGATTATTGCATGTGTGTGTTTTATGGTGTGCAATGGTTGGGTGTGCGTAAACCCTAGTGCAGGCATTCCTGTGTGGGGGCTTGTGTGGTGATGGTTGGGGGGTGTTGGGGGTCTGTACAGGGGGCATGCTTTAGTGCTGGGTGTCCATGCTTAGTTGTGTCATGCAGGTCTTGGGGTTGGGATGGGTGGTTGGTGTTATGGGTACATCAGTGAGGAGTTTGGGTGATAGGGGAGGGTGTGAGGGTGGGGGTGTGTGATAGCATGCAGGTAGGGTGGGGGATATGATAGTGAAGATTTGACTTACCAGTGTCCGTTCCTCCAACGACTCCTCCGAGGCCCTCAGGATGCAAGATGGACAAGACTTGCTCCTCCCATGTTGTTAGTTGTGGGGGAGGAGGTGGGAGTCCGCCGCCAGTCCGCTGTACCGCGATGTTGTGCCTGGATACCGTGGAACGCACCTTCCCCCGTAGGTCGTTCTACCTCTTCCTGATGTCCTCCCTATTTCTTGGGTGCTGTCCCACAGCGTTGACCCTGTCGACTATTCTTTGCCATAGCTCCATCTTCCTGGCTATGGATGTGTACTGTACCTGTGAGCCAAATAGCTGTGGCTCTACCCTGATGATTTCCTCCACCATGACCCTGAGTTCCTCCTCGGAGAAGCAGGGGTGTCTTTGGCGTGACATGGGGTGGTGTGTGTGAGGTGTGGGGTGGTGTATGTGTTGATGAGTGTGGTGAATGTAGTGGTAGGTGGTGTTTTGTGCGTGGATGTTGTGTGGGTGATGGTGTAGTGTGCCTCTGTGTGATGGGTCCGGCCTAGCCGGGGCCTTCCCGGCAGGCTTTCCTCCGCCGGTCTCGGCAGCCGGGTCGTCGCTCCCCTGGGAGCAACCAGGGGAGTTCCACATCTCAGCCGCAGCAAGCAGCACGTAGCCTCAGCCTCAGCTTCACCCGGACTCACTCACTGTTGCCCGGCTCTCCTCACCTCTGCCCAACGCTGCTCGCGCTTCGTAACTCCGGCTCGGCCTAGCCTGGGTCCACACGCGCACCGGGCCCCGGTCGCCTGGATTCGTCTCTGCAGCTCTTTCTCTCGATCAGGTGGTCTCGACGGCCAACCCGGCTCTGCAGCTTCAAGATCGCACCCCCGGCTCCCGGGGGGATGCCGATTTTTATTGGACCCCGCCGGGGCCTTCCCGGCAGGCTTCCTCCGCCGGTCTCGGCAGCCGGGTCGTCGCTCCCCCAGGAGCAACCAGGGGGATTCCACATCTCAGCCGCAGTAAGCAGCACGTAGCCTCAGCCTCACCCGGAGTCACTCACTTGCGTCCGGCTCTCCTCACCTCTGCCCAGCGCTGCTCACGCTTCGTAACTCCGGTCCAGCCTAGCCCGGATCCACACACGCGCTGGGTCTCGGTCGCCTGGATTCGTCTCTGCAGCTCTTCCTCTCGATCCGGTGGTCTCAACAGCCAACCCGGCTCTGCAGCTTCAAGATCACACCCCTGGCACCCGGGAGGATGTTGATTTTCACAGGATTAATTAAGGCCTCGATGGAGCTCTGAAACTAAGCATCTGCCGTTTTGGCCCGATCAGCCACGCCCCGAAGTCACCCCCAAGGTAGACCATAGTTACCCCCAAAGGGGCAGGGTGTAGTGCACAGAAAAGGTTGGACACGTTTTCTTTAAGTTTAACATGTCCAGATAGGGAAAAACTGCTAAATTCATTTTTCACTATTACAAGGCCTATCTCTCCCACTGAAGAAAATTGGCGTTGCCTTAAAAAAAAATTTAAGTATAACTTCCAGATGGGACGAGATAGAAACATGGAGCTATAGAAAGTTGGCATTTTCTTACTTTAACCATTCTGTGCCTCTGCCTGTCTCTGAATAAATTTCTGGGGTAGATGACAGCTGGCCTTCCTGCTTTCCCACTAGACAGTCACACACACAAAGGGAGCTTGAGTGGAGCGTTAGCATATTGATGGCCTATCACTAGGCTGATGGGCCTTCCTGGGCTATGTGGGAGGGAGGAGCTGATATTTTTGAATAGGGCTGTGCCTTGCCTCTCCTCACACAAAGGGCTGCATACCCCCTGTGTAGTGTCTGGAGCCAGGGAGGGCAGAGAAGGGACCCTGGGAACTTCAAAAGAAGATCTGGAAGTTTCCCCACCTTTAAGAACCAGAGAACCAAAGAATAAATGCTGGCCCCCAAACCTCACCAAATCAGAACTCTACTGAGACAAGGACACCCTGTCAGGAAGAAGGAGAGCTGTGCTGCCAGGAGGGACTGCCACTCTGCACTGCATTGCTGAGTTGGCCTATTGCTGTTGTGTGCAGACTGTAGGAGGGACATTCACCTTGCTGCTGATCTGTTGTGTTGGCCTGCTACTTGCTGCTCCTGTCCTGCAGGAAAGGGGCTGGACTTGCCCCTCTGTGCCTGTCCCAAGAGTCTCCAGGGGCTTGCTGGCTTGCCCCTGGTTTTGGCAGAGGTCTCAGGGACATCAAAGTCCTCTTCCTAAACTCGCTGCCCTTTTTGGACCCACACCAGCACTTCAGATCATCAGCTCCCATCTTCTGTGGCATTGTAAACCCAAAAGGAAACAAGTGTGGTGTTATATCTATGTTTTCCCCCACACCGTGCCACCTCAGGGAGCCCACAAACCTGATATAGGAATGCCTCCACTCCTGGGGTCTGGGGAGAAGCATCTCTGCTAAAACTGAGCATCGAGGCACCATGCCCTAGCCCCATCTGCCTTGACGAGCCCCGTATCTCCAGGACGGGAGAATGTGACTCAGGCAGCCTGCCTGCAGTGCGCTGTCACCAAGGACGAGGTACTGCCGAGGTAGGGATATTTATTACCACAAACAAAGTGCCCAGCTGGGAGCCTATCTGATGCTCTGGCCGCCTTCCACCCCAACCCAGCTGAGTGCTGCTAGCAGACTGCCCTGTCCCCGGTAGAACCATAGGCCCCCATGTAGAAGCGCAAGGGTGCCTCCAGCGTTGTGAGGACTGCCTATAAGGACTTCGCCTTGGCCCCTGCAGACCATCTGCATTCATGGAGAGTGCTCAGGCATGTCCAGCCTGCCACCTCCTCACCTCAGGTAATACCACACCTCAGAGGCCATAGCATAACCCACAAGGACCAGAGTGCTTCCCCGTGCATGGCCGAGACAATCAGTACTGTAACTCCTGTAGTGGGAGAGCGCCACAGGTTTTTACTTCTCTGGAGATTGGATTCTACTGAAGCATCACGCCGCACTCTAGGATGGCGTGAGACCCAAGGAAGACACCATACCTTGTGCTAGCACTTTTAATTGGGACACCATTGCATAAAAAACATCCTTCTGTCATTGTAGGGAATACAGTGAGCACATCCAAGCTAATTGATGTACTCATGGCAGGCACACTCATTCTACTGAATGATCTATCTTATTGACAACTGCATAACTTTTGATTGGCTACTTTAATTTTTGTCATTTAGGTCTTGGTTCAATGAGATAAGCATCGTCTATTTTTTAAACATGATTTTGATTCTTTTTGTGGTGTTGTTCACTATGTGACTGTAATTTAAGCGTTGCACAATTACTTTACACATTGTCTTCTAAGCACAGGTTAATTTAGGCTGTGTGTCTGACTTACCCTGACTAGGACTGTGGTTCCTACTTGGACAGGGTGCATGCCTCTGCCAACTAGAGACCCAATTTCTAACAGAGGTCAATCTTCAAGGTGAGTTGCACTGTGTCAGTTCTGATGTGTCAGAGCTGTGATGCTAGGTCTGGTGTCAAGCTGCAATAAGAGGTCCGGCATCAAGCTGCATCACCCTGTGTTGGTGCTAATGGAGCCACTGATCAGGAGCTGCAATGAAAGATCGGGCATCAAGCTGTGTCATCTGGCTTCAACGAAGTTGCTGAAGAGTACACTCTGAGGGAAACCAAGGGTCTAGGACCTAAGGGGCACCTTTTAGGGAACAGGGCTCACTCTAGCAGAGGCTAGCAGCAGGGCACATGCAGGTCCAGTTGGTGACACTTGTAATTTTAATTCCAAACAGACTGGGTCTTCTGGCATAATGCCATAAAATTCTAAGATAGGAAACTGACAGAAGCTTATGGAACACTGTGAAAAAAGAACAGCAATAATTAAAAGGAGCACTGGGCCACTGGATTGCCACAGGGCAATTCCTAATCAATCTGGTTGATTGGAGATTATGCCATGTTTAGAAGAATCTCTGTTCATTCTGTAGACTGAAACTTTTCAAATTGCTGATGAGAAAGTATTCAGCATCTGAAGGGGTTTTTTCTCACGGTTCAGAATTTTCACCTGATTCAGTAAGTCTCATCTAAGGTTAGTAAAGGTAGTTAGGGACTGAAAAACCTTTTAATTTTCTATTCTTGGCATTAGCCTGGGCATTGCTTTGAACTATTTTGTAAATGGCAAATCTTGTTAATTTCTGAGAGTATAGTTTCTGGTTGTACACAATCATCTCGGGATGTTACAGAAGTGAGTATGAGCAACATAATCTTCTGAGGTTCACCTTAGGCCATTGTCCCATTCAAGTAAAATACACATCATTCAATTATGTTTTTTCCAGATCCTAACTTGGATGATTTAGGTAATATTAATATTTCCCTTTCTCACACAGATATCTCCTTTGTGCTACTGAACATTCCCCTGATGCAGATGAGGTTCCAGTGTGTCTGTCTCTCCTAGAGGATTCCAACCTTCTCCATCTATTTGAGTGGTGGAAGTAGTAGTGTTAACCTAATGGGGATTGGTTGGCTATATTTCAAGAGTCAAAGTCACTATAAAATGTCACCAAGATCTGACATAGACCAAGAAAGAGATGGCATTGGGACCCCAGCCTGCCGGTAGGTACATTCAAGACGTTTCAGATGCAGTAGTACTCAAATGTATAGCCATTTAGGTATATGGAAGTGTATAGATGCTTTTTGTGTGAGGAAATTAAAAGTCAACAGAGGAATCGTCCTTTTTGGTGATGAAACCCAACTCCGAGCCCCCCATCTATTTTGGAGATGTTTCCACAAAAGCTTCATATAAATATTTGGAGGTCTATTTTCGTGATAAAGGGAGTTAAATAATTAATCTCTATAACTTTTTGCAAACATTCTGTTAAGCACCTTCTGAATGTCATCAAAACTAAATGAATACCCTCATCAGTTTTTTGGGATGTGACACCAACTCATAAAGCTAACTAAGTAGTTGGAACTTTAACAGTGCAATCTGCAACTTCGACCCTCAAAGCTCAAATTTGTCTGGAATGCTGCTTCCTAAGGCTGTTGCTAGCACAAGATACATGTTTGTTGCACTTCTGGTAATGTTGTAGAGAGGCCAGGAGTAGATCATTGTGAGGATTTGGATGTACCATATGGTATGGTAAAGTCCTACCGTGCAGTACACTCACAAATACCGTCTTGGGTCAGTCAGTTAAGCTAAACCCTGGGTAGTTGTGGCTGCAAGCAGTAAGGCTTAGCAAAGGAACAATGTGCAAAGCATTTCACAGCACCAGACAAAAAAAAAGAAAGTCACATGACACCAAAGAAACAAGACACTGATTTATAAATATAGAGCAGACTTTAATCATCAAAATCCACTGGAGGGTTCTGGAGATACAGATTTTAAAAAGAATACATAGCTTTTATATCAACCACTAACAAGCATTGGCCAACAAAAAGTTTGGAAAACGTTAGTTCAACAAATCTGGCCTGAGTTGGGAGGCCAAGTTCGTCAGGACTGTGGGCCAGAAAGGATACTTTGGACAGTCACTTGACCACCAGGGCATTTTCTGGGCAAGATCTGAACTTTACAGGATGACCACCATAGATGACAATGGAGTGGTCCTGATGCTGAGGGATGCAGGCTCAAGATGATAAACGATGCTCTCGATAGTGTGCAATCGTCGAGGATGTAGTCAAGTTGAGTCCTCTTGAGTCCAGTTGAACAACTCTGTCCTTTTACCTTGGGGACCCACAAAGTCCTCCACGCAGGGTTCCAAGGACTGCCAATGCAGACCTTGTGCTTTTGCAACACAGCAGTCACAGTGTAAATCTTTGTTAGGGGCTAGTGTCCCTTCTAGCCAATGAATCAGGTCACAGCCAACACCCACTGGTCCAGTAGATATGGGTGCACCTTTTGGTTAACTCCAAATTGTTCTTTGGGGTGCCCGGCGTCTCGTAGTGGCAAAATGTCTGCAGTGGCTACCAGAGATGTGATTTGAACTCTTTAAGCTTTACTGTCCCCCATTACCGATCTGGGAAGTTAGCCAACTGACCCTTGAAGTTTCGGCTTTGGACTGGGGTTAGAAATCAGTTTTTCTCCAAGCCAGGCATGCGAGTAGGGTCCAAACTCTGCTAGCTAAAAGTAAAGCAGGAGTCACAGCCTCTCTTTGTGTGCTTCCAACAGGTGCAAAGTGGTCTTCTTCTTGTCCCTCTTCCAAATCCAGTGAATACTGAGGGTCAATGTGCCAGAGGTGCCATACTTATACCAGCAAAGTGCCCTGAAGGGACTACGTAGTCACCAGCCCATGGGCTACTGGGTCCCTTCCTCCCCAGTGACTAAGTTCCTGTGATTTGTGCCATCGGGCTATCCCAAAATGCCACATTCTTTCCCCTTTCAAGATGGAACAACCCTTCCTTGATCGTAAGGAGCAAGGTAGCCTACCTTAAAGATGGGGCTACCTGAGTGCAACACGCCTATGATAAAAGTGGTTGGGGGTGAGTTTCCCCTCCCTAGTCCTGTCTCCAAGCTGTCTACAAGAATAAAAGGCATCCTGCTCAGAGGTGTTGGGCAGGGCAGCCCACTAAAGGTTGCTTCCCCTTTGAAGCACACCTCTGGGCTAACCTACAAGTGCCCATCCTTGCAGAGGAGGTGACAGCTTGCTGTTGCAGCATTGCCTTTGTTCCTAAGCCTGGTAGTCAATCACACATTTCTGGAGGCAGTCAGAAAGCTGTCTGTGTATATGTGCCTTTGTGAGGCTATGGGCTAAACAAAGCACAGAGTGGCAACTTTCTAAAAGTTGCCTCCCTTTAATAGTGAGATTAATTTCAACCTAGATCATCAGGTCAAATTTATTGTCGCAATTAATTTGATACCTTACATGACCCGGTTTAGTAGTCCCAATCAAAAGTTAGTCAGTTTGGGATGCCATCAAAAGTAAGTCAGGTTGGGATACCAGCCAGTAACTCTGTATTAGCCAATGGGGCTACCAACTTTACCCACAGCAAAATGACAATTTGGAAGTGTTGCTGTTAAGACATATTGAAAAACAAATGTCCTACTTAACAAAAAATAGCTCCCTGCCATAGGACTCTCTAGGCCTTTCTTAGGGGAGACTTACATATAATGTGAGGGGATAGGGTGGCTTTGCCAGTTGTTGAAATGGCAAGGTTGAACTGGCAGTGAAAACACTGTCCTTATAGTCTGCAGTGGCAGGCTAGGAGCCATTTTGTACTTTGTCACATCAAAGGTGGCACAAACAGTGCTGCAGCCCCGAGAGGACACTCTGTCTTACATGTCCTAGGTACTTTGGGTACCATTTACTAGGGACATTATAAGTAAGTCAGTCCTCGCCAATTGAGTGTATCCAATTGAACATTTCATTTGTATAGGGTTATAACACTGGCAATGAGGTCTGGTTAGCAGGCCTCAATGCACCCTCAGAGTCGAAAAACCAGCAGCCAGTAGTCCAAATGGGGCCAAAACAGTGGGGGGAACCTGGACAAAAAGCCTGTTTTCTTACAATCATCAAAAGCTGGGTCTGGAGAGCCCAGATTTGTTTGCAGACGACATGCGGTTGAAGATTGTTTCCACAAAATTAGATGTACTAGATTTGCAATCCTGCTAGAAAGAGGAAGTTCCCTTTACAAAGTTTAGGAATATCCTTAAACAGCAGTCACATCTGAAATTTGTAGCATCACTATAAAGTGTTCACATAATAAACAGGCCATATTGACAGCTCAGTTGTGTTGTCCTTATTCATATCAATCATATTTATATGAATCCATGCCACTGAGGCTAAACAAAGGACTGTGTGAGGGTGCATTTGAGCTGTTTTATTTTGGCAAATTGCAGCAATTATGAAGACATTAAAGAGTTATAGTTGGATGCAGGTTCTATAGGATTGCATGAATCACTCGCATTTTATGGTATTGCTCAGCTTTTCTGTAGGATAGTAATATTTTTATGAAGCAGATTAGCAATATTTATCAGAGCAGTCAGATAAGTAATATTGTTGTAACTTTCCACAGACATAACAAAGTAGTCCATAAGTTCACAGTCTTTTCTCAAATGTTTTAATGTGTATCACCAGCAAGTTGGTCAATCATTGTTTGAGTACATACATGTCATCAACACATCCAGCAGGCAACATGTGTTTCGTCCTATGGACTTTTTCAAGGCTTTAATTTACAATGGGATGGAATTACAGTTATGATGCTTTAAATGTGAATCTTAATTATCGACTTGATGGAATATCAGTGGTGACAAAATTGTAACTAATTTCGTGCATGAAGGCAGACACACTGCGCTGGGTGGATGCATGAGCAAATGATTAGGGTACAAAACACAAAGATGCTGTCAACTGTTAATGTGGACAAATGGTAAGTCACCAATTGCATACATACCTCTCCATACTCCAGAATCAATGAATGGTCCATTGTGGAGAAAATGAAGCGAAACACCAACATTGTTTTTGAGAAGTAGAATCAAAGGAAGGGGGGAGACATCATGATACTGCTCTTATGGAATTTGCAAACATAAATCTAAACAGCATATTTACAAGCCCTATGAGCCACCGGGTCGTCATTTAAAAAAAATGCAAACTCACATCTATGAGGCTTCACAAAGCCACTTTATGTGGTTTTCCATGGCCTCATAGACATGCAGTGATCCAAGGTAGCGCAAGTCACTGCGTTGCCTTACCCTGAGTCAGAGAGGGGTTCCATGGGAGTTGCTGTGGGTTTTCCCACGCAATACCCATGGGTTTTGATACATTCCCAGATGTACAAGGACTTGTGAACCTGGGTATGTGTCAAAAACGTATGCCTTCCAGGGGTGGCGTAATGAAGTGAAATATTTTTATTTCATCTTGTTTTTTTCTCTTTCTATGTGTTCTGCATTCTGGTGCAAGGGTGCCTGCGTTGGCACTAGTCTGCCAAAAAGGCACCAGGGAAGGGGGAAAGGACAGTAATCCACCATATTTAGTAAATTCAGTGCATTCCTGCCCTTTCCCTGTGGTGCAAGGAGGCGCAGCAAGGTAAATTGCTGCACTGCCCTGCTCCACTATTCTAGTAAATATGCCCCTAAATGCACAAAGTACCTTAAATAGTGTTGTGCCTGCGCTGGGGCATGGGTGCAATAGTCGTGTAGATGCCATTCAGGAACACGATTTCTAAACACACGGAAATTGGTTGTGAATGTCGTACAGGTTATAAGATTAATGCTATTGTGGCAGAGAGAAGAAGAGTGTGCAGTGTTTGTCTCTCTTTGGCTACTGGAAGTGCTTTTTACAGCGCAATCTCTATTTTGAAGTGTTAGACTTTTCATCCTTGGTGTGGTCACCCTTAACTTTTTGCCTCTGTTCTCCAGGTTGTTGATGTATGCTGGACTCTGTTTTTCTTGCTGCTTTTGTTACTCTGGGCACTTTACCACTGCTAACCAGTGCTAAAGTGCAAGTGCTCCTTTACAAAATGTTTATGTAATTGGCTTATCCATGATTGATTGGCATATTTGATTTATTAGTAAGTCCCTAGTACAGTGCACTAGAGGTGCCCAGGGCCTGTAAATCAAACGCTACTACTGGGCCTGCAGCACTGGTTGTGCCACCCACATAAGTAGCTCTGTAATCATGACTCACACCTGTCATTGCAGTGTCTGTGGGTGCAGTTTTAACTGTATATTCGACTTGGCAAGTGTACCCACTTGCCAAGCCTAAACCTTCCCTTTTCTTACATGTAAGACACCCCTAACGTAGGCCCTACGTAGCCCCAAGGACAGAGTGCAGTGTATGGTTGAGGTAGGACATATATAAATGTGTTTTATATGTCCTGACAGTGAAATATGGCTAAAGTCGTTTTTCACTGTTGCAAGGCCTGTCCCTCTCATAGGTTAACATGGGGGCTACCTTTGGATCTGATTAAACTGTAGATTCCCTTTGGGAGTGAATAGACATGTGGAGTTTGGGGTCTCTGAACTCACAATTTAAAAATGCATCTTTTAGTAGAGTTGATTTTAAGATTGTGTGTATGAAAATGCCACTTTTGGAAAGTGAGTATTTTCTTTCTTATACCATTTCTGTGACTCTGCCTGTTTGTGGATTCCCTGTCTGGGTCAGTTTGACAGTTGGGCTGGTTGCACCTCACAATTCTGCTGCACACTGTAGAACTTGCCCAACTTGCCAGTCAAGTGGCAAGAGGGGGGAAATGAAAGGCTCCCCTCCAACCTTTACCTGTGGTTAGTGCCCCCTTTGAAAGGGTAGGTATTGACATGGTGGGGCCTCTGGATCCCAAGACAGCCATGGGCAACAGGTTCATCCTGGTCTTGGTGGACCATGTCATCCAATACCCAGAAGCCATTCCTCTGAGGTCAGTCACTTCCTCTGTGGTGGGTTGTGCACTGATGGGGGTTTTTACCCTCATGGGGTTCCCCAAGGAAGTGGTATCTGATAGGGGTACCAACCTCATATCCACGTATATGAAGTCTCTGTGGAAAGTGTGTGGGGTAACCTACACATTCACCACACCTTACCACCCCCAAAGCAATGGTCTGGTTGAGAGATTCAACCGCACCTTGAAAGGCATGATCATGGGCCTGTCGGAGCCCTTGAGGCAGAAGTGGGACATTCTCTTGCCATGCCTTCTGTTTGCCTACAGGGAGGTGCCTCAAAAGGTACTTGGGTTTAGTCCCTCTGAGCTTATTTATGGCCACCCTGTGAGGGGACCTTTGAGTCTGGTGAAGGAGGCTTTGGAGAAAGCTCCTAGTAAACCACCCCAGGATGTATTTAGCTACATGCTGTCTTTGAGACACCAGACTGTCCGCTTCAGGAGTCTCACCCAGGAGAACCTAGACGCAAGCCAGGAGGACATGAAATGCTGGTATGACCAGAATGCCACTCTAATCAAGTTTCATCCTGGACAAAAAGTGTGGGTGATAACACCAGTGGAGCCTAGGGCGCTCCAGGATAAGTGGACTGGGCCATTTGAGGTGGTGGAGAGCAAGAGTGAAGTCACCTACCTGGTGGACTTGCAGTCTCCAAGGAACCCTATAAGGGTCCTGCATGTCTACCGCCTCAAGTCACACTTTCAGCGGAATGAGCTGTCCATGCTCCTTGCGACACATGATGGGGTAGATGAGGAGAGTGAGCCTCTTCCTGACCTCCTGTCTGCAGGAGAAAAAGATGGGTCTGTGGAGGGAGTGATCCTCTCCCCACCCTGACTGAGAAGCAGCAGGGTGAGTGTCACCACATGTTGGGACAGTTTGCCTCACTGTTCTTCCTGATCCCAAGAGTCACACACTTGTTCACTCATGATGTGGACACTGGGGACAGTACACCTATTAAACAAAATGTTTACAGGGTGACTGACAGGGTCAGGGCATGCATTAAGGATAAGGTATCCAAGATGCTAACCCTAGGGGTTATTGAGCACTCCAGCAGTCCTTGGGCCAGCCCAGTGGTATTGGTCCCAAAGGCTGCTGCACCTGGTGCCACTCCACAACTCAGGTTCTGTGTGGACTACCGGGGACTCAATGGGGTCAGCAAAACTGACGCATACCCCATCCCCTAAGCTGATGAGCTCATTGACCGGTTAGGAGCTGCCAAGTACCTCAGTACGTTTGATTTAACATCTGGGTACTGGCAGATTGCCTTAACTGAAGGGGCCAAGGAGAGGTCAGCATTTTCTACCCCAGATGGCCACTTTCAGTGTAAAGTGATGACATTTGGGATGAAGAATAACCCTGCCACCTTTCAGAAGTTGGTCAACCAGGTGTTGGCTGGGCTGGATGAGCTCAGTGCCGCCTACCTGGATGACATTGCTGTGTTTAGTTCCACAGGGGAGGAACACCTGCAACACCTCTGGAGAGTGTTACAGGCCCTGCAGAAGGCAGGCCTCACTATTAAGGCGAGCAAGTGTCAAATAGGGCAGGGTTCTGTGGTGTACTTAGGACACCGGAGGGAGTGGCCAGGTGGCACCCCTACAGCCTAAGATTGACACAATTCTGGCTTGGGAGCTTCCCAAGACCCAGACTGAAGTGAGAACCTTCTTAGGTACTACAGAGGGTTTGTCAAGGTGTATGGCACCATTATTACTCCCTTGACTGAGTTGACTTCGAAGAAGCAACCCAAGAAGGTGATCTGGACAGAGGCTTGCCTGAACGCTTTTGATGCCCTGAAGGCTGCCATGTGCACAGCACCTGTGCTGAAGGCACCTGACTACTCCAAGGAGTTTGTTGTGCAAACAGATGCCTCAGAACATGGAATTGGAGCAGTACTCTCACAGCTTAATGAAGAGGGCCTAGATCAACCTGCAGCCTTCATTAGCAGGAGGTTACTACCCAGGGAACGTAGGTGGAGTGCCATAGAACACGAAGCGTTTGCTGTGGTCTGGGCACTGAAGAAGCTAAGACCCTACTTGTTTGGGACTCACTTCCGAGTTCAGACCGACCACAGACCCCTCAGACGGTTAATGCTGATGAGGGGTGAGAATCCAAAACTGTTGAGGTGGTTCATTTCTCTACAGGGTATGGACTTTACGGTGGAACACCGTCCTGGTACAGAACACGCCAATGCTGATGGTCTATCCAGGTTCTTCCGCCTTAGTGATGAGAACTCCCATGAGGTTGGGTAGTTGCTCCCCACTTTCAGCTGGGGGGGACACGTGTTAGACTTTTCATCCTTGGCGTGGTCACCCTTAACTTTTTGCTGTTTTTGTTACTATGGGCACTTTACCACTGCTAACCAGTGCTAAAGTGCAAGTGCTCCTTTACAAAATGTTTATGTACTTGGCTTATCCATGATTGGCATATTTGATTTATTAGTAAGTCCCTAGTACAGTGCACTAGAGGTGCCCAGGGCCTGTAAATCAAATGCTACTAGTGGGCCTGCAGCACTGGTTGTGCCACCCACATAAGTAGCTCTGTAATCATGTTTCAGACCTGCCATTACAGTGTCTGTGGGTGCAGTTTTAACTGTAAATTCGACTTGGCAAGTGTACCCACTTGCCAGGCCTAAACCTTTCCTTTTCGTACATGTAAGGCACCCCTAAGGTAGGCCCTACGTAGCCTCAAGGGCAGGGTGCAGTGTATGGGTAAGGTAGGACATATAGGGGGTATTTACGACCTCAGCGGTCTTTTTGCAAGACCGCCGAGGGAATGCCGTGCGGAAGACCGCCTGTGCAGGCGGTTTGCCACTCGGCGTATTATGACTGTTGGCTGTTCTCCATCTTTATTTCGAAGGAGAGCCGCCAACAGCCATACTTGCGGGTGGCGGGGAAGTGGAGGTTGCTCCACCTTCACCGCCACGCCAACAGAACACCGCCCAGCAAATCACGTCCTGTGATTCGCTGTGGCGGTGTTCTGTTGGCGTGGCGGTGTCGGCGGAGCTGCCCCCATGGCTCCCGTCCCCTCCCGGAGGAATCGACAGAACAGGTAAGTCGATCGTCCTTTAGGGGAGGGGGGTGGGGGGTGTTGTGTGTTGTGTGCGTGCATGGGGGTGTGCGTGTGTGTATGTAGAGGGGGTGTGTGCGTGCGTGTATGGCTGTGGGTATGTCTGTATGGATGTGTGCATGTATGTTTGAATGTGGGTGTGCGTGCCTGACAGTGTGTGTGGCTGTGGGCATTTATGTCGGGGTGTGTGCGTGTGTGTGTTGGTGGTGCCTGCATGCGTGTCGGGTGTGTGTCAGTAATGTTATGTTGGGGGTCAGGGTGGGAAGGGGGGCCCTGCCACCTTTGGGGGGCTGCAGGGGTGGTGGGGGGTGTAGGGGAGGGAGTCGGGGTGGGGTGTGGGGGAGACCCCTATCAGTGCCAGGGAAGGAATTCCCTGGCACTGATAGTGCTTACCGCCATGGATTTCATGGCGGTTCAAACCCCTGGAAATCCACGGCGGTAAGCCGGGTCCAAATACCGCCGGCGGTAGACTGACGGCCGCAGGGCTGGAGAACCAGGTCTCCAGCCCGGCGGTCGTTTCCGCTGGTTCTCCGCCATCCGCCAGGGTTGTAATGACCCCCATAGTAATGTGTTTTATATGCCCTGACAGTGAAATATGGCTAAATTCGTTTTTGACTGTTGCAAGGATTGCCCCTCTCATAGGTTAACATGGGGGCTACCTTTAAATCGGATTAAAGTGTAGATAGTGGGAGCGGATAGACATGTGGAGTTTGGGGTCTCTGAGCTCATAATTTAAAAATACATCTTTGAGTAAAGTTGATTTTAAGATTGTGTGTTTGAAAATGCCACTTTTAGAAAGTGAGCATTTTCTTGCCTATACCATTTCTGTGCCTCTGCCTGTTTGTGGATTCCCTGTCTGGGTTAGTTTGACAGTTGGGCTGGTTGCACCTCACACTAGACAGTGACACAAAGGGAGCTGGGGTGTAGTCTGCATTTTCTGATGAGCCATCTGTGCTAGAAGGGAGGGGATGAGTGGTCACTCACACCTGAAAGGGCTGAGCCTGCCCTCACACAATGCAGTTTCCAAGTCTCCAAGGGCTTGATTTAGAGCTTGCTTCCTGTTGTTTGAAGTCTCAAGCACAGCAAAGACTTCTCTCTGCCAGCACCTGGAGTCTCTGGAGAGATTTCTACTCTGCCTTGTGGTGCCCATCCAATTCCTGGGACCCTGAAAGAAGAAGCTGGCAGCCTAAGAGGAAGAAATCCACGCACAGAATGCCGTGCGGGGAAAAGATCGACAAGACTCCGATCTGCGCCTAAAAATTGACGCGCCACCGGCTTCACGGCTGAAAATCGACGCTCGCCTGTAACACGACTGAAGAATCGACGCACGGAACTGGAGAAACGGCGCGCAGCATTGCTGATGGGGGCTGGTGAGATCGCAAACCGTGCTGCGTGGTTTTCGGATCATCGTGCGGCTGGGATTCTGACATAAACACCGCTGGGTGTGTAAAAACAATGCAAGGCCTGCCCGGACCCAAGAGTGCTGACCGGATCGACGTATCGCTCTCCTGCGGAGAGAAGAAACGACGCGCCTGACCTGAAGAAAGGAGAAACGACGCAAGGTCTCACTCGTGAGTGAAATCGACCCATCGCAAGCCCTTTTTGACTCACACTCGCCCGTGCAGGGTTATTTTTGACGCATCCAAGGTACATTTTCAGGCTCACAGTATTAGTGTGTGTTTAAAATTACACGAAGACTCTTTTTGCATCTTTAGTGATAACTTGACTTGTGTATTGTGGATTTTTATCATTTTGGTCTTGTTTTGTTTAGATAAATATCTTCTATTTTTCTAAACCTGTGTTGTGTCATTTTGTAGTGGTTTCATTAAGTTACTGTGTGTGTTTTTTTTTTTTTCCTTCTTATTTTTTCTTTTTTGTCCTCATGTCACTAATCCGTGCCAATAAAGAAAGGATCCACTACTCCTTGACCCCCAAGTGTATAGCCCCACAGTATCAACGGGCCACTCCACCTGGCACTCCCTTCCATGGATCCCCCTATAACCTTGGCAAATCCTTCCCATCTAACCACCTAGTGCCCTAAATGGACAATAGGCCTAGATGCGCGGAAGGGGGGATCAGGTATAATCATCGGACTTCATAACCAAACTAAACACCTCCAATCAAGTAAGAATTTGACAAACATTTTCCCATCCCAACCAAAAAATATCTCTTTTGCTAATAGGCCCGGCTCTGTACAACTTATATAATTGATCTACCGAGTTCTGCCACTCCTGCACTGTAGGAGGTAGTGAGCGTACCCATTTATGACGGATTTGCCGCCGGGCAATAAGCATCAAAACAAACAAAAGACATTGCTGTGTTTGGACTTTCAGGTCACAAACCCCAAATAAAACTAGAACAGAATTCAATGTTATTTCTTCACCAAATATCTTGTTTAGGACATTCTGCACGGCTTCCCAAAAATTAACTAAGCTGGGAGAGTCCCAAAACATATGAATATCATCCGCATTTGGGTCATCACATCGTGGACAGTTTTTCTGAATTTTGCCGATACGGGATAGTCTTGCTGGAGTCCAATACACTCTATGCAAAGTAAACAGATGACTCCTCCTCATTGCCGCTGATTTAACAGCGGACCAAAGAATTGAACATGACCTTTGCCACAACTATATTATATCCATGGTTGGAAAAACCTCCCCCCACTTCTGGAGCGTGAGGGGGGGATCCTCCTCAGTTGCCTCCAACAAGGCTTGATACCAAAACGCAATTTCTTTGAGTAAAGGTCTCTGAATTAATTTTTCCTCCCAACAAGATCTACCAATTTCTCCTTCTTGTAACGATTTAATCCAACTAACCAACTGATAATATTTAAATTTAGAAACGGACCCCCCCGCTGTCTCCAAAAATGTAGCCCATGGAATCAACTTCACACCCTCTATAATCTGTCCCCACCGTAGTACCCCACTCGCTTTCAGTGGAATTGATAGTTTATCAAGGAGACATACCGGGGTACCAGGTGAATCCCAAATTGGGGCTAGTCCAGAATAATAAGATATCCCTAGTAGATTACGAATCTGTAGCCAGATCTTACAGGCCTGCCGTGGAATCTTAAGTCGAACTTTTTTTAAAAACCTTGGATGACCAAATTTATACAGAAAAACTCGGCCCCTTCCTCCACGTGTGCTGTCAAAGCTTTCCACATTGGGGTATACTCTGACTTTTTATTTAGAAGAATTCTGTTATTCTTGAATTGAAAAGCCAAGTAATACTTATAGAAATCATGTGTTGCTAGCCCCCCCCCCATTCCTTCTTCTTACCCAGCTTTTTCCAAGATATCCTTATTCCCTTGTGTGCCCAGACAAACAAAGACAAATCTCCATGCAATTTTGTGAACCACTTACCCTTGAATTCCAAGAGGATAGCGTTAAATAAGAAAGTACATTTTGGCAAAATTATCATTCTCAAAATATTGGATCTACCTAATAAAGAGAGAGGGAGAGCCGCCCATGCTCTAAGGAGTTTCTTAGTCTCAAGGTGGACTTTCTCAAAGTTTATCCTTGCTAGGTCCCCCAAATCTTTTATAATCTGAACTCCTAAATATCTAATCTCTTGTTTAACTAACGGGGATTCATATGACATATTCCAACACATAATCTCTGTCTTCTCAACATTAACATTATAACCCGACATTCTACCAAAACCTTCTATCACCAAATTTATTGAAGGGAGTGAAAAAGAAAGATCCCTAGTATAAATCATCAGATCGTCTGCATACAATGCAACTTTCTTCTCCCAACTCTTACTCTGAAAGGAAAGGATTTCCCCGTTATTTCTAAGCAATATTGCAAGAGGCTCAATATAGAAATCAAATAATAGAGGGGATAAGGGACAACCCTAACGTGTCCCTCTAAGAATGCCTACTTCTTGTGATAGCACATCATTAATCAAAATTCTCACGGTTGGTGACCTATATAGCTCTTTAACTGCTCTGATGAAAGTGGTCCCTAATCCAAACCTCTCCATTACAACCTGCAAAAATAGCAAATTTACCTGATCAAATGCCTTAGCTACGTCAAAAGTTATTATTGCCAGAGGTAGCCTCTCTGCTAAGGCCAAGTCCATTGCCGCCAGCAAGTCATGCACTAATTCCTGTAGCTGTCTACCTTTAATAAACCCCTTCTGATCTGGATGGACTGGTCCAGGAATGACTTTCCCCAGCCTTTTAGATAGCAAACTTGTATACATTTTATAATCTGAATTAAGTAATGAAATAGGCCGATAAAAAGAACACTGTGTTGGATCTTTACGGGGTTTCAAAATCAAACAAATTACAGCCTCAGCCCAAGAACTCGGTGCATGGCCCCCTTCCAGAAACATATAGTTAAACAATTTCAATAAAATCGGGATTAGTTCCTCCCTCAGTACCAAATACAACTCGTTCGGGAGGTTATCTGGGCCAGATGCCTTCCCTCTCTTCAAACCCTTAAAAACTTCAGTTAGTTCCATCCCAGTTAACTCTCCTTCTAAGAAATGTTGTGCTGAGTTCTCCAGACACGGCAATCTAACCTTAGTAAAAAAATCCCTAATCTGCTCCTCAGAGTTCCGCAACTCATCTGAGTACAAGGTTTGAAAAAAGGAAACAAAAGCAGCTTCTATTTCTGATCTTTCTACACAAATCTGCCCAGTGACCTCAGACCTCATTGAAGAGATATATTTCTTTGAATGATCTGACTTTATTTTCCAAGCTAATAATTTACTACATCCTTCCCCGTATTCATAATGCGCATACTGACTAGCTTCCCATTTCTTTCTTTCTTGGCTTTCTAAAAACACTCTAAGTTCAAATGTGCTTTTTCATATTGCTGCTCAAGTATCCTTAATTGAACCTTGTTCTCCGTTTTCTGTGCGGCCTGTATGGACTCCTGCAGAGTTGCCATTCTAGTCTCAATATTACGTAATTTTCCTCTTTCCTCCCTACGCCTAAATGCAGCAAAACTAATCAATCTCCCCCTTATATAGGCTTTGTATGCATCCCATATTATTTGCAAACTAATGCAAAAAATGCTTTTGTGTCTTTTCTTAGTATCTCAATATCAAGTCATCAAATAATAGTGAACGGCTTATTGTACACCAAAGCCTAGAAACTTGCATCGTAAAGGAGAGATACAACTTAACAGCTGCATGAACTGAAAGATGTGCCGGGCATGAGCTATGTAAGAAACATTCCCTATCAGGCTATTTTGCAATAAAAAAAAATCTATTCTGGACTTGTGCCCATATTTCTTATTAGAAAAAGTAAATCTAGGCCGTACTCCCCCCTTAACCTGCCACACATCCGCAAGCCCCAAATCAATTATCGCCTGTTTAACCATTGACCTAGTTCTAGGGGAGTTAGCTGTCGCCCAGGTGGTGGATTTGTCCAAATCCAAATTCAACAATATATTAAAGTCCCCTCCTAACACAACCGGATACTTCGTTTTCAAAAGAAGATTATATAGTTCTATAAACAGGGTAAAATCATCCGTATTGGGGCCATAATAGCCTGTAATCGTAAGCCATAGACCAAAAAAGCAAACCTCAACCACCACTCATCTGCCCTTTGAATCTACCTGCACGTCACCTATACATAACCCCTTAGTTATTTTCTCTTTAAAAAGAATAGCAACACCTTTGACCGGGCACAATTGATTAGTCACTATCCCCCGGGAGATCCACCGTGTACTTTTAAAAACATTTTCCCATTCTTCTCGTGAGAGATGCGTCTCTTTTAAAATAATCACATCCTTTTCTGCCTGTCTAAGAAACTCCAGAATCTTTCTCCTTCTATACTCGACTCTTAACCCGTTGATATTCCATGAAATCATTTTTAGGAATAAACTCTCCTGCTTACCCATCCTCTAGAGAAACTTCTTGAATCCTCCCCTTCTTTAATTGTGAAAAACCCATTCTGAGGACATTTATATATTTATCTTTTTTTCCCCCATGCTCCCACACCCGAAACGACACACTCCCCACACCACACAAAACCCCCTCATACCCCTAACCCACCCACCCGTGGGAACCCTCCTTTCTTTTAATAGGACAACCATAGTTATTCCACAGAGCACTCCATACACCGGGCTGTATCCAATCATACCAACATTATAACATTATTGCAATGACTTCATCTGTTCTATAAAGGCCCTAACTTCCTCTGGATCTCTTATGTTATGAGTTTTATTCTGCCACATAATCCGTAGGGCCGCGGGAAATCTCAACTGCACTGTTGCCCCCAAGGAACAAAGCTCTTGCATTAATTTCCCCAGCTCCCACTGTCTGTCCAAGGTCACTCTAGAAACATCTGACCGTATTCTGAAAGACCAGTCATCTTTGACAAAATTTCCCACCTTCAAAGCCTCAGACCGAATCTTCCCTTTTATTGAATAAGTGGCAAAATTCACTAGGATTCTTCTAGGGGATTTCCTACCCGCGTTCTTTTTGAACGGATCTCAATGTATTCTTTGAATATCGTCCTCCAATTTCAGATGTGCTAAACCTGGCATTGTGTCTTTTATCAGTGAAACCATATATCCCTTGAGATCCGCTCCTTCCATCCCCTCCAGGACTCCAAGAACCCTAATATTGTTTCTTCTCATGTTATTCTCCAAAAACTCTAATTTATCCTGTAGGGTCCTCTCCCCGCGTTTAAGTTGCAATATATCTTGAGAGTTAACCAACACCTGGCCTTTTTGCTGTTCCACGGCCTCCTCCACCTTACCAACCCGATCTATTAAATGATTAATCTTAGTCTCCAAAACCATACACGCTTCCTGTATCTTAGCTTGATTGCTACTGTGTGTGTTGGTACAAATACTTTACACCTAGTACTCTGAAGTTAAGCCTACTGCTCATGCCAAGCTACCAAGGGGGTAAAGAGGGGTTAGCTGAGGGTGATTCTCATTTACCCTGACTAGAGTGAGGGTCCTTGCTTGGACAGGGGGTTACCTGACTGCCAACCAAAGACCCCATTTCTAACAAGAAGACATTAAAAGTTAAATGTATGAGCTATGAACATACAAACGAGCATACACGTGCCATGGGCAAGTGTGCACTTTACATGAAACAGCCCCATCACTTTTACTACAGAACCAAGAGCCAGATAAATTGACTGGCGCAAGTACATGTCCTTCTAGTGTAAGGTGAAAAAATCCCCCGACCTCCACCTCCCAACCAGCATTCAAACTATTCTGGATGCCAGTCAGCCAAAAACTGTCACGTACCATGCAGTAAATTAGCCCTTTCAATGCGCTCCATATGTGATACAGTCCAATGCAGTAAGCAACACGCTTGTGAGAGGCCCTTGAGTCTTCATCACAACTTTCACAAGCAACAACTTTATGGATGTACATCTTTGTGCATACCTGCAAGCACCAGCTGTGTCGCGTGTTTATTCTGCCACATTTCCAGTTTTTTAGTTGAATTTTTTATGGTTATTCGGCAGCAATATTTCCCGATAGTATCCATGTAGGTGAGATTGTCTATTTGGATGGCTCCAGATCGCTTGCCATGAACATTTCCTACTAGATGAATCCGGCCTGTGTAGTTCGTATCGATGTGCGTGTGGTTCTGTGTGTGATTATAGATAACTGGAGCCATCCCACAGCGATCTCCTGTGGAGAGTCTCCAGGACACCTCGACCACCAGGGCAGGATCCGACCCCCTGGGATAGGAATACGTACAGGGGATGGTGACCGACTCCCCAGCTCGCACACGGAGGGATTCAGGTTGTTCAATGCAGAAATCTTGTTCAGCAGCAAGAGGCCCTGCGGAAAGACGAATGGGAAAGATACCAGTGTTACCGACCTCGTTTAACAGATTCTCAAAGCACGCACAACAATGGCACAGAAACAGTTTATAAGAATACGCCCCCTTCTTGCACGCAAGCCAACAATATGCAAAGGATATTAAAAACACCTGCATCTGTGGCAAGAAAGCTATGTCCTCTTGGACTTTCGGTCTGTTTAGAGTAAAGCTTGTCACTTCAAAATAATGAATAATAGATTTTAAGGGTCTGAGATTTGATTAAAAAAATTAGTGATCAAGTGATGTGGTTGACCTTTATTGAGGACGTGATAATACTCGAGATGGAGCCAGAAAATTGCTACTTTTACAGGAAGTGGTAAAGTAAAGAATAATTTTGTAAACTATGTATGATGGCAGCCGTTTAAAGCAGCAGGTACATTCCAGAAGATTTCTGAAATCAATACTATATGATCCCCAGTAACCACTTGTGTAAATTGTATCTTTTTAGGATGGTCCTTCCTATACTTGTGGGTATATTTATGAGTGAGGTTGTGTCGCTCTTGCACCACGCAACGTGGTGCAAGATTGATTCAACCCCAAAATGAGATTTATGAAGCCAAGCGAGGCCACCTCGAGTAAAGCAATGCAGCACAATTTGTGGCGTTGCCTTACTCTGCTCCAGGAAGGCATTCCATGGGTATTGTGTTGGTATTCCCACACAACATCCCTAAATTTTGATAAATTCCCAGATTTACCAGAAGTGGCAAACCTGGGAATGCGTCTAAAACGTATGCCTCCCCAGGTGAGGCATAACGAGGCGAAATATCTTTATTTCTCTTCATTTTTTCTTCCTTCTATGTGTGCTGCAGGATTGCAGAGGGGATTGTTTTTGTGCAGGAAGGAGTCACAAAAACAATCTGACATGCAACAAAGGCACCTTTGCACCATAGTACAAGGGTGCCTGCATTGCCACTAGGCAGCCCATTATGTGCCAGTGCTGGGGAAAGGACGGGAATACACCATATTGGGATAAATACGATGCATTCCTGCACTTTCCCTTCTGACACAGCACACAAAAGTGACTTGCTGCGCTGCGACACCTGGCCATAAATATAGCCTATGTCCTCTGAATTTTTTACTTCCCGAAAAATCCAAGCCCTCTGGGGATATTGTTTTTTTTTATTTTCTGAAGTCTAGCCCCTTATTGGGTGCCTCTCATGGGAAAATATAAAAATTGAAAGCACCTCATTGTTAGGGCTTGCCTCATCTATTGTCAACTACATCAGCAAAGAAGTGTGCACCATGGCGGCCGAAGTCAATTTGAGGAAAACATGCAAAGGCAATAGTACACTTTAAACATGGTGGACTGCTTACGTCTGCCGAGCCATTGGTCAGTTAGCCCACAAATCATTAAATGATCTTCTTAGACGGTGATGTGATAGAAAAGATCTGCAAAGGATTCTGTTCAATCTTTGTTTGCTGTATTTTCGTAGTACTGCGAGGCCAATTGTAAAATAAAGAGCAGCATTTCATTAACCATATATTAAGTGTAAACTGAAAAAAATAATACTGCTTCTTGATACTGGATGAAATAAAGATGGCTCTAATGATAATCCTGTTCAAGGCAAATGGTATGCTCGGGCGAAAAGGAGGGACAGACCACACAAAATCGTCTTAAGGGGTAAAAGGCCGCTTTAATAGAACAGGTCCGGTATGAACAATAACCTTGGCTTTCAGCCTTACAAAACTATAACACCTCACTAAACAAAATTTCCTCCTAACCCCTCCCCCACCCTCTAAAATTGCCCCTCCCCAATAGCCCTTGATCAATCCCTTCCCCATCTGTCTTGCTGCCCACCTTCTGTAGTTCCCCTTGCCTTTCTTCCCTTGTGACCCTTGCTACAACCTCCCTGGCCTCAAATCTTTCCACATCATCCCCTTCCTCCCCCAAAGGCTTTACGTGCAAATCCCCGCCACGCAGGAAAACCCACCAGGCGTTTTCCTGCCCCCACCCCCACCAAAAATTCTAACGATCCCACAACCTCTCCCCCAACAAATCAGCAATCAGAATTCTAAGTTCCAATAAATACAGCTCATTACCCATGAAGGTCAAATGCACTCCATCCTGTCGAAACAAACCAACCTCCGAAACCACTAGATTCTCATGCCGCAAAAAGGAAAACCCTTTCTCTTGACAACATTTTTTCATTTCCCTGTTTACCTTCCTCCTCTGCCTCTCTATACCCGAGATAGAATACGCTCCTCTCCAAACCCTACGAGGAACCAAACCTGTCCATACAATGTGCCTGCCAGCCCAACGCTCCTTAATCCTCAACAAATCCATCTTCATCGCTTTTAAAAGACCTATACGTGATAAAGAGACCAAATCATTTTCCCCAAGATGAATAACAAGAAGATCTGGACAAATTCCCCTCCCCATCTTCCTAGACAGAACCGACAAAAGCTCACCACACCTCATACCGCTCTTACCAACCCAACTGATTATAATTCTCACTCCATCTAAACCCAATAGCTTCCCAAAATGCCTGGATGCCCTTGTTTCTCACCCACCGCACAAAAGAGTGCCCAACTATCTAAACGGCACAGCCTCCATCAGGACCCCCGACACAACCTACAAGAGAACAGCGAAAAAAGCATGAAAAACACTTGCTTACCAATTACAGAACGAAATAAAGTGACAGAAAAGAATGAAATCAGGAAAGACAGAAAGAATGAAACAAGAAGTGCAAAATCACGAGCATACCTGTACATAAAAACAAAACAAAAAAAAACCTATACCCACCCAACATTCTAGAGCAAAGGCATCATTGAAATTGACGAACGTAACGCTTAAAGCATTGAGATTTCCACCTCCCCAACCTCATGATTGAACCATCAGATTTACCCAAAAGTTTGGCCTCCGTGGCAGCTCCAATTTGAAACAAATGTGTCCCATAAAAACGATAATCTAAACCCAACAGACCCAGAGACCATCTCAAAACAACAAGCAATTGATGGGCCGTTAACATAGAACCATCCTCATGAATGAATACAAACCTTGATGACTCTGGCAAAACTCCCACGAAGAACCACCACAACCCAACAGGGTAGATGGAAGACCCACTACCCTGCAGAACTACCTCCTGGCCCCACCCCAATTGATCCGTCTTTGATGCTCGCAACCAAACCACCACAGCCCCTTTCCTTACCTGTACATCTGACCGCAATATGCCATCCTGTCCCTTAACACCTAAAAGTTCTGAAACCCTACATGCTCCATGAAAAAGCCAAGACATACAGAGTGCCAACAATTTAAACTCCCAATCAGAAAAACAAACGTCACCCAAAACTCCCAACAAATCCTGCATTAGATTCGATGTAATAGGCTGCCGGCGATCCCTTCTCGCCCCCCCCTCCCTAGCCCAACCCGCAATCAACCGTCTGCAAAGCTCACCCTCCACCGGGTCATATCCCCAAAAATACTTACCATGAAACGAAATCCCCAACAACTTACCTGATATAGTAACCGCAGACAAACCCATTTCTATTTGATGCATAATAAATTGAACCGCATCTTCCCTCTGCTTCTCACAAGCCTCCGCACTCCCCACCAGTTTTACAACATCTGACCTTAAAAACTCCAACCAGACCTGCGTATAACTCTTCCGAGTGGATGGAGCTACGGACTGCTGAACCAGCTGCAACAGCCTCACTCTCCTAATTCCCATAACTCCCTGGGAACCGTCGTCTTCTGTACATCCGCACCCGGTGCAAGCCCACGGAATCTCTGCCACTGGAAACGAGAAAACGCGTCACCAACATCATTGTTGACACCAGGAACATATTTTGCCTTGAACATCACATTCCATTGTAAACATTTTAGCAAAAAGACTCTCAGAAGCTTGAGCACCTTCTCATCCCTTGCCCTTTATGAATTTACAAATTGACCACTGACTGATTATCCACATAAAAAATCACATTCCTATTTGCAAAAAATGAACCCCAAACTGACAAAGCGACAACCAATGGAAAAAACTCCAAAAATGAAATGCTATGTTTAGCCTTCCTCCAACTCAAAGGCCAACTCTCTGCAGCCCAGTGGCCATCCCAAAATAGTCCGAAACCATGTGCTCCAGATGCATCTGAAAAGATTTGAATCTGCCAAAGCCAGTCAGAATCGTCCACCAACATGCTGACCCCATTAAACTGCTGCAAAAAACCCATCCACATCCTCAAATCATCCTTGACACTTGCCCAAAGCCATTTGATGGTGCGGTAACCCTGCACCTCTCATCGCAAAGCCTAAGCACCTACAAAAAGCTCTGCCTACCCGAATAACCTTACAAGCAAAATTCAAATGACCCAACATGCTCTGAGCCTGCCGCAACTCCAATTTTGGCTTCCTAACCGCTTCCTCTAACAAAGATACCAAATGCTGTACCTTCTCTCGTGGCAACCGAACTTCCATTTTACATGAGTCAAACTCAATTCCCAAAAAACTCAAGCAAGTAGAAGGCCCTTCAGTTTTCTCCTGAGCCAATGGAACCCCGAACTCAGCCATCGACCTCTCAAAAATCGCCAACACATTGCCACACTCGCTAGACTGGGGCCTGCCAATAAATAAAAAATCATTGAGGTAATGAGTAACAAACTTCGCTCCACACTGATGTTGGATAAACCATTGTAAAAACGTACTAAACATCTCAAAGAGAGAACAAGAAAAAGAACAACCCATAGGTACCATCCTGTCCACATAAATGGCATCCTCAAATTGCATACCTAACAATGAAAAATCCACAGGGTGCACAGGCGAAAGCCGGAAGGCCGACTGAATATCTGACTTGGCCATTTCAGCACCATGCCCACATTGCCTCACTAATGAAATCGCATAATCCACTGATGCATAATGAACCACCGAATCCTCAGGGGCAATGAAATCATTTACTGACGCACCAGCCAGCCAGGACAGATGATGAATAAGGCAAAACTCCCCCGGTTGCTTTTTTGGTACCACCCCAAGAGGTGAAATCGTCAAATTCGGTAATGGCCAACTGTAAAAAGGACCCACAATCCTACCCAAATCCACTTCCTTCTGGAGCTTAGCCCTGACCACCTCCGGGAACTGCCTTGCTGACCTCAAATTATTAGACCATATCCTCAATCTTGGACCTTGGTAACATAACTTAAAGCCTTCTCGAAAACCCCGAATCAATATCCTTGCCTCCTCCAACCGCGGGTAAAATTGCAGCCCGTATGCTACCACTTCAGGTTTAATAGGAGTAGGGCCCTTTACCTGCCAACTGCTGTCCGTGCGCCCTCCCCCTGTCTGCACCTCTGCCCTGCACCCCTTGCCCAGCCCAATTGAATCCCCCAAAACATTGGTATGCAGGATGCCTGCCCCCGCAGTTGGAGCAGTCATGCCTAAATTTGCATTGCTGCCTAGTACATAGCCCACTGTTAAATGACCAGCAGGCCCCATTATGCAGGAACTGACCTCGTTGTCCAAATCCCACCCCAAAATGGATGGGACGCCCCTGAAAGGGCTTATATTGAACTGGTAAACCACTAGCCGTGTGCGACATAGGGGTGTTTCTGGCAGTTCTCAACCACTGGAACCATGACTCATTATCAATCTCCCCCAAACTGTCTCCGGAAAAATAGCTTTCCGGGCTTGAAATTCTTCATCATAACGGAACCAGCCGAACCCTCCATAATTCATCTGAGCCCTTCCCACCACATCCCTATACTTAAAAAGTGCCACACAACTATCCGGAAAAAGCCCGCACAAAACACTTGCGTAACTCCCACTCTTCTTCCTTAGAGACCTCCTTTGCCTGCACTTCTCTATGGAGCAGCTTAAAAACATCCACAAACTCACCCTTCCATATTTTCTCCTTTAAACTTTAAGTGAGATGCGCCCCCAAAGGCATTGACACTCCCATGTGTGGCAATTTTGTTCCCTTAGAACCCCCCTGGCTAACCTAACCGAACCGGCGTGTCCCGTACTCACCTGATCTACCACCGATTTACCTGCAACTTCTTGAGCAGTACCCGTAGAACCTTCCGACTTACTCTCCTTCACCCCATCACCCGCCTGAATAGCCACATCCACATTCTTTATCGGCCGCACAACCACCCTATTATCACCACCGCTTACCAACCCCACATCAGATACCCTGGATACCTCACCTCTACGTAAATTAGCAGCCACATCTCGACGACCTGACAGACGATCGCCCTGGACCGCCCGCCCATTCGTTGTAGCCTGCTGGACTGCCACCGGCTGTTCACCAGACACCGGAATGTCCTCTTCATAATCCAACTCCTCCTCAGCGACTAAACCAGAAATAGCGCTCCGGCTATCAGGAAATGTCTCATGGACACTGAGGATAGGATTCGAGGATCCCCTGTCCCGAATTGCTGATTCCCTCGCAGTCGGGCGAACCGCTCCGGATTGCAACCTCTCTTCCATGCGGTGTCCTGGGGGTGCCCTGACCTCCACCGGTACTTGAAAACCAGCCGGCTGCCCGAACCGCTGATGCGCCGATGTCGACCCATGTCCGCCGGAAACATGAGCAGCCTCACACCCAGGTCGGTACGCCCTCGGATCCTGTTGCCAATAATCTAATCTCAACTGCGCTGAGCCCGCACTACCATCCTCACGGGACACACCACAAATGGTGCCCCGCAACACAGAGCCCTGCTCATTCATAAACTCCACTTGTTCCCCAGCTCTAAAAACTGACTGGTTGGCAACCTCCCACTCCTGTACTCTATGCACCATATGGGCTAACTACTCGCGGTATCCACTGCAAAAAACTACCACCTCTTATCTCTGACCCTGCCACTATACTCTTATTGCTGCCCTCACCCACCCCACCAGACACCTCAACAAGCTCCCATTCCTCCTCAGAATCGAGTACAATAACGTCCTGATCACCTTGAAATTCAATATCCCCCTGCCCTTGCTCAAACGGGGACCTATTTCCACCTACAATGCCTGTAATTATCTCCTTTGAGGGCGCGGCCATATTGGCTGCCCCTCCCAACGAACTTTCCTCTAATGGAGGCTCGCAGCACTCTCCACCGCTCTCTACAGCGAGTGGGGCTTGCTGCATGCCTCTCTTGTGTGCACGCGCATGCTTTGCTGCGCGCGTGCCCACATCAAACTCCCCCCTCTGGCCACGACCGCTCACCGCGGCCTGAGGCGCCCTTAATAAAACAGTTGCGCGTCCCCTTGACTGAAACGCAAAGTTTGTGACGGCCCTCCTGCCAGCTGCCGCCACCCGCTGCCTCAGTAATGCCCCAGACCTGCGAGGAAAATGCGCGCCACTTCCCCGCACTACCGAAACTGAAGGTAAGACTACCCTACATTGTTCCTCAACATCAACGCGCTCGCGCTTGGGGGAAACCGAAACTTTCCTACCAGCAACACTCTTGGCTTTAAATTTTTTTTTATTTCTTTGGGCTTGCGTCAGGAGACGTGCAAGCCAAAACTGCTGCAGAAACCCTTTCGGCCGAAGACCTCTTCGGTCTCTTCAGCCCCACCCACGCCTGTTCCAAAACACCTTCTTTAATGAAATCCTCCCTCCCGGTCTCTTGCAATACCCTCAACGCCTGAATTACACTATTCGACTCCATAGCAACCACAAATATCAACAAATCCAACACTCTGCTAAATCACAATTCTCTGGCCCAAAAATGCCCAAAAAAGAACGAGTACCGCCTCCTGGGTGTGAACAACGGCCAAAGAGGCCTCCCACACCCAGCCCTCCCATTATATACCCACCCCAAAAGACCCACCCCATCCTGGCATTCAGCCAATAAAAACCCGATCCCTCTGTGGTCTGCTCCAAAAGCCAGATCAGCCCGGGGGAGACCGGGCAAGCCTCAGCTCCCCCAAGCCCCCAATGTGAATACACGTCGGTATATGCACCTTGTGTGATTCCTTCATTTTTCCAACTGGATAGTTTACATTTGGTACCTCTCAGCAGCAAGAGCATGTTGAACACCATCAACTTAATTTAGGGGTCATAGTTGCTAAAAGAATGTCCAGGCAAACCTTGTGGTATTTGAAAAGAAGGTAATTGGGGGTGTCAGACTAGGATGGGTGCAATCAGGGTGTTATGGCCGTTGACAGAGGGAAATATAATTGCCAGAAGGCTCAGTGTGCGCCCAAACCTCCAGCTCATATCCTGAGGCTGGGAATCCTCGTGCCGTTCCTCCTTGTCAATGCAGAATGTAGGCTCCTACACTATCCTGCCTCGCTGAGAATGCAAAAAAGCGATTTAGTTCCTGTTTATACATCATGTTTTACATAACCTTGCATTCCTTAAGAGTGTTAGCTATTTCCAGCATGTTGTGTTTTTCGTGTGAACCATATTATTCTTGTATAGTGCACACTTTACACTGAGTCACTGTGATGCTATTAATTTTGTTTGACCAATTACTTTGTGTTTCACCACTGCGCATATTAGTTGCTCAATGTTCACCGGTAGCACATTGTATGTTTTGTTCAGCCTAGCCACCTATTGGCTTTGACATGGCATTAGCCATTACATTTTGTATTCAGTTCAGCCGCCTATTGGCTTTGACATTGCATTAGCCATTACATTCTGTATTCTGCCTATTGGCTTTGACATGCTGTATTCAGTTCAGCTGCCTATTGGCTTTGACATGATATTAGACATTACATTTTGTATTCAGCTCAGCTGCCTATTGGCTTTGACATGATATTAGACACTGCATTTTGTATTCAGCTTAGCTGCCTATTGGCTTTGACATGACATGAGACATTACATTTGATATTTAGGTTAGCTGCCTATTGCCTTTAACGTGGAGTTAGACGTTGCAAATGAGAATCCAAGCTGTATTTTTCCAAGCTGTGTTTTTCCACAAGATGAACCAAGCTGTTTTCTTCGCACAGCAGACTAGACCTGATAAGAGAGAGTACATTTGGTGTTTTTCTTTCTGCTCAGGCTTGGGAAGAGGAGAAGTCTAGGAGATCTGGACAGTCTCCAAAGGCTTGCGTAGTTTTCCCGAGTCTGAGAGGAGGGGGCACGCTTTTGTAAGGATGACTCGGGCTTCAGAGATTTGGTGCCAGTTGCCAGTCTCCCGTGTAGGTAGATAATCTCTTTCTCGCAGTTGACCGGAGTCATCAACTTGCAGACCCCAGAAAGATGAAGCTGTAAATAGTTTCTCACACGGTGAAGTATTTGTTTTGCTTTGCATTATATATATAACCTGCTGTGTACATTGCAACTGAGAAGTACTGTGATATATTTTGTTTTCATTGCTGCAATACTTTTACTCATTTGAACGTGTGCTTGAAATCTATTAATTCCTCTCTCACGAACTTGTGGGTGGGGAAGAATTAACAACAATAAAGGTCTTCTTTGAACTCAGAAGTGCATTCCAGATATGTTCTGTAAGCTCTTATACGAGATAAGTAGGAAAGCAGAACAGTCGCCTCTAGGTGTTTATAGAAGACACTGATCCCCGGAGTTGAGGCTGAACGCAGGGAGAGGTTCTAACAGTGCCTGTCAATACATCAAAACGTTGTTTGGACAACATAGTCCTCCGAATCCTTGGATTCTATGCAGAGCGCAAAAAGCAATGCCCACCTATTGCAGTCGCAATTGTGATTTTGTGCACATTTGTAAAGGAGGTACATAGTTGCCAAAATATTGGCAAGCTGAAAGTAATAGACGATGCAGTGCGTGGTGGGTGTGTTGTGAGTTTGGGGAATGTGAAGTGAAGGAAATGAAAAAAGTGCATTCAGGAGAGAGCAAAACACAGATGCTGAAGAAGAAAGAGGTGAGGTTTAAGATATGTGATGGCTGAGATGTGGAGAGAAAAAGAGCGCACATGTTTAACAAAGAGCGAACACAATGGAAATGATTGAAACACTCTGACTACCACTGCCCCTTTCACAGGCCTCACCAATGTTTAATTCAATCTCACAATTTCAGAATTGAAACATTTTCAGTAATATTTACAACAAGATTGTTACTGTTATTTATGTTAATAGGTCTGGCTGGTTTTAGGTGGAACAAAAATACCAGTCAGGTGGCACACTATGGGGTTCACAGAAATGTAATTCACATGTTTAAGCCACACACTCAATGGCATCGGCCATGCCACTTATACCCCCAATTACATAGGCCATGCCACTTTTAGACCCCATCTCCCTCCATGCTTTTATCATCCCACTTAGAACACTGGGAAGGTGGGAGTTGTGAATGTTTGTAAGGAAAAAGAAGCCATGTCAGAAATTAGGTACTAGAGGTCACATGCATTAAAGTAACTGAATAAAGAAGGGAAGGAAAAATGAACACATGAGCTAAACACAGGAAAGAAGATGATAGAGTCCAATACGTTCAAAGGTAAAAATGCCAATATTATGTTATGTTAGCATAAATTAATTTATTTAGTATGTGGTTGCAAAGATTCTTTGCACTGTAAGAACAACGCATAATGAAACCTGTACATGTTAAACTACAATAAGAGATCAATCTCCAAAGTGATCAGCTAAAACCTACAGATTAAAAAGTAATGATTTGTTCCCTCTCCATATCATATCAAACTTGGTTTTTGCTGCTAGACCTAGGGAAGCATATTCATTATTTTGCAACAGCCATTTTGGGCTGCAAGGTATATAGCATTTCCGTAACACAGTCAGAAGTAGAATAAAGTATTAATTACCAATGTGTACCCTTAAGGGTCCATAAAGGTAGCATACATTTTTTATTGTACTTGTTCCTGTAGATTTCTAGACTAATGCAAGTAAGGATAAGTAGGCGAGTTTAAAGGTCTAGAAGTGGAGGAGCAGAGGAGATGTTACACATGCAGGTGAGTGACCAAGTTGAGTCTAGTATTAAAGGTCAGTGTTAGTGACAGAGGTGTGATCTCGTTAGAGCTGGGGTCTAGAGTAGGGGAGGTTGTTTAATTTTGGAAGTGTAATCAAGTACACAGGGTTTGGTTAACCAGTTACATTAACAGCTTTGGAACTAAGAGGTTACCAGCCTGATCTACTGGATATAAATGTGGCCTGTGTCCTTGTATTCTCCCCTAATGTGAGAATCATTCAACCTTTAATCCTGGAGGTGGTGGGGTTGGATGACCAGTTCCAACTTAAAGATAGGGTTATCTGATCTCCAAAAGGTTCAAAAGAGGTCATAAGAGAACAGCTTTGGAAAAAGTAGGATTGGTTGCTACCAGGTCAGACCTCCCTTTGCATTTGGAAGAAATGTCCTGGGAATGGTTGAGGGAGTGGAAGCGCAAGCTGGGAGAAGAGACAAGCAGAGGCACAGCACTGGTCAGAATCACAGCCACTGTGGTTGTGTCGGCTGGGTGTCAGGGCAAGCAAGAAGCGGAGCAAGAAAAGGGTGGAAGCTTTGCAGCGGTAGATGCAGTGCCCACAGTGGTGGCTGCAGGTCGTTTATAGACCATCTGGCATGAAGGACAGCACCATCTCAGATGCAGGATATTTGATGTGTGATCAAGCGTGGCAGGGATGCAGACGTGGCCCACTTAGTAGTCACTGCCCCATATTGCTTCATACTCCATACTTCATATCACTGCTTACATCACCACATTGTCACTCTGCTTTCCCCGGCTGAGGTCTGTCTGCCCTCAGCCTGCCACTGTAGTGGGCATTGTTAGCTGAAACCACTTGCTGTGAGCAAAAGGAAGTCGAAGGAAGCCGGTTGCGGGAGACAATAGGTCTTTTACGGAGGAGCTCATTAAGGAGTTGTTGTTAAGGTGTGTGAGAGCACTCTACTAGCCTGCTCTACCAGCCTGTGCATGTGGCGCAAGGTGAGTTAGGTGAATTGAGCAAAGTGGCTGAAAGCAGCTACTGCAGAGAGTAGAGCCCAGGTCTTGGGGATTAAGCCCCACGAGGCCAGGGTACAGCCTGTGGCACCTTATGTAGCTCCCATGCACTTTCTCCTACCCACCATTCCTTCAGAGGTTTTCCGGCTTAGCCATTTGGTTTACCTTCACATTTTGACAGAGGGTAATTCGCCATAGAAACCTGCTGAGCATAACTGGTGGCTGCTGATATGGTGCAGCGGGCTGGTGTTTTTCCCTTGGGGCTAGCATTTGCCGCCTCACCTGCCAGAAGATACTTTACAGCTATTAGTCACTAATTTCCCTTTAAGGAGTTCGGGGAGAGGGTCGCCTGCTCTATCTTTGACACAAAATACAACCCTGCAGCTCCTTGTTAGAATACATTAATAAGGAGAGAAGCAAAAAAAACTAGCAGAAAAAACAAAAGACACAACTCTTTGTGTGCCATAAATTCTCCAAAGTTGCAAAGCAAGAATCAACCTATCATCACCACAATGGAATTACAGGCTAGGGAGTCCAAGTGCTCAAATGTGTCGACAACCCAAGATACCAGCAGCAAAAAATATTTTAAGAGCTAGTACAATGATGATAGTGACTTGGGGGAACAGTCTTCTTCCGCTCTCATTGACTTCGATTTCAGTGAGGGCTCACTGCAAAATCTATGCTTGCCAGCACAACTACCTCCTAAGCTGACAAAATCTACCATGTCTATTTTTGACCTATCGCATGACAATAAAAATGCAAGGCCTGGGAGTAGGAGACTTGTGGATAAAGAGACACTTTTATCCAAGGACTGTTCCTCAACAATGACTTCTTTTAATGATGAAAGTTTGATCTTATTGGACCATCTCACCTTTAACCATTGGGCCTCTGTGTTGGATCCAGAGTTAAAAGACACTGACAGACCTTCACTTTCTGTTTAGTCCAGTATACATCACCCTCCAGGGAATACACATGACCATCTTCTGGGGCCATTGAGGCAACCTGCCCTGGACGCAAAGTCAGTGAACAAGGTTCCACTATTTCCCATAGTAATGGTCATCAGCACATGCGCCTCTCCTGTTTCTCCCATCCAGCCGGTTAAATCTTCACCACCGCAAGAGTTCACCATCGCAGGTTTCAGTGATGACCTAGATGGACCTATCGGCCAAAGTCAGTTTGCCACTAAAAGTTCTGTAAGTAATGCATTTCTAGCAACAAAGACCTCTCCTGACTCCCTGTCAGTTGCTATTACTCACACCAATCCCGGATATTGAGTAAATGCTCAGGTGAAGAGAACACCTGGTGGAGAATAATGGAAAAAGCCATCTCTTCAATAATGAGAGTGCTTGTGATGCATGCAGATAAATTTGATGTTCAAATTACAAATGTGCAAAACTTGGCAGATTACATCAATTTATTAATCACTCAAGTGCAATGATGAACACCTGATAAAAAGACCATGTGATTCTGCATTCAGCTACTGGAAAAATTAGCTGATCTACCAGTGATCATGTCATCTTTAGCCTCTGACCTAAAGAGGGAGATCCAAAATAAACAAACTGGTTATCACTCCTCAAGAATCCCCCTTAAAGTCTGATCTTCAAAATTCCCCAATTATGTCAAGAAAGAATAAAAGACAGCTAAGAAAAATCTGACCCGAGTAGGGTACAGGTCCTGAAACACTTCAAACATTTATCAAGGCAACAAAATTAGGCTCAAATGATCACTCATGCCCAGGAAGGGCTAACGGATTCAGAGGTTATCTCCAGCAAGGAGAGACAAACACAAAAACACAAAAAAGGGAACAATATGGAAATACCATCTCTTCCACCTGAGTTGGCCAACCAAGTCAAAACTAACTGAGTAGAGCTGTAATTCCCCAATTATTTCAAGAAAGAATAAAAGACAATGTAGAAAACTCAATAAAAGGCCAAAAAAGGGGTTTCATCTCAGCAATTTTTTGCCATGTTCCTCAAATCAGAGCCACTGTGTGAAGACAATAATAATAGCTTGGATTCTAAGACCGCAACTGATAATGGTCACAGCACCGCCAATGCCGCATCTCCATCCTACAAGTGTTTGCCCAGATTAGAGGAAGTGGAGCAGCTAACCAATCCTGCTATTCATGCGGCAGTCTCCCTAATCCTATTACCACTGTCACAGCTGAGTATTCTCCTTCTCCAGCATAAGCAAAAAAGGATATCTCCTGCAATACGTAGGCTTTACAAATTGAGCAACTAATCAATTTCATTTTACCACTGATCACAGACAAGCTTATGAGAAAATATGCTCCTGGAATGGCACCTTTCGCCTGAGCTAAGCCATAGCACCAATTTTTTTGCGGATGTGTCCAGACCACCCATGACTCAGGCATGCCTAATCAGACAAAAATGCTGTGGGTGCTGATAGCACCTCACAAAAGGCGAATCTCTACGCAACCTATCTTCTTTGATAACAGGCAGGATTGATGTGGTTTGACAAGCCCCCAAAATAACCACTCAAGAGACTTTGGAGGTCCCTAAGATTATAATCTGAGGACCGGAGCACACAATGCAGAAAGGGGCAGCCCAAACAGCATCATACTATATCCTGAATATGTTTCACGTGGTAAAGAAGATATATGGAATAGAGGAAATTTACTAAAGCAATTTGCAGCTATCCCAAGTCTTGAAGAACATAACCTCTAATGAAAAACACTCTATAGTCTTTACTGCAAGGCTAAATGAACTTAATGAAAGAACTGAATTCCTCTCTTTTGATAAAAGCATTGACCACAGCATTTAAACAGAAAAACAAAAGCCTAAACAATGGGCAATAAGGATCGTCAAACCTATTAGCACTAAACACCCATTGATCTTTGCAATCTCTGGACAAACTTCAAGAGATCATTATAGAACAGGACTCCCCCCTTCAAGAAGTCGGGTTTATACAGTGCCATTGGACAACTAGACAGCACATCTCACCAAAACTGCAGAGTAATTTAATATTGATTAAAGATTTTGAATCAGGCACAATGGCATTTTGTTTAGAGTGCAACAGCGGATAAGAGTGTCTGGCCTAAATGCAAGTCAGTATTCCAACATGTTAAATATTTTTTCATGGAACATCAGGGGCTATAATAACTTAATCTCCTCACCTGAATACTTAAAACACCTATGCTCCTATTATATAGTTTGTTTACAAGAGACTTGGCAAGTGAGCTCAACCCCATTGGCAAGATTACACAGAGTATCAATCTTCAGCAGGAAGGTCACTCCCTCTGGAAGCATCTCAATATATGTTTGCAATCATTTGGGCTTTAACACCACTATGTTGGCTAAATTAAAAGGAGTGTTCATTATATTAAAACTTACTTCAGTGACAGAGTACAACAGCTTACTGAGTTCCTGGGTGCTCAGAAACATATATATAAAACCCAGTCAGTTAGGAAAAGGGAGACAATAGAGTATTTAATTGACAATGTGAATGGATTAAGGCCTGGCAATTTAAACCCCATATGGGTTTTAGCAGGTGACTTCAATGCTAATATGCAAGCGACAAGGAACGATCAGGAATGGCTAGACATTAAAAGTAACTTTTCCAACTAGAAGCTCAAAGCTCTGCACTTACACTAACAACTGCCCTGAATGCCTTATGTTTGGGATCACTGAATGGTAGGAGCAACACGAATCAAGATGTAGCATATACAAACACATCACACTAAAGACTGGCAACACTTCACTACCTGTGGGTAACAACTCAGCATTTCCACTGTGTCATAAATTTTTGAATTGACCACCCTTTTATAAGTGATTATGGCATACTACCTTGATGTTTCGCCCTGAAAGTTTCCTCACTGCAGAAAGAAACAATGATGGGACATCAATCGGACCTGGAAATTGTCAGAAGAAATCTAATGGGTTGGTGGCTCAAATGTCAACATGACGGAGCAAATAAAAGCATACCTACTGTCCTTGGAAAGAGAATCTAAACAATTAATTAAAGGTTGGTCCGAATTCACTAATGGTCTATTAAAGTCTCATGTTCCTTCGCAGCCAGGCCTGTGGGCCGAATGCTCCTGATGCCTAAGTTCTCCAAAAAAACAAGACCTCTTGGTGTTAAAAAGTCATCTACATAGAAGCATAAGAGCTGCACACAAGGATACAGCAAATACAGAATTGAAGGAGAAACCTAAAATTCTACTCTAAATTTTGTGCCGCATGTATGAAGATGAACCGAAGATGCAGGATACTTTCATGGAAGGCTGTTCTTTAAGAAATAAAAACTAAGGACTCTAAAAAATTCTGGTTCATGGTTCACAATCTGTCAGAGATCCAGCACAAAAAATAATTATTTAATATTTCAGCATTTGGATGGTTAGCATATATCTCTTCGCTGTATGTTGACCCCCTTATTCTGTGCCTGCACCACTGACTAATTAAGATATGACTACAGATTGAGCCCCTTGCACAACCCATGATCTAATCACAGACCACAAGGTTGTTAATACAACTGGGCCACAACGATCTCTGCAGGAGCTCCCGGTCCAAATGGTCTCCGAGTTAGCATTTTCAAGGCTGCAAAATCAGACTGGTCAAAATGGCTGACCTCCCTGTTTAATGATTGTTTACTTAGGAATTAGGTGCTGGAGAGCTGACAGTGTTCTCTCCTATTTACAATCCATAAAAAGGGCTCCTTTGACAAGTGAGAAAACTTATGTCTCATCGCCCTACTGGAAGGGGAAGGGAAGTGATCTGAGGAACTCCTGAACAAAGAACTTGAGGAATGGGTGAATGATAAGAAAATTATCCCAGCCACACAAACAAGTTTCCAAAAGGGCAATGGGACAGAGGTCCATCTGGTATGCATAATGGCACTGATTAACCGTTAAACAAAAAAGGGCGTAGGTCCTCTCTTCAGTGCATTTATTGACTTTGCCATAGCATTCAATAAAGTGGACAGGGTTCTACTATAGGCCAAACTATCAGCTTGGGGCATTCCCTCGCACCACTTGACTGCCATCATGAGCCTCTATTCAAACAAATGGGTGATAGTGAGAGTATCCACCAAATGGTCTACATCAGCAAAGATCCACACAAACATAGGTCTCAAGTAGGGCTTTATTTTGGACCCTTTACTTTCTAACGTGTACTTAGCAGATATGAATAACCACCTGAGCTCAGCTAAAGCACTTCCTCCCAAAATTGCAGTCAGAAGTCTGCATTTATTGAATGATGCCAACAACACTATCTTATTGGATCAAACCACAATTAGGTTGCAAAGATCTCTAACTAGTCTGGAAGAGTACAGCAAAGTCAATAATACAGGAAAAATTAGGTTTCTAGTTTGTGGAAAATGTCACATTGAGTACAGGGCTTGGCTTATGAATATGTGACAGAACAACTAGGTCCTAAACAACTATAGCCTAAACCACTACTGCTAAACAACTAAAAAGGCTCTACAACTAAGTACTGAACAACTACTGTCTAAACAACAATTGTGCCTGAATAACAATTGCCTGAACAACTAACTTTGATATATATTCTAAACAACAAATAAACCATAAAAACCAAAAAGAAAATCTTACCTTAAAATTAGTTGTTCAGGCAATTATTATTCAGGCACAATTGTTGTTTAGACAGTAGTTGTTCAGTACTTAGTTGTAGAGACTTTTTAGTTGTTTAGCAGTAGTGGTTCAGGCAAGTAGTGGTTTAGACCTAGTTGTTCAGGATGTTTCTCGTTGCGTAATGGTCTGCAATAAAACAGTAGTGTACACCAGTGGTTCCCAACCTGTGGGCCGGGGACCCCTGGGGGTCCGCGAAGCCTCCTCAGGGGGTCCGCGACTGTTTAGAAAATGTAATAATATTAGGTTGCAACTATCAGTAATGACTCAGTGGGGGTCCCCGGATTCCAATAATGATTCAGTGGGGGTCCCCGGGCTCCAGTATTGATAAAATGGGTGTCCACAGAAGTCAAAAGGTTGGGAACCACTGGTGTACACCAATCACTGTATGCCAATTACAAATGCAAGTTCTGTCCTCACACCTGATCACCAATGATAAAAATGGGGTATCTGGTTGGCAGTCAGTTTGCACTCTGTCTAAACAGGGACCCACACTCTAGTCAGGTAGATAGATGCACACCTAGGATAACCCCTATTCATCCCCTTGGTAGCTTGGCACAAGCAGTCAGGCTTATCTCAAAGGCAATGTGTAAAGCATATGTACCAACACACACAGTAACACAGTGAAAACATCACAAAGGACTCTGCACCAGTTTAGAAAAATAGCCAATATTTATCTAATTAAAACAAGACCACAGCGACAAAAATCCAACATACACAAGTAAAGTTAGGAGTTTTCACGAATTAAACTTGAATATAGCGCTTAGAAACACAAATCCTTCAATTTGGTGCTATCACGGCATAGTGACGGAGTCGTTCCAAACAATCTGACGCCAATGGCGCAGGCCATGGAGTCACACGGATCTTCAGGTACAGTATCTTTTGAAAGTGAGGAAACAAGCCGGTGCACGGAGTCAAGGAAGCTGGATCCGGTGCGGCGTCAGTTCTGGTGCAGCGGAGCTGTGGAGCCAAGGCATCGGTGCAAAGTGTTGGGTCCTTGCAGCAGAGCAGTGGAGATAAGGCGGTGGCGGTGTGAAGCGTGAGTTTCTTATGCTCCGGTGGGGTCAATGTCCGGCAGGTCAAGACGTGGTGGGGCAGCCTCACGGGGTCGTGGTCACGCCAAGGGGCTTCAGGCGCCGTGGCAGAGTCGGATGTCATGGACGTCAGTGACATGGCACTCAGGACTCACAAAGTCATGGGACGTCAGCAGGGCTGCGGCTGCATCAGGCCGCCATGTCAGTCACGGTTGTTGCACTCCAGTGGGGACCACGACTTCAGGTACAGGCTGCGTTGCGGGGTCAGGCAGTGGTGTCAGTCCGGGCATCGTCCGGCATTGGTTCACTTTGTTTTTCTTGTTATTCAACCAGCTTTCACTCCCAAGGGCCCAGAAACTGGAATAGGCACCACCTGGCGGGTTAGGGTCCACAGCAAGTGAACTCAGAGGCTGGTAGGTGAAGTTTTTGCCGTCCCTGAGCTTCTTAACAGGAGGCAAGCTCAGTTCAAGCCCTTGGAGAAACTTCACAAGCAGGCTACACAGCAGCGCCCAGTCTTTGTCCTCTCTAAGGCAGAATCATCAACTGCAGGCCAACCCAGAAAATCTCACACAGCAAAGGGGCAGTCCTCCTCCTCCAGCTCTTCTCCTTGGCAGAGGTTCCTCTTGATCCAGAAGTTTTCAAAAAGTCTGAGGTTTTGGGTCCACTACTTATACCCCTTTCTGCTTTTGAAGTAGGCAAACTTCAAAGGAAAGTCTCTTGTTGACAAGATCCTGCCTTGCCCAGGTCTGCCCCCAGACACACACCAGGGGGTCAGAGACTGCATTGTGTGAGGACAGTCACAGCCTTTTCAGGTGTAGGAGTCAGCTTTTCCCTCCCCACTCTAGTCCAGGAGACTCATCAGGATATGCAGGGCACTCCCCAGCTCCCTTTGTGCCACTGTCTAGAGGGAATTCGCAAAAAGCCCAACTGTCATTCTGACCCAGACGTGGATTCCATAGGCAGGCAGAGGCACAGAGTGGTTAAGCAAGAAAATGCCCACTTTCTAAAAGTGGCATTTTCATACTGACAATCTGAAAACCAAGTTTACCAAAAGATGTATTTTCGAATTGTGAGTTCACAGATCCCAAACTCCACATCTCTATCTGCTCCCAATGAGAAACTGCACTTAAAAGATATTTAAAGGCAGTCCCTATGTTAACTTATGGGAGAGATAGGCCTTGCAATAGTGAAAACCGAATTTGGCAATATTTCACTATCAGGACATATAAAACACACCAGTACATGTCCTGCTTTATAAATACACTGCACCCTGCCCATGGGGCTACCTAGGGCCTACTTTAGGGGTGCCTTACAGATACAGAAAGGGCAGGTTTGGACCTGGCAAGTGGGTAAACGTGCCAGGTCGAATTGGCAGTTAAAAACTGCACACACAGACACTGCAGTGGCAGGTCTGAGCCATCTTTACAGGCTACTCATATAGGTGGCACAATCAGTGCTGCAGGCCCACTAGTAGCATTTGGTTTAAAGGCCCCGGGTACCTCTAGTGCAATTTATTAGGGACTTACTAGTAAACCAAATATGTCAATCATAGAAAAGCCGATCACCAATACAATTTACACTAAGAGCTCTTGCACCTTAGCACTGGTCAGCAGTGGTAAAGTGCCCAGAGTACCAAAACAAGCAGAAACGAAGTTCAGCACACAGTCAAAAATACAGGAAGCAGAGGCAAAAAGACAGGGGAAACCACACCAAGGGTGCCAGGTCTAACATGCACATTTAATTTAATTATAAGTCCCTAGTATCTGATACTACGTGTTCTGAGGGCCAGTAAATTAAATACTATTAGTGGGCTTGCGGGAAACATCCTGAACAACTAGGTCTAAACCACTACTTGCCTGAACCACTACTGCTAAACAACTAAAAAGTCTCTACAACTAAGTACTGAACAACTACTGTCTAAACAACAATTGTGCCTGAATAATAATTGCCTGAACAACTAATTTTAAGGTAAGATTTTCTTTTTGTTTTTTATGGTTTATTAGTTGTTTAGAATATATATCAAAGTTAGTTGTTCAGGCAATTGTTATTCAGGCACAATTGTTGTTTAGACAGTAGTTGTTCAGTACTTAGTTGTAGAGCCTTTTTAGTTGTTTAGCAGTAGTGGTTTGGGCTATAGTTGTTTAGGACCTAGTTGTTCTGTCACATATTCTTACGCAACCACATACTGTTTTTGTCTCTTGGATTTTTCTTTTTTTCCTTTCTCTTGGATTTTCCTTCCCTTCTGGAACTTTACACCTTTGTTGAATCTTACCCACAGGCATGTCTCACTCTAGAAAGCCATCAGCAGCTGCAACAAATGTGGAGTTTGAGTGGGGGAAGCGTGGCTCAGCTCAAACAGTTTTGTAGGGAATTAAGATGTCCAATCAAAATCTCCACTAGGAAGAAGGAGCTGCAAAAAGAACAGAGGGGGTGGGTGGCAGCAAAAGAGGCTGTGTAGCACACAACAGAGGAGGCTGTGTTGTGGATGAGGAGATGCAGAGCTGACATGATGTTGTGTTGAATAACCCTGACCTGTCTAGAGGGAGGGCCTCCAGGGCAGGCAGCAGTGTTTCATGCAAATGCCTGACCCAGGAGGAACTGGAGGACAGGAGGAAAGTCAGGAGGCACCAATTGGAGATGGAGAAGCTTAGACTCCAGCATGAGAGGGAGCTGCAGTTGGTGAGAATCAAAAGGGGAGAGGAAAAAAACAGACTTGCCATGGAAGAAAAGAAACTGGTCTTTGCTCAAGAATTGAGTTTAAAGGAGCTGGATCTGAAGGGCAGGTCCAGCACCGATAGTGGCAGCAGTACCCCAGCGCAGCCTGAAAAAAGAGTGCACATCCCCAAAGACCTGGTAAAAGATTACAAGAAGGAGGATGACATACACTTCTGATTTAAGGGTTATGAGTGAGCTCTTCACATGAACCTGGTCCCTGAGGTACACTGGGGGGTGGGCCTGTGGAAGTACTTTGAGGTAGAGGGGAGGAACACCTTGACATCCCTGGGGGATCTTCAGGGACTCACCAACTCTATCATGAAGAACTACTGTGAGGTGTCACCAGATGTCTGAAGAGCAAGTAGTTCCCAATGTGTTTCCCCAAGTAGTTGCTGTAGACAACTCAGAGCACCTGTGTAAGGTGGTGCAGGTTTCTTTTCAGTGGGGGGGGGGGTCTTAGGTTCCTTGAGGGTAGCTGTGAGTCCAACCATGCCTGTTGATTGTCTGCTAGGCAATGACCTGGAGGATTCCTCTTGTAGTGAGGTGTAATGCCGGTCACACTTTGTAGGAAGCTTTCTCTGTATATGCTATTTCAAAATTAGATATAGCGTGCACAGAGTCCAGGGAGTTCCACAGAGGCTTAACAAAGGCTAAAGTAGATAATAATAATGCTTTCTTTTGTGGTAGTGTGGTAGAGCAGTTAGACTTATCAGAGGGTAGTGCAAAGCATTTGTTGTACACACACAGGCAATAAGTGAAGCACACACTCAATGACTAACTCCAGGCCAATTGTTTTTCTGTAGAAAAAATATATTTTATTACTTTATTTCTAGAACCACAAGATTCAGTTTGCAGGTAAGTACATTTGTAAGTAAGTATCAGACATATGTATCAACACCACTTTGTTTCAATTTGGCAAGTTGAACGGTTTTTGAGAAAATAGCAAATATCTGTTTTAAAAGTTGACACCGTGCAATTTTCAAAGACAGTTCTGGGGGAAGAAAAGTTAGTACAGTTTTTGAGGTAAGTACCAAACTTACAGTTCCACTTTCCGGGGTTTAGGATGTCCACAGGCTGGGGTTCACATTAACCCCAAAGACCCACCACCAACAACACAGAGCAAACCGGATGCATAGGTCAAAGATGATGCAAGATTTAAAATGGAGTCCCATGGAGACTGGGGGAACTCGGAATCAGGCCTGCTTGCAGGTAAGTACCCTCATCTTTGGAGGGCTGACCTGTGGGATTTACGTGAGCAGAGAGGGGGCCACAGGTCAGCACTGAACACACAACCTCAGCAGCGCAGGGGTGGTCGGGTACAGGGTGCAAACACAGCGTTGGGCTCCCAATGCTTTCCAATAGGAGGTCCCGGGAGTCACAAAGATGCTGCAGGCTAGGTCCAGGGGGTCAGTCCAGAAAACTACAACCTGGACAAGGAGGAGGGCTGCCTGCTGGACATCGCTGGACCAGTGGTCGGATTCTCCAAGGCCAGAGGGCTGCAGGTGCAGTGGTATCTTCGTCCGGTTCTCTTGCGGTCAGTGTGGTCCTCCGGATATAGGCTGAAGATGTCGTTGGACAGGAGGGGTCAACCCAGGGTGGACACTAGGTCAGAATCACTTGTGGACCAGCTCTAGTCAGTTGGGCAACCAATACACGGGCCGTGGGCATCGGGTGCAGAGTGGGCAGGACTCGCGGATCCAGGGCGGATTTGGAGTCCTTTGTTGGAGTTTCTTTCTGCACAGGTCCGCTGTCCACTGGAAATATTGGTCCTCTGGTGTGCAGGCAGTCCTCTTGAGGCTTTTAAGAGGTCGCTGGTCCTGCAGGATGCATCTCCTGTGTGTAGCAGGGCTCCAGAAGCTGGAGACAGGCCTGTAGGGCTGGGGGCAAGCCAGAAGGTGGCTTCAGCCTTCTCTGCTGGGGTTCAACTTAGCAGTCCTTCTTCTTTCATCTTGTCTTCTTATTGAGATCGCCAGGAATCTGGTAAGATAGGTTCAGGGGTGCCCCTAAATACTAGATTTAGGGGTGTTACAGTGGTCAGAGGGCAGCAGCCAATAGCTACTGTCTTTGAGGGTAGCTACACCTTTCCTGTGCCCACTCCCTTTGGGTAGGGGGCACATCCCTAACCCTATTGGTCCCTGTCCTCCAAACCAAGATGGTGGATTCGGCAGGGAGGGTGTCAATGCAGTCCAGCCACCTTAGGGGTCATCCTGGCTGGAGTGGGCACTCCTCTCTGTTTTACCTAACTTTCATGCCGGACTCGCCGCCGAAAGTGGGGCTTTGTCCGGAGGGGCGGGCATCTCCAATAGCTGAAGTGCCCTGGGGCACTGTAACAGGAGGCCAGAGCATCTGAAGCTCACTGGCAAGTGTTACAATTCCTGCAGGGGGGAGGTGTGAAGCACCTCTACCCTGAAAACAAAGCACAAAGGCCCTCACCCCATGGGGTCAGAAACTTGTCTGCTAGTGGCAGGCTGGCACAGACCAGTCAGCCCTGCACTAGAGGGTTGGGTAAAATACATGGAGCACCTCTATGATGCCCTCTGTGTGCTTTTTACAATAAATCCAACACTGGCATCAGTGTGGGCTTAATGTGCTGAGAAGTTTGATACCAAACTTCCCAGCCTTCAGTGAAGCCAACATGGACCTGTGGAGTTTGTAATGACAAACTCCCAGCTCATGTACGTAATATGGCCACACTGCACTTAAAATGTCTAAGAATGGACTTGGACACTGTAGGGGCATATTGCTCATGCAGCTATGCCCTCACCATGTGGTATAGTGCACCTTGCCTTAGAGCTGTATGGCCTGCTAGAGAGGTGACTTACCTATGCCACAGGCAGTGTTTTGTGGGCATGGTCCCTTAAGAAGGATGCCATGTCAACTTTGCCTTTTTCTCCCCACCACCACACACAATCTGTAATGGCAGTGTGCATGTGTTTGGTGAGGGGTCCCCTAGGTTGGCACAAGACATGCTGCAGCCCTTACGGACCCTCCCTGGTCACAGGGTCCTTGGTACTACTGGTACCTTTTACGAGGGACTTATCTGTGTGCCAGAGGTGTGCAAATTGTGGAACCAATGGTACAGTTTTAGGGAATGAACACTGGTGCTGGGGCCTGGTTAGCAGGATCTCAGCACACTCTCAGTCACGTCAGCATCAATGTCAGGAAAAAAGTGGGGGGTAACTGCAACAAGGGCAAGTTTCCTATACACTTGGAGATATTTTGTCTGCCTGGGTAGGCATGTGTGACCACCCCGTTTTTGGCAGCCCGTCAGGATGATCAAGGGGCCCAGGAGCCTGAAAGAGAGGCCCAGGTGCATGCCAGGAAGAGGAGGAGCAAGGGGTGCAGGAAACCCACTTCAGTAGTTCGCACGGTCCGGGAGGAGGCGGAACCTGAGGGGGCTAACAGGGGAACAAGTGGCTGAAATGGGGGATGTGCCCGAGCTGACCCATTGGCAGCAGGAAGGGTGTCCCACCAGGGAAGAATTCTGTGAGTCACAGAACTCATTCCCTTCTATTGTGGGTCTGCGGCAGCAGACTGCAGACCAGGCATCTGGCAAGGAGTCTATGTCATACTGGATTTATAGGGAGGATGGCCTCCTCTATAGTGAGCCTAAGCTTGCTGAGCCTGAGGCAGCCCGTGTGCTGGTGTTACCTGGGAGCTTCAGTTCAGAACCTTGCTACTAGGGCTGGCTCATGATGTGCCTTTTGCAGGACATTTGGGGCAGGACAAAATGTTTGAGAGGATTTTCACCCACTTTTACTGGCCCCAAATGCACAGGCACTCTGATGCATTTTGTAGGTGTTCTCAGACTTGTCAGGCAAGTGGCAAGAGTGGGGGAGATACAAGGCTCCCCTCCAACCATCCCCTGTTGTCAGCACCCTTTTTGAGCAGGTGGGAATTGATATTGTGGGGCCTATGGATCCCAAGACAGCTGTGGGCAACAGGTTTATCCTGGTCTTGTTAGACCATGCCATCCAGTACCCGGAGGCCACCCCTCTGAGATCAGTGACAGCCCCTGTGGTGGGCCGGGCACTGATGGGAATTTTTACCCGCATGGGGTTCCCCAACGAGGTAGTGTCTGACCGGGGTTCCAACTTCATATCTACATATATGAAGTCTCTGTGGAACCAGTTGGGGTGACCTTTAAGTTCACCACTCCCTACCACCCCTAAGGCAACGAGTTGGTTGAGAGGTTCAACCGTACCCTGAAAGGCATGAAAATGGGCCTGTCAGAGCCCATGAGGCGTAAGTAGGACGTTCTCTTGCCATGCCTTCTCTTTGCTTTCACTGTGGTACCGTAGAAGGAACTTGGTTTTAGCCCCTTTGAGTTGCTGTATGGGCACCTTGTGAGGGGACCTCTGAGTTTGGTGAAGGAGGGCTTGGAGAAAGCTTCCAGTAAGCGACCCCAGGACGTGTTTAGCTACATGCTGGCCTTTAGAAAATAGATTGCATGCTTCAGGAAACTCACTCAGGCGAACCTAGAAGCCAACCAGGAGGACATGAAACGGTAGTGTGACCAGAATGCCACTCTGGTTGAGTTTCAGCCTGTACAGAATGTGTGGGTAATGGCCCCAGTGGAGCCTCGTGCTCTCCAGGATAAGTGGACTGGGCCTTTTGAGGTGGTGGAGCCCAAGAGTGATGTCACCTATCTGGTAAACTTGCAGACTCCCAGGAACTTTTTGAGGATCCTACATGTAAACCACCTCAAACCTCACTTTGAAAGGTCTGAACTGACTATGCTCTTGGCAACAGATGATGGGGTGGAGGAGGAGAGTGAGCCTCTTCCTGACCTCTTGTCTGCCGGGGAGAAAGATGGGTCTGTGGAGGGTGTGAACCTCTCCCTAACACTGACCCCAGAGCAAAAAGGGACTGTCGCCAGTTGCTTGGACAGTTTGTCTCCTTGTTTTCCTTGACTCCAGGGTCACTCTTCTGTGTATCCATGATATGGACACTGGGGCAGTCCACCTGCGAAACAAGATTTACTAACAAGGTCAGAGCCAGCATCAAGGGTGTGGTTTTCAAGATGCTAGTGTTAGGGGTAATTGAGTTCTCCAGCAGTCCTTGGGCTAGCCCAGTGGTCTTGGTTCCAAAGGCTGCTGCCCCAGGTGCCACCCCAGAACTTAGGTGGAGTCAATGCCATCACTAAGACTGACGCACACCCGATCCCCAGAGCTGATGAGCTCATAGATCAGCTAGAAGCTGCCAAGAAGTGACCAGCGCCAATGGCGTCAGATTGTTGGGAACTACTCCATCATGATGCAGTGATAACACCAAATTGATGTATTTGTGTTTCTAAGCGCTATATTCAAGTTTAATCTTTGAAAAATTAATAACTTTGCTTGTGTATGTTGGATTTTTGTCATTTCCTGTCAGTTGTGTCATTTATGTCAGTTCCTGTAGAAGAAACAATTTAACTTTATAAAATATTTAAGTTCAGATGTAGCAAAGGGATTTACCCATTCTATGTCTATGGGAAAATGTGTTGGTACATATGGTCCTTAACCCCTTATTACCGCCTTAAAAGTGTCCCAATTCATTTGTGTCACTTATGCTGTCCCTGTGTACACCAGAAAATAATCATCAATACTGTATGTAATTTTTGCTCTAAAGCCGTATCCTGAAACATCTCTGTAGGTAGAGTCCTGGAAGGTATCTTAGGCCACATTCCACCCTAGTTAAGTGTCAGCCGGTGAGGGTTGTGATTAGACAACATACGACCTAAGTTTTCAGCATCTACCACTTTCAGAGCTATCTCGGCAGTGCAGTAAAAGAGATAAATTCTGTTATGTAGCTCATGCAGTCTGAAATAAAACAGATATTCTTGTTTGCAGATGCAGCATGCGCCACAAATCAGATAACTGATAGTCGACTGCCCACTGTTATGGTAAGGACCAGGTCACTGAAATCACCTGAGCTCCCTGTAGAGGTGGAATGGACCTGTCCATATTTTTATCTAAAACACTCTTAAACTCCCCACTAATAGACAGAGTGCCAACATATTTGTTAAAAGAGATCTAGTAAGTGTAGCTAAAAAGGCCGATTGGCTAATGTTGGGAGTGTATATAGCGATCAATAACAATGCCACCCCGTCTAGTGCCCCCTCAACTATAACATATCTATCCTCACAGACCACTTTGATGTAATGGACTGTAAAGGGTCCCCTGAGCAATCTATATTAGCAAACCACTGGCGCATCCAGGATAACTCATCCTTAACACTATGCCTCTTCACCTTTTATGGCATTTCAACCGTTCACCCGATCTCAGATATGTCTCCTGTAGACAAGCAAATGCATTTTTGTGGTTGTATAAATAGAGGTGCACACTGTACTGTCTAATCTGGTTAGCCATACCCCTCACATTCCATGTCATTCAGTTGTGGTGTTGTGTTCTACCCTGATAGTCTTCAGCCATTATAGTGGAACAATAGCATCCCATGTGAAGTGACCTGCTATCATGATTCTGTACCTTCTATGTTGCAAATAATCTCACCTGAATGAAAGAAAACTAAAGTGTTAAACCTAAACATAACATTTCCCCAACTCCCATGCCCAGGCCAATGCGCCAATTGGCACTCAGCTAATCATGATGTGATTAGCCCTATCTTCCTCCCTATCTTCCAGGGGATGCTCATGGATCATGGCATGCAGTGACATCATGCCTGCCATCCTCCTCGTTGTGAAGGCTTCCCCCGTATAGTGCAGCAAACCAAAAGACAAATTATCACCCTTATTAACACCATAAGGTACAGTTATAGCAAGGTTTGATGCAAATCTGCACCATCACTCAAATGGCAAAGTCAGCCAGACATCACAGGGCTAATGTACCTTCAACCAGCTTCAGACTGACAAGCAGTCAGTGGAAGATGTCCGGTGGACCCCTGCACGACGGCTGCTTCACCACAGCCTCTGGGGTGGAACAGGATCCCCCCAGGATCACTGACTTATCTGCTGAACCTCACTGCGAGTGGGTGGGTCCTCTTGATTCTGCAGATGTGGGCTCCAGGGGAAGGGAAGGAACTCCTCCAGCCCAGCAATATGCAATGGTGGGCAGCAGTAAACCCCACACATACAGGCGGTAGAGGACTTCCGGTGGTCTCCGGCAGATAAACCGCTTCACTGCAACTACTGGGGTTGGGGGCAGGATATCCCCCCCAGGATGACTGAAATGGGGATGATGCTTCAGAGCTTCCACAGATGCATCTCAAAACCTCGCCATCTTAGCCACGCCTCCTTATCAGCCAGACTAAATAAAATATAGTCCATGTTGTTTTAAGTGTGACAAAAACAATGGAGGCTGTTCGCCTGGGGAGTTTTATTCCCCTTTGACCTTGCAGTGGGGCACAATGACAACATTGGTAACATAATGACAATTAACCCTCAAATAGGGCTTTTATTTTTGGCAACCATTGCAAAAAGCTGAATTCCAGCATATGGCTACATAGGTAGTATATTTGACCTAGAGGAGTTACAAAGATTATATGCCCTGTGTTTAGTCTTAGATAAATTCATTCTGAGACCCCTCAAATCATACAAAGTGGCATAGCCATGAATTAGAGTATATAGGCCAATTATCAGCATCTTAGAATTAGGGACAGCATTCTTAAATCGTAAAATGGAAACACCATGTCTCCCCAAGTTAGGAATATCAGTTATGAATCAGAAATGTTACACAACCATCAATGAGCAAACAAAAGAATCAATCAATCAATCAATCAATCAGTCAATATGTAGAGCACAGCTTGTCACTCGTGAGGGTATTTAGGCGCAGGCAGGGCTCAGGTGATCCGCCAAAGAGACAGGTCTTCAAGGCATTACAGAACTCTAGAAGGGATGGGGAGGTCCGGAGATGTTGGGGTAGTTTGTTCCATTTGCTCCACTGGTCGATGGGGGCCCCTGAGTGAATGAGTTCATGATGGAGGTGGTGTCTTGTGGTTTGAACTGGTTCCATTTGGTCAGTCTGTTGTCTGCGGTAGTAGCAGGGCTGTTGTGTTGGTTAAAGTAGCTGATGGCCTTGGGCTGGGGTTTGAAGTTCCTGTAGATTTTGGCGATCTTGTCATGAAAGAAGTTTCTGAAGCTTTCTCAGATTTTCTGTCACCGGGTGATGTTGTTTGTTGCAGCTGATGGGTTGGAAAATTCCTTGACGATGTTGAAGAGTTCTTTGCTGTTGTTGGAGCTTGATTGGATGTGTGAAGCTAGGGATTTTTTCTTCGATTTTGCTCATGTGCCATTTCCTTCCCAGTTGTTTCTAGTGGTGTTTATCTGTTCTGAGGTCTTTGGTGTAGCAGCTTGCCTGCTTGGTGGACCTTTTGTGTGTGTTGTTGATGTAGATAGGAGCGAAATTGTTGGTGCAGTTAGTGATCCATGTTTAGGGCTGTGGGCAGGAAGAAGAGGTGGGGATACGTACAGACAAACAGGTAAGGAGCAAGGGAAGGTGAGAGGGGGAAAGCGGGTGAATATTGGTGGGAGTGCAAGGGGTGAAAATTGGGCAAAGAGGTCAAGCGCAAAGCACAAAGAGGTGACAATATGGAAGTGAGAGAGCGAAAAAGGGCAAAGCAGCCAAGTACAACGAGACAGAGCAAAAAAGGTGGCAAGAAAGGAAGCGATTGAGTAAGAGAAAAGGGCAATGAATGAGAAAGCGAAAAAGGCCAGACACAAGGTGACATAGCAAAAAAGGTGGTAGAAACAAAGCAAAAAGGTGACAAAAAGAGGAAGCGATTGAGAGAGAGAGAAAAGGGTAATTAGCGTGACAGAGAAAATGGCAAAAAACAGGCACAGAGATGCTAAGAACAAGGATGTGAGTGGGAGATAGAGAAGGGAAAAGTGAAGGAGTAGAGAAGGAGACAAGGAGAAGAGAGAAGATTGAGGGCAGCAGTTGCTGTTGCAGCGAGAGCTTCACCCAAAAGATCCTTTGCTGGTCAGAGGACCAGTCCAAGTAGGTGGGGTGCCTGGGCACCTGCAAGCACACAGCCTGAGCGGAGACCTAAAGTCACAGGACACTTCTGAAGTGGTTCACCACATATGCCCCATTTAAGCTTTGTACATTTTTTCAGATGGATTCTCCTGAAAACATGGAGAAGACTAAGTGGAAGGTCAGCTGTCTGGTTGTCTGGCCTGTGACTTCCCAATAGACATCAATGATGCATTACTGCTGCTCTCTCTACTATAAAAACCATGGAAATTAGCATTCAAAAGTGATTCCTGCTCTGTTCGGCTCTGGAGCTTTAATTTGAAGGTACAACATGATGTGCTCTTGCATGGAAGACAATAAAGTGGATTGCCATTGTGAGAGGAAGGTTGTACAACCCTAGGGTAAGGGAAACAGCCCTGGACAAAAGGATGACAAAGTCAATGGCTTGCAGATAGAAACTGCCTCAAGTAGTTAGCCTGTCAAAAGGCTCTGCAACCTAGCTGACTTACGCTGAGTTTGAAAGAAAATGTACATGCATCAGAAGAATATCAATGATATACCAAACACATCCTAAAATTGTGTTTGCTGGTGAACCTGCGCTGGTCCATTAACCTTTGCCCTTTTGCTCTTTTCTTACAGCTTATTAGAGTATGTCTTTGCCCCGGTTCAATGCTAAACAGGGAGTATGACTTTGCAGAGGTCACAGAAATCTCAATTTGACTCTGAGGGATGTATTTAGTTTCTGTTGCGAGCCAGAGAAAAACACCAAGGTTTCCTGTTTGCAGTATGCTTTGATTGATGGGTTTTTGGGTTTTTGTACAAACACCACCCAATTGTTCTGGGGTCACTGAATTAACTACACTAAAACCATAACCGAGCTAAATTAGACTAGAGGTCAAACAGACTAAATACACTGAATCCTCCTTTTGTCACACAGGCTTTATTGACTTGAGTGAGTGAACCAAAAGATATCAGTGGTGGTTTCTTCTAGAAGGTGGGGGAACATTACCACGCCCACAGTGAGCCCCGCAGGCAAAAATAAACTAGCAATGAAACAATGTCACTGCTATTTTATTTTTACTAGCGCAGCATTCACCAGCCCAGAGACATGCTAGGCATGTGCTCTGCTTCCGATTGGAAGCAGAGGACTGGAGCACTGGCTTGACTGTACACTCCAAAGTGCGCATGTCACTTTGGCCGGCTATTTTGCCCTGGCCAAAGTGGCATACACACTTTGAAGCTCTCCACTCAGCTGTCTTACGACAGTTGGGTGGAGACCAAGCACAGGCCTCTAGGGCCTGAAGGCGCGTCCAACCAATCTGCTCCATCCAATCCAGGCGCTTCTCTTATCCTGGTTAACAGCAAGAGATCAATGTCTGGATTGGTTAGGGCAGCTCTTCTGGCATCAGAGAAGGAGAAGAGCACCAAGAAGGATGCACAGCCCATGGGTATGTGACTTTTTTTTATTTTAAATGTATAATGCATGTAAGTGTGTAATGCATGTAAGTGTAGTTGTGTTTATTTTGTAGTTAGTGTTATAGTTTTATTTGGGCTTTTGGAGTGAGGGGTGGTTTACTTCTGGGTTTTGGCAGGAGGGGGTGTTTTATTTTTTGGAGGGATGAAGGAGGAAGTGGTGGTGCACTTCACTCACCCCAACACTTTCAAAGGGTAAAAGCCACCCCGGAAAGATATACAGGTACATTTATCATTTAATCTGCCAAATGTAGACTTTACTGCTAGGTAGACATTTTCTCCATAGCAGCCACTTTGGTGAAAAAAGAGTGGCTGGTGCGACCTATCTAGGTAGCATTACTGACCTATATGCACATTTAATCTGAAACCTTTTTGCACATTTGGTAGAAGTCTATCTTATACTCCATGTAATGCAAGTTTAACAAAATGACTTACATGTTCTCAGTGCTTTCTATCACAGGCTGGGCCCTCGTAGCACTAACAATACACAAGCCACAATTCTCCATTGCACCAACCAAGATTTTATTCTGTTGCTTTCTGGGTTACACACAGACATTTCAGTGCATTAACTAACAGAGGTTTCATAATGCACAATAGTGCACGTACCACTGATTAACTTCACTTTTTTAACTTTATTTTTCATTAATTCTGCATCAGTGTCTTCATTGTCTGCACCTGCAGAAACTGACCTTGAGCTTCAAAGGGGATGAAAGTTGCCTAACACGCAACTTTGAGATAAGTGTATTAGTCACTCTACTGGAAAAATACAGCTTTTAAAGATTCAAACACGTCTTTTGTTAATACTAGTGAAAACTATGCAGTTAAAATTGAGACCAGGCAACTAGGCCAAACCCTTTGCTAAATTTAAGCTAAGCATATAACAGTTTTAATAAGAAAATCATATAAAGTATAACCTCAAATATAATATATTAGTACATTTTGTCGGTTTTCATGATTAATTAAGTTTGTTTAAACTAATGGTGACCTACTCCGTGGGCACATTTCTCTACATACATTATTTTTCTTTGCTAAATCACATTGTCTTATACGGTTTTATTGCATGATATATAAATGTTTGTTAGCCTTTCTTTTTCCGCTTCATCACTTGCTACTCGCATTTAAACTCCCCAGAGGGGCTAAGATAACACAGCTGGCCATGCAGCTCCTGTTTGACACAGAGGGGAGGGGCAGGTTGAAGAACAGCATTCCCCTAGCGACAGGGGAACTGTGCAGACCAGGGAGATGCCACGCGGTTGCAGGCTGCACACACTACAGACCGGCACAACACGACAAGAGACTGCACGCAAATTCTACAACCCAAATAAATGTGACCGAAACCACTGCAGGGACCACCGAGACAGGATAAACACAGTACAGACCGGCACATTACAGCTAGGCACTGCATACTGTGGGACACTGCAACCAAACTCAAAGTAATGTGACCTAAATCACTGCAAGGACATACTGGGGCGGGATAAACACATTAAAGACCGACACAGCACTCCAAGACACTGCACTGAAATGTGACCTGACAGACTGAAGCATCGCATGGCTGCGCTGGTGGCAGATAAACATGGCACAGACCATCACAACATGGCAATAGAAAGTGCAATCTGGGGTACCGCAGGCTAACTGTACAGACCAATGAAAGGGAAGTTAACTCGGACTGAAGCATATCATTAGAACTTTAGGGCAGGATAAACTAAAGACGTCACTGTACAGCACAAGGTAGCACGAGATAGCACACTGCAGGGGCACTGCAAGCAGACTCTACAACGCTCAGGAAAGTCTGTCTGTTGGAAAGAACTGTCAGGATTACAATGGAATTCAGGCAGGGGACCCCTCATATCCCAACTTGACAAGCTGCATGATGCCTCCCAGTGAGAATCATTTGAACATTTTCTTTGCTAGTGTCACAGATGTGTACATGGTGGCCACACTGACACAATTTTCACTGATTGATGCTCCATGCGATGGTTTGACGGGGTTACAGAGGGGCAAAACCTCCACCTCCATATTCTAAATGAGCCACAGGCTGTGAGAGGTGTGGGACAGAATAGATGCTCATTTTCAGAAGCTGTCCATTTAAGGCCTTTCTCTAAATTAAGACCAAGGTAAATTTGAAGAAATTCCACAACATCTACAGATTTTGATTGCTAGCCTGTAAAATAGCATTGCCCATGAAATCTAATGGTATAGAGCATGGGTACTCGCAAACATTTTCCCAGGGGCCAAAAAGTTTGGTCTGTGATGTGCCCGGTGGCCTCATTGATGCCAGGGCAGTGGCGGTTGGGTGGGTGCCGGGGGGCATTGGTGGCAAGGTAGGTGTAGGAGAAGCAAAAGATATATATATATCTTGTGGCTGAAATGAACAATGGGGAACCAGAAAACCTGGAATTAATCCTGGCTTCCTGACTTTTCCAAATTGTGTGATTCTAGGCAATTGTTTAACTTCACTTTCCCTCCTTTTTCTACATTATCACATATAAGAAGACCTTGAAATACATGAGTTCATGGTGTGGGCTGCATAAAACCTGCTTCTATGTTTGATTTAATAAACTATAATGTTGTTCATGTATGATAGGAACCCAGGCCACCCATAAAGTGCACATAACAAGTGACATCCCTCTTTAATTTTACTATTGGTGGTGTTCTCAGGGTAAGGGGAAGAATTAATGTTTCCAAATGTATGTTTGAAAACTATTACTTTTACATGAATACATCTCAATGTATTGATATAACAAATTGTACTAGGGTGAAAAGGTTCTGTATGTTAACTAAATACACTTTTTTAATTTTGAAGTGACTGACATGGTTTTACACTTCTGCTACAAGATGTCTTAAAAAAACAGAAGGCGTTTCTAACGTTAAGTGCAGGAGTCCCTTGTCACTTCCTTTCTTTAACACCAATTAAGTTTAAATAAATGATTGTGTGTCTATTTAATATTTTTATTGTTAGTGCTGTCTATTTAATATTTTTATTGTTAGTGCTGAGTCCAACAAACAGCTGCCCAGTGCTCCTGTTGCCCAGCGGGCTGCATGTTAAGGTCAGAGGGGCCGCATGAGGCCCGCTGGCCGTACTTTGAGTATCCATGTTGCAGAGAATGTATTGCCTTAGCGCTACCCTATATTTTGGTTTTCTTAGGCTTTCATCACAATCCTTCCTTTTTTTACTGTAACTAAACCTCTGACTGAACTCTGACATTGATTGTGAGCAATTATTATGACTTCTGTATCTGAGTGTCAAACCTACTTGCTTTGTCAAGCTACCATATAAGTGTCAGTAGTACGGACAGAATACTTTATCAATTTCCTGGCATGCACAGGACCTACCAACCAGGGGCACTGGTGGTGCATTAGAGTAACCTCCAAAATGTCCTCTGATTGTTGTGTAGCCATTTTAGTCATAGCTCCGTTCACGTTAATTTAATACACTAGGCCGCTGTGCACCTTGACCTAGATATGTTTTATTCGGCTTCGCATTGTTATTTTTACAATAACCAGTTTTACGGTCTTGTTTTAATTTCTTCTCTCTAACTGTTTTGCTTAGTTCAGCATTGTGTTCTCAAACAACGCATTCTTGATCAGGTTGTGCTTTAGTCAAGGCTACAGTCTGGTACCTTGCCGGTAAACATGGTAGAAGTTTAGTCTCCAACATTCGGAGAAAATACACATCCTTACGTAGGGACATTTTCTTAGAACATCAGGTGTGTAATTATAAAAACACTTCTTAGTCCCATTACACATCAAGAGGGAGATCCCAGCCAGGGAACCACAACTGTATGCTGAATGCTTCGCTGCAGATGCTGACGCAGGTCACAGGCCTTTGCTCAGGTATGAGGGTTGATGTCCTCCAGGGGGAACATGAAAGGCAGGCTTAGAGCTTAACATGCCGTGCTCAAAAATAGTCCATCGATTCTAGTGGCAATATGATAGCATTATTCTTATGCTCCACTCTCATCGTCACCATTTTAATATTGTTGTGTTGTGTCGTTCTGGTTGTTGCAGCTCACGCTTTGCTATCTAAAATGTAGTCTTTTATTAAACCAATCTTTAAAACTTATACTGCTCTTATTGTCATTTATATATGAGACCGAATTGTGAATGAGAGAACAGGATGCAACCTGAGTGACCACGACTTCCCTGAGAAGTATGATATGTCATGCGCTCGGCTGCCCAATCATCTCTACCTTCCGGGAGAGAAGAGGCACTGCTAGTTAGCCGGAGCCAAGCCCATATTTGGAGCGACAGGTGTTACCCACAGTGGGTCAGACTCAGTCTCCCCACACCGTGGACGACCCTGCTGCTCAAAATCCAGTAGTCTCATTAGAATAATGAGAGCCTACGTGATATGGCGCCGCCAACATTTGGTCAGGCTCTAATTTTCGGGTCCTTCGGAGTATCTCTGTCTCATTATATATAATGACACCTCAATACCGTATGCGGAGACGTCTGTGGTAGTGAGGATTTCCACCACAGCTGTATAGGTAATCCTATTACAACTGGTGGTTGTTCAAGCTTGAACTTTAAAAGGAAAACCCCATTTTGCCATGCCTTCTCTGAACTCATAGTGTGACTACCATGGCGAATCCCCAAAATGTACAAATAGCTGTTAACATGAGACAACCTCTCACAGCACACTTATTAGCAAATGGCCTAACGGCCCAGGGAGGACCAGTCACGTTTGTGGTGGACGCCGACGCAGCTTATAGAACAGAACTTTTTTACTCTTGGGTCACATTTCCAGCAGTTGATTGGAACACAAATACATTTCACACATACACAGTTGCGAACACGCCTGGACAATACAGAGCGTGCGCATATTTAGAGATACCCCATACAATATTACCAGTTAGGTTAGGTCCATTAAGTAATGATGGCCCTACCTGGCCTCTATTGGCCACCTATACACCACATCCTGCGGCTGGGAATTTAGCAGTAGCTGAGGTTCGTCGCTTATAAATTGAGTTAATAGCAATATACAGACGATTAGTACAATTCGTGATGTAAACATTAAATACAAACCTAGCACGTGCTGCTCCAGCACACCCACATGCAGTAATGCCAGGTATAAATCCTGCGACTGTACATTCGATTATGGGTAAAGTACCCGCAAAACGAGAGGAAACTCCGTTTTGGTTAGCACAAAAAATAAATACGCTGAAGGCAGTATTTCCCCATAAGGGACCTCAGGATAAACATAGAATATTAACAATGTGCTTGCCCTTTGGGATGGTTCCACAGTAGAAAACTGTAATACATGGGGTACGGTATTTGCCGCACTCTATACAACCGCACACGGTACACCGACACTTGCCAACTTACCAGAAGTGCTGAAACAAATTCAAGATGCATATGGGGCTGTGCCGGCCCTAGATTTGGGTATGCAATTAATGAGCAATTTCGCCACAGTATCCTCAATTATTTTAAGTAACCTTAAAGGGGAAGCAGTCGCACTTGCAGTGCTCATGCGGCTCCGTGACGTTCCACAACAAGATCAAGAACGTGAGCTGCCTAAAATAATAGCGGAAACATATTCAAGTATCGATCGAGATAGCCTGGGGGCCAGACCACAGAAGCCTCAATTCCAGGGTAAAACAAATAAAGATAATTCCAAACAACAACTTGAGGGTAATAAGAAACGCTGGGATAAAAAGCAACAAACGCCTAAAAAAGAAAGGGGAGAATCTCCACGTACAGAGACCCCACAGAATAGGTATAATCTCAGAAATAGAGATAATATCAAAACGCCTGATAGATATCAATATACTGATACACGCCAATCTCGTTCCTTTCAGGACTCATCGGAAAAGAGAAATGAGAGAGGTGGGCGATCAGAGCGAAGAACAGAGTATGTGAAACCGAGGCAGGAATCCCAACGCTCTTCTGAGGTTTCTGTTAAAAAGGAAGAGAAACCTGTCCAACAAAAACAACTATTTAAAAAGACAAAGGTGGAAGCAGTCGCAGTTCGACATGCCACACAGGAAGAGGGTCCTCTTGAAGAACAAGACCTGGGCTCTAGCATTGCTAGACAGCACGGCAGAGGTCACAATAGTTCACCAGAATCTTCTAGAGCATCTGGAGGTGAAAGCAACTGATGACTTTATACAAGTAGAAACAGCGGACATGCGTGTCTCCAAGCCTGATAGGGTATATAAAGTAACGCTGCAATTAGAAGGAGACATTGAATGCACAATAAATGCAATCTTTTGGGATCGCATAGTCAAAGTGTATGATGGCTTGTTGGCCGAATAAGATTGGCCGCCCGACTTTGTCCGTACCTGCCCATATGGAGAAGATGTAATTAAGCCTTCTTTCTCGCTCCTTGTTCTAGAGGAACTCGCTGAATTCTATTCCATTGAATGGGCTCTAGCACAGGCACCTGCATTATACAAAAATCACGTAGGGTGGGATAAAGACTCCCCCTACCATGTAATTCCCATTAAAAGTGAACCTCAGCCACAACCACAGTATCCTATAAAACATGTAGCAAGAGCACCAGTGAGAGAAATACTCACGCAATTAGAGTACCAGGGTGTGATTGAACCCTGTGTCTCGCCGATGAATAACCCTTCATTTCCTGTAGCTAAACCGGACCATTCATCCAGAATAGTCTTAGACTACAGACATTTAAACAGTCATACACGCACATGTGCTATACAAAATTCACATAGCACTGCACTAATGAGCAACATAGTGCGTAAAAAATACAAAACAACATTAGATATTTCAAATGGGTTTTTCTGCCAGAATGTAGCACCTGAAAGCAGGGACTTAACAAGCTTTAGCGCACTAGGCTCTCAGAAAAAATTCTGTTGTTTGCCTCAGGGGTATAAGAACAGCCCAGGACTGTTTTCAGCTTGTGTGACTGCCATTTTACACGAGATTGACCCTGAAGCATTGTCCTATGTAGATGATATATATCTCACGGGTGATGAGTTACTGCAACATTTAAGACGGGTATCCCGCATTGTTGTAGGGATTGCCGGACTTGGCTACAAATTGAACTTCAAGAAAACAAAAATGCCTTTTTCAGCGTCCTGTTCTTAGGATATGAGCTGTCAAGTGAAGGAAAGAGCCTAGCGCCACAATTTTTTGAAAAATGTGCACAGTTACAACCACTGAACACTATTAAAAAACTCTAAACATTATTGGGTTTCTTAAATTTTGGCAGAACGTACATTCCAGACTATGCTACGCGCATAAAACCTTTATACAATATAATACGTCCCGACTTTTCAAGTAAATTTTGGACAACTGAACATACATGCATACTCAGAGAATTGCAAACAGACATGCTTGCAGCACAACATTTACACACAAGGGACAACAAAACACATTTAGTTATCAGGGTAATAGCTGGGGCCATCGGTTTCACCTATGTGACATTTAATGAAGGTGAGACAGTCCCGATTGCATACAAATCACATTTGTATTTGGCAGCTGAACAACGCTTTGCTCCCACAGAGAAAATTGTCACTGCTGTGCAGATGGCTATTAAAGAATGACCTCTTGCCCAAGGAAAACGCATTATTGTTGTTTCTCCAATCCCAGCCTTAGAGGCTGTTACAAAGGCTAGCGTTCCGAACGCAAAAGCACTACATCCACGTTGGATACAATGGGCTACGTCTTCAACAGCCACTGATGTAGACTACATTTTTGACCCAAAACTACAAACTTAGGAATTCCTACAATATGAAGTAGAATATCCAGTTCCAGCAAATACCTTGCCAATTGATCAATATCATAGAGTCATGTACACTGATGGCTGTGCACAACCTGCAATTGGAACTAAACATCAATACGACGCTTGCGCAGTCGTAAGTGGCTATATGGAAGGGGAAAAATTCTGTCCCCTACATACCTTTACACAGACCTTAGGGGATTGTACAGCACAATTGGCTGAGCTAAAAGCTCTGCTGATGACACTAGAACATATGGATCCGGCACAGCCTACGCTGATTGTTTGTGATTCATATTACTGTGTCCAGTCCTTTAAAGAATACTTGCATTATTGGCGCAGGAATGGGTTCAGAGACTCCAAAGGCAACACCATTAAACACAGACTGCTCTGGGGGAAGGTAGCAGATCTGAAAGAGTCGCTACCGAAAGTCCATGTTGTACATACATTGGACACCAGCGCGTTGGAATACACGTTGCTGGAAATACATTGGCTGATGAAGCCGCAAAGTCAGCAGCGGCAGTAGCCACCGTAGCTGCAGTGACTCGCTCGAGTTCCAAACCAGACGCAGACATTTGGGCTGCCATAAAAGCTACGGCTGATGGTACGCCCCATCCTAAAGGATTCAGCAACAAATATCAATACTATATGGGAAGTATGCTGAATGCTGAAGTTAAGATACCAGGCGTAGGCGTACAGGATGTCCCTAACAGAGATATAAGACCACAATTGATCAAAGCAGCGCATGAGGGGGTGGCATCCGCACATGCTGGTGTGACGGTTACAATTTCAATCTTACAGGTCCGTTATTGGTGGCCCGGTCTCTACAAAGAGACTAAGCAGTATGTCCTTTGTTGTGACATCTGTCAACAAATTAAAGTTTCCATGGCCAAGCGCCCACCGCAGACACCCCTCTTAATTTCTAACAAACCATTACAGTGTGTCTACTTGGACCACTGCGGTCCATTAACACCTGACACTGCATACAAATACATATAAGTCACTGTTGATTCATGCTCCAGATTTGTATGAGTGTGGCCACAACGCTCGGCTGACGCTCGGACTATTATTAAAGATTTGCCAGTCTTTATCGGTATATATGCAGGTGCGGCATTCCATTCGGACCATGGCCCTGCTTTCGCCTCAAGGGCATTCAGGGACACCATGGCTTCATTGGGGGTCCAATTGCAGTACTCGTCTCCATTTCATCCCAAGGGAAATAGTGTCGTGGATCGATTAAACTGCGATTTAAAGCAATCCTTAACAGCCAGAGTCTTAGGTACGGGTCATAGTTGGCTTAATCACTTGTATGGAGTCCAGAGAGCACTAAATAACCTGCCTAGAAGGTCCCTGGGGGGTCGTACTTCATATGAGTGCCTGTTCGGAACTCAAATGTTTGTTCCGGATCTTGATAGTCCTGGCGTGGAGGCAGCTGAAACACCTTTTGACATAAATGAACAAGTCACTGTTTTACAGGAGTTACAACAGTTCTGTGATGATAACTCTTCCAAAAGTGCTGCCTCCACAGGAATTAAGGATGTGCCAGTAACATCTACCGGCTGGATTCCCAGGGTTGGGGATCTTGTACGTGAAAAAGTTGCAGTGAAAAAGGAATTTGGCCCTTCTTATCGAGCACCGGTCCCTGTACTAGGGATACACGGTACCAGAACTGTTATTCTACCACCGTTGGCAGGTGGCAAATAATTTTTTTTGTTTCAATTGACAATGTCAAATTATACCATGTGGCCGATCCTGCACAGCCGACCAAGAGGAACATCCAGTGGTTCCCGAATCCCTCTCACTACTGGAGAAGAAGTTCCGCTACAAGTTGTTTATACCAACACTGATACCTCTCCGAGCTTGGGGAGGGTGGAAGATGATTTTGCATTAGTTCCACTAACATCAACTAACTTAGAAATGTTTGAACAAGTAAACATGACTACAAGCCAAGTGGGTGGTGCTGTCTACAGTGTGCCACCACAGGAAACACCAACTCCACCTCTGACAACGGTTACGCTATTTGCACGAACTGCCTCTGGGTATTTTGCCGACTTCAACGAGGATTTCTCAGACTCATTCGCCTCTTCGACAGCTGATTTGTCAAGTGCACGTAAGCTAACAAACTGGCTTAAAGAAAAATACTTTATTTTCCAATGGAGCTATCTATGGCTTTCTTTGACTGTCCTAGCCTTTCTACTTTGGATGGGTTTTGTTATTACCTTTTTCTTATTAATACATGGTCATTTTCTTCCCGAGAGATCAGCGGTTGAACAGGTGGAGGAGGTTTTGAAACCACATTTTTCATCACATAAGGTCTGAAGAGACTTATCCTTTGTGAACATTTCCGAAGTGCCAATTCCTGATGGGATTGTTTGGGACAAAGTAATGTTTGATATATATGGTCCCAAGGAAATTATTCAAATACCGTATGTGTTAAAATTATCAATGAATGATATAGTAATACCAGGCATTGTATCTGATGATTGGGATGTGAAAACAGTTGATTCTATGATGACAGAATTGCAATATTATACTGTCTTTGAAAACGAAGATGTTTACCAATTTAAAGAGAATTATGGTGATATGTTTTGCTATAATTACTATCGGCACCACTTCATACATAAAGCGAGTAGTCCCAAAACGATATTTAATTACACACAATGGGAACATTGTTCAATTCCACCACAAGGGAGTTCTAAAACTCATACTGAGAAGTTTACATATTTTTCTGGGCACAATCAAAAGAATGCTGAGTCATATTATTTTAAAGTACCTTCTACTAAGGATATACATATGTTATTGACCAATACAAAATTCATATATTCAGAATCTTTTGTTTCCCAGTTATCAATAGAAGGTTATGAATATTGGTGCAAATCAATTGATTTGAAAAGTGTCTGGGGAACGAAAAATTGGCAGATAAAGGGAAAGGAAACATTGTTTAGAGCATGTCTCATCCCTATTCAAATGATCTTTTTAAATGAACCAGTGCAACAAACAAGTTGTTTAGGCTTAGCAACAATCAGAGAATTAAACATGCCCAGTATACCTGCCCCTGCAAAATTTGACAACTGGCAAAAATACACAAATGCAACATAAATGAGCTCAATGAGTAGGTCCAAAATGGTACATTTAATGCTTCACTGACACGTCCAGGCGGGTGGTTATTGTGGCCCGTAGATACCAACGGGTGTCATCAATGTTTTATTAACTCCTCGGGGGTTTTAGTACGAGTAGGCCAGACCCTCGCTATATATCGCCAGAACATGCAGAGATTATTACAACATATAGGCCATCATTACAATATTGGCGGTAAAAGGCGCTTACCGCAGTGCAGAAGACCGCCAACACACTGCGGCGGCTGTGGAATTCCACCACAGCTATTATGACCCACATCTCGGAATCTGCCAAAACTCAGACACCCACACAAGTCCGCCACACCAAAGGTCAGTGATAAACTGGCGAAAACAAAACCGACACCGTCACGCCAACAGAAATACACCCACACTATCACGACACACGACACCACTCAGAGGTCTTTCAACCGCGGTATTCCATTGGTGGTACACACCGCCGCGCTCAAAATACACACACACATATAAAACACTGCCACATTGGATGATTCAAAATACACACACCTGAGACACATACACACACCACTCCCACACACCCATTACAATCTAAAACACACACCCACATCACCCACAAACCCCTACGACAAAAAATACAGAAAGAAGGCCAGAGAGAGACACCACCAGCAAGTACAACAGCATCCACAGGCACATAACACCATCACCCACACAACTTCCATGCACCTCACACAACACACCACTACATATCACCACACTTATCACCACACACTCCACCCCACACATCACCTACAACACCCCATGGCATGGCACAGACACCCCAGGTTCTCGGAGGAGGAGCTCAGGGTCATGGTGGAGAAAATCGTCCGGGTAGAGCCACAGCTATTCGGATCACAGGTGCAGCACACCTCAATTGCAAGGAAGATGGAGCTATGGCGAAGAATAGTGGACAGGATCAACACAGTGGGACAGCACCCAAGAAATCGGGAGGACATCAGGAAAAGGTGGAGCAACCTACGGGGGAAGGTGCGTTCCATGGTCTCAAGACACCACCTGGTGGTTCCGCGAACTGGCGGCGGACCCCCACCTCCTCACCCACAACTAACAACATGGGAGGAGCAGGTCTTGGCGATTCTGCATCCTGAGGGCCTCACAGGAGTAGCTGGAGGAATGGACTCTGGTAAGTCAAAGCTATACTAATATATCCACCACCCTACCTGCATGCTATCACATACCCCCACCCTCACCCTCACCCCATCACACCAACTCCTCACAAATGTCCCAATATCACAAACCACCCATCCCAATACCAAGCCCTGCATGCAACAACAAAGCATGGACACCCATCACTAAAGCATGCACACTGCACATACCCATACACCCCCCTAAACCATCATCACACAAGCTCCCACACAGGAATGCCAGCACTGGGGTACACGGTCACCCACCCATTGCACACCATGCCACACACAGATGCAATAATCATGCCTTTCCACCCCTGCAGGACCCCTACACAACGTCACCAGACAGGAGGGTCCAGACATGTCCACTCCACCCACAGAAGAGGCCCACAGTGATGACAGCAGCTCTTTCCAACTGGATCTAGATGACCAGCCCGGACCATCGGGGACCTCTGGACAGTCGGTTCCCCTCACACAGGCACAGGCCACCACAGACCTTACCCCCTCTGGAAACACCAGCACAGCACCCACCCAGCGGGCCCATACCTCCGTCCCCAGGACACGTCAATCAGCTGTGTGTCCACCACTACAGGGAACCCAGGATAATCCTCCACCCCAGGAACACAGGGGAACTGGGAGGGCTGGCGTGCGACAGGGGGCGGACAGGCCAAGGGAATCCACTCTCCACGAGTCCCTCTCCTCCATCATGGGAGCATACCACCACTCCCAGGAGACGATGGCAACGGTACTGGCCAAGTTCCAGGAGACCCAACGAATGCAGGAGGAACAGTATTTGGGCTTCAGGGAGGAACTCAGAACCATCAGCTTCACCCTGGGCACCATCGTAGGGGTGCTGAAGGAACTACTCAACACCAGGAGGGACACTGTGGCACAACAAGGGGCCCCTGACACTAGCATGGACGATGAACTGCCCACCACCTCTGCCAGCGCTAGTGGACAGGACGCCCCGCCACAGGACTACCACACCAGCACCCCACCCCCTGCAGAGGGAGAACCACCCCGCAAACGGTCCCTGAGATCCAGGAACAAGACAGAGCACGATGCCAAGACCCCGCCAAGAAATGAGACCACACTGATTGTCATTCAACTGTCCCACTTTGTCACCCTGTCCATAATTAAACTGCCCCAGCTCCACTTCCTATGCCCATATGGGCAATGCACCTGTGAGACTAATAGACTGGACTCTGCCATGGACACTCCTCTGCCATCACCCCTCACCAATTAACTCCCCCCTCCAATATTTAGCATTGAAATAAACACACCTAAAGCACAAAATGATCTGGAGTCCGTCTGTGATTTCGAAATAGTGTATTAGCAATTACAGTGACAAAATGTGTTTGAAATAGTAATGTCAACATACCTATTTCACACAGCTCTAGTCCATGAGGAATGTAAGCAGATGACACACAGTGGGACCCACATCTGTGAAACCGTAAGGGAAAGTGACAACTCAGTGACCATACACTGGGTGAAAACGACAGACAGGATAGAGGTAGTAGTGTAAAAGTACATGTAGTAGGCAGGATTGTATTCTCACCTGTGTGCCACTGGAAATATTGCTGGATCACTGAGTCCCTGTTCTGTATGTCTTCTTCCTCTGCTTCATCCTCATCACTGTCCACAGGCTCCACAGCTGCCACAGCACCGCCATCTGGACCATCCTCCTGCAGAAAAGGCACCTGTCGTCGTAAAGCCAAGTTGTGAAGCATACAGCAGGCCACGATGATCTGGCACACCTTCTTTGGTGAGTAGAATAGGGATCCACCTGTCATGTGGAGGCACCTGGCCTTCAGGAGGCCGAAGGTCCGCTCGATAACCCTCCTAGTTCACCCATGGGCCTCACTGTAGCGTTCCTCTGCCCTGGTCCTGGGATCCCACACTGCGGCCAGTAGCCATGACAGGTTGGGGTACCCAGAGTCACCTGCAAATGACGAGGGACAACTGTTAGACACACCCTAACCTGTAGGGATAACCCCAGACCACCATTCCCACTGTCTTGCTTCCACGGGCTCACCTAATAGCCACACACGGTACCTCTGGAGTTCACCCATCACATAAGGGATGCTGCTATTCCGCAGGATGTAGGCGTCATGCACTGAGCCAGGGAACATGGCATTCACATGGGAGATGTACTGGTCTGCCAAACATACCATCTGTACATTCATGAATGATAACTCTTCCGGTTTCTGTACACTTGTTCACTCCTGTGGGGGGGGGGACCAAAGCCACATGTGTCCCATCAATGGCACCTATGATGTTGGGGATATGTCCCAGGGCCTAGAAATCACCTTTCACTGTAGGCAAATCCTCCACCTGAGGGAAAATGATGTAGCTCCGCATGTGTTTCAGAAGGGCAGACAACACTCTGGACAACACGTTGGAAAACATAGGCTGGGACATCCCTGATGCCATGGCCACGGTTGTTTGAAATGACCCACTTGCAAGGAAATGGAGCACTGACAGCACCTGCACTGGAGGGGGATTCCTGTGGGATGGCGGATTGCTGACATCAGGTCTGGCTCCAACTGGGTACACAGTTCCTGGATTGTGGCACGGTCAAACCTGTAGGTGATTATCAAATGTCGCTCCTCCATTGTCGACAGGTCCACCAACGGTCGTTACACCGGAGGATGCCACCATCTTCTCACATGTCCCAGCGGACGGTGCCTATGAAGGACAACAGCGAGCACAGAGTCAAACAACTCAGAGGTACGTACCCACAGTTTACCCAGAACACCAATTATACACAAAAGGTGGCCTGTATGTGTGTTGAGGCTAGGCCTAGGTATGTGTGACGCAGTTGAAAATGAAGCCATGTGGGCCCCTGAAGTGGCGGCTGCCTGACCTCTATGGGATGTGAGGTAACTGCGCTGGCGTTGTACACCGTCGCGGTAGGCAGTCGGAGACCGCGGCGCAATGCTGCATTGGTTAACATTGGACCCTATGGGTCCCAGGAGCCAATGACGATGTACGCCGCCGGTGATGTTACGCACCACTGCGGACGTGACCGCCGCGGACGTGACCGTCATTTTCTATCACTTCAATCACTCTATACCTGATCTTCGACAGGAGAGGACCTACACTGCAAGTGCTGCTGTGACCTCAGTCTGGAAGAGACAATGGCTCGTGCGTCTGGGGAAAGGGCCCCTGCCTTCACATCGGAGGAGTTGCAGAAGCCCGTTGATGGGGTCCTCCCCCAGTACACGCTACTCTACGGTCCTCCAGACAAACAGGTAAGTACACAGGGAGCATGTTGTATGGGCTATGCCTGTGTGGGAGGGCTGGATGTAAGAAGGAAGGGGGCAGAGTGCTGCATGCATGTAAGACAGTGAGTGCATGTACCGCAAGGGTAGGGATGGGGGCCACTCACTTTGACGGTGCAGTTGGTAATGACTTCTCTTCTTCCCCTGTACATTTCATGTAGGTCAGCGCCCACCATAAGAAAGATATTTGGCATGCCATCACCAAGGACGTCTGGACCCTGGGGGTCTACCACAGACGGAGCACCCACTGCCGGAAAAGATGGGAGGACATTCGCCGCTGGAGCAAGAAGATGGCGGAGGCTCAGCTGGGGATGGCCTCCCAACGTGGGAGGGGTGCCCGTCGAACCATGAACCCCCTGATGTTCAGGATCCTGGTGGTGGCCTACCCGGAGTTGGATGGGCGCTTGAGGGCATCACAGCAGGCACAAGGGGTGAGTACACTCTCATTCAGCTGACTTTGCGCGCAGTCGGGTTGTCTGGGTGGGGGAGGGCTGTGGGTTTTCGTAGGCCAGGGCGAGTTCCGTCGGCTAGGCCCCTCCATAAGGCATGGCCTAGTGGCCCCCCACCCCTCCTCTGTAGAGTGCCAAGTACAGCTATTCATGCCCCTGTGTCATCTATGTGTGCAGATGTCGGCCATAGCCTTGTAGGCCATTTCCCAGGAATTGCACTGTGGAGCCCAAGAGCGCGGCGTAGTGCAGGGGGCCTCTGTGTCTGTCTTGTCCGCCAACGGTAGCGGTAATCCATGCACTCAACATGTCTTTCTTCTGTCTCCCCCCCTTTTTTTGGTCTTCCTGTTCTTGTGTGCATTAGCATCATCAGGCGGAGGAGCAGTGGCACCGGAGCACGAGGGAGCTGCATCCCACATGGCCATGGAGGGCCACACTACAGACTATGAATTCACCAGTGGGACGGAGGGCGAGGGGAGCTCCACGGCGGGGACAGGAGCTGACACCAGCGACACGGACTCGTCCTACAGGTACAGCCGCCACCCCCCCTACCAGCACCGCCCTCCCAGCAGCCCCTCAGCCCTCGCCCGTGCCCGCTCACCCAGGAGGGTAGGCATCACCTTCGCCCCAGGCACCTCAGGCCCTGCCCCATTGACCCCTGCTGCCCTCAGTGAGGAGGCCATTGACCTCCTCAGGTCCCTCACTGTTGGGCAGTCTACCATTTTGAATGCCATCCAGGGTGTAGAAAGGGATTTGCAACAAACTAATGCATTCCTGGAGGGCATTCATTCTGGTCAGGCGGCCCTTCACCAAGCTTTTTAAACTCTGGCCTCAGCTCTGATGGCAGCCATTGTCCCCTGTCCCTAGCCTCCCCCCTCAACTTCCTCCACCCAGACCCAATCCCCTGTACCTCTGCCTATCCCAAGCACACCATCAGACCAGCCTGCACACACCTCACCACACAAGGGAAGCTCAGGAAAACATAAGCACCACACATCCCACAGGCACTCACGCAAGCAACACACACATGCAGACACACCAACATCCACTGCCTCCACTGTGTCCTCCTCCTCCTTGTCTCTCTCCTCCCTCCCAGTCTTGTCTACACTCACACCTGCATGTACTACCTCTACAGCCACTACGTCCCTCACCAGCACACCCACCAGCACACCCCGCTCACGTGCAGTCACCACCCCCACTACCATTCACACGTCCCCTGTGTCCTCTCCCAGTGTGTCTGTGACACCCCCTCCAAAGATACACAAACGCAGACACACACCCACCCAACAGCCATCCACCTCACAACAGCCTCCAGCGCATGCACCTGCACCCAAAGTCACCAAACGTACACCTCCTACAACCACCACCTCTTCCTCCACTCCCAAATCCCCTCTAGCTACCCATCCCAGTGTGTCCAAAAAACTTTTCCTGTCCAGCCTTGACCTTTTTCCAACACCTCCCCCAACCCGTCCAGCTCATAGGTCCCGAAATAGCACCTCAGCCACAACATCTACGGGACCAGTGGTGCCTGTTGTCACAGGTATGTGGAGTGCACCGGCCACGAGGACAGCCAGTGTTGCACGGAGCCACAGCACAGCCAGTCCCCCCCCCCTGTGAAGCATCAGAAGTTGGCCAGTGCCCGGCAGGATAGGGGGAAGACTCCAGCCACCAAAGCCGCTCCCAGGGGTCCCGGTGGGAATGTGGACTCAGCTGTTACACCTCCCAAGGTGGGGAAGGGCCACAAGAAACCCAGCAAGTCTGGGAAGAGCTGCACGGCGGAGAGGACCGCCATCATCCCCGCTGCCCAGGAGGGCCCGCCAGCCCCAGCCCAGCTGCCCAGGAGGGCCCCGCCAGCCCTGCCCAGGAGCACCCCGCCAGCCCCAGCCCAGCTGCCCAGGAGGGCCCTGCCAGCCCCAGCCCAGCTGCCCAGGAGGGCCCCGCCAGCCCCAGCCCAGCTGCCCAGGAGGGCCCCGCCAGCCCCTGCCCAGCTGCCCAGGAGGGCCCCACCAGCCCCAGCCCAGCTGCCCAGTAGGGCCCCACCAGCCCCTGCCCAGCTGCCCCGGAGGGCACCGCCAGCCCAAGCCCCGCTGGGCCATGAAGGACCACCAGCACAATCCCCGCTGGGCCGTGAAGGACCGCCAGCACAAGCACCGCTGGGCCATGAAGGACCGCCAGCACAAGCCCCGCTGGGCCATGAAGGACCGCCAGCACAAGCCCCGCTGGGCCATGAAGGACTGCCAGCACAAGTCCCGCTGGGCCATGAAGGACCGCCAGCACAAACCCCGCTGGGCCATGAAGGACCACCAGCACAAGAACCGCTGGGCCGGGCACCGCCAACTCAAGCACCGCTGGGCCGGGCACCGCCAATTCAAGCACTGCTGAACAGGGCACCGCCAACTCAAGCACCGCTGGGCCGGGCTTCACCAACTCAAGCACCGCTGAACAGGGCACCGCCAACTCAAGCACCGCTGGGCCGGGCACCGACAACTCAAGCACAGCTGAACAGGGCACCGCCAACTCAAGCACCGCTGAACAGGGCACCGCCAACTCAAGCACCGCTAGCCCATGAGCGGCAGGGGCACTGACGCAACTGGGTCCGTCACGGGGTGAGTGATGCACTCTGGGCACCAGTACCCCTCCAGAACCAGTGGAGACATGCATCCACTACCTCTGTCCTTGCCGGGATGAAGCACTCTGGGCACCAGTGCCCCTCCAGAACCAGTGGAGACATGCATCCACTACCTCTATCCTTGCCAGGATGAAGCACTCTGGGCACCAGTCCCCCTCTAGAACCAGTGGAAACATGCATCCACTATCTCTGTCCTTGGCAGGATGAAGCACTCTAGGCACCAGTCCCCCTCCAGAACCAGTGGAGACATGCATCCACTACCTCTGTCCTTGCCAGGATGAAGCACTCTGGGCACCAGTCCCCCTCCAGAACCAGTAGAGACATGCATCCACTACCTCTGCCCTTGCCATGATGAAGCACTCTGGGCACCACTCCCCTTCCAGAACCAGTGGAGACTGTTATCCACTTGAGAGACTGTGGCTTTGCACTCCCCAGGATGCAGCAGTGGGCAACCCACCCACTGTAGAGACTTGAGAGACTGTGGCTTTGCACTCCCCAGGATATGGCAGTGGGCAACCCACCCACTGTAGAGACTTGTGAGACTGTGGCTTTGCACTGCCCAGGATATGGCAGTGGGCAACCCACCCACTGTAGAGACTTGTGAGACTGTGGCTTTGCACTCCCCAGGATGGACCAGTGGGCAACCCACCCACTGTAGAGACTTGTGAGACTGTGGCTTTGCACTCCCCAGGATATGGCAGTGGGCAACCCACCCACTGTAGAGACTTGTGAGACTGTGGCTTTGCACTCCCCAGGATGGGCCAGTGGGCAACCCACCCACTGTAGAGACTCGTGAGAATGTGGCTTTGCACTCCCCAGGATTGAACAGTGGGCATTGAGCCCCCTCGGGGATCTGGCGTCGTGCACTCATCCGGCTGAGGTGCCCCCCCTTCCCTTCCCCCTGAGGTGCCTGATGTATTTCTATCTGATGCCCCTGCAGTGTTCTCTCTGTTTTGATCTGGTATCGAGTGTGGGCCTAGCCCATGCATTTTGGGCCCAGTGGTCCACGGACTATAAATGGTGCAATACCTGGACTATTATTGGTGTATATATTTTTGTATAGTGTATATATATGTTTGAGTACTGGATTTTAATATATTACAATGGTGACACTCATTTCCTTTTGTCTTTGCATTCTTCCGCAGGGTTTGGGGGGTGTAACTGTAATGTATCATGCTGTATTAGTGTGTGTGTTGTAGTGGGTGAGGTTGTGGGTGGGGGTGTTGCGTGTGTGTGTCTCTGTTTTTTGCCTTCCCCCTCCCCTGTGTCTTAGGTGCAGTACTCACCGTGCTCTTCGCCACCAGCGTTCATGCTCCCGGTAGAGGAGCAGGAAGACTATCGCAGGTAGAATTTGGAGTTCCGGCTCCATGGTGTCCTCGTTCCTCGTGGGGTGTGTAGAGGTGAGCGTTTTCCCTTCGAAATTCCTGTTTCCACCGTGTTTTTATCCGCGGTGAATCCGCCCCGGAAAAGGTGGCAGATTGGCCTGTCATAATAGTGTGGGCCGTACATTGTCTCCCACCTGTCTGTTGGCGGTGACCGCCGCGCTGTTTGTTTGTACCGCCGTGGCGGTCAGAGTGTTAAAGTGGCTGTCTTTGTTGGTGGTTTCCGCCACGGTCGTAATTGCAATTTTTTTACCGCCGGCCTGTTGGTGGTCTTACCGCCACTTTAACACCGTCCGCCAGGGTTGTTATGAGGGCCATAGTGTAGGAAAATTATGCCAACAGTGGCTAAAATCATCCTCACTTTACGCGGTTAAAGCACACCTCAATCTCTTGTCTAACACCACTGACTTACAAGATTTCTTGTCAGGCCCCAGAATACCACGTAGGAAGCCTTTCTTATATGCAGTATACAATGAAATACGGAAACTTTCCCAACAAGATGCTGCAGCCCGGTTAAGGCAAATAGATCAGGAAAATTTGAAAAAGACATTAGCTGTTGTAGATAATGGGATTAACACCTTGTCCGACCGGATATATACAATTAACAACATTGTTTCTTCTGCTATAGACATTATACGATCTGATATGTCTGCCTTATACCATGGACAGAGTCAGACCAGGTCCATTATGCAGATGGGTTGGACGCTTCAAACATTGAAGGCGGGTCGCGTTCCGTGGCAGCACGTCAGTGCAAGGGAAATATTTTTTTCCTTTAATCTAACGCGGCTACAACAACTAATGGCTAAGAAAGAAGTGACTTATGTCATGCTTAATATAGAAAAACTAGAAAAGTTGCCTTTCACCGTGGCCAAAGTACCATCAGCAGAGTGGTTAATACACGGGGTAATTAATCTGCCTATTTCAACACTACAATTCACTTCCTGTTTGAAACACATTCCAGTAGGCAGATATGAAAAGCTGGGAGATAGTTACATCCATGAGGTGTGGGAGCTTCCCTTCTCGTACAAATGCTTCAATGGCATGAAAGAGGTCTTTCTTAGCAGCAGTGACTACGAGACTTCAGTCAGCCATTCGATGATTTGTAAACAGCTGTCCTTGCACGGGGCGTGTAACGCCTCGGCTGCAAACTTGGCTTGTTATCTGAAGGGAGTTCCAGTTCCCTTGATTAGCCCTACGTTCCAGGTGCTTTCAAACGGCAGCTACGTCCTTCTCAATAGTGAAGACTGTTGTGGCATGCAGGCTGGAATAGTTTATGTTGTTTCGGTCTCTAAGGTCGTTACATGCTGCGGGAACGTACTGTTTCCCCCCACTAAAATGAAGGAGGTAGCAGATATCTGGCCTCACATTGCTACTTCAGAGGTGAATTTTGACAAGTGAAGTAGACTCAAGGCTTTATTGTTTTAAAAGCATGTGGCCCTTACATCTGCACGTGAGACCTACGCGCTTCAAGTGGCAAGGTCATCAGCGGAAATACAGTCCCTGTTAAATACGAACTTTCCGAGACACTTTGGTGAACTCATGGAATGAATATTTAATGCGTCCAGCATGGCTGGATTAGCACATTTTTTCAAAGCTGTCGGTTCTGGTTTTGTTCACACTTTCTCCTCCATATTTGGTTTGATACCTTCAGCTATCCACTCAATTTTCGGTAGTATTTTTGGGGGATTTCCGATAACTTTGGCTTTATTAGCCGGCATCCTGCTGTTGCTGTTGTTTATGTGCAATGGCTGTCCCGCCACAACAAGGACAAATGACGGCGCTCCCATCAGCGCAGCTGTGTCGCGAACGTATGATGCAGCATTTCGGAGCAACACTCCTGGAATATTTGGAGTCTGACTGGTCTTTGTCATTCAGACCGGTTTTGGATTGTGTGCAGCCCGTGTTCCAGTGCCTTTGGTGCTCTTTTGAAGATGCACTAGAAGTTTGTCTTTCACGACAGCGCCCCCCAGTAATAGATGCTGATCTGTGGATGTTCTCGTTGAGGGTTCATTACCAGACATGCACACTGAGGCTGCGTCTGCTATGTGAAGCTAATTATGAGCTACCCTTCCTGGAGGAAGTTACCATCAACTCGTCAATGGGCACTGCACGGGATGCCGCCTTGGCTGATTCTGAGGCTATGGAACACACCTGCTCCTTGGTCGTTTTTGGCGTGGACTTTCCGGTTTTGTCATCTGCCGAAGTGGAGGATCTCTTGCTTTCCATGACTCGTGCTTGATGGGAACTCTTCTAAATTGACATTTTCATTGAATTCGGTTCCAAGCCAGATGCTCATGTTTTAAATTGCCAAGTAGTATGCTTGTGTGTCCTTTAAACTTGTCAAAATTGAGTAGGGTTATTAGGTATATCTTAGGTTGAGAAATTTTAGTTTTGGCTTGAACCACTTTCTACCGACAAGGGGAGGGTGTTGTGTAGCTATTTTAGTCATAGCTCCGTTCACGTTAGTTTAATACACTAGGCCGCTGTGCACCTTGACCTAGATATGTTTTATTCGGCTTCGCATTGTTATTTTTACAATAACCAGTTTTATGGTCTTGTTTTAATTTCTTCTATATAACTGTTTTGCTTAGTTCAGCATTGTGTTCTCAAACAACGCATTCTTGATCACGTTGTGATTTAGTCAAGGCTACAGTCTGGTACATTGGCGATAAACGTGGTAGAAGTTTAGTCTCCAACATTCGGAGAAAATACACATCCTTACGTTGGGACATTTTCTTAGAACATCAGCTTTGTAATTATAAAAACACTTCTTAGTCCCATTACACATCAAGAGGGAGATTCCAGCCAGGGAACCACAACTGTATGCTGAATGCTTCGCTGCAGATGCTGACGCAGATCACAGGCCTTTGCTCAGGTATGAGGGTTGATGTCCTCCCGGGGGAACCTGAAAGGCAGGCTTAGAGCTTAACATGCCGTGCTCAAAATATGATTTAGATAGGAAATAGTCCATCGATTCTAGTGGCAATATGATAGCATTATTCTTATGCTTCACTCTTATTGTCACCATTTTAATATTGTTGTGTTGTGTCGTTCTGGTTGTTGCAGCTCACGCTTTGCTATCTAAAATGCAGTCATTTTATTAAACCAATCTTTAAAACTTATACTGCTCTTATTGTCATTTATATATGAGACCGAATTGTGAATGAGAGAACCGGATGCGACCTGAGTGACCACAACTTCCCTGAGAAGTATGATATGTCATGTGCTCGGCTGCCCAATCATCTCTACCTTCCGGGAGAGAAGAGGCACTGCTAGTCAGGCGGAGCAAAGCCCGGATTTGGAGCGACAGGTATCACCTGCAGTGGGTCAGACTCAGTCTCCCCACACCGTGGACGACCCTGCTGCTCAAAATCCAGTAGTCTCATTAGAATAATGAGAGCCTACTCGACATCATAACCTCTGGTTGACCCAGGACTCAATTAAAAGGTTTCACAATTGGTGGACCATGGGCCAATATCCAGGAAGAAGGCTAGTTACACAGAATCTGAGAATCTCATTGAAATCATTGTAAGTCCTTCAAAGAGTATCCTTTCCGAAATGTGGCTAGCACACAGTCAGCTTGACCCCATCCAGCAACATTGAGGAGCCACGCCATCGGGAGCAGGCCCAAAAGGAATGCGCTTTTCTTCTATAAAGGTTTTTGACCTATATCGACTTTTGTGATAATCGATACTTCTCAGTGTATTTCCATATATTCGATCCTGTGTGAATAAGCATACCGTTTGTAGTATTAGCAGCCCTCTATTGGCAGAGCTTAGAGCACATACGTCCAGCTACAAGCAAACTATGCTCTGCTTTCTCCATCATCCCTTGTGCTTACCTTGACTCTGTAATTGTCTAACCTTGCTTACACTGCATTTATTTAATTTCATGTTATATTATCATATTATGATATTGGGAACTGTATAGAGTGTACCACCTGTTGGAATGTGGCCCTCGGTCTCTGTGGGAAGGCCCATACACTGAAATGAAATGGGCCTCACTTTGTCTTCGGTTAGCCCAGTGTACAAGTCTTACTCCCTCTAATCAGGCAAATACATCAGAAAGGGAACAAAGGGGTTAAAAATGCACAGAACGTACCCCTAGCTTTCACCTACAACCTCTCCATACTTTCTTCAGATCAGTGTTATCAAGAGTGATGTGTTTTAAGAATGCACACTACAATTGTTTGCCACCTAACTAGAGTGGGGATTTAGGGGTGTGTAGGGAAGTGGAGTATTAGCATGGATGCTGGTTAGGCCTCACTATGTAAAACTCTCACAATAACTCAAAAATGGTTCTTGGATTCACGGTAATAAACCCTTAGCTCAGTCCTGGTAGTGTGGCTAAGAGCAGTCAGGCTTTACTAGAGGAGCATGTGTTAAGCATTTCAGAGTACCAACATGGACGATAAGTAATGAACACACCTTGAAAGAAATCCAACACCAATTTATAAAAATAAATCAGATTTTTATATTAATTGAGATACCAAAACAAAGTTAAGTCACCTATGTATGTCCTGAGACAGGAATTCTTTTAAGTGAAAAAGAATTCAGTATAGTTCAAACCTCCCTACTTTTCCTATTGCGGTCAATGGGGAAAATCACTAGTGACATTTGGTCACTTGTGGGGTGAGTTCAGAGGAACCCATTTGTAGTTAAGGTTGTGCAGGTCCCAGGATCAAGCTTCAACAGTCAAATCAATTTTACTTGGCTTGTGGGGCTGGGGTGCAGAGGTGTCCTGGCTGTCCTAGGTTCTGAACGCAGGAGCTGTGGGCACTGAAAAATGGTACTTGTGACACTGTCACTTGCAAGTGGAGTTTGTGGGAGCCCACTGGCAGTTAGGCTTGTGTGGGCCAGCTGAAGCAGGATTCACCAGACAGAACAACTCCACCTAGCTCGGGCATCTCGGGTACAGAGGTGTGCTTGGCTATCCTTGGTGCTGAACAGGAGCTGTGGTTGCTGGATTTACCACTGTGACGGTGAAGGCAAGGTAGCAGATGCAAAAGCTCAACAACAGAGTCACTGGTGACGTCGGATGCACATGGTGCAGTGTGGCCTTGGGTTGCAGCATCAAGTAAAGGTGGTAATGACTGGACTGGCCACTAACAAGCCTTGGCAGTGGTAAGGTGGAGGAAAAGCTATCTCCCCTTCTGGAGGTCCTGGTGAAGACGTTAGCGGGCTGTAACTTGGTGGATAGCTCAACTAAACTTCCCACAATACACTGGACCACCTGCTTTTGGGCAATCTCTCAGAGGGCCCGATGGCCAGTGCTTCTTCAGTTCTGGTAGGTGCTTTTTACCTGTGGTGTGCAGTACTCTAAGGTAGTCTGGTCTTACCTTTGGCTCACAAAGGGTACCCTCTTGCTGGAGGAATCAAACTTTGGTCCAGGACAAGCTGTAGTCGAGCAGATCCAGAAAGGTTGCCAGAGCTTAAAAATATCACACCTTTGGTTTGTGCAGGTTTATGTTGTCCTTCCATCTTTTTTTCACAAGTTGTTGCAGATCTGAGGTTCTGGTGCTAGGGGTGCACCTTAAATCCTAGATTTAGGGGCATTCGGGGTGTGGGTGCAGGTAGCCAATGAGCTACTAGCTCCAGCGGCTAATCCACCTCTGAGGTGAACACATCTGGTGGATTGTGGCATCTTTTATACCCAGAGCCCTCTATTTTGCCACTTGGGAAGATGTCAGAACTCTTTCTCAGCTGTATAGACCAGTTAGCCCACCATAGAGGTGTGGCTAGTCTTCTGGGGTGTATGCCTCCTGACTAACTTCTTTTCTCACCTGCCCAGGTGAATATGTCCCTTGGGACAGCAGGACAGCATTATCCTCCACTGCGGTAGAGCCTGCTTGCATATCAGAGGCGGTGGGCCCTTTGAAGCTCACCACCTTGTTGTGCCACTTCACTAGTTTTCGTCAGAGGGAGAGAGGTGTAGCCTCCTTCCCATCCAGGCCTTTGTTCTGACTCCTGAAAGTGTTTACACTTCTGCCCAGTGGATCAGAATATTGTCGTGGTGGCAGCAGCTGTGAGCTAGCAGGCAGAGCACAGGAAAACTGAGGCAAGTAGGTTGGCAACCTCTAAGGTTGCCACCCTGGTGCACGCAACCTCGCCTTTAACATGAGATTCATGTCAGGGGTGAGAATGCACATTTTTGATACCAAACATGACCCATTTCAGTGGTACCACAATGGAGCTGGTGACCTCGGGTTTGCCCGGATGCCAGCCAATGTTATCCTATGGACCTCTTTCCTCTTCTAGTAGGCTTTAATGGAAAAGGCCACTATAGGGAGATATAAGCTTGCACTTATATGTCCATACCATTTATGTAATGCAGCCTGCCTTCTGGACTCAGGAGGCCTTCCTTAGGGGTGACTGACATAAAGATAGTGTTTTGGCTGTGCCGCACAGGGTGTGGGCCCAGTTGAGCTCAAGCAGTCTACACGGCTCCTTCAGTCTGCAATTGCAGGACAGCTGTCAGTAGTTTACTTGGGTCAAACAGGGTGGTACAACCAGTGCTGCAGGCCCTGGTGATCCCTTCAACACCCATGCCCTGGGTACCACTGGTACCACACAATGGGGGGAAAGTCCTTGCCAACTGGGGATACCAATTCACATATACCACTTTAAGAAGAGATCACTGGCACTGGGGCCTGTTTAGCAGGCTCCAGTGCACTTTCAGACACATAACCAACAGCTTCTAGTGCAAAAAATGGGGGGGGGGGTGACCATCCAAAAAGGGCACTTTCCTACAGGGTAAAACATCAGTTGTTTCACACATTGAATTTCCTGATACAAAGAAATCATGGTTTATGGGGCACCAACATCTCTCTGAAGGCAAAGTTGGGGTGCCATCTATACAGGAAGTGTTAAAAAAAACAATGGATTGGAATACTACTCAAAATTACTAACAGTGGTTTAGACTGTTTTCTAGAATTCATCTAGTCACATTTTGTATGTTTGACATATCAAGAAATTAATTTACCACCGCTTTCAGCCTTGTAGCATTCTTGAGTAACTATGTCACCCAAGGGAAGTTCTGTACCGCTGGAGATGGCCTCCATGCATGGGCCCAGCTTTAGCTTCTCTCTGTGCTATCCCATTGTCCCTAACTGTTTCCTGAGAAAGGTGCTAGCCTGCCGGGCAATTTTTCTGCAAATTGCAAAATCCTGGAGGGTCTGTTTTCTGTGGTAGTGTGTTGTAGTACCTGTGAGTGGCCAAAGGTGGCACTGGACCTACTGCAGCTCTGAGCTGGAGTACATTTATGACTCTTTGGATCCTTTTTTGCTGTACTAAATATAGAAGTGCAGTTTGTAAATGGGAATGGGTTTACTCTTTTGTGGGTGGGTCATTTCCCCTGACTTATCCTTACTGCTCCCTAAGTCCTCCTTTCTCCCCCCTTAACACCTCCCATTTAGTCATATGTTTTCTCCATTTTACATCCATTTTCCCCTCCCACATTTAATATTAAAAAGTATACCTATATTTGTGGAAATCCAGCAATGTTGTGGAAATCGTTATGTTGATAAAAAGTAACACATGTTGCCTGCCAAGGGGTCATATTTTGTTTCAAAGAGGTACAAAGTTGCTGTAATGAAGCACATGCAAACAGAGCTTTGGTTACTCTCCGTCCCTACCACAGTCCAACCTACTGTATCGAAAACATACTGTATTGTTCCCAATCTCAAACCAGGAATGTGCAATTTGTAAACCGACTTGTTTGCAATGGGAATGTAATTTTCAAATTTTCCATCCACTGTTGGTCACAAATAACCTGCCTAATCACTGTTACTTATGTAAGTCGCAATTGCTTTCGCACTGCAAGGTGCATTGGCATTGCATTTTCAACGCTGCTTGCGCTGCCCATGCTAAATTGCAGCACAAGCAGCATGCTGTGCATATTTTCTGCCCATTGGTGGAACTCCGTAGAATTTTGCAGTTTTTATGTACCTCTGCGGAATTCCACTGTGTGAAACTCTGCCTACCTGAAACATAAAATTACATAGTTCTGAACTCTTCTGTGCATTGAGTCTGTGTACAGTGTGTCACTGACAGCTGAGGTTCTCCGTGGTTGCCAACACCATCCCTTGCACACCATGTACATCCTACAGGAGGAGACCCCGACGCCTGACGCCTGACTTCCGGCTGACTTGCCTGACTTCCGGTCGGATCCCTCGCCGCCTCCAGCGAAGCCAGCGAAGCCAGGTCCACACGCACCAATCGGCGACATCCGCGACACCCACGGCGGCACCCCCGGCAGGAGACAACGTACCTACAGCCCCTGATCGCTGGGCACCGCAGACTCCCAGGCTTGCCGCCGGAGCTACGCTGAGAGCTAGGGGGTGCCGGGCGGAGGGGGGCCGTGAGCTGCCCACAGGAAGAGCCGCCGCCGGACCAGGCTCCGCTCCGCTCCCCGCAGAAGCCTTTCTCACGCCGGGGGCCCGCACGGCCGGCGCCACGCAGACACCAGGGCTGCAATTGATGTGCTCTCTCCTTCCCAGTAAGGAACTGATTGCCATTGGCCCCCGCCCCGTGAGCTAGAACCCGCTCCCACCCCATCCAGGGGTGCCTGGGATTGTCCTAAAGGCTGGGCTGTTTTGGGCTCCTTTCCCGAGGCGCGCGGCTCCTTCTCACTGCGAGAGTTGGCAGTGCCGCTCAGTGCTCAGTGCCTTTGCGTGAATTGTGCTCCGAGAGAGGACCGTCGAGCCTGCCTCTTCCTCCAGCGCCAGGGGTGGCAGCAAGGATGAGATTAACACGTGGAAGGAAAAAAGCAGTAAAGAGGCAAAGGCAAGGCTCACCAGGGGAAGGCCAGCACAAGGCAAATGAATCTACAGAAAGGAAAGTACCCCCAAACCCGGCACAAACTAAGAAATCACCTTGCAAATCTCCAAGCAAGGGAAAAAAAAAGCAGGATACAAAATCACAGACATCTTGCTCACTAAGAAGGAATCTAATCCCACCAGCGCCTTAATGGGTATAGCTCCCGCCGACGCTCCGAGACAACTTGTGTAGCTGATGTGAAGACCGCACAGGACATCGAAAGGACCTGTGCGGACCTGGGAAAAATCAACTTACCAATTCCCTAGCCAAATAAAACTGGCTTAACGATCAGCGCAGAAATTCACAGATGTTACCTAGATGATACTTTTTCCACCTTAAACCTCAGTAACTGGAACAACTGGGGTGAGAGTCTGTGCTGCACTCCTTTTTCCAAACAATCCTCGCAAGTAGAGAACGACACTGACTGTATCATAATTGAGGAATTTCCGCTGATAGACCTTTCAGATACTTGCTCAGATACACCTCAGGGCAGCCAGCTTGCAAACAACAAAACAAAAATGAGATCTACCTGTAGTACAAGCTCACCACGAAAAGATCTCTCATCTTGTAATATAACAACTACAACAACATTCAACATGCATGTATCCTCAGCTGTCATGGCAACGGAGCAACCAGAGCAACTAGAGGAACTTGAAGACTCACTAGACCACACAACGGGGACTAAAGTAAATGTAGAACCATCAACATCTGGAGACTCGTGGAAGGCCTTGCTAGCAACAATGGACGCGATATCAGCAGCCATCCAATCTCAAGCAGATAAGCAAGACACTTAGGTAGACTTACTCAACATCCTGGCCATCCACATTGTGCGCATCGCCAACAAGCTACAATCCTTGAGTGATCTGATAAAGAGGGCTCAAACCCACTCATATACTCAGCAGGTGACATGTCAGTGCTCCATCACAGGCGATAACTGACAAAGATCCCTGGATATCCTAAACAACATCTTGAAAGAGGTAAAAATCAAGACCTTTAGAACTGAAGAGCATCTTAGTAGTTGTGGCGAGAAAATCCCCAAAAACCAAACGAAGAAGGATAACCCACAAAACGCAAAGATATCCTATGAGGAAAGTAATAATATCAAGGATATTCACTTATCTGGACAGGGAATGTCTCAGAGCAACAGAGAGGGCAGACTATGCCTTAGTACACAAAAAATGGGACCCCTCACGGGTGGATCGAAGGACTTAATTCCCAACAATTCAATACGAAACGGGAAAAGAAACGAAAAAGGAAGGCACGGAAAAAAACAAAGGCGGCCCAGCTAAGCTGTATATGGAAATCGTTTGCTAAATCAAATGGCACGCAGTCCAAGGAATCAGAAAGCACTGAAAACAGAAACAAGATCTGCCAATCTAGACAGATCAGGGCAGAACGGCCAGCCAGCGAGGAGAATTCTACGGGCGAACCAAGCACTTTTGTTAATCAATCAACATCACAGCAACAGTCTCCGAAAAAACCCCGATCCAGCAACAAGCAGGGTAGGAGCCTTTTGCACGGAGAGACGGCCTTAAGAGAATTCCAGGGAAATAGAACAATCATCAGGCAGTGCCCAGAACAGGGAACTCAGCGGTCTACTGACAGGCAGGAAACTGACAAACCCTGGGAACATAACCCTCAACGCACAAGCTCCACACACAACATGACCACAACAAATCAACCTGCAGGCAACAACAAACAGATTTTAGATCATGGTTACCATCCTTGGTCAGATGATTGCACAAACAGCGCCGCACAAAAAAGAATTCCAGGACACCAGATAAAGCAGGACAATACGGCCTCAGAGGAAAATAAATTACTTTTCATTCCTTGCTACAATTCGAAGGGGGCTTTTGACATTCTAAATAGAGGTACCATACTGAAGTTAATAAATGCGTATTTTTGCCCCTGGCTCACATCTCAACAACAGAATTGATGAGTGTGGAGTTCACTCCACATCCACACAATAAAGATAAAGAGGCAACGCTGACATCATGGGCCACGTCCACCATTATTGACCAAATTCTAGCACATCAAGAAACGTTTAGTGCATGGGGCATCGCCCTGCAAAAACTAGAACCACCCAGATACCCTAACCTTCTGGTACCGCAACAAAAGAAGGGCGGCTCAATCTTAAAAGGGGCTGTGGAAGTAGAAACCTCCCTAAGCAGTTGGGACCACATTACAATTGTAAAGCACCAAAGCACGTTCCATCCTGGCACGCACCAACAGATCTTCATTGGTACCCCCTCAACAATCAAACAGGCTGGAGGGCAAAATTTAAATGACAACATTTACAAATGGTCCTGACGAAAACCCAGAATATATCCATATTTGCTCCTGGAACACTCACGGTTTAAAAAATCTGGTTACCGACAGGGTGGCTCTGAGTTTCCTTCAGCAGTTTGAAATCATCATGTTTCAGGAAACATAGTGCATGGAGCCGATACGAATTTTGGGTTATTCTGGGATAGACGTCTCTGCAAAACAACCTCAAAAACATGGACACCGCAAGGAGGGCCTCACAACGTATTGCTCCACAAAAATCAACTGGGTGATCAAACAGATCGACCTGGGAATTGACTGGCTGCCTCCAATTAAATTGGAACATCGAGCGCCATCAGGCAACAACAGAACTTTACTATTGATCAACGTATACATACACCCTAACAAAATCCAAAACAGTGGAAACATTGAAACATTGACCAGTATTCTAAAAATGCTGCAGAAACAAAATAAGGATGCAATCCTCATTTTGTCTGGCAATTTCAACCTTGATTTGAGAAAAGGCAGCACAAAACACCCTAACGGAACATGCACATATATAAAGTTTGAAACCCTGGGTTTGCGCTGCCTGACGCCTCTCCCTGAGGAAGCCTTATCCGCACAAGTAACCTTTTCAAGTGGCACAAAAAAATCCAACATCGACTTTACATTAATAAACAATACCGCATTGCCACTGGTTTCAGCACATAGGATCCAACAACGCACAGAGAGCGATCACTTTCCACAACTTATTAAGATCTGGAATGAATGGAATCGGCTCCCCACTGCCAATATCATAATTTCAGCCCCAGTGACTTATGATACAAAAAAACTGAAATGGAAGGGGACGGGCCTCGACAAAGTAATGGAAGAAGTGTACCGCAGTGCAGGCACAACTAAAGAGCTCAAAGAATCACTAAGTGCGCAGGAACTAGAAGATCACCCCCAAGGAGAACGAGTGATCGCTTGAATGCACTTGTGTGATTCTTTAATAAATACATTTTCCATCAAAAAACGTCTACCAATTTCGGTCATAGAGTCAAAAAACAAAGTCAAGAGTTGCAAAGAAGAAAAGCCATGGTTCAACAGGACGTTGCGCAACCTGAAAAATCAAGTCTCTAGAGAATCAAAAAAAGTCCTAAAGGATGTACACTGGGGGAGGAAATCTGATGACACAAGGCTTTCTGGATTAAGAGCCAAATATAAGAAAAACTGCTGGATGGCAAAACAGAGTTATCACGAGGATCTGTGGACCAAGTTGCTTATGTCCAACAAATAGAAAAATAACAAAAAGTTCTGGGAACTAATAAACGGACTAACTAAGGGACAAAATCGACACACGAATGCAGGTATTGATGCAGCCACATGGGAAGCCCATGTACAGACAATGTTCTCACTCCCAGAGCACCATGCGAAGGAGGAGGCCTCACAGATAGCCAATGACTTAAGCAAGATTAATTTTGGCTTCAGAGTGACAACGCAAACAGACTTAACTCTAAACGGAAATGAAGGAAAGCACGCACTAATGACCATTGACATAGAAATGCTGACAAGCCTTATCAAGAAACTAAAAATGGAAGGGGCAGCTGGTCAGAACAGTATTCCGAACGCCTTGTTTAGAGGAGACCCTTCATTCTGGGCGTATTATTTGGCGCTGCTTTTTAACGAGCTCAGAGGCACTACTGGTCTCCCAGATGCATGGAAAGGCAGCATTATTCACCCTATATATAAAGCAGGTAACCCCGCAAATCCTTCAAACTACAGGCTAATAGCATTGATATACGTGGAAGCAAAACTCTATGCATCCTGCCTACTGCAACAATTAGCAGAATGGATTCATGACAGACAGTTAATTCCACAATACCAGACAGGTTTCAGAGCTGGTATGGGTGCTTCCACCAACCTGGCAACCCTGGCCCTGCTGGGAAACAAAGGCAGGTTTAAGAAAAAAAGGCTACTTGCATGCTTTATTGATCTAAAGGCAGCTTTTGATTGCGTACCAAGAACCCGCCTATGGGAGAAACTGAAAGGGTGGGGCTTACCATGCAGCCTTCTGAGCGCAATGATGGACTTGTACAGAGGTACTTGGGCGCAAGTAATAATTGGAGAGGGCAGCCACCTCACCAAGAGAATATTAACAGCAAAAAGACTTAAACAAGGGTGTGTATTGGCTCCCACGCTGTTTAACTTATATCTTGCAGACCTAGCCGAGGCTCTAGCTCCCGTAAATAGCCATCCGCCAGTATTGGACAAGAAAGGAATTGCATGGCTACAGTACGCAGACAACATAGTTCTACTCAGCCAAACACCTGTTGGGCTACAGCATAGCATCGATGCATTTTATACATACATAACAATGCAAGGCCTAGAATTGAATTTGAGTAAAACTAAGTGTAATGATATGTCAATATACATGGAATGGAATATGGAATGTAGAATGTGGAAGGGGATCTGGAGGAGCAGCCAGAGGAGATCTGGAGGTGTGGGAGAGAGGAGATAGCTGGGAGTTACTTGTACAGATTTTATCTACGTTTACCTGAATAAAGTATTCAAGAATACTACAGTCTCATCGATTACTACAGTATTGGCGACGAGAGAGGGATGTCTGTGCAGGGGGCAGAGCAGAAGCGTGGGCAGACGCTGTAACTCCCAACCCCTGATGGAAAACGCGAAAATAACAGACTCTGGAAGTGAACCGATGAACAGTAGAGGAGCAGAAGATTGACAAAAAGAAAGTCTGAGGAGGAAATCTAAAAACAACTGAACCCGATCGTGAGTTTGCCAATCCATTATAAAATTGACTGGCATCGTCTTGTATTCCTCATTTTCCTTTGTTTTTATTTGCCATAAGTATTAGAGCATAGCGTGATCGCAGCTTAGCGTGATCGCATCTTAAATTATTTTCTTTGGATTTGCCCTATTTTGAAGAAAGTATCATGAACTACTTTTGCCGTTACAATCGATCTTTGAAAATAAACAGCGTGAACAGTAGAGGAGCGCGAGTCTGAAGCGGTGTTATCCACGCGCTGTAATGAATTCCTTTAGCGCGTTCCACAAGCATGCTGAAACCAGCGCGCATCGTTCACACTATTAATTTCCCTTCGTTTTACAACGCAGACGATTTTAGCACAAATCACTAATCAGAACTTGCGGCAGATAGAGGGAATAACTTTTTTTCTTCAAGAACGAATTCACAAGTCGACATCTCGGTCACAAGTCTTAAGACTGGAAGTATTGCACTAATATTGATGAAACAGAAAAAGGACTAAGGGAAAAGTGAAGAGACTGCATAGAACAAGAAAAAAGACTCTTATTGGTTATGATGGAAATTATATCACAATAATAGTAATACTTTAGACTGTTATTTTAGGAAAATTGCGGTAGTTAATTATTTTAGCTTATTGCTTTAGATTATTACTTTAGATTGTTATTTTAGTTTCTTTTACAGGCATGGCAGAACAAGGTATTGCGTCACCACCGTGCTTTTTACCCTTACCTGGTGAACCAACAGTGACATGGAAAAGGTGGAAGAACATATTCACAACGTACTTATTAGCTATTGCAGGGGACAAATACAATCCACTTAGGAAACAAGCAATTTTATTGCACCACTTGGGAGCAGAAGGTAGAAGAGTTTATGATGATTTGCCAGAGATACCTCTGGGCATGGGGGATGGTCAGCCTGCAAATGTTTACGAAATGTCATTACAAATGTTAGAGAAACATTTCTCTCCAAAAATGAATACTGTATTTGAACGCCATAAATATTTTTCTCGCACTCAGGGTCATGATGAGGATATAATGTCTTTTGTTGCAGCTCTAAGAGGCTTAGCAGTAACATGTGATTTCCGTGATTTAGGTGATTCCTTAATACGCGATCAGATAGTACGCTGTACAAACAACAAGAAAGTTAGAGAGAAATTACTGTCAATTGATCCGTCACTGGAGGAATCAATACAAATTGCTAGAAGCATGGAGCACACAGAAGCGTGGATGAGAGAGATCGACATGACAAAGAACTGTATGAAGGACTTCAACAAAGAAAGGGCTGTTGAGGTGAACAAATTCAAATTAAAGAAGCGGACGGAAAATGCTGTTAGACCTCTAGAGAGGAAAAATACAAGTATTGTATGCTTTAGGTGTGGGTGTCCTGGACACATAGCTTCGAACCCAACATGCACAGCACGAACTCTAACGTGCAGAGTGTGTGGTAGAAAAGGTCACATAGCCAAAGTATGCAGCTCAAAGAGTAAAATGTTGACTAACACTATAAAATCTGTGGACGACATATAGGAAGTTAGTGAAGAAATTGTACTCACAATTAGTGGCGAAGAAGTGTCTGATTGGAGAAGTGTAGAGTCAGTGAATAATAGTAATTAGAAAAGGGAGAGTGTTGGGGATTTGTAAAAACCCCATTGCGATATAACCCTAGGGTCGACACATGTAAGAATGTTGGCAGACTCTGGAAGTTTGTATACACTAATATCTAAGGAGGTGTACAAAGATACTCTCAAGAGAAATCTTGAGGATCTACAAAAAACTGATGTGAAAGCTGTTGGTTATGGGGGAAAAAGAATTGAGATTTTTGGAATGTGTTGGATGGACATCATATTTAAAGAGAATGGAGTGTATAGTAAGGTATATATTAGTGATGAATGATCAAATCTATTGGGGTGGAAACATCAGAAGGACTTGAGTATTGTCCTGAATCCAAATGCTATTGAGCCAGTTATGATAGTGGAGCGAATGGATTGTGCAGAAAGTCAAGTATTGAGTCTACAGTGGTGTACAAGTTAGATGGAAACATTTCCTGATGTTTTTACTGATAAGCTAGGCAAACTCAAGGGCTTCATGCATACAATAATTCTAAAGAAGGGTGCAATACCAGTGGTACATAAAGTAAGACCTATACCATTTTTAATGAGGGAACCGCTCCAACTAGAATTAGAAAGATTGCTTAATGAAGGCATAATTGAGCCGATTGAATCCTCAGAATGGTTGGCCGCAGTTGTTGTAGCACCAAAGGATAATAACAAAATTTGTTTGTGTAATGACTTAAGAGATCTCAACAAAAATATTTGGGTAGATAGGCAACCTTTACCCAATATCAATGAAATGTTAAGCATGATGGGAGATGGTAAAATCTTCAGTGTATTGGACATGTCGGTGGCATATCACCAAGTCAACTTACATGTTGAGTCTCACCATTTGACTTCTTTTGTGACGCCGTTAGGGGCTTATCGTTATTGCAGGATGCCATTTGGCCTTGCATCTGCATCTGCCGTATTTCTACGTATAATGCAAAATATTTTCCAAGGTTTAAACAATGTATTATGTTTCCAAGACGATATCATAGTGATTGGGAAGTCGTTTAATGAACATGACAATTTATTGATCGAAGTTGTGAAGAGGATTGGTAAATTTGGCTTAACGGTAAAAAAAGAAAAATGCCAATTGAGGAAAGATAGTCTGAATTATCTGGGACATGAAATATCGGCGAATGGTATCAAACCAAAGAAAAGCATAGTGAAAGCTATCAATGAAGCTCCCGAGCCCAATACTAAAGAGCAACTAAGATCTTTTCTAGGACTGGTGGAATATTGCTCTAAGTTTGTGCATAACTTTGCAGACTTAGTTGAGCCCTTAAGAATGATATTGAAGAAAACTGCAACATTTGAATGGGGAGATGAGTGCAGAATAGCGTTTGCAAAAATTAAGCAGGCAATGGCTAAGGCTCCCACACTAGGGCATTTTGATGTAAAAACTATTGTAATGACAGATGCAAGTAGTGTGGGACTGGGTGTGGTCCTATTGCAAAAGGAGGGTAATGAAGAAATAATCATTGGGTTTGCGTCCAGGAGATTGCAAGGTGCTGAACGATCATATTCGGCTATTGAAAAAGAAGCACTGGCCTGTTGCTGGGGTATAAGTCATTATAGATACTATCTCTGGGGATTGCCATTTGTGCTTCGCACTGATCATAAACCTTTGATACAGATTTTTAAATGTGGTCGGGGACTGGAAGGAAGCATAACGCCTCGTATTTCGAGATGGTTAAAATCAATCATTGAGTTTAATTTTACGGTAGAATATGTGAAAGGCAATAGGAACGTATTAGCCGATTGTTTGTCACGAATGCCAATTGAGGGTGAGCAGGCGGAAATATACGAAATGAGTGGAGAGCAGATGCCAGGGATGGGTGAACCGGCCTTAGGACAAATGAATGGGATGAGACTATAAAAGAGGATGTAGAGTATGGTGAACTAAAGAAAGTAATAAGTGGTTCAGATGATGGGGCATGGCAAGGAAGCTTGAAACAGTATACAGAAGTTAAGAATGAATTGAGTGTGCATGGAACAAATATATTGAGGCGTGACAGGATTGTTCCTCCTGTAAAATTAAGGGGAAGGCTTATAAAAATTGTGCATGAAGGACATTTGGGAAGGAGTTTAACTAAAAGAAGGCTACGGCAGTTCTATTGGTGGCCTGGAATGGACAAGGAGGTTGAAGCAGTTGTAAATGATTGTCAAGCTTGTAGTAATAGTGATAAAACAAAAATTGTTAGGCAACCGCCTTTGGGAAATGTACAATTTCCTTATAAAACATGGGAAAAATTAGCTTTAGATTTCCTTGGTCCAGTAGAGAGACTCGGTAGGAGAAATCGGTTCCTTATAACTCTGGTGGATTATCACAGTAAGTGGTTTGTAGTCAAGAGTGTGGAGCAGATCACAACTGTTAAGGTCATTGAATTTCTCAAAGAGGTATTTCTAGAAGAGGGTGTACCCAAGATTATAATTACGGATAATGGAGTACAGTTAGTGTCTGTGGCCATGATGAATTTCTTTACTAGATTAGGGATCAAGCATGAGAGGGTGGCACTGTACCGACCGCAAGCAAATGGTTTAGTAGAGAGGGTGAACAGGATGGTTATGGAGAATATTCAACTATCGTTGGCCAATGGACTAAATTGGAATGATGAATTAAACAAGATGCTGTGGGCACATAGGATAACTCCTCATTCTGTGACTGGTGTGTCACCCTTTGTAGCTCTTAAGGGAAGGGAACCGGCGTCGAAGGAGTCCCCGTGGTGGTTGCAAGAGAAGAAACAGGTGTGGGTTGATCGTGAAGGCATGAAGGTGAGAGTTATGAGTTCACAAGTACGTAATAAGATACGTTATGATAATAGGAAAAGTGTGAAGAATGTCAGTGTGGAGAAAGGCGATTCGGTGGTGGTAAAGAAAAGTGGTATCGTAAAGAAAGGTGACAGCAAATTTAGTGAACCTCAGCGAGTAGTGAAGGTAACCAATTCAATTGTCAAATTAGAGAATGGAAATGAATGGAGTATGGGACATTTGTGTAAAGTAAATGTAGTTTAAGATATTTATGTTTATATATTGTATACAGTTATTTTGGGCATGTATAAAGATGTACATAGTTGATGAAGTTCTTCTTTTATGAATTTGCAATTGAAAATTTGTAAGGGGGAAGATGTGTAATGATATGTCAATATACATGGAATGGAATATGGAATGTAGAATGTGGAAGGGGATCTGGAGGAGTGGGAGAGAGGAGATAGCTGGGAGTTACTTGTACAGATTTTATCTACGTTTACCTGAATAAAGTATTCAAGAATACTACAGTCTCATCGATTACTACACTAAGGTTGTCCGCCTAGTTGCCAGGAAGTTTAAATCTGCTTCATGGTTCATAAACGGATCCCGGGTGGAGGTTGCACCCACATATAAGTACTTGGGATTCACTATGGACCGCCTCCTGACTTTCAAGCCACAAGCAAAAGCCCTCTCACTGACCTATGGCTTTAAAGTTCTAAAACAAAAACTGAGCTGCCCTTCATACACTCACCTGCTTTCTGTCATGGCAGCGCGGCTAATGCCCACCATCACTTATGGTGCAGAAATTATGCTGGGGAAGGAGGCAGTTTCTTTCAATCAAGTCCAGATGAAGGCCTACAAAACAGTTTTTCGGATACCACGACCAGCATCTCCAGCTCAGGTTCGTTTAGAATTGGGTCTGAAAAACTATGAATTTCAGAGTAGATGTGCCTTCATTAAACTATGCTGGAGGATGCGTGCAGCTGAGACTGGTACTCTAAACAACCTATGTTGGATGGAAATTGAGAAGCAACAGCAACACAATGATAAAAGCACCTGGGGTCATCACTTAAATAACTGCATTAAAGCACTAGGTTTGCTAGAAGCCTGGGACCAGAACCCGGACAAAAAAGAGTTTTTTCGGAAAGCAAACGCTGTCACTGAGAAGAAATCTTTAAATTCTGATAAACAAAAACTGGCAAGCAGACAGCACGCCTGGACTATAATAACATCATACATCAGCACAGGAATACCTAGCAGCAATCTTCAACAAGTTGCTGAAACATCGTTTTATGCTTTTCCGCTTTGGGTTGATGGAAACGCGGAATATGGTCCCTTCATGAAGACAGCAGGATCTGACACATTTCTGTCGACTGTGTGGGTACAGCCAAGAGTCATTAGAACACATTTTTTGTGATGCCCGGCTTTGCTAGGCCTCAGGACCTTATATTTGAAAAACATTTTTAAGACACTGAACATACGCTCATGCAGACCGGCCATCATAAGATGGCTTAGCGGACTTTCAATCCCGTTTTCTTGTCGAGGGACTAAATTCATGGTACAGGCTCAGAAAGAATTAGTGAATAAAGTTGAAGCCGAGTGTGCAAGGGCCATCATTTTATGATTAGTAAAGCTCTGAAAGTTTAGTTCCACCCAGGAAAAAGCCCTAGGTACTACTAAGGATTTCACTCAGTGTTCATAAGGGAGCAAGAAAGTCCTAAAGTTAAATCCAAGACCAAGGTTGGAATTAGTGGAGAACATTTTTGCTATGCACAACTCTTTACCATGATATGTTTTAGTTTCAAATAAGCTTTTATGATTTTATTATGGGTCTCTATTAACATAATGAGTAGGCAAAGTATTTATATTATTATGCATTTTGGAATTGCAATGGTTTTAATTAACCGTGTCAATAAAATTAAACTTAGGTGCCTGTCCCATCAGTTGTGATTTCTAATATTACACTAACTCTCTCTTTTCTCTTCCTCTCTTGTGCCTCAGCAGGGACCTCTATCTTGACAACCTGCTACACCTCCAGAAATGTAATTTAAGGCATCAAGATCCTTCACTGAGAAAATGTTATGAAAAGGGAGGGAGAGTGTTAGTAGGCAATCACAACAGCAGTAAACAGATTTACAAATCAGGCCAAGCTATCAGACCTGGAGAACAACACCATCTGCATTCAGTTTTAGGATATCACCAGTGCTTAATTTGAGCTAGTGATTGCCGATTGGGACCACAGGCACTCTTTTTAGGGGGGACCGGGACTTATTTTTAATCATCAGACTTTGACTCGGAACAAGAAAGTGAACGGCATCAAAGGGGGGAAGACATGCACGTCAATTCACCAAAATGTTAGGGGTAGCAGAAGTGACATCATACAGCTCTTTGACCTTCACTTTCACTCACACACACATGCTTACACACACGCTCACACTTAGTCTCTCGTCTCTCTCACATAAACACACTCCCCGCAAGAACACACACAACATAGATTTAAAAGCATTTTTGTGCTTAGCACACTGCCAAGGAATGCCATATTCCAGCTAATTGAACTCCATTTTTATTACACGAACAGTGAAAAAATATTATAAATTAAATTGGCACTGCCTGAACCACCGCAGCCTGGAAAGACTTGCAAATGCTAGCTAAACTAATTAGGACATGACTACATGGATTGACGTGGGTCACTTAGACTGACACCTTCAGGTATTTTGCAATGAAGGGCAAATTTGCAGTTTGACAAAAGAATTTGAGAATGTTTTTAAACTTGTGACAGTCATTCATGTGTTTGGTGGAAATATTAGAGATGAGAATTAAAAGCGCTGCAAATCAATATATGTGTGATGAGTTGGAAATGTTGGGGGATTATAACATTTACTTAAGAAACATCGGATTAATAAGAGCTAACATACACTACTATGGAGGCGCTGAGAGACGGACTGTGTTTGGTGAGAATGCAGTCCTACTTTGAGAACTACCACCCTGTTAATGAAATCTATTTAAAGAGCAGTATGAGAATGTCTTTTGCTTTGAAACCAGCATTTGAGAAAGGCGCTGAAGCCGAAACGCATCATGCTCGATATCTTGAAATCCGGAGACTGCTCCTTTTGGTTTCCTGGTGGAGCCTTTTGTTTGGACATTAATAGGTGCAAGCCAATCGCACGTAAGGAAGCACCCTCCCTTAAAGGAGTTCAGCAGTCAGAACAACAAGTGGCATTTGTAACTGGAGAGATATATATATATATGTATATATATATATATATATATATGTATATATATATATATATATATATATATATATACATATATATATATATATATATATATATATATATATATATATAAAAAAAATCAGTTGCGACTGCCACTCAACGGAGGGGTGGAACAGGGTGAAATAAAACTAGAAAAACTTTACCTGTGGGGAAGACGCAGTCTCCTCCTCTCCATCCCCATCCTCTTCCTGTTCCCAGGCTCCCAGACAAACACGATGCTGCTTTCACCAGCAACAGCAGCGTCGCGATTGGTCTGAGCAGCCTGCTTCGCTGCTCAGACTAGGAATGGGAACCTGCGCATGTTCTCCACTCGGCTGTGCTATACAGTCGGGTAGAGAACATGCAAAGTGTGCATGTCTTTTTGGCCGGCCCAACAGGGCCGGTAAAACAGACATGCACACTTTGTGTGCACATAGCCCTCCTCTGGCCCCCTCCCTCTAGCCCAGCCCCGCTCCGCCCCTTCTGCCAGGAAAAATAAAATGATAATAACAGAAAGCTATTATCATTTTATTTTTATTTTTCCTTTCCCTACAATCCAGTGGGACAACGCTCCTCCGCCTTAGCCAAGTAGCCACCCTTGTATATAATCCACTATTACTGTAGTTACAAAATTGACAAAATACAAAGATTGCAGCCCCCACTTTCATCCAAAAGGAAAAGGTGCTACTCTGTTCCTAGCACTGAGGCTAGAGGTCGCAAAAGCAGTGACAGGCATCACAAGGGACAAGCCAGAGGTCACAGCTGCGATTCCTGGTGACCCCTAAATGACCTCCATGGGGAAAGAAGGGGCACAAAGAAGATAGAAAAACAGTAGTAGAGGGAGAAAGTAGGGATGAAAAGGCACCTATGACGCTCAATGTAGAGACATGGAGAGTAAACCAGTGAATGAAAGAAGCATGAGGTGAAATAAAGACTATATTGTCTTGGTATTCAGCTTCCTTGATATTCGGCAGAGGAGCCGATAGGCTCTTTGAAAAAATTGGGCCCTGGCACTTATTCTTTTACAAACGAAGCACTGATGTATCGCTGATTTGCATTACACCAATTGTTAGTCGGTAATTTCTGAAGTCGGAGAATAAGACATCCGTGCATTCTTGGATATAACAAAAGAATGAAAGAAGGGATTCATAAATATGGACACTGCACCAAAGGTTTGCAACTTGTAAACACGGTCGTACTGCACAGTGGCTTAGTGAGGGTACCACAGGTCCCAATGCAAACAAGGAAAATGGTGCCTCGCCAAGTAGTTAGTTTAGCACAAGTGCCTGCAGTCACACAAAAGACTAATCTGCTAGTTAAATACTTTGAAGTTTCCTATCTTATATTTGACCTTGCACTATTTTGTACCCGCATTGACTCACTTGCTCTTTGTTGCTGCTGTTTTCGAAGCGCACCCCAAGTGTTTGGCGTGGAATACACAGAGCTTCTTCCATCAGGCTCAAATACAGTTGTGACACATACAAAATATCCACACAGATACTATTGATATTTTTTGGTTTCAACTAGAGACTGCTGTAGAATGTCAAGTATTTGCAGTGAACTTTGGGTCAGAACGTTGCTGGAAATTGTTTGCAGAGTGATGTGTTAAGTGTCAGAGAAAATAGAAAGGTACTAAATTTTGTGAGACATTAAACATTAACTGCACCATGTGGCATTTATCTGGTACAGAAGAGTCAAGGCGCTGATAGTTGTGTGCTTGACTCTACAGATGCAGGAGAATTATTGGCACTGGCTGCAGTGTGTAAGGCCCATAGTCTCTACGGGACTGTATAAAATAATTGCAGTGTGTTAGGCCTTTCACCTACAGGGCATTTTAGGCACGGACTGTAGTGGATAGAACGTATTGCGTATGTAAGACACTGAAAGTAGTTTGTGCGAGATTCACCAGCTGCACATTCTTGGCGCGGGCCAGAGTGTGAGACCCTTCATATCAACTGGATTAGAAGCACTTCATGCCGTTTATGAAAGTCATTCACTATACGAGTTTCTTTGCACTGACCCAGTGTGTGTGAGATTCCACATCCAACTGAGAATTCATAGGGCCACTATACAATCCTTGAAATTTTAAATAATTTGTTTGAAATTTCTGCTGTAGATTTCACCATTTGCATTGTTTTGGTTTTTTGCACACAATTCTCGGGGGTGGGATGTCAAAATCCTTCTAAAACAGTTTGGCATTACTGGCACCCATATTTGCTGTGCCTATTTGTGCAATGCTAATAACAATGCTCCTTCACATTTACATTTTCCAATCACTCTTTCTAATTGTATACTCTATCAATCATAGCCCAGATTGATGTCATTTTTCTGTCACATATTTTTTATTACTATGTTTTTTGGGGGGCTAGCTGATGGTCAAAGGCACCACTGTCCCTTTGGCGCTCTTGCATAATAGGTGGGACAAGAAACTTTGATAAAACCATTTTCAGTCACCTGAGTGCAATGAGGGTATCTGTGCTAGAATAATTTTACTGAATTGTGTGTGTTTATTTTACTTAAGGAAAATGTCAGCAAACTTTGCACTGCCATGAAGCAATATATATATATATTTAGTTTCCTTCCCATTAAACTGGTAAGTGCTTTTTGGAGGGTAAACGACTCACAGTTAAAATCATAATTCTCTCGAATATATACAAGATAAGGACATAAAAAAGAATACAGTAAATATTTTGCATTGTTTTCATACAAAATATATGCTTTTGCTGACATTGGCCCTCACGGTGGTGGTCCAGCCCTCACATTATGACCGTGGTGAAAGCACCACGGTCGGACCGCTGGCACCACCACATTTGCACTGGCTGACTGCCTGGTGGTGCCGGTGGTCTGAATCCGCCAGGGCAGCGCTGCATGCATCGCTCCCCTGGGGATTGCGACCCCGTGTTTGCCAGCTTTTGCATGGCGGAGAAGGGGTGCTGGGGGCCCCATGGGGGCCCCAGCACTGCCTAGGCACTTGGCATGGGCAGTGCATGGGCCGCTATGAGCAGCCCCATCACGCTTTTCACTGCCTGATTTACAGGCTGTCGCACTCGATGCACCGCAACATTGCCACCAGCTCTATTACGAGACGGCGTCAATGTTGTGGGTAGTTTCCCGCTGGGCCAGCGGGCAGAAATGCTGTTTCCGCCTGCTGGTCCAGCAGGAAACTCATAATATGGTCAGTGGGTGAAATACCGAACTGGCGGTGTTCCGGAAGCACAAGATTGGTGAGCGGCCTCTGCCGCCCGCCAAACGCATAATGAGGCCGCCCTAAATGAGCTCATGCTCCTTTAAAGTAATCACACCAGACTAGAAGGATGGTTTTATAGGACCCGGAGCAAGAACTCTTGCAGGGCCCCTCTCCAGTTTGTCATCTAAGAAGCACCTCATAATTACAAAAGCATGTTTAGTAGGAAAAGAGTAACATGGTCTTTGGTTCTGTCTACTGGTGTGGTTGCAATAGCTGCATTGTGAGGGAACAGGTCAACCCTGTTTTATAAGTGTTTGATCTACCACCATGATTCACTGGCTTTCCTCAGTACCTCAGCTCCCAATTCAAAGTTCTTCCTCCCTATCTTTGTGCTCATAAAGCACTTCAGTTTCACTGTGTTTAGACTGAATCAGTTGGATTCTTCCACTGCCATCACCAGGGCTCTGATTGTAGTGCCTGATTAACTATTTCTCTCCCCTTGCCTTCCCAGCTCCATGCTTCCCTTTTCTGCTTTCCCTCGCTCTTTATTTAAATATTTGGCTATCCCTTAGGACTCTCTTGCCTCATCACTTTTTTCTTTTCCTTCCTTTCTTTTTATTTGTACAGCTCCCCTCCTCTTTCCCACCACACACTTTCACTTATTAAGTAGCTGTCTATTCTTCTGTATCAGAAGGTGCCTGTTAGACCTAACAGCCTTAGAGTGGTCTTCCCCCAAGTTTTTGCCTGCCTCCTTCATTTTACTGATCTCCTTTTTGCTGGTTTTAGGACGCTAAGGGGGTCATTCAGACCCCGGCGGGCGGCGGGAGCCGCCCACCTGGAGGGAACCGCCATATGGCCGCTCTGCGGTCGAAAGACCGCGGAGGCCATTCTGGCTTTCCCGCTGGGCTGGCGGGCGACCGCCAGCAGGCCGCCCGCCAGCCCAGCGGGAAACCCCTTCCCACGAGGAAGCCGGCTCCGAATGGAGCCGGCGGAGGGGGAAGGTGCGACGGGTGCAGTTGCACCTGTCGCGAATTCCAGTGTCTGCTGAGCAGACACTGGAATTCAAAGTGGGGCCCTCTTACGGGGGCCCCACGACACCCCTCACCGCCATCCTGTTCCTGGCGGTCGGAACCGCCAGGAACAGGATGGCGGTGAGGGGGTCGGAATCCCCCATGGCGGCGCAGCAAGCTGCGCCGCCATGGGGGATTCCCAGGGCAGCGGAAAACCGGCGGGAGACCGCCGGTTTCCCTGGTAGGTCAGAATGCCCTGCGGGGCACCGCCAGCCTGTTGCCGGTGCTCCCGCATCCCCGTCGGAATGAGCCCCTAAGTATTTTACCACTGCTGACCAGTGCTAAAGTTCTTGTGCTCTCTCCCCTAAACATGGTAACATTGGCTCATACCCAACTGGCATATTTAATTTACCTATTATTCCCTAGCAAAGTACACTAGATGTGCCCAGGGCCTGTAAATTAAATGCTACTAGCGGGCTGCGGCCCTGATTGTGCCACCCACATAAGTAGCCCCTTAACCATGTGTCAGGTCTGCCATTGCTAAGCCTGTATGTGCAGTGTCACTGCAACTTCGATTTGGCATTTGAAACTATTTGCCAAGCCTGAAATTCCCCTTTTATTACATATACGTTACCCCTAAGGTAGGCTGTAGGTAACCCATACGGCAGGGTGATATGTAACTAAAAGGCAGGACATGTACTTACAAGTTTTACATGTCCTGATTGTGAAAAAGTCCCAAAGTCATTTTTAATTCCTGTGAAGTCTGCTCCAATCACAGACCAGCATTAGAAATTCCCTTATATGCTTTTAAGTCGTAATTTCTGATCTGAGAGGAGTTGTCTTGTCCTGTTTGGTATGGGTGGAATGGTAGTGAGAAATCCCACATACTGGTGAAGAAGGATTCTACATTACTATTTAAAAAATGTCACTTTTAGAAAGTAGCCATTTCTCTGCCATCTGTGCCTTACAGCCTGACTCCAATACATGTCTGGTCTGTGCTGCTTGACAGCTCCCCTTGTGCATTCCACCCAGACAGCCATAAACACAGGACACTCATCTGCATCTGCCTACAGATGGATTTCTCTAAGCAGGAAGGATGGAGGGGCTCTCTTTTACACTACAAAGGCAAGTGGCCTGTGTAGGAAAGTACCATCTTGCCTGGCATGTTACCCCCATTTTTACATGTATGTCAGTTTGTTTTTGCCTGTCTCACTGGGATCCTGCTAGCCAGGACCCTACTGCTCATAGTTTGTGGCCTGAATGTGTATACCTGTGTAGTGACTAATTGTGTCACTGAGGCTCTGCTAACCAGAACCTCAGTGCTTATGCTCTCTCTGCCTTTAAATTTGTCACTATAGGCTAGTGACTACTTTTACCAATTTCAATTGGCACACTGGAACACCCTTATAATTCCCTAGCATATGGTACCTAGGTACCCAGGGTATTGGGGTTCCAGGAGATCCCTATGGGCTGCAGCATTTCTTTTGCCACCCATAGGGAGCTCAGACAAACCTTTACACAGGACTGCCACTGGAGTCTGAGTGAAATAACACACACGTTATTTCACAGCCATTTTTACTCCACTTAAGTAACTTATAAGTCACCTATATGTCTAACCTTCACTTGCTGAAGGTTAGGTGCAAAGTTACTAAGTGTGAGGGCTCCCTTGCACTAGCAAAGGTACCCCCACATAGTTCAGGGCCATTTCCCCTGACTTTGTCAGTGCGGGGACACCATTACAAGCGTGCACTACATATAGCTCAATACCTATGTAGCTTCACAATGGTAACTCCGAACATGGCCATGTAACATGTCCAAGATCATGGAATTGTCACCCCATGCCAAATCTGGTATTGGGGACACAATTCCATGCATCCCCAGGGCTCCACTATGGACCCCGGGTACTGCCAAACCTGCTATCTGCAGCTACCGCTGCTGGCACCCCATATACAGGGTTCTGACCTCTTGGGGTCTGGGCAGCCCAGTCCCAGCAAGGCAGAACAATGAATTTCCTCTGAGAGAGGGTGTTACACCCTCTCCCTTTGGAAATAGGTGTTAAAGGCTGGGGAGGGGTAGCCTCTACCAGCATCTGGAAATGCTTTGAAGGGCACAGATGGTGCCCTCCTTACATAAGCCAGTCTACACCGGTTTAGGGAACCCCCAGTCCCTGCTCTGGCATGAAACTGGACAAAGGAAAGGGGAGTGACCACTCCCCAGTCCATCACCACCCCAGGGGTGGTGCCCAGAGCTCATCCAGTGTGTCCCAGACCTCTGACATCTTGTTTCCAGAGGTGTGAGGGCACTCTGGAGGCCTCTGAGTGGCCAGTGCCTGCAGGTGATGTCAGAGACCCCTCCTGATAGGTGCTTACCTGACTAGGTGGCCAATCCGCCTCTGAGGGCTATTTAGGGTCTCTCCAGTGGGCTTTTCCTCGACTTGCAAGAATTCACCAGAGTTCCTCTGCACCTCTCTCTTCGACTTCTGCCAAGGATCGACCGCTGACTGCTCAAGGACGCCTGCAAAACTGCAACAAAGTAGCCAGAAGACTACCAGCGACATTGTAGCGCCTAGTCCTGCAGGCTTTCTCGACTGTTTCTAGGTGGTGCATGCTTCGGGGGGTGCCTGCCTTCATCCTGCACTGGAAGCCAGGAAGAAATCTTCAGTGGGTCGACGGAATCTTCCCCCTGCTTTAGCAGGCACCAAACTTCAGCTTCACCGGTACTCTGGGTCCCCTCTCATCCTGACAAGCGTGGCCCCTGGAACACAGGTGGTGGACCCAAGTGACCCAGACTGTCCAGTGGTCCAGCTGTCTGAATTTGGAGGAGGTAAGTCCTTGCCTCTCCTCCCCAGACAGTAATTCTGTGACCGCATGTTCTGCAGCTACAAGGGCTCCTGTGCACATTTCCAAGAAATCCTGCATGCGCAGCTGAGCCTAGATCCCCAGCACTCCATCCTGCGATGCATAGCACCCTGAGTGGATCTCCGGTGCTGTGGGACCCTTTTTTGCAGTGTAGAGATGACTGCCATTTCAGACTTCTTGAACCCATGTTCAAGGACTTCTGCAGGTGCTTCCTGCTTGTGCATGTGCTCTCTATGTTGCTGAGGGCCACCTCTGTCTCCTCTCCCAAGTGGCGATATCCTGGTCCTTCCTGGGCCCAGGCAGCACCCTTTCTCTACAATCACGGCTCTTGCAGTTAGCAAGGCTTGCTTGCAGTAATTTGCCAATGAAACAACTCTCCGTCCTCCAGCACTCTGTGGGACATCTTCTACATGAAGGAAAAGTTCCTAGCACCTTTCGTTGTTCCAGAATCTTCAGCTTCTTCCACCCAGAGGCAGCCATTTTGCACCTTCAGCCAGGGTTTAGTTGGCTCCTGCCCCCCCCGGACACTTTCACGACTCTTGGACTTGGTCCCCTTCCTTTACAGGTCCTCAGATCCAGGAATCCGTCTTCAGTGCTTTGCAGTCCGTTGTGCTCTTTGCAAAATCCTTTATCACGACATTAGTGTGTTTCTCTGGAAATAGTAGTACTTTACTCCTACTTTCTAGGGTCTTGGGGTGGGGTATCTTGGACACCCTTAGTGTTTTCTTACACTCCAAGTGACCCTCTACACACTACACTAGCCTAGGGGCCCATTCGTGGTTGGCATTCCACTTTCTTAGTATATGGTTTGTGTTGCCCCTAGGCCTATTGTATCCTATTGTATTCTACAGTGTTTGCACTACTTTCTGACTGTTTTACTTACCTGATTTGGTTTGTGTGTATATTTTGTGTATTTTACTTACCTCCTAAGAGAGTATATCCTCTGAGATATTTTTGGCACATTGTCACTAAAATAAAGTACCTTTATTTTTAGTAACTCTGAGTATTGTCTTTCTTGTGATATAGTACCTATATGATATAAGTGGTATGGTAGGAGCTTTGCATGTCTCCTAGTTCAGCCTTAGCTGCTCTGCTATAGCTACCTCTATCAGTCTAAGCTGCTAGAACACTACTACTCTACTAATAAGGGATAACTGGACCTGGCACAAGGTGTAAGTACCATTGGTACCCACTACAAGCCAGGCCAGCCTCCTACAGCCTTCCCCCATACAAAGGACTGATAACCCCCACAGGGCTCCTGGCAGACAGGGCTGGGTTGAGAGGGGAACGTCTACACTTCAAAGGCACTTTTGGGTATATATACTGGATCTGTGACCCCAACAAATCAGACATTTCTGGACCTACAATGGGATTCTGTCAGTGGGACTGCTTAGCTGCCCAAAGGACTCATCTGGACTGCTTTGCTGGAAGGACTGCCGGCCTGCTTGTTGCCCTGCTGCCTGCTGACACCTGACTCTGCTGGAAGGGCTCTGACTTCCACCTCAAGTGCTCTACAAGGGCTTCGATTGAGCTTGTCTCCTGTTCTGAGATCCCAGAGCTATCAGAGACTTCACCAAAGTGAAGAAAATCGAGTGCATCAGAAAATCAATGCAACGCCTGCAAAATCCAACGCAACACCTGCTGGATTGACACAGCACCTGCCTCGCAGCTGAAAAATCACTGCTTCGCCTGCCGGATGGACGCAGAGCCTGTGCCTCTTCCCAATAGGGTCTGGATTTTCCATGTATCATCCCTGTGCATCAACATATCCCCATACTGCAGTGAGTAACCAAGGCTGTGCTCCTTGAAACATGCGAGCCTTACAACGTGGAAAGAATCAACACATTGCTTACTTTTTGACGCATGTCCTCCTCTGCGGCCCCTCTGCCTTGTTAGTTTTGAGGCATCCCAGGTACAGTGTGTTAAGAGAATACAACCACTGCTTCTTATGGTTTAAGACTTATTTAAACCTTTCAAAAGTGATATCTTGACTACTGCATATTGCATTCTTGTTGTTTTGGTCTTATTTTATTCAGATAAATATCTATTTTCTAAAACTGGTGTAGAGTACTTTTGGTGGTGTTTTCACAGTGTTTCTGTAAGAGTTATTGGACAAATACTTTACATATTGCCTTCTAAGTTAAGACTGCCTGCCCTGTGCCAAGCTGCCAGGGGGGAGCACAGGATAATTTAGGTTGTGTAGTGGCTTACCCTGACTAGTGATGGTGTCCCTGCCTGGACAGGGTGCATACCTCTATCAACTAGAGACCCAATTTCTAACATTGGTGATCAGCGGTGAGGATAGGTCTTGTGTTTGTGCAGTGCCATACAATAGCTACATGTACACTACCTACCCACATTTAAAGACCATTTCGATTTTTTTTATTTTTCTGTGATTTTTCCCTACTTCACATTTTTAATACATATTATACATCATGTCTCTGGCTTGTTCTGTAAGTGGAGCCATAGAATTTGAGCTGGCTAACCTGGAGGATTACAGTGTTAACCGGTTGAAATGCTTCTGCAAAAGGATGGGGGTACCTACCCAAGGAGCCACCAAGAAGGTGGAGTTTCAAAAGGCGCTGAGGACCTGGACAGAGTCCAGCACCCAAGGGGATGATAAGTTGGAGGAGCCTGGGAATGGCTCTTCCGAGGAGCTACCTGTAACAGTAGAGGGGGACACCCCTGAAATTGTGCTACCTGGGAGTGCAGGGAGCCGTGTCTCAAAGCACAGCCTCATCGCAGAGGAAAGGAGAGAGAATTTCAGCTGCAGTTAGCAAGATTAAAAATAGAGACTGACAGGGAAGCCAAGTGAGCTGAAGCTTAAAGAGCTGAAAGGGAGACTGAAAGAGCATTTCCAGAGAGGAAACTACTTCTGGCTTATGAACTCAGTCTAAAAGAGCTGGAACTCAAGGCCAGACAGGCAGATTCCAGAAGTGATGTTGGCAGCATACGTACAGTAGCTGATGGAGACAAGAAGGTTCATATACCCAAAGACGTAGACTTGGTGCCCAGTTTTGTGGTGGGAGATGACATTGATAAGTGGTTTTCTGCTCATGAAGTTGCACTGAGGGTACATGGGGTTCCTGAAGAACACTGGGAGGGGGGTCATGTGGAAACATATGCCAACACTTTGGAGGGGCACACTTTTAACACTAGAGGTTGGAGACCAGACCAAGTACAAGCCCAGAAAAGCCATTTTGACTTCCAAATTTGGACTGACCCCTGAGAAGTACTGCCAAAGATTCAGGGACCGTAACAAGCTCCTCAACCAATCCTAGGTAGATTTAATTGATTACTCCAGTAAGGCACTAAATGTCTGGGTGCAGGGCAGCAAAGTCAGTAATTATGCTGGGTTGTACAATTTAATCCTGAGAGAGCACATGCTCATTATTTGTTTTACAGTGTTCCACCAGCACCTAGTTGACAGTAAGCTGATTGATCCCAGAAAGCTTTCTGAGGAGGTAGACCTCTGGGCTAGCACTAGAGTGTCGGAAAAAGGTATCTGGGGGGAGGGGGAGCAAAAAGGTGGTCAGGGTTCCCAACAGAAGAAAGGGGGGGTGGGAGGAATTTAAAATATAGTGTTCTCTAAAGGCCTCCAAAATAATTCCCAAGAGAGTAGTAGTAACCAGTCCCAGACTGATCCTAAGAAGAAAGGGTTCTTGGATCACAAGATATGGATGTTTGTACCCCAGTGTGCAGAGTGCTCCATGTATGGACACTCTAAGGGCAACTCCAAATCCCCCAAGAGGGCACAGCCCCTCCCTGGTGGGCAGACACCTGGGTTAGCTAGCACAGCACTTGTGGAGGAGAAAGTTCCAGATAGTTTTGGGGAACAGACAGAGGTAACCCTAGTGTCCCTGGGAGATGTAGATATGGTGCCAAAAGCCCACATGCCTGCCAATACTTCCACGTTTAGGCAGTGGGTCACCATTAATTGGCAACCGGGTGGAGGTGGTGTGTGACACAGGACCCAGCATGACAACAGTCAAGTGTCAGCTGTGTCAGCAGAACAGGTCCTACTGAACACATTCCATCAAGTCATAGTCACCGACAATCATGAGAGCCATCTGCCGGTGACACTGGTTCCTTTTGAGCGGAGGGAGGATCTCTGGTACTTTGAAAGTAGCTGTGAGACCTGCTATGCCTGTAGACTGTCTATTAGGCAATGGCCTTGAGCACAGTACCTGGAGGAAGGTACAGCTCAGGTCTCACTTGGAGATGATGGGATTGCCTGAGTGGGTCTGTTTGACCACACAGTCCATGGAGAGGGGCAAGGGTTATGGGAAACCGGTCCCTGAAGTTTCCGCTGTGGATGTTGACGGGGTCCCTGAGGAGGAAGCCCCTAAGCCAACCAAGGAGGACATTGCCACCGCAGGCAGCCTACCTGAGCTTGCTGGCTGGCAAGTTGAGGATGGGCCCACCAGGAGGTGCCACAGAAAGGAATAGGGTTCAGTCCCTTCAAACTCCTCTATGGCTGCCTTTTAGGGGACCTCTAAGTACTGTCAAGAAGAGGAGGGAAAAAGCTCCCAGGAAACCCCCTCAGGATGTGGTCAGCTACATGTTGACCCTCTGAACCAGTTTCACCGCTTCTGGAAAAAGATCAAGAGCAACCTCAAGGCCAGCCAAAAGTTAATGACACACTGGCATGACCAGAAGGCCACTCTGGTGGAGTTTCAACCTGGCAACAAAGTATGGGTCATGGAGCCAGAAGAGCCCAGAGCTCTCCAGGACCACTGGACTGGCCCATACGAGATCAAGGAGCGTAAGGGAGCGGCCACTTACTTAGTGGACATCCAGACCGTTAAGAACCTCTAAGGGTGCTCCGTATCAACAGACTAAAGCCTCACTTTGAGAGGTCCAAAATGAGTGTGCTCCTTGTGATAGATGAGGGTGTGGAGGAGGAAATAAAGCCTCTCCTTGACCTCCTCTCTGCACGGAAACACAATGGTTCAGTGGAGGGTGTCAACCTCTATGCCACCCTCACCCCAGACCAGCAAGGTGACTGCTACCAGTTGCTTGTAGAGTTTGCATCTCTGTTCTCCCCACCAAAACTATCTAACACATCTGTGAGTCCATGATATTGAACAGGGAGATAGTCCCCCTGTAAAAAACTAAACTTACAGGTTATCAGACAGGGTGAGAGCCTGCATCCAGGAGGAAGTCTCCAAGATGCTAGCTTTAGGGGTGATTGAACCCTCTAGAAGTCCCTGGTCCATTCTTGTGGTGTTAGTACCAAAGGCTGCCCCACCGGGTGCCAAACCAGAATTCTGGCTCTGTGTGGACTACAAAAGACTCAATTCTGTCACTAAAACTGATGCACACCCCATTCCCAGAGCTGATGAGCTCATTGACAGGCTAGGCACTGCCAATGTCTCAGTACTTATGATGTAACATCAGGGTACTGGCAGATCACCTTGACTGAGGGAGCAAAAGAGAGGTCAGCATTCTCAACCCCTGATGGCCATTACCAATTCCGGGTGATGCATTTTGGCTTGAAGAATGTCCCTGCTACCTTCCAAAGGTTGGTTAACAGGGTCCTGTCTGGCAAGGTGTCTTTCTGTGCTGCCTACTTAGACAACATTGCCGTCTACAGTTCCAGCTGGGAGGAACACTTGCATCACCTTCAATAGGTGCTTTAGGCCCTGCAAAAGGCATTCCTGACAATCAAGGCCAGCAAGTGCCAGATTGGACAGGGCTCCGTCATGTATTTGACACCTGGTAGGTGGTGCAAGGTGCAGCCCCTCCAGGCCAAGATTGAAACTATCATGGCCTGGCAACCACCTCAAACCCAAACAGAAGTGAGAGCCTTCCTAGGCCTCACTGGCTATTACAGAAGATTTGTTAAGGGATATGGCACAATTATTGCCCCCTTAACTGAACTGACTTCTAAGAACCAGCCCAGATTGTTGAACAGGAAAGAGGCTTGTCAGAAAGGCTTTGATTCTCTCAAAGAAGCCATGTGCACATCTCCTGTGCTTAGGGCCCCTGATTACTGCAAGGAATTCATTGTGCAGATGGACGCTTCAGAGCATGGCATAGGGGCAGTCCTAACACAGCTGAATGAGGAGGGCCTAGACCAACTAGTAGCCTTCATTAGCAGGAGGTTACTTCCACTGGAACAGAAGTGGAGTGAAATGAAAGAGAAGTCTTTTTCAGTGGTCTGGGCACTTAAGAAGCTGAGACCATACCTGTTTGGGACGCAGATTCAGGTTCAGACAGACCACAGACCCCTCCGGTGGTTTATGTGGGTGAGGGGTGAAATCCTAAATTCTTGAGGTGGCCTATCTCCCTACAGGGAATGGACTCTACGGTGGAGCATCACCTGGGAACTGACCACGCCAATGCTGATGGTCTCCCCAGATTCTTCTGCCCTACTGAAGTGAGCTCTCAACGGGTTGGGTAGCTCTCCCCACTTTCACCTGGAGGGGATACATGTTAGACCTGACAACCTTAGGCAGGTCTTTCACAACTGTTTGCCTGCCTGCCTCCCTCCATTTTTCTGATGTCCTTTTTGCTTGTTTTAGGACTTTGCAGACTTTACCACTGCTGACCAGTGCTAAAGTGCTTATGCTCTCTCCCCTAAACATGGTAACAGTGGCTCCTACCCAACTGGCATATTTTACTAACCTATAAGTCCCTAGTAAAGTGCACTAAATTAACTGCTACTAGTGGGTCTGCAGCAATAACTGTGTCACCCACATAAGTAGCCCTTTAACCATGTCTCAGGTGTGCCATTGCTAGGCCTGTATGTGCAGTTTCACTGCCACTTCGACTTGGCATTTACAACTAGTTGCCAAGCCTTAAATTGCCCTTTTCTTACTTATGTCACCACTAAGGTATGCCATAGGTAACCTATAGGGCACAGTGCTATGTAAGTAAAAGGCAGGACATTTACTTATAGATTTTAAATGTCCTGGTAGTGAAAAACTCCCAAAGTCTTTTTTCACTACTGTGAAACCTGCCCCTTTCAAAGGCCAGCATTAAAAATGCCCTTACATGCTTTTACGTGGTAATTTCTGATCTGAGAGGAATAGACTTGTCATGTTTGGCAAGGTTGGAATGGTAGTGACAAAGTGTACTGACTGGTAAAGATAGGTTCTACATTACTATTTTAGAAATGCACTTTAAGAAAGTAAGCATTTCTCTGAACTTACTGCCATCTGTGGCTCACAGCCTGACTTCAATCCACGTCTGGTCTGTGCTGGTTGACAGCCCCCTGTATGCATTCCACCAGACAGCCTTAAATACAGGACATTCAGCTGCATCTGCATTCATCTAGATACAGATGGGTTTCTCTTGGCAGGAAGGGTGGAGGAGCTCTCTCTTACACTTCAAAGGCCTGTGGCCTGCCCTCATGCAAAGGACTGATAACCCCCATAGGGTTCCTGGCAGACTGGGCTGGATTGAAAGAGGAACTTCTCCACTTCAAAATCACTCTTTTGAGTTTTCTCCACTTCAAAGACACTTTTGGGTATATATACTGGGACTGTGACCCCCACCAAATCAGACACTTCTGGACCTACAACTGGACTGTGTCAGAGACACTGCCTAACTGCCCACAGGACTCATCTGGACTACTTTGCTGGAAGAACTGCTGGCCTGCTCGTTGCCCTGCTACCTGCTGATCCCTGAATCTGCTGGAAGGACTCTGCCTTCCTCCTCAAGTGCTCTCCCAGGGCTTAGATTGAGCTTGCCTTCTGTACTGAGGTCTCAGGGCTATCAATGACTTCACCAAAGAGAAGATCAGAAAATTAGAAGAACAAATTAGAAAATCAATGCAACGGCAGAAACATTTTACACATCCCCTACCGGATTGACGCAGCACCTGCATCGCTGCTGAAAAATCACCACATCACCTGAGGGATCGGTGCAGTGCGTGTTGCATCTTGCCAGCACATTCTGAATTTTCCACTCATCATCCCTGGGCATCAAAATATCCCTGCATCACAGTGAAGGTACCAAGGCTGTGCTCCCAGAAACCGATGCATAGCCTTGCAGTTTTGAAAGAATTGATGCATAGCTCTACTTTTCAACACATCTCCTCTGTGTCCCCTCTGCATTGGTATTGTTGACGCATCCCAGGTACTGTGTGTTAAAATGGATACAACCACTGATTCTTAAGGATTGAAACTCATTCAAACCTTTAAAAAGTGATAACTTGACTATTGGATTTTTGTCGTTTTGGTCTTATTTTATTAAGATGAATATTATTTATTTTCCTAAACTGATGTAGAGTACTTTTGGTGGTGTTTTCACTGTGTTACTGTATCAGTTATTGCATAAATACTTTACACAATGCCTTCTAAGTTAAGCCTGCCTGCTCTGTGCCAAGCTACCAGAGGGTGAGCACAGGATAATTTAGGCTGTGTTGTGACTTACCCTGACTAGGACTGTGGTCCTTACTTGGACAGGGTGCATATTGGAAGAACAATACGTGCGTGCCCTATTGTCAGGGACGAGATCTATTGGCTTTGCCAATGCTAGATTATTATTTAAATATACTTTTAACAGTAGCACAGAGCCTGAAAACGGTGCCTGGAGGATAGTGACACAGCTGCTGCTTCCCTGTGCAACAAACGGTGTGCACAAAAGAAAGAAATCTTTTAAAAGAGGTTTCAAATTTGGGATCAAAAAGTTTCAAGAGTTTGATCAAATATCACTTTGGAGAACTAACTGAAGTAATGTTCATATATTTAAAAACATTTCCCTGAAGTTTTTGTTAGATATTAAATTCAGCTATCACACGAGTACTTTGAAATTCTTTCTCAGTAAGTCAAACAGAGAAAATGTTGCTCTCCACCAAGTATTTTTTACATACTAGAGATACATCATTTTTCCGCTTGCAACTCCTTATCAAGTTCCTGTTTAAAATGTAATTAGAGAAAGCATCGGTATGCCAAAACAACCTCTCTAAAACATGAGGAGGAAACACGTCATTTAAAAAGGAAGGTTAAGAAATCTGACAAAACAGAAATGGAATTGAGCTCGAGGAAGTAATAAAAAGTGTTTAACGGATTTGTTCACAACTTGAAACTCTTATCCAAACTGAGCAATGCAAAGTAAAATGTACGTCTCAAACCTATACATATTTGGGACAGCTTGTACCTGCCGTGCCTGAAATGAAAACTTTGTAGCAGGTTTGTTAACGTGTTGCATCTAAATGTTTCCCTAAACCCGAACTATCTTCGATTATTACGCCTGCTCCACTCTGCGCAGACTACTTATGATACAATCTCAATTTGAGCGGGGAACACTTACCCGTGCTCACACAGGTCCCTAACCCGAACCATCATACTGCAACCCTGGGTCCTTCAAGCTAGATTTTCGAAAGGAGTGGGAGGGGGGTAATATTTCGGGTTCTTACGAATTATATTTTCAAATGTTGCATTGATGATGCTGCCAGCCACAGGGGTGTAGGCAGACAGCTGTTGATATCGACTGACTTGCCATTGCTTTATATAATAAATAGAATTGATTTGTAAATGTTTCCCTATAGCAATTTAGAGTCAATATCAACACACAGATATTAATATTTCAAACCTGTCAAGTCACACAGTGCCACAGTGTGTCACACAATACTGGCTGTCTTCACAGGGTCAGCAGGTGAGGAACAGATATCACACGGTGGCAGGAAAAAGGAGCTGGAAACCAACGCAGAGTGGCATTCCAGCTTGTCTTTTTCTGAGCAGCCGAGGTCCATTAAGGGATATGAAAACACCTGGCGACATTAACAGTAACCTTGTTGTTTGGCTTTTTTGGAGAGGGAGGATGTAGATGGGTACAGAGGACGGAGCCAGACGGGCCTCTCAGGTAGTTCTGGACATGAAGCCCCACACCTCCAAGCCATACCCCCTTCTCACACGGCAAATTATCTAACAGTTGGGTAGGTCTAATATTGTGATGCTCAATGTAATTTGAAAGCAATTGTAATTTATTTGGACCTTCGGACAAAGACCCTACGTTTCAAAATGCTTATGCTTTCATTGCTTATGTCCAGTTTATTTGCCCAATGCAAATCCACTGAAATCTGATCTATGTGAATTGTGCTATCTAAGTATATGATTAGGGGAAGCAGCTAGGATCCTTGCTTTCCAAGGATTAAATTCATTTTTTGCTGAAATAGGGGAATGTCAGAGATGGAAAGTAAGAATGCAAAAATATATGTGTACAATTATTTGTTTTATTGAGAACATACCTGGTTTCAATCTTAAATTCGAAAATCTGGCATTAAGATACACAAGTATACCACAAATTGCTCGCAGAAAGTAATCCCTATAGCCAGACAGTAGGACTACGGAAATTGTGGTCTGGTAAATCAAATACTATACAGAAGTAAGTAAAGCAATAGTAGGGAAGGGTAAGAAGGCTTCCCTTCCAGGGTGCCGGAGCAAACCTGTTTATCCCAATATTCCTATGCCAGAGTAGAAGAATTTGTGCCTGAAAACCTGGGTGCATCTTCACGGCTTCATGTTCCCAATCAAGGTTTTGGAGGCAATGATGCAGATCTAGTAAGGAATGGGCCCTGACACCTGCTGAGAAGCCTTGAAGGCAATAAATAGGGAGAACTTATGAGGGTGCTTTCAGCTTAGAACTGAGCATGAAAGTGTAACCAGTCTAGGTGAGAGAGCAGAGCTGAGCGGGGGCCATAATCCTTCAGACAAGATCACTGGGGGCCTCATACTCAGTTTATTAGGGGCTGAGAAACAATTTACAAAGTTTATGAGGCACAGTTAGAGTGCCTTTAGGGAACCCCATCTAGGTTGATGTCCAATTTCCGTTAGTTCTGGTATGTGATTGTAGGTTCCTCCTGAAGCTCTCACTGATAGTACAGGGAAAAAGATAATGTCATTTTTGTGGGACCCCTCTGAAATGGTTGAGTGGAGTTAGTGCAAGGTGCAGTGAAAAATCAGTGGTCTCCAGGATACTGGCACTGGTCTGTCATTCCTTATGGGGATCAAGGACCATCGCTTGGGGTTGGATTTAGACAGGGTGTTTGCTAATGCAGCAGTGACATCTTTTGTGTCTTCACTGCAGGATGGCTGATAATGTGGACTGCAGACCAAGGTAACTAGCAGTGGCTGAGATCAGTTCAAGTATTACCCCATCACCTTTCTGCTTCTTTCACTTCATGGGCACAAACAAGACACCTTTTGGCAGCAGTATCCACTTATACCTTCCCCTTAATGTATTACTTTCTGCAGAAACAGAAAGGGAAAGGCTACCTTTACAATCCAATGGCGTATTTAGCATTAGCCCTGAGTTCCCGCTTCTTTCTACAAAATGACAGTGGGGCTAGCAGACCTCCTACCTCCATCAAATGATGATTCTCACTATTTATTTATTCTGGAAGAGTTCTGTGAATTCACTACATTACCTCATGCAAATGTTCAATAGAAAGCTAGTCTGCCTCCCTGGAGAGACCATGCAGTTCTTAGGTTTTCCATGAAGAGATAGCCTTTCTCAGAACTGAGGACCATTCAGGGAATACTTACTGTCCTTGAACCTTGGCAAGACCAGTACTGGAGGATGTGGACCTTCTCCAATACAGTGAGCAGACTCACCAACCATTCTCACCTAATCCTTGGGTGTGGATGGATGTGATTAAAGGAATCCAGAGCTCATGGTTGTGAGAAGCACCACAAGCATGCCAAAAGTAAGTGATATGGTTGCAGAGCAACCTATGGAAAGAGATGTAATCCATATATATTACAAGTAAGGAGTCCCTTTGATTAAATTTGCATTTAGCAGGACATACTCAAAACCAATAGATGGGAAAGATATAACACCTAAGACAAAGTTAAAACACAATAATTTTCATATTACCTCATAGGTTAAGTTGTATGAAATTCAATTTAAAATGGTATTCAAACCATGCACAGAAGAATCTCTAATATGGATGAGGGAAGAATTAAATTAGAAAGAGGCCAGCAGCTTAAATATGCAAAAACAAGACTGGCGCACATACGGAGTAAGTGAGCCCATCAAATTCTGTCAAGGGTCAGAAGAAGTATAACAGGTGAGTGGGGGCTAAGAAAAGAAGACAACATAAATAACTTTAAAAGCAAAAAGAGGTATGTGGGTAGTGCATGCTATTAGACAGAATGCCGACAAAGAAGAGGTAGGCACACAGCAATGTAAAAAAAGGTAATACCATTAGAAGAAATCATGCATATATCAAAGACAACTATGTTAACTAAATCTTGCGAGTACAGGGATAATAGTTTTGGCGGAAAGGCAGGTTAAATCAATAGAAAATAATGATGTCCTTAAGGATTTGTGGAAAGCAGATGGCAAGATCGGGAACAATGTCTATGTACCATGAATATGGAGGGCAACCAATGAGATTGTAGTGGATCCAATTTTATTGGGAAACAGGAGATAGCTTAGCCTTCTGGCTTGCAGGTCTGTGCCCTCCTCACCTAGTGACTTTTAACCTACTTAGCCTGCTCTGTTCTAGCGCATTTATTTCACAATTTCTTCCAAGATGGCTGCTATGTTTATAGTTAGGAAGATGTTTTCATTTCAAGTTATCAGTGCTTCTCTGTAAAGGCTTCACTATCAGCGTTAAAGATAAATTATATACGTAGGTATTCACATCATGTACTTTCCCTCTTATATGTGAGAGTAACATGAAGTACCTTTTTAGGGAATTGCTTATATAATTGCCGCCCAAAGCATGTCTTCTTATCTATTATTTGGGAACATACCTGCGTCAGGGGTCCTACAAGATCTTTATAAATACATCTAACGCAGACATGGTTATCAGAGGGATTTCTACCAGATGCCATTGACTCTATCTATGCTACACGTCGCCTTGATGTAGACCCAGCCTTCGTGTCACCACAGAGTCTGATCTAGAGACATAATTTCAAGGTAACAAGGGTTGGGGGTTCTTCTCATGGATATGTTACTGGCAGATTAGGTTTATGGCACCTAGCTCTCTTTAGGTTAGAGAATAGGTTCATTATGCTAGAGTATTAGGGTTCATTTGACACCATTTTCACATCTTATGTTGTTGCAAGATGATGGGGGTCTTTATATTCATGACTCTCATTTTTACCATTCTGTTTCTTGCACTGTTTATTACCCTAATCATTGCAGCCCATGCAATTCTACCTATAAAAACTTCACTGCATCTCCTTCATTGCCTGTGTGTGACTGAGACTTATTGCTCATGTTAGAAAAGGGTAATATCCATTTAACCACGACTCCCCTGAGATGTCACACTCTTGAGTCCATGCATAAAGGCTGCCACAAATCACCTTTTACTATTTGGGTTTTTGGTGAGGTTGTGAGCCGGGAGGGTTGGGCCGACAGTTGCGACTTGTTGTAGGATTGGCCTAGTTGTCTACAAACAAAAGTGCTGTCATCCCTAAATCAGCAGTCTTGCCTAGAACAAGAGTCCAACTACGATCTGGCACCACCAATGATGGTGTTTCGCACTAATTAACAGATGCCGTAAGTATCTCGGTCTCACACACAACAGGTACCCTAAGTACCAGTGTATGGAGACGTCCATGGTTTGGGGATAATCCTCCTCAGCTGAGCAGGAAGCACCAAATTAGGCTGTAGGTTGTTTGAGCTCGAACTCTTAAAAGGACGTTCTCCCCATTTAGTGGTCCATTTCTTTACCCATTTTACAACATGGCTAACACCATAGACATTCCTGAGAATGTCAGACATGCATTAATGCTACATCTGATAGGGCACGGATTAGGTGATGAGGGAGGGGATGTTACATTCATTGTAGAAGCTCATGAAGCTGCTTACCAAACAGAAACATTCTATTCTTGGGTCACCTTTCCTGAGGTAGACCCTAGCACATTTACATTCCACACATACAGAATTGTGAACGTACCACAACTGTATCACGCACACCAGTATCATGAAATACCAAGTCTCAAGAACCTCAGAACTGGTTTAATGGCGCCCTACCACTCATAATACAACCCGCTTGAGTAGGTCCCTTAGGTAATGAAGGACAAACGTGGCCTATGTTTGCCACATATACACCACACCCCGGTGTACAAAACATGCAGGCAGATGGTCTGCGCAACCTTTACATTGACCTAAAAACACTATATAGATGACTTGTTCAGTTCGTAATGCGAACTCTGAACACAACACCAGCGCGTCCAGCCCCACCGACACTCGCTCGATATCAATGGGCCACTACTGGGATCAACCCACAAACAGTACATTCTATCATGGGTAAAGTGCCCTGGTAATGAGAGAAAATCCCATTCTGGATAGCACAGAAAACTAATCAGCTGGAAGCTGTGTTTCCCCATACGGGACCACAGTGAAAACAGAATTCTCACAATGTGCTTGCCCTTCGGGATGGTTCTCTCAGTGGATGACTGCACTACATGGGGTACAGTCTTCGCTGCAATTTATATTACTACACACGGTACCCCAACACTTGCCAATTTATTGGAAGTGTTAAAACAAATTCAGAATGAACATGGGAATGCTCCAGCCCTAGACTTGGGGATGAAATTAATGTGTAACTTCGACGCATCCTCCTCAATAATACTTAGTAACAATAATGGAGAAGCTGTAGCATTGGCTATATGCCAGCGGCTCTGAGAGATTCCACACATGGAACAGGAGAAACAACTACCAAAAATAATTTCTGATACCTATACCAGTATAGGACGGGATAGTTTGGCAGCCAAGCCGAAAAGGCCCAATATACTTGGTACCATCCCTAGGGAAGGTACCAAACAAGCACAAGAGGGTTCTAAAATGCGCTGGGATAAACAAAAGCAAACGGAGATGAAGTCAGAGCGCAGACTCTCCACACCTGGAGAACCCCGAAAGGAGATATAACCTCAGAAATAGAGAAAATATAAAAGCTCCTGACAGATATACTGATTCACGTCCCTCTAATTCCTTTCATGATGCACCAGATAGATGTAGCAAGAGTGTGGGCCAGTCAGATCAATGTCCTGACTACGTAAAACAGAAGAAAGACTCACCACGGTCTTCAGACAAAAAAGAAGACATGTCTCCACAACAAAAGCCGCAGTTTAAAAAGTAAAAGGTGACAGCACTGTCAATTAAAAATGCCAGTAAACCTGAGAACATTGCTGAAGAACAAAACGTGGGCTGTGACACTGCTGGACAGCGCAGCAGAAGTCACAATATGTCTCCAAAGTCTGAAACATCATCTGGATGCGACAGCAACTAGGGACTTCATTGCAGTTGAGACTGCGAATGGGTGCGTTCTCCTACCCGACAGGGTTTATGATTTAAACATTCAAATTGAGGGGGACATAGCGCACACCATTAGTGTAATATTCTGGGATGAACTTAGTTGTGATATCCTACTGACCCGTAAGCTCCCACATGCGGAAGATGTCATTTTGGCTTCTTTCTGTGATCTTGTTCCAGAAGCGGTAAAACAAGCCTCGCTGTCAACTCGGCTTTAGCACATGCACCCGCACTATACCGCAACCATGTAGGTTGGGACAGGGATTCTCCTTACCATGTAATACCAATCAGGTTTACATCCCAGCCTCAGTCACAATATCCTGTTAAACATGAAGCCAAAGTTTCAGCTTCATGAGATCCTCACTTAGCTCGAGTACCAGGGAGTAGTTGTGCCCTGTGTCTCTGCAATAAATAACCCATTATTCCCTGTTGCAAAACCCGATCATTCATACAGAATACTCTTAGATTATAGACAGTGAAACAGTCATGCTCCCACATACACAATACAAAATTCACACAGCACTAATTAACAACATAGTGCGTAAAAAATACAAAACAACCTTGGATATCTCCAATGCTTTTTTCTGCCAGAATTTAGCACACGAAAGTCGGGACCTGAGTGCATTCTCTTTTGGCTCCCAAAAAGGCTTCTGCCATTTGCCATAGGGCTTTCTCAACCGGTGTAACATCAATATTGCATGATATTGATCCTGAGGCGTTATCCTATGTGGATGATATCTACCTCACAGATGACGACCTCAACATTCATCTTGCCAGGGTCGATCGGATCGTTTTGGGATTCGCAGCCCTTGTTTACTAATTTAATTTTAGGAAAACTAAAAAAGCCTTTCTCAGCGTATTGTTACTGGGATATGACCTATCAAACGAGGGCAAGAGCCTTGCCCCACACTTTTTAGAGATGTGTGCTCAATTCCAGCACCAAATACTAACAAGAAACTACAATCTTTATTTGGTTTCTTCAACTTTGGCAGAACATACATTCCTGATTATGCACAACACATCAATCCACTTTCTGACTTAATACGCCCTGATTTTTCTAGCAGACAGTAGAACACACACGCATACTTAGAGGAGTGCAACCGGACATGCTAGAAGCAAAACACTTACACACCCATGATAACAAAACAAATTTGATCATCAGAATAATTGCTAGTGCAATAGAGTTCACTTATGTCCCATTTAACAAAGGTGACAGATTGCCCATGGCATATAAATCTCATTTAGATTCCAATGCACGACAAAGCTTTTCACCCATAGAAAAAATTCAACTGCAGTACAGATGGCTGTCATTAAGGAGATGCCACTTGCCCAAGAGACACGTATCATTGTTGTTACCCCAGTGCCGGCCTTAGAGGCTGTCACCAAAGCTAGCGTTCCTAATGCTAAAGCATTACATCCATGTTGGATTCAGTGGGCAACCTCCCTGACTGCCACCAATGTAGATTACATCTTTGATACCAAACTTCAAACACAAGAATTTCTCCAATATGAACAGGAGTATCCTGCACCTCTAGTCATCTTGCTGCTTGACAGATACCACACTGTCATTTACACTGATGGTTCAGCACAGCCAGCCATAGGTACTGAACATCCATACTCAGCCGCTTGCGCAGCTGTGAGCAGAGTGAAGAAGGAAGGTATATTCCACCTTCACAACACCTATACAAAGACCCTGGGGGACTGCACAGCTCAGCTGGCTGAACTTAAAGCAGTTATCTTAGCGCTAGAACATACGGATCCAGGACGACTCACATTGAGTGTTTGTGATTCGTACTTCTGTGTTCAGTCATACAATGATAAGCTTAATCATTGGCGAATAAATTGGTTCAGGCACTCCAAAGGGAACACCATAATACACAGAATTATGTGGGGGAGGGAGGCTTATCTTAAGGATAAGCTACCTAGTGCTCATGTAGTCCATACATTGGGCCATCAACGGGTAGGTGTACACGCTATTGGCAACACTTTGGCTGATGAAGCGGGCAAATCTGCAGTAGCTACAGCTTCTGTTGCTGCAGTGACTCATTCCCAGATGAGATTGGATAGTGAAATTTCGGCTGCCATGAAAGTTTCACCTGAAGGCAAGCCTCTCCCAAAAGCATACCCCACAAAATATTCTTAACACATCAGTGCACAGAATGTTGCCTATGTAACACTTCCTGGGTTTGGAGATCGAGTGATCCCCAACCAAGACCAGAGATTAGATCTAATAAAAGCAGCACATGAAAGTGTCGCCTCTGCACATGGTAGAGTTTCGGCCACGGTCAGAAATGGGGTCTCTAGTTGGCAGTCGGTTTGCACCCTGTTCAAGTAGGGACCTTCACTCTAGTCAGGATAAGGGAGACACCCACTCAGATAACCCTTGCCCGCCCCCTTGGTAGCTTGGCACAAGCAGTCAGACTTATCTCAGAAACAATGTGTGAAGCATTTGCACTTAACACACAGTAACAAGTGAAAGCACCACAAAAGGACACCACACCAGTTTTAGAAAAATAGCCAATATTTAGCTGTGTAAAACAAGACCAAAACCAGTCCAACATACAGTGCTAAAAATACGTATTTTGTAAGACTTATCTTAAAAATACAGTTCCTTGAAGTCGATATCTCCACCTGGGGCTATCACGGCATCGTGAGCAACAAAGCCAACAGTTCAGGCCGGACGCAGCATCGTGGGCCAGCTACAGTGTTGGGAAGACTCGCAAACAGTATCTTGGATTTGCAGGGCATGGTGAGCTCCAGAGAGTGGCATCGCTGGTGTTGTGGTGTCAGTGCAGGGGTCGGTGCAGGGATCGTCGAGTCCTTGAAGTCACGCACCTCGGGGATCAAACTCCAGGCTGATGAAATCAGGTGCGCTGGCGTGGATGGCATCGGGGCTGCGGTGTGAAGTGGGACGATGCAACGTGCGGTGCCCACAGGTCACGGTGCAGGCAGCAGCTCAGTGACAGCATCCAGTGGCATCGGTGAGACCAGGGCATCAGTGTGGGGCGGGGCGGTGCACCATGCCGTGTCACCAGGTCACGGTACAGCCAGCAGCGTTGTCGATCCTGAAGTGATGTCGTCAGTAGGCCCAAGCCACTGGTGGGGGATGGGATGACACTTTGTGACCCTCATGAGCGGTGTCCACAGGCCACGGTGCAGCCAGGATCCCTGATGACGACACAGGAGTCGATGATGCTGGCATCGGTGGACTAGGGCTGCGGTGCGGGATGGGACGGTGCTTTGAGTACCTCACGAACAGTGTCCACAGGTCCGGTGCAGGCAGCGGCACCGGTGTCAGCAGGAGTGGAGGCATCGGGGTTGCCCAGCCTGCAGAGTGAGCAGGCGATGCTGGATTGTGGATCCCACAGGCCGCGGTGCAAGCAGCAGCTCAGTTAAGTCATCCGATGATGGTGTCGGTAAGACCAGGGACATGGCGTTAGCAGGTCATGGTGCAGGCCAGCGGTGTTGTTGGTGGCGTCGCAATGGTTTCTCCTCTTGAACAGCACAAAACAAACAGTTCCCTGTGCTGCAGGTCGAGGAAACTGAAGTCTTTGATGTCCCTGAGACTTCCAACAGGATGCAAGGTCTACTCCAAACCCTTGGAGACCTTTCTCAAGCAGGACCAACAGCAAAGTTCACCCTTTGCACTCCTTTTAGGCAGAAGCAGCAACTGCAGGCCAGTCCAGCAAAGCAACACAGCCAAGGGACAGTACTCCTGCTCCAGCTCTTCAGCTCTTCTTCTTGCAGAGGTTCCTCTTGATACCAGAAAGATTCTAAAAGTCTGGGGTTTTGGGTCTTCTTCTTATGCCCCTTTCTGTCTTTGAAGTTGGCAAACTGCAAAGCAAAGTCTCACGTGTTTGTGAGACCCTTCCTTGTCCAGGCCAAGCCCCAGACACACACCAGGGGGTTGGAGACTGCATTGTGTGAGGGCAGGCACAGTCCTTTCAGGTGTGAATGACCACTCCTCCCTCCCCTATAGCTCAGATGGCTCATCAGGATATGCAGGCTACACCCCCACCTTTGTGTCACTGTGTAGAGAGAGGTGCAAAACAGCCCACTGTCAAACTGACCCAGACAGACAATCCACAAACAGGCAGGGTCACATAATGGTTTAAGCAAAAAAATGGCTACTTTCTAAAAGTGGCATTTTCAAACGGACAATGTAAAAACCAACTTCACTAAAATATGTATTTTTACATTGTGAGTTCAGAGACCCCAAACTCCATATGTTTATCTGCTCTCATAGGGAACTGCGCTTTAAGGATATGTAAAGGCAGCCCCCAGGTTAACCTGTGAGAGAGATAGGCCTTGCACAGAGAAGACCGAATTTGGTATTATTTCACTGTTAGGACATATAAAACACATTATTATGTGTCTACCTTAAACATACACTGCACCCTGCCCATGGGCTATCTAGGGCCTACGTTAGGAGTGCCTTACATGTAGTAAAGGGGAAGGTTTAGGCCTGGCAAGTGGGCACACTTGCCAAGTCGAATTGGCAGTTTAAAACTGCACACACAGACACTGTAGAGGCAAGTCTGAGCTATGTTTACAGGGCTACTAATGTGGGTGGCACAACAAGCGCTGCAAGCCCACTAGTAGAATTTGATTTACAGGCCCCGGCCACCTCTAGTGAATTTTACTAGGGACTTACTAGTAAATCAAATATGCCAATCATGGAAAAGCCAATCACCAATACACTTTTGTCAACGCCAGGGCAGTGCGCGCTCTATTGGCGACTAGAATGCAAAAACCCCAGCACTCTGAAAACAACGTAATTTATGCATTGTGCTGATATGTTGTTGTTTAACCTTTTGCATTGCAGAGTTCAATCCTGAATACTTATTTTTAATGTGCTTACAAATGCTGTTCATTTGCAATGTATTGCTGCAGGCTTTCAGAGTGTGTTAGGGTGTGGTCCCTTTCCAGGGCCTTCTAGAGACTTTCCCTGCAACATGCCTGGGTGGAGCCAGCCCCGCTTCAAGTGCTCACTATTCAGAGGTCCCAGTGCAGAGCAGCAGCTACTTCCTGAGCTCCGGTCCCGGTGGCCTATTTGATCTTCCAGACATCTGACTTTCATTCTTCATTTGGAGATCCTTGTTCTGGGCAGTAAGAGGGTGGTTGGGCTGGCCTCCCGACGCCGTTATCAAGAACTCTCATGTTCTTGGGCCTAATTCTTTTATGATTTGACAGAGTACTTTGCGCGTGTGAAATATGCGCTTGAGTGTTTGTGACATTTGCAGGGTGACTTGCGAATCGGCAAGACGCGCGATTCGTTTCATGATAATTTAATCTTGTTAATTATTGCACGCTACCATTTCTTGACATTTACGTGGTGGCTTAAGAATCGCCAAAAGACGCGCAATTCGTTTCATTGTGCTTTGATCTTGTTATTCATTGTGAGCTGTTATTTCTTGGCATTTACATTGTGGTTTACGAATCGGCAAGACGCACGATTCTCTCCTCGAGTTTAATTCATGTTGTTTATTGTATGCCACTATTCTAAGATATTTATCATGTAATATTCGAGTTGACAAGTTATGTGATTTGTTTTTCCTGAACCCATATTGTGTTATTCATGGTGCACAATCCTTTTATGGTGTTTACTATATATATATATATATATATATATATATATATATATATCTGCAATATGCGCAATTTGTGTTGAAACATTTTAAGAGTACACAGAAGATCAGAGTGTCTAGATGCAATATTGTATGGTCCTAGTATGCATTCTCAAAAAAAGGATTTATATGACTGGTTTAAAATTTAGTCAGAAAGTTTTTCTGATTCTCATGTAAAGGAAAGTACTTGAATAAGAAAGTTTTCATTTAATCCATCTTGATTCCCTTACAGGTATCCGGCCATCTTGAAACTTGGTCATTTTAAACTTAATTCTTAGATTGTTCATGTTTTCAGAATGACTATGCTTAGAATCCTAGTTTAGTATTGATTTCAGGAGATATAATTTTCATATTGTGTGTTCTAACCTTTTTCTTACTACAGGTCTCTTTCCCAGCTGTTTCCCTTCCTAATCCCCTCTTCCCCTCTTGAATTCTCTTAGCCTTTGTGATTTATCTATCAGAGTCTTGGAGCTGTTCAGTGGTGGACGTGTTGGGAACGTGCGCAGACCCCGAGGATCTGGTGACTCTGACAGAATAGTGAGCCCACAAATTATTATCCTCCTGGTTTGTGTATGTTCTCAGCTTGGCCACGCTGGATGAGTTAGTCAAGGCTATCACCCAGCTCCAGGCAGAGGTGGTATCATCCAAAAAACTGACAACTAGCTTAGCTGAGAGAGTGAGTCAGTTGCAAGATAAGGTAGAGAAGAAGGAACAAAGTCCCACAGGTGTGTCCTGGCCAGGTACTTCTTCTCAGGCTTCTGGAAGTAATCCGACAAACATTTCCCTAAATGTTCCTTCTGCAATTCCTTTATCTCCCCCAGAACGTTTCTCAGGTGACCCTTTGAAAGCGCAATCTTTCCTGGTTCAAGTGGGACTACACTTCACCTGCAGACCACATACTTTCCCCGATGTCCAGTCCAAAGTAGCTTTCTTGTTATCATATTTGGCTGGGGATGCAGTTACTTGGGCAATTCCTCTTGTGCGTAAAAATAGTCAGTTGTTGTACAACTGGAGAAATGTTGTTTGTGAGTTTGAGAGAGTTTTTGATCGTAGAACTGTAACACAGTCAGCAGATCGTGAATTATTAGATTTATGCCAAGGGAATCAAGACCTAGTGTCGTATTTAGCCAACTTTAACTGGCTGGTTGCCGAGACATCCTGGCCTGAAGAAAAACAAGCGGTCTTGTTTTACAAAGGACTCAAAGAGGAACTAAAAGACATCCTAGCGCAAATCCACCCACAACCTACAGACTGTCAAGAATTAATAAACCTTGTCTTGAGGCTTGATCATCGTTTAGCAGAACGTAAAGGAAAGCACAATAAGATTGAAAAATATTAATGGCGTGTTCATGATAACAGAGACTCAAAAACTCTGAAAGAGAGAACGCCGGAACCAATGGAAATTGGAACCATCAGAAGACCCTTGACCAAAGATGAAAAGGACCTACGCAGAAAAAATGGACAATGTCTTTATTGTGGGCGGAGGGGTCATTTTGCCAAAGATTGTCCAATCAAACCAAAGAACAAGCAAGGTCCAGTTCAGAAGGTAGCAGCCAATGCACCAGTCGAGTTGGAAAACTAAAACACCCAAGATGCAGAGAAGGGTTGCTCTGGGGTGTCACCATGGACCCTTCACAATCTAGACATCTTAAACTGGAAATAAGAGTTCAGGTCAAGAAAAAGATCTATTTAAAAAAGGCTCCAGTCGATTCTGGGGCTACTGGGAACTTTGTTGATGCCCAATTGGTTCGTGCATGGGGGAATCCCATGTATTGAAAAGAAGACCCCAGAAATCATCCAGGCAGTCGATGGAAAACTCTTGACTGGAGGTCCAGTAACTTTTTCAGACTATCCCCTTGTCGATGATTTGTGAAGATAAGAATCAAAGAAAGAAACATAAAGAGAAAATCATTCTTGACGTGATCCATGATCCCCAATATGGGTTTATCCTCGGCTTGCCATGGCTAACTCATCACAATCCAGAGATCAATTGGGCAGAATGAAAAATTGTGTTCTCATCTGCGCTATGTAACGAACAATGTCTCCAAAAGATTCAAGTAGAAAAAGTTTGTAACTCTTACATAGCTACTGCCGCGGAGAAAGAAATTCAGCTGCCCGAACAATATTCATCTTACAACGATGTATTTGATGAGAAAGGAGCAGAGACTCTACCTCCTCATAGATCTTATGACTGTCAAATTGATCTAGCCCCAGGTGTGATACTTCCCAACTGTCGTGTATGTGCCCTGTCAGAACATGAAAATCAACATTTACGAAAATACCTAGATCAATTTTTGGAGAATGGCTTCATTCGCCCCTCTAAAGTGGTCATTACAACCCTGGCGGACGGTGTTAAAGCGGCGGTAAGACCGCAAACAGGCCGGCGGAAAAAAAAGGGAATTATGACCGTGGCGGAAACCGCCAACAAAGACAGCCACTTTAACACTCCGACCACCACGGCGGTACAGACAAGCAGCGCAGCGGTTACCGCCAACAGACAGGCAGGAGACAATGTACCACCCACACTATTACAACCCGCCAATCCGCCACCTTTTCCGGGGCGGATGCACCGCGGATAAAAACACGGCGGAAACAGCTTTTGCTATGGGAAAACGCTCACCTGAGCACATCCCACGAGGAACGAGGACACCATGGAGCCCGAACTCCGAATACTCCCTGCGCTTGTTTTTCTGCTCCTTTACGACCAACAGCTACGTAGGCGCAGAAGATACCGGTGAGTGCTGCACCTATGACACAGGGGAGGGGGGAGGCAAAAGTTAGGGGGACACCCACCAAACACCCCCACCCCCACCCTCGCATATCACAACATACACACCAATGCAGTCACAAAAATAACAGTAACAACCCACAATCCCCCCAGAAGAATGAAAAAACAATGCGAAATTCGGGCAAACATTGTAATGTGCCAATATACATGTCATAAAAAAATATACAGATATATATATCTCAAAATCACTCTTATTTACACATACAATCCGAGAAGTAGTGCAGATATGTACACAACAATGTCTGTGCACCAACAGTTCAAAAATGCATGGGCGAGGCCCACAATAGATACCTGACCAAAATCGGAGAGAACACTGCCGGGGCATCAGATAGAAATAAAACAGGCACCTCAGGGGGAAGGGAAGTGGGGGGCACCTCAGCCAGATGAATGCGAAGCCAGATCCACGAGGGGGCTCCATGCCCATTGAAGTATCCTGGGGAGTGCAAAGCCACAGTCTCTCAAGTCTCTAAGGTGGGTGGGTTGCACACTCTGCCATCCTGGGGAGTGCAAAGCCACAGTCTCTCAAGTCTCTACAGTGGGTGGTTTGCCCACTGTGCCATCCTGGGGAGTGCAAGGCCACAATCTCTCAAGTCTATACAGTGGGTGGGTTGCCCACTGTGCCATCCTGAGGAGTGCAAAGCCACAGTCTCTCAAGTCTCTACAGTGGGTGGTTTGCCCACTGTGCCATCCTGGGGAGTGCAAGGCCACAGTCTCTCAAGTCTATACAGTGGGTGGGTTGCCCACTGTGCCATCCTGGGGAGTGAAAAGCCACAGTCTCTCAAGTAGATGCAGGTCTCCACTGGTTCTGGAGGAGGACTGGTGCCCAGACTGGATGAGTCTCCACGTGAAAGTACCTGTCCTGTCACTGTCCCAGCTGCACATGGGATAAGGATGCCTGATGTGGTGGTCCATTCATTCCTACACGGTGCATGCCCTGTTCAGCTGTGCTTTGACATGGCGGTCTTTGCCCTGTTCAGCGGTGCTTTGACATGGCTGTCTTTGCCCTGTTCAGCGGTGCTTTGCCATGGCGGTCTTTGCCCTGTTCAGCGGTGCTTTGACATGGCGGTTCAGGACAGTTCAGTGGTGCTTTGCCATGGCAGTTCAGGACAGTTCAGCGGTGCTTTGCCATGGCGGTCTTTGCCCTGTTCAGCGGTGCTTTGACATGGCGGTCTTTGCCCTGTTCAGCGGTGCTTTGCCATGGCTGTCTTTGCCCTGTTCAGCGGTGCTTTGACATGGCGGTCTTTGCCCTGTTCAGCGGTGCTTTTCCATGGCGGTTCAGGACAGTTCAGCGGTGCTTTGCCATGGCAGTCTTTGCCCTGTTCAGCGGTGCTTTGCCATGGCGGTTCAGGACAGTTCAGCGGTGCTTTGCCATGGCGGTCTTTGCCCTGTTCAGCGGTGCTTTGCCATGGCGGTTCAGGACAGTTCAGCGGTGCTTTGCCATGGCGGTCTTTGCCCTGTTCAGCGGTGCTTTGCCATGGCGGTTCAGGACAGTTCAGCGGTGCTTTGCCATGGCGGTCTTTGCCCTGTTCAGCGGTGCTTTGCCATGGCGGTTCAGGACAGTTCAGCGGTGCTTTGCCATGGCGGTTCAGACAGTTCAGCGTGCTTTGCCATGGCGGTTCAGGACAGTTCAGAGGTGCTTTGCCATGGCGGTTCTGATACGGACATTGGTGTGTGGCATGACGATCTCTACACTGGACATTGGTGTGTGGCATGACGATCTCCACACTGGACATTGGTGTGTGGCATGATGATCTCTACACTGGGGATTGGTGTGTGGCATGACGTTCCATCATTGGCCAGCAGGGCTGTGGCATCCTGGCCCCTCCTGGGCTGTGACTCGGGCGGTGGTCTCTGGACCAGTGACAATACTTGTGCCCTCCTGGGCTGTGACTCTGGCGGTGGTTTCTGGACCAGTAACGATACTTGTGCCCTCCTGGGCTGTGACTCCGGCGGTGGTTTCTGGACCAGTGACGATACTTGTGCCCTCCTGGGCTGTGACTCCGGCGGTGGTTTCTGGACCAGTAACGATACTTGTGCCCTCCTGGGCTGTGACTCGGGCGGTGGTCTCTGGACCAGTGATGATACTTGTGCCCTCCTGGGCTGTGACTCTGGCGGTGGTCTCCTGACCAGTGACGATACTTGTACCCTGCTGGGCCGTGACTCCGGCGGTGGTTTCTGGATCAGTGACGATATTTGTGCCCTCCTGGGCTGTGACTCCGGCGGTGGTCTCCTGACCAGTGACGATACTTGGGCCCTCCTGGGCTGTGACTCGGGCGGTGGTCTCCTGACCAGTGACGATACTTGTGCCCTCCTGGGCTGTGACTCCGGCGGTGGTCTCTGGACCAGTGACGATACTTGTGCCCTCGTGGGCTGTGACTCCGGCGGTGGTCTCTGGAACAGTGACGATACTTGGTCCCTCCTGGGCTGTGACTCTGGTGGTGGTCTCTGGACCAGTGACGACGGTGCTGGCGGTTGTGTCTGGACAGCCGGAAATGATGACGCACTTCTCCGCCGTGACACTCACAACAGGCTGGGCAGACTTCCTCTGGACCTTCCCCACCTTTGTTGGAGTTACAGCTGACTCACCAATCGCCTTGGATCCCATTTCAGTTGTTGTCCCACCAGGAGTCTTGACACAGTCCCGTCGTCCACTCTCCAATTTCAGAGCCTTTACAGGGGGTGAGCTGACAGTGCCTTGGCTCCGGGTCCTACTGCCTGCCCTGGTGGACAGGGCACTCCAAAAACCTGGAACACGCACCACTGGTACTTGAGGCTTTTTGGCTGAGGCGCTACGATGGGACTGATGAATTGGAGGGGGGGGGTGGGGGCAAAAAGGTAAATTTGAAAGAGGGACAGTTTCTGACGAACACTGGGATGGGTAGCTGGAGGGGGTCTAGGACTGGAGGAAGAGGAGGTGGTTGTAGGAGGTGTCACTTTAGGTGTTTTGGGTGCAGGTACTGGAGGCTGTTGTGAGGTGGATGGATGTTGGGTGAGTGATTGCCGGCGTTTGTGTACTTTGGGAGGGGGCGTCACAGACACACTGGGAGAGGACACAGGGGACGTGTAAATGGCAGTGGAGGTGGTGAGTGCAGGTGAGCGGCTTGTGGTGCTGGGTGTCCTGGTGCGAGTCCTAGTGCCTGTAGATGTGGTGCATGCAGGTGTGTGTGTAGACGACACTGGGAGGGAGGAGGGAGAAGAGGAGGAGGGGGACACAGTGGAGACAGTGGATGTTGCTGTGTCTGTATGTGGGTGAGGCTTGCGTGAGTGCCTGTGGTGTGTGTGGTGCCTATGTTTGCTTAAGCTACTTGTGTGTGTTGACTTGTGTGCATGCTGGTCTGTAGGTGTGCTTGGGATGGGCTGGGGTACAGGAGATTGGGTCTGGGTGGAGGAAGTTGGAGGGGGGAGGCTAGACACAGGGACAATGGCTGCCATCAGTGCTGAGGCCAGAGATTGCAGGGTTCGCTGAAGGACAGCCTGACCAGAATGAATGCCCTCCAGGAATGCATTACCGTGTTGCAACTCCCTTTCTACACCCTGGATGGCATTCACAATGGTAGACTGCCCAACAGTGCGTGACCTGAGGAGGTCAATGGCCTCCTCACTGAGGGCAGCAGGGGTGACTGGGGCAGGGCCTGAGGTGCCTGGGGTGAAGGTGATGCCCACCCTCCTGGGTGAGCGGGCACGGGGCGAACGCTGAGGGGATGCTGGGAGGGCGGTGCTGGTAGGGGGGGTGGCAGCTGTACCTGTAGAAGTGGGGCGCACAGGTGGTGCCACCACCACAGGGGAGCTCCCATCGGCGGACGAGTCTGTGTCGCTGGTTGGTGATCCGGTGGCCGACGTGAAGCTCCCCTCGCCCTCCGTCCCACTGGTGCATTCAGAGTCTGTGGTGTGGCCCTCCATGGCCATGTGGGATGCAGCTCCCTCGTGCTCCGGTGCCACTGTACCTCCGCCTGATGATGCTGATGTACAAAAGGACAGGGAGAGCAGGAAAAGGGGGGGAGACAGAAGAAAGAGAGTTTTAGTGCATGGCAGGCCGCTACCGTTGGCAGACAAGACAGACGCAGCAGCCCCCTGCATTACGCCGTGCTCCTGACCTCTGCACATGCAATTTCTGGGACATGGCCTACATGGCAATGGTGGAAATCTGCGCACATGGATGCCACAGGGGTAACTATACCTCAACTTGGCACTCTGCTAAGGTGGGGTTGAGTGCCACATGGCCTACATTACGGAGGGGCCTTGCCTACCTACCTCGCCCTGGCCTAGGGACACCCACAGTCCACCTCACTCACCCAGACCCCTCCACTGCACGCAAATTCCGCAGAATGAGGTTGTACTCACCCCCTTGTGTCTGCTGTGATGTCCTCAAGCCCCCATCCAACTCCAGGTAGGCCACCGCCAGGATCCGGAACATCAGGGGGGTCATGGTGCGACGGGCACCCCTCCCACGATGGGAGGCCATCCCATTCTGAGCCTCCGCTGTCTTCTTGCTGCAGCAGCGAATGTCCTCCCATTTCTTACGGCAGTGGGTGCCCCGTCTCTGGTGGGCCCCCAGGGTCCGGACCTCCTTGGCGATGGCACGCCAAATGTCCCTCTTCTGGTGGGCGCTGACCTACATGACATGCACAAGGAAAGAGGAACAGTCATTACCAACTGCACCGTCAATGTGAGTGGCCCCCTCCCTACTCTGGCCATGTGGCCCATTCATTCCCATGCATAACTGATGTATGTACTCTGCCCCCTTCCCTCTTCCACCCAGCCCTCTCCACCCAGGCCTAGCCCATAGAATGTGCTCCCTGTGTACTACCCTGTTGGTCTGGAGGACCGTCGAGTGGCGTGTACTGGGGGAGGACCCCATCCACAAGTTTCTCCAACTCCTGTGCAGTGAAGGCAGGGGCCCTTTCCCCAGAAGCAGCAGCCATCGTCGCTTCCAGACCGAGGTCACAGCAGCACTAGCAGTGTAGGTCCTCTCCTGTCGAAGGTCAGGTATCTAGTGATTGAACAGATAGAAAATGGCGGTGACGTCCGCGGCGGTGACGTCCGCGGCGGTGCGCATCATCACCGCCGGCGCACCTGTTCATTGGCTCCTGGGACCCATAGGGTCCAATGTTAACCAATGCAGCATTGCGCCGCGGTCTACGACCGCCTACCGCGACAGTGTGCAATGCCAGCGCAGTTACCACACAATCCCATTGTCCCAGTTTAGAGGTCAGGCAGCCGCCATTTCAGGGGCCCACATGGCTTCATTTACTACTGCGTCACGCATAGCTAGGCCTATACTCAACACACATACAGGAAGGGGTTTTGTCTGGTGTAGTCTTGTGTGTAACTGTGGTTACATACCTGGAGGAATAGTGACTGGTTCTTCGCTGTTGTCCTTCTTAGGCACCGTCAGCTGGGACATATGAGAAGATGGCGGAATCCCCCGGTGTACCGACCACTGGTGGACCTGTTGACAATGGAAGAAAGACGTATCATCGTCACCTACCGGTTTGACCATGCCACAATCCAGGAACTATGTACCCAGTTGGAGCCAGACCTGATGTCACCGATCCGCCATCTGACTGGAATCCCCCCTGACGTGCAGGTGCTGTCAGTGCTCTATTTCCTTGCAAGTGGCTCTTTACAGACAACAGTGGCCATGGCATCAGGGATGTCCCAGCCTATGTTTTCCAACGTGTTGTCCAGAGTGTTGTCTGCCCTGCTGAAACACGTAAGGAGCTACATCATTTTCCCTGAGGAGGAGGATTTGCCTACAGTGAAAGGTGACTTCTATGCCCTTGGACATATCCCGAATGTCATAGGTGCTATTGATGAGACCCATGTAGCTCTGGTCCCCCCCGCAGGAGTGAAGAGGTGTACAGGAACAGGAAGAATTATCATTCGATGAATGTCCAGATGGTCTGTTTGGCAGACCAGTACATCTCGCAGGTAAATGCAATGTTCCCTGGCTCAGTGCATGACGCCTACATCCTGCGGAATAGCAGCATCCCTGATATGATGGGTCAACTCCAGAGGCACCGTGTATGGCTATTGGGGGACTCTGGTTACCCCAACCTTTCCTGGCTATTGACCCCAGTGAGGAATCCCAGGACCAGGGCAGAGGAACGGTACAATGAGGCCCATGGGCGGACTAGGAGGGTTATCGAATGCACCTTCGTCCTTCTTAAGGCCAGGTTCAGGTGCCTCCATATGACAGGTGGATCCCTATTCTACTCACCGAAGAAGGTGTGCGACATCATCATCGCCTGCTCCATGCTCCATAATTTAGCACTGCGACGCCAGGTGCCTTTTCTGCAGGAGGATGATCCAGATGACGGTGTTGTGGCAGCTGTGGAGCCTGTGGAGCGAGTGGACAGTGATGAGGATGAAGCTGAGGATGAAGAAAACAACAACAGGGAGTCAGTCATACAGCAATATTTCCAATGACACACAGGTGAGAACATTTTCTGGTTTAACATTACATTAACTTTCACACGTCTACCTCTATCCTGTACCTACATTTCACTCACTATTTGTTAATTGAGTTGTACCCTTCCATTTCAGTTTCACAGGTGTGGTTACCTATGTGTCAACTGCTTGCATCCTTGAAGGGCTTGTGATGTGTGACATTGGTATGTTAGCCTTACAATGGGTAACCCATTATGACACTGTAATTGATAATACAAAGTTCCAAATCATAGACTGACTCCAGATTTTTTGGGCTTTCAAGGGTGTTTATTTAAGTGCTAAGAAAATCAAGGAAGGTTGTAAAATGGGGATGGGTGATGGTGGAGGAATGTCCATGGCAAAGTCCAGTCTATTAGTCTCACAGGTGCACTGCACATCTGGGCATCGGAAGTGGAGCTGGGGCAGTTCCAATCTGGACAGGGTGACAAAGTGGGACAATGGCGGGACAATCAGGGTGGTCTTATTTCCTGGCGGTGGTCTTGCCATCTTGCTCTGTCCTGTTCCTGGATCTCAGGGCCCGCTTGCGTGGTGGTTGTCCATCTGCAGGGGATGGGGTGCTGGTATGTTGGTCCTGTGGCGGGCGTCCTGTCCACTAGCGCCGGCGGAGGTGGTGGACTGTTCGTCATCCTGGCTAGTGTCAGGGACCCCTTGGAATGCCACGGTGTCCCTCAAGGTCTTTTGAATGTCCGTCAGCACCCCTACGATGGTGCCCAGGGCAGAGCTGATGGTCCTGAGCTCCTCCCTGAACCCCAAATACAGTTTGTCCTGCAGACGCAGGGTTTCCTGCAACTTGTCCAGGACCGTGGCCATCGTCTCCTGAGAGTGGTGGTATGCTCCCATGATGGAGGAGAGGGCCTCGTGGAGAGTTGGTTCCCTTGGCCTGTCCTCCCTCTGTCGCACAGCAGCCCTCCCAGTTCCCATGTGTTCCTGTGCCTCCGTCGCCTGGACTGTGTGCCCACTACCACTGCCCCCAGGTCCCTGTTGTTGTTGGGGTGGTGGGTTAGCCTGGGTGCCCTGTAGTGGTGGACACACCGCTGATTGACCTGTCCTGGGTAGGGAGGTTTGGGCCTGCTGGGTGGGTGCTGTGCTGGTGTTACCAGAGGGTGGCAGCTAGGTGTTGGGCTGTGGCTGGGCAAGGGGAACCGACTGTCCTGAGGCCCACGATGGTCCGGGCTGGTCATCAGGATCCAGTAGGGCAGAGCTGCTGTCGTCACTGTGGGCCTCTTCTGGGGGTGGAGTGGTGTTGTCTGGACCCTCTGGTGTGGTGACATTCCTTCGGGTTCCTGCAGGGGTATAAGAACATGATTATTGCATGTGTGTGTGTAATGGTGTGCAATGGGTGGGTGTTTGTGTACCCCAGTGCAGGCATTCCTGTGTGGGGGCTTGTGTGGTGATGGTTGGGGGGGTGTTCTGGGTATGTGCAGTGGGCATGCTTTAGTGAGGGGTGCCCATGCTCAGTTTTGTCATGCAGGGCTTGGTGTTGCGATGGGTGGTTGATGTCATGGGTAGATTAGTGAGGATTTGGGGTGATAGGGGAGGGTGTGAGGGTGGGGTGTGTGATAGCATGCAGGTAGGGTGGGGGATGTGATAGTTAAGATTTGACTTACCAGTGTCCCATCCTCCAACGACTCCTCCGAGGCCCTCAGGATGCAAGATGGTCAGGACTTGCTCCTCCCATGTTGTTAGTTGTGGGGGAGGAGGTCGGGGTCCGCCGCCAGTCCGCTGCACTGCGATGTTGTGCCTGGAGACCGTGGAACGCACCTTCCCCCGTAGGTCGTTCCACCTCTTCCTGATGTCCTCCCTATTTCTTGGGTGCTGTCCCACGGCATTGACCCTGTCGACTATTCTGCGCCATAGCTCTATCTTCCTGGCTATTGATGTGTGCTGTACCTGTGAGCCAAATAGCTGTGGCTCTACCCGTATGATTTCCTCTACCATGACCCTGAGCTCCGCCTCGGAGAGGCGGGGGTGTCTTTGGCGTGCCATGGGGTGGTGTGTGTGATGTGTGGGGTGGTGTATGTGGTGATGAGTGTGGTGAGTGTAGTGGTGTTTTGTGCGTGGATGTAGTGTGGGTGATGGTGTTGTGTGCCTCTGTGTGATGGGGTTGTCAATAGCTGTGCTGTCTCTCTGGCCTTCTCTCAGAAATTCTGGTTATAGGTGTTTGTGGGTGATGTGGGTGTGTGTTTTATATTGTGTTGGGTGTGTGGGAGTGGTGTTTGTATGTGTATCAGGTGTGTGTATTTCGAAATGTCCAATGTGGCGGTGTTTTGTAGATGTGTGTGTATTTTGAGCGCGGCGGTGTGTACAGCCAATGGAATACCGCGGTTGAAAGACCGCTGCGTGGATTCGTGGGTCGTAATAGCATGGGCGTGTTTCTGTTTACGTGGAGGTGGAGGATGTGTTTCTGCCAGTTTATCGCTGACCTTTGGTGTGGCGGTATTGTGTGGGTGTCTGAATTTCGCCGGATTCCGTGATATGTGTCATAATAGCTGTGGCGGTCTACTGCGGCCGCAGCGGTGTATTGGCGGTCTTCTGCACGACGGTAAGCGCCTTATACCGCCAATGTTGTAATGACCCCCTAAGTCTCCTGCAGCTTCGCCTTTGTTTTTTGTTACAAAAGCTAATGGAGAACTTCAATCTTGCATCGACTATAGGGGTTTGAACAAAGTCACCATCAAGAATAAATATCCTTTACCCCTAATTCCGGTATTATTGGAACAAGTAAAGAGAGCAAAAATCTACACGAAGCTTGACCTTCGAGGTGCTTATCCTTTGGTCAGAATGAGAGAGGGTGACGAATGGAAAACTGCGTTCAAGACAAGATATGGCCTTTTTGAATACACCGTCATGCCTTTTGGTCTGTGTAATGCTCCAGCAGCATTTCAATTTTTCTTGAATGAAGTTCTTAGAGAGTTCCTCTCAAGGTATGGTGATGGCAGAAAAGAAAGTGAAAGCCGTATCTGATTGGCCCATCCCAAAGACTGTTCGTTATGTACAATGTTTCCTGGGGTTTGCAAATTTTTACAGGAGATTCATAAATCATTTCTCCCAGACAGTGGCTCCAATCACTAAGCTACTAAGAAAGAAAGAAAAGTTTGTATGGTCCCCAGAAGCTGATCAAGCCTTCTCGACTTTGAAGAAAGCTTTCTCCACTGCCCCTGTCTTGACTCATCCTGATGCGAATCGACCTTTCATAGTGGAAGCTGATGCTTCAGATGTAGCAATAGGAGCCGTCTTATCACAACGAAATAAAGACACTGGTCAACTTCATCCTGTAGCTTATATGTCTCGGAAGTTGAACGAAGCCGAACAGAACTATGTCATTGCTGAAAAAGAGCTTCTGGCGATTCATGATGCCTTTAAAGAATGGAGACATCATTTGTTGGGTGCCAAATACACTGTCACAGTATATACTGATTATCGTAATCTTCAATTCATGAGTTCCGCCAGACTTTTGACCCCTCGGCAATTACGCTGGATGCTGTTTTTTGCAGAATTTGATTTTGTAGTAGCCTTCCGGCCTGGTAAAGATAATCGCAAAGCTGACGCCTGGTCCCGTCAAGAGTCTACCACGTTGCCTGCATTTCAACCCTCCAGAGCTATCATTGCTCCTGACAAGGTTCTATGTATCATAAAAACTGAAGATTTCTTTGAAGAAATTCGCAACTCTTTCACTGTTGAAAAATGGCAAACATGGGCCCAAGCAGATCCCAAAAGGTCAATCAAGCAAGGACTACCCTTTCATGACGCTCGTTTGTTCGTACCCACTACCAAACTTCGCAAGATAGTGTTTCATTGGTTGCATGTTATACCGACGGCAGGTCACCCAGGTACTCCTAAAACTCTTGAACTGATCCAACGCTATTTTTGGTGGCCTACCCTAACAAAAGATGTAAAAGCAATGTAAACAACTGCAAAGTGGGTGCTTGCATTAAAACAAGTCATTCAAAACCAAAAGGGTTGTTACATCCACTTCCAACCCCAAGTCATCCATGGGAGCACATTTCTTGAGACTTTATTACCAGTCTGCCAGTGGTTCAACAGCATTCAGTAATTCTGGTGGTAGTAGTTAGTCTCACGAAATATGGACATTTCATTGCCTGTAAAAAATTGCCCACTTCTAGTGAACTGGCAACTATTTTACTGAACAGAGTGGTTCGTTATCATGGACTGCCAAAAGTTATCCTCTACGATCGGGGGACGCAATTTGCCTCCAATTTCTGGAAGACATGGTGTAAAACACTCCAAGTGATATCTACGCTATCTACTAGTCACCATCCTCAAACAGATGGTCAAACCGAGAGACTAAATCAGACTTTGAAACAATACCTATGTGCCTACGCTGAAAAGGCACTTCATTCTTGGACATCTATGCTCTGGTTAGCTGAGTTAGCTTACAATAACTCATTCCACACTTCTATTGGCGTTACACCCTTTTTTGGTTTACTTGGCTATCACCCTGACACCCTGCCCACCACAATTCCTCAAGAAAGTTCTCTTACTCCAGCTGTGTCAGAAACCATTCAGCATTTGCATCAAACCCAGAAACTGATTCAACAGCATTTAGAAAAAGCCAAACAAAAATACAAAAGGCATTATGACAAGAAACATTGTGAGGGACCGCAATATCAACCAGGTGACAAAGTGTGGCTTTCCACAAAACATATAGAATTCAAGAAGAAGCACATGTTTAATCCCAAATTTGTAGGTCCTTACACAGTCCTTCAGCAAATCAATCCGGTAACCTATAAACTACAATTGCCCAGATCCTTACGGATTCATCCAGTGTTCCACACTTCCCTATTGAAAAGGGCAGTCCAAAAGGTCCACCCTCATCCAGCTCCTGTTCTAGTACAGGGAGAAGAAGAATATGAAGTTAAGAAAGTGTTGGATTCTAAACTACAAGGGCGTAATCTATGGTACTTAATCTCATGGAAAGGTTATGGTCCTGAAAGTAACTCATGGGTTTCCGCATCTGATGTTCATGCTTCAGTACTTTTGAGACGCTTTCATCGTCTTAATCCAGGCAAACCAGGCCCTAGACCGCATCTGGGAGAGGGGAGTACTGTCAACACCAGGGCAGTGCGCGCTCTATTGGCGACTAGAATGCAAAAACCCAGCACTCTCAAAACAACGTAATTCATGCATTGTGCTGATATGTTGTTGTTTAACCTTTTGCATTGCAGAGTTCAATCCTGAAGACTTATTTTTAATGTGCTTACAAATGCTGTTCATTTGCAACGTATTGCTGCAGGCTTTCAGAGTGTGTTAGGGTGTGGTCCCTTTCCAGGGCCTTCTAGAGACTTTCCCTGCAACATGGCTGGGTTTGGTTGTGGGCTGGGCCAAGACTCTATAAAAAGGAGCCAGCCCAGCTCCAAGTGCTCACTATTCAGAGGTCCCAGTGCAGAGCTGCAGCTACTTCCTGAGCTCCTGTCCCATGTCTTATTTGATCTACCAGACATCTGACTTTCATTCTTCATTTGGAGATCCTTGTTGTGGGCGGTAAGACAGTGGTTGGGCTGGCCTCCCGTTGCCGTTATCGAGAACTCTCATGTTCTTGGGCCTAATTCTTTTATTTATGTGAAATATGCGCTTGAGTGTTTGTGACATTTGCAGGGTGACTTGCGAATCGGCAAGACACGCAATTCATTTCATGATAATTTAATCTTGTTTATTGCGCGCTACGATTTCTTGACATTTACATGGTGGCTTAAGAATCGGCAAGACGCGCGATTCGTTTTATGGTGTTTTAACTTTGTTGTTCATTGCGCGCTACCATTTCTTGACATTTAGATGGTGGCTTAAGAATCGGCAAGACGTGCGATTCGCTTTATGGTGTTTTAACTTTGTTGTTCATTGCGCGCTACCATTTCTTGACATTTACATGGTGGCTGAAGAATCGCCAAAAGACGTGCGAAACGTTTCATTGTACATTGTAGTTGCGCATATCCTTAAAGCTCAGATTCCCTTTGAAAGTAGATAAAAATGTGGATTTTAGGGTCTCTGAACTCACAATTTAAAAATACATCTTTTAGTGAAGTTGGTTTTTAAATCGTCTGTTTAAAAATGCCACTTTTAGAAAGTAGGCATTTTCTTGCTTATACCATTCTGTGACTCTGCCTGTTTGTGGATTGTTTGTCTGGGTCAGTTTGACAGTTGGGCTGTTATGCACCTCTCTAGGCAGTGACACAAAAGGGGGTGGGGGTGTAGCTTGCATATCCTGATGAGCCGTCTGAGATAGAGAGGAGAGAGGAGTGGTCGTTCACACCCAAAAGGACTGTACCTGCCCTCACACAATGCAGTCTCCGACCCCCTGGTGTGCATCTGGGGCCTAGCCTGGACAAGGAACGATCTTTCAAACACTTGAGACTTTGCTTTGAAGTTTGCCAGACTTCAAAGGCAGAACTGGGTATGAAAAGAAGACCCAAAACCCTAGACTTTTAGAATCTTTCTGGAATAAAGAGGAAGCTCTGCGAGGAAAAGAGCTGAAGAGCTGAAGGAAGAGTACTGTCCCTTTGCTGTGCTGCTTTGCTGGACGGGCCTGCAGTTGCTGCTTCTGCCTGAAAAGAGCGCAAAGGATGAACTTTGCTGTTGGTCCTGCTTGAGAAAATTCTCCAAGGGCTTGGAGTAGAGCTTGCCTACTATTGGAAATCTCAGGGGCACCAAAGACTTCAGTTTCCTCGACCTGCAGCCCTGGGAACTGTGTATTTTGTGCTGTTCAAGAGGAGAAAACACTGCAACGCCACCAACGACACCGCTGGTCTGCACTATGACCTGCCGACGCCACACAGAGTCGCATTGCCCTGCAGTGACCCTGGTCTCCCCGACGCCGTCATCGGATGACTTCACTGAGCCGCTGCTCGCACCGCGACCTGTGGGCCCCACACTCCAGCATCGCCTGCTCACACCGCAGCCTGGGCATCCCAGATGATGATGCTCCTGCTGACACCAGCACCGCTGTCTGCACCATGGCCTGTGGGCACCACTCATGAGGTACATGAGGCACCGTCCCGCACCGCAGCCCCAGTCCACTGACGCCAGCACCATCGACTCCTGTGTCGTCACCAGGCATCCTGCCTGCACCGTGGCCTGTGGACACCGCTCGTGAGGGTCAGGAAGCACAGTCCCATCCCGCACCGCTGGCTTGGGCCTACTGACGACAGCGCTTCAGCAACAACAATGACACTGCCTGCACCGTGACCTGTGAACACCGCACGTCGCACCACCCCACTTCACACCACAGCCCTGGTCTCACTGTCGCCTCTGGATGCCATCACCGAGCCGCTGCCTGCACCGTGACCTGTGGGCACCGTGCATCGCATCGTCCCGCTTTGCACCGCAGCCCTGACGCCATCCACGCCGGCGCATCTAACTTCATCAGCCTGGAGTTCAATCCGCAACGCGTTTGACCTCAAGGGCCCGACGACTCCTGCACCGACTCTGGAACTGACTCCGCAACATCAGTGATGCCGCTCTCCAGAGCTCACTGGGAGGATCACGAAACCCAGCAAATCCAAGGTACTGTTTGTGGGTCTTCCCAACACCGTAGCTGGCCCGCAACGCCGTGGCCGGCCTAAACTGTTGGTTTTGTTGATCACAGCGCCGTGATAGCCCCAGGTGGAGCTATCGACTTCAAGGAACTGTATTTTTGAGTAAATCTTGCAGAATTCATATTTTATTACTGTATTTTGGATTTTTATTGTATTTGGTCTTGTGTAAAATAGATAAATAGTGGCTATTTTTCTAAAACTGGTTTGGTTCCTTTTGTAGTGCTTTCACTGTGTTACTGTGTGTTATGTGCAAATGCTTTACACATTGCTTCTGAGATAAGCCTGACTCCTCATGCCAAGCTACCAAGGGGGTGAGCAGGGGTTATCTGAGCGGGAATCTCCCTTATCCTGACTAGAGTGAGGGTCCCTACTTGGACAGGGTGCAAACCGACTTTCATCTAGAGACCCCATTTCTAACAGGGACACCATGAGGACGATGGGTGTTGAACGCCATTACTCCTCACCCTACCATCCAGAGGGAAATGCAGTTGTGGAGAGGAGGAATTGAGATCTCAAGCAGTCCTTAACAGCTAGAGTATTATGTTCTGGTTGCAGCTGGCTTCATCACCTATATGGGGTCCAGAGAGCACTGAATAATCTGCCAAGACAGTCATTGGGAGGACACACTCCCTATGAGGTTCTCTTTGGGATACCTGCATATGTCCCAGATCTAGATGGCAGCAGATACACCTTTTGACATAAATGAACGTCTCACTGTCTTACAGGAGCTTCAGCAAATTTGAGATGATAAATCATCTGCCAGTGCTGCCACCTTAGGAATAAGGTATTCGCCGACAACTTCTACTGGCTGGAATCCTAAAGTCGGGGATCTGGTTGGAGAGAAGTTTGCTGTGAAGAAGGAATTCAGCCCATCCTACACTGGTCCATGTCCTGGGAATACAAGGTACCAGAACTGTCATCCTACAACTGCTCCCTCAATTGACAGCGTCAAGCTACACCATGTGGCCGATCCTGCACAGTAGATCCAGAGGTCCCTTGGGTAGTTCCCGTCCCCTCCTACTACCCAACAGGGCATACCTCTTCAAAGAATAAACATCACTTCTGACTACAACAGCATGTACAACAATGCTACGAATGCCTCCTCGAGCATGGGGAGGACAGAAAATGAGCTTTTGCTGATTCCTGTAACCACTTCAGTGACCTGTCCAAGATGTGGCTGTCTTCTACTCCAACTCCACACAAACAGACAACATTGTCTACTATGAGCCTCCACGCAAATTGGATCTATCCACCAGCAATGCACCGGCTCCTGTGTTTACAGAGACAGCTTCTGGTTATTTCAGTGATTCTGATGACTTCTCTTCAACTTCATCTGCACCTGCACCTGAAACTGTTTCAAAGACACGTAAGCTGTATATAATGCTTAAAGATAACTATTTAATTTAGCCATGGAAGTATCTGAGGATATTTCTGACATTGCTTGCCTTTCTATTATGGATTGGTTTTGTGACTGTTTTCTTTCTCCTTCTAGATGGTCATTATGAACGCTCCTCTGTTGAGCCTGTGAATGACATTTTAACTACATATCTTTCCTCACATAAGGTCCAAAGAGACTTGTCCCTTGTGAATATTTCAGCAGTACCAGTTCCTGATGGGATTGTGTGGGAGAAAGTTCCATTTGATATATACGAGCCTACTGAGGTCATTTAAATTCCATATGTTCTCAAAGTATCAATGACTGATGTAATTACACCTGCTGTTGTTTCTGATGACTGGGGTGTTCAAACAGTTGATTCCATGCTAGCTAAATTGCGGGATTACACTGTATTTGAAAGAGATGATGTGTACACTAACACAAAAAATTATGGGGAAATGTTCTGTCATAATAATTGGGGACATTACTACCTGCGCCATGCAACTAGACACAGATCAGTATTCAATTACGCACAGTGGGAACACTGTTCAACTCCACCTGTGGGGAGTCCAAAACATTATTTAGATAAATTCACATATTTTTCTGGGCATGATGTTAAGAACGCAGAATCATACTACTTTAAGTTACCACCTTCTAAAATTAGGAAAATTTTGCTAACAAACACAAAATTGATTTATTCAGATTCCTTTGTTTCCTGACTTGCAGTTGAAGGATACGAATACTGGAAGAACATTATTGATGTAAAAAGTGTATGGGGAACACACAACTGGCAAATTCAGGGTAGGGGAACTTTATTTAGAGTGTGCTTTACTCCTGTCCAAATGATCTTTTTAAATTACACAATTCAACAGACATCCTGTCCAGGGTTACCAAAAATAAAAGAAATGAATGTGCCCAGTATCCCCACACTGGGAAAATTCAGCAATTGGCAGTCCTTCCTAAATGTCACTGGGGAAGAATTAAATGCAGTGGATCAGGCTGGTACCTATAATTCTTCACTTTCCAGTCCTGGCGGTAGTTATTGTGGCCAACAGACACAAATGGATGTGCGGCGCGTCTTGTTAATTCCTCAGGGGTTTTCAAGATTAGTCGGCCGGACCCTCACTTTGTCCAGGTCAAAACTTGGGTATAGTTACTACATATAGTGTGGGCAAACTGTGCCAACAATGGTTACAGACTAACGCCTTAGCAGCAGTTAAAGAACATCTTAATACGCTATCTGAAGACATAGACTTACAAGATGTCTTGTTAGGTCCAAGAAAGCCACGCTCTAAAAGATTAATCTATGCCAAATACAAAGATATCTGGAAGCCTTCTCCAATGGAGGCAGCTGTGTGTTTAAGGCAAATAGATTAAGAAAATTTGGAAACGTCTTTAGCTGTTGTCGACAATGGCATGATCACTCTGTCCAAAAGTATATACTCCCTTAATAACATAGTGTCATCAGGGATTGACATCATTCAGGATGGCATGTCCTTTTCATGGACAAAGCCCACTGCATTCCATCATGCAGTTAGGTTGGACACTAAAGATTTTGAAAAATTGCTGCGTTCCTTGGAAATACATTCACAGTAGTGACCTGCTTGCTGCTTTTAATTTATCCATGGAACAAAAGACAATAGTTGAAAGGGAAGTGATTTTCAACATGCTTCACATAGAAAAGTTTAAAAAGTTGCATTTCACGGTTGCAGAAAGTCCATCAACATTATGGATCGTACATGGCATTCCAAATCTGCCCATTTCCCCCTTTTGTTGTTTTTAGATGCTTGAAATATCTTGCTGTGGCAGATACAAGCAGCTAGGCAATAGCTATATTAAAGAGGAGTGGAAGTTTCCCTTTGAATATAAATGTCTGAACGGCAAAACAGACGTCTTTCTTAGCGAAAGTGAATGTGAGACTACTGTTACTCATTCAATGATTTGCAAACGTGTCCCTTCATGGCCTTTGGAATGCAGGGGTCATAAACTTGACCTGTTTTCTGAAGGGTACTCCCGTACCTTTGATTCGTCCATCATTTCATATACTTTTGAATGAAAGGTATGTGGTCCTGAACAAACAAAGCTGTTGCAGTATGAGACCAAGAATTGCCTACGCAATTTCAGTCTCTAAGATCGTAACTTCTTGCAGACATGTTTAATTCCCCCCCCACACAAGAGATAGGAGTAGCTGGAATGTGGCCTCACATTGATACTACTAATGTAAATTATGACAAGCTGAGCAGTCCAAAGGCGCTACTGTTCCAGAAACAAGTTGTGTCGGCATCGGCTACAGAGACGTATGCTCTCCAGATAGCAAGATATTCAGCCGAGATACAATCCCTATTAAACTTCCCCAAGTATTTTTGAGAACTGGTATCCAGAATTCTCAATGTTTCGAGAACTACAGGGATTGTGCACTTCTTTGAGGATGTCGGGTCTGGATTTGTGACCATCTTCCAGACTGTCTTCAGGGTCATTCCTTCAGCCATCCATTCACTCTTTTCAAGTATGTTTGATGGCTTTCCTGTGACTTTGGCATTGATCAGCAGGATATTGCTACTACTGTTCCTGATATGCAGTGGTTGTGCCTTCCAAGCTAAGCAGGGTGATGGAGCTACTACCACCAGCCCAGCTGTGCCATGATCACATGGTACACTTCTTTGGTGCTCCGTTGCCGGAAGAATTGGAGCATGATTGGTCACTGTCATTCTGACTAGTCCTATGGTGTGTGCAACCAGTCTTTCAGTGCACGTGGTGCCTCTTCAAACATCTACCTTCGGTGCGCCTTGCTGTTCTGCCAGTGCCTCCTGTGAACAAGGAACTGCTGATGTTCCCGATGAGGGTTCATTAATTGTCGTGCCCCATGAGACTGAGGCTGATTCGCGAGGCCACTTATCAGCCCCCGTTGGTGGACTATCTGACTCCTTTGGGCAATTTGGATGGTGCTGCCCTCGCAGGTGATCCTGCACCTGAGGCTGCTGCACACTACTGCTCTGTGGATCCGTCTGCCAATCCGTCTGCCAATCCTGTCATCGATCAAACTTCTGACAAGGTGGTTTCTTTCCTGAATGCCCTTCCTTTCCATGGCTTGGAAGGCATTCTTTAAGATCAGGACTACTAATTATTTTGACCATTGCATTATTCTAAAAGTTTCAAAGTTTTGCCAATATAGCTTTTAATTTTGGCCTGCTGTGCTTGTCATGGTCGACATTTTGTCTCTTTGTATGTTTTAGCTATTTTTAATAAGCCTTTAATAAGTTTTTAGTCATATTTTAATATGATTTTAGTTCAGGACATTTTAGCTTCGGTTCATTCACCTTCTCTGGGGTCATCATTAGGGCATCATACTTGCTCCGTCAATGGGGAGGGTGTAGTGGATTGTATTTTGTTTTTATTGGAAATCAGGAGATAGCTTAGCCTTCTGGCTTGCAGGCTTGTGCCCCCGTCACCTCGTGACTTTTATCCTGCTTAACCTGCTCTATTTTAGCACATTCATTTAATTATTTCTTCGAAGATGGCTTCTTTAGTTAGGAAGATGTTTTGATTTCCCGTTATCAGTGTCACTCTGTGAAGGCGTCACTATCAGCGACAAAGACAAATGAGATACGTAGGTATTCACATCATGTACTTTCCCACTTATGTGTGACAGTAACATAATGTATCTTTTCAGGGAATTGTTTATATAATTGCCCAAGCATGCCTTCTTATCTATTGTTTGGGACCGAAAGCACAACTTGTTCGGGAACATACCTGCTTCAGGGGTCCTACAAGATCTTTATAAATATATCTCACGCAGACAGGGTTATCAGTAGGATTCCTAACAGATGCCATCAACGCCATCTATGCTACACATCGCCTTGATGCAGACCCAGCCTTCGTGTCACTAATGGATTCTGATCTAGAGACCTCATTTCATGATAACGAGGGTTGAGGAGCTTTTCTTATGGACATGGTACTGGCAGATTAAGTTTATCACACCTATCTCTCTTTAGGTTAGAGATTAGGGGCCATATGTATGAACACTTTTTCTCATAGACACAGAATGGGGAAAAACCTTTGCTACATCTAGCCCTAGATTCTTTATGCTAGGATATTAGGGTTAATTTCACACCTATTTCACATCTTATTTTGTTGCAAGATGGTGTGGGTCTTTATATTCATGACTTGTTTTCACCATTCTGTTTCTTGCACTGTTCATTATCCTGATCATTGCAGCCCATGCAATTTACAGTAGATTGCAGTCTTGTTAATAGAACCTATTGAAAACACTACTGCATCCCCTTCATTGCCTGTGTGTGACTGAGGCTTGTTGCTCATGTGAGAAAAGGGTAATCTCCATTTAACCATGACTCCCCTGAGATGTTGCACTCTTGACTCCATGCCTAAAGGCTGCCACAAATCACCTTTTATTATTTGGGTTTTTGGTGACGTACTGGTTGTAAGCCGGGAGTGTTGGGCCGACAGTTGTGACTTGTTGTAGGATTGACCTAGTCGCCTACAAACAAAAGTGCCGTCATCCCTAAACCATCAGTCTTGAACCTAGAGCAAGAGTCCAACTATGACAAGATCAAACTAAAAGTGGTGTGGTGATCGTGAGAAGCCGACCTGAACAGGTAGAAACTCAATTTTAGAAGCATTTAGAATCAAATTCAGAGTCCTCATCCAGTGTAACCTCTTGGAAGCGTGTAATAAAGACCTGCAGTAAAATAGCACCTTTAGAATGGCGGACAGATCCGGCCTGTGGCCTAACACTATTTGTCCTGGGCCCCAATTGTGCCCCATCAACACAGTTGATGAATGTGTTAAGAGGGGGCACAGAAACACAAACACTCCACCTTGCCATACACATTATTTTGTCCAGCTTCCCGTCAGTGTTTTTTGTAGATATATATGTATATATATAAAACGAATCTTCTTTGCATCAGTCACACGCAATAAGCCAAAACGTGCTGCAGCTTCTTTGTAAGGAGCATAAAATAGTGTTAGTTTGTTTGCCTTCACAATTTAATTAAAAGTTATGCTCCATGCAAAGAAGCTGCAGCATGTTTCTGCTTATTGCGTGTGACTGACGTCAATATTTGTTTTGTGTTTGGATATGGAGAGTGTTGCTACCCTGCTGCAGGATAACCGTCAGAAAGTGGCGGGGAGTCAGCGATCGAGTGGTATATATATACGTATATATATATATATATATATATATATATATATGAGTGAGACAGGCATTTTAAACATAGATAGATAGATAGATAGATAGATAGATAGATAGATAGATAGATAGATAGATAGATAGATAGATAGATATGTGCTCCCCCTAAAATTCACTTCTAAAGAAGCCACATACTCTAGAGACACACCACAATAGATGATGCTTTAAACTGCTGCTATCCAGAACAAATATATAAGCAGTACTCATCCCAGACAAATAAATATTGCGAATAGTCTACCAACATATGAATAACCAGCACTCATAATCAACCAAAATATATACTGTCAGCACTCTTGGATCATGTGAAGAGGTAGCCAACAGAAATCCAGCAATACGACCATAGCCAACATTCAGCGTAACTGCAATATACAGGTGGGAATGCAACCTGTCAATGACTAGCACTTAACACGGGAGTACTTTATAATGCTACACGTTCCAGAACAAGTCAATACACTTCTTAACCCTGCAAAAACACTGTTAAACACCTCTAGACACCGCAGGACACTGACATGTCATGCAAATACTTACATACGTAATCCGATGTGCTGTTTTCAGCTACACGCATACAATAAAATATGCAGCAGCAATAAAATGTGACGCAGTAGCCTGCTGTTAGAAATGGGATTTCTGGTTGGCAGTCAGGTTACCCTCTGTCCAAGCAAGAACCCTCACTCTAGTCAGGGTAAGTCACACACAATCCAAATTATCCTGTGCCCACCCTCTGGTAGCTTGGCAAGAGCAGTCAGGCTTAACTTAGAAGGCAATGTGTAAAGCGTTTGTGCAATAAATCATACAATAACACAATATAGCACCACAAAAATACACCACACAGTGTTTAGAAAAATATATAATATTTATCTGGGTATTTGCAGGTCAAAACGATCAAAGATGCATTATGAATTTGTAAAGATATCACTAAAAAGTGATATGAAGTGTCTTAAGTCTTTAAAAAGTAAACAAAGTCTCATTCAAGCACAAAGTACCTGGTTTGGAGTGGAAAATCTCCGCAGAGGACCGCAGAAGAGGAGATGCGTGGAAAAATGGTGTGTGCGTCGGTTACGGCCCTTCACACACAGACATGCGTCGTTATTTTTCAACCGGGGATACGTGCGTCGTTCTACGGGAGGAAAAATGGTGGGTGCGTCGGTTGCTCCCTTTACACACGGACTTTGCATCGTTATTTTTCACTCGGGGAAGACGTGCATCGTTTTCCGGCACGCGGACCGTCTCCTTCTATGGATCGCGGGATTACCAGATGTCCCAGGGTCTGTGACTGGATTCTTCGGCTTGTTTTCCGGCTGCATGTCGTTCCGGAAGGCTGTGCGTGGAATTTTCTTTCTCACGGCAGGCGTCGCGTCGATTTCCCCTCTGGAAGTCGAGCGGCGTTGTCCATGCGAGGCCATGCGTCGAAGTTCCGGTCGCCCCGTAGGCGTCGCGTTGAGCAGTGTTGCCGTGCGGCGATTTTCTCGCCGAGGAGCAAGCTGTGCGTCGAAAGTTTCGCCACATGAAGAGTCCAAATGAAAATGAGAAGTCTTTTTGGGTCCTGAGACTTCAGGGAACAGGAGGCAAGCTCTATCCAAGCCCTTGGAGAGCACTCTTACAGCCAGACAAGAGTTCAGCAAGGCAGCAGGTCAACAGCAAGGCAGCAGTCCTTTGTAGAAAGCAGACAGGTCAGTCCTTTGAGCAGCCAGGCAGTTCTTCTTGGCAGGATGTAGTTTCTGGTTCAGGTTTCTTCTCCAGAAAGTGTCTGATGAGGTAGGGCAGAGGCCCTGTTTTATACTAAATTGTGCCTTTGAAGTGGGGGTGACTTCAAAGAGTGGCTAAGAAATGCACCAGGTCCCCTTTCAGTTCAATCCTGTCTGCCAGGGTCCCATTAGGGGGTGTGGCAGTCCTTTGTGTGAGGGCAGGCCCTCCACCCTCCCAGCCCAGGAAGACCCATTCAAAATGCAGATGTATGCAAGTGAGGCTGAGTACCCTGTGTTTTGGGTGTGTCTGAGTGAATGCGCAAGGAGCTGTCAACTAAACCTAGCAAGACGTGGATTGCAAGGCACAGAAAGATTTAAGTGAAAAGAAATGCTCACTTTCTAAAAGTGGCATTTCTAGAATAGTAATATTAAATCCAACTTCACCAGTCAGCAGGATTTTGTATTACCATTCTGGCCATACTAAATATGACCTTCCTGCTCCTTTCAGATCAGCAGCTGCCACTTCAACAATGTATGAGGGCAGCCCCAATGTTAGCCTATGAAGGGAGCAGGCCTCACAGTAGTGTAAAAACGAATTTAGGAGTTTTACACTACCAGGACATATAAACTACACAGATACATGTCCTGCCTTTTACCCACACAGCACCCTGCTCTAGGGGTTACCTAGGGCACACATTAGGGGTGACTTATATGTAGAAAAAGGGGGGTTTTAGGCTTGGCAAGTACTTTTAAGTGCCAAGTCGAAGTGGCAGTGAAACTGCACACACAGGCGTTGCAATGGCAGGCCTGAGATAAGGTTAAGGGGCTACTGAAGTGGGTGGCACAACCAGTGTTGCAGGCCCACTAGTAGCATTTAATTTACAGGCCCTAGGCACATATGGTGCACTCTACTAGGGACTTACAAGTAAATTAAATAGCCAATCATGGATAAACCAATCAATAGTACAATTTACACTGGTTAGCAGTGGTAAAGTGCCCAGAGTTCAAAAGCCAACAACAACAGGTCAGAAAAAATAGGAGGAAGGAGGCAAAAAGTTTGGGGATGACCCTGTCAAAAAAAACAGGTCCAACACCTGCTAATACCACAATGACATGCCACTATTTCCCCAAATACACAGTGGTACACTGCTAGACACTCATCCTAATGTCCAATTCATTGATAGAACGGAAGCACATTAATCCATGACAAACACCTCTTATACTCTCATAGTGTCAGCATCCTCAGTACAAAAATCAACTCACTTTCATCATATCCAGTCCACCCCAATTGATTCCTAATCCCTCAATGCAGACTCCAAATGACCATCAGTAAAATAGACACCTATATCACTATTGGCACCATGATATACAGCTCTGCACCTGTACCCCAATATAGAGCAAAATGAACTGCTAGGACCCCACTCAAACAGCAGTAAGTCAATTCACACCACCAGTGAAAGCTAGTACTGTAGGTCCAACACGGTCTCGTAGTACAAAACAAATTTATTTTTAGTGTCAAAATTCATATAAGCATTACGCATTGCGAAGCCTGATTCACATTCAGTACCCAAATATACAAACAATGCAATTTTTTTTTCCGATTATTTAGGCAGGTTGGTCAATTCTTTGTGTCAAATGTTTAAAGCACCCAAGTAGAAATTTTTAAAATGTACCTGGTGTCATCATTCCATGTTAGTTTTTGTCAGTAACCTAAGTATTCCAAGTGCTTTAAACGGCTCTTATATTTCCAGCATTCATAGTGCAATGAGTGTTGTTTGCTGGGCATGGCCAAGATGCCAGCCGAAGAACATCAGCCACACTGGCAGTCGTAATTACTTTTGTACCATGGCTGCTAAGCTTCTCGCTTCCTTCACCCATCTACTTTGCTTCCCTTCTTACATAGTACTGCATTGCCCTCATTTTTTTCCCTTCTCAAATCTAGCGCCCTATAGGGTTCCTGAGTAGGCATCCTATGCACTTTCTATTTTGGGAAGGAGGGTTATGTATAAAAGTGATGATACTTAGGGGGCTTTAATCCTCTATTGAGGGAACTGATAAGGCCTGAGAGAAGATAACGTCAATTGGCTGTCGACTAAGGACCCCTTAAAATATATTCAAATTCAATAATTTTGTTATGTTTGTTTCTCTGGAACGTAAAAAAAGTCAGCAAGATAAGAGTTTTGCTCAACCCAAAAGTTTATGTGTTGTCAAAAGTGCAAATCTGAAATTGGTTTGAACTCTGTTTGGTAACTAGGACCAGACCTTTGTTATTTTCTTAGGTTTGCGTTACTGGCTACCGGATCCGCAGGTTGTTCATAGGGTTCGCCATGAAGGATAATGGGACAAGGAGCACGAGAGGGAAGAAACCTCTAGGCACCAGGGACCATTTCTTTTTAAATTTTATTTTTATGTTTCATTTTTTTTTTTTTGGTGGGGAGCGACCCCTTAGGCAAGGGTCGCTCCCCTTGGGGGATAATTATATTTTGCCCATTTGGCCTATTTTGATGAGGCCAATCTGCCCCCAAGGGGGGTAGAAACCACTAGACACCAGGGAGTTTTTTCTTTGAGTGAATTTCACGCAAAGGGAGCGACCCCTTAGGCAAGGGTCGCTGCCTGGGGGGGAGGGCAATTTATTTTAGGCCATTTCTGCCCCCCCTGGGGGCAGATCGGCCTATTATTAGGCCGATCTGCCCCCAGGGGGGGCAGAAACCTCTAGGCGCCAGGGCAAATTTTTTTTTTTGTTTGTTTTTTGTTGTCGTTTCTTTTTTTAGAGATGGGGAGCGACCCATCAGGCAAGGGTCGCTCCCCTGGGGGGCAAATTGTATTTAGACCATTTCTGACCCGCTGGGGGCAGATTGGCCGATTTTAGGTCAATCTGCCCCCAAGGGGGCAGAAACCACCAGGCACCGGGGATTTGTTTTGTGGCGCCAATGTCACGCAGGGGGAGCGACCCCGTAGGCAAGGGTCGTTTCCGGGTGGGGTGGGGGTTGGGGGGGGCAAATTTATTTTAGGCCATTTCTGCTCCCCCGGGGGCAGATCGGCCTAATATTAGGCTGATCTGCCCCCGGGGGGGGGGGGGCAGAAACCTCTAGGCGCCAGGGCAATTTTTTTTTTGTTTGTTTGTTTGTTTTTTTAGAGATGGGGAGCGACCCATCAGGCAAGGGTCGCTCCCCTGGCGGGCAAATTGTATTTAGGCCATTTCTGCCCCCCTTGGGGGCAGATTGGCCGATTTTAGGTCAATCTGCCCCCAAGGGGGCAGAAACCACTAGGCACCTGGGATTTGTTTTTTGGCACCAATGTCACGCAGGGGGAGCGACCCCGTAGGCAAGGGTCGCTCCCGGGGGGGGTGGGGGCTGGGGGGGGGAATTTATTTTAGGCCATTTCGGCCCCCCGGGGGGCAGATCGGCCTATTATTAGGCCGAACTGCCCCTGGGGGGGGGGGCAGAACCCTCTAGGCGCCAGGGCAATTTATTTTTTTGTGTTTTTGTGTTTTTTTTTTTTTCTTTTTTTAGAGATGGGGAGCGACCCATCAGGCAAGGGTCGCTCCCCTGGGGGGCAAATTGTATTTAGACCATTTCTGCCCCCCTGGGGGCAGATTGGCCAATTTTAGGTCAATCTGCCCCCAAGGGGGCAGAAACCACTAGGCACCGGGGATTTGTTTTTTGGCGCCAATGTCACGCAGGGGGAGCGACCCCGTAGGCAAGGGTCGCTCCGGGGGGGGGGTAGGGGCTGGGGGGGGGCAAATTTATTTTAGGCCATTTCTGCCCCCCCTGGGGGCAGATCAGCCTATTATTAGGCCGAACTGCCCCCAGGGGGGGGCAGAACCCTCAGGGCACCAGGGCAAATTTTTTTGTTGTGTTTTTTTTTGTTTGTTTGTTTTTTTCGAGATGGGGAGCGACCCATCAGGCAAGGGTCGCTCCCCTGTGGGGCAAATTGTATTTAGACCATTTCTGCCCCCCTGGGGGCAGATTGGCCAATTTTAGGTCAATCTGTCCCCAAGGGGGCAGAAACCACTAGGCACCTGGGATTTGTTTTTTGGTGCCAATGTCACGCAGGGGGAGCGACCCCGTAGGCAAGGGTCGCTCCCGGGGGGGAGGGGGGCTGGGTGGGGCAAATTTATTTTAGGCCATTTCTGCCCCCCCGGGGGGCAGATCGGCCTATTATTAGGCCGAACTGCCCCCAGGGGGGGCAGAACCCTCTAGGCACCAGGGCAAATTTTTTTGTTATGTTTTTTTTTTTTTTTTTTGTTTGTTTTTTTCGAGATGGGGAGCGACCCATCAGGCAAGGGTCGCTCCCCTGGGGGGCAAATTGTATTTAGGCCATTTCTGCCCCCCTTGGGGGCAGATTGGCCGATTTTAGGTCAATCTGCCCCCAAGGGGGCAGAAACCACTAGGCACCTGGGATTTGTTTTTTGGCGCCAATGTCACGCAGGGGGAGCGACCCCGTAGGCAAGGGTCGCTCCCGGGGAGGGTGGGGGCTGGGGGGGGCAAATTTATTTTAGGGCATTTCTGCCCCCCCCCTCCCGGGGCCGGCTGAGCTAGAGGCCAAACTCCACAGGTAGGCACTTTGCAAAAAACACCTCTGTTTTCTGTGAAAAAATATGTTCTGTCCACGTTGTGTTTTGGGCCATTTCCTTTCGTGGGTGCTAGGCCTACCCACAGAAGTGAGGTACCATTTTTATTGAGAGATTTAGGGGAACGCTGGGTGGAAGGAAATTTGTGGCTCCTCTCAGATTCCAAAACTTTCTGCCACAGAAATGTGAGGAACATGTGTTTTTTTAGCCACATTTTTAGGTTTGCAAAGGATTCTGGGTAACAGAACCTGGTCCGAGCTCCGCAAGTCACCCCTCCTTGGATTCCCCTAGGTCTCTAGTTTTCAGAAATGCACAGGTTTGGTAGGTTTCCCTAGGTGCCGGCTGAGCTACAGGCCAAAATCCACAGGTAGGCACTGTTTTCTTTCAAAAAATGGGATGTGTCCACGTTACGTTTTGGGGCGTTTCCTGTCGCGGGCGCTAGGCCTACCCACGCAAGTGAGGTATCATTTTTATCGGGAGACTTGGGGGAACGCTGGGTGGAAGGAAATTTGTGGCTCCTCTCAGATTCCAGAACTTTCTGCCACAGAAATGTGAGGAACATGTGTTTTTTGAGCCAAATTATGAGGTTTGCAAAGGATTCTGGGTAACAGAACCTGGTCCGAGCCCCGCAAGTCACCCCTCCTTGGATTCCCCTAGGTCTCTAGTTTTCAGAAATGCACAGGTTTGGTAGGTTTCCCTAGGTGCCGGCTGAGCTAGAGGCCAAAATCTACAGGTAGGCACTTCGCAAAAAACACCTCTGTTTTCTTCCAAAATTTTGGATGTGTCCACGTTGCGCTTTGGGGTGTTTCCTGTCGCTGGCGCTAGGCCTACCCACGCAAGTGAGGTATCATTTTTATCGGGAGACTTGGGGGAACGCTGGGTGGAAGGAAATGTGTGGCTCCTCTCAGATTCCAGAACTTTCTGCCACAGAAATGTGAGGAACATGTGTTTTTTTAGCCAAATTATGAGGTTTGCAAAGGATTCTGGGTAACAGAACCTGGTCCGAGCCCCGCAAGTCACCCCTCCTTGGATTCCCCTAGGTCTCTAGTTTTCAGAAATGCACAGGTTTGGTAGGTTTCCCTAGGTGCCGGCTGAGCTAGAGGCCAAAATCTACAGGTAGGCACTTCGCAAAAAACACCTCTGTTTTCTTCCAAAATTTTGGATGTGTCCACGTTGCGCTTTGGGGTGTTTCCTGTCGCTGGCGCTAGGCCTACCCATCCAAGTGAGGTATCATTTTTATCGGGAGACTTGGGGGAACGCTGGGTGGAAGGAAATTTGTGGCTCCTCTCAGATTCCAGAACTTTCTGCCACAGAAATGTGAGGAACATGTGTTTTTTTAACAAAATTTTGAGGTTTGCAAAGGATTCTGGGTAACAGAACCTGGTCCGAGCCCCGCAAGTCACCCCTCCTTGGATTCCCCTAGGTCTCTAGTTTTCAGAAATGCACAGGTTTGGTAGGTTTCCCTAGGTGCCGGCTGAGCTAGAGGACAAAATCTACAGGTAGGCGCTTCGCAAAAAACACCTCTGTTTTCTTCCATAATTTTGGATGTGTCCACGTTGCGCTTTGGGGTGTTTCCTGTCGCTGGTGCTAGGCCTACCCACGCAAGTGAGGTATCATTTTTATCAGGAGACTTGGGGGAACCCTGGGTGGAAGGAAATTTGTGGCTCCTCTCAGATTCCAGAACTTTCTGCCACAGAAATGTGAGGAACATGTGTTTTTTTAGCCAAATTTTGAGGTTTGCAAAGGATTCTGGGTAACAGAAGCTGGTGAGAGCCCCACAAGTCACCCCATCTCGGATTCCCCTAGGTGTTTAGTTTTAAAAAAGGCACAGGTTTGGTAGGTTTCCCTAGGTGCCGGCTGAGCTAGAGGCCAAAATCTACAGGTAGGCACATCGCAAAAAACACCTCTGTTTTCTTCCATAATTTTGGATGTGTCCATGTTGCGCTTTGGGGTGTTTCCTGTCGCTGGCGCTAGGCCTACCCACGCAAGTGAGGTATCATTTTTATCGGGAGACTTGGGGGAACCCTGGGTGGAAGGACATTTGTGGCTCCTCTCAGATTCCAGAACTTTCTGCCACAGAAATGTGAGGAACATGTGTTTTTTTGGCCAAATTTTGAGGTTTGCAAAGGATTCTGGGTAACAGAACCTGGTCCGAGCCCCGCAAGTCACCCCATCTTGGATTCCCCTAGGTCTCTAGTTTTCAGAAATGCACAGGTTTGGTAGGTTTCCCTAGGTGCCGGCTGAGCTAGAGGCCAAAATCTACAGGTAGGCACTTCGCAAAAAACACCTCTGTTTTCTTCCAAAATTTTGGACGTGTCCACGTTGCGCTTTGGGGTGTTTCCTGTCGCCGGCGCTAGGCCTACCCACGCAAGTGAGGTATCATTTTTATTGGGAGACTTGGGGGAACGCTGGGTGGAAGGAAATTTGTGGCTCCTCTCAGATTCCAGAACTTTCTGCCACAGAAATGTGAGGAACATGTGTTTATTTACCCAAATTATGAGGTTTGCAAAGGATTCTGGGTAACAGAACCTGGTCCGAGCCCCGCAAGTCACCCCATCTTGGATTCCCCTAGGTCTCTAGTTTCAGAAATGCACAGGTTTGGTAGGTTTCCCTAGGTGCCGGCTGAGCTAGAGGCCAAAATCTACAGGTAGGCACTTCGCAAAAAACACCTCTGTTTTCTTCCAAAATTTTGGACGTGTCCACGTTGAGCTTTGGGGTGTTTCCGGTCGCCGGCGCTAGGCCTACCCACGCAAGTGAGGTATCATTTTTATCGGGAGACTTGGGGGAACGCTGGGTGGAAGGAAATTTGTGGCTCCTCTCAGATTCCAGAACTTTCTGCCACAGAAATGTGAGGAACATGTGTTTTTTTAGCCAAATTTTGAGGTTTGCAAAGGATTCTGGGTAACAGAACCTGGTCTGAGCCCCGCAAGTCACCCCTCCTTGGATTCCCCTAGGTCTCTAGTTTTCAGAAATGCACAGGTTTGGTAGGGTTCCCTAGGTGCCGGCTGAGCTAGAGGCTAAAATCTACAGGTAGGCACTTCGCAAAAAACACCTCTGTTTTCTTCAAAAATTTTGGATGTGTCCACGTTGCGCTTTGGGGCGTTTCCTGTCGCGGGCGCTAGGCCTACCCACGCAAGTGAGGTATCATTTTTATCGGGAGACTTGGGGGAACGCTGGGTGGAAGGAAATTTGTGGCTCCTCTCAGATTCCAGAACTTTCTGCCACAGAAATGTGAGGAACATGTGTTTTTTTAGCCAAATTTTGAGGTTTGCAAAGGATTCTGGGTAACAGAATCTGGTCCGAGCCCCGCAAGTCATCCCATCTTGGATTCCCCTAGGTCTCTAGTTTTCAGAAATGCACAGGTTTGGTAGGTTTCCCTAGGTGCCGGCTGAGCTAGAGGCCAAAATCTACAGGTAGGCACTTCGCAAAAAACACCTCTGTTTTCTTCCAAAATTTTGGACGTGTCCACGTTGCGCTTTGGGGTGTTTCCTGTCGCCGGCGCTAGGCCTACCCACGCAAGTGAGGTATCATTTTTATCGGGAGACTTGGGGGAACGCTGGGTGGAAGGAAATTTGTGGCTCCTCTCAGATTCCAGAACTTTCTGCCACAGAAATGTGAGGAACATGTGTTTATTTAGCCAAATTTTGAGGTTTGCAAAGGATTCTGGGTAACAGAACCTGGTCCGAGCCCCGCAAGTCACCCCATCTTGGATTCCCCTAGGTCCCTAGTTTTCAGAAATGCACAGGTTTGGTAGGTTTCTCTAGGTGCCGGCTGAGCTAGAGGCCAAAATCTACAGGTAGGCACTTCGCAAAAAACACCTCTGTTTTCTTCCAAAATTTTGGACGTGTCCACGTTGCGCTTTGGGGTGTTTCCTGTCGCCGGCGCTAGGCCTACCCACGCAAGTGAGGTATCATTTTTATCGGGAGACTTGGGGGAACGCTGGGTGGAAGGACATTTGTGGCTCCTCTCAGATTCCAGAACTTTCTGCCACAGAAATGTGAGGAACATGTGTTTTTTTAGCCAAATTTTGAGGTTTGCAAAGGATTCTGGGTAACAGAATCTGGTCCGAGCCCCGCAAGTCACCCCATCTTGGATTCCCCTAGGTCTCTAGTTTTCAGAAATGCACAGGTTTGGTAGGTTTCCCTAGGTGCCGGCTGAGCTAGAGGCCAAAATCTACAGGTAGGCACTTCGCAAAAAACACCTCTGTTTTCTTCCAAAATTTTGGACGTGTCCACGTTGCGCTTTGGGGTGTTTCCTGTCGCCGGCGCTAGGCCTACCCACGCAAGTGAGGTATCATTTTTATCGGGAGACTTGGGGGAACGCTGGGTGGAAGGAAATTTGTGGCTCCTCTCAGATTCCAGAACTTTCTGCCACAGAAATGTGAGGAACATGTGTTTATTTAGCCAAATTTTGAGGTTTGCAAAGGATTCTGGGTAACAGAACCTGGTCCGAGCCCCGCAAGTCACCCCATCTTGGATTCCCCTAGGTCTCTAGTTTTCAGAAATGCACAGGTTTGGTAGGTTTCTCTAGGTGCCGGCTGAGCTAGAGGCCAAAATCTACAGGTAGGCACTTCGCAAAAAACACCTCTGTTTTCTTCCAAAATTTTGGACGTGTCCACGTTGCGCTTTGGGGTGTTTCCTGTCGCCGGCGCTAGGCCTACCCACGCAAGTGAGGTATCATTTTTATCGGGAGACTTGGGGGAACGCTGGGTGGAAGGAAATTTGTGGCTCCTCTCAGATTCCAGAACTTTCTGCCACAGAAATGTGAGGAACATGTGTTTTTTTAGCCAAATTTTGAGGTTTGCAAAGGATTCTGGGTAACAGAACCTGGTCCGAGCCCCGCAAGTCACCCCTCCTTGGATTCCCCTAGGTCTCTAGTTTTCAGAAATGCACAGGTTTGGTAGGTGTCCCTAGGTGCCAGCTGAGCTAGAGGCCAAAATCTACAGGTAGGCACTTCGCAAAAAACACCTCTGTTTTCTTCCATAAATTTGGATGTGTCCACGTTGCGCTTTGGGGTGTTTCCTGTCTCGGGCGCTAGGCCTACCCACACAAGTGAGGTATCATTTTTATCGGGAGACTTGGGGGAACATAGATTAGCAAAACAAGTGTTATTGCCCCTTGTCTTTCTCTAAATTTTTTCCTTCCAAATATAGGAGAGTGTGTAAAAAAGACATCTATTAGAGAAATGCCCTGTAATACACATGTTTGGTCACCCCGGAATTCAGATATGTGCAAATAACCACTGCTCCTCAACACCTTATCTTGTGCCCTTTTTGGAAATACAAAGGTTTTCTTGATAGCAATTTTTTACTCTTTATATTTCAGCAAATGAATTGCTGTATACCCGGTATAGAATGAAAACGCACGTCAGGGTGCAGCTCATTTATTGGCTCTGGGTTCCTTGGGTTCTTGATGAACCTACAAGCCCTATATATCCCCGCAACCAGAGGAGTCCAGCAGACGTAACGGTATATTGCTTTCGATAATCTGACATTGCAGGGAAAAGTTACAGAGTAAAACGTAGAGAAACATTTATGTTTTTTTCACCTCAATTTCAATATTTTTCTTTTTCAGTTGTTATTTTCTGTAGGAAACCCTTGTAGGATCTACACAAATGACCCCTTGCTGAATTCAGAATTTTGTCTACTTTTCAGAAATGTTTAGGTTTCTGGGATCCAGCATTGGGTTCATGCCCATTTCTGTCACTGACTGGAAGGAGGCTGAAAGCACAAAAAATTGCAAAAATGGGGTATGTCCCAGTAAAATGCCAAAATTGTGTGGAAAAATTGGGTTTTCTGATTCAAGTCTGCCTGTTCCTGAAAGCTGGGAAGCTGCTGAGTTTAGCACCGCAAACCCTTTGTTGATGCCATTTTCAGGGGAAAAACCACAAGCCTTCTTCTGCAGCCACTTTTTCCAATTCTTTTGAAAAAAACGAAATTTTCACTGTATTTTGGCCAATTTCTTGGCCTCCTTCAAGGGAACCCACAAAGTCTGGGTACCTCTAGAATCCCTAGGATGTTGGAAAAAAAGGACGCAAATTTGGCTTGGTTAGCTTATGTGGACAAAAAGTTATGAGGGCCTAAGCGCGAACTGCCCCAAATAGGCAAAAAAAGGCCTGGCACAGGAGGGGGAAAAGGCCTGGCAGCGAAGGGGTTAAAGAGCAGTAGGAAGGGAAAGGAGTGCGGATTGTGAGGGGTACTTAAAACTCAATATTTTGTAAAATAACACATTTGTAAGACCTTTAAAACAGACGAGAGGATGTGTGTTTTTGTTTGCAAGTATATGGAAAAAGCCCATGTGAAAACCAACAAACACCTCACGAGACCCGACTTAAAGCACTTAAAGTATTTACTACAAAATACATATATTAGAGGGTGTGACACCTTAATCACCCCCATAAACTACGCCCCTGGCATCGAATAATAAGTGTCGCCACTCACCAAGCGCCGTCAGCAACAGAAGAGCCGCAGGCACAGCCATGGTGCTGCTTCGGATTGCAGACAGGAAATGTTTCAGAAGATTGCCATCTGAAGTGAAGAAATGATCAACTTGCTTCCGAGTGCGAGTGTTTTCTTCAGCGTCCCCTTTTTTTTTAGCATTACGTTTTTGGGGAAGAGGCCTGCAACATCCCGAAAAGCACAATTTCCTCTACGAACTTCACTTATTCGATGATGAGAATCACGGTCTAAACTGCAATTCTATTTATATTTTGTAATCACATGGTGTTCAGAGGAGGAATCTGTTATAAAACCGCTCATGATCTTCAAATAACTGGCAAAATACCCATCAACCTCCTCTGCCTTGGACGTTAGAGGATGAACAAACCTTTCTCCTTGAAGGTTTTACTTAAGGGAGAGGGTATGAAGCTGCTTTAAAGTGCCTTGAAAAACGGAATAAGTTAAAATGCAAGGGGGCTATAAAAATGTTCCTACAAAAAAATCACAACCAAAATCTACAATGAAGTGTCAATCTTAGGTGCTAGAGACTCCTTTTCTTGTCAGCCAGCAAGCAATCCAATGCCCTCAGTTGACGCTGACAACTGCAGCACAATACAGGAGCTTCATGGGCCTACCACCTTTTTACTTTTACCCAGAGCAAGTTATATAATATATACTTCACATTGTATCATGGTCATAATCTTACATGTAACCCTCTAAAGAAATGGCCAATGTAGAAGCAAGGACATTTAGCATTACACAATCCCTCCAACATATGTGTGTGTGCTGTAGAAATGAGAACAAACCACAGTCTCCCTGTTACCTCAGTAAGAGCTCTTGGGGCAAAAAGCACTGAGATAAACCTGATGGGGGGCAACCTAATCCTGAATGCAACTAATTATCAAGGCCACTACAATTATCCGTCGGGGAGGGCCAAACTATGGGGCAGGCTTAAGTAAATTAAGTGGCAGGAAAAGGCAAATTATGTGGCTCAATGCATTACATTTTGTGATAGTATTACCTCATTATTTTGTAATTTTTACACTTGTTAACAATGTCTGGAAATTAGTTGCACCTTATTAGTATCAGTTTAACATCCACATACAGCAATAAGCAACAGAAAGGTGACCAGTCAACCTTTGCAAAGGGTCTTCCACTGAGACACCACACTTATTGCTGCATTTTTAGTACATTTATACTGTTTATCTAGAAACAGATTTCTACAGTTAAAATCTGCAGATTATACAGCAGATGATGGATTATGTGGCAAATGTGGCAAATCAATAATTATGTGAAAAGCGCCCCAACTGCACAATCCAATAATTCCAGTGGCCCTGATAGTAATGTTTCGATTACTTACTAGCAAATCTTCAATACTCCGAGACTAGGTATTCCTCTTCCCAGTCTTGATATAAGTGAGATGGGCAGCCTCCTTAAAACGGCTAACACAAGTTACAGTTGAGAGTAAAGCTTCTTTTACCTTTAAAGATCTCTCTTCCTTTCTTATTAATTATTTTAGTTCCACCTTCTTTCTTGTCTTCCTGTCTATAAAACCTCATATAAAAGGAAGTGAGACATAGCATGAGACAGCATCGCAGGCTCAAGTTAGGGAGCAGAAGTGAGCGAGGGTGCCAAAATAGGACTGAGATAGGAGTTAATATAAGATCACTGGTAGTTAATGTCAAATTTCAAGAAATGCTGCAAAATTAGTGTACCACAAACTTTGCAAATATTTCTGATGTAAATGCATTTTAGAGGCTTAGTGTGGAAATAGCCAACCCCACCATAAGGAACACCCCAATGAAACAGTACATGACAAAATGCAAAGCCTTTTTTTTTACATGGAACTAGCTTTCAGGAATGAAAACATCTCCAAAGGAACGTAATGCATCCAGATTGTTGTAGGACACAAAAGTATGGTGATGTGGTCAATAGGCAGCCCAGTTCACCCACCTTTGGGCAGATGTGACAGTATCCAGTAAAGCAACCTTCCTTGAGGACCAAAACAAAGCTACAGACTGCAACCTTTTAAAAGGAGGACCTTGTAACTCATGTGAAACTGCTGGAAGATCACAAGAAGGAACATAAGAATCAGCAACTTGTCTTTTATTGTGAAATCTCATAAGGAGCAGACTTGTAACTTCACGTTCAACTTCTAGGCTGTAAGGCTGGTAAGGATCTCATGAGACAGGACAGAACCGAAGCAGGAAAGGAATCAATGGACGGTGAAAGGGAGTAGAAATTGTGAGGCAATATGGTTGGATACTAAAGGTGGTATAGCCCACATGGAACAATTAATACTACTGTTGCTACTTCTTTCTGTACTGACCTCTGCACCCTTGTGAGGAAGGAAATGAGAGGAAAGGCATGCAATGCATCCACCTCCAACACACCCTGGCACCAAATCCCAGAACGAAATATAACTGAGAAGGAGGGCAATGTTCTTGAATGCAACAGTTGTCCTACGTG